>NW_023605305.1:90566177-91818677 GCF_014898055.3 Talpa occidentalis
TATTTCTTTTTTTTTTTTAAATATTAAATTTATTTTTATATTCCCCATACATTGCAAAACACCCCATTCTGACCCCAATCCTTCCCCTCCCGCCCCACCCCCAACAAAATGTCTCTGGTTCATAGTTTTTTGTTGATTTTGAGTTTCACTTTCTTATAATTCATTTTCCTGGTCCCTTATTTAAGTTTCTAGATTCCTGCTATGAGTGAGGACCATCCGGTATTTTTCTTTTTCTTTTTGGCTTATTCGCTGAGCATGATCCCTTCCAGTGCCATCCATGTTGCTGCAAATTGCATGTGTTTATCTATTTGAATGCTGAGTAATATTCCAGGTATATGTACCACATCTTCTTGATCCAGTCACTCTATTTTGGGCATTTGGGCTTGTTTCCAAAGCTTAGCTATTGTAAACAGTGCTGCTATAACATAGGAGTGCAGGTGCTCTTTGAATTGATGTTTTCTGTTCCTTTGGGTAATATACCTAGAGTGGAATTGCTGATCATATGGAAGCTCTATGTTTAGTAGGTCCAGAAATCTCCACACAGCTCTCCATAGTGGTTGGACCAGTTTGCACTCCACCAACAGTGCACAAGAGTTCTCCACTGCCTCGCCAAACATTTGTTGTTGCTAGTTTTTTTTAATATGTGCCATTCTCACTGGTGTGAGATGGTATCTCATGGTAGTTTTGATTTGCATTTCCGATTACAGTGATGTTTGAACATTTTTTCATATGTCTGTTGGCCATTTGCATTTCTCTTCAGAGAAGTTTTTTTAGCTCTTCTGCCCCATTTTGACTGGATTATTTTTCTTTGTTGTTGCTGAGTCTCATCAGCTCTTTGCAGATTTTTGTGATCAGTCCTTTATCATTAGTGTTGGGTGCAAAAATGTTCTCCAGTTGGTGGGGTTTTCTCTTTTGTTTGTTATTGTCTCTTTTGCTGTGCAGAAGCTCTTTAATTTGATGTAGTCCCAGCTGTTTATCTTTCTCTACTACACTCACTGCTTTGGGTGATGTGTCTGTAAAGATGTCTTTGATGTGCAAATCCTAGTGTTTCGCCTAATATTCCTTCTATGTATTTTATGGTTTCAGGTCTTATGTCTAGTTCTTTAATCCATTTTGAGTTGATTTTTGTGTATGGTGTGAGGTAGTGGTCAAGCTTCATTCTTTTGCATGTAGCGACCCAGTTTTTCCCAGCACCATTTATGAACAAACTTTCTTTGCTCCAATGCATAGTCTTGCTCCTTGTCAAAGATTAGTTGACCATAAATTTGTGGGTTTATTTCTGGATTTTCTATTCGATTCCATTGGTCTGTATGTCTGTTCTTGTTCCAATACCATGCAGTTTGATGATTATGGCTTGTAGTATAGTTTGAAGTCTGGGAGTGTGATGCCTTCATTTCCTTCTTTTTTTTTCAGTAGAGCTTTGGCTATTCGGGGTTTTTGGTGATTCCATATGAATTTCATCAATAATTGTTCTATTTCTTTGAAGAATGCCATTGAGATTTTGATTGGAATAGCATTGAATCTGTATATATTGCTTTGGTAGGATGCCATTTTAATAATGTTTATTCTCCAATCCATGAGCAGGGGATGTCTTTCCATTTCTTTGTGTCTTCTTCTATATTCTTTTAACAGTGTTTTTATAGTTTTCTTGTATAGTCCTTTACCTCTTTTGTTAGATTTATTCCCAAATATTTGATTTTTTTTGTTTCGATAATAAAAGGGTGTGTTTTTTGATTTCTTCTTCTTCAGATTATTTGTTGTGTTAGGAAGGCTACTGACTTTTGCGTGTTGATTTTGTATCCTGCCACTTTACTGAATTGATTATGAGTTGAATTAGTTTTTCTTGAGGAGATGTTGGTTCTTATCTATGTATTATCATATCATCTGCAAATAGTGATAGTTTGACTTTCTTCTTTTCCTATTTGATTCCTTGGATGATGTCTTTCTCTTGTCTAATTGCTCTGGCTAGGACTTCCAGTATTATATTGAAAAGCAAGTGTGAAGTGGACATCCTTGTCTGTTCCCTTAATGGAATTGCTTCAGCTTTTCACCATTGAGAATGATACTGGCTGTTGGCTCATAGATGGCCTTTATGATGTGAGGTATGTTCCTTGTATCCCAAAATTTCAAGGGCTTTTATCATGAATGGTGTGTGCACTTTGTCAAAAGCTTTCTCAGCATCTATTGATATTATCATATGGTTTTTAATATTTCTTTTTTTTGATGTGTTGGATAACGTTGATTGATTTCGATGTTAAACCATCCTTGTGCCCCTGGAATGAATCCAACTTGGTCGTGTGGAATTATCTTATGGATATACGTTGTTGGATTCTGATAGCTAAAATTTTATTGAGGATTTTTGCATCAGTGTTCATTAGGGAGATTGGCCTATAGTTTTCCTTTTTGTGTTGTCCTTATTCGGTTTTGGTATTAGTGTAATATTGGCTTCATAGAACGTGTTTGGTATTGTCCCTTCCTTCTCAATTTTTTGGAAGAGTTTGTGAAGGATAGGCACTAATTCGTCTCTGAATGTTTGGTAGAATTCATTTGTAAATCCATCAGGTCCTGGGCTTTTGTTTTTGGGGAGTGTTTTTAATTACCATTTCAATTTCGCTGCTTGTAATTGGTCTGTTTAGGTGTTCTATTTCTTCTTTATCTAGCTTTGGGTGATTGTAGAGTTGTAGGAATTTGTCCATCTCCTCTAGATTGTTGAACTTGTTTCCATATAACTGTTCATAGTAGTTACTGATTATTCTTTTGATTTCTGCTGTGTCCGTTGTGATTTCTCCTCTTTCATTTATGATTCTGTGTATTTGTGCTTTCTCCCTTTTTTCCTTTGTGAGCCTGCTAGGGGTTTGTCTATTTATTTATTTTTTCAAGAACCAGCTCTTGGTTTCATTGATCTTTTGGATTGTTTTTTTAGTTTCAATTCATTTATTTCTGCTTTGGTTTTTATTATTTCTTTCTTCTACTGGTTCTGGGGTTTTTTTGTTGTTCTTTTTCTAGATCTTTGAGCTTCGAGATTAGGTTGTTTCTTTGAGTTCTTTCTTGTTTTTTGATGTGAGCTTCTATTGCTATATATTTTCCTCTTATTACTGCTTTTGCTGCATCCCATACATTTAGGATATTGGTGTCCTCCTTGTCATTCAATTCAAAGAATTTTTTAATTTCTTCTTTGATCTCCTCGTTAGTCCAGTGGTCTTCCAGTAGTGTGGCTTTTAATCTCCATGAGGTAGGATAGTTCCTTGCCTTCTTTTTATGATTTATTTCTAGTTTGATGCCTTCGTGGTCAGAAAAGATGGTTGGTATGATTTCAATCTTGGTGTATCTGTTGATGTTTGTCTTGTGCCCCAGTATGTGATCGATCCTGGAGAATGATCCGTGTGCGCTTGAGAAAAATGTGTATTCCGTTTTTTTTGGGTTTAGTGTTCTATAGATGTCTGTTAAGCCCAAATGCTCTAGGTCCTTATTTAGAGCTTTAGTTTCTTTACTTATTTTTTTCTTGTTGATCTATCCATTGTTGATAGTGGTGTGTTGAAGTCTCCCACTACATATGTGTTTTCTCTGATGTCTGTTTTCAGAGAGGACAACAGTTGTCTGATATATTTTGGTGCTCTTTCGTTTGGTGAGTATATGTTAATGAGTGTTATTTCTTCTTGAAGTATTGTCCCCTTAATCATAATGTAGTGACCATTGGGGTCTCTTTTTATTTTTTTGAGTTTGAAGTCTGTTTTATCTGATATAAGTATAGCTGTTGCTGCTTTCTTTTTTGGCCCATTTGCTTGTAGGATTGTTTTCCATCCTTTGACTTTGAGCCTATTTTTATCTTTTGTAGCTAAATGTGTTTCCTGGAGACAGCAAAAGGTTGGGTTTTGTTTCTTAATCCAGGCTGCAACTCTGTGTCTTTTTATTGAAGAGTTTAGTCCATTTACATTTAGAGTTAATATTGATATGTTAGCATCTGTATTTGCCATTATGTTTGTCTTTCCTTTGATTTTATTTATTTATTCTTTAATAACTTTTTTTTTTTTTTTTTGGTCTTCTTTCGTTGTTATTCATCCCTCTGAGGTTCTGGCTTTAGGATTCCTTGTAGTATTTTTTGGAGTGGGGGTTTAGTCGCAATGAAATTCCGGAGTTTCTCTTTGTCTGGGAAGGTCCATATTCTTTCTTCATGGAGGAAAGAGAGCTTTGCGGGATAGAGTATTCTTGGTTGGCATCTGTTTTCTTGGAGTCTGTTGACTATGTCCCTCCACTCTCTCCTTGCCCGTAGTGTTCTTCAGAGAAGTCTGATGTCAGCCTGATTGGTTTTCCTTTGAATGTTATCTGTTTCTCCCTCTTGTCAGCTTCATTATTTTCCCTTGTCCTGGATTCTTGGGAGCTTTACTATTATGTGTCTTGCTGTGTTTCCTTTCATTCACGTGGAAGTTTGGTGTTCTTCTTGCTTCTTGTATATCAATTTTCAGCTCCTTCTTCTCATTTGGGAAGTTCTCTTCAATTATATCCATGAATATTTTCTCTGTTCCTACATCTCTCTCCTCTCCTTCTGGAATTCCTATAACTCTTATATTTCCTTTCCTCATGGAGTCAGATAGTTCCCGAAGTCTTTCTTCATTCTTTTTCCTTCGTACTTCTCTTTCCTTTTCTGTTTTGGTTCTTTTTATTTCTGTGTCTTCAAGATTACTTATTCGTTCTTCCATTTCATCTATTCTGCTTTCATTGCTTTTCCAGAGTTCTTTAGTTCCTCCATTAATTCTTTGATCTCCTGCATTTCTTACTCCCTCTTTAGGGACTCAATTTCCTTCTTCTGATCTATCACTTTTTTAATCATGGCAATTTTAAATTCTCTTTCTGGAAGGCTCAGAAGTTCTTCCAAGTTGCTGTCGTTGCAATCTGGGGAGTGTTTTCTTTTTGTGGTGTGCTTCTTTCCTGAGGAGTTTTTAGGTTGCGTGTGGTTCTTCTACTCCCTACTCTGTTTTCTAATTTGTCGTATGCATTGGGACACTGTGTTGCTCGGACTGACTGACATCTGGGTGAACTTCTCCGCTCCCTCTGGCTCTTCCAGGAGCCATCTCTGTCTTCTGGGGAGCTTTCTGCTGGTTTTAGGCAGTTTTTACTGAAGAAATGTCCCTGTTCTCAAATGGCGAAGCGGGATGCAGTCCCTGCGCCTCCGGTTTCAGGCACACTCTTCTGCGCCCCCGGTCTGCCCCGGACGTGGGTGCCTGCTCCCTCTGTGGGCTCAGACTGCTGGTCGGAAGGGGCCTGGCGTGGAATAACTTCCCGGCTGGCCACTGGGTCCTCCAGAAACCTTCTGCCCTTTTCAAGCAGTCTTAAGAAATGTCCTGTTTTATAGGGTGTTAGTGACTTTTTTTTTCCTGGTCGCTAGGTGGCGCCAGAGATCTCTCCTATTGTCCTTGGGGGGCTGTTTTTCGCCTCCCCCCACCCCGTGGGACAGAGAACATAGCGGGAATGGTAGGGTACACCTCAACAGCTTTGGGGTGCTGTGTCTGCCTTGTGCCCCACCGTCGTGGAGAACCCACGCCCCGAATTTTCGTGCCCCGGGTCTCAGTTCAAAGCCCTCAGTTCCAGGATGCGGGCTGTAGCCCAGTTCAGTGGCGCAGGAATGGCGCCTTTTGCACCGCTCCCGTGCCTGGGCGCCTGGTTCCTGCTTACTCAGGGAGGGACCTTCACCTCAGTGAGGACCTCCGTGCGTCTCCCCGCAAGCCTAGGTCGCAGGCGCAGGGACCTGGGCAGCCGTGATCCAGGTCTGCACTTGCTTTTCAAGCGCGCCGAGCGCGCCACTTTTCCGCGCAGGCTTACCGGCAGCCTGGGCTGTGTGCGCGTCTCCCGGGGTCTTTGTTCTTCTCTAATGGCGCCCGGAGCCGTTCGCTCACCGCCGCGGCGGATCCTGCAGGGTTCGCCTCAGCTCCCGTTCACGGGGTGTGGTGGCTGCAATAGTTCCTTTCCACTCACAGTCCCGCTTGCTGCGTAGTTTGTTCTTGTTGGCCGTTTTGGTTTGTTGTTTCCTCCTCTCTGCGGGTCGGAGAGTGCCGCCTCTGTGGCCGGGGGAGGGGAGCAGGGTTCTGCGCTTCCCTCCCTTCTAGTCCTCTTTTATGGCCACTTTCTTCTTCGGGCAGTTCGCTGGCGTCACCCGTTTATCTTCCGTGTCCCACTTCTCACTGGGACCTGCCGCTTTTCCTCCCTATTAACTTTTTTTAATGGGAGATCTTACTCGCAGCGTCTCCTCGCCGCCATGTTGCTCCGCCCCCTCCTCTTTTTTCCACATTGCATTTTTAAAACTATTATTTGAATGTCTATTCTATGTCTAAACTCTAAAATTGACTATTAATTTAAAGAAAATAGTATGCTTCATTCTTATTTCTATCCTTGTGTAAAGCCCAGAACCTTAGATAGAATTTTTTTTTCTTTAACAATTGTTGAATGTAATAATAGTGAGTGCATATTGAGTTTCAAACCTTTGTATGGTGCAATGAGATCAGTACTTTACTGTCATTCTTATACATAATCCTCAAGAAACACTAATGAGACAATTATTAATATCTGTTTAAAGATAAGGAAATTGAGACTTAGAGTGATAAAGACACCTGGTCATGATGGTGTATACATCTCCAATCTCTATCTTTTTATTCCCCAAAGACTGTCATTATAATTACCTATTAAATCTCAAAGCTTTTAAATAGATAAACAGTTATTTCATTGTGAAGCAATTGTATTTATAAGTATTTTTTCATTGATGGGAATGAGATTCTTATATTACATGGTTTAGGCCACACTGAGCCCCTCATGTCTAGTGCTATCTATGAGCTTCTTTAATCATCTCCACACATATCATTACCGCACTTTGTCATCTGCTGGATTGTGAAAAAATGATGGATAAATATTATGTTGCATTTAAGTTTTTGCTCCATAATTGCTATTGAAGCATACATACACTGTGTTTTATTATATATGAATAGATATATTTTGCATATAAAAATATCATAATGAATGAACCCATCCATCCATCTACAGATGCAACAATGAATAATGAAATATTTAAATGGTACTATACAGATTTGACTAGAGAATATTTAATCAGCCTTGAATAAATCTAGCAAAAGTACCTTTTCTATTTTTTTTTTTAGTTGAAGTCACATTGCAGTATATAAGTTTCAGGTGTGCAATATTAAAAATCAATCAATGTATACATACATTAGGCCCAATAGTAAAGTCTGATTGTACCCTTTATTATACCATTGTCCCCTTTTACTCATTGTACCCCCCGACCCTTCCCTTCTGGGAGAAGACTAAGTGGTCATATAATCTAAAAGTTTATTATTTTTTTATTTGATTGATCCATTTGTTTTCTCTATCTAGAACATTCAAATGAAATTATAGAATTTGCCTTTCTCTGACTTATTTCACTAAGCATAATACTCTCTAGATCTATCCATGTTGTTGCAAAGTGCAGGATTTCATCAGAAGTGCCTTCTCCAGACTCCCACCAACTTAGGCCTTAGTAAAATGCTGCATAAAACATTCTCTAGGGCAGATTGCCACACAATGCTGCCCTACAGAATCCAAATTCTTCGACTTGCTTTTGTTAATGCCTTACTTCATATTTAATCTATCTAATATGAGAGCTTTATATAAACCTGAAGCCTGGATTTTACTATTAGCAGTGAATATTTCTGTCACATAAATGAACATGGATATTTAAACAAACAACAAAGTACTCAGCAGTGAAGTGAGCCCATCACTTCTAAAACAGGGGTCAACTCAACAGGTTGATTAGCAGATTAAGTTCAACTAGAGCTTAATGCCACCTTCCTCAATCAGTATACAGAACTGTGTTCCCAGCAGCCCTGGGCCTTGAAATGAAGAGAAGATCATGTAGCTCATAGAGATCAACCAAAACTGCTAATATATATACCGTTACAGTGTAGATTGGAGGAAATCCATTGTGATTTTTTCAAATCTTTAAAAGTAATTTCCTTAAATATTCCAAAGTTCTGTTTTATTGACCTAGACTTTAAAATGTGAAATACAACTGAAAATAGTATTATTCCTTTAGTGAGGTATTTTGGTTCTACTTTAAACACCATTTTTCTCTGAAACAGTCATTTAATTTATTTTTAAATGTACTGGAGGGAGGATCCATTTATTTTTATCAATATTTTTGTTTTCTTTTTTGCTTAATATGGAATTCCATAGCCTGATCCAAAACCTGAAATGTTTCAAATTGCTCAAAGACAGTTTACATTAATTAATGTGGCCCAGTGTTCTCTTACATTAAATAAGGATGCTATGTTTCTTACCATTTTATATGTGTATGTATTTCTAATAAAAACTTACATATATTTATGAAATAACTGTTATCTGATTATGCATAATACAAAATTTATGTATAGCCAGCTCAACATATCTGACCACTAATTAGATAAAAGAAAATTATATTGAGGAACAGTACAATATAAATGGCTGATAAATAATATTAATTTATTATCACTATTAGATAATAAAACTTGTACTTGTCTTTATCTCCCAGCACAGGTTAACATGCATTCATAAAATAAACACAATGTGACTGTGGTATTTCTTGCTTCTTTACTCTCTCCCTCTCTCTCACACACACACATTCACTAGTTTGCATACATAAAGCTGGTTTGCAGCTAGATTCAATTTAAGTAATATTTTTATATCATTATCTTTATGAAATTAAATTTTTTAAACACAACCACAAAGGATACTAAAAAATTCTACTGTATATGCTCGTATGATTCTGTTGATGTCAACTTATACTTGCAGCCAGAACTTTATTATGGTATTAACTAAATGTTCATTTGGCAGTGACTTTCTGTTTGATGAGTGTAAGAGTAAGACTTTCAAGATGTTGTGATCGCTATCCTTTTGCTGATAGCTATACTTACCGGCCTCATAATTGGTTTATCCCAGTAGATACTCTCCTTAGAAACCATGCAGTCATGGAAAGTATCACCCAGTTTCTTTCCAAGAATAGTTAGAAGGTTTATTAAGAAATGTGAAGTGAATTGCGCAGGGAAGAACTGCTCAGTGTCAGTGAGAAATGGTTGTTACTGGAATCAGTCTTTACAAAAATCCATAATCCTCAAGCAAGCAAGATGAAGAGAGGATGGGAAAAATCCTAGGCAAATTAGTAAAATAAAATGACTAAAATTTTCAAATACATATTTCTTTTAAATGAAAAAAAAAAGTTTTTGTTTCCTTTTAATGTTAGTGAGGGTCTAATAATTTAAATGAGTCTTTAGTGCAAACAAAAAAAGAAGAGACCATTAAAATTAAGGGTTTGAACTTCATTCATTCTATGCTTCTACAATTCTAAATTGCCTGTAATTTCCTTCTTTACACATGCAATGTAGGAATGGTTGTTTTTCACAGACCTTGCTTTTCCACTAATTAGTTGCTAGAATTAAGTTTGCAATTACCCAATTGAAATATTTTAAGAAAATGTGTCATGCATCAGAAAAATAATTGAAATGCATAAATTGAAGAGAAACTTGGGCCCTGTCTAGTTTATTGTAATAATTTGGTTCTTTGTTGCAAGTGAGAGAGAACTGACTTAAACAAAAGTATAGATGTAATATAATGATTCTTAGATCATGAAACACAAGAAGAAGCATATGATTGGTTCTGAACAATTCTGAAACAACAAAAACATTTTCAGGACTTGTGTTCATATCGTTTCTCTTATCTGCACTGATCAGTGCCAGTCTTCTCTTTCTGTAAAAGCATTTTTTCTGCTTGGATGGTCCTTGTGGAAAGAAACCTAGCTGCCAGAAATTGCATCTCCTATTCTAGGTTCTCCCGAAGGTGCTGACATTCCTTCTGTTTCATTTTAAGAATTCCTACAGAGGTATTCAATGTTGGAGCTGAGATTAGGTTACTATATTGGGATGATGGGTCCCATCTGTAAGGAACCTAACGTAAAAATCACAATCTCCAGGCAAAAGTACTTGGTTCCCAATTCAGTAGGGATCAACCATGTGCATTTCAATGCCAATAATTCTAAAACATTCCACAGATTGCTTTTCTAAATGTAAATTATGAAGCAAATCATATACTTAAATAATGCTTTATTTAGTCTTATCAAAATAACTTAATTTGACAACCCCAAAATAGAAGCATTAAAGCTTAGCAAATAAACAAATTGATATGATGTTATCACACAGGATAACTTACCTAAAGAAAAACTCAAAAATTATTCATGGATGTTATTCTCCTGGGCTCCAGTATATAGTGAATATTGAATCTATAGAAGCACTGTGCTTAAAACTGGGGAGACTGTGATGAACAAGTCTAGTGGAGTGACTGACACATTAGTAAGTAATAGATAGTAATACAGAAAATGAAGTGATGGAAGTATCTACAGGTTGTTATGGGAATACTAAAGTGGATCAAAGCCCTCACTCCTGTTAGGAGTGAGGAATAATCATAAAGGTTTCCCAAAGGAGTCCACCCCTGAACCAAGTCTACAAAGATAAGTGAAAGTTATTCAGATAAATGGAAATGAGCAGGGAACATACAGCAGCGATGAAATGATGGTGATGTCGGAAAACTCAGCTAAAGAGCATAGACTTTTCTGAAGATCCCTAAGGAGAGAGCACAGTTGTGTCATGAGCTGATTTGCTAGGTCTGAGTTGCTGCAGTTCCTATAAACACAATCCCAGAGAGTTGGTTTCTAAGTAACTTCTCAAGTAATCAAGTAATGAAGTAAACTAAGCTAATTTGTGGGGGGGAAAGGTAGCCCAATGTATTCCATCATGTCCTAATTATACCCCATCCCTGTCCCATGCATGATCAATCACTTGTACAGGTGGAAAAAATATGCTGGCTGCAAGAAACAATTATGTTCAACCAAAGAAATCAACAGAATTAACTATTTGGTCACATCTTTTCTTCTTTGCCCCAAGAATGCAGAGCACCCTACCACACCCCTTCCTTCATATCGCTCACCCCCACCACACCTAGCCTTTCAATTATAGTCAGGCTAAATTGCCTGCCTTCCCTGCCTTTACTCATCATAAAGTCATTTGAATTTGCTCATGGGAATTTTTATGCCCAGGACTGACTCTTTCTCCCTATCTGCCAGAATCTATGGTTCTCATTATTAAAAACTCAGTTTGAGTCCATGTCTCCTGGGGCTGCTCATTACATTAAATAGGGGTTGTGTGGGACTCTGTCAGTCCCAACATCCTCTTCCATAGCATTCCTGATCGTGAAGGTTTTTGTTCCTAACATTTTTGTATGTGCATTCTTCCTAAAACACCCAAAGCTAAAGCCTCAAAGAGCTAGGATCTATCCCCTCAACAATGTTTATTAAAAATTGAATGACTCCAACTTTCATCACAGCAAATGAGCGTGGTCTGCTTTCCTATGTGCATGTTTTATGTGAGTCTCAGTAACATTTCACACAAGAAAAATATCATTTCTATTGCCACCTTGTAAAATGAGATTGTGTCCTGAAACAATATTAAAATCACAATCCCAGAAAACTCATCACTTCCCAATAATAAAATGTATTGGCTTTAAGCTGTAGCAAGTCATGAGAAATTGGTCCATGAAATCAAGGCATAATAATTTAATGAAAATCTATCTAAGAGTTTTAAAATATATATAAGAACTAATTATCTGTTACTTGTCCTCAATGGTTGATTTGCTTTAGCTAGCACCTGGGCCTCTTATAGCAAGGAAGGAAATAAAATGCCAATTAAAATAAGTTTTTATTATTTTATTTTTCAATTCTATTCCTCCACACTCTAAAAAGGAGTCCCTGTTCCTATCTATGTGCTGGGCCTTACTTAATATAATAATGAGGGGTATCTATTTACTAAAAAATGCAACTATGTATTATTTAAAAGTATACACTTGTTAAATTATAAGTGTTTGATTTGTTTTTTACATTCTAGTTATAAGGCAGATTCCAAGCATTTACTGTATGTGTGTATGTGTGTGTGTATGCATGAATGCATGTATCCCAACCTAGTTTTTTAATAATTTTAGTGAATTATTGATATTGAAAATGTCTTCAGGACTAGTCTAGGGTGTGTGAGTGAATGTGTGTGTGTGTGTGTGTACAATCTCCTCCAGTATCTTCCTGTACTGTAAACTCCTTAGTACCCCTCTATACTCCTCTATTTCATCCTCTCCAAACAGAGCTGCTCCTATTATTCTTCCAACCCATACCCAAACTTTGCCCTCCTCTCCCCTTTTCAATTCTGCAAGTGCTCATATTTACCATAATATTAGTCTTTTATTAGTCTTAGAGCTTGGCGCTTTGAGTGACAATTAGGTGCAGTGAAAGAAACACTGAAGGGGAACTCATCCCCACCAGAGGTGGGGCGGGAGACTTATTCCCCATGCTCATGTTTGATGTGAGATTTAGAAATGTCTTGTACAATGAAAAGATCATGACTTTTACTAACTTATAAAATGTTACTCTGTTTTAAAACAATATTAAAATCTCAATCTCAAGAATCTCATCAGTTATGACACATAGGAGCTGTGTGAGCAAAGGCAAATCATTAAGCCTTGTGAACATTGTTTATTCCTTTAGACTAAATCAGTGGTTTCACAAATATGTTTTTTTTTTCTCTTCTAAAAGTAAATATTGTAGAGCCATTTTAGGTTCATTGCAAAGTTGAGTATAAGGTACAGAGATTTCCCATATCCCCACTGTTCCCACAAAGACACAGCCTCTTCCATTATCAATATTCCCCACCAGAGTGGTGCAATTGCTACAATTGATGTACCTATATTAATATATATTTATCACCCAAAGACCATCGTCTATAAGGGTATACTATTGATGGATTTCAACAAATTTTTAATGACTTGCCTCTATTATTATTAGTCATAAAGAGTCTTACTGACCTAAAAATCCTGTTACAAATGCATTTCTTGTCTTTACCTCTTCTTATTCTTTATTGTCATTTTATTTTTTATTTATTTTTATTTTGCATAGAAGAATTGGGGTGTAGGCCAGAGGTGCATGGGGTGAGAGGATTCACCAGAGACAGAATGGGGAGCAGAACAGGCAGATTTACTGAAATAAGCTGCCTAGGCAGAGAGCAGCAGGCGAGACAGAAGAGGTCTGCTGTGCCATGTGTGGATTAGCTCCCTGGTTGGTGATGGAACTCAGACTGTAGCAGTGCTGAGACTTAACCCCTAGGCCACCATGGAGGCTCCATGAATTTTTGTTTTTGAGGTCTAGTAACATTCACACTTTGGTTGTTTTAACTAAATAATCTGTTGAATTTGATTTTGTAATGCAAAAACTAAGAGAATATCTCTAGTTACTGAAGAAGTTGATTGTTGTAAGGTTTGACTCCTTTGAACCATCTCACCCCATCACCCAAACTCCTTCATGCTGGTCAAAGACAACACCCAATTCACATGAACATAATATGAAAGCCACTGCTGACCTCCATTTACATGGCTTACATTTATGAAGCATCACTGGACTGGAGCTGGAAAAGTGATCACTTGGTCAAATGGTGCCTCTTCAACATATTCTCGTGGTAGCTGTTAAACAATGATAGAAAGACTTTGGTGTTAATAATATCAAAGTTTGGCTATTCTGCTCAATAGATCATCAGATCCATACAGAAGACAGCCAACAGCCAAATGTTCACTTTAGTGTGCTATCTAATTCTGCCAAGGTCAACCAATGAGTTCCCCAGCCTAGACTCTAGATCCACACCTCCCTACCCCACCTCAGCCCTCCCTTCCCCACAGTGTTAGAACCTGTCATTATTTTTCCTAGTTCAACCCTTCTCAGTTTCCAAAGCTGGGGGTTTCAAGCACAATATATATCCTCTTTAAAGATCTGACTCTGCCTACATGATCTGGACTTTCAAATAATAGATTTATCTTTCCCATTAAGAAAAACAAAAAACAAAAAACACCTACACATTTATGCCAGAAGAAAGCCACATAATAAAGATTTACTAAGAGACATTTAATAGCTAAAATTCCAGGTAGATTTTACTACTCTTGTTTAGTATACAAATTGTGATTCATTCTTAAAAGCATTTGCTTAGACCCCCATGACTTTTGGAAAGTCAAACTTGATGCTGAGCATTTATGTATTCCTTTCATAGATTTGCTAAGAAACTTATCCTTATGACACGCATTTTGATACTGTAATTAACCATACCAAAACTCACACAGGGAATTAATGAACAGTTAATAAAATCATGTGGAATGGACAATGACAAATGCTTCGTTATAAGGCGTGTGATTTTTCTCATTTCAAGTTTCAAGTAAGCTGAGTATCATAATATAGAGCATGTGAGATTGAGATGGTTGTGGCAGATATACCTAATTTTAATTGAGGTATAGGCATAGACAAGCATAAAGATCAAGAAACCTAGAAGAATAAACTTTACCTTCAAGCTCGACTGTGAGTTCTAACACACATATATATTGTGTGCCCATAAAAATTGGGTGCTTCCCATTCTTTGCAGTTCAACCTACTTATTACTCTGATGTTCTAGCCATCAATGACACAGTCATAATGATCTCCTATCTCCTTTACTTTGATCAGGACCCTTATCTTGCTACACTTTCTTTTGTCCAAAATCCTAAGTTACATTTATATACTTCCTCCTTAGATAAACCACATTAAAATAGCCTTCCTTGTGGATACAGACATATGCCTGTGTGTGTTTTAATACATATCTTGTTTAAAGAAAGAGAAGGTACTATGAATTTATATGGTGAGTTTGAATTGTGATCTGAAAGCATGCTTTTCTCCCCAAAGCAATTCTTTTTTTTCCTTTTTTTATTTTTTTAATTTTATATATTTTTTACATCATTTTTCATTTTTGCACAATGTATGCATTTTCATTTTAGTTATAGTCCCCATACAATTCCCACCCCCCTTATTTTGACCCTAATCCCTCTTCTTCTCTGCCCCTCCCCCACAGTGTATCTTTGGTTTATAGTTGCTTGTTGATTTTGATTTTTACTTTATTATAATTAGTCTTTTTTCTGGTCCCTTATTTAGGTATTCTAAATTCCTGCTATGTGTTAGATCATGCGGTATTTTTCTTTTTCTTTCTGGCTTATTTCACTGAGCATGATCCCTTCCAGCTCCATCCATGTTGCTGCAAATTGCATGAGTTTATCCGAAAGCATACTTTTTATTCCTTATAAATTAAATGATCGGTCTTGTATTTGTGTTGTATCCCACCATTGAAATGAACCGCAACTGTGATAATTACCGAATGTCTATGTTTATATAAAATATCCCAAATATAGACATTTGCTACTATCAACATATATGCGGTTTTTAGAAATGCATTTGGCATATTTAGCAATTATCACTGAAAGTATTTCCATGAACTTGAATGTAGATGTTGAAAATTCTATTTAACTAACAAAATAAAAATACCATCATGTCATTACAAACATCTCAGAAATGTGTTTATAATTCAGTGAATTCAAAGGAAAGGTAGCTTTTGCTCAGAATACTTTATTTATTTTGTCTTTAATTTTTATCTTGTTTAAATTCTGCCTCAGCTTAGTTTGATCACAACACATACTGAGTTATTTCATTTGTCATCTTCTTAACAATTAAGCTTAAAATATCAGTGGGTATCTGTCACATGATCAACAAATTCTTAATTTCTAGGCTCTGCCAGATGTTTTTATGTAGACTAACTTGCAAAAATGTGGAACTTAAAAAATTTATTCTCCACTCCATGAAAGTAGACCTGATGTTTTGATGGTGTTCTTACTGTGCTGGAGGAGCTCATTATTATTGCTGTTTAGTTGTCTGTCTTATCAATATGATTCCTTTAGGGGGGATACCATGCATATATATTTTTTTTTAACAATGATACCCTTGGTGTTTGCCGCAAAACTGTGTCTTGACAAATATTTCATACGAATGAATCAAGTCTTTCACTCACTCTTTGTCGGGACAAACCTGGCTTCTTCATGAAGTAAAATCTATCCTTCACATAATGACTTTTCTTTTTTTCTTTTTTATAAAGTTGTGCCACATGTTTATTTATGTTCCTCAGTGTCCAATTTGCCTATAGTAGTCAAGTTTTATTTCTCCACTTACAAGATTCATCCTCTGAGGTCCTCATCATTAATTGATATTTATTGAGTGTTTAATAGTGTTGGGATTTACCCTGGCCCCCTGTTTGATATAATCCTTCTGAAATGTAAGTCTGTCGTTCACCTTGCACACAGTCCTCCAGCAGATAGATAGAAGTTTCCACGCTGGCTTTGGCTGGCTCCTAATGAATCAGCATGGAGAGCTACTGCTCCTATTGACTTGGGCTGGGTGCCCCGTCAGCCCTGACAGGAAGACCCGGAGGAGCGTTGATTGTGAGATATTCTGACTACAACTTATGCTGTTTAATAGCCATCATGCGAAATTTACGATTCTATATCACACTTTAGGGAAGCTTCTGCAACTTGCCAGCTCACTTTGTTTGCTGTAGTCAAAGCCCTGGAGGCATCAGCATTTAACTGTGATTTGAAATTGCTGAAGTGGACCGTTCCGCCAGGCTGGGTGGCCGACACAGCAAGTCTAATAACAGAAGGCGTCTGTTTTGGGGGGAAACAACCCATTGGGCTGTATTTAGATTTTCCTCAGTGAAAAGGCATCAATGCCTGAAGAAACTGCTTTCTCCTTTACCCCCCACTCCACCTCTTTTTCTGTTTGAGTATCAAGCGCAAATGTAACCTGTGCTGACCTTGGGCTGAATGTTTTTATTCATGGTTTGTTGAACCCTTGGTCAAGTTTCTGTCACTGTTATTAATCATTCAGGTTCTAATTGTCACACAGATAATCGGAACCCTTCTGCACAAAAGCTGAGTAAACAGGGTGCAGTTGGGGGTAAAGAGAGAGAGAGAATGAAAACAGAGGATTAAGGCAAATAAAATGGATTAATCCTTGACATGATCATTTATACCAAGACTAGAAGTCCAACAGAAGAGCTGTTGTAGATTATGTGTGTGATTAATCGCTGTTCTAGTTTCATTGGTGACAAAATGATTAATAAAGTTGAGGACAAAAGCAAATCCTTTTGGATCTGCACCTAAGTGTGGAAAATCTAGCAAGTGCTTCTCATTCAGACCTTGGTTCCAGGATGGGCACAAACTTCTAATTCAGAATTTTTGACGTGTTCCTTAGAGAAGAGTGCCATATAACAATAGATCTATACTGCCTTCACTTGCAAAATAGTAAGGGGGTAGGGATGGGAATTCATTTGTGAAACGACTTTTCACAGCAAAAAGATCATTTGTGTACAACTATCAAGGATCACAAATACCGCTAACCAGGGAATCAAGCAATATTCCCTCTAGTGTGTCTTTGTCCAAATAAGTGATTGAGGATTTCAATAAAAATAAAAATAAATTTTAGAGAAGGCACAGGAGAATGGATGGACACAGGAAGGTACTGGAACAAGAGAACATCTTATTTCTGATTTTCTAGTCATACTTATTTCAATAGGGTATATATATATATATATATATATATATATATCCATTTGGAATGGGTTTTCACATACTTCATATATTTGGATTCCTTTAGACTCAAGAGAACTCTACTGTGCATAAAAATCATATTTTGACCACTGCCGAGTTTGCTTTCTGCTCTGATGACTTTGAGTGGGAAAAAATCCAAAACAGTCACAATAGACAGCCACAGAGGGATGTGGTTAAAACAGTCCAAAACAATGTGTTCCAAACTTGTTTTGAAATCACGTGGGGGGAGCTTCAAAATTATGGATGCCTTTGTCCCCCTCCCATACATTGTGATATCATTGGTCTTAGATGTAACTTGGGGTTGGTAATGTTTTAAAGATACCCAAATGATTCAAAGTGCAAATAAATTTGGGGACCACTACTGTGAAGCTTGAATTAGAACAATATTTCCCATGTGATTGATATATGATTTCTGTCATAGAGGAATAGTCACAAACTTACCCTTTAAGCAATATATATTCTTTAAGATAAAGCTAAAGTAGACATTTATATTTTTAAATGGATTAATTACAAAACTATTAAGCAGTTTATAGTATAATTATATGAGGAAGTAGCAAAAAATATTGGAAGGGGTTCAATATTTCTCTAGCATGGATATGCATAATCATAAAACGAGATTTTTTGAAACAAAATCATTAGTCACATAGAAAACAAACAATGAAAGTGTGGAGAAAATACTATTAATTCTAGCTGGTGTCATCAAGGAAACCTAAGAAATGCACAATGTGAATTAATGTGTGTGTGTGTGTGTGTGTGTGTGTGTGTCTTCCCAAACCCGCTCCTTATATTCCTGGCATAGAGCTCCTAATTTTTTCATAATTTCCTAAATGATAAGAGTACTAGCAATATATTTTATTCTGCTATTTGGTCTCTGACCCTAGTTTCTACACACTCCTAAATCCCCAAAAATTTCCTGGGTGATAGGAACTAGCATCTTTTGTTCTAATGAAGTGACTCTTGGTACAGTCTGTATAGAGACTTGGCATCAGAAAGATCAAGCCAGGATTATAAGCTTGGAATTTTCAGTCTCCTCCTCCATACTCTGGGAGAGGAGAGGTGCAGGGATTAAGTTAATGGTCACTCATGCTTTCAGTATGATACCTTCTTAAGGGGAGGGTGTAGATTACCCTTATGAGGATATAAGGATAATATGGACGTGGCATATAAATCACTGAAATTTAGGGAAAATTGGTTTATTATGTCTCTGGAGGAGGCCTGTTTCATCAATATAAGTAGGTTATTGAGACAATGTCTGTCCCTTTAATATTTGGTTAGTATATTAACATAGCCATAAATCAACATTGTATTTTCAGCAACACAGAGAGCTCAGAATCCAAGTAGGTTAGATAATGAGGGATCTGAGGCCACAGTGGGCAACACTTGCATGAATTGCAGGAATTATTAGAGTCAATTTTACCTTCTTCACATGGTGCTGGGTTTAATATACAAGGTTACGGAAGACTTGTAGAAGGAGTAAGATATCCCTCCAACTAACTCAGGACTTTTAAGAATAGAACTAATATAACCTTTCCTGAAAAAAATTCTTTAAATATTGGCCTCCCTGGTGGCGCAGCGGTTGAGCCCTGGGTTGCGAACCTGCCTGCAGCCTCTGCAGTGCTGGTTCGATTCCCAGCTGCTCCCCGGCCACCGGAGGAGGGTCCCACATGGCGCGCAGACCTCTCCTGCCGCCCGCTTCTCCCCTCAGCAGTGTACTTCTGTCCTTCTGCCTGCTCTGCTCCCCGCTCTAACTCTGGTGAATTCTCTCACCCTCCCGCGCTTCTGACTGTACCCAGTGCTTGTATAAATAAATAAATAAATCTTTAAAAAAAAATTCTTTAAATATTATCTGAGCTCTAAATACAAGAAGTTAGCAGGGAAAATTTCACAGGGCCTAATAGATGGATAATTGCCTAGCTAAACATTGTGAACTTATAACCACCACAATAACAATAGCAATAATAATAATATGATATACTGATGAAGGAATACCTGAGAATGATCAATGGTGCACAATATAATACTCAAAACTTTATCCCTAAGTATTTAAGATGTGATATGGATAGGAAATAATGGATGCTTCAGTAAATTGCATTGGGACAATTAGCTCATAATTACAAAAATAATAGTTATATCCCTAACTGTGACTAACACCACAATAATTTCCAGATGAAATAGAGATATATATGTAAAAGTGTTTGAAAATATATAGTAAATCATCAATAAATATGAAATATTTGAATGGCATAAACTTGTTTTATGAATTCAAAGGCAGAAACCATAAAGGAATATATTGCTAGACATAACCACATGATAATTTAGTCCTCACATGACATTGATGACAAAATGCTTAAAATTTTTGCAACTTATATTGTAAAATACTACTATCCTTGACATGTAAGTATTATAAATCAGTAAACAAAAGACAAATATGTCAATGGAGAAATAGGCTATTCTCATACAATTCTATTCTCATACAATTCCACACACACACACTTTTTTACTGGCTTGACCAAAAAAAACCCTCAATTATAATGTAAATACTTATAAATATTTAGTTATTTTGGAGAATTATTGGACAATACATAGCAAACAGATAATTTTTCAAGCCCTTGGATCTAATACTTCTATCTTCAAGAATTTGTGAAAGACGTAGCAAATATTAATGTCATGAAAAATTTAGCTACAATAGTTTTTTCCACATTATTTAGAACATTGGAAATCAAGAACATTTTATATTTTCCCTCCAAATAGTAGTACCATTTAAAATGCACCCAACAAATGGGTTAGAAGACCATTATTAACATTGATGTACATCTTAGTCTGCTCAAGAGCTAGACCAAAATACTATAAACTAGGTTGCTTAGATAACAGAAATTCAGGCCTCCCTGGTAGCGCAAGGGGTTAAGCACCACACTATGAAGCAATCCACAGCCTCTGCAGCATGAGTTCGAGCCCCAGCTGGCCAGGGAGCTACCCACATGGCACAGCCCGCTGCTCCCCTCAGCAGTGTATTTCAGTCAGTCTGCCTGTTCTGTTCCCCACTCTGTCTCTGGTGTGTCCTCTCACTTCCCCACCTCTGGTCTGTACCCCATTTCTTGTATGCATAAATAAATAAATGTTTAAAAAAAAAATAACAGAATTTCATTTTTCACTATTCTGTAGGACAGAAATCCCAGAGCAGTGAGCTGTTGTTGTGGGGAGGAGGAAATCAGCCCATACTCCTCTGGGTTCCTCTAGACTGGGAAGTGATCAAACAAACATTAAACATATTGATAAGATGAAAAAAGTTAATAAAAAGCTTAATAATAAGATGAATGAATACCTTGTATGTACAAGGGAGAGACACAGCATGACTGAAGAACTCACCCACAGCCTCACATACCATTTTAAATAGCTGAGCTTGGGGCCTCCCTGGTGGCTCAGGGGTTAAAGACAGCACTATCAAGCTTCTTCCAGCTACTATAGCATGAGTTAGATCCTTGGCCCGCCAGTGAACAACCCACATGGTGCAGCAGACCTCTCCTGACTTGCCCGCTGCTCCCCTCAGCAGTATGTTTCAGTAGATCTGCCTGTTCTGCTCCCCATTATCTCTGGTGAATCATTTTATCCCCTGCACCTCTGAAACTGAGGCTTACACCTCAGTTCTTGTGTGCATAAATAAATACATCTTTGAAAAAAAATCAATAGATGAGCTTAGACAAAGGAGATGGGGGAAGAGAAAGGATAAGATCAGTTAGGGAGTCTATTCAAGAAAGGTGAAGCAAACAAATGGTATGAAAATTTAAGTTCTGCCTCCTACCTGAAAGAGATAAGGAATTTAGGCCTTCCTATGAGAGACCTTACAGAAAGATGTTTCCTATAAATATCTTTTTTCAAAAGCACCTGCCATGCAACATTTAGAGTCCCATTAAATTGACCTTTTTCCATATTTTGAGTGTTAGATTTTCCCTGTCCTACACCAGCGTGGTTAGGTTCTGCTGAGAGTTCTTTTCCCTTGATTTGCATAGTCACCTTTTCATTATGTCCTCAGGTGACCATGCATGCATGCACACGCTCTCAAACTCTAGTCTCTTCCTTTTTTTCATGAGGACATCAACTCCATCTCAAGACTTACCTCATCTAAACCTAATTATCTTCCAAAGGTTTCCCTTCACACCATCACCCTGGGGTAGGGTTTCACCTATATGGTTGAGGATGGAAACTAAATTTTGGTGACAATATCAGTGTAATATTTATAGGTGCCAAATGACAGTGCTGTAAACCTGAAACCTAGAAATGATATAAGCTACTCTTACCTCAATTTTTTAGAGCACATACCATTAATTATTTAAAAATACAGAGTGTGAATTTTATAGTCAAACTGAAATTTGAAATCTTCTTGTCCAGGAACTTCTTCTCTGCCACCACCCCTACCCTACCACCTTCTCACAGTTATGGAATCTGTCCTCCAACTAGTTTTTGGATAGAAAATAACAGATCCATCAGAATGTGAAACAGATTAATGTCTGCCACTCTGGTGGATAAAAGGAAGGAGATTGGGAATTCATTTTCCTCCAACCTCTGCTTGTCCTGTGGTAACTCCAGGCTTCCTCAAAACTTAGTTTAAACAAACTAAGAACCCAACAGACAAATGAGTGAATTAAAATGTGGTGATTTTACATAATGGAATATAACTCAGCTTAAAAAAATATTACAGTTTTAGGCCTCCCTGGTGGCGTAGGCGGTTGAGAGCCGCATTGTGAAGCTGTCCGCAGCCTCTACAGCACTGGTTCCATCCCGGCCCGCTGGCGAGAATCCCACATGGCGTGACAGACCTCCGTCTCACCGGCTGCTCCCCTCAGCAGTGTATTTCGTCAGTTTGCCTGTTCTGTTCCCCGCTCTCTCTCTGGTAAATCCTCTCACCCTCCCATGCATCTGGCCTGTACCCCAGTTCTTGTATAAATAAAAAAAAATCTTTAAAAAATATTACAGTCTTAAAAAATAAATGAAATCTTGCCATGTGATACAATAGGGAGAGAACTGGAGGGTATTATACAAAGTGAAATAACTCAGAAAGAGAAAGACATACAGGAATTCACTCACTCATATGTGGAAACAAAAGAAAACAAAACAAAGAAATAGGTAAAACTCAACCAAAACAAATTCCCTCAACCAAAACAAATTCTTGAAATATGACTGTAGAATTGAGGTTAACAGAAGGTGAGGTTGGGGGGAAAGAAGTTGGGAGAGGCCAATGGACTACTGTGGATATTTTGGTGCTATAATGGTGGGCATGGTGTGGTAATGTATATATGAGGGAGTGTGAATCTGTACTCCTAAAGTCTATCTGATGTTGTAGACCAGTGTTACCCCAGCCAAATAATGATAATAATCAAATAATAAAAATACAAAAAAATGTTTAAAAAGGAAAGTGAGACACAAAGAAATGGATTTCAGAAATAGTTCTTGGATTTAGAGCATTGAAGTTGATGCTTTCCGTATCATCAGGTGCATTTAAAAACTAACCAAGACTTGGGCCTCCCCTGGTGGCGCAGCGGTTGAGCGCTGGGCTGCGAAGATGCCTCCAGCCTCTGCAGCACCAGTTCGATCCCAGGCCGCCAGGCGAGGGTCCCTCATGGTGTGCAGACCTCTCCTGCCACACCCACTGCTCCCCTCAGCAGTGTATTTCATCAGTCTGCCTGCTCTGTTCCCTGCTCTGGCTCTGGTGAATTCTCTCACCCTCCCGCACTTCTGAATGTACCCAGTACTTGTATAAATAAATAAATAAATCTTTAAAAAACCAAACAAGAAAACTAACCAAGACTTGATTCAGAATAGCAAGGATCCACCTTCATCATTCTGTTAGCAGGCAGATTGAGGGGCACACTTAGACCTACCCTACACACGTGCACACTCTAAATGTATCATATCATTCACTATATAAAGACAAAGCATACTGTATAAGATCTTCAATAGAAAAGAACTCTACTAGAATTAATAAGCTTAAAAAGAAAAGAAAAATAATAGTTTCCAATTAAACACCCAAAGTTACCATTCCTCTGTTGGGAAAATGCCCAGCCAAACAGTGTTGGGCCAGAAGCTTCCCATAAGTCTAAGTTACCTTCTAGCAGCAAGCTATAGGAAAGGGTGGAAGGGGTCAGGCAAGTTTGGAAGGAAAGATGCAAAATCAAGATATAAGTCAAGATAAAGTTTTCCATCATCAGTATCCTCAGGATCTCTCACCTGTGTCTCTGTCAGTGTCTCCTTCCATGTCACCCAAGTCCCTGGTCTAAGTCCAAGGCCAAGAAACAAGCACAGCTTCTTCTTCACATGTATCTCTGTTCCTTATGCTTCCTCCTGTCTCCTCCCTCAAATTTCTGGTCCCAGTCCCTTCCAGCTTCCCCTTTCCACTCAGCCCCACCCTTCCTTAGGTGGGTCAGGGATCATGGAACCACCCCTTTTTAGATTATATGATTATAATGCTAGGGGGAGAAAAAAGTAATAATTTCTGGGTCTCCCAGGTGGCACAGCGGTTGAGCGCTGGGCTGCAAAGCTGCCCGCAGCCTCTGCAGTGCAGGTTCGATCCCTGGCCGGCCGGTGAGGGTCCCACCTGGTGAGCAGACCTCTCCTGCCTGCTGCTCCCCTCAGCAGTGTATTTCGTCAGTCTGCCTGTTCTGTTCCCCACTCTGGCTCTGGTGAATTCTCTCACCCTCCCGCGCTTCTTACTGGACCCAGTGCTTGTATAAATAAATAAATAGATCTCAAAAAAAGAAAAGTAATAATTTCTCTTGGTTGTCTAGCCTAAGGAGATAGAGGATATAGAGTCAGTCCCCTCTTACCTGAGAGGGATATCTTCCAGGATCCCAGTGAATGTCAGAAACCACAGGTAGGACAGAAACCAATATGCACTGTTTATTTCTATATATGCATATCTATGGTAAAGTTTAATTTATAAATTAGGCTCAATAATAAATTAACAATAATAATAAAAATAGAATAATTATAATGATGTAGTATAGTAAAAGTTATCTGAATGTTCTCTCTTTCTGTAAAAACACCTTATTTTATAAAATGTTTTAGGATCAGGGTTGACTGCTGATAACTGAAACCTTGGGAAGCAAGACCATGAAGGAAGGGGACAGCTGAAGCATGGAAAGAAACCAACCAAAACTAGTTAAACAGGTAGTGCATTTGACCCGCATCCTTCAAAATTTCACAGTGATATTCTTGGTTTCTGGAATTAACTATTATGTTTTCAAGAAAATGCAGATTTTTTTTTGTTTTTTCATTTAAGGTTTAGGACATATTTTCTTACTGGAGCTAGGTGGACAATGGCTTCCTTCCTTCTTTCCTGGTGGTTAATTTCTTCTTAAGAAACACACACACACACACCCCACCAGTCAGCTTTCACTCTGCCTTAAGCTCTTCAAGTGTAGGATGGTCACATCTGGTAACCACAGATGGCTATCTCTAAAGGCAGAGAGAAAGTGGAGACCTCCTTAGGTTTTCAACTACTCCAAGTGCAAGAGCAGAGAGTCAATGTTTGTTGTTTTATCCTAATAAGTTTTCTCTTTGTGTGCAAATAAAGCTCAGCCACCTAACCTTTTCAGAAAACTTCCTCTTATTCCTCAGAAATCAATGACCAGGAGGATCTCAGGATTTGGTTCTAAATGAGTATATGTCACTCAATTCTGACAAAAACCCAATGTTTACATTTTTATCTGTTGATATTTTAATTAACAATTTAAGTGCAATGTTTGCCCTATGAGTTCAATGGGAAAAACTGCAAATAAACAGCAGTTCCCTCTTGGACAATCACTCTGTAAATTAGCTTACTTTGTCAATAAAGTGCATGCCTATCAGGCTCTTCAAAGCAGCAGGAGTGGGGATGTTCATTTACTTAAGCAGTAGGTTCTACCATTAGCGTCTGTGATTGGTGTTAATTAGAACTGTGTATGCGTGTCTCTCTGCCACAGAGCCCACGTTTGCAAAATCCTGTTAACAATCAAGCTATTAATAAATTAAGTACCCATATTTGTTTGTGTTCCTTTCTAATCTAATTGAAACTTTTTGAGCAATATCATCTTCGTAAGCATTTGAGGACTGGTTTCCCAGCACTATGATGGTTTAAATCATGCTTGATTTGTTTTAAAAGACCATGATATAAATAGGAAAAAAATGGAGCTGCATAAATATTTAATTTGTTCACTGAACTTGTTGCAATGGGTACACTTGGGAAAGCCATGTATTTTAGTTATTTGGTGCAAACATTTTTTGTTTTTTATAACCCATATTTTTTTTTTTTGGTTTGCATTTAATGGGCTTTGATAAAACAGTGTTTACTGTTCCTAAAACCAAGCTTTGAAGGCCTGTAAATTGAATTCCCTGGCATCCAAGGGAATTGAGAGAGTGTTATAAAGTATCTAAGGGGATATTAAAGTTGTGTTAACAAAGGTAAATAACTAGAGCAATTATGTAGATAATTGAAATGATGCAGCTGGAGATAGGGTAGCCATGGCTGTAGAGAGCTCTGCCATCCAGCATAGAAGAGAATATTTCCTTTTGACCTGAAATACCCAGATTAGTTAGATTATTTTTAGCTCTCTATCTCACTTTGCCTTGGGAGATATATCCTAAATGTTTCTCAATTACTCTGAAACCTGACATCAAGCAAGCCAAAGTAACTCAAAGCCATTTTCAGTGGTGCTAATATTTAGAATGAGGAAAAGACAGAAAATATGGTTTGTGTATTACTCGGTTGGGAAAAATATTTAAATGCTCTTTTTCATAAGCAACCGCATGCTTGTCTGGGGAGGTTCAGAAACATGTCAGTCCAACTTTATGCTTTACATTTATCTTCTTTTTAAGATTTATTTATTTATGCATACAAGAACTGGGGTTCAGACCAGAGGTTTGGGTGATGAGAGGATCCACCAGAGACAGAGTGGGGAACAGAACAGAACAGAAGCAGATCGACTGAAATACATGGTGGAGGGGAGCAGTGGGTGAGACAGGAGAAGTCTGCCACGCCATGTGCCATGCCAATCCATCCCTGACCAGCCAAGGATCAAACTCATGCTACAGAGGCTATGGACAGCTTCACAGTGCTGTACTTAACACTTTTCGCCACCAGGGAGGCCCTACATTTATCTTCATCTTACACAAAATGCTTAAAACTTAAAATTCATCAACCTTTTAAAATGTTGCCCTAGATTAAGTAGGAAAATCACAGTTCTGTTGTAGTTGTGTTACATGGCAGAATGAGAAGCACCTCTAGACCCACAAACCTGCCTGCTCTAAATGGGTTCTGTCATCTGCCACATTGAGACAGATACTCTAGTGCATAAAACCTTTAATGGAAAGGAACTTTATTTTTTTTTTTTAAAGATTTATTTATTTATTTATACAAGCACTGGGTACAGTCAGAAATGCGGGAGGGTGAGAGAATTCATCAGAGCCAGAGGGGGAACAGAACAGGCAGACTGACGAAATACACTGCTGAGTGGAGCAGCGGGCGGCAGGAGAGGTCTGCGCACCATGTGGGACCCTCACTGGTGGCCAGGGATCGAACCGATGCTGCAGAGGCTGCAGGCAGCTTCACAGCCCAGTGCTCAACTGCTGCGCCACCAGGGGAGGCCTGGAAATGAACTATAATACAATTAGTGTGCAATAAAGACAAGAGAAGAGGAAAAATGTAGTTAAAATAGTTTCAAATTAGACACCCAAACCTATCCATCCCCTCATGGGTAAATGCCCAGCCAAACAGTGCTGGCCCAAAGTAGGACATCTGAGCCCAAAAGCTAAGGCACCTATTGGTGGGGACCCATAGGAAAGGGTCAGAAATGGCCTGATGAGTCTAGAAGGAAAGAGAAAAATCAAAATACAAATCAAAATAAAGACTATCATTGTCAGCCTCTCCCTCCAGATCTCTTACCCACATCTCTCTCAAATATCTCCTTCCATGGCCCCAATTCCCTGGTACAAGTCTTTCTGCTCCATGTGTCTCCTTGACTCTTCTCCTTCCCCCATCTTGTTCCACTTCTCCTGCTGCTGCTTCTTTCTTTTTGTTCCATGCCACCCTTCCTTAGGTGGAGCAGGTAACCTGGGCTTTCCCATTTCCATGACAGTCACACTATTACAGTAATTTGTTTTCTGCTTTAATATCACCAATCACCAGTGAACTATTTCCCTGAGGTATTTGTTATGACTTAGCTTCCTGTCTTAATCCTGAAGATTTGATTCTTGGATACTTAAGGATCAGTTGTGACCATATTTATGGGGTCTTACACCTTTACAGGTATGTAGAGCTGAGGATGTCTTTTTAGTGTTGGCAAAGCCAAAAGAAATCTTATAGAAACCGTATGTTTCCTATTTAATTTTCTTAATAATTATTATTTATTGCATTTTTCTCTATTTTTTTAAAAGATTCATTTATGTATGCATACAAGAACTGGGGTACAGGACAGAGGTGTGGGGCGGTGAGAAGATTCACCAGAGACAGAGTGGGGAACAGAATAGACAGACTGACTGAAATACACTGCTGAGGGGAGCAGTGGGCGAGTCAGGAGAGGTCTGAGGCACCATGTGGGTAGCTCCTGGCTGGGGATAGAACTCGTGCTGCAGAGGCTGCAGATAGCTTCATAGGTTGTGTCTCAACCCTTTGTGCCACCAGGGAGGCCGTATTGCATATGACTTTAGATGATGAAATTTGACAAATTAATGGATGTCAGTCTCATTAGCTCCTACTTCTTATGTACTATAAAACTCCTGTTCCTCTGCAGATAGTATCTGCTTAATACTAAAGAAAGAATAGTCACAAGAGGAAGATGCATTTAATCATATGAAAGGAAAACTAGAAATGTGCAAAATACATGGAAATCAAATTTGTTTCTGAACTCCCTGCTTTTGAAAAAAGGGGAAATTTTTTTCTACAAATTAGGATAGATACCCTTGCATTTATGTATTCTTTGTATGTGACAATTCTACATTTAAAGATGTTTTATTTTTTACTTTATTGAAATTTTATTTGTAGACACTTGCGGGGAAAGCAGCATGTTGTCTGTAACATACCACATTTTCCTCATTTCCTAGATTTTAAATAATATCTTACTCCAAGGGAGAAATTTCTCATAGTAATACAACATAAACTAGAGAAAAGAAGACATTCAGTGAATTACATTTCTAATGAAAATATTTTGTTTTGTGGGGAGACAACCAGATTATTTTTTCTACTGATAGATGCTTAGAATTTGTGGGTTATTGTATATTTTTCTTTAAAAGAAGATGTTTAAGAGACTCTTTTATAAGAAAAGTAGCTACTTATCTTCATATATAGATACATATATAATTTATATGAGCAATTTTCATTACCCAAGAATGCTCTTGCAGCCTTTGTCAGTAACTATATAAGCAACATTACTTCCATCAGTGAATTTTATATGTGTTTATAGATTTTACTTGCTTGTTGCTTTTAAAAAATATAATTCACAATGTTGAATTTTAGAACTTAAATTTTTAAGAGATTTTTCTTGCCTTTAACAGCAGAACTCTCAAATTTAAAAGAAAAACTATTTGGACAATATCTTAAATGGGGGAGAACAAGGGGGCCAAGCAAATGTGCTATTATTGGTTATTCAATTTCAGTGCCTTATTCTAAGGAGGATTTTAGGTTACGGTTTCAGCATTGGTAAGAATTAATGTACTTCGTGTATCTTGACTTTTGTTTAGAATCATCAAGTCCACACTCTTAAAATAAGCATTTCCTTTACTTTAAAAAAAATCCTTTTTTAAAAGAATAAGCACTTTCATGGATGGTACACTTTTTTTAAAACATTTATTTATTTATTTATTTATTTATTTATTTATTTATTTATTTATTTATACAAACACTGGTTACAGTCCAGAAGCAGGGGAGGGTGAGAGAATTCACCAGAGCCAGAGCGGGGAACAGAACAGGCAGACTGATGAAATACACTGCTGAGGGGTGCAGTGGGCGAGACAGGAGAGGTCTGTAGAGCCATGTGGAATCTTCGCCGGTGGCTAGGGTTCGAACTGGGGCTGCAGAGGCTGTGCGGGCAACTCCGCAGACCACTGCTCAATCACTTCGCCACCTGGGAAGGCCTTGAATGGCACACTTTTAATGACTTTAAAGGAGAATCCATAAATGTATATAATATTTTTCTTAAAGATGCCATGGAGAGAGAGAGTGGATCAACATGGCAGTGAGGAAATGCTGCGAGTAAGATCTCCCATTAAAAAAAAGTTAATAGGGAGGAAAAGCGGCAGGTCCCAGTGAGAACTGGGACACGGAAGATAAACAGGCGACTCCAGTAAACTACCCGAAGAAGAAAGTTGCCATAAAAGAGGACTAGAAGGGAGGAAAGGAACTATTTCAGCCACCACAACTATTGTGAGTGGAAAGGAACTATTTCAGCCACCACACCCCGTGAACTGGAGCTGTGGAGAACCCTGCAGGATTTGCTGCAGAGGTGAGCAAATGGCTCCAGGTACAGTTAGAGAAAAACAAAGACTCCCGTCCTGGAGACAGCCCCTGGCCAGCCAGTAAGCTTGTGCGGAAAAGTGTTGTGCTTGAAAAGGACACGCAGATCGTGGCTGCCCAGGTCCCCACGCCTGCGACCTAGGCTTGCGGGGAGATACGCGGGGGCCCTCACTGAGGTGAATGTCCCTCCCTGAGTAATCAGAAACCTGGCGCCTGGACACGGGAGCAGGGAGCAAAAGGAGCCATTTCTGCAGACACTGAACTGGGCTACAGCCTGCGTCCTAGACCTGAAGGCTTTGGAACTGAGACCCAGGGCACGAAATTTGGGGTGTGGGATCCCCACAATGGTGGGGCACAAGGCAAACACAGCACCCCAAAGCCGTTGAGACTATCCCCACCACTCCCACTCTGTTCCCCTGTCCCACGGAGTGTAAAAAACAGCTCCCCAAGGACACTAGGAGAGATCTCTGGTACCACCCAGCGACCAGAAAGAAATCACCAACACCCCATAGAATAGGGACCTTTCTTCAGTAAAGACTGCTTGAAACCCAAAGAAGGATCCCAGAGGAGTCAGAGGTGAGCTGGAAAGTTAGCCCAAGCCAGGCCCCTTCTCACCAGCAGTCCGAGCCCAGAAGGGGAGCGGGCACCCACGGCCCAGGGCAGACTGGGCGCATGGAAGAGTGTGCCTGTCTCCAAAGCACCATTTTAGAACAGGGAGCTTTCTTCAGTAAAGACTGCTTGAATCTTACAGAAGGCTCCCCGTGGAGTCAGAGGGAGAAGGTTCCCTGTGCAGTCAGAGGTGAGCTGAAGGCCCTCACAAGCGCGGTCCCACCTGGCAGGAAGTCAGAGCCCAGAGGAGGATGCAGAGATTTGGAACCCAGAGTGCAATCCAGCTGCCCCACCTCCAGGGAAGTCTGTGGGACTTCAAGACACACCTTTGTAACTAAACATAGAAGGAGGAGAGATTCTGTGACAGTAACCATTAACATTCTCAAAGTACCACTGCCTCACTAGACTTCTGGCATAACAGTTTTTGACTCGTTTGGATTGCCAGTTTCTGAAACTCCTGAAAGAATGCACCAAAAAGATGCCAGCAAATACAGTGGCAGAGTGTCCCAACGCATAAGGCAAATTAGAAGACAGGCAGTAGGGAAAAGAAAAACTACAAGCAAAGTAGCAACACCTCAGAAAAAAGACACACCACAAAAAAAAAAAAAAAAACAAAAACAAAAACAAAAAAAACACCTACCAGCTTGCAACTATGGTAACTTGGGAGAACTTCTGAGCCTTCCACAAAAAGAATTTAAAATTGCCGTGATGAAAAATCTGATGGAAATCATTAAGGAAAACAATGCTCAGAAGAATGAAATTGAGTCCCTAAAGAGGGAAATTAAGGAAATGCAGGAGATCAAAGGATTAACAGAAAAGCTAGAGAATGCTGGGAAAAGCAATGAAAGCAGAATGGATGAAATGGAAGAACAAAAAAGCACTCTTGAAGACACAGAAATAAAAAGAACCAAAACAGAAAAGGAAAGAGAAGTACGAATGAAAAAGACTGAAGAAAGACTTCGGGAACTATCTGACTCCACAAGGAAAGGAAATATAAGAGTTATAGGAATCCCAGAAGGAGAGGAGAGAAACCTAGGAACGGAGAAAATTTTCAAGGAAATAATTGAAGAGAACTTTCCAAACATGAAGAAGGAGCTGAAAATTGATATACAAGAAGCAAGAAGAACACCAAACTTCCATGAAAAAAGGAAAAATCAGCAAGACACATAATAGTAAAGCTCCCAAGAATCCAAGACAAGGAAATAATAATGAAGCTGACAAAAGAGAAGAAACAGATAACATACAAAGGAAAACCAACCAGACTCACATCAGACTTCTCTGAAGAAACACTACGGACAAGGAGAGAGTGGAGGGACATAGTCAACAGACTCCAAGGCAACAGATGCCAACCGAGAATACTCTATCCTGCAAAGCTTTCCTTCCTCTATGAAGAAAGAATAAGGACCTTCCCAGACAAACAGAAACTCTGGAATTTCATCACGACTAAACCCCCCACTCCAAAAAATACTACAAGGAGTCCTAAAGCCAGAACCTTAGAGGGATGAATAACAACGAAATAAGGCCAAAAAAAAAGTTATTAAAAGAATAAATAAATAAAATCAAAGGAAAGACAAGCACAATGACAAATAGAGATGATAACATATCAATATTAACTCTAAATGTAAATGGACTAAACTCTTCAATAAAAAGACAAAGAGTCGCAGGCTGGATTAAGAAACAAAACCCAACCTTTTGCTGTCTCCAGGAAACACATTTAGCTACAAAAGATAAAAATAGACTCAAAGTTAGAGGATGGAAAACAATCCTACAAGCAAATGGACCAAAAAAAAAAAAAAAACAGGAACAGCTATACTTATATCAGATAAAACAGATTTCAAACTCAAAAAGGTAAAAAGAGACCCCAACGGTCACTACATTATGATCAAGGGGACAATACTTCAAGAAGAAATAACACTCATTAACATATACTCAACAAACGAAGGAGCACCAAAATATATCACACAACTATTGTCATCCTTGAAAACAGACAACAGAGAAAACACATACGTAGTAGGAGACTTCAACACACCACTATCAACAATGGATAGATCAACGAGACCAAAAATAAGTAAGGACACTAAAGCTCTGAATAAGGATCTAGAGTGCTTGGGCATAACAGACATCAATAGAACACTAAACCCCAAAAAATCTGCACTTGGTTTTGTCAAGCGCACATGGATCATTCTCCAGGATCAATCACATACTGGGACACAAGACAAACATCAACAGATACACCAAGATTGAAATCATACCAACCATCTTTTCTGACCATGAAGGCATCAAACTAGAAATAAACCATAAAAAGAAGGCAAGGATCTCTCCTACCTCATGGAGATCGAAACCCACACTACTGGAAGACCACTGGATTAATGAGATCAAAGAAGAAATTAAAAAATTCTTTGAATTGAATGACAAGCAGGACACCAATTTCCTAAATTCATGGGATGCAGCAAAGCAGTAATAAGAGGAAAATATATAGCAATAGAGGCTCACATCAAGAAACAAGAAAGAACTCGAAGAAACATCCTAATCTCGAAGCTCAAAGATCTAGAAAAAGAACAACAAAAAAACCCAAAACCAGTAGAAGAAAAGAAATAATAAAAACCAAAGCAGAAATAAATGAAATTGAAACTAAAAAAATAATCTAAAAGATCAATGAAACCAAGAGCTGGTTCTTTGAAAAAATAAATAAAATAGACAAACCCCTAGGCAGGCTCACAAAGGTAAAAAGGAGGAAAGCACAAATAAACAGGATCACAAATGAAAGAGGAGAAATCACAACGGACACAGCAGAAATCAAAAGAGTAATCGGTAACTACTATGAGCAGTTATATGGAAACAAGTTCAGCAATTCAGAGGAGACGGACAAACTCCTACAACTCTACAATCACCCAAAGCTAGATAAAGAAGAAATAGAACACCTAAACAGACCAATTACAAGTGGCAAAATTGAAATGGTAATCAAAAACCTCCCCCAAAACAAAAGCCCAGGACCTGATGGATTTACAAATGAATTCTACCAAACGTTCAGAAACAAATTAGTGCCTATACTTCACAAACTCTTCCAAAAAATTGAGAAGGAAGGGACAATACCAAACACGTTCTATGAAGCCAACATTACACTAATACCAAAACCGAACAAGGACAACACAAAAAAAGAAAATTGCAGGCCAATCTCACTAATGAACACTGATGCAAAAATCCTCAATAAAATTTTAGCTATCAGAATCCAACAATATATCCATATGATAATTCACCACGACCAAGTAGGATTCATTCCAGGGACACAAGGATGGTTCAACATCCGAAAATCAATCAACGTTATCCAACACATCAACAAAAAGAAATATAAAAACCATATGATAATATCAATAGATGCCAAGAATGCTTTTGACAAAGTGCAACACTCATTCATGATAAAAGCCCTTGAAATTCTTGGGATACAAGGAACATACCTCAACATCATAAAGGCCATATATGACAAGCCAACAGCCAGTATCTCATTCTCAATAGTGAAAAGCTGAAAGCATTTCCATTAAGATCTGGAACAAGACAAGGATGTCCACGCTCACCACTGCTTTTCAATATAATACTGGAAGTCCTAGCCAGAGCAATAAAAAAAAGAGAAAGACATAAAAGGAATCCAGATAGGAAAAGAAGAAGTCAAACTATCACTATTTGCAGATGATATGATAATATACATAGAGAACCCCAAAAACTCCACAGAAAAACTAATTTAACTCATCAATCAGTTCAGTAAAGTGGCAGGATACAAAATCAACACGCAAAAGTCAGTAGCCTTCCTATACACAAATAATGAATCTGAAGAAGATATCAAAAAAAAAAAAAAATCATCCCTTTTATTATCAAAACAAAAAAATCAAATACTTGGGAATAAATCTAACAAAAGAGGTAAAGGACCTATACAAAGAAAACTATAAAACACTGTTAAAAGAAATAGAAGAAGACACAAAGAAATGGAAAGACATCCCCTGCTCATGGATTGGAAGAATAAACATTATTAAAATGGCCATCCTACCAAAAGCAATCTACAGATTCAGTGCTATTCCAGTAAAAATTTCAATGTCATTCTTCAAAGAAATAGAACAATTAATGACAAAATTCATATGGAATCACCAAAAACCCTGAATAGCCAAAGCTCTCCTAAAAAAAAAAAAAAAAAAAAAAAAAAAAAAAAGATGGGAATGGAGGCATCACACTCCCAGACTTCAAACTATACTACAAAGCCATAATCATCAAACATCAAAACTGCATGGTATTGGAACAAGAACAGACACACAGACCAATGGAATCAAATAGAAAATCCAGAAATAAACCCACAGATTTATGGCCAACTAATCTTTGACAAAGGAACAAAGAATATGCCCTGGAGCAAAGAAAGTTTGTTCAATAAATGGTGCTGAGAAAACTGGGTTGCTACATGCAAAAGAATGAAGCTTGACTACTACCTCACACCATACACAAAAACCAACTCTAAATGAATTAAAGAACTAGACATAAGATCTGAAACCATAAAATACATAGAAGGAAATATAGGCAAAACACTACGTGATTTGCACATCAAAGACATCTTTACAGACACATCACCCAAAGCAGTGATAGTGAAGGCAAAGATAAACAGCTGGGACTACATCAAATTAAAGAGCAAAACAAAGAGAAACCCCACCAACTGGGAGAACATTTTTGCACACAACACTAATGATAAAGGACTGATTACAAAAATCTACAAAGAGCTGATGAGACTCAACAAAAACAAAAAAAATAATCCAGTCAAAACATGGGCAGAAGAGCTACAAAGAAACTTCTCTGAAGAGGAAATGCAAATGGCCAGCAGGCATATGAAAAAATGTTCAACATCACTTGTAATCAGGGAAATGCAAATCAAAACTACAATGAGAGGGCCTCCCCGGTGGTGCAGCAGTTGAGCGCTGGGTTGTGAAGCTGCCCGCAGCCTCTATAGCGCGGTTCGATCCCTGGCTGCTCCCTGGCCACCGGAGGAGGGTCTCACATGGCGTGCAGACCTCTCCTGCCGCCCGCTGCTCCCCTCAGCAGTGTGCTTCGGTCCTTCTGCCTGCTCTGCTCCTCGCTCTGGCTCTGGTGAATTCGCTCACCTTCCCGCGCTTCTGACTGTACCCTGTGCTTAAAATAAATCTTCAAAAAAAAAAAAATAGAATAAAAAATTTAAAAAAAAAAGTGCAATGAGATACCATCTTACACCGGTGAGAATGGCACATATTGAAAAAAAAAAAAAAAAAACTAGCAACAACAAATGTTGGCGAGGTTGTGGAGAAAAAGGAACTCTCCTGTACTGTTGGTGGGAGTGCAAACTTGTCCAAACACTATTGAGAACTGTGTGGAGATTTCTTGACCTACTAAACATAGATCTTCCAAACGATCCAGCAGTTCCACTCCTAGGTATTTACCCAAAGAACACAGAAACATCAATTCCAAAGAGCACCTGCTCCCCTATGTTTATAGCAGCACTGTTTACAATAGCTAAGCTTTGGAAACAGCCCAAATGCCCAAAAATAGATGACTGGATCAAGAAGATGTGGTACATATATACCATGGAATATTACTCAGCATTCAAAAAAGATAAACACATTTTGTACATGTTCAATTTGCAGCAACATGGATGGATCTGGAAGGGATCATGTTCAGCAAAATAAGCCAGAAAGAAAAAGAAAAATACCAGATGGTCTCACTCATAGCAGGAATCTAGAAAACTTAAATAAGGGACCAGGAAAAAGAATACCTATAAGAAAGAAAATATCAAAATCAACAAACAACTATGAGCCAGAGACACTCTATGGGGGGTGAGGGGTGGGGAAAGGATGGTTAGGAGTCAAAGTAAGGGGGTTGTAACTGAATGGGGAATATAAAAATAAAATTTAAATTAAAAAGAAAGATGCCATGGAGAGAGGGAATGAGAAAGAGGAAGAAAACTGCTTAAGTTCACTGAGACTAGGTGTATTTCTATATAATATCAGGGTTTTTCAGGTTTTTCCTGGCCTGAGGCATGGGAAAGATAAAGCATTGATTTGGATTTAAAGGATTTTGTAAGCAAATGTATACAAAGTGTTTATAAAGGCCCTCGGAGTATGTTGGGTAAATAAACTGAAAAGGTGCTCTGGAATTTATAAATGCGGATGCTCATGTTCCTATTTATTGTACAAGGGTACATGCTATTTCATATCGCAACAAATACGTAACTTTTGCCCCAGTGACACTGCCTGGACATAATGGCTGCTAATGTTTCCAAACGTCAATGCGTGTAATTACAATAAAGCTACACTTGAGTCACATGACCTTTGAAATAAGGGAGGATCTGACTTCCTTTTTTAACTTGGCATTCACTAAATAGCCAGAAAGAAAAAGAAAAATACCGGATGGTCTCACTCATAGCAGGAATCTAGAAACTTAAATAAGGGACCAGGAAAATGAGTAACTATAAGAAAGTGAAAATCAAAATCAACAAAAATCTATGAACCAGAGATACTTTTTGGGGGGTGGGTGGCGGAAGGGGAGGGATTGGGGTCAAAATGGGGGGGTTGAAATTGTATGGGGAATATAAAAATAAAATTTATTATTAAAAATAAATAAATAAATAAATAAATAGATAACAATGCAAAGTGTATTCTAAAAAAAAATAGCAAATGCTTTTTCTTAATTTTTGAAAGATATTGATTTCTTAAATTGTAGTAGAAACTGTCAGTGTCTTGCTCATACTGTCCCCAAACCCACCTACAACACACCACTTAGGGTCCACCAATGGGACTTATAAATAACAGTAATGGAGACCCTTGACTTGGGAGATCTCTGTATCTTGCAGCCCATGCTGCTTTAGGCATTAGTTAGGCTACAAGTGCCTGAGTGCTTAGCTCTTGGAAAGCAGGGCTCACTTAATGCCTGAAGGGGATTGATTGACAAATACCTCACCTCAATTGCCCCTCAAGAGAAATAGATGGGAAATACAAGTTCTAAACTGTTTCCCAGAGTCCCCTTGGAATTCCAGCCCCACTACTCACAGAGGCTGTTAGTGTATGCATTTTTGACTTCCTCCCTTGCCCTTCTTAATTCCATACTTCTCTACCAATGCTTTCTGAGATCATTTCTCAATACACTACATAAAAATATCGATATTTCTTGTTTTCAGGTCTGCTTCTAGGAAAACTCAAGAGGAGTCATGTGTATTTTTGCTTCCCTTATCTGTTCATGTGGTTAAAATATCCATAGTCTAGAGTATAAAATGGAAAGGAGTTCTCTTGATTAGTTTTGCCCCCTCATCATAAAACACAGGGGTAGGCAAGGAAGTTTCATGCTTTAAAGAATTTTGCATCTCTCAGACATAGCAAGACATGATTTTATTAAAAGGACAAGATGTTTTTACTCTTAGGTGCTGGCATGTAATTCTGGCACAGGGATGCACAGCACCCTAATATCACAGCTCAGCCCCCAGGAAACTACTACTTCACGGTTCTTGCCTGATGTCTTGAAAAAAAGGCAGCTGAATGCAAATGGTCTGAAAGTTGGGGGCTGTGTCACATTCAACATTGAAGATGGGCACTGCTTCAGAGTACAGGGCAGTTTAGAGCATAGAAACATTTAAATAAGAGAAAAGACAAATTAATTAACTTGTCAAGTCCTTTCTGGAAGCATAATTGTAATAGATTCCTGATTGATGACATATTTCCCAGTAGTGCTAAATATCCATTTCATGTTCTCTTTCTGTTCCAATTTTTGGTCAGAAGGTATTCGTGAATTAGCATGGTATAGTTTCATGTGAGAGCTGAAGATTTTAAAACTATTAAGCTATTTAGATTTTTCTTAAAAGTGTATATATTACATAAATCTATAAAAATGTATTTGAAGTATGATAAACTGTGATACAGATTTTTTTACATTAGTCAGTAGAGAGATAATGAATGCTAAAATTGTATTTTCTTTTCATATAGCTACTTTAATATGCTAAGTTAAAGTTCAAGAAAGTAAACATTCATTTTATTTGAATATTTGGCTTAGAATTATGGTATTTATTCATTATAACTTACAGTTTTTTTAATTTAAAATAATTCAACTACTTTAGAGAAAAATAATTTTGAACACATGAAAAATGCTTCTGTTTTGGAATACACTACCCTAAATATTTTTTTAAATAAAATTATATTCAAATTTCATAAACATGTACTTCAGTTACTTTATGTAGTTGGAACTATGTACAAATAAAGATTGAGATTGAAATAAAAAAATATACTGGAACTCAGTAAGAAATAGCAGGAAGTTGAAAAGAAGGAACATGTCTTCAAAGAAATGATCTAGTTAAAATTTTAAAATCTTGAAAAAGAAAGTAAGTAGACTTCTGTCAAACATGACCCAGGAATTCATGAAAAAGACATTATGTATCTCTACTTAATGAATATTTAATTGCTGTTCAAAACAAGAAGGTATAGATGAAGGCTTTTTCTCAGTTCCACATTTTTCAACCCACAACAGATCAGAAAATCATCTACATTTCTGTAGACTTTACTAAGTAAAGATTTCAGTACTTTTCAACACAATGAGAATGAAGCATTATTCACATCAGATTCACAGTTCAGAAGTGATAACTGCATCTCAGTTCTGTCCATTAAAAGCTAAAGAAAATTATATTCACAAAATCATCAAACTGGATAAGAAGTATAAAAATAAACCAGAATTATATTATGCTGATTAAATGATGGTCCTAGGACACTAGCTGCCACATTTCTCTGATAGTGCAATGATATTTTCTAGTAAAAACAAAATGTGACTCAATTTGGTGGGTTATTACTTTTATTGTTTGAAAATGGCAGAAAAGTATTTGACTTAATGCACCAAAATCATTTCAAACATGTGTAAGGAAACTTTATATTGAAATTTTACATTCAAAGACAAAATATGCAGGTATTATTATTGTGTGTTCAGGATTAGCTTTGACCAAGAATCATGTGTTTAATGAGAAACATTTAAGTTATGAAGGGCAAGCATTTAATAGTATCTAACAAAGGTAAAGAAATCTTTGATATAAACATATGTGTGATTTTAAAAAGAATATTGTGTACACTATTTAGCCAATTTTAAGGAACCTTTGCACAAAATTTATAATAATGAAAAGTGTGTTGGCTTGATAGAAATAGTTTTGAAATGTGATACCGGAATGATCAAACATGATTTTTTTTAAATGAATGATTTTTAAAAGATGAGATAAATTATCACTGTCAAGAATAGTACATTCAAAACATCAGTATTAATTACAATGGATAATAAATCCTATAAAAAATGTAAAAGCTAAAGCTAATATTACTCATGGAGATTTTGTCATGGAGAAGTCATGTTGAACATGTAATACTCCTTACAGATAGATTTTATCGAATTCCAAAAGAAGAAAACATGAGTAGAAATAAATGAGCACTTCTCTGGGTTTTTACCACCTCTTAAAGAAAGAAAAAGTTCTGACTTAATTGAAGATCTGGAAAGATATCTTATAATTTCTGTCAATGATTTAAAATGTTGTTAAATAGAGTTTGATAAGGGAAATAATATGTTGTTAAAGAAAGAAAAAATCGGGCCTCCCCGGTGGCGCAGCGGTTGAGCGCTGGGTTGCGAAGCTGCCCGCAGCCTCTGCCGCGCCGGTTCAATCCCCGGCTGCTCCCCGGCCACCAGAGGAGGGTCCCACATGGCGCGCAGACCTCTCCTGCCGCCCGCTGCTCCCCTCAGCAGTGTACTTCGGTCCTTCTGTCTGCTCTGCCTCCCGCTCTGGCTCTGGTGAATTCTCTCACCCTCCCGCACTTCTGACTGTACCAAGTGCTTGTACAAATAAATAAATAAATAAATATTAAAAAAAAAAAAAGTTATTCAACCTTTTAAAAAAAAAAAAAAGAAAGAAAAAATCTTGAAAATATCAATGTAATTAGGGAATTTGGTAAAAGAACTTGAATACAAATATGCAATAAATATAAACTATTTGATTGTTTATGAAGCATTACTATTGTTATTTGTTAAAATACATTTATAAAATAAATATATAAATGCCACTATTTCACTATTTCATTCCCACTTTAATTAACTTTATTTTTTATTACTAATGTTTTAAAAATTATTTTATGTAATAAATGTACGATGATCTATGTCTTTATGGCTCTTCCAAACATTGGTGACCCCTCAACAAATACCACAAAATACATCATCATCATTATAAAATTCAGTTATTTTAGATATTTCATCTACTTTTAGTCATAAAATCATAGCTTTGCACCTATTTTTAACTTTTTTTAATCTTTCATATCTATTTGTCAAAGACTGTTTTAAAAGTTTTCCTAACTCGATTTATAGATTTTAAACATTTGCACACATGGGATGTAGCCTCCATTTGTCTTCTTAACCCTGCATCTGCAAATATTAGAATTGGATGTGTCCATCTGTTTTCCAGATCTATCAATGTTCCCATTTTGGGGACATCTATGCAAAAAAAAAAAAATATATATATATATACACACACACACACACATATATATGTATATACACACATTATAGATGTATGCACACACATATCTATACATATACATACAGGGATATGAAGTTGCATTTATTCTTCTAGATCACTATTAATGTTTAACAACAATCGTAGCATATTTCTCACCAGGATTTCCTAAGAGTGAAAGAGCCTCTGAGATGATAATGGCAGTTGAGTTGCAGATACTAGTGATATAGACTTCCAAACTGTGTTCAGATGTACCCCACCAAGATATCTTATGCTGTCTAGTGGTTAATAACATAGTGTTTTATCTGTATATTGTAGAAAAACTATATATCAGAAATTTTTTCTGTGTTTTTTAAGGAGCATATGGCTTTAAAGTGTGATGAATATTCCCCGTGCTCTCTTAAGTATAACAGTGGGTGAGTGTGTGTGAGTTTGGAAGTAGAAGCCATGAGAAGGATGAATTGTTTGCACATTAGTGAAGAGAGGTGTGAGTCAGTGAGAGGACACAGTAAAAGGAAATGAGAACTAGAAGAACTTATGCCTTGAACAAACACCTAGAGAAACTGATGGTCTCTCCAGCCCAAATTCCCTCCCCAATCCAGTGGGAAAGTGGAGATTCAGATTACCTTATGCCCCATCTTGATCTTTATGTCTTTGGGAAGAAACTATGGGGTATAAGTTCCTCCATTCCTACCTCTAGTTTTAAGCAGAAAACTAGAGTTCACTTCTTTTTGGATGTGAGTGTATATTCCCAGTAAATGCCAAGAGATGTTTCATTATCATTTAGAATTTGAAGCTGAATAAAATTGGACACAGCATGTGGGTACAACTAACATCTGGATTGCATATTTTATATGTCTGTTTTTTTCCCAAGTCTGTGATTTTGGACCACGAGGGAATTGTGGTTTTATTCTCCCTGTTTCTTCAATACCAGAAAGGTGCTTTGGAAATAATTACACTGTCATTAATTATTTGGAAATCTTGTTAGCTGAACCAACTACTAAGCTGCAGAAAGTGAGACTAGTATACTTGCCTTTCCATATATACTAAAGATATAGTGAATAAATCTGAATTTTAGGTTGGATTATATTCAAGCACTATCTCCCCAGGGTTAAGATAGAGACACAATATCAGCCTTTCTCTAATTTATTGCAATGCTGAAGTTTAAACCTCCATTGTGATAAGAGGGATCCCTGAGCATGTAATTCTCAGGAAGTGACTTACATAACTAAAAAGACTCTTGCCTTTTTTTATATTCCTGTTCTTTTACAATATACTATTAAGTTCCACTTTGGAAGAATCATATACAATTTATTTTAGTCAGTGCAATGCATTTAAACTGAGGCATGATGGGGGCCTTGCAAGAATTCATCATTTTTAAATCTGGTGCTCTCAACATTTAAATAGCACCCCTCGAAAAGATTGATACCTTAAAAAAAAAGTACAGTTTCAGACTTGTGAAGAAAATATGGAGAAATTAATGCTTGTGAAAGAAACCTTGAAATGCAACATTGGTTTATAGAAACAGATCATGTGGTATGATTTTATTTCTGTTCCACTAAGGTTTTTTTTTTCCCCTGTATATTGTATTGTTTTTGATAGACTGCTCTACTGATAGAAATGCAAACATCCAAGAAAAATAGATGTGTTTTTTTTAGTGATTGAAAGGAACAGCATTCCCATCAAAGTTTAGGTTTATGGAATTTCCAGCTACAGAATGTTTTCTTATATGTGACTTTTTTGTAAAGCAACATTCAGAAAAGAGGTTCCCTTGGGCCTGAAGGGAATATAATGTCAGATTATGTTGATAGAGTGAGAGATAATGATAATAATAATAGCTAAAATTTATCCTGGATTTTTATTCTAAAGAGTTCAAAGTATTTCATGTATAGGGAGCTTTATTTTTCACCCTGTAGGAAGAGTGTTTTCAGAAGGATGCTGCCCCATCAGGAGGCCATAGGGAAATAGTTTCATTATCCTTTGGTGCCAGACTGTGTAGGAAGAATATTTATCTTTGCAGAACCTGAGATGAAGTAAAACGTACATACTCATTCTGATCATATAGCCTTAAATTCCCTGGGGGCCCATTTCAGGGTCTGCAAGTGATTTAAGTGAAAACACTGCAAGTATATAAATATGGAAATTCTGCTAAGACATTTCTTCCTTTTGTAGAATTCTCAAGGTTCACTTTTCTTAGCCCTACCATCTGTCTTCATAATGAGTTTTTGTTAGGTGATACTAAACTAGGGACATGTGTGTTAGCCATTTTCCAAGACTGGCCTCAATCTTGGCAATAGGAAGAAGGCAGGTTTAGAGTCAAAGGATTATAGTATTTAAAATGGACAGTATGCTTCTTCTCAAATCATCAATTACAGAGATGAGAAAGCAGACTAAACAAAGGCAGGTGACTTGCTAAACATCACTCAAATTTTTGGTTTCCAAATGAGAATGAGTATGAGTTTTTTTCTTCTTCCCTGGACAATTTGAGGCCTTTGAATGAAAAATCATGTTATATTTGAGTTGAAACACCTATATGGTATGCATTCAAGTCATTTCCATTTTACAAAGTAGGGGAAAGGTAGGAGTATATCCCCAGGTTCTTATTGCCACACCACTCCAAAAGGGTTGCTCCTTTTCTTCCCTAGAAAGAGAAGATACTTATCACACTTGTTTATGTGTCATCACTTTCAACTCCACAATTTTTCTTTGGAGACACAATTTTCTACAAACTAGAATATGCTAGTACTAGTACTAAAATCTTTTAGAATAATGCTATCATCTATTCTCCTTTATTCTGAATGAATGCCTCGGGGAATTCCCATTCTCTCCGTTACAAGGAAACTATATTAATTACTACACCATTCTTAATGTTTAAACATTCTTCATTATAATGAACTTCTACCTGCCTCCCTCTCTCCAATAACCACTGACCCTAATTTTGCCCTCTAGGGTAACACAGATTAAAATGAGTTCTTCCTTGTGACAGTCATTTTCATATCAGAGAAGCGCATACTCATCTTTCTTCTAATTCATCTCTTTTCCATGATAATAGTGTTTTTCCAAAGAACAAAAATAAGTTGTCCCTCTCTCAGCTTGAATTAAAGTTAGGGAAAGATAAGTAAGTCATCTATGGCTAAAGGTAGAGCTAGAGTAGGTATCACAAAGGAGATGTGATAGGTGTTCCAAAACTCTTTCAGCATGACGTCTGGAGAAGAAATTCAATATCCAGTCATTTCTGTGTTGCCGTGAACAAGTATCCTCTTTAGTATTTGTGAACTATGAAGCTGGATTAGATGATGAGAATGTCTCACATTTCTAAATGTCACATCCTTCCCTTTATTTCAGAAAATGCAATACCAGGCTTACTGTGCCCTTGAAATTTTGTTTATAGTTAGTAGCTATAACACAGACATTCCAGGTAAATTCTAAAGCATGCAGTAAGCTGAAGATGAATGTCTTGAACAAATTATACCAGGATCTTAAAATGCCCATAAATCCAAAAATGAGTAACTGAAAACACCCCAGCTTTTGTTTGTTCTATGAAGCTTTAGGTGAATGTGTGACAAAGCTGATTAAACAAATTTTTGGACTTGTGAAGGCTCTAAGATCCTGTCTGGTTTGTCCAAAATAGCATAGTTATGTTTATAACTACAGTGCTTTGGAAGAGCAGGGGAAGAAATTAGCTTATTTATTTATTAGTATTTTCTCTCTAATAGTTGAATTAAGAAATTAGCTTTTCTGGATGCTGTGTTATGTAAAAAGATATAAATTATTTGTACACTAGAACGTCAGCGTGGCCATTAGAAGTGTCATAGTTTGGGGGCCTCCCTGGTGGTGCAGCAGTTGAGCGCTGGGTTTGCAGCCTTTGCAGCGCCAATTCAATCCCCAGCCACCAGGCGAGGGTCCCACATGGCACGCAGACCTCTCCTGCCGCCCGCTGCTCCCCTCAGCAGTGTACTTCGGTCCTTCTGCCTGCTCTGTTCCCCACTCTGGCTCTGGTGAATTCTCTCACCCTCCTGTGCTTCTGACTGTACCCAGTGCTTGTATAAATAAATAAATCTTAAAAAAAAAAAAAGAATCAGAATCACTTAAAAAAAAAAAAAAAAAGAAGTGTCATAGTTTGAGTGACGCTCTCCTTCTATAGATGGAATGTTGATTAATAAACTGTTAGCCGGCAGGCTGAAGGTTATCCCAGGACCCCCTAACTTGCCTGCTCTAAATGGGTTCTCCTGTCCACCATATCAAGACAAAACATAAGCTAGTGCTTACGACTTCAATGGAAAGGAGCTTTAATACAATTAGTGTGTGATAAAGAGAAGAAAAAAAGAAAAAATATAGTTTCCAAATCAAGTACCTAAAGTTACCCATCCCCTCATGAGGTTGGCCCAAAGCAGGACCACTGAGGCCCAAAAGCCTGCCAGAAGTCTAAGTCACCTTCTGGTGGGGACCCATAGGGAAGGGCAGAAGGGGCCAGGTATGTCTGGGAGGAAAAGAGCAAAATCAAAATCCAAGTCAACATAAAGTCTGCTATTATCAGCCTCCCCATGGGTCTCTCACCTACATCTGTGTCTCTTTAAAGTGTCTCCTCCCATGCCCCCCAAGTTCCTAGTATAAGTCTAAGGCCAAGAAGAACCACAGCTTCTTCATGTATCTCTCTTTGCTCCACATGCCTCCTCCAGGTCTTCTTCTTGATCTCCTCCCTTCCTTCTCCCTGTCTTTTCTAGATTCTCCTCCCTGCCCAGCTCCATCCTTCCATGGATGGGCAAGGAAACTGGAACTCCCTCTTCCCTTGGGGGTTACCTTGTTACAATACAAGGGACATTTCATAAAATTCAATAAAGCAAATAAAAATGAAATCCTTGCTTTAGGAACAACTAACTTTAGTTGCTAAGTGCATATACAGAAAATTCAGCCTTCTAACACTTGTTTAAGCTTTCTTATTACATTAATAGGCAGCTGCCTGGAATCCAAATACAATACATTATTATTTTTTTAAATATGAGATTATTTGTATCATTTGAAATACAGTATGGACACTTTGAAATTTGTCATTCACTTGGACTTATCAGCTGAAGTTTAAGTTGTAAATAATTTTGATGCAGCTTAGCTTTTCTTCCCTTTCGAAAGATGCACCAGTAACAAGGTTGAGGGAGTATTAATGGAAACTCTGGTCTCCAACTGTTTGCTCCAGTATCTCTTGCTAAGGCTCATATCCAGATTTTGTTGTATGTGCTCTTTTTTTTTCTCTCTTCTGCTTTCCTACAGCACAACTAATAATCTCATGAACACTGCACAGATGTTTTCCCCATTCTGTGGCATACTTATTTTTCAAGTGGCTTCTGAGAGCAGATGCTCCCATGTGTCTTTGTAACTTCTTTTCAGTCGATGCTTTTGTGACATTAGGGGAAAAAAGAAGTGTAAAGGCGTGGAAAGAAGGAATACTAAAGATGGAAGACCAATTACAGAAGGAAAATAAAGACCAGTGTATGTTTAACTTTCTAATTATAAGCCCATGAAAGAGCCTCCATTTAGCTCAATTGACTTTAATAAGTATTTAATGAAAACCTATGTGTAAGGCCCTTGGTTCAGTTCTGGGAGAGTTCAAAGTAGACAGATGCCACATAGGTTGCATGAAAGATATTTGCAAAACAGGAACCCATTTGCAATGCATAGGAGAGCTGGCATCTCAGGCAGAAAGCAAGAATAAAGTAAGAAAGTTAGAACATATGCAAAGGAAAGTACCATTATCAGTAAAGTCTGGGTATTGCTTCATGTGGTGGAATAATTGGGAATTTAGATTCCGAAGGTGATTTAAAGCTAGAGGATAAAGTCATGAATGACAGACTGAGGAGTTTGTGATTAAGTGGATTTGCACTGGTGAATGTTTTTCAGTAGAGAAGTAACACAATCAGAGCCATGCATTTTGGAAGATTATTGTGGCAGTCATTTGTAAGAAGGATCTGGGAAAACAAAGGCAATGGTGATAAGGAACTACAGAATCCATTCTACAGGTGATGAAATGAGGTAGGATGTAATCTGTGAAAATGGAAGAATTATAGAGGTTAGGCTATTGAGGTTAGAGAAACGTCATTTGTAGAGTGTGACTTCTGTTTCTTTCTCTCCCAAATGATGTTAATGGAAAATACAGAGGGAACATTGCTACCATTATCAGAAATTGGAATATCAATAAATTACTATTGAAGGTATAGAGATGATGAGTTTGACTTGCTGATACTGTGTGCCAGTGTTAATGTCCCAAAGATAATGCACTTCTGTTGTCAGGAAGAGGGTTCAAGCTGGGAATAAATGTATTGTGATGCTCTCTGTATAGAATTGAACTGTTACCAAGAAAGTGACAGAGACAGAGTGGGAAAGAGGACCATGAACAAGACCATGGTAATTAGTAGGGTATTGATAAGAGGTTGGAGGAAGAAGAGGAACTTGCTAAAGTCACCAAGACTGCAAGTTTAGGGAAGTGTCAACAAAGTTGTTGTTTTATTTTAAGCTTTATTTAATTATTTATGCATACAAAAGCTGAGGTGTAGGCCAGAGGTGGGGTGATGGTGGTGAGAAGACTCACCAGAGACAGAGTGGGGAGTAGAACAGGCAGACTGACTGAAATACACTGCTGAAGGGAACAGTGGGCAAGACAGGAGAGGTCTGCCATGTCATGTGGGTCAGCTCTCTGGCCAGGGATTGATCTCAGGCCGTAGAGTGATAATGCTGAGACTTAACCCCTCGGCCACCAGGGGGGCCCTGTGATAAGTTTTGATGATAAATAATGGTTTAAATATTGGTTAATGTTGGATATAGATATAAAAACTTCAATAAATACTTCTAATTACCTCACATTTTACAGATAGAGAAATTTCATATTTGTTTTATAAAAAGAAATGGACTTCAGTATTTTTTAAGATTCAAAGTGCTAAGAATATAAACAAAGTTGAGAATATATGTTGTACTGAATGAACTTTTGATTTCTCACTAATCATGCCAGTGGGAAGTCTCAGAACTTGTTGCCTTGACCAGAGAGACCTTCTTTACCAAGGCCAGAAATTTTGCAATATCCCACTTTCCTCTCTGCCAGCTGCTCTGATTACAAATATCAACCAAACTTTCTTTCTTTATATGTTTGTTTGTCACTCATCTATGCAAGATGACTTGTCTCTGCTTCCTCCTGTCCTAAGCTTGCCTCATTATATTAATATTATAATATGACAAAGACACTGTCTCCCAAAACCCATAGCATGGCTTTCTAGGGAAATCTTGGGAGGGTTTCCAAGTCTTCAGCAATTCTTTTCTGGGATCATCACTTTAGATGCTTTTAAAGGCATAATAACTTCTCAGCATCTGGAGTTCTTTAAGATCCTCAGTTCCACTTGGTTCCAGGGGTTGATGCTGATGGTCACCATCTCCAACAAAATGGAAAAGAGTGTGATAGCTCAGTCTATTGTTGTCCATTTTCTGATTCTTAAAAACCCATTCCTTATTTTCAACCTGAGTCTTCTTCCCTAAAACTTAAAAATGTTGGTCCTTTCTCTGTTTTGGAGAGAGAATAAAGTACCTCAAGTAAGTTACTTAATGCATATGACTTATTTTTTTCTCCTAATATGTGAAAATGAATGTAGAAATGTTTCATGAAATTGTAAAGCAACAATAAGAGGTATTAAATTGTCAGTATTATTAATTATAAGTAGAAAACCAGGCAGTTAGAATAAACAACTATGGGATGTGACAACTGACTATGAAAAAAACAAAAGATACATTAATTGTTAAAGGATAAAGCCAAATGCTTGCAGGACCATATAGTGAAAGGACAGTCATGCTAAATAAACAATGATCCTCATTAATGTTACTAAATAATTTAGAGAACCTCTGTTGGACATGAACTGATTAGTATTTGTAATATTAATGTAATAAAATACTAATTGTAATACATATTAATATTTATCCAAATTAATCAATAAAATGTTATATTCAGTATATCCTATAAGAAAACAGGAAAGGGTAGAATGCATTCAGAAAGATTTTCACCCAGAATATTTGAAATTATTGAAAAAAGGCTTGTGCTTTAAGTAAAGCCTTTGTTATTTGTAAAACCTTTGTTTCTGGGCATAGATTTTCCTGGCAATGCTGGATAAACCCAACTATTCAACCCGTTCACAGAAGCCAGCCAAGCTCAAGCCCCTTCAGTGCAAGATGAAGAGTGGAAATAGCATAACCCTCTTCAACAAAAGCATTTCTTTCAACACTCTTCATTTTTCTTCTTATATTTTTTTTTTTTTTTCATCCTGGCACTTCTATTGCTACAATTTCTGAAAGCTACTATGTCTCAAATATTTGACCCCTATAGAACAGACAACTTCAAAAATCAATCAATCAATTAAAAAACCCACAATTTTACCCTCCTTGCAAAAGAAGTATTGCAGCAAAAAAGCCACTTTATCCTTGCTTGAATCTTTACACCTTTTAAATGGTAGCAAATAAGTAGAATATATCTAAAGTTCTCCTTCATTGACTAAATGAATGCATAAAAGGCATGCCTTCAGGGAACAGGAAAATCTTTTCAGTGGAAGAAGAAATATGTAACATAGAAAAGCAAATACTTATTTGTTCCCATCTTAGTGCTTACTACAAAGTTATGCATCAGGGAGTGATTGATGAAGAATATGGAGTTCTCTTTTAAAAAGTTCCTCCCTTACCCCTAAAACAAATGCAATGATGTATACCAACTTTAACTCAATAAACATGGGGAGGGGGGAAAGTTTTTCCCTAACTTTGTCCTCAAATGAGCAATTTGAATGTTTAATATGTCTTCCTTGAAAAGGCCTGGCTAAGATTTGTTTCTAAACAAAAGTTGTATCAAGAGAGAATTATGTCCTATTTTTAATTTATATCTTTTTTAATGATGAGATTTGTGTACTTAAAGATATAATTGTAAGCTTGTAAGTCATCTAGGTTACTTTTATTCATTCCAGGGGAACTGGTTAGAAATGCTTGAGGTTGTCAGGTTAAGAATCATCTCTTATTAGAAAAGTGTTGACAGAGAGCTACAATTGAGGGAAAAATAAAATAAAGCCATATATTCAGCTCATTATTTTATTACTTCTGAGTACAAAGAGGGAGACATAAATTATAAATCCCAGATACTTGATCAAATTAATTATGAACTGATTAACATATACTTTCAGACTGTGAGATCAGGCAAACAAGACCCACAGGCTAACAGTATCAACAAGCAAAATCTAGCCCTGCATAAAATAACCTGCAGAGCTCCTAACATTCCCTTTGTACTGAAGGACACCTCCTTTAAAATTGGATAGACATGAGTTTCAATTATTCACCTTTCTTCTTTTGATTTAGATTGCATTAGCTTTCTAATATTCTGTTTACATATTTCTTCTGTGAGCAAGGATTTGATATTTGGACCCTTGAATAGATTTCTTGGTAGAATGTTACTCTCATTAAAAAAAAAAAAAGTGTATAACATTATAAAAGCCCTCTCCCTGTTTATTAAATTTAGCAATTGGTCACTTCCTCTGTGGCCAGCTTTTAATGTGCTGCAACCCCTTTCTTTGCCACTTCTCCATGTTTTCATATGGTTTGTGTGGGGGAAATGGAGACTGGTACTAGAACCAGTGAAATACATGCACAGAAAAGGAAATCCATCACACTGAGAAGATATAGAAGTTTCAAATCCAAATAGAAAATGGAAAGTAATTGTTTAGGATGCATTTGTTGAACATTAAACATGATTCCTAAATCTATCTGTTCAATCATACCTAGTTCTATTACCCCCACCATGTCTTATCCTAGAATTTTGAGAAGACCATTTACTCAGAGACTGTGACTGAGGAGATGATTTGCTTTCCTTTAGCAAGGCAGCAATAACCATCCAGCCATGTATGGAGTCTAGCCACCTATCCAGCCATCCACCCGTGCATTCATCATGTATCTAGACATGATGTTCTCCAGTTCCCTTCAAACAAAATATCCCCAATGATATTCACAAAAAAAATTTAAAATTAACATGTTATCATTAGAAAGAGTTGATTATTAAAACTTGAAAGTAAAGTATTTTGTAATGCATTATCTATTTCCTCAACACTGCCAATTCATATAACTGAGTGTATAGGGTGAAGTGCAACAGTAGAAATTTGACCACTCAGGCTAATTTGATTTTTATTATTATTATGACTATTGTTACAATATGAATTCCCATCATCCCTTCTGGGATACCCACGGTCATCTTGTTCTGGTCTGTGGTATAAAATTTAGGTTTTTTATCTTATCAGCAAGGGCAAGAATTTTTTATTCTCTGATGTGTCTTAAGCCCTCAGAAGTGTGCATAGCTGTAAATAGGCACTTAATATTCATTTAATGAACTAATTATGCCCTATTAAAAAAGATCAAGAACTATTACTATATGCTTGCATTAAAACTATGTGACTACTCACAAACAAATACATGTCCACAAATCTTCACTCTGTAGGAAATTTCTGGATGAAAGTTTAGTAGACAAAGTGAGATGGGGACAATCATTGCTGACTGAATGGTCTATCAACAGGATAGACACCCTGATATGTGCTAGGGGTACTATGTGCCAGGCCCTATATGTTAGGTACTATGTGTTAGGTACTATGCTGAATTATTTGCAAATATTATCTTATTTAGTTCACAAAAATATCAAAAGGCACTCTCATGTTTTCTAATGTTTTATTATTCTACATTCTTACCGAGAACAGAAGGCCCTTCCCTACATAAGTAACCTTCATTGAAACTAACCAATACATTTCACATCCATATGCTGACCTGCCTCCGACGTACTGTTCATATGCACCATGCCCATGCATTTCTCAGCCCTTTGAAACAAACGCAATGGCAGTTTTAGGCATTACTCATTTTTAAGAAATAAGTATCATATTTCCTTTTCTAGAGAAGGAGAAAGAGAGCTGTCTTCAACCATCCCTGGGAAAGCCCTTGTAATACCCATGTAAGTCAGTAATTCCTTCACTTACAACCAAAAAAATAAAACCAGTCGATGCCCTCAACAACCTTTTTCCTTTATTCAAGTAAGGTTTTTGCCAGAAACTGTCTTTTAAAAATAATCTCTGAGGTTCAGGTGGCACTGTATCCCCTTGGATTCTTTGTGTCCTGGACAGGGGAGAAGTTGCTGATTACAAAACAACCCCATCATTACCTGCCATAAATAAATTTCCAGATAAGAACAAGGCTACCAAATGAGTGAAAAGTGGCTTCTTTTATAGTCCATCTTTTACCTTAACAGTTAATCTGAGTATTAAAAGGAAACTTTACCATTCCTCCCACCCCCCAAACAAAATAAATGCCATTATATGCGGTAGGTGGTGAGGCTGTAAGCAAATTGATGAAACTTAGAACTGATTATAATGTAAAGAGAGCTTGCTTACAAAGCTGAGAGCTAAAAAAAAAAAAAAGATTGAAATCACTTGAGCAATGACTAGTGGTGGCTCAGAGAAGGACTACATGAGATTTACTATGGACAAGTACTAAGAAGATTGAGACAGGGTTGCTAATGGGTCTGCTTGAAAGAGACACTGGACCACAGAGGACACTGTCTCACCTGGATTGTTGAGATGTCACATGACCGGTGGCAGAAAGATGGCAGTGTGGTATGATCAGACTCAAGTTCTGGTTTCAGTTGTGCCTCCAACATGGTGTGTGGCTTTAGGCAAATTGATTGATGTCACTTCTGTGGGGCTCCTGTAGTTCTAAAATAAGTGAGGGCAGAAGCATGATCTCTACTTACCTTATACAACTATTATTGATATAAAATAGGATTATATGTACATCAACTTCAAAAGAGATCAACTGTTAACATTTTAATTAGGACACAATGGAAAAAAAATACCACTACTCATGTTAAACACAACCCCGCCTCCCCCCATACATAGGCTATAATCATTATAAAATGGCAATTTTATATTTTTCCTTGTTCTTTCATTAATTTTTATGATAAATACTTTTTCAAAACAATAATTCCGTTTCAATAAGAGAAAGAAAGGAAAGGAGAGACACAAATATGTAAAAAAAATGAAAAATTTACATGCCATAATGGAGAAAACTATGAAGAGATTGCAAGGTTAGCTTTTTGGAAGCATGAGGTTTATGATGAGAATCTTGAGAATGAATAGAAGGAAGAATTTGCCACAATGTGAAGACTTTGGGGCAAATACATATTGAGTGCATCATATGACTTTGGGCTCTATGCTTTTAGTATTAAAGGAATCTGATAATTAGAGTTCTCAACTCTGTTGGGGTACAAGGCAAGTTTATTAAGGAAACACACATTTACTTACAATTGTGCAGTTCTTAAAAGGGCAACAACCTGCATTGTTAAAGGGGCAGGTTTATCAAGGAAAAAGGCATTTGCATAGATACAAACTGGCAAGATTGCATTTTATCTGAATAAGTCTTGCATTTTATCAGAATAAGTCTTATCCTTGCATTGCTCTTTGTAAGAATTTTATCATTTTGTGGAAAGTAATGCTTTGAAGTTGGACTGGTTTTCTGTAAAAACTAATAATCTTCTCTGCATGCACCTCCCATTCCTGGTATTTGAAACTCTCATAGCCAGTTTAAGAACTTGTTAATCATTTTTATACCTACCTTGGGTTAACTCTCACTTTCTTATCTCAAACCCTGCCAGACCATATTCAGCCCAAAATCTTTTGGGAGTTGAAAGCTCCATCTCCCATAACTGTTTCACGCTGAAGCAGGGTGTGGACCTGTCACTCCTTAGGACCTGGGATATGCGTTCTATCATGCCAGCACCCTAATTTGCTGGTTCTGGAAAAGGTGTACCTGAAGTCTAAGAGGTGGGGTGCCTGGAACAGCTGTTGTTCAAATGGCCTATAACAGAGGGGAGATAAATTTAACAATGAAGTTGAATATGCAAAATGAGGAGAGTGAGAAATATAGATACTAAGGGCTCCAGTAAAGCCAATACCCATGGGAGGGCCCCACTGTAGATCCCCTCCCCACCTGCATGACCAGGAGAGAGACTTTCCTTTTGGGAGACAGTAAGTACATAATTATTAGGATACTCAAAATAGAATTTTTCAAGGGATCTATTGGCAAAGGAGGGAAAATGAATAAGTAGAAATTAAAGCAAGGGCCTCCCCAGTGTCCTAGGGGCTAAATCTCGGTGCTGTCACTTCTATGGCCTGAGTTCAATCTGCGGCCAGGGAGCTAACCCACATATGGCACAGCAGACCTCTCCAGTCTTGCCTGCTGTTTCTCTGAGCAGTATATTTCAGTAGACCTGCCTGTTCTGCTCCCCACTCTGTCTCTGATGAATTTTCTCATCCACTGCACCTCTGGCCTGTACCCCAGTTCTTCTACACACACACATACACAAAATAGAAAAGAAACTAAAGGAGCATAAAAGCTTTGGTGTGGAAATCCAATTTAGGGTTTGGATTACCCCTCACTTATTTTCTGGGTTACTTTCACATGGGCCATTGTCAGGAATCCTCTTTCATTGCCTTTTGAAGAGGTCCACCACTGGACCACAAGATCCCTGTTTGTCAAATAAGATAGGGGGTATCCTAATATAAGCCAGGACCTTGTAGGAGGGCAGAGAGCCTGGAAATTGAGTTTGATTACCACTGTCCAGTGAGTTCATCAGTCATACCTCAGTAATGAAGCCTCCATAAACCCCCAACAGGGCAGGGTTTAGAACTTCTGGGCTGTTGAACATGTGGAGGTATGAACAGTGGGCATGGGAGATCCATGTCCTTCTCACATAACTTGCCCCGTGCATCTCTTCCATCTGTGTGTTCCTGAGTTATACACACACAAACACATACACACACACTTAAATTGACAAACTAAAATGTTTACCTGAGTTCTTTGAGTCACTCTAGCAAATTAATTGAACCCACGGAGAGGGTTCTGCAAAACTCAGATTTATAGCTGGTGGGTCAGAAGCATAGATAACAACCTGGGCTTGAAACCTTGAGAGGGGAGGGGGGATCTTATAGGACTGAACTCAATCAGTGTAATCTGATGCTGTCTCTGGTTATACATTGTCAGAATGGAGTTAAATTCTCTTATGCCCATCTGGTGGCTGAGCATTGCTTATTTGTGTGGTGGGGGAATCACTTTCCATTTTGTATTTTGAACACATTTAGGAAATGGGATAAAGAAAACATGTGTGGCAGAGAAGTGGGATTTTCTACAATGGCCGTAGCTTGTGGAAATGTGGTTTGGGAAGAGAAAGTATGAACGTTTCAGGGAGGAGGAACCATTACTCCTGGATAACCATGGGATGGAGCTTCAACTGTGCTGAAATCAGGTACTCAAGGTAAAAGTTACCAATGGAATTTAGAGATGGAATCAAATTCCAGGAATTGGTTCACAAAATGCAATGAAAATGCAAATTAATGAGAAAAAGACAAAATATGAGTCCTCCCTGATGGCACAAGGGGTTGAGACACAACCTATGAAGATATCCACAGCCACGAGTTTGATCCCTGGCCAGGGAGATACCCACACGGCACAGCAGACTTCTCCTGATGCACCTAATGCTCCCCTCAGCAGTGTATTTCAGTCAATCTGCCTGTTCTGTTCTCCACTCTGTCTCTGGTGAAGCTTCTCTCCACCTACACCTCTGCCTTGTACCGCAGTTCTTGTATGCATAAATAAACAAATCTTTAAAAAATAAAAAGACAAAGACAAAATAGACAATATCTTGTTTATTGATATCTATTGATATAACAGCTAAACTAAAAATAAAAGAGAATGCTGGATTATACCAAGTTCAGATATTTTAGAGAGTCTGAGCTCAGGCTGGTAGCCTCATGGTCAACTAGAAAGGGTGACATTGTGTAGGGGCAACAGAAAGTACATCTAAGATCTCTGCACATCAGAGATAGTCAGCATAGGGGAGGACAAACCTAAATAACTATTGAAACAGAGGACATGGTATGACAAAATTGTTTCATTTTGTGGACTACTATCATCATCTATCTGAAAAAAAAAAAAAAAATCACTGTGCTGAAGTAGATTGTGAGAGTCACTAATCTGGGATCTGTGTTTTTGGTTTTGAATGGTATGAAGTGGAAGAACACATCTGGGTTGGTTCAGGACCCAGAATTCACTATGGCATAAACACAGATGGTAGTATGATTCAGGCACCCAAGGATTTATTCCAGAAAGATCAGCCAACCTGGAGTACTGGATAAAAGCAGTTGTAAGGTCTATTTACTCTGAGAAGTATAATGTCCCTCTCTTGTTATGAATGCCAATTGAAACACCCCAGATGAAGCAGCTAATATGTAAGTGCTATGGGACTGGCTATATGATAGCTGGGGTAGTCACCTGTTAAATACAACCATTACCTAGGTCAGAGTTAATATGGAGGTTAAAGGGGCCTCTTTCATGCGGGCACTCAATATAACCTTATTGCTGCAAAAACAAGGGACAGTTTTTTGAGAAACCTCCTAATTCATTGTCTCAGCTTGCCTTCATGGGTCCTATAGAAACTAAAAACATCATTAGACTAATTAATAAGAGAATGGGGAGAGGTCCCAGGGACTTTTCCAACAAGGTGGAAATTGTTTGAAAGGTTATTAAGAAATGAGATGAAGAAAATCAAATATTGACAGAGGCAAAACAAAGAACCAACAGAAAGGGAAATGCCATAGAATTCACCCCTGCAGGGTGAATCTTTACATGTGTATTAGGAAATGAGATGAACAAAAAGGATGTGGATGGGATTAAAATACAGGCTTCAGTTCAGCGTTGCTTACTTTTGGGTGGACCAACTGGCTCTCCTATTAGTCTTCCAACATTAAAGTTCTCAAACACGTTCACCGTATTTTCCCATTTGGAGAAATTATGTAGGTAGGAAGGCAGAAATTTTAGTGAGAAACCTGACCAGCAACATTTTGGGGCAGAAATCAGGCCAATTAATCAAGATAAAGATTGACAAAATGGTTAGGGTCCCTAGGGTGGACGCCTCACTGAGGATACAAAGTCTTTTGCATAAGAGTGAATAAAATGGTCAGGACATTGTAGGGGCATGATGGCCTGGTGCAGGTTTCCTATGATCCGAGCAGACTGGGTAAAGGAGAGTCCTGGAGCCCTCAGTGGCTTTTTCAGGCTTTTATTGAGCTTTACATGTATTGCAGCAACCAAGTATACCACAGGCAGGGGTGCTGGGGAGCCAGGCCCCTGGCAAGTCTTCACTCTTGGCTTCTCTCTCTCTCCCCTTCTCTCTCCTGCCTCTCTCCTGCTTCTTTCTCCTGCTTCTGCTTCTCCTGGTGACTACCCCAGTACTCCTCCCCATGGCCCACAGAAGTAAACCAGACAGTTTGCAACAATGTAACAACTGCAGGTACCCCATCAGGTAGGGCAATCCTAATGGTGGGAGGGCAGAAAAGCCTGAAAAGTATTTACCCTACAGACACGAAAAAGAGACATCTTCTGGATTTCTTGGTACAGGACCTCCATGCACGCTGGTGCAAAGCCTGTTTTTGAAACTCTGATTTGTGTCCAGTAGATTGGAAGTGTAGGTAATAAACTTGATTCTCAACTGGAGTCCAAAGTGTGAGAAGGAGACAGTCTTGTAGATTTGAGGCCTAATTGTGACATCTCATGCTGTCTCCCAGCATAATGTCACGATTCAGGTGAATTTTTGGATGCCCAACTGGTATCCAAGCATTGCATGTCAGTAGTAAGGGGGAAACACCTCCTCTGCGCGCACACACACACATATTGGAATTGGCATATGAACCAACAGAACATTCAAAGTATCTTTGAAAGGTTTCTAGGATCACTTAGAGGGTGGAGGAGAAAAGATAGAACTTATAAGCATTTATCTTGTACTTCTGATCTGACATTCCCAAAGTGCAAAGCAATATTTTGGAGCAGTAAATGTCAGTAAATAGTAAGCTATTATTACATTTGGCAGTAATATACACCCCTCTTCTTGGACCCAAATGCAGTGTCTTCTTACATTTCCCTCAGAATGCAAGAGAACACACCACTCATCCTAACATGTTAGAGCTACTTTTTCATGTAGTTCTCTTCCCACTTTTTCTAGGTGTGTGTGTGTGTGTGTGTGTGTGTGTGTGTGTGTGTGTGTGTATTTGGGCTGGACTAGAATCTTTGGAAATCAGAGAAAACTTTCCCTTCTCCATGTTTTGTAAACTTCTCTATAAACAGTAGCATCTGTATGGTTAATGCAATTTGGATTTTGCATTAACAAAATGCAAAATTTTCTTTCTTCTTTGCAACAGTGAACATCAATCTTTGTAATTTTCTTAGTTTTGCAGACAATTTTTATTTGTTTGCATCATTTCAATTGTTCAAGACCCAAGTTAAAATAGGTATTCTTCTTGTGCAATTCTTTATTTTTTTTTAAGTACCTTGCTGCCCTGGTACCTTTACATTTTCTTTATTACTGATCCTTAACTACTTTCCAGGAAGGCAAGGAAGGAAGACTCAGGAGACAGCAAAAAAGGAGAGGTGGTCAGGGCTGTGACAGTTTGAGTATAAGTGAAAATAAATCATCTCAGAAACTGTAATGTGAGTCAAGAGTTAAATGGGATATATTTTTTTTTCCGTAACAATAATTGAAAACAACCAGATGAAGTGCTTCTAGGATTTTTCTGGAAACCAATGGCAGTGTGGTGTAATAAGTTTATGCCTGGATCCTCATTATACAGAAAATCTCTGACCAAAATAAGAATAGCAGTCATGCCTACAAAAAAGAAAATGATGGAAAATCAAAGTATTAATAATTACTAGATACTTTAGGTTCAAGAAGTGGTCCTGGAAACAAATATAGTGTAATCACATGCACACACAGGAAGTTTGGGTACAGTGATTCAAATTTCTTTCCTGCTTTTCCCATTTACTTTGCTCTAAAAACAATAGTCATATTCTGTTCTTTGTCTTTCTGTGAGAAAAGAGCAAGCCAAAGAAAGAAATTTAATTATTGTCAGTAATTGATGTCTTTTTTGGCTGCTTCATTAGAACAACTAAAAAGGCAGGGAGGGGGAATTGTTAGATATGTATCTAGCATAGTGGAAAAGATATTTTATTTGTTTGCTCTTGAATCCCATGAAAGGCAAATTGTGTTTAAGGAAATACCCTGAGAAACCACTTCAAGTAGAAGGTGAGACTCTTCCACCAATTGGCTAGTGGAAGACAAGAAGTAAAGTGGTAACTAAATTACTCTGTTATGAATGACCAGGAGAGATGAGGCAGGGCAAAAGGGATGGCCAAGAAATATATCCAAAGGCATTTTTAAATAGTGATGTGCTCATTTCCAGTTTTTCATGCTGAAATGTGGCACCTCCACCATCATTCTTGAACCTTCAGTAACTAGTGAGTCCAGTTCTGATATAGGACTTATTCTTATCATTATGTCCTCTTCTTGGACTTGGGACAAATTTATGTCCTTGTTAGCATCCAGTATCCCACAAGACACCATTATTAAACAAGTAAAGTATATGTAAAATTCTTACACCTAACGATTATTATCTAAGCAGAGTATTGATATTTTTTCTTTGCAATGAAGAAATAATCTGTTGTAGCTGGCTTTTTCTGTACATGGGGATCCTGGAATGATTTTCCAGGAGGACAAAAAGGAGTTGCTTTAATTGTTATTGCTGTTTTTCCAAGTTCATTTTATCTATGTTTAAGAAAAAAATGCTTTTCTACCACTTCCACTCTAGAACCATGGTATGTCAAAATCCTGTGAACCATTCTTGAACTCAAGTCTCTAATTTCAATTCTGAGTCAGAGACTGTTTCCACTTCCATTTTTATAGACATCTGAACAGCTCAGAGAGAAAACAGGAATTCCATCAGCAAAGATTTGATTGTATTATTTTGATTGCGGTCACATTGATTTACAACACTGTGTATGATTTAGAGGTGTAAATTCACGCCTCTTCAGATTGATGCTGTCATACGACCCACACCACCAAAATTCCAAAAGTCCTCCACCCTAGTCTGTGTGATTCCCCCCATCTCTGTTCCATCCCCTCCTTCTCCACCTATGATAGCCTTGTTATAGGGCAGCCCCGATATTTAACAGGTTGCCTGGCTGTGGGTCCTCACCCGCTGAAGTTTATGGTTAAGGCCACTTTTGGGTCAAAACCACACCCACAAGAGCCGTATGCGTGGGGGGAAAAAAAAAAACAGACTTTTCAAGACGTGAAACAAAGATTTTAACTGCTAGTACTGCAGACCTAGTGCGCTTTATGGTGACCAACGCAAGAAAAATTACTTTGAGCTGATCAACCACGGGTGAAGCTTGGAAACCACGTTGGGTGCCAAGCTGTTATAGGGCAGCCCCGATATTGAACGAGTTGCCTGGCTGTGGGTCCTCACTTGCGTGCTTAAAAGGGACTTATTAATACTCCACTACAGGCATACACAAAAGGTTAATAAAAGGTTTATTTACAAGGGAAAAGGAAATAAGGAAAACGTACAACTCAGGGAGAAAATAGGGAAATAAAGTCTTTAATGTGTCCTACCCGATCCGCTGACCCGGAAACCCAAAAATCACTCTCCAAGCTGGCTGGACGCTGCGAGCTGGCAGAGAGTCAAAATGGGGGACCCCCCCCCCAAAGCCCACGTGTCTACCTTTATACCAACCTGGCTGCTTAACCCCACCCTCAGGTCCCAGCCACCTTCCCTTTGGTGGTGATGGGATTTGGAGTTCCCAGTGTCTTTGGCTTTGGCCTGGGGTGGGGGTGGAGTCCACAAAGCCTGTATGGAATTAGCTTTAGGACATCCTCTTCCCCCTAACAGCCTCAGTTCTACAGTCAGATTTCTAGGTTTTGCTTTTGGTATCATTTTGTCTGTTCCTTTGTGTTGTATTGTTTCCCTATATTCCTCATATGAGTGAAATCAACAAGTATTTATCTTTTTTCTTTCATCCTTATTTCACTTAGCATCCTCCTCCTCTCACATCATCTGAATTAGAGGACATTTAAAGATTAGAGGTTGCTAAAACAGGGCAAAATTCGCTTGTGCTGCATTATGACATCCTAACACTCACAGCAGTGTTATGAATTTGGCAACTGGCAGGAATCAGGGTCAGGCATTTTGGGGACCCAAACTGTAATGTCAAATCAGTCCTAAGCCACTGAGAAGACTTAGAAGAAGACTTAGAGAAGAGAAACTCTCCTTTGGGATTTTAATCCTGTATAGTCTATAAATCAAGAGTTTAGAACATTTTAATACATTCCTTAAAGATTACAAGCTTTAAACTTTGCCTTCCCTTTCACTCTGATAATTGTGAACAAAACTTACTCTGAGCATGGAATTTGGCACCATTTGTTGCTAGTCTTAGGGAAACTAAGTCCAACATCACAGATTTATATTTTTCTACTGTAAATTTTTGAAAGCAGTAGCGCTTATCTCACTGTTTGATAAGCAATACAAATTCAAGTGGCTCTTATTTTATCCATCTTTGCTTCAATTTAGAGGATTCTCAATACCATGTATGTGAAAATTGTAGTTTATGTTTAAGGGAACTTGATATTTAAATCAACTTGAATATATTGTTTAAATACACAACCAGTTCTATCCTTTGTACCTTGAAATGCATGCAATCTCCAATTCTCTTTCTCACAATACATTTTTTTCTAGTTACAGCCATCTTCAAAATGGTAATGCACAGAATAGAACCATAAATGCACTTTACAAACCTCTTTTCTGGACTGGCCAGTAAAAATCCATGACAAATATTATCTTCAGCATTGCTAGTAGATCCTGACCACTGTACATATCATTTGCTAGTCAGTTAGGAAGTTCTGATGAAAAGTTAGAACAGTATTAAGTAAATCCTGACAAATTATACAGTGAGTCACCTTCCTCCTTTCACCGACTTCTTTGCCTCTGCACATGTTCAAATTCTGTTTGGATACCCACAAAACCCCTCTTGGCTATGATACAACCCAAAGCAGAGGTGCATGTGTCCTGTGTTTCCAGCAAAGCAAACTGATCACCAAGTGCAGTGATCACATTTCAATTGCCCAATTTGCCTGTATTTCTCTGGTACTCACTCTAAATAATTGAGATGGTTCTTGGCCCAACTTCCTTGGAGGAAAATGCCTGTTCCACCTGTGGGTTTGGCCTTTTCACCCAACCCAAAGGAAAGTTTAAATCTTTACTAGGATGAGTCCCAGAAGGGTATTTTTCCTTAGGGTACTATTTTGTGATTGCTACATGTAATTCTTTTCTGACTTTCCTCAGTAGGACAAAAAATAGGGTGTTGGCATTTTTAAAGCATGTCTCTCTGCTTTTTATTATATAAATCAGTTTTGTTGCTGGAGTCAGAGGTCTCCTCCCCACTGCATAACAATACTTTACAGACTAATATTAAAAGCTGGCTTCATTTTACCCCGTAATATAAAGCTTCACATTGGCATTAATATCATTCAAAAGGCAGCTGCCCACATAATAGGTTTCTTTAAGCAAAATGAGAAAACACATTTATCAAAGAATTTTCAGTATGGAGGCTATGATTTTGATTGAATCAAAAACATCCAATCAGGCTATTACTTATGAAAGCTGCCAGATCCACGTACCCGACAGGATATTGAATAGCCAATGAGTTTATTCCTGCATAACATATTTATAGAGCCCTTTACAATGCGGAAAAGAGGGAAAGAGTATGGATTTTTGTTGTTGTTATTGATGTATAAAGGACAGAAAACATTGTACTAGTTTCAGGTGTACAAAATAATAATCCAGTATTTATATATATTGTGAAATGATCACTGCAATAAGTCTAGTTAGCATCTAACACCCTTCCCTTCGTAGCTACCATTTTTTTTGTTGTTGTAATGAGAACTTGTAAGACGTACTCTCTTATTAGCAACTTTCAAATATGTAGTATTACTAAGTATAGTCACCATGTTGTTGCCTCTGTTTCACTTATTTCATTTAACATCATGCCATCAAGGCCCATCCATGTTTCAAATAGCAAGATTTTATTCATCTTATGGCTAAATATGTATCCCACTATAAATACACATGTGCACACAAAACATACACACATATATGTGTTTTTCCTTTATTCATTCATCAATGGTAGGTTGTTTTCATAGCTTGGCTGTTGTAAATAATACTCTGAAGAACATGAGGGTGTGTATCTTTTTGAATGAGTGTTTTTTTGTTTTTTGTTTTTTAAGATTTATTTATTTATTTATGTGAGTACTGGGTACAGTCAGAAGCTCGGGAGGGTGAGAGAATTCACCAGAGCCAGAGCGGGGAACAGAACAGGCAGACCAATGAAATACATTGCTGAGGGGAGCAGCAGGCACAGCAGGAGAGGTCTGTCGTGCCATGTGGGGCCCTTGCCTGGTGGCCAGGGATCAAACCAGTGCTGCAGAGGCTGAGGACAGCTTAGCAGCCCAGCGCTCAACCGCTGCGCCACCGGGGAGGCCCTGAATGAGTGTTTTTATTTTCCTTGGATAAATATCCAGAAGTAAAATCTCTGTATCATGTGGTATTTTTATTTTTAATCTTTTGAGGCACCTCTATATCATTTTCCATTGTATCCCCAATTACATAACAACTGACATTACAATAGGGTTCCCTTTTCACCTCACCAAAATTTATCATTTGTTGTCTTTTGAAAATAACCAATCCAACAAGTTGAAATATCTCATTGTGGTTTTGAATTGTGTTTTCCTGCTAATTAGTGAATTCCCTATTGATAGCAATTATTTGTGTACCTTTTCATGTACCTGTTGGGTGTCTGTATATATTTGGAAAAATGTCTATGCCAATCATCTTCTTATTCTTTAATCAGAATTTTACTGTTGAATTGTATGAATTCTTTATATATTTTGGCAGTTAACCTCTTATTGGATATATGGTTTGCCTTTTCATTTTGTAGATAGTTTATTTTTGTGCAGATTTTTTAGTTTGATATAGTCCCACTTGTTTAATTTTGCTTTTGTTGTCAGTTTCAAAACATCATTGCCAAGACCTATGCAAAGGAATTACTACCTATGTTTTCTTCAGGGTGTTTTATGGTCTTAGGTCTTAAATTCAAGTTTTTAATCCATTTTGAGTTAATTTTTAAATGTGATGTGAGACAGTGGTCTAATTTCATTCCTTTGTATGTGACTGTCCAGTTTTCCCAACACTGTTTACTGAAGAGAATGACCTTTCTCTATTGTATTTTCTTGGCTCCATTATCTAAATTGGTTGGCCATATGTATATGGACTTACTGTTATGGTCCATGTTTATGTCAATTTCGTACTGTCTTGTTTATTGTAGGTTTGTAGTATAGTTTAAAATCAGGAAACATAATGCTTTCAACTTTATTGTTCTTTTTCAAGATTGCTTTGGCTCTTCATGTCTTTGGTTCCACATAAATTTTAGGATTATTCTATTTCTGTGAAAAATGTCATTGGAATTTTGAGAGGGACTACAATGAATGAGTAGATTGTTTTGGGTCGTATAAACATTTTAACATTAGGTCTTCCAGGCCATAAGCAAGGAATTTATTTCCATTTATTTGTCTTTGATTTCTTTCAACAATAACATATAGTTTTCATTATATAGATCTTTTACCTTACCCTCTTGATTAAATCTATTCCTAAGTATTTTATTCCTTTTTATGTAAATATGAACATAATTATTTTCTTATTTTTTCTGATAATTTTTTATAGTTTATAAAAATGCAATAGAATTTTATTTCTTTTCTATCCTGTAATTTCACTAAATTTGTTTATTCATTCTAACAGATTTTGGTGGGGTTTTATTTTATTTTTTTAAACTTTTTTTAAAAGATCGATTTATTTATACAAGGAATGGGGTACAGTCAGAGGCATGGGAGAGTGAGAGAATTCACCAGAGACAGAGCCGGTAGCAGAACAGGCAGACGACCAAAGACACTGCTGAAGGGAGCAGTGGGTGCGGCAGGAGAAGTCTGCTGCACCATGTGGGATTCTCCCTGGCTGGCCGGGATTGAACCCGCGCTGCAGAGGCTGCGGACAGCTTCATAGCCCAGAGCTCAACCCGCTGCATCACTGGGGAGGCCCTTGGTGGGGTTTTAGAGTTGTCTATATGTGTCATCTACAAACGTGGGGGGGGGTGGGTTTAGAGCACAAGCAAAAACAAAAACAAAAAAAAAAAAACATGACTTCTGCTGACTCTATGTCCTCTGGAGATTATCCCAGCAGGCCTCAAATGCTCATGCTGCTCCTTTAAGATCTGGCAAATGAGTTTCTCCCACACAAAGTTCTGATGGCCACAGTCAGACAGCTTTATTTCTCAGGTTTGATTCTTAAAAGTTGGGGTTCCCTGCATGGAGTATGAAACATTTGCTCCTCAGGGAGAAGTTCCGGGTTCTGAGTTCCCACCTGATTGTGGTTGTCTCAGTGTGTGGCAGTAGAAGAGATTGGCAGGTTAGAACCAAGCAGTGGCTCATCCTTTCCTTCTACTTTGATGTGGTTTCCTTTTTGTTGGCTCAGTATGCAGGATTCCCTCAGCTAGATTTCAGTTTGTATAATCCATGCGTCTATGGGAGGAGTAAATTCAGGAACCTTCTTTGTTGCTATCTTAAACTACAGTGTAGATTTTTGTTTGTTTTCCAAACTAGTGTTAAAGAGCCCATATCAAAACCGAAATATTTTTATAAAGACAATAGTGCGCTTTTCCAGGTACTCTTACTTTGGCAAGGCAAAATTGAATTTAGCCTACTATTTGTGCCATGTATTTTTGTAGTAATCATGGCTTTACGAGAAATGGCAGCTTTTTGTGAATTAGTCAAGTAAATCCATGTCACTTGCACACAGCTGAGCCTGGCTCCAGCCTGAACATAAACTATCCTACCAAGGATTGCATGAGTTTTAGTCATTGAGAGAAAAATCTCCCCTGTGTATTGCATGCTACTTTGTACAAACAATGCTCTAATATAGTCTGTTTTACAAAATTGTATAAAATTTCTTTCTGTCATATGCACATCATGTATTTCTCTTCTTTTTCTGTCCTATTTCCGAAGCATACACTATATTTCCTTAAGTTATAACTGTGGAGAGCATCATTTTCAAATAATTTTTTAAAGTAGAAAAATAATTTGATGGTCAATCCATCTACAAGCCCACTTGTAATTTCTTTTTCCTTTTGCATCTGAGATTTAATTGCAAATACTGAAATGAAATTGACCCTGGAAAGTCTTGCCAAACCAAGCCACAAACAAAAGCCATAGTCAATTCTATGTGTCACAATGATTGATAAGGAAACCAGTGCCTTATGTTCTCAGGTGATTTTCCTCTCATCTTGATGAACCTGCCAATTAAATTCAGGAGATAGGCTACAGAAGAAATAGAATTCACAGCAGGTGAAGACCTTTGCTGTCCCTGTTTCTATTTCTGATTTCCCCCCTTTGTTCCTCTCTCTTCCTCATTTCCCCCTCCTGTTTCATCCCTTATTCTATCTTTTCTAAAACCTCTAATTCTCAGAAATATCCAACCTTATTTTGCAACCATCCCAGGCCGGGTAGGTTCGTTGTTGATTTTTGCAAGTGAAAGAGAATTTTGGGGCCCTCAGTATCATTTTACAGGCTATAGAGTAAGGTAAAAGGTATCAGGCTTTTCTGCCCTCCCACCATCAAGATAGATGACAGAACCCTGTGGTCCTGAATGCGTGCCTGATGGCGGGCACCTGGAAAAGGGTGTGGGCATAGGTCGATGGGATTCACCTAGGCTGAGACTGTGCTTTTTAAGGGCGGCGTCACGTGGACGCCAGTAGAAGCCGAGAACGAACAGAAGCCGAGAGAAGGCCAGAGAGCCCAGATAGAGTGAAGACTTGCTAGGGGCTGGGAGGCCTGCCAGCCTCCCGGCCCCCCAGTACTCCTGCCTGCTGTGTACCTGGTAAACCCCAATAAAAGCCTGCAAAATGCCACTGAGGACTCTGACTCCTCCTTTACCCAGTCTGCATGGGATCAGAAAACCTGCTCAGTGGCCATTCCTGCCACTACACAGGCCTTTAATGCTGAATCAGGGGACAAAACAGCCCGCAGGGAGACAGCAATTGATCCCACTAGCCTTAGAATGATGCCACCCTCTCTTATCCCTCACTTCTAGGCCCAGGTATCTGCATTTACATATACACACTCCCCATTCTCCCTAGGCCCAGGTGCACGTAACCGGCATCCATCTTCTCCGCCCCCAGCATCCACAACCTATGACGACTGCAGGAACACAGGTGTGAGCCATAGAGGCCAATGGCAGGAGGATGGGGGCAAGCCTGATTTAACTCCATTTTCCCCACAAACCTCTAGCAAAATACCTATATTCATAACTTAAGTGCCATAAGTGGTGGCAGAGACTGTGAATCTTTGAGCTCACATCCCTAAGGTTTCGATGTGGTTCCTATAACTTTTATACATCAGTCCCTCTGACATACAAGTCTCATGACCTGGACTGAAGATGTGACTCTCAAACTTTCAATTCCAAAATGATGTTCCACAACTATCTATGAGTATATTGTTGTGTGTTTTGGAAACTAAAAACATGACATTATTTCTGATACCCCATTACTACCACCTCTGGCATTTAACTCTTAAAAAGTAAACCCATGCACACACGTAGTCTCATGGATGTATCTTTCAATCAACTGCCTTGTGTTTGGGTTTGTGATTTTAAAAATAATCAAGTGTATCTAGAGACAAGATAAAATAATTCTACACTTAATCTGAGATGGTTGCTGTAAGGGCAGGAATGACCACAGTGCAGGTTTTCTGATCCCATGCAGACCGGGTAAAGGAGGAGTCAGAGTCCTCAGCGGTTTTTTGCAGGTCTTTTATTGGGGTTCACCAGACATATGGCAGGCAGAGGTGCTGGGGGGCCAGGAGGCTGGCAGTCCTCCCAGCCCCCAGCAAGTCTTCACTCTATCTGGGCTCTCCGGCCTTCTCTGCTTCTCTCTCAGCTTCTGCTACTTCTTTCCCGGCTTCTCTTTTGGCTTCTGCTGCTGCTTTCTCGGCTTCTTGCGTCCCTGTGACGCCGCCCTTAAAAAACACAGTCTTAGCGCAGGTGTACCCACTTCAGGTGCCTGCCATCAGGCATGCATTCAGGATCACAGGGTTCCCTCATCTATCCTGATGGCGGGAGGGCAGAAAAGCCTGATACCTTTTACCTTACCCTACAGTTCCTTAAACAAAAGCTCTCCCTTTCTTATCCCACTGGTATTTCTGCATTTGCTACTGCAAGCACCCTGTGGATTTTTTGAAAAAGAGTATGTGAGTTGCCTGTGTGGTTTCTGTCCAGTATTTGTAGTGGGCTTCATCTGTGCACACCCGCGTTGCATTAGGAACAAGTGCTAGTCATTGAAGATAGCGCCACCATGCAACTTGAGATGCTGCCCTTCTATTTTTGTTGATTCTATCACTCAGAAAGATGAATAAGGACCTTTATTTATTTGCTTACTTATTTAGTTTTAGATTTAAAACTTAAATAAGAATCATAGTACACACACACACTTCTAAATGCAATTGGGAAGCCACAGCACGGGGAACAGCTCACTTCTGATATTCCTCAGAGCTAGAACTGTATCCTCCCACATGATCAGAGACTCAATCAGCCTCCACTAGAAACAAACAACAAAAAAAAAGTGGCTGCAGTTGTAGGAGACAGCCTGATCTAATTGATCCCAGCCCCGCAGGGAGGATGTTCTTCACTTAATTAAGAGTACAGCCACCTGCTTGGTGTATGGGCGTCTGGCAATTCACTGGAGCAGGTCCATCAGTGGATTAGGGCACCCGCTTTTACTGATGCGTGGCACTGAAACACTAACATATTAGGCGCTAAAGCTGCTTTTTAAACTGTCATAATGCTGGCTGAATTATAGCTGATTGGAATACCGAACCTAGGGATGCTGATTGGCTGAGAGCAAATCAAATCTGAGCGAAACCACACTGCACTAATAGAATAATAAGACAGAACGCTTGAGAGAAATTATTTATACATTGCCTTCAAAGGTCCTGATCAATCATTTAGTTTTTGTTCTCCAGCAACTATCCTCCCTAAGATGCTTAATCAAAACCAACTTTAGCTGTTCTGTTTACTTTGGAATGGTGTTGGGACAAATTTACCCAATAAAATATTCACATTTTGTGAAAGAAATGCATTTTTTTTAAGCCCCGTCTCACCAATATGTTAATTCACACAGGAGGTAAAGTTGTTTATGGGAACCGGTAAAACATGGCAGTTATAGATTTTTAAAGATGCAAAAGATGACTAATTTCTAAACAAATTTCAAGGATTCCTTGAATGTGTGGCTGGTAAATAAAAGTCCTAGGTGAATGTATTTTACTACTTAAAGAAGATTAAGGGTTCTAACTACTGGCATTATGGAGAAGTTATCAGTTCACAAAGTACTAATTAGAACTGTAACCAGTCGCTGAAGCCAAAGACTGTTACAAGTGGTGCCCCCTGGAAGGAGGTGCTGGTGAGGATAGCTAGCCCCAGGGGAAATTCAAACAAGTACTGGGTGGGGGTGGCAGTGGAAACTCTGATAAGAAATGTAAGGGACTGCGGAAGTGGATCCCAGGGTTCAGCATTTGGAATTTCAGCATTTTCTATCTTCAGTGATTTCCGGGTCAGCCATTTCGGCCCCCACTATGCTGATCTTCCAGAAGGCTGTTGCAGGCCTCTGAAGATGTGGGGAGGCTTCCAGAAGTCAACCTCAGAGAAGAAAAGTTTGAGGTCTTTATAGGTAGCTGAGCGCCTGAAACTGTTGCCAGTTTTGCTGCTATTACAGCGGGGAAGGGAAGGCAAGTCCCAGAGCTGGGTGCTGTTTGTCGGCTGTTCTGCTGCTGTAGCTGCTGTTTTGAATGTCGATTGTCTGTGCTGTGCTGGCACATCTTGGCAGCTCCATGAGCATCTCCTGTTGTGTCTCCTGCTATCTTTGTGAGTAGGATCCTGGCGTGTTTTCTGGCTGCCACATACCCCTGGCCCTTAGTGGCAGTAAGACACCATCCTGGGAGCGGTTGTGTTTAGGACTTTAGAACATTGGACACTATTTCGGGTGAGTTAAATGGCCGTTTGTGGCCTCAGTAACTCTTAGTTTCCCCTTGTTTGTTAAATAAATCCCATTATTGTTCTCTTAATCTGAGTAGTCTTCCAATTGTGTGTTTAGGTGAAGAATTCAGACAATAACTGGTAAAGTATTTGGGCACTGTGCTTGGCTTGGCCAGTTTTACTGCTCTTTGCTCTCTTGTATCAGAAACACATATGAAGTTGCAGGGCGGCAGCAGACAGGATTAAAGCAAACCCGATTTGGTTTACACGATTTAATTGCTCCCCCATTTTTTTTTCTGTTCTGATTGCTTTGCCAGTACATAATAATAAGTAAGTATATGATACTACTAACATTAAAATGTATAACGTTCTTTAGATATTAAAAAGTTACTTTTGATCAACTATGTGAAGTCTCTCAAAATTCTGAAATACACTCTTTAAATTCTAACATATATTCTCTTTATGTGGTTGTTCATTACCTTGAAAAATTTCAAGTCCTTACTCATGAAAGTACGATGGGTATGTGTTTTATTGTTTTGAATAATCACCCATATGTTAATAAGAATATTAACATGTGTTTTGCAACCATTCCAGGCCAGGTAGGTTCACCATTGGTTCTAACAGTTTAAAAGAGAACTTTGGAGCCCCTGGCATCATCTTCACAATTTTTTTAAGATTTTATTTAATTTTGCATAGAAGAACGGGGATGTAGACCAGAGGTGCAGGGGGTGAGAGGATTCATCAGAGACAGTGGGGAGCTGAATGGGCAGATTTGCTGAAACGCATTGCTAAGAGGAACAGTGGGGAATATAGGAGAGGTCTGCTGTGCCATATGTGGGTTATCGCCCTCTCTGGGGATTGAATTCAGGTCTTACTGGTGACAGCACTGAGACTTAACCCCTAGGTCCCCAGGGAGCCCCCAGCATTACACAATTTACTTAAATCATGCTGAGAGCTTTTAATAAAACTTTTGTTGAAGATATACCAGTTTTTCTGCTGAGAAAATCATATTCTTTGTTTCTGAGAGAAGCAGCAAGTAATCACTATGGACCCCATCCAACGAGAAAGACCTTATTACAGAGGTTTTGTGATCACCTGAAATAATTCACTAAAAGCTTTGGATTGTTTGATACAAATTTGTCTACTTTTTGACAGTACAGGATGGAGTAATCTGTTATCACTACAGCAAAGAGTAATTGTAGGGGCAGGAAGGACCAGAGCATGTTTTCTATGATCCAAGCCAACAGGGTAAAGGAGGAGTCCTGGAGCCCTCAGTGGCTTTTCAGGCTTTTACTGGGATTTAGCAGGCACACAGCTGGCAGGGGTGTGTGTGTGTGGGGGGGGGGGGCATGGACAGCCCTCAGCAAGTCTTCTCTCTGCCTGGGCTCTCCGGTGTTCTTGGTGGCCGTGTTCTCTGCTGGTCTTGTGGTGCTCTCTGCTCTACTGGAGTCCTAGTGGTGCCACTCTTACAAGGCCAGTCTCTCAGCACAGGTGTATACACCTAAGCATGCCCATGCCCTACTCCAGGTGCCCACCATCAGGCATGCATTCAGGACCACAAGTATCCAACGTCAATCCTAATGGCGGGAGGGCAGAAAAGCCTGATATGTTTTCACTTACCATACAGTAATGTACAGGAATGTTATTGACTGTGATTAAGATGACTTCTGGGTCAGCTTCTGGTGTCCCCGGAAGCTCTAAATCAGTGAAGGTTCTTTCCATGTCCAACTATGCCTCATTGCCTTTTGTCTTTCCTATGTTGGGTCCTAAATTAGAATGGAGAAGAAGACTATATATTACCTACCATTTACTATTATTTTCCATATTATGTGTTTTGAGGTAAAGTAGGTTTTCACCTTTGAATCTGCTCTAGGGATTATAGATTCAAGCCTCTACAAATGTATGTATACTTTCAATCTTGCCCATCACCAGTGCCCACCATTTGTATTCCAAAAGAAAATAAGAACTTAGGACATTATTGTTAATCTGCCTTCCTCTCTCTTAATCAAATTTTATCGTGCTTCAGCATGGAATTTTGGGAGGATTTGATTCACAAAAGCTAATATTCTTTTCCTGATCATTTTTAATTCCTTAGCTCCCTAAGCATAATTTCATTGGTTGAACAACAAATCAAAGATGCCACAAATAAAATTAATTTAGGAATGTAAACATGAAAAGGCAATGGATGTAATATTACAGAGTAAAGCTATCTTAAGAGAAGCAAACATAGGCTTTATTTCTACTGAGCAGTTTAAAATTTCAAAAAAAAAACATTTAAAAAATTAGTGATTCTGTTAAGTATGTACTTACTCAGCATCTAAAAGAAATCATATAAAAAACAGTGACAGCCAAGGTTAAAGCAAATGATGACAATTTAAATATTTTGGTCTTCCTTTTGGTCTTTTTCAGTCTCTAGTAGGTGGTCCTTGTCCTCATTTGTAAGAAGTTATAAATGATAAACTTCAGGCAAGGATTGGTTTGGCTTGTGGTACCTGGGTTATTTAGAACTTCAACCTCTACAGTTAGAAAACATGATACAAAATTAAAGGAGTAATAAAATGTCATACCTTAGACCACAGAAGAATACTATGCATTCCAAATGCCTAGGTTGTCAGTAGCTAGTAGGAAACAACATTTGTGCCAACTTCATGCATATTAAACAGATACATGCCATGTGGCCAAAAAAAAAAAAATGGTTGAGATGTAAAAGTAACTTTTTTAAAGGCTTCTCATGTATGTCTGTACTTCCTTTTAATCTCTGGCATTTTATAGTTGGCACTTTTCTTTGGGCTTTAAAAAAATCAAATGCTTTCCTCTGAATAAGAATGAATCACCATCTTATTTCCATGTTTACCAAGAGTAGCTCAAAAGTTAGTGATGTTTTTCTTGGTGGCGCTAGCTTCAAACAACTCTGATTCTTACAAAAATCATTATGTTGTATGATGTGATTTTTTTTTTTTTGTTATATAGTCAAAGAAGTGAATTGGTTGCTCAGTCCATTCCACAAAAAAAAAAAAAAAAATACCTATTTGATGATGTCTCAATTTTGTGTTTTTGAGTTGAAAAAGAGAAGTGGTGTGTTTGAGTCACAAAAACAAAACAAAACAAAACAAAAAAAACTCAGTCATTGGCACTGAGCCATGTTTTCTGGAATCAAGAAAACTCTGTTTTGCAGATATTACCTTTGCATTTGATCCTGAGACAAATTTTTGTCATTATTTCAAGGTTCATGCTAATGTGAGAACTTGCAAATCATAAATCATGCTTCCCAGATATTAAAAAAAAAAGTAGTCCTTGGTTGAACATGCTTTATTTTATTCATTTATTCAAATTTGTCCTTCACATATTCAACAGATATTTACTGAAAGTCTACTACATCTGTACCTTGTGCTCAGTTGTTGGGGATGTCATGGTGAGCAGTAACAGACAAAAGGTATCCCCTGGTGCCTTTAAATCATGTATTATGGTTGTCATTAAGCAAGAAGGTTATATTCTCACCTCCTAGTCCAGGAGAATGTTCTGAAATTATCTGTAGAGATGCTAACATTTTAGTTAAAAAAAAAAAAAAAAAAACAGTGACTTCACCCTCTCCAGGTAGATCCTAAGGGGTACAGAGAATTTGGTTATATTCATGGTTACAGGATACTGCCAGCCACTAATGGAAATGGAACTTCAGGGTAAATCCTATAATATTTCTCAGTTTCGGAGTTACAAGTTTGTGTCAAACAGGAATTTCTTCCCATGAGAAGTTCAGTTGGATTACTGGAAAGCTCTGGCCACAAGGATTGCCAGTTAATTTAAGATGGGAAACAATTAGAAAAATAAGAAAAAATTGAGTTATATTCAAGGTTATATTGACAGTCAGGTGACCATCAGATGAAAAAAAATAATACTTATAAGAGTATGAGAATGTTGATGTGTGATAGGGAGATTTCATATGAAATTAAATTCCAACTCATTTATGGAGGAGAAATACTGTTTTTTAATTTTTAAAAGTTGGAATATCTTGAATGGCAATATAATAAAACTATTTTATGATGTGCAACATAATCTGAAAAAAAAAAATACAGGCAATCCACATCTTTCAATTTCTATTTGTGTTCATCTTCATGTTTAATGTTTAAATCAATTGAGGGTCAAAGCACAGATATTAATCTCTGAATACACCATGTTAATCCGAGATTGCAATTTTCTCCTTTGAGGAAGATAGAAGTGGCTACGTCAAAGGGGGTAAGAACAATAAGTGTTTAAAAAAATGTTGAGGAGGAAGTGTTTAATTCTCACCATACTTGGCTTTCTCAGGAGCGATTATGCGATTCTTATGAATGTGACATTGAAAATCTGTACTTTTTATGGTACGCAGTGGGAAAAAATGTAAGCTGTAAAATGTTGCTTTAAAAACGTGTTTAAAAACAGTGTTCTGACACTTTATTGCACAATGAGCTCTTACATTAAGCATTTATGGCAGCTACAAATTCACAGCATGGTTTTGATGCAGTAATAAAAAGCACCAAAATGGGTCCAACTGACATTTTACAGCCGGAACAAAGGGTTGAAAGTTTAAAGCTTATCTGTTGCTACTACATGTTACATATTAGCCACATTATCTATAACAAGATTACATGTTACCTACCCAAAGATATTTCTTACAGTAAATTATTAGTAAATTTAGTATCTCAACCACTATCAAGGCAAAGAACATGAATTTATATAGCCAAACAAACTTAATGCAATTAGTAGGGTCTCCTGTGTTGATTTGTGGCCACTGAGTACACACACAGCTCATCCAAAAATCTGTGTATGCCTGAAAAAAATTGACCAATCTGATTTTTACTCCTCTGGAGTTCCAGCCAGTCCCTAGTCTTTTCGTACCCATTAAGGGTATTGACTAAAAAATTCTCCTAGGTATTCTGTACATTTTCTCCTTGAGTTTTGGCAAAAAAAAAAAATGTATTTGATGCTTTCAATTAGACAATACAATCACAGACATGTAGCTGAGTCCAATTTTCCTCCTATTAAAATTCCCCCACTACACCAACACAACTGTGGCTCTTTATCAATATTAGCTTAGGTTGTTGGCTGAGTGATGTTTTGCCTAGAGCTTATCCAAAATATGTGAGAATGTCTAAGTTGTTGCCTTAAGAGTGGGTGTGTGAAAACAGGTGTTCAATATAATTTTGGCATTTCATGTTCAGGGTTTTCTAGGTGTACTTGAGTCTTAAAAGAGTTCACTCAGTAACTAGTTAGCTTGATAGCATTTTAAATGGGAGGGTATAATCTGTAGAATTACTTAGTTCATGGATTTTTCTATGGAAAAAGAACAAGTCTTATATTTCCAAACCAATATTTTTGTGTGTGAACTTGCCACTGCCAAAAGGCTCATGACTTGGACACAGCCTAGTCCAGTTTGTCAGTATTGCAACAGAAGCCAAGATGTGCTGTTCCCCAAGGGCTGGTAGCCTTCCTGTGAATGCCATGTTTATCAATTTTAATGTTGGACAGGCAATTTTGAATTGACTTATATAAAGATATTTACCAGCCAATCTAGTCTCAATATTCTGGACAAATATTCTGGTCACAAAACAGTGACCAAACTATGTAATTTTTTGTTTAATTTAATGCAACAAAAATACATAAATCCATAAATATTGTGTCAGGTGTTATTCATTTTTAGAAGATTTTAACATACAGAGTTTCTTTTGATTTATGTCAGAGTTCTTTGTCAATTAGATATATAACTAATATATCTAGAGTCTAAAAACTTGAATTCTTAAAAACATAACTTACAATGATATCAGAATGTAAGTGTAATTAAAATCCTACATTTGAAATCCTGGGATGATATTAAAGCAGTTATTAAAAACTGCTTTGGATTTCTTAAATTACATGGTCCATAATGTTGTCTTATATATATAAAGTTGATTCTGTCCTTGAAAAGACCATGTGTGTAGGGGCTCTCCCTGGTGGCGCAGCAGTTGAGCGCTGGGCTGCAAAGCTGCCCGCAGCCTCTGCAGTGCCCGGTTCCATCCCCAGTCGCTGGCGAGGGTCCCACATGGCACGTAGACCTCTCCTGCCGCTTTTGCTGCACCCCTCAGCAGTGTATTTCGTCGGTCTGCCTGTTCTGTTCCCTGCTCTGGCTCTGGCAAATTCTCTCACCCTCCCACACTTCTGACTGTACCCAGTGCTTGTATAAATAAATAAATCTTTAAAAAAAAAAAAAAGAAAAAGAAAATACCGTGTGTAGATAGCCTAGATCATCTGACTCTCCTTCTAGCTCAAGGGTATATATGAGTACACACACAATATACATATCTATACATAGATCTACATATATATGTGCATATGCACATATATGCATGCATGTACATGTATACATTTATAACTACATATATGTACACATATATTTATACTGTATTTAGTTCTTGATCTTACAATGGCAAGGTTACTGTTCATTCTCATGTAAAACGGATGCCTTGCATTGAAAGTTAAAACTATGTTTGGATTTTCCATCCTTTTACACATGGATGAAAATTAGGCTTTGATAGTTAACAACATGTGGTATATACAGATGTTGATTTATAGTGTTGTACACCAGAATCCTATATAGTGGTATAAACCAATGTTAATTCAGTAAAAGTCTGACTTTGGGTACTAAACTGAAACCAACCGCATAGATATGTAAAAATTTTATTTTTTGTAAAATGAACAAAAGTAATCATGATAAATCATGTAAAATAAACAAAAGTAATCATGATAAAGGATCTCTGATCCTTTGTTATTGTTTTCTTCTGTTCTACTACTGTTCCAAATTCAAATACTACAGAAATGTGTAAGGTACATTATGAACTGCTGTAAATCAGAGCAGCACCCTACTCACTGGGAGAATTTGACATCATCCCCATAATTGTCCTCATACCTATTTAAACATATGTATGTTATTTTAATGAGATTACATAGCTTTCTCTCATAATTAATGTAACAGACCTCAAGTTTGGAAAGGTCATCCTTCCTCGTCTCAGTGGTGATTTCACAAATTCATGTTTTATGATTTTATTTTCTTCCCTTAGGTTTTTTCAATTTACTTGCAGCTTGAAAAGTTGTATTTTAATGCTATAAAATTTCATTTTGAAGTGCTTGGCCAGTAAATGGCAGATAGTTCATTATCATATTTGTTTTTTCACTCTTTGTTTCGAATAAAATCAAAATGCCATAGTAGGAAGAAAGTGGAGATTTATGAGAGGAATCATAAACTGGGCCAACAACTAAGCTACATAGGTTGATTGGTTTCAAACTGAAATCTAATTAGAGATGAAGTACAGAAAAGTCTGAGAATTCTTACTAACATTCTCAAATTCATTGAGAAAGCCATCAAAATATATTTTCTGATTCTGTTAGTGTTTTCAACAGTGAGATAACTGACAAGGGGGTTGGGATACCTGGGAGGGTGTGTGCAGGCCTACAAAGAAAGGGGAAAACAGACAGTTAAAGATAGGATGTATTTTAATGCAGACTCAAGCTCCTCGATGTTGTTTTAGTAAACACTATTAAAAATATTTTCCAGGGCCTCCCCGGTGGTGCAGCAGTTGAGCACTGGGTTGCGAAGCTGCCTGTAGCCTCTGCAGCGCTGGTTCGATCCCCAGCTGCTCCCTGGCCACCGGAGGAGGGTCCCACATGGCGTGCAGACCTCTCCTGCCGCCCGCTGCTCCCCTCAGCAGTGTACTTCGGTCCTTCTGCCTGCTCTGCTCCCCGCTCTGGCTCTGGTGAATTCTCTCACCCTCCCGCTCTTCTGACTGTACCCAGTGCTTGTATAAATAAATAAATAAATATTTAAAAAAAATATTTTCCAGATTTATAACTATATAAAAAATGGAAAATAATGTTTGAGTTTTTGAAATATTAAGTCAACGAATTCTAGCCTCTAAATCTGATGTGTGTGTCAAAAATATTTGCAAATGACTTGGTGGTGGTGATGACAAAAGAAACAAAGACTAAACATTAATTTTAACATCTAGTGGTAAAAGTTTATTTATAAATATTGATAATAAGTCTAAAATTAAATTCAGTGATTGTAATAATTATTTCAAAATGATAAAGTTACTGTGAAGTAATAAAAAAAGGAAAGAAAATTTGTGTTTGATTAGGAGGCACCCAGAATGTTCAGTCACATATTATGCTTACTTTATGGAAAATTCCTCCCTGCAAAACAAAATAATCTCTTATTTTACTGTATACCTGGAGTTCTTAGCTTAGGGACCATGGAACCCCTAACTACCTATTGAGCTTCACAAATTCCCTGAAATTATATGCAAAATTCTATTGTTGCTTATGGTGGTGATATGTGTATCTGTGCATTCTTCTGATATAAATAATCCCTGGCTTTTATCACAATCACAAAGGAATTCATAGCCCTAGAGGTTAACAATCAGTGATCTAGACCTCAGAGTGTACAAGACACTTTCACAGTTATTAACTAGTTTGATCCTTACAACATAGAAGATCTGGCACTAAGCCCAGGACACTTACGTTTCCATGTCTCTGTGGTCCAGATAAAAGGCTCCTGGAAAAACTATTCTCACCGAGCTACAACTACTAAATGTATAGGTCTCTCCTCTAGCCTGTGCATTGGACACTGAAGGAAAAAGACATGAAGATGTTTTATAGATCTTTGAATGAGCACACATCATTTTTTTCTGTAAAAAGAAGCTGAGAAACCTTCCCAGTTTTTCTTACCTAGTACCAATTAGCTGAACCCATCCCAATAAGTAGAGAATATTTAGTCAGTGGTAAATATTCCACTTCAGTGGGGCAATTTGAGAGAAAAAGAACCTTTTCTTTATATAACAGAAGCTGCATGTGTTTCTTTGAACCCCGATATTTGAAAGTTAAGGCATTTGAGAAAGAAAAGTTATTACACTGAAACTACTTGTTCTTCAAACTAGTTCTTAGATCACACAAGAGGGAAAAAGACCCACCATTAAAAAAAAAAAAACCTCAGAAAATTTTACCTCTATAAATGTCCATTTTTTTCATAGAAGAATGTTTTTATTCACTTTTATATCTGAAATATGCATCCTATTATTTGATCTTCAGTCAAGCTAAAGTAGAATGAATAGAAGCTAAAGTATTTTAAATAAAAGTACACTTTTAAGTAAAGTGTACTTTTATTTAAAATATTTAAGGTTCAGATACTCAGAACTGTGACGCTCTGCCTATGCAAGTCTTACTGTTAGTGACCCAATTTAAATATCCTTTGGGGTACCATTTGTTAGAGTTTAATCCTCTTCATTAAGGCTATGAAGTACATACTAAATAATTTTGATGAATATACACTTTTTATATTTAATTTATTACTTACATTGTTATTGGTTTATTTAGATGAGAAATGGATTGTCTTTATATAGCATTGTAATTAAGACACATTTCCTGGAGCGAGATACTGTCCTTTTGATTTCCAGCTCTGTCACTTAGGATGGAATTTTAAGCAATTTATTTCACCCTCTGAGCTTCAATTTTCTCCTCTGTAATGGCTTCTGTTTTGAAGTTTATTTTTGCTAGATATAGAATATAGAATTTCTTTCTTTTTCCATTCATTTACTTATTTAGACTCTTTAAATTGGTGCTTGTTGTTTCTGATGAAATGTCATCTGTCATTCTCATGATTTTTGCCTGCCTATAATATGTGTTACTAGTCTTCTAGATCCAAGATTTTTTTCCAAATTTTCTTCTCAGTATTTTGACTGTGATGCCCCTGGAATTGGTTTTCTTTGTATTTATAGTAACTGTAACTTACTGAACTTAATCTGTGGGATGATTTATTTTATAAATATTGGAGAAATTCATGGCTGTCATCTCTTCCAACATTTCTTGTCCTGTTCTCACTCTTCTCCATCTATGATGCCAATTGCACATATATTAGACCACTTGGTAATATTGTTAATATCTTATGTGCTGTTTCATTGTTCATCTTGTTTGTATTCATCTCTCTTTAAATACAGTGATCCATCAAATTATGTTCTCTGTTGATAAATCCACAAAAGGAGTTACTTTTTGTCTCTAGTAATTTTGGGTAATTTCTAGTGCTGTCATTTCTGATTTTCATCTCTCCACTGTCATTCTCCATCTGCTCATATATGTTATTATAAAGTTTTCCCTCTAAACCTTTGAACATATTTATCTAAGTTAATTTAAAATTACCCTCCTAAAATTCTAGCATCTTGACTATATTGTTAAATTTTATTGATGGTTTTCTAGTTTGATGATAAACCATAATTTCTTATTAATTAGTAATTCTCAATTTTTACTGACTGTCCAAAATAAATAAAGATTAAATAATATTTATGCCTAGAAAATGTCATGCCTCTTCCACCTGACAATTAGTATATGGCTTGTCAATCTGTTCCAGTTTAGTCTGTATTTGAAATGAGTCTAGATTTTTTGTTGTTTTTGTCAAATCATTTCACCATAAATTTAAAATTATGGCATTGATACCAGAATGTCTGCATTTCCCTTTTGTTTCCTGCCCTCCTTCCTATAACTCACTCCTGCCCAGCATGACTTGAAAGACCACAACTTCCTATGAGATATTTCTCATATTTCTTATTTCTTGCTTCACTCTCAGATTGTAACAGACCACATGTATCTCTGCCTCAGGAGGCTTTGTATTGTCTACCCCACCTCCCCACCCCAGATCTAGCTCTATAGCCATAGATGCCACTGTTTCACACTCAGTAGTTAAGGCTCAGAGTGTCAATAAGTTTTCTATCAGGTCTAAATCATACCCACACACAGCAGGTTTTTCACAGATCTACCATCAGATATTACAGAGGTACATGTACTTTTACCTCAGAAAGAGTCTCTTTTCGCAGTCCTGCACTGCCTCCAATTTTTTCTCATAAAAGCTTGGTGAAGGCCTGTGGAAAAGAGTTAGCTGTAGACTTTCGTTTTTACTAAAGTGCCTTGGGATTATATACCTCCATACTAGCTTATATTTAGACTTTAAATTTTTGACAAAACTAACCACTTTTCACCAACAACTATGAAGTATCCCACTTATTCTGGTACTGTGTGAAGAAGGAATCTAGTGATAATTTCATTCTGTCTTAAGGGGAATGTGGCATTTTTTAAAAAACTTTTATTTCCTTAAGCTTCCTGCGGCTTCTGCTTTTTAAAAGGCTGGGGTTTCTGAATAAATTGGAGTTTGGTGTGATATTTAATTTATTGTTGGCTGGGTGGGAACAATAATTTTCTGGTAATTTTCTAAACCCTGTATGGAAAGATGGAGCTAGTTTATTGGAAGTAAGCTTTTTGAAGTCTAGGTAAATGACCCAAAATGTAAAGACTCAAAGCAATGAAATAGAAAAAATAATAATTGAAATGACAATAAAAAATGAAGCACCAATGGTGAAATAAACATACAACATATGAAAGGTATCAACAATCCTCACTATAGTATGTTAAAATCATTATGTCATTTCCTCCAGATAAGGACAAGTAAGAAAGTTTGAAAAATGCCTAGCAACATATTTTCCAATGTCCCAGGATACTAAACTTCCCCCCAAGTAGTTTGTTTAATTACACAATTATATGCTATTGTCAAAGAGAATTTATTTCACTAAAATTTCTATGGACTATACCTAAAATAAGTGACAGAAAATTAGGTTTAACACCAAAGAAAATATTCTGAACTTAATATTGAATAAGTAATTTATTTTCAATGGAATGTATTTGGGTCTTGGCCCTAGAACATAGTGCAAGCATTTGTAAGGGACAGTCAGTATATAATCAAGATCATTTCTGAAATGATGCCATGAGTATGGTATCCACACATGTGAAAAATGTACTGGATGACAGTTTCATGTCAGAACCACCATCTTCAGTGTTATTGCTAATCATTGAAATTTCTTTCTCAGGCACCATCTTCAGGAAAGGGGGAGTAAAAAGAATTGTATTTACTTGTGTTCTGCTCTGCTGGGTCCATTCAAAATGGTTTTCTTTCTCACTCCATTGGTTTCATGGAGGTGGGGATTGATCTGTGAATCTTTTGCATAATGTTTGAAATTTTTATATGAGTGTGAAGTGTTACCTGGCAGCAGAGGCAAGCTGGGTTGACAAAGAGTTATCATTTTCATAAGAGATGACTGTTTTGATTTTTACAGACAGTAGGCTCTGTGCTTTGTTGCATGATGCTGTCAAAGGAGCTCGTATTGAGCACTTGATTTAAGTATTGTGATTGGTAAATAAAAGTTAATTCTATTACATGCCATTTCTCTTAAAAGCACTCAATTCATTAAACTGTCCTTGGTTTCCTTCCTTTTTTATGTGTTTTACTAAGGTTTCCAGATTCTACTTTCTCCAACAACATATAAAAGCGGTGTCTGCCACTTACCTATGCAATGGGCTGCATCCTCTCCTTACCACTAGCAAATCTGTCAACCTGTTGTCCAGCACTAAAGTTATTTCAGTGATGGTCTGTGAGCTGGGAGTGGAAGGAATCCCTCATGGGACCACCATGCATGTGGATTCTTTTCAAATTCCCTTTTTTCTTAAGCTCAGTAATGCCACAAATTACTTAGCTCGAAAATGAGGTTCCAAGTGAAATGAGACACATACATTTCCTAGATGTTTTTCTGTTTACCCTCCCTATTATCATAGACCATTTGATGAGAACCTACACTAACACTGCTGAGCCCATAGATTTCTGTATTTTGTTACACTGGGACTTGAAAGAGACATTTTAATGTTATAGAATCTACTCCACATTGTGCTTCTTAAATGTTTTCATTGCCTGAAACATATCTTGTAGCTGTGGGAATAGGAATGTTATCTTTAGGTCAAATTACTGTGTGGTGAAGCATGGTCCAATTTTCAGTTTAATGCAAATTCTATTTTTGGGTTCTGCATGAAATACCCCTTGCCTTTGAGGTGATTATTTCCATTTTGTTAAAGAAATACTGATTGTGAATTATGAGATGCTATTAAATTGAAACAACTTCTTTAAAAGCAGCTCTGCTTATGTGATGATATACTAAGATCGGGGTTCTAATTGTGGAACTTGACATAGATAATATCTTACATGTTTCTCATATTGTAGACATCTTCCTTTGTGCAACATATTTAAAAAAGTGTTGACATTTTATGTTGTAATTATCTTTAACTTTCCATGATTCTGCTGGCTGAAATAAAAGTCACAATGATAATTATACAAAGAGTTTATTAGATAATCAGCGTTAAGATTGGAACCTGGAGGCTGTTGGACAGATTTTGCTCTGTGAGAACTGTTGCAACAATCACAAATTTGAGTTCAGTTTATGTGGATAGGAATAGTGAGCCATTGAAATGTAAATGTAATTATTCTTGATAGGGGGGTTCTGCTTTCAACTATAGGTTTAGATTTTTTTTCCTAAATCATCTTAACCTAAAGAAATGTTAATGTTCTCTGTGTGCAGAGGAAGACAATCACTTTCCTGATTTCTAAAGAATGCACTGTTGTGAAGCAGCAAAGACTAGGTTCCCATTGTTTAAATCTTCTTTGTCTACCTCCTTGGTCATTAGTTGGGGCTGAAAAAGTTGGTTTACCCAGAGGCAAGAGATTCTTGCATGCCTGCTTTACAGAACAGGATAGAGTCTGTTCTAATTTTAAGCCTATGCAGATGGCTTTGTTCTCTTGCCTACTAGACCATGGATAGGGGAGGTGGGGTGGTCCCAGTACATTCATAATATGTTCACAATACCATAAAATAACCACCCATGGCATTATGAAAACATGCTTAAATCATCAAAATTTTCTTAAATTAATTCTTGCCCCACCTTATTATACTTTAACTCAGTTTCTGAGTTTTGAGATGACTATGGAAGATCTTTCTACACTAATTCATGAGTTTAATTTGTCTAGTTAATAAACAAAGATAATGTTTGTTCCTTCCACAACCTCCACATTCATTTGCCATTATTATTCCGAAAGAGACTTTGCTAATTTTTCAAAATTGCTTTAGATATAATCAGACAGGTAATAATTAGAAATCTGATTAAGAGATTTGTGGGTTTTTGATGTTGTTTTTTTTTTTTCCAAGAGAGAAAAGAAGAGTTCCTCTTTGGTCATTCCCCAAGGTCAACAAACTTTTCCTTAGTTTTGTTCATTGTTTATTATATTATATACCTATTCTTGAATAATAGCTTAAGATTATGTAGCCCAAAACCCTTTATTTGGAGGTCCACAAAATCAGAATTAAAAAAAAAAAGGAAAATATTTGAAGAACCATTTGGCTTTAAGCATTCATCTTTGTTTTCAGTGTTAGTAGGAAGTATTTATGGAAATATTCAACTTTACATTCCTTAATGCACCTCAACAGCACCTACTGACTTACAAATAATTGATATGCTAATTACAAATCTCTGGTCTGGTATATTTCTTCCTTTCTTAACCCTAAAGCTTCATTAGTGAAGTTTGACAGGTTTAGCTGTTTTTATAGCTTCAGAAAACCCAAACCAAATGTCATGTGTCTTTTTCAAAAGAAACACAGCATGCCTTATAGTGAATTGGACTCCTTCTGATTTTCTGTGATTTCTGTGATGGAATTTTTATTTATGTCAAGATCAAGGTCAGGAACAAATGATTTTGCTGCATAATCACACTTGTGTGCAAAGAAAAGTTTACCTGTCTGTTAGGCTTTGATCTGTCCTACAAAAAGGAAACTTTAAACTACGGAATCATGACATTTGAGAATTGGAAAGGTCCTCAGAGATAATCAAGCCCATTCCCTTTGCTTTAGACTAGATTTGATGTAAAGGAAATTGAACCCTAGAGAAATTAAGTGACCTGCTGAAGGTTACCCATATTATTAATGGCAGGCTTTGGAATAACCATAGAATCTCCTACTACAACTCCGAGTCCAGGGTTCTGACTACTATAATTTGGGTATTTTCTATTGTCCATTTTTAACTTCACTTTGATTCCATTTCTATTGACTAAATTTTCAGGCAAATTGGCTATGCTATCTAGTAGGAGATGAACATATATTTCTCTGAAAAACATTTTAAAAACCATCCTTTTTAGAAAGTATACATGTAATACAAAGGGAAATGAAATGTAACATTTGGGAAATCTTGGATTAAGCATATATGTTTTTAGCAATATAATTCTTATGCTTATAGTAGATGAGTTTAAAAATGAATTTGAGTTATTTGGAATATCCAAGACCACTTCTAAAGTTACAGAATTCAATAGCACAGTAAAATTGTCTGGCATCTCCTATGTTTCCTTTCTTTCCTATTTAGCAAAAAAATATAATTTAGTATTGTTGTTTAGACTATAAAGTTGATCCGTATCTTCTGGCTTGGAAAATACCTCACATTTACTTAGTACTTACTATGTGTCAGACATAGTTTAAGTATCTCGTGCTCTCGAACCTCATGGAGTAAGTTTTTCTATGACCATTTGCCAGAAGAGAAAACTGAGCCTTAGAGAAATATTTTGTCCAAGGTTACAAAGCTATTAAGGGTTAAAGCAAGTCAAAGGAGGCAACCTAACAGCAGGATCCCAGACAGCAAGTGTAAGTTTATGATCCTGTATAAGACATGGTCTCTAAGGGAAGTGCTATCAGTAAATGAAACTCTCATTTGTTTCTCTGTATTTCTTACCTTGTGGGCCCTGCCAATAATCAGCAGGCCACTGGAAGTATTCAAACAGATGATAGTCATCTGTCAAAGATATGGCTATGAATTCAAAGAGTCTATGCATTTTGGATTCCTTGGGAAATAAATTTCACTAGTTATTGAGAATAACTTTTAAAGGGTTTTAAGTTAGATAAAGGTTTTATAGGTGTGTTGCCAATGTTTTAAAATTAGGGGGTATGCTGTTATTGTTCAAATAGCGTTTCAAAGGCACATATTTCTCTCCCTATCACTCCCTTTTGTTTAGCTTTTATTGATTGCAGCAAGGCAGAGTAGTTATAAGAATGCTGTCATTTGAAAACAGGGCATCAAAATATTGGCATCTTTAGATGCCTTCTGAAAAAATATAGTTAGTAGTATTTAGTCTGGACTCTCACTATCTCCCACAGCAGCAATTGAGGCAAGGGCTTATGTGTAGATAGTTTTTTTAGAGAAATAAAGGGAATAGTGAATGGAGTAGTGGAACACAGAAAGAAAAAACAAGTCTACTTGTCAAGTTGGCCACAGAGCTCAGTGGCTGTAGAGATAGAATTTATCTCACCTCTGACCTTCTGAATAGCCGGATGAAAGCCATCTCAGAACTCTTCACCTGGGGCAAGAAAGAGGAAGCGTTTGCTCACCTGCATTTGTTTTCTATTGTCAGGTTCCTTGCACTTTGAGTTTGCACAAATATGAACACTGAGATAGTTCCCACAGGCTCTTCACTTTGCATTCAGAGAGGCCATAGGACAAAAAGCAGGAGGAATACCAATGTGAGCTCAGAGTAAATTCCCATCTGGTTGTGTCTGCCCAAGGCTGGTCAAGCCCTGATCAGTTGGTCATTATGGAACAAGAGAGAGGAATAGAAGAGAGGTCCCCTTTGAGGACGTATTACACCTGCCAATTATATTCTTTATTCAATCTTTCTGATAGAGAAGCACATGCAGCAAAACAGGAAGATAATCTGCAGTTTCAGAACAGTAGGTACACTGAAGTTTAGAGCATGGCTTACTTAAACTCAGAACTAACTAGGTATGTGTTCAAATTAGTTAAAAAAGCCATGGGGAAAAGAAAGCCTTATAAACTCATGGGATTATAGAGATGGAAAGGATCATAAAATGTCACACAGTCCATATGCTGCCCTGAAGCATTAATTCACAACATATTTTATTGTCTTAACATTTAAATATAGTCAATTGGCACAATTTTCAGAGTAAAGTTTTACTTTCTTGATAAGGTATCAGAGCTGGCTGCTGGAGTCCTAGAGTAAATTCTGAAAGTTATTCTTGTGTGGTGGGCTCATCAGAACTCAATAGATAAGTAAGGATACATGAACAAGATCACTGCACATACGTTTTCCAATGAAGAGTTTGTATGCTCTTTAGTTTAAAGATGAGCTCACAGTAAAAGAGGTTCTTAATCTTTTTTTTTAAACCTTGATCTCTTGATTTAAATGAATTCATCATCTCTGCTTACGCTTCGGTGGCTTATAAACATTTCGTCTGAAATCTCTTCTAGATATGTTTAACTGCCTCCTTTTTGGAACCTTGTTCTTGGAATTTTTTATTGCAGTCTATATCAAGCAAAGCACATACAGACCTGTGTACAACTATTATATGTCCCTGTCTCTGTGTATGTGCACTTACGAACAAATATGCATTAGCTGCCATTGTGGCTTAATTTCTAAATATGCACCCTAAGAACATCCAATGTATTTCTATCAGCTCAGTAAACTCAGTGGAAAAGAACATGCTAGTTCTAGAAGAATGGCCAGGAAACATTCTGCTTTGTTGTTTTGATACTTACTTCTTGTGGCTGGGAAGATAGAATGTTCCAGTCAGCTAGGACTGGCATATGCTGATGCTTAGAAGAGGGGTCCCCTCCTTCCTAACTACATAGACTGATGGAGCAATCATTAAAAGTAAATCTGACCATTGTGACCAAAAGGAAAAATGTTGAGGTGATAAAAATAGTGTATGTAACTTCCATGTTTTTGTTATGGCATTTGTGAGTCCAGAAAATCTGTCTCATCTCCCTGGTCCAGAAACCTGTTGAGGGCAGAGGCTGTTTTTGATGCTATCAGCTATCAGAGATCCTGGCAGTCCATGTTGATTAAAAATTGAGCTGATTGCAGGTCTTCAAATTAAAGCTATTCCACCAGTGTTATTTGGTTCTGTTTATTTAAGAACAAATCTTGTATTTTCAAACTATATATGAAAAGAGAAACCATCATATAGTTCATATTATATCTCATAAAATAGATCCATAATCAGTAGATCTAGCCAGTGGATAATATCAAAAGCTTAAGAAAAACAGTATGCATAACACTTGAAATCTGCTTCCATTTTATCCCCAAAACATTTGGTGATCGGTAGTAATTCTGCAGATTTTTATGCTTGTAAATAAAGTAAATGTGCAAATTAATAAAATTTTATCATGTTTCATTGTGAATAATGAATAGCTATAAAAAGGAATAGTTTTACAGTGAGAAACTGGATTGGCTACATTTTAAGCATTTCAACACAAACAGAAATGGAAATCCACTAATACAAGGTCTACGTGTTTTTCTTCATGTCTAATCTGTTACAGAAAGCAAAACTGGAATGTGGTTAAAGAAAATGAAGGCTATTGAGTGCATATGCATATGTGGACATCCTACCATCACATCTTACCTGTCACTCACATGCGAATAAAATCTTATCTCCTGCTTTAAAAGAAAAAATTTCCAAAGTGCTGAAACCATTTTACACAATTCATGGTGAATGTAAAAATAACCTACAATAGGGTCTTATGCCAAATTAGGCAGCACTTTAGAGAAGCAGGGAATAAAGGCTCAAAGTGAGAGGGAGCTAGGAGGGAGCATTCTCCTCCTTGTCAGCATAATTGGTTCATTAAATGGAAGGAGAGAAGGGGAAGAGATAAAATGGGTGGAGAGTTCCCACTATTAAATATGTATTGCACAACGTCTCTCTCAACTTGCTGTGCAGCATCACGGCTGATGTACACACCCTAATAAGGAACAGAGTGAATAGGGAGCTGGACTCCCGATTGTTCAATTCTGGCTTTTTCCACTGATAAAGAGGAGGGTGCACTGGTTGCTTAATGCCGGGGATCAGGCCCTTAAGCCAAGCAAAGAGAAGAGAAAGGGCTGATTAAAGCCACAGCAGTCAAGACCTTTGTGCTGTTGTGATGGGTGGGTGTATATAGATATACGCCTGTCTAAAGAGCACATATGTGAGCAGTGGAGTGCTGTGAGCAAGCCTCTGGATGAATAGTGCCATTCTAAACATAAGTCATTATTAGTAGCCAACATAAATAGGTTGGCCTGTCATGGGGTTAAGATCTGTGATCCACTGAGACTTGCTACTCTTCAGAGCAAGGAGCTGCAGCTGCTTTGTAACAGAAAAATCTGTCTTGAGGACACATCCAAGGGTCCATGGAAAAGTGGTTGTTCATCGAAGTGGTCTTTAATTAAAACGGTTGTTGTAGAAAGAAGGTTGTCAATCGGAGGTGACCCTCGGATTGAGTTTTGATCTCCAACTAACTGTTCAGTTTTATTCACGGGACAAAGAGTCAGGAGGGAACCAGAGGGAATAATATCAAGGCAGGAGACACATTTACTTGTGATGTGTAAAATCATAAAGGGTTCAAAGTTTGGGTTTTGGTTCAAATAAAATCCCAAGAGTTCAGATGGTTCTCTAAACCCTCTGAAGCTCATCAATGCACAGAATCAGCTGAAAGAAATCTCGAAAAAGCAAAATGGTCCTCAGAATGTTTGGCCACTTCACTAACAAACCTGGACAGAAAAATAGCTTCAGCAATTTAGGCAAGTCCAGCCAGATGATGAGGAAAAGTTTGTCTTAAATGCCCTGAAGGTCACTGTCCCAGATTTAGCTACTATTCACACCCCCCCCTAAAAAAATAAGAGTATGAATGAAGGCACACAGGGAGAACACAACATTTAAAATAGATATCTTTAGGAAACAAACAAACAAAAAATAAAAGGTCTGAATGAGTTACAAAAAATTGAAACTAGAAAATAAAACCACAGAAACCCAAGATTTGGCTTACGATTTTGTGCAACAACATTATCACCCAAACCATATTCTGTCTTCCATATTTCCTGAAATTTCCCCTCTCAGAATAGAAGCTTAAAAAAAATAAAGCTGGAAAAATTCGGAGGGAAGAATGAGTCTCAATTTATATAGCAGTCTCCTCCCATTGCATCCCACCACCCTGAGACCCAAACATTCTGTGAAGATGGAGAATGGATCGTGAGCAATTCTGAGTGCTGGAGTTTCATCTCTTTGCATCCTTTTATTGTTATTTGTGATGTGATCCTCTTTTACATCCTTGGTACACACTTTATTTTGACTACCCAAGATTTCTCAACCAAGGATTTCTTTGAGGCGTTTTTTCCTCATTCAGTCAGAAATATGCAGTTATCATTTCTAACTGTCAACAACTCATAGTTTCAGAGAATAGAAAGCTTCATGTTTTTTTCTTGAAATAGACTTTTTGGCGAGAAAAATGTACTGATAAAAATTACAGCATAATATCCAATTCATGAAAGGGAATCCCTAAGGTGGGGGAGGGGATCTTTAAATGCCATGAAGTGGAATTTAAAGGTTAAGTGAAGACTTAGTAGGTTCTTGGAAACTGCAACTTTATGTGAAGCACCACAGTGACTGCAGGACCTCAGCTAACATCATTTTGTTCAAAGTCCTGCAAAATCTCATCTGCGTTTCTCTCTGGGAAGTGTCCTTGAACTCAGACAGGCTTCACACAAGTGTACCCTCTCCCAAGGACAGCTTTGGCCAAAGACTGGGAGAGGTAGGAAAGCAAACACCTTTACCAACCGCCCTCTTGCACACACCTCAATTTGTGACATCTCTGAAGAGTTAGTATAGCTCCAGACCACACCCTCTCCCTTTTGTTTTAGAGTCAGCTGAAGAGTCCAGACAACTACATTGTCCGTCATCCCTCCTTCTGCCCAATCCTGTCTTCCTCACTTTCTTATAGATGCATTTGTTTTTAAGATTTATTTATGCATATAAGAACGGGGATACAGTCCAGAGAAGTGGGGAGTGAGAGGATTCACCAGAGACAGAGTGGGAACAGAACAGGCATACTGACTGAAATACACTGCTGAGGGGAGCAGCAGGTGAGACAGGAGAGGTCTGCCTTGCTGGTCAGGGATCGAACTTATGCTGCAAAGGCTGCAGATTGTTTCATAGTGCAGTGCTTTAACCCCTTGCACCACCAGGGAGGACCATAGATGCATTTCTTGAGAGCGCTCCCTACTCAGCCTGCATAGTGCTCTCTGTTTCCAAAAAAAAACAATGTAAAAAAGAGTTACATTCTCCAGGGCCTCAGTCAGCTTCCCATAAATACTACTGTTTAGGAGAACAGTGCTGCTGAGAGTAGCTTCCACCTTGCATTCAGAAGAGGAGGGAGTTATGGGGGAACTGAAACCCAGACTGCCTGAGGAAGACTGAATAGAGGTCAGTGGGGGCCTTGGCAATTATGGGTGCATAATAATGGGTCTTAGCATTCTAGAGGAAAATCCTCGCCTCTGTCAGACAAGCTATCATTCCATTTTCACCTTCAACCTGCAAATTTCAAAATCGATCCTTTTTTTTCTATCTGCCCTCCCTGCTGTAGGTACAAAAACATTTCAGAACAAATGTGATCTGATCATTTTCCTATAAATAGAGATCTTAATTATCACATTTATCCATTTTATTTCTTTTGAAAGGTTTTTAGAGGTTGTATATCAATGACATCCCTTCCGAAAGATTTGCATTTGAAAGGCTGTTGTTCAAATTTAATTCACATTTGACACAATGTTTTCTCTGGCAGAGCATTAGGAAGTATCTGAAAATCAGTTTTCAGCAGGCTCTATTTTACATCTCTCTGATCATTTCTTTTTTTTATTAGGAGTATAGTCTATGTGCATTTCGTGAGTGTGTTGTGGAAATGAAAAAAAAATAGAAAATGTTCATATCTTTAATGGAGACCCATTTTGATTTTGAAGTTGCCCATCCTGTATTGTCTTCCACATGGGAGCCAATAGGCACCTGCAGGAAAGTGTGGCTATGGGCTTCCTATACTTTCCAGGGGACAAAAAAAAGCATTAACTCGAAGGGAGACAGGGCCTTGTTGATGGGAGATTCGTGATTAATTTTTCTCTCTGACTCTGCTGCTTCTCAGGCCAGAGAATGCAACTTTCCCCATACCTGGATAGTTTAACGTTTATTTGGCATTTTAAACTCAAATGATTCTCAGTGAAAACTGAGCTTAGACCCCACAAACACAGGCCAGAATGAGGGCTCTCTCTAAGGGGTAACAAGCAACACAGATTTGGCCCAGCTAATGCCATTATCTCAGGAAAAATTACTGTTTGGTTTTGATAGAAGAGACCCCCTTCTGGAGGAGAGCTGTCCAGTAAGGAGATGAGAGGTGTCTGTAATTAGCAACTATTTACTTTGTATGTTGCTCTCAAATTGGGAAATCTTTTGTCCCCATGGTGAGATTCCCCTGTCCCCAAAAGACAGCCGCCAAATTCAGATGCAAATGCAGGGTGCAGAGTAAACTGCAGAAAGGTAAGCACTGTCTCCCCATCATTGCTCGTTTTATAGGTTTTGTCAGTTTCTGAAAAACGGTGGAGGATAATTGGGCTGAGATGTAAAGCCACACTCGGCTGTTCCAAGGAACAAAGAAAGACAGCTTTAGCCCACAAGGCCATATTTTGTGAAACACAGTCTTCCTTTTTAATAATGAGCAGATACACAGTGCTCCTTTCTCAGCTCTGAAAAATCTGTAGTTTTCCCCCTGCAATGTTGTACAAGGCATTTAAACTGGAGCCATTTGTAATGCAGTGGTCGGTCTCATTGAACAAGGAGAGCCTACACTTGTTATCTTAACGAAAGGCGAATGATTGGAGCGCTCTGGCGTGGCCGTGGAGAGGCGCAATATCCTTCCAGCATATTTGACCTTATGACGATAGCATCAGAAACAGCGATAGCAAATAATCAAGACCCAGAAGCTGCCATCCCAGCTACTATCGTGATCTTCTGGATGTATTCAGTGTTTCCTGTTTAGAAGTGGGCAAATATTTGTCAAGAAATATAAATATGAAAATCTGACTGTGGAATTCAGGTCACACCTAGAAGACAGAACATGTAGGCAGTGCTTCCCCGGGGACTCATAAACATGTTGCCATAAAGAAAACGCATTTCCCATGCAAGCTGGGCCATCCTGCCTCACTGTCAGCACTATGGCTTTGCCAAAGGTGACTCCGGTAATACCATCCCCCTCTGTTCTTAACTCTAGGTCTTTTCTAATGTCTCCTCTTTTCTAATGACCTCCCCCCTTCCCCCGTCATTTTTCCCAATAATTTACTTGGTGTCTTCCAAACTACACTCACCAGTCAGAGTGATCTTTAAAGTAGATTTGCTGGGCCTCCCCTGGTGGTGCAGCGGTTGAGCGCTGGGCTGCGAGGCTGCCTGCAGTCTCTGCAGAGCCGGTTCGTTCCTGGCCGCCAGCGAGCTTCCCCCCCAAAAAAAAAAAAAAAATTAAACTAGCTTTGCTGACATCACCTTTTAATAAAAAGTACTTGGGATCAAATCAGAGCCCTTTAACAGAACATGGCATGACCTTTGGTGGGGGCGGAAAAAGGAGGGATTGGGATCAAAATCAGGGGGTTGCAATTGTATGGGGAATATGAAAATAAAAAAAAATTAAAAAATGTTAATAGGGAAAAAAAAAGAACTTGGCGTGACCTGAGCTTGCCTACTACTGATCACTTATCTCCTCTCTGACATCTATTCTCACTTTGCTCCTCAGCCTACTGACTGCTTCCCACCACTCAGCTCTCAAATGATACTGTCCAATTGAAATACTTTTTTTAAAAAAAGATTTATTTATTCATGCATACAATTACTGGCGTACACGCCAGATGTGTGGGCGGGTGAGAGGATTCACCAGAGACGGAGTGGGGAGTAGAACAGGCAGACTGATTGTTTTCTACTTCCTTCTCTTAACTATAAACTTCTTGAAGTCAAGGATTAATTTTCTCTTCCCCACCTCCATTTTGTTCCCTATATCTCCAGAGACTGCTACAGTTCCTGGTACACATCAGGTATTTTGTAAATACTTATTGGATAAGTAAATGATTGTCTATGTTACCGAAGGTGGTGTGTGTGCCCAGTGAAAACAAGGACTGAATCCCGAGTGTGTGAAACAGGGAAACAGTTTTATTATTGACAGGGCACCAAGTAATGGGAGTTCAAGCTCATATCCCCCCTCTGCTGAAGATGAGGGGCTTAGCAGTTTTATAAAATGGTACCTGCTAGGGCCTAGGCAAGGAATGCTAGTTATTTAGGGAAAGAATACAAATCAGCAAAGGGTTTCAGTAACTAGCTGGTGTAGAGGGGGCCTTTCCTATCAAAACCACAGGGTCAATAAATCCAGTTGGTTTCTGTAAAACAAATTCCTTTGTGATTGCCTTGGTTTCTGGAACAGAAATTAAAGATCTTAACAGAACTTACAGGAGAAAATATATTTGCCAAGTACTTTAATTCTTATGCTGCTATATCACCCACATGATCTACTGGATTATAGTCCTACTTTAAATTTTCTCCTTCATTTAGTCAACTGGCAGGATAGAACTTCTTCAACATCCCATCCTGACCTTGTCCACAACACTCTTCTGGGTTCATGAAGTTTCTTCCTCTCCCTTCCTTTGTCTTGTGTATTTCAGTCGGCAAGGGTGAAGCCAAAGTAATGTCATTGAGAGTAGGAGAGGGCATCACAGATGGGAAGGAGAGATAACATATGATGGAGGGCATCAGCATGGTTCCGTGTCTTCTCAAAAGGCTCCTGGCAAAATGAGAGCTGAAACTAACTAAGCAGATGGTGGGAGTCATCTGCTTTTGCAATTCACTTGTTTATGTTTTGCCTGGTTTCCTGTCAATTTCAGCTCTTGAACCCTTATAGGCAGGGTCTTGTCCATGGTTATTAATGGAGGTTGTCGCCTAATGAAGGTTGAGTATTTTATAAGCACTGACTGTTGAGTACTAAATTTTGTTTAGGCAGTGCAGGGACCTTCAGGAAATACATATGATAAACTTGACCTGACCCAATGATGTTTCAAATTAGCAGATGACCTTGAACAGAATTGGCCAGAGTTTCCCATGTACATTTTCTCAAACAGCTTTTACAATACTAATTATGCTAGTGATATCAGGTGGACTCACCATCTGAATGTGAAAAACCAAGCCATTTTTCAATAGTTGAATTGTCCTAAAGCATAGTATCAGTAGGAGCTTTTAACATACAAAGTTCATTCATTCAATTAGCATTTGTTATCATGGACACTTTTTGTTGGAGTATGGGACACAAGGAGGAATAGTCCTTGCCTTTTCACCTCGTGCTATCTAAGCTAGAAAGGTGAACAAAAAGGAAAAAATAAATACACACAACCACTTCTATAGCACAATCAGATTTATTTGTTGAAAAATATGTCTGATACCACATATTGGCATATTCAGTGGTATTTTTAAAACTGCATTTTTTTCTTGGATTAGGGCTTAAGCTGGCAAAAATATGTATTGTTTATAGGTTTTAGCCAACACAAAAGCTTTGAATTTGACCACCATAGGGCAGCCAAGAAATCCAGCAAAACATTGGGCCTCCCTGGTGGCGCAGGGGTTAAAGACATCACTATCAAGCTACTGCAGCCACTGTAGCATGAGTTGGATCCCTGGTTGGCCAGGAAGCAACCCACATGGTGCAGCAGACCTCTCCTGTCTCGCCCACTGCTCCCCTCAGCAGTGTATTTCACTAGATCTGAGTGTTCTGCTTTCCACTCTCTCTGGTGAATCCTCTCACCCTCCCACACCTCTGGCTTACACCCAGTTCTTGTATGCATAAATAAATCTTAAAAAAAAAAAAAAGAAATTCAACCAAACTTTTGGTAAAGCCTTTATACCTATACTATACTTGGGTTTGGTTTACCTATGTTTTCTGTGATAATAAATTCAGAGTATATATTTAAATTTTTTTATTACAAACACAAAATTGCAATTGTTAATATGCTATCACTAAATATTTTAGACTTCTTTTATTGAAGTACTTTTGGTTTGAAACAGGGCTATCACATTGCTATTGTAGGTCAAAGGAAAGTGGCCGGGTAGAGAACAGGTCACTGTCTATGAGTTTTCACCCACACACACAAGTACAAGATCACTCAGACTCAGAAAACAACAATGGGGTTTATTTAACATACAGGGGAAGCAGGGAGTCTCTTGGGCCATAGGCTATCTCACCCCAGTTAGTTTCCACAGTGTCCAAAAGTCCTAAACAAAATGCTGCTCATCCATTATGGTACTGTCCCACCAGCGAGGGCCTTGATTTGTGGAGTACCAGTGAGCAGTAGGCCAGGATCCAATTCACTGCAGCTGGATGCGCTCATAGGTGGGGCCACTGAGATGATGCAGCAGCAGCCCACAGCCACAGTCTAAGGGTCAGGATGAACAGACCTGGAAGCTGGACCAGACAGCAATGGAGGCAGTGGCACTAGGAGGAAATGCTGGATGATCAGCTATGGCTCTTTGTGAATTGTTGTCTCACACCAACAACTCTTTGTGACACCAGACCGAGGGCCTTCAGTGCATCTTTCAGGAGGTGGTAGTGACAGGAACAGAGGCAAGTGCAGCTGCCCATTCATTGCAAAACTCTTCGACTTCCTCTTCAGAGCTCAGCTGCTAGGAGCTGCTTATTTCTTCTTCTTTCTTCTTCAGAGACCAGGTACAGAGTGGGAGCAGTCTGGTCATCCTAAGCTGGCTCCTGCCTTGCTTTATATCCTTTTTCAGGGTCCCCAGCCTAGTTCATACCTGTCTGATTGGGCCACTTGCAACTCCAAGTAACCAACTGGACCATTTTAATTTGGCTGGTGCCCCAGGGAGAGGCTTCCCACAGATAGCTTAGTTAGCATGGGCAGGGAAAAATGCCATTTTTCCAACTGCTCCAGCTGCTTAAGTGACACCAGGAAAATGCCAGTCTTGCCTTGAAGTCCACACTGTGGGGCCCTGGTTTCAGGTTTAAAATACTGTATATGTTTTAGGAGTTATAGGTTCAAACATGTACAAATGTGAATTTTTCATAGTGTACCCACCCCAAAGTCCCAGTATTCCACCACCATGTTCCATTGGGGCCCCTCCTGCCTCTGTTCCCACCCTGCCACCCTCCCCTTCTAGTAACCTTAGTTTTGCAATCAGATGTCAATGGTATTATGGGGTTGGTTTTACCTGACCCTTTGTTTTGTTACTCTATATTCCACATATCGGAGAAACCATCCAGTAGTTGTCTTTTTACTTCTGACTTATTTTGTTTAGCATTATCCTCTGCATTTCCATCTATGTTGTTGATAATCGTAAGAGTTCACCTTTTTTATAGTTGGGTAATATTCCTCTCTGTGTGTGTAGCATTTTTCTAATGCACTCCCCTGCCCTTGGGCACTTAAGTTGTATAAATAGTGTTGTAATGAACATAGGAGTGCATATAGCACTTCAAGTTAGTGTTTTTGCATTCTCAAGTTAAATAGCTAGTAGAATTGCTAGGTTGTGTGGTAGATCAGTGTTAGTAGTCTGAGAAAACTACATATGTTTTCCATAGCGATTGCCTGATCTGCATTCCCACCAACTGTGTATGAGGCTTCCTTTTTCTTCACATCCTTGCCAATGACTTGTTGTTTCAGGTCTTTGTGATATGGGATATACTCACATGTGTGAGATGGAATTTCATTTTTTTCTCCCAGGAATAGAAAACATGAGAAACACTCTGATTTATAAACCATAGAATAGAAACTATGATTTACATGTGAATGTATAAAATGGTGATCATGGATGGACAAAAATGTACATGAGATCATACCAATGTATTAAAATTGTTATCGCATTGGGTAGGTATGTAGACTCGGCAATGCATTTTTGTCAGTATTTGCTATTGTGGTACAAGTTTTTGTGTGGACATGTTTTCAGTTCACATACCTATGTAGATATGTAGGAGTAAAATTGTTGGGTCATATTGATAATCTATGTCTAACCTATTGAGAACTGTCACATTGTTTTCCAAAGTGGCTGTCCTTACTCACCAGTGTATACCATTATAATTTTCTTGACATTCCCTCCAACACTCTTTATTATCTTAATTTTTTATTATAGCTATGTAGGGGGTATGAAGAGTTAATTCACTGAGTTGTGATTTCCATTTACCTAATGGCTAGTGAATTTGAGAAAATGTTTATGTGCTTCTTGGTTATTTGTGTGTCTTCTTCTATACAGATCCTTTGCCCATGTTTAATTGTGTAATTTGTCTTTATATTATTGAGGTATGAGTAATAGATTCAGTACTGAAGCCTCTTATTAGATATATGGTTTGAAAACATTTTCAGTTATTTTTCCTGAGCCAATGATGATTCATATTTCAAAACCCAATATGTGAATTATCTTCAACTTCTTCATAATATTTGTAGAAGAACACAAGATTTCACTTTTAGTGAAATGAATTTCATCTCTTTTTTTGTTGTTGCTTTATTTTGGTGTCATACTTAAGATTTTGACTAGCTCAACATTATGAAAATTTACTCCTACAGTTTCTTCTAGGAGAATTTTAGCAATTATATATTTAGGTTTTTAAAAATCCATTTTGAGTTCAATCTTTATGATATGAGGAAAGGGTCTAAATTCAACCCTTTGGGTGTGGATATCCAGTTATCATAGTACCTTTGTTGAACATTCTGTCTTTTCTTCATTGAATTGTCTTGGTAAATATAAGCTAACTATAAATATAAGGATTTATTTCTGAACTTTCAATTTAATCACATCAATCTGTATGTCTTTTCTTATTCCTGTATCACATTGTCCTGATTATTGCAGGCTTGAAGTAAGTTTTGAAGTAGGGAAGTCTGTGCCCTCATACTCTGTTCTTTTTCAATACTACTTGGCTATTCTGTGTCTCTAACATTTCCATAAGAATTTTAGAATAAACCTCACAATTTTGGCAAAGAATGCTTGGATGTTCCCTTGGATTATTCATCTATAAATCAATTTAGGCAGTATTGACATTTTAAATTATTTTTCCATCCACAAATATGGGATGTCTTCACATTGATTTTTCTTCAATTTCTTATGATAATATTGCATGGTTTTCACTTCTTTTGTTAAATTTATTCCTAGTTTTTATATTTGATGGCATAAATGGAATTGTTTTATTAAATTCATGATTGGATTGTTCATTGTCAGGGTATAGGAATAAAATTGACTTTTACATATTCATTTTATATACCATGATTTTCCCAAATTCATTTTTGAGTTCTAGTAGTTATTTTTAGAGAATTCGTTAGGATTTTTTATATTCAAACTAATATAATTTGTAATTATAAATAATTTCAGTTCTCCAGCTTCAATCATGGGACTGTTTATATATTTTATTGCCTAACTTCTCCAGCCAGAACTAACAGTGGAAGGGTATAGCATTTCGACAACTGTACATGCTTGTTCCTAATCTTAGGGAAGACATTCAGTCTTTGATCATTATGTGTGATCTTAGCAGTGGATATTTTATCAAAACCCTTTGTTAGATTGAAGAATTTCTCTTCTATTTCTAGTTTAATGAAAGTGTGTTGCTTTTTGTCAAATGCTTTCTAAATAACTATAGAAATCACTATGTAGTTTTATTATTTATTCCATTGACATGGTATATGACACTAACTGATTTTCAAAACCCAGCCCACCTTAGAGTTTGTAAATTGTATAATTATTTATATATGTGACTAGATTCAGTTTGCCAATTTATAGAGGGGTTTTGCAACTATATTCATAAAAGATAGCTATACTTTTATTTTCTTGTCCTATCTTTGTATGGTTTTATAGGAAGATAATAATGGCCTCCAGTAGCCTGGAGACTATTTTTTCCTCTTTAATATTTTGGGATGAGTTTATAAAGTTTGGTATTAATTATTTTTAAATGCTTCATAGAATTCATCACTAAAGCTATATAGATCTTTGCTTTTTATTTTTTCATAGGAACTTTTCTAATTACTAATTCAATTTTTGTAGTTTTTATGGGTCTATTGAGATTTCCTACTTTCACTTCTGTTAAGTTTCAGCAGTTTATGTTTTTTAGAAAGTTGTCCTTTTACTCTGAGTTTTCTAGTTTGTTGGTATACAGTTACTGTTGTTTTTGTTTTTTGTTTTTTGTTTTTGGCATACAGTTATTCTTGATAATCCTTTAGGATCCTTTTTATTTTTAAGACCTAGTTGTCATGACCCCTACTTCATTCTTTTTTGAAAATTTATTTTTATTTATGCATACAAGAACTGGGTGCAGGCCAGAGGTGTGGGGGATGAGAGGATTCACCAGAGACAGAGTGGTAAGCAGAACAGGCAGATGGACTGAAATACACTGCTGAGGGGAGCAGCAGGTGGGTCAGGAGAGGTCTGCTGTGCCATGTGGGTTAGCTCCCTGGCTAGGGATCTAAATCGGGCTGCAGTGGCTGCCAATAGCTTGATAGTGCTGAAATTTAACCCCTTGCACCACCAGGGAGGTCCCCATTTCATTCTTATATTTTTATAAAGATTTATTTATGCATACAAGAGGTGGGGTACAAGCCAGAGGTGTGTGTGGGGGGGGGTGATAAGATTCACCAGAGACAGAGTGGGGAACAGAACAAGCAGACTGACCCAACTATACTGCTGAGTAGAGCAGTGGGCGAGGCAGGAGAGGTCTGCTACGCCATGTGGGTTGCTCCCTGGCCAGCTGGGGGATCGAACACGTGCTGCAGAGGCTGCGGACAGCTTCATAGGGTGTGTTTTAACCCCTCGCGCCAACAGGGAGGCCCTCATTTTATTCTTTTTTTATTTTTTAATTTTTTTAAAGATTTATTTATTTATTTATACAAGCACTGGGTATGAAGCAGCGGGTAGCAGGAGAGGTCTGCGTGCCATGTGGGACCCTCCTCTGGTGACCGGGGAGCAGCCGGGGATCGAACCGGCACCGCAGAGGCTGTGGGCAGCTTCACAACCCAGCGCTCAACCGCTATGCCCCTGGGAGGCCCCCCTCATTTCATTCTTGATTGTATTAATTTGAGACATCTTTCTTTTATTCCTGTTCACTATAAAGTTTTTTCAATTTTGTTGACTTGAAAACTACTTTGGTTTTATTGATGTTTTTATTTTTCCTATTTTCTATTTTGTTAAGCCCCACTCTAATCTTTTATATTTTCTTTATCTGTTTGCTTTTAGGTTGAGACATACTCTTCTTTTTCCAGAGACTTCAAGTAGAAGGTAAGCTTTCTTGGATTTTCTTGTGGTCTTCCTTGTTTATTTAATACAAATGGTACAACTGTAAATTTCTTCCTAACTAGATTTAGTTGCATCCATCAGTCGCGGCATGTCGTGTCCTCATTTTTATTCATCTCAAAATATTTTCTAACTGCCGTTGTGATTTCTTCTTGACACATTGCTTATGTTAAAGTGAATTATTCAATTTTAACATATTTGGAGATTTCCCACATTTATTTATGCTACTGATTTCAAATTTAATTCCATTATGGATGGAAACACACTTTGTATAATATGAAGTGTTTTGAATTTATTGAGTCTTATTTTATAGTGTAGCATTATGGTCTATCCTAGAGGATATATGTACTTGAAACAGTACATACTATGTTGGATAGAATGTTCGGGTAGATATTTGTTGGGTCTAATTGGTTGTAATCTTGTTCTATTCTTCCATTTCATTGTTGAATATTGTATATATCTTAGTTGTGCTGACTTTTATGTAAAGTGAGGTTTCAGAGTGTCCATATAGTCTTATTTAATTCCCTATTTCTCATGACTGGTAGTATTGATACTATAGCCACTCCAACACTGACCTAGAGAGGATGAAATGCGGGTAACCTAACCCTGCCACCAGGAGACCATAGTTCTAGACTGGGAGCTTTGGAGAAAGGATGTCCTATGCTCTTGTCTGTACCTATCCTGGTGCATGTGGCTTCCATCAATCTGCACCAAGGATGGGAATAATTCTTAGTTCAAATACCACAGATTCTTACTGTTTTCAACACAGTAGATTTTCTTAAATAAATGGTCTTCATTTACTGTATGCCCTTAGACAATTTTCACAGACTTTATTTGGTTGTTATTGTTGCCTTTATAGTTTTCACTAGTTATGGTTCTTTTACTGGGAAGATGGTCCACAGAGATTCTTGCTTTTCTGTTTTTAAAGTCATTCTCCATTTTACTTTTCAATAAGAAATTTTAGCAATGTACAAAATAATCTTAATGCTATTCATTTTAAAGAAATACACATTTTAGAAGCTATTGTTCAACTGACCCTGCTCATTACAACAGGAAATGTTGTCTTTGTTAAGCCTACTACAAAGAAGGACAGATACATTTTTACTCACTTCTCAAGTTTCATGCATTTCAACCTGACCTGGAATAACCATGGGACTTTTATCAGAGCAAGAGTTAAGACTTGTGTTGCTTTATAAGGTCATTTTTATTGAATAGCTTTGTGTTTTTTCCCATAAATATTTCCGAAATACTACTCCAAGGAAAAAGCTCTTCTTTGTTTGTAGTCTTTATCTTGTTCCATCTTGTAATTTTATATTTACCTTAGTTTAAGGGAGATGAGAAAGTGTATTTTCCAATCCAAAAATTCTAAATTAGCAGATTTAGACTGTAGGCATTTTGCTTTTGAAGGCTGCCCTGACATAATTTATTTTTCACATTTTTATCTGAATGAGTTTCTTGCCCTGTATTTTCAATTGAACTACAGAGGATTGGATTTTTTTTTTATGGCAAACACTGACTTCTGAGAAAATGGGTTAATCACAAGATTTCAAAGCCAAATTATCTTAACATAACTTTTGTGAAGTCTATTGTTGTTGCTTATTAATTTAGCCCAAAATGGTTAAGCTAGTGTTTTTTAACCAAAGTTGATTTTTACCTCCTTAAGGGGATATGTGATGATGTCTATATTCATATTACTTTCACAATGATAGGTATCTAGAGAGTAGAGAAAGGGGTGTTGTTAAATATTGTACAGTACAGAGGAGAGCACACCTTTTAAAAAATCAAAAAATAGTTCAGCACAAAATAGCAGCAGTGCAAAGTTTAAAAAGCTTGATTTAGAGCAAATTAGGTGTTCTGATAACATGCAATGCTGAACTTTATTCTTTAGTGCTAAGAACTAGTAACCAATTCTCAATTTCTGTACCTTTGATATATCTTAGAGATATAGTCATTCTAGATTCATAAATTTGGTAAAATAGTTGGTTTCATGCAGTCCCTAGGATACTTTTCCTTACCTTTCTCCAGGAGATGGTACAAATTAACAACCTCACTGTGATCTAACAAATCATACCAGTGACTTTCCCTAGGGAAATAATTGTTGTCATGCATACGTGTTAACAAACACTCAGCAGGAAAGCACAAATGCAAAATACTTCCAAATAAAAGCAGTGATACTGTCAAAAGAGAAACTCCTGAGTTTCATGCCCAATTCCCCCATTCCTTCTCATAGTCAACTGTCAGTAAACAAATGTCTTTGCCTTCTTCTCTGTCATGGCCAGATTCCAAGCAGTCTTCTGATGCCTTTTGCACCCTGTTTTTTATACCTCTGGGTAGCTCTTCAAATGGATTAAGATCGCCACTGTCACCCTTAGGGTACTGCAGAAATGGTGGCTTGTGACTTCCACGACTGGGCTCCTTTGCTGTCTTGGCTCACTTTCTTGGGAAACTCACTACAGTGTCATCAAGACATGCAAGTCACTTCATTCTAAGGTCCACTTGGCAAGGAACTGAAGCCTCCTGTCAACAACAAGTACAGAATTGCAAGGCGTATAAGTTATTGTGTAAAAAGATTCTCCAGCCCTCTTCAAGTCCATAGGTTGACTGCCTTTTGGTCAATGTCACGATTGCGTCCTCTTGAAGGGGCTAACTATAGCCAGTCTGGAACCTCAGCTGCTTCCAGATTTCTCACCAACAGAATTGCATGAGGTAATTGTTAATCCAAGCTGCTGAGTTTGGGGCTAATTTGTTATATAACAATAGATAACTACTATAAACCCTTTTAAAGTCTCTGAAAGCTATGTATTTTTCTACATCCGCATTGCCAGTATGGTCCAGATCACAATCTTATACTATACTGTCAGAAAACCTGTGAAAAAGAACATTGCTTTTGTCAAACTTCAACACTATGGGCCTCAGCCTAGGCCTTTGGAATTCTCCAAGGTACAGGTATCCACGTAAAATAAATGTTCCATAGCAAAGTTACCTAAGCTCCAGAGAGTTATATTTTAGTGCCCATACACAACCACATGTACATACATACCACACACATATCCATGCTGTGCACATACCACACACACAGAGCTGCAAATTATAGACACACACACAGACACACACACAGACACACACACGTATACATCACAGTCATATATTTTCACCATGATAAGAAAAATCCAGTTGAAAAGACCCGGGTAGTTTTATATGCATCCACATTGGGCCATGTCCTGATGACACTGGATGGTATTCAAGTGGGAGAAAATATCCAGATTTCATCTCTTTATATTCTGTTCTTCTTTATATATATATCCTTTTGTCCTACCCTATAAGCTTTTCAATCAGATAATGTTTTAGACCTTCTCATTCCCTACATTTTCCCTACACATTCCTATTTTCATTTTATTAAATTTCCTGGGAAAGGAAGTTCTTATCAGTGTAAATGGATATAGGTAAAAGCTACTACTTCTATGGTTAGCACATTTTAGCCCTAAATGCAATTGTGTGCATTAAAAATTAGTATCATCTTAGTTCCTGTCACTAATAACATCGAACCCTTCCTCCTGTCTAAGCAGAAATGCCCTTAACTTGGCACTTGTAGCACTAACTTGTAACCACTTTTATGTCCTTTGAGGAACAGTTTGTATCCAGTTAACCATTATATTTGTATTGCCTAACTCAATGATTGGCAAACACTAGATGATTAATACTTGCATTGCTGCCTGAATTAATAAGCTAATCAATTAATTAACTAGATGGATAGGAACAGTATGGCTGACCTTGTTAAACATCTTATTCTCCTCAAGTTCTTTTTCTTCTCTGTCTCTGATTCTAATGTACAGCCTAAGAAAGAATCTTGCCATTTTGTTGTTGCTCAGTGTCCTATCTACAGAGCCTTACATACTTCAGAGATTTCTAATGATACCTACTGGGCCTCCATCAAAGTTATATTATAGCTTAGAATCATATTATTGCCCAAGAAAGTGAAGGTAGAGCATGCTTCTCATAGAACTAACCTCCTCCATGCAATATCTGGAAACTGGCATGACTCTAGCCTGGAACAATAATTTTTATTAACTTTTTGCAAAATAAATAGCAAAGGAGTTTTCTCAAAGATCAAATAGCTTTTATAAAGATCAAGAGAATGTAGGCATTAAAGCAGCACGTTGAGTTGCAGGTGCTCTGTTTACAAGATCCTTCTTTTTTTTTTAATTTTTATTTTATTTATTTATTTATTTATTTTAATAGTAATAGAGGCATGTTTTTATTTATTTATTTATTTGTTTGTTTGTTTATACATGCACCGGGTACAGTCAGAAGTGCGGGAGGGTGAGAGAATTCACCAGAGCCAGAGCGGGGAGCAGAGCAGGTAGAAGGACCGAAGTACACTGCTGAGGGGAGCAGTGGGCGGCAGGAGAGGTCTGTGCGCCATGTGGGACCCTCACCGGTGGCCGGGGATCGAACTGGCGCTGCAGAGGCTGCGGGCAGCTTCGCAACCCAGTGCTCAACCGCTGCGCCACCGGGGAGGCCCAAGATGCCTTCTTTATGACAACACTATGTTGGAAACTTCAGTCCTACAGAATTCCCCCATTTGACCCTCTGCTACATGCTTCTGGCAGGAAGCAGGCATTCTATGTGCTCCAGAGCCAGCTAGAAGTTTCGAAAACGGGATGTCTATAGAACTTTTTTTTTTTAATCTAGTGACTTTTAGAAGTGAATTATCTGTGAGTTTTTCTAAGTAAATGATCCTGTTCTTCCTGCATTCCAAGGCAACAGAGTACCATGTATGTGGTTAAAACTATTGAGTTATCAATTAACCTTCTACTATCAATCTAATAAAGAATTAATGGACTAATTGACCATTTCCTATTTATACTAAATTGAATCCTTCTATTTTCTTCAGTATTGGGGTCCTCTTAAGAGTCAGAATTATTTCAGATTATCATGATACCCATAATTCACTTCAGGAAAAGAAAAAAAGTTCATTTTGCAGTGAATATCTCTTATTCTGCTGAGGAGAAAATTGAATGTGTTACTGCTTAGAAAAATGCTCCTTAAGTAGCACAGTGTGTTAGGATGTTGAATACAGTTTTCCATATAAATGAATGAATAAATGAATGAAGAGTTAAATAATTGCCTTTTCTATTTAGATATTTTACATTTTGCCCGATAGCTGAGTATGATTATTGTCTTTTCAAAATTAAGAAGTTACAGTTGGATCTTTAGAAAACATGGGTTAACTTTCAGAATTTAGGTTCCTAAATCATCCTATGAAATAGATATAAGGGGGAAAATGTTAATCTGAATTTCAGTTCCTTTGATCCACATGTTCATTGATTATGAAGGATGACTTTGTCATTAAATCAACTTGAGTCTGCAGTGTTTCCTACTGTAGGAAGCAGAGCTTGTCACTGTATTCCTGAGCTGAAGATAATTATGCCTAATTTAAAGAATTAGTGTGAGAGTTAAATGTAATTAAAAGAAATAATGTGTTCTTGGAGAAAGTACGAAGCCTACGTTCTCCTGGGCTTTCACTTAGTAACTATTACATATTTATTTTTTATCAATAACTTTAAAACATATTAGCTCTGAAAATAATCTTTATTTTTTAAAAAGTAGTTCTATTTTAACCGTTATGTCCCTAATATTAACATTTCAACATGTAGTCAATACAAAAATTATTAATAATATGTTTGCTTGTGTGTGCACAAGATTTATCTGTGCATCTTGGCACATGCTTTATGTATTTAAAGCACGTCTCAGTTTGAGCTGGTCACATGTGGGTAGTGACTGCCACATAGAACACCAAAGCTCTAGGGCTTAATTCTGAGAGTGGTTCACAGACCAGCAATTTGAGCATCACCCATGAACTTGGTAGAAATGCAGGACCTCAGGCACCTCCTTCAACTAATGAATCAGAACTTGCATTTTACTTATCTGTATAGTTCTTTCATAGATAATGGAACTTTTAAAAATGTTCCTTCTCTAGATAAAGAGACAACTTCAATTACAATAGATTTATGGGTTTGCCACTGTGTACAGCTTGCACGGCACACCTTGGCTTTGCTGATTGGCTCCATTCTGGGTTAGTGTCTTTTCTTCTGACCAGGGGAATTAGTGAAATGGATTTGGCACCTGCTGGGCAGTGGCTTATCCTGTGCCTGTCAATACTGTGTTAGAGATTTTGTGTATATTTTCCATAAAGAGTGCTTTCTTTGCTGGTGGTTCAGCCAATAGTCCTTCCCACGCTGATAGATTCTGTTTGTGACTTAAATTACCCCCACCCAAATGCTGGCTTCAGATACTATGATCATCTAACAGGCCAACCCCATTATTTAGTCCAGTCTCCAGGGCAAAGGAGAAACTCAAGTGTAGGATTATTTCTGTTAACACTTCCTGAATCCATCTGTCATCACTGAGATACTAAGTTTGACTTTTATGTCTTTTTAAAAAATTCTTTCATATCTCTGATGTAATTTCAAGGAATAAGATCTTCTTTTCTATCTCGCAATGCCATTTAAATGAATTTAATTGTTCTTGCTGGAAGGGAAGACTTCTGATTGCCTTACTGCTATGAAGCATAATGAAAAGGGTATGGTCTTGAAGTCATAGCATTTAGAGATTCAACTTACTTCTCAACTACAGAACATGTCTATACCCACACAATACACAAAAACAAAGTCTTGAGAATATTATTTTTAACAATTTGATGATTGACTGGTGTGGTTGTGTCATCAATCCAAACTATCTTAGAGAATGATGACATGGGGATTTGAAATTCCAGGAATTGTTTTAGCCATACTGCATGCATGAGTTTTCAAATGACCAATGGAATCAAATGCATATGGAGCATTTAAACCCTCCAGAATTTTGGTGTTCTTCTAGTGCTTATTTTTCATGATAATTGATTTGTCACAAATTTGATACAGAGCTAGAGATTTTACCTGCATGAAATAGTGATTTCTCCTCCTCTCCTTTGATTTCTGTGATGTAAGACTCAGATACCAATAGGATCAGTCAGTGGAGAGAGAGCAGCTATTTAGACACTGAAGAGATTTATAGTGTTGAGTGAGGACTGGTCAGACTAGGAATGTAGATTTCACATTATATGGATGGTTCAAGGACAAGCACATCCAAGGACAGAGTTATCAGACTCAGCTAATCATAGAGCGGGCAGTAAGGACTGAACCCCTCATGGGAGCTAATAATGGACATATCATAAGATTTTTATTGGTAGAAAAATTACCTACATGATCACATCATTCCATAATACCACAATTTCTCTTTGCATATGAAGACATACTAATAAATGTGGTAAAGGTATGTATATGCATATATTTCCCTATCTCCAAATAGTGTAAACATTATATTGGAACCAATATGTATACCTTGCTCCTCTCCTGAGGGGAGAGGTCCTTATAATCTTCTTTCTCTAAAACCTAAATCCTTCTATTCTCCTTCATAATCCCAGGTGGTAAATAGAATGTCAAATGTCTTTTCCCCTGGATGAACAGAACAAAAGATGATCTACCTAGGAATAAAGATTTCTGTCATTGTCATAGCATCATTCAGTAAGGGGAATGACCTTTTTGGGAAAGAACTAATGGGTTTCATTTTTATCCCTCACATTTATTCCTTCTTCTCTGACGAGGCTTTCCGAGGGAATCTATCTCAATCAACGAACTGCGACACTACACTGGCTTTCTAGAGATAACTCAGTACTCATTTTTTATATATTTGATAGCTATGGACTCCCCTATTCAACTCCTGCTCCTTGGAAACCCAAATGATATTTTCAAGGGAATAATTACTAAAAAGCTAAGGATGGATTAAAAATATTCAACATCTGATAAAAATATTTAATTTTGTGGAATTCACAATGTTCTTTCTAATTTCTCAAATGTCTCATCACACACTCCTTGGGTTGGTTCTATTTATGGAGTGGCTAGCTTTTAGTTATTTCTCCTCCTTTCAACCTCATGCAAAATGCATTTTCTAAAGGATGATAATTGTTGTGTTAGTCTGAACTAAATTTCAGTTGTGGCACTTTCAGAACTGAAGAATGGTGGACCCCTTAATACCTTTTTGATACCTACATTCAGAGTCTCTGGGAAGTGAATACCAAATAGCTCAGCTGGCCCAACTTTATCAAAATTTCAGCATTTTGCAAAAACAGTTCCCAAGATAGATTCTGGTACCTAAGGGGAAGCTAATATCTTCCTCTATAATATTGACACCATGCCACCAACCTCAGATTTGCTATGGATTAATAGTTTGGTACACCACCAAAGAGCTGCCATTTTTCTTCAGATCCCTTTAACTATTTCCTTTAGCAGATGATACTCCAGACCCTAAACTATGTAACAAGTACTTTCTAATATGATTTTTAGTCTCCTAAAGTAGATTCTGAACCACATTTCTTAATGAAAGCCTGTTCTTCTTGAATCCATCTTTCTGACTCTGAAGGGGGTAAAAAAACACAACTTCCTTCATTTTTATAACCCCAATAACAATTTAACTGTTGAGGTGTGTTGAGTTGAGTTGATATTTTCTCTTTATTCCCTATGGTTCTGTTTTCATCTATTAAGGAAAAACTTGGAAAAAAAGCTTTGTCCTCAGTGTTCCTATGAGAAAACTCCTACATGAAGTCTTTGCGAAAAGGGTTGATTGTTTCAAATTATTATTTTGTTTTGATTTTGTAGGCATGTGAACTTTTTTCATCTGTGTGTTTTGGGGTTTGTAAGGGGAAAAAAGAACTCATGGTTTCAATGAGTTTATCTCCTAGTCACTCAGAAGAGATGTATGCAGAAATGAGAGTATCTCTGTGGAACTTTAAAAGGGATACATTTGAGTTGAACCTATTAATTCCTTAAGTTGTCACTGGAAAAAAAAAAACTGTCAAATTATTTTTGACATTCTATACAGTTTACTTTTATAATTAGTGCTGCTATATTCAGTTTGCTGAATTAAGTCCATTTCTGAGTATTTCATTCTTACAGAACATGAGTGATTACAGTGGAAACCAGCTAGGAAGAAGAATTATAATTGGATAAAATATTTAAAAGAGTGAATTAATTATTGGGAACTATAATTAATCAGGGTTATTCTTCTCAAGGTTAGCACTTTAAAATATATTTTACAGGTAATATAAAATGCCTCACTTAGTTAAAACCTTTTATAATGATGATAATACACCTTATCACTAAGGCGGAGAGGAATCCCTTTAACATGAAATCCCTGTTTTGTTAATTTTGTTACCTTTGCTCTATCATCAATCCAATGGCCAGCCAGCAGAACAGAAGGCAAGGTAATTGGGTTTGGAGTATTACCACTTGCTGACGGAAAGCTGGAGAGCTTCCGTCATAAGTGACACTGCTTCAGCCCTGTTATAACAATTTCTAATAGACACCTGCCCACTTTCTCCAGGTCTCCCTCTGAGGTTTCAGCCTGCCCAACATGCATATGTTTAAGAGAGACCCTGATGTGGGGTGTCCAGTTTGTTTTTAACAGGGTTACATTCAGAAGCTAGATTAAATTTGTTATACAGAAAAGTAGATAGACTATGTATGTATAGGGTTGGAGGTTATATAGGAAATCTGTCAGTTCCTCTCAATGGGATATCAGTTGATGTGATATAGGGATATGCTATAAAGTACAAATATAATTAGACTTGCCCTCCTTTCTTTTTTTTTTTTTTGCCAGGGCCAGGAATTTTTAAAAAATATTTATTTATTTATGCATACAAGAACTGGGGTACAGGCCAGAGGTGTGGGGAAGATGAGAGGATTCACCAGAGACAGAGTGGGAAGCAAAACAGGCAGATTGACTGAAATACACTGCTGAGGGGAGCAGCAGGTGAGTCAGGAGAGATCTGCTGTGCTATGTGGGTAGCTCCCTCACCAGGATCGAGCTCATGCCACAGTGGCTGTGGATAGCTTCATAGGTTGCATCTTAACCCCTTGTGCCACCAGGGAAGCCTCAGCCAGGAAATTTTGGGCCTCAAATTTTGCTGTGAACCCTAAACTGTTCTGAGAAGAAAATCAGTCTTTGTTAAGAAAAATGTATTAAACCTATGGTAGAGGGCATGGTGTGGTGTATAAAGATGCTGAGGCCTATAGGTGTATATCAGAGACTTATAACCAGTGTAACCTTAATTTGAAAAAAAAAAAAAGTAGACAGATGGTTACACATCCTTTACCCAGTACTGAAACCATCTACCTATGGGCTTTTCACCTCATCTACTTTTTCTTCCACATCCTTTTGCAAATTAATTTGCATGATAATACATATGCCATAATTTTATAATTAGTAATTTCAGTATGAAACTGTAGTAAAAATTGTTTTGTTAGCACAAACATATACTCTTTATACATAAAAATCATTCTTTAATATCAAATGCATTTTATAATTCATAGAGGAACTAGAATCTCTGGTTAAAATTTTTCCTAGGGCCTCCCTGGTGACACAGGTGGTTGAGCGCTGCACTGTGAAGTTGTCAACAGCCTTTGCAGTGTGGGTTCAATCCCGGTCGGCCAGTGAGAATCCCACATGGCAAAGCAGACCTCTCCTGTCTCGCCCGCTGCTCCCCTCAGCAGTGTATTTTGTCAGCCTGCCTGTTCTGTTCCCTGCTCTGTCTCTGGTGAATCCTCTAACCCTCCTACACATCTGGCCTGTACCCCTGTTCTTGTATAAATAAATAAATAAATAAATCTTTAATTTTTTTTCCTAAAAATTAATACTTTTTAAAAATCTAATTTCTATTTCATTTAAAAAAAAAACTTTTAACATATTTTACACGTGATACAGATTTTTGATGTGAAAGAATCTAGAGCTTCTCTACCTTGAATTCCTAATGATCATACAAAACTCAGAGGGTACCAGGGGATGTGAGCTGTAAACTAGTCATTACCTTGGGCAAAAGAAATTCAGAAGACTTCATTTGCATGGAAACTTATAGTAGAAAAACTTAGGTTGAAAGATCTCTCAAGGACAAACTCCATAGGCATAGGTGGGCCCTTTAAGACTGCCCACCTATGCCTATACAGGCATCTCCTTTTCTCTTTCTTCAATAAACTTGTCCATTAAATCCTGCTATGGAAGTTTCAGTAATCTGAGGTGGGATCAGAAAAGAGTATCAGCAAGAGGTGGGGGCAGAAAAGATTATCAAATACAGAAGATGAAGGTACTAATTTCCATCAAAGAACACTATAAATGGACACCCCTTCCTTTATCAAAATGCAGTTCATGGGCCGCCCCGGTGGCACAGGCAGTTGAGCGCTGCACTGGGAGACTGTCCACAGCCTCTGCAGTGTGGGTTCGATCCTGGTTGGCCAGTGAGGGTCCCACATGGCACGACAGACCTCTTCTGTTGTACCCGCTGCTCCCCTCAGCAGTGTATTTCATCAATCTGCCTGTTCCGTTCCCTGCTCTGTCTCTGGTGAATCCTCTCACCCTCCTACGCATCTGGCCTGTACCCAGGTTCTTGTATAAAAATAAATAAATCTTAAAAAAAATGCAGTTCATGCCCTTTAAGACTGCCCACCTATGCCTATACAGACATCTCCTTTTCTCTTTCTTCAATATACTTGTTATGATGATGGGAACACCTGCTGAATTCCTTCTCATAGGGACCCAAGAACCCTACACACTAAACCCCATCATCTGAACCCCAACAATTTCATCATTTGTACTATTGAAACTGGTCCTGGTGTCTGGCTTCCTTCAACTTCTGTATCCCATTATAGAACTTCTCTTTACTAAGTGAGTCTGAGGTCTCCTTCAACTGACAAACCCTTTAGCTAAATCACTGAAAGCCAATGTTAATAAAGTCCTTTAGGCCCCTGGCAACTTGACACAAATCTTCCTGATTAAAAACATAAATAAACAAGATGATCAGTTGATTCACTTTCAATAACTCTTTCTGTCATGGTGTTTTGGCGGGACAAACAGATGTGTGATCAGGATCCACAAAGTTTTACATTTGTGTGTTTTATGTCCAAGAAAACACATGTGTAAAACTTTCTGTAATATTATTTAATAATTATTTGTGTCAACATGTTTCTATTATTCTGTTTGTATTAGTTAGTAAAGAGATGCTTCTACCTGCATGTTTATAAAATTAGTGTAAGCTGTTTCTGGACCATGGGAACTGAGTAGATATTTTTCAAAATGGTGTCTGTGTGTGTGTGTGTGTGTGTGTGCATAGACACCTGATTTGGGATATTGCCTCAATTTCTTACAATGAAAAAAAAAATACATATATATGTGTATACTCACAACATTTTCTTTATTTGTTTAAATATCTGGAAAGAAGTAGAGCTCAAGACACTGTAGTCATTTAAGGATTCAACTGTCTTTAAACATCTTGAAAGCCATTGGTTACCATCCCAAAGAGGAGTGAGAGAACAAGAGCTTTGGGGAGTTTTGCACAAGCCAGGAAATGCTTAGCCATTAAATGACTTCGCTTGAACTCATAGATTAGTGTTAATCATAATTCCTTAACCAATAATAGGGGGCCCAGGGGGTTGGTTTCCTATCATGCATCCAGAAGTTGAAAACTGTAAATATCTGTTGAACAGCACAAGTGCTGTTTAGTTAGTTCCTACATAGGTGTGCTCCCTGGTTCAGATGTATGATTTTTCTATTCTTCCTATTTTTCTCTTTCAAATTCCATCTGTCAGAGTTTCTATGGGGTAGAATAGGAATAAGAAAATTTGCCTTGAATGGACAAAGAAAGAAAGAAACTAGTGACATTCTGGAACTAAAAGAGATGTACAAAATTGCATATGCAATCAGCTCTCAAGTAAGACTACTGTGTGCTAGACCCTGGGGATAAAGACAGAGTGAGATACAAATTATTTTCTCAAGGGTTTCATGGCCAAGTTTATGTATTATAATTTTCAGTAATAATGTATGTACTATTGCCACATGCTGTCTACCTGGAATGGTTAGTTAGTGGAACAGTGCTATATAAACTCCTGCTGAAAGAGAATCAAACAAATGTGTTTTTATTCAATTCAGAAACTTTTCAAACTTTACTTGCTTAGTTACATTGAAATGAGATAGCTTATATATTTATTAGGACTCTTTAGAAGAAACACAGTGACTTCAATTCTCTAACCTCACTACTTCAATCATATTTCAACATCAGTAATATCCAAGCCATTAATATTTTTCCTACATAGTTTTCTTTTTATATATATGGATACATGTTTGCAATCAATTTTTTAAGGTAAATTAACACTGAAACACCCAGAAATAACTACTCTCAGCCTTTGGGCATATGTCCGTGCAGATCATTATTTATGCATTTGTGTGATTATTTTGGTGAGTTTGTCCTGTGTTATAATGTACGCCAAATATAATGAAATGCATGATGCTACTTTAAAAGCAGTTCATAAATGTCATAGTGTTCTGTGTACAATATTACACATCATTTTTAGCACCTGAATTGTCTGCAATTTTGCTATAATTAATCGTTTAGTTTTGTTGAACATTTATGTTGGTTCAACTACTCCAACAGCTATAATCAATATTGGGCTGAATGTCACTATAACTGCATCTTATACTTAACTTTATTTCCTTTAGAAAAATTCCCAGATATGAAATTACTAAAACATTTGTACTTTAATAACTTCATGAAGATTTACCTTCTATATTGTTATCAGTGTATACTACCACCTGAAATGCCTAACTCCCTCATCTTAGAAACCTTGTAGTTAATTAGGGAATTGTGTGTGGCCATTAGTGAGATATCTGAAAGTATGGTGACTTCTCTTACAAGCAATAAAAAATTCAAAGACAGGCTCTCTGGGGATGTGTGGCAACTCCTTATATATAAGTGGCCCATAATCCTTCTGTCAATCTGCTCTGGTCTTATAGAATGACTTTGCTTCTTAAATTTGTCTTAAAAACCCCAATATGATTGCTGTAGCACCAGCCATCATCTCTCCATCCACATCAGTGTGTCAAATTTATGGATGAAAAAACTGGAGGTAGAAAATCATAAAACCTACTACCTGAGTAAGTTCTAAAAGATGTAATTTTGGAAATCCCCACCCTATAGTTGTTTACACATCATTGGCCATCCCTATCTATTGGGATTGGAGAACTGAAAACAAAAATTTTAGTTGGATATATTGCTGCTCCCAGCAGCATAGTTACTCCTTAATAATGTAGTACTGGTAAATTGATACTAAATACTAAATAGGAAATTACAGTTACTGTCAAAATATCATGTATCTGCATTAGAATGTATATATTTATGTCTTTATTAATATGTCAAAACTATGTTTTTTAGTTTATTGTTTGATCAAGATTTGTAAATTGTTTATATATAATTTTGGCAAATTTAAGAACAGGAGATTAGTTGAATTCAGACCACAAGAACAGATTTATAAAATAAGAATTGGATATACAATAACTTCATGCAAAGATAAATTTTAAGGGTGTTAGTATACATTCCAATGGTACATGTATAACTAGATTAACTATCAAACGTGCCTTTATTTTCTCTACTAAAAATGAAGAGTAATTTGTCTATTTAGCAATTCAAAAAATGAGATTTTTTTTAGAGTATTTTGAAAAATCACCCAGAGAAATGAACTGAAAGTCATGATTGAAAGTGACAAATGATCTTTCAAATTACAAAGTCACTTGTGGCAGGTTCCCTAATAGTTTAATCTACTCTCTTAGTACTGCTCATTATACCTTTTAATAATAAAATATCCCTGAAGGTAATTATACCTTCCATTTGGTTTCTTAGAGCCTATCTGCAATACACCATATGTTAAACACAGTAAAAAATAACTAAGCCACACAATGAGTGTGATCATGTTTTTTTCAAGATTCAGTTTGGGATTTCTGACATAGCTGTCCTGTCATGAGATTTCCATCTTTGATGATATTGTTTCTGTAGAAGAGCCAACTCAATAACCAGGGAGCAAGGCAAAGTAGAATCTTGACAGAACATTCAAAGATGTAGTTGTTAAACCAGATGCCACCTTTTATACCTTAAGTAAATTACTGAATCCTTCAGAGTCTTAGATTCTCTAAAGGAAAATGTACAGGGAACCATCTTTTTTGTGGGCCTGGATTAGAATGGATAGTAGTAGATACAAAATTACTTTGTGCAAAAAGAGAATCATTCACCACATATGATTCATTTTCCTAGAGGTTAAGGGCAAAAACAATGTTTTTATAGCTATTACTGATTTTATAAGTAAATTTTCAGAAGCCCTCAGAAATCATCAGTTCTCTATGAGATGCAAAAATGTGAAGAAACAGTTTACTTTAAATTTTACTCTTGGTAGTTACTGGGATTCAAATGTAGAAATCTGTAGACACATTAGAAGGGTTTTGCATGGATTTGATATAAAACAGTGATTACTTGATGAACAACAGTATAATATTATCTTTTAAAACTACTCTTAAACTATAGAAAATGTAGAAAATTGAGAATTTTCCTTAGCAATTTCAACTGCCTTCATCTGAACTCAGAATCAGGTAACTGTTTTCAACAGTAATTTTCAAGATTCTGCCCCTCATTCCAAATGAGAACTTAAACTATTGCTAATCTTCAGATAGAGTATGACACTTTTCCAGCAATACTAAATTGATTTACAATTCCTAGTCCTGTCTCAAACCAGCTCAAGTGAGGAAGTCAGAAATGGCACTAGGCATTTCTACAGAGGAAGTATAATATAAGGAATTCATCATACAGGTGTTAGAGAATGAATCTATACAGAAGAACTATAGAAACAATCCAGAACTAGTAACTGCAGAATGTCACCACCACCTCAGGAGCTGGGTAACAGAGAAAGTGGTTGGGGTTATCAGCAGGGCTCCACAAAACCAAAAATCAAGCACCTGAGGAGTAGTGTTTTCCATATGGTGCTATTTCCTCAGAATTTCATAGAGCTGAGATTTAAACCTAAGATGAGTAAATAGTGTTCTATCTCTGTGGTACACATTGAGGTTGCTTTGGGGAGCTTTGGAAGAAACTGGAGGCTAGGAATTAATTGCTACTGTGAGTACAAGAGTAATTTCTTGGGAAAATTTGGGACTGTGCCCTTATTGTTGTTCTGAAATGGGCAACAATATTTGCCTTCCGCTTTCTCTTGCTGCTTCCCTGCACACACACACACACACACACAACTAAAGCAAAGTGTTTCCCAGTATGATTCCAGAATCTTTTGTGATTCAAAATTAGGAAAGTGGAGAGATATAAGAAGGACTCTTAGAAGTAGGAGGAGAAAGGAAGAAGAGGTTTCTAGAAAGGGTAATTCTAATTACAAAGGAAAGAGAAAAAATGACAGCAGAAGAGTTAAGAGAAGAGGGCTTGGTATTTGGGGGTTTAAAGACCTTTAAAATAGGCATGAACTAAGAAAGAATTTGACATCTCAGGAAATAGTTTCTAAAAGTGCTGCTGTGGAGAGGTAGGTTTAAAAAGTAAAATACAAGCAGCCAGTGGTTGGTGGGGATTCTAAACAGTGATGGCAAAAGTGAAATATAGAAACAATCTGGTTGGATCCCATAACTTTTGTTGAGGGGACAAGGCACTAAATGCTAATTAGAACAGGAGAGGTAAGGATAGAAAGGGAAAAGCTAGGAATGGAAGTAGGAGAGAGAGAAGAGAATGATCAAGATGTATCCAGTTCCAGGGGGAATATGAGGAGCTGTTGGGTTAGCACTTACTGAATTTTGACATCTAATTATGGGAAATTATTTTTTTCACCAAATGAGTAAATTATATTGGACCTTAAGCACAAGGTTTATCCTGGACGCGAATGTTTGTTATTGGAGACAGTTGCAGACACTATTAGGGGAAAACTCCAAATTATAGATAAATAAGCAGCCATCTTAACAGAATGGGAGCTGTTACCATGTGACCAAACATTATCCAGGGACCCCAAACTGTCAAGGGATGTACACTGCAAAAGGGATCTAACCAGTTATATGCACAAAGGCAAAGGAAGCATACTTTTAGTGTGAAAGATTTTTAATAGGATTGGTGTACAAAAGAGAAGAAAGGATATGAAATAATAATTTTCTCATAAAACTCCCAAAATTAGCCATTCCCATGTGGGCAAATATCCAGCCAAATAGGGTTGGCCCAAAGGAAGGTCACTGAGGCCCCAAAACTCACCACATGTCTAAAGTACATTCTGTCAAGGAACCACAAAAAAAGTTACAGGCAAATCCCAGAGAACTTGAAGAGAAGAGACTCAGAATTCAAAATATATCAAATAACCCAACATGAAGCGAAGATAATGGCTGTCATTGTCTTTGCCAAGGACCAGGAACAGCCTCCCACCTATCTCTTACCCACATGTGTCTTCCAAGTATCTCTCCATGTCTCTCCTCCACATGTCTCTCTGAGTCCCTTCTCCCACTTCTTCATTCCACTTCCCTTTATATATCCAACTTGCCTCTTCCCAGTTACCACCATTCAGGAAGTCTTGTTCATGGCCTGTTGAGAATTATAGTCCAAGGTGGCTACATGTAAGTGGGAGCAGCCAAATGGCACCCTTTAAGTACTTCTTTCCCTTTCACAGAGATATGTCGGTAGCAGAGAGGGAAAAATTCAGGTTATTGTGCCAGGCACCTGAGTAAGATGTTACATGTAAAATAATTTACACAAGTCTTTTAAAGATTTTTATTTATTTGTAAAGCACCGGGTACAGTCAAAAGCACGGGAGGGTGAGAGAATTCACCAGAGCCAGAGCAGGGAACAGAACAGGCAGACTGATGAAGTCACTGCTGAGGGGAGCAGTGGGCGTGGCAGGAGAGGTCTCTGTGCTGTGTGGGACCCTCACCGGCGGCTGGGGATCGAACTGGCGGGGGATTGAACGGGCACTGCAGAGGCTGCGGGCAGCTTCCCAGCCCAGTGCTCAACCACTGCGCCACCAGGCGAGGCCCTCCACAAGTCTTTTAAATAGACATATAGAAAAGTGGGTGCCAGAATTCAAGTTGACTTAATAATTTGTGACATTGGACAAGTCATGTAACAGCTTGGTAGCTGTTTCCTCATCTATCGCATGCAGGTGATGGAAAGTGCCTATTTCATAAGGTTATTAATACAATTGTATGTAATTATAAAGTGCTTTAAAGTCTTTAACTTTTGTTATATATGTCATGTTATAATCTGCACTTAGTATGTTCAGATTACTAATCCAGATGAAATGATACATAGAATTTTATTTATTATTTTTAAAAGGTAACTGGTATGGAACTTCAGTGTTCTAGGAAAGATGCAAATAAAAGTTAGTTCTTTTTAGTTACTCTCCGTTGGACTGAGTCTGCGCCATGCAGAAATTGAGCTATGTAGGGTTACACATTTATCACTTGCATAGAATAGAAGCCTGATACACTGTGAATATTCTGTAGAAAATACCTGTACATATTCCACCCTGTGTCATGTTTATATTATGTTTCATATTTATATTAACCATAAATACAAGATTGCCCAAGGTAAACTTTATGGTATCTAAAAGAAGATAAAATCATGTAATGGAAAGGATGAGGTTTACTAATCAAAAGTAAACCATTATTAAAGTTCTATAACAATTATGCTTATGAGTGTTCTTTCTTTCCTTCTTTTTTTTCCCTAAAGATTTATTTATTTTTGCATATAAGAATGGGGGTACAGGCCAGAGGTGTGAGGGGTGAGATGATTCACGAGAGACAGAGGAGAACAGAACAGGCAGACTGACTGAAATACACTGCTGAGGGGAGCAGCAGGCAAGGTAGGAGAATTCTGCTGCACCATGTGGGTTGCTCCCTGGCCAGGGATCGAACTGGTGCTGCAGTGGCTGGGGTTAGCTTCATCGGTTGCATCTTAACCCTTTGTGCACTAGGGAAGCCCTGTGAGTGTTCTTTTTTTTTTTTAAGACTTTTTTTTTTTTTTTTTAAGAAATCTTTTTTTTTTTTTAATAGAGGCATGTTTGTTTATTTGTTTATTTGTTTGTTTGTTTGTTTTTGTTTATACATGCACTGGGTACAGTCAGAAGCGCGGGAGGGTGAGAGAATTCACCAGAGCCAGAGCGGGGAGCAGAGCAGGCAGAAGGACCGAAGTACACTGCTGAGGGGAGCAGCGGGCGGCAGGAGAGGTCTGCGCGCCATGCGGGACCCTCCTCCGGTGGCCGGGGAGCAGCCGGGGATCGAACCCGCGCCGCAGAGGCTGCGGGCAGCTTCGCAACCCAGCGCTCAACTGCTGCGCCACCGGGGAGGCCCTTAAGACTTTTTTTTCCTTCTTCCAAGATTTATTTATTTATTCATACAAGCACTGGGTACAGTCAGAAGCGTGGAGGGTGAGAGAATTCACCAGAGCCAGAGCAGAGAGCAGAGCAGGCAGAAGGACCAAAGTACACTCCTGAGGGGAGCAGCGGGCGGCAGGAGAGGTCTGCGCGCCATGTGGGACCCTCCTCAAGTGGCCGGGGAGCAGCCGGGGATCAAACTGGCACTGCAGAGGCTGCGGGCAGCTCTGCAACCCAGCACTGTGAGTGTTCTTTAAGAATAATTAAAATGATAATATCTAAATTGTTAGTAAATGTCATAATGATTAGTTATTGATTATTATTGATTATTTCCTACTTGTGTTTCAAAACAACCTTTTTTTTTAATCTACAGCATCTTAATAAAAGCATCCGCTGGACTCCACATTACTTACTAGTAACAAACATTGTAAAATTTTATATTAAAAAAACATAAACAACTAACGAGCAGCTTTCAAATTTTGAAAAGCAATTGAATGGCAAGTAGGCATTTGGGTCTACCTTGTGTTGCCACAGTAGAATCTTTTTCAAACACCCTTTTGTTTTTGGATTGATTTTTTAAATATGTCTGTGACTGACAAGGCTTTCATCTCTGCTCTCACACAAATGTACATTAAAAGTAAAAGTGAGCAGGCAAACAATGGATGTGATTTACTTTCAATCAAAGGGTTTTCCTGGTTTAAAACATCCTAGATATTTTTTTTTTTGCCATCTCTGATAAGATCTTCTCCTAAGTAGAATCTTCACACACCTAGACAGCAAAGCCCACGACAAATTATAGGATATTTAGGTTGTCTTTACATAGTCTTGTATAACAGACATCACTCAAGTGCTCCAGCTTTACCTTACAAACTATGACCTTGGATCCATTATTGGCCTTTTTAAGCCTCAGTTTTTCTACTTCATGAAGAAACTAATAGTGCCTATGTTGTGGATTTGCTAAAAGAATTAAGTGAATTAATGCATATATATATCACTGAAATATAATTGCCAACACTCAGTAGCTGTATTATTTGGCAAGTCGTGTGTGTGTGTGTGTGTGTGTGTGTGTGTATGTGTCTGTAGAATTTTATCATTTATCATTTCTGTTCTTATGAAACACCTTAAATATTTATCAATGACATTTATTTCTTTTTAAACTTTAAAATGAGTTTAAGTAAATTTGATTTTATATTCCATGATATTACTCAAAAAATTGTATATATGTTCTCGATAATACTAAGGTTAGAAATTACTTCTTTATCTTCCAAATCAAGAATTCTAGGTCTACATATTTTTTATACTGTTATTATTTGAAAATAATGATGTGATCAATAGCATTGCTATTATTAATATAATAGCTGTAGAATATGAACATTTTCCTTATCTATTCTTCCATCACATTTTTTTTCTTATTTCATTTCTATGGCAGTTCTTCACTCCTACACCCACCAAGTCAATAATTTTGTTGTACTATTTCTTTTCCCTTTTTCTGCCCCTTCAGCTTATAATATACTTCTTATTTTAAAAAATGCTTGACATTATTTCTTCTGAATTTCATTCTTTAGAAAACACATAACACACATACATACGTGAACACCAATGAACACTTTCAAATAATCATCCCTGGTCACAATCAGAAAACAAAACTGGAGGGATTCTTAGTGAATAGCAGCGCTCACCTCCTTATCTAGACAAAATTGAAACTGCAGATTGTTTGAAAAAAAAAAAAAAAAAAAAAAAAAAAAACCTCACTCAAGGTCTAGTCAGAGACCCATTTTGTTTCCTCAAGTCTGATCAACAACTATTTTCAAGGTTACATGTTCAATATTTATCCAAGAAATACTAATTGAGCACCTTCTGTATATCTGAAACTATCTCAGACACCAAAATAGAGCTGTGGAAAAAAGAAAGTAAGTGAAAAAGTACACCTTTATATCACTTACTAGTGGATATAAGCAAGTAAGTAACATAAAGAAAAGTGAACATATGTAAGGGAAAATGAAGCTTGCAGGATGACACAGAGGGCCACTTCTGTATCCCACTCCATCTGCTCTGTACAGTTATATCAGACTTCATGCTTGATAGGTATGTTTTCCTTTTCCCTCTAGAACTACTGATTATCTTATATGTAGGTTTCTCATGTGACCAAGTCCTGGATTCCCAACCCCTATTTTCCTCGATAGGCCTTTTGGTTTACTTTGCTTTCATTATTAACATGTTGTTAGTCTTTAGTGGATCAGTATTCAAAATGTGGTACACAATTGTCCAGAAGTTACATAGGCATAGGTAACTTTAAGGCAATTCATTAATTTCCTCAACTGTTTAACTTTCCAAATTTGCCTTCTTGACTACCTGCATTTAGTCTGTTAGTTCTTTCCCAGCTCTCCTTGCTCAGAGCTCATCTCTTAATGTCCTAAAGAAAAGAGTGAACTCGTACCCAGTCCAAATATCAGTAATTTGTATTGCACTGGTTTCTAAAGACTCCTTGCAGTAATCTGAAACAAAGAGAGTCAGAAAGGTAAGTGAGACATTTTATTTCATTCTGGTTACAGACTTGTGCCCATCCACCCACCCACCCACCCATCCATCCATCCATCTCTTATTCCATCTGGTAGTTAATATTTGCAATACATATTTACTGTTCAGAGAATGGTTCAGTGAGCAACAACCAAAAATCGCTGTCCTTTTGGAGCTTATGTTTGAATATGGTAAACTAAACTAAACTTCCTTTCATTCTTCTTTCCTTCCTTCCTTTTTTTTTTGTCAGCTCATCTTAAACAAGAATAAGAGAGTTGTCTCAAGGATGTACATTATTATTTTTTGGTTAAAAATGAAGGTATATCTGAATGAAGGTGTATTTGATGCAAAAGATTGTTTGACAAGGAGGATTAGCTTTGCTAATTAGCTTACTGGGTCGAATCAAGTAAATTTGAAGCTGTAAGCTTTGACAAATGTATGTTTAAAGCTCTTATATAAAATACATCTGACTTATAGAAAATATGTTTTCGTAACCCTAAACAACTCATATGTTTGTAGACATAAATAATTTTCAAAATTATTTTTGCAAACACCCAATCTACCATTTCAAAGCTCAATTCTTTACGGTTTTTCCAATTTAAAACTCATTGTTCATGATGGAAACCTGAAATTTATATAATCTTATAATGTAGTGTGACTTCATTTAATCAATAACTGATTGTAGGAGGTCAGGCAGGACCCAAAAATCCCATGAATTTACCTTCTAAATTATCAAAAAGTCAGTACACACTGTGAATTTCTTTCTTAGAGTAATAAATGACAGAAAGTGATACAGGTTTGAAAATTACAAGGTTTTTGTTTTCATTACCCTTGGTTTATAGTTTATGGCATTTTTCCCCCAGTAAAGCAGGACTTCAACCTTAACACTATTGATATTTTAGACCAGATAATTATTTGTTAGAGCATCCAACAAGTTGAAAACAAAAGAATTTCATTAGTTACTTTTGAGGTAACATGCACTGATGCTTTTCATTCCCCCTCACTCCTACCTAGTTAGAATGGCTAGAAGGATAATTCATGGAGTCTGGAAACTTATTCTTGGAAGTTAGCGGACATGGTAGACTGGAGTCTTGAGTAACCCAGAACAGAAAGACTATAGAAGAGGCTCCCTGAATATCACTGCATCAGAGAAGGGAATGCTTCTGGAACCTCCCTTTCCTCAAATGCAGACCAAGAGAAACTACCTGGCATCCCAACATGCAGAGGCTGACTTCGGGCTGCTTCCATGTAGAACTTCTGTCTGATGACTAGTGACATCAGCAGAAGAGGCTGGAAGGACCAAGGGACAAGTAGAACTGAGGCTGAAGGAGAGGCATCAGCCAAGTAAGAGAGACAGTGAGGACATGTCTCAGGAGCATAGGGGAACACATATAAGCAAAAAAAATATATATATATATACCTTTAAATATTTGACACCTGCAGAGAAAATTAGCACACTATCACATAGTAGCAGTGTCTGCATCTCCTTTCTCTTTCAGCCCTGAAGGAAGGAAAGAAGCTTAGTGAGTGTGGGAAGAGGAGCAATAGCAGAGGCAGAACAAATAAGGAAGTAAACCATATGTCTCTTTCCTGCTACTGGAGGCAGCCTGAGCAAGGGGGGAGCTGGTGATAGTAAGTTCCATTGGTAGAAACATCACTGTTGAATGATCTTCTGAGTTGGTGACCAATGCAATAGAGTACACAAAGTGGTGACCAAAATGAGATAATTTTTATGGCTGAGATAGACTGAAGTATGGTGTATTGGAGTTAAGAGAAGCTGCTAAACTGTAAGACTTGCTCAAGACTTCCTCTAGTAATAGAAGAAGAACCAGTTGCATGAAAAGGATTTGAAGAAGCAATGAGGGGGAAAAATAATGTTGTTTTCTGATTGCATTTTACCATTCTTGCTTGTTCAACATATAGTTACATATAAGTAAACACTGAGCAGCTTATTCGATGATAATCCAATTGACAGCTTTATAGTATAATGCAGTATCACTTTTATTTTGCTATAAATTACATAAAGCCTGCTCCTCCATCACTCAGACAAAAATGTTCTCAAGTCTCTTTCATCATAATATAGGGAATTCTTGCCATAGCACTGTACAAGATTTATCAGTCTCTAGTTTAAAAGAGAAAAACCGCACACGCGCGTGCACACACACGCACACTCTCACACACACACAAAACAATTCAAAAATGCTTGTTTTTGGTTTATAAATCTTCCCTAAACATAATAAAAATAATTGATTAAGGGAGACATTGATGACTGATGTTATAATTCAATAGCTGGGCTTTGATTATAACATAAACTGATTGGATTTCTTCAACAGAAACATAACACTCAAATCAATCTTGCCTTATTGGTGTCCTTTATATTACATATGCAATTACACAGCTTAGAAAAATGTCAGATTCCACAGCATGTATTGTTCCAATGGATATTCGAGAAAGAAAAATTCTCTAGAGATGCAAAATTGAACTGAATGTTTGATTTGGAAGTATATTTTATCTAAAGGTGAAACAAATGCCATTTTCTAAGAAGATAACTTGCCTTATGTAGAAATTCCTTATATAGAAATAAAGATTTCTGTATTTATATAGAAATATCTTTTTTATATAAATTTTATTTTTATATTCCCCATACAATTGCAACCCCCTTATTTTGACACCAATCCCTCCCCTCCCTGCCCCCCACTCCCCATAAATTGTCTCTGGTTCATAGTTGTTTGTTGATTTTGATTTTCACTTTCTTATAGTTATTCATTTTCTTGGTCCCTTAATATAGAAATATCTTGAGTATCCCTAAACCTATATTCCAGACTTGTAGTTAGGAACTAGAAACTTGGGTAGTATTACTGTTTAATAGAATAATTATTAACCTTTCATTACAGAACTTAATTTGAGGCAAGGATGGGAGTAGAAGGGAAGGCAAGGAGAGAGAGGGAAAATGGAGAGGGAAAGACTCTATTTTCAATGTAACTGAAAAATTGTAAGGTATCCAAGGTACTCAAGGAAATCTTTTTCTTATCTGTTCACTTCAAGCTCATTCTTCATTCTGTGATAATCCATGCAACTAGAGGTTTATATTCTTCTCACTTCAGTTTCAGAGGAAGAGGCCACTTCCTTCATGGGTTCCTTCTGAGATGGGTTTTCAGTAGTTTGGCATGGGTCATAAGCCCATTTTGAACATGTCACTGTGATTGAGTGCATGGTATATAATGATATTTTTTTCATATGAAAATAATATGCCCACTGCTATTTATGATGGGGGGAATCAGTCACAGACAAATTATAGGTACTAAAAGTATGGGAGGAGAGTGTCTTGAAGCAAAATCTGCTCTTACAAGATGGAGAGAGAAAGTAAAATAGGCAGATAAGAATAATTTCCCTTAAGATGATTTCCGTAATCTCTTAAATTTTAATCTTTGCATTTATAAAACCAATTTTAATAGCACAAGTTCTATATATTTCCTAGGCTCATCATTATAAAGATAAAATGAGATCATAGACATAGAAGTTACCACCAAAGAAATGTTTTTTTTTTTTAATTTTGTAGTATGTCAAAATGTGGATTAAAAAAAATCTTTAATTGTGTATGTGTTTTGACTCTTTCAGTGGAGAGTTATTTGATTTTTTTAATGTAATTGAAAGTAATGAGTTTATAATAATTGAAGTAATGAGTTTATAATAATTATATTCCATAATATAGGTTTCAGGTATACAGCATTGTAATTCAACAGCTATATATATCCTGCATTAAGATCCTCACCAAAAGTCCAGTTTCCACCCACCGCCACACAACTGCCCACCTTTAACTGATTTTCCCACCCCCTATCATTTCCCTTCTGGTGACCAGTGTACACAATTGCAAGTAATGGTATTTTCATTTCTAGGACATAAATACTGCATTAAGATGATACTATAGGTAATGTTGTGTTCCTCAATTATGTAATACCTATAATATGAATAAATAAGAATGCTATATTGAGAATCAATAAATTTCTGGGTAGTCACAAAGCAAATATTCGCTGGAGGGTAAGAAGACACTTTCTTTTTCTAAGATGACTTTTCTTAGTGCAATAAAAAAATTATGAACTTGAGATTTGAACAGAACTGCATTTGAGTTAGTGCTTTATTGTTAGGTATGTGAGATGTTGCACAAATGACTTACTGTCTCTGACCCTCAAGGTCTCATCTGTAAAAATAGGGATGATAATGAGATGTGGTTTTATTGAGGTTTATGGAAAATTTGTGCCACAAGATTTTTCACATAGTAAGCACTAAACAATTGGTAATTCTATTCATATTTTTTAAAGATTTATTTATTTATGCATAAGAGCTGGGGTACAGGCTAAAGGTGTGGAGGGTGAGAGGATTCACCAGAGGCAGAGTGGGGAACAGAACAGGCAGACTGACTGAAATACACTGCTGAGGGGAGCAGCGGGTGAGACAGGAGAGGTCAGCTGCTGCGCCATGTGGGTTGCTGCCTAACCGGCCAAAGATCTAACTCATGCTACAGAGGCTGCAACAGCTTCATAGGTTGTGTCTTAACTCCTTGCACCACCAGGGAAGCCCTTTATTCATTTTTTTTTTTTTTCATGGATAGTAGAGTAAACATTTTTGACTTGCAAGCCAGGTATCTGTCACAACTACTTAACTCTCAGTCATAATGTAACCTATGACAGTACCTACAAAATACAGCCATGCTCCAATAAAATGTTACATCAGGACATTGAAATTTGAATTCCACACAGTTTTCATGTGTCTTGTTTTGATTTCTTTTAACGCTTCCAAAATGTAAAAACAACCATTTGTTCATGAGTGACGGCAAAGCAGGTAGAGACCACAGCTAGCAAAGATGTGCTCTCGACCAGCAGATACTCTTCACTTGAGCTCTTTTTCCTCATCACAGCTTCTCTGTCCCATAGACATCTCTCCTGTGATGGCCATCTTCCAATGTTCTTTTGCTGTTGCATGTCCTGAAGTGTGTGGAGGGAAGCAGACACGTTTAACATATTTATAGAAACTGATTTTTCTTTATCACTCCGTATTTTTCCCAAGTTCTCTTCTTGTATGTGAGTATTGTACTTAGAACTAATTTTCATTTATTGCACATTATACAATACTATTAGTTTGATTAATTAATGCATAATACATCCTGGAGACTAATTTGTTTACTCCTAGTGGACTCATTAAGGCTTGCTGTATGAATGTGGGATTAGGTTTAAAAAGGGAATCACCTTAGAATGATTGACTCGCATGTCTGTTTTAAGAAGAAAAAAATCTAACAAATGAAAATGAAGTAATCTATATCCCTCTCTTTAACCATAAAAGAGCATTAAAGGATTTCTAATTGATGTGCATCTAACTCGACTTCCTATGGTGATATTATAGAGTTGTATGATTTACCTTAAAACATTGATCATAGAAAAAGCCAATTAAAAGAGTGTGCTAATATTTTCCTCCATAGGTGAATAGAGCAATGAGGACTTGCATCTCTGCTTTAATTCTGCATGCCGGTGCATATTTTAAGTTTAGTATCTTGCCACCCATGTTAACGTTATTGCCCCTTATGCAGGAATAAAACAGCTTCTAATAAATGAGACTGATGTTACATGAGCCCCAACCAGCGACATAATCAAAGGCAGGAGGACACATTTCTTGATGATATATTTTTGTACTGTGTTCTACCTTTTAGGAATAGTTTCTACACCTTGGTAAGATGAGATGGTGGGCATAGTAAATCCTGATCCTTCCCTATTTCTGTTTCTAATGCACTGTTTTTGGCTGAGTACTTAGATATACTGACAAAGCCACCATTCAAAGATTCAGAGATGCAAAGACATTTGCACCTGTCCTGCACAATGTTTCTCCAAAATGCTTCTTCCAAGGTCTTGCCCTTTAAAAAGAGCTGAAATCAAGTTACCAGTAGGGGTTTCCACTGCAGATGTGTGTGCCGGAGGGTTATTTTAGTAAAAACAGGTTTTGTAATTAGAAATCTTGGTGCTATGAGCATAGTACAAGGTTGAATATGCAGATACTTCCCCTTTCTGCAAAATCTCTGTGGAAGGTTTCAGGCAGATCTTCACAGCTTAATTTGCAAGAGAGCAGGGGTATTGTATTTTTATTGCTTATGCAGTGGCAGGGTCATCTCAGAGAGTGAAGTTTATAGAGTTGTCATTATTTCCTGGCTTTGGGTATTTATGCTTTTATACATGTGGATTAAACTGTTTGTGATAAATTCTTTCTAGGTCAAGGTTATTGAAGTCCTTCACTGGAGATACTTAAGTATTGAATAGGAACCCAAGTTTTCTATGCCAGTTTCAATGCAATCAAGGGGGCAGGTCTGGGGTTGAAGAAGATGACCTCCATAGATAGGCTGGCCTTAGGCAAAATTGTTAAGTAGGCAAAGATCCCAGTGCCATTTGTCATTTCACCAGGATGCCCTCAGGCTCCTCCCAGTCTCCCAAGAGTTATTCCACCCTACTTCATCAGGCAATCTTTCCAGGCTTAGCCCTCAAAATTTACAGTCTGTATCCTGTTCCCCTAGCATCCCATGATTGTGTGAATTGGTTATTTAAGTGATATTGCTTTCATAATTTTGTAAGTGATTATAGCTTTCTACCCTGCTCCTTCACATCCCATTCCCTCGTCCTTCATTCACTTTACATTTGTGCATCTTACAAGACACTACTAAAACTTCAGAGTCTTCATGTAAAGGGATAACTCTAATGCCAAATATTTCAGATACTGTGGCAAAGAGTGAGTAAAATATTTGGGAGGTTTTTAAAAAAGCAAAATTCACATTTTTAGAGATCAAATTGGCTTTATTAAATGATTCATGAATCATCAACATTCTGTCTAGATACTGCACAGGGTTACAAGAAAAGGAGGATATTTAAAGGAAGAGATTATATCAGGTAAAACCATCTCCTCCCCAGGGGGCCTCCCTGGTGGCACAAGGGGTTAAGTCTCAGAATTATCAAGCTATCCACTGCAGCCAGGGAGCAGCAGACCTCTCCTGCCTTGCCCACTGCTCCCCTCAGCAGTGTATTTCAGTAGATCCGCCAGTTCTGCTCCATTCTGTCTCTGGCGAATCCTCTTACCAGCCCCTCCACCCCCCCACATACACCTCTGGCCTATATCTCAGATTTTATATGCATAAATAAATAAACCTTAAAAAAAAAAAAAACAACTTCCCTCAGGGGCAGGTTGCTGGAAGAGGTGGGGAGGTGGGTGGGAGGGGTTCCTTATGCAGATTGCCTCACTGATGTTGACCTGGAAAGTGCCTATTTGGTTTAGGATTACACTTTGAGGAGAGGTTGAAACTGCAATAAGATAAATTATTAAATCTGGGCGGGGCCAGTTTGTTGTCATTATTTTTAACAGTGTCCAAGTCACTGTTTTACAACAATTTGAAGGAGATAGCTCCTGTGAGCAATCAATGACTTCTCTAATAGTATAAGCTTTCCTTTGCCCAAAGATTAACAAATATTAAAGCCATTTTTTCAGAATAAACGTTTGTCATGATTCCTTGACTCTTTGCAAATCAGTAACTAGTGAATGTGCAGAAATGGTAAAACTAAAATTCAAAAACAGCTGCTTATAAAAGGCCAAGTTGAGAGAAGAAAGGAGTGGCCAGAAGGAAGAGATAGAATAAAATTACAACTGAACGTAGTTTGAAGAAACTGTTTCTAACAGCAAGAAAGGACAAATAGGGTTTTGTTCTTTTAGTGATTGCTTAAGGTGAAACATTTCTAATAAACTAAAGACCAAAGGAATTGTTGTAGAGCCATAGAACTTTTGTGCCAGAAGGGAGCCTCAGAATTGACTTGTCCAAGTGACAAATTTTAGCGGTAAGGGACTGAAATACATAATATAAAACTGATTAATAGAAATTCAAAGTTATTGACTATAATATTGGGAATATCAGAAGGAATTTTCAACTCAAAATAGTACAGCCCATTCTTTAGATGCACAAAATTTGAAGTAGGATATATATTTTTAATGAGTTGTAGGACCTTGGATAAAGGATAGTATTTTGCCAGTTCCGGTTTAGTACATTAACCTGTAAATTTCAGATTATTAAAACATTTGGCATATAATGTAACAATCACTAAATATATCTTGTTAGTGTTGCTATTATTTGAGAAGCAGTGTTTCTCTGGCTACAGATAATAAATTAGTTAACATTACACTAAAAAATAAAGTGAAATTATGAAATATGATTACTATATGAAATATCTATAATCTATGTTCAAGCAGGTATACTGCAGAACTTTTTTCATTTGTTTTTGCTCAATTGTGAACACTTTCATTTAGGTGTGGGGGCGGGGGTGAATGGATTCACCAGAGCCATAAAGGGGAACAGAACAGGCAGATTGATCCAAGTACACTGCTGAGGGGAGCAGCGGGCGAGACAGGAGAGGTCTGCTGTGCCATGTGGGTTGCTCCCTGGCCAGCCAGGGATCGAACTGCTGCTGCAGTGGCTGTGGAAAGCCTCATAGGCTGGGTCTCATCTCAACCCCTTGCACCACCAGGGAAGCCCCATAATTATCTTCTCTAAAGTCACAAAATGAAGTCTCAGTTCTTACCCATCTCAAGTTCTAAGTCTTCTAATTGTTTCAAAGGAAAACAAACAATAAACCTCAGGAAACAAAGGACATATGAAAATATACCTGTAACTGACGTTGAGAATCAAAGGGCAGCCCACCCTCATCATCCATGTCTTTAAGAGAAGGATTTTAATAAAGGTTTACTTTCTGTCCTGAAAAACTTTTTTCAAAATAATAGGCATTATTTTGATCAATTTTATAAGAATAATCACTGTAATACTAATTAAATCCTGAAGAATTTAATCCATACAGCTGTAATTCATGACTGTTTATTAATCTCTAATACAAATTTAATATTGTAGGGTCTCATTCTTTAGTTTAATATTGATTTAATCTTTTTCTTACATTGAAATGCTTGTTTTTAATACAACCCCCTTTATTTAGTTGATTTGTCTTACATTTCATTTTCATATCAAAATGCACTAAAATAATGCCATTGAAAATAGTTTAAAACTGTTTGTAATTCTTTTATCCCAGTATACACATGATGGGTATATTTTCAGAGTAACTTACTTACTATGTATACTTAAACTTTATATAATGATGAAGCCACATTTTATATAGAATGCATGTGTTTTCCTTTTTTTAAAATTTAGTCAGTTCTTGTGATTCATTTATGGTTTACTAAATAAATAAAACCACCTAAATGGTATAAAAGAAATAATTTAAATTCTTCTCAGAGAAATCTTGCTTTCAATTCTAATTTCTACCCCTTTCAGAAGTAGACATTTTTGTTCTTGTTTCTTCTCCAGTATGTTTGTTTTTATAAAAATAAGCAAGTGGTGCTTATATTTATTCTTATCCCCACTTCATACACATTTCATTTGATAAGACTTGGAGATCGCTTTCTCTCAGATCATAAACACTGCTCTTCATTCTTCTTTACAGCTGTGTAAGACACTTGGTGGGAGACAGTAGTTCATTGGCCAAAACTATAAAGCTAAGCATATGAATTGTTCCCAACCTTTTGCTGTTTTAAATAATTCTGCAATGATTACCCATTTACGTTGATGTTTAATAGCTGAGATTTTTTTTTTTTTGTCTCCTACATGACACCCCCATAGTTAGATTGCTGAGACAGGGAGGCTAATGCTGGGCTGTTGTATTCGATATTGCCAAATTTCACTCTACAGGAGTCGTGGCATTTTGCATTCACTCCAACATCATTAGAGAGAGTCTCTTTCTGCACAGCATTGCCAACAGAGGACCACATAAAACTTTTGGATTTTTGTCAGTAGGTGAGAAATTACATCTCTTTGTATTTTAATTTGCATTTATTTACCTTATGAATGAGAGTGACCACTCTTCATAAGCTTGCATCACTTACTTAGCTTTCCTGGATTTCTTTTGACATTTTGCTTAATTTTCTATTAGGATTTTAAAATCATTTTCTTCTTGATTTTTTTTTTGGATCTTTTTATATGCTAGGAGGATAAGCCATTTTTCTGCAATGTGATTTTCAATGTTTTACTTATAATTACAGTACTGATCAAGTTTTATTTTCCTTTGGTGAAGGAATGCATCAGTCTTATGTTTTATAGCTTCTGGATTTTGAATGCTAAAATGCATACCTCTATTCCCTGATTATAAAGTAATCCATTTATGTTTTCATCTATTACCTGTAGCTTCCAGTGCAAATCATAGGTTCTAGATCTAATTTCATCTTTTTGTAAATGACTATCCAGTTATTCCACCATTATTGATGGAAAAATTCACTTCCCCCAGTGATTTCAGATGTTACTGAAAACATACATATTTTCTTTTGTACTTGGATTGATTCTGGACTTTTTCTACTCTAAAATGTTGTTATTTCACCATGCATATATTTCTGGAAAAAGCATGTAATAAAAGCTTTGTAGTTTGGTTTAGTTTCTCATAGGTCTGTCCCCCAGCCTCCACACTTACCATTACTCCTCCTTTTTATATGTGTTTCTGCTAATTATTCTTACTTGGATTTTTATTTAATAAAGAAATTATAATAAACTTGTCTAGATACAGATAATAAATTTTAATATTTATTATGATTATATTAAATGTACTAACTGGGAGATGATTGACACTTTCATGCTGTTGAGTTATCATATATGATTTGTTCAACCATTTATCCAGTTCTACTTTTGATCTTTTAGGAAATTTAAAAGTTGTCTCTTTTTAGGGTTTGCTCCCTTTTATCAATTTTTTTTTCTTGCTGTTTAATTTTTAAATTTGCTACTAGAAATGGAGTCTTTCTCTTCATTATCTCGAGCTCTTTAGTGTTTGACAATACATAAAATCTACTGATTTTCAAGTTATATAGTCTGTATTTTACTGAGTTCCTTTTGTATGTGATATTTTAAATACTTTTGGACTCTTCAGGTATATTATCTTTGATCTAAAGAGATTGTGTTACTTATTTTTTTTTTCCATTTTATATCTCTAATTCTTTTCTCTTGTCTGGTTACTCTGATAATTTCTCTAACAAAATACAAAATATATGATACAAACTACAAAATGCAGATCATGGGCATTTTAGCATTGTTCTAATATTTAGTGAAACAATTTTCAGTCATTATTTACCCATTAAATAGAAAGATGGCTTTGGGCTAACATCTATTGAACTGTTTATCTATGTAGGTTATTGATTGATAGATTAGTAGATTCTCATACAGAATTATAGATACTCTGTTAACATCCATAAATTCCTCTCCTATTGAATAATTTTCTGAATTTGTTTTTTCTGAGTTTATGAAAATTATAATATTACTTATCACTTCAGATCTCCTAACATGGATATATACTGGTGTGAGGAACTTTTTCCCCATTTACTTGCAAATTAAAGTTGGTCAGCTACATTCGGTGATAATGGGTGACTTTTTTTTATTCTTCTTGTTCACTAATGTGGGTCTTTTAAGAATTGAGAATTGTTTAGACATTTATTATTATCCTGTAATTATCTGAAATGCTTAATAGACTTCTTTTTGTTAAGTAATATATTTGCAAATCTGTTTAAGAGATCTTTTAGTTCACTCTAGAGATTAAATTTATAAAGACATAAATCAATTAGACCAATATATGAGAATATCTTGATGTTATCTTCCTAGAAATGTGGTTATGGTTTTCTTCCCTTGGTGAGTCCCAAACAACTTATATTTGCCTTAGAGATAACTCCTGCCATCTCCCAATATCTCCAAAGGATTTTTAACTCAAAGTCCTAGTTTGAGCAGGTTATCTCTTCCAGGACAAATCTCTAAGCTTCCTTAGTAACTATCTCTCTCCTGAATATATATAGATTCTAAGATTTTTTTTAACTTCCAGTAGATAAATAGCCTCTTGAAAAGATTTATTTCAAACTTTTTAAAAGGTCAGAGGCATAATATTAATTATTTTACCTAATATTTGTGTTTTAAAACCTACAATATACAGATAGCTTTATATGTAATTATTGGTCATATTTCTTCAAATAGGAAAATTAATTCTGCCTTCTTTGAAAGTATTTTGTAAATAAACTTTTGCATAAATATTAAAGTTTTTTAATAAATTCACGTATTTTTTTAATTTTTTTTAATTAGAGGCATTTTTTTTTTATTTATTTTATTTTGTTTGTTTGTTTTGTTTATACATGCAATGGGTACAGTCAGAAGCACAGGAGGGTGAGAGAATTCACCAGAGCCAGAGCGGGGAGCAGAGCAGGCAGAAGAACCGAAGCACACAATAAATTCACATATTTTATGCAAGAAAGCCATTGAAAACTACACAAATATCCTTCTTTTGAAATGATTGATGCTTCAATTATTTAATAATTTTACATCAAATACTTTTTATATTTCTATGAAAATAGTTTTGCCACATACAGCTAGTTGATTAAAATCTATTTAAATGTTATTTTTTTTTAAAGATTTATTTATTTATGCATACAAGAACTGGGGTACAGGCCAGAGGTGTGGGGGTGAGAGGATTCACCAGAGACAGAGTGGGGAACAGAACAGGTAGATCAACCAAAGTACATTGCTGAGGGGAGCAGCGGGCGAGTCAAGAGAGGTCTGCTGTGCCATGTGGGTTGTTCCCTGGCTGGCTGGGGATTGAAGTTGTCCTGCAGAGTCTGAGGACAGCTTCATAGATTGCGTCCTAACCCCTTGCACCACCAGGGAGGCCCAATATGTTTAAATTTTAGAACCACAGAATTGCATCCCTTATAAAAAATTTGTCACTGGATAGTATTGAAAAATTACTGGAGAAATACTCAGTATTACTTGAATATTGCTTTATTTTCGCTAGCAATCAGATTTTTTTTTTTCTGAAAAGGACAACATGTGTTTTCATTTCTTTAAGAAGTTAGCTTCGTGTGATCAACCTCTAAATAGCCATTGGACAATGAGAGTCATCAATTCCCATCTTCAAGAAGAAACAAAACAGCTGCAACAGATTTTAAAAGATTCTGAAGTTTATGGTTTACTTCCTTCATAATGTGAATCCAAAAATCTTCAGAGAATAAATCCTGTCTTGGAGGATTAATAGAGGCCATCTATTGGGTTGAACCAGAAGAAGTGCAAATGAGGAGAAAGTGTTACAGGGCAACCCCAAGGGTAAAAAATGGTAACCTGGGTGTGAATCCTCACTGCTGAATTTAAGAACTCCAGACAAGACTCAAAAGTATGCACACAGAGAGAAGTTAATAACACACTATTTACAAAGGAAATGAGAAAAGGGAGAACACAGAGATAAATTAAATGGTCAGCATGTCTTACCAGTAATGCCATCTGTAGTGAGACCCTGGGACCAGGCAAACAACAGGAAAACCAGAGTGCAAGCCAAAATGGTTTGGTTTTATACCAGGCATGACTGCTTATTTCCACCTTTAGTTCCCAGCAAACCTCCTTCAGTAAATCAAGAGTCATCATAGATTCATGGTACAACGGGAGTTATAATCCTAAATTCTCTTTGGCAGGGAGGTGGGGATGGAGCCCATAAAACATCAGGGCATGGAATTCATTCAGGACATACTATTCCTTCAACAAAAGGACAACATTTGTAGATGTGAGCCCACCCATTAATATAACTTAGTATTTTACTATTTCTCATGTATTGCGGGACAGGAAATTAAAATATATTATTTACCTATTATTGACCCTATCAAATATTCATGTTGATTATTGCTCATTAAGTACACTTTATGAAAGGCTTTTCATGTTTTTGGATTAAGACATATAGGAGACTACAGGGACTGAAGTGATTTTGCCCAACATGTCCCAGTTGGTGAGCCATGCCACTCCAGCGTATGAATGTCAGTGTTTATTTTCTGCTCTTAATGAGTAAACTTGACCTTTTAAATCATGCTTTCCAAACTTCTGTCATGTGCGTAACACTGCCATGAGTTTCATTGTTGTTATATAATACCCACATACTTATTTAATAGTTTTCTCTCATCAATTTGAATTTAGTTCTATCTCCTTTGTTAACTTTGCCTTGTTCTAAGAATAATAACCAAACTCAATATGACAGAATAATCATGATTTTTCTACTATATATTATAATATTTGCACAATTTAAATTTGTGCTGTGTTCATCTATGCCTTACTTAAAATATTGGCACAAGTATTATTCTTGCCACCTTTTCAGAAACACTCTACTAGAGTAAAGAAAGGTCCTGACAGGAAGATGCATTTCTCCTTAGTCCATTTTCAGGAAACTGATCTTTCCTTCATATTGGGCCACCAGCCTCCCCTGGGCTCTTCCTCCTCTCAAGAAACTATTAAGCAGTATAAAGTAGAAGCAGGACATAAGTAATTTAGTAGAACCTCAAGAGAGCAGAGTTTCAAAGGTGAAACTTAGAAAGATGGAATAAAACAAGCCTCTGGCTGCAGCTAGCTCAGCTGTGGACAATGCTTGAGGTGCTGACAGGAGAGGAACTGACCTATGGTTTCCCTGAAGCAAAAGGAAACATGCAGACCTTGCACTTCTTTCCCAGGGTTAACTAAAATGGCAGAAAGATTTCATGGCTTGCTCTGGAGAACCTAAAACAGGGTCAACTTAACATTGAGCATTCCATAGATTTTAATGATAAGATCACCAAAGGAAGAAGAAACATGAATGAATTTAACTCTATTCAAGCCAGTTTAGGCTTTGACCATTTCATTTCTCTCAAGTTGATTCAGTTAATTGATTTTTAAGTATTATTTAAGGTTCCCATAAAGAAAATTCTAGTATAGTGGGACAAATGTTTCTCCATAATAAACATACAGATGACCAAAAGGCATATAAAAAAGATGCTCAAGATCTTTTTTTTGTTATCCCTTGTTACCAGGGAAATGCAAAATAAAGTCATAATGGATATCAACTTGTGCCTATGAAAATGGCTTTTATTAAAAAGACAAGAAACAGGGCCTCCCCAGTGGCGCAGCGGTTGATTGCTGGGCTGCGAAGCTGCCTGCAGCCTCTACAGTGCCGGTTCAATCCCCAGCCACCAGCGAGGGTCGCACATGGTGCACAGACCTCTTCTGCCACCCGCTGCTTGCCTCAGCAGTGTACTTCATCAATCCGCCTGTTCTGTTCCCTGCTCTGGCTCTGGTGAATTCTCTCACCCTCCCACGCTTCTGACTGTACCCAGTGCTTGTATAAATAAATAAATAAATCTTAAAAAAAAAAAAAAGACAAGAAACCGCATGTCTTGGCGAGGATGTAGAAAAAGGAAGCCTTCACACACTTTTAGTGGTAATGTAAGTTGATGCGGCCGTTATGGAAAACAGTATGAAGGTTACTCAAAAAATTAAGAATAGACATGCCATATAATCCAGCTATTCTACTGCAATGTATTTATATAAAGGCTGCTAAAACATTTACCCTAAGAGATAATACCACCCCCATATTCATCACAGCATTGTTCTCAATAGCCAAGAGTTGAAAACTCTAGAAGGAAGCAATATATCCATTGACAGATAAGTAGATAAAGAAAATGTGCCATATATACACAATGGAATACTACTTAGCTATAAAAAAGTCTGAAATCCTGCATTTGCAAAAACATGGTTGGACCTAGAGAATATTATGTTAAGTCAGAGAAAGATGAAAATCTATCCACCTACCTACCTACCTGTCTGTCTAGTACATTTTAAAAAAAGACAAGTTTATTAGGAAAAGGAGAAAGTAAAAAAAAGAGACATCTGCCTAGTCACAGGTGGGCAGAGAAAAGAGCTGTCATATCACATAATTTCTCTCTCGTGTGGTAGATAAAGAAACAAAATAAATAAATAAATAAACAAACAACAGTACTCAGGCTTACAAGAAAAAATGATTACCAGAAAGGAAGGGGAAATCAAGGTAGATAAATTAGATAAATAGGTGGGGTGAATTGTATGGTGATAGATGGAAATTAGACTTCTGGTTTTCTTTCTTCTTCCTTTTGTCCTGTGATATCCCTGTGGGTAGCCTTGGAGGTAAGAGGTAAGCACAGTCCCCCCCACCCCACCACCATCCCTTGTATCCCCTCATCCTTTCACTGCCCCTTACCTCAGAGCCCTGGGGATGTTAGTTGATATACAGTACTTTTTTGGAAGTGTTTTACATTGTCAAATTGTTTATAATATGAATGTTTAATATTTGTTTCTAGAAACTAGACTTTTGATGATGAACATTATATTGTATATATACCTGTTGACATTAAAGTCTGTATACTTGAAATCTGTATAATGCTATAAATAAGAGTAACTTCAAATTAAGAAAAGAAAGAAAAATGGATAAATTTTAATAAAATTATAGCTTTCTTTTGTTTATTACTATTCTGTTTTCACATTCTGAGAATCATACCAGAATCTTGATAGCATATAAATACACAAACATACACATACACACAAATATACATATACATGCACATACATATATACTCCTATATTTTTCATTTAGATGATGTTAAGGATTGAATATGTGTATACCCACTAAAATTCATATGTTGAATCCCTACACTCCAATATGTTGATGTTCAGAGGTGGGATATTTAGGAGATAACTATGCTTAGATGAGATCATGAGGATAGGGCCCCTGTGATAGGATTAGTGTCCAGCTAAGAAGAGGAGGAGATACCCAGATTCCTACTTCCTCCATGTGAGGAAGCCTTGAGATAGTGACTATGTTCAAACTAGGAAGACAGCTGAATTTACCAGCACCTCAGTCTTAGACATTCCAACCTCCAAAATTGTAAATAAATGTCTGCTGTTAAGCCATTCAGTCTATGATATTTTGTAATTGCAGTCCAAGTTGACTCACTTGAGAGAGAGGAAGCTTGGCAAATTGTTGATTTAGAAAGTAGAGCTGGGTACAAGACTAATGTTCTGTAAGAGAGCAAAAGATAGCCGTCTTTGAAAGGAACAGTCCTTCTGAATGGTTGTGTATAGAGTAGTATGGCAAAAGTCAAGGGCAGAGAAACCCCCTGAAAAATATAAGAAGAGGAAGTTCCTAGTGACTCCTCATAGCTGCTGTGCAAAGCTGAGATGTAAGAAAGGATGAGATAGAGCATGATATGATGGTAAATTATATGGGCTCTGGACTGAAACAATTAGGTTCTTTACTCAGTAGGTTTGTGACCTTGGAGAGTATAGTTATCTCATTAGCTGCAATTTTCTCATCCTCGAAATTGGGAGAATTAAAACCCCTAATTTAGTCGGTTCTTTTTGTCAAGTGAGGTATTACATTTAAAGTGCCTGTGTTAGCTTTTTATAATCAGTGCATCCTAGATAATCATTCATATAGGAATATACTTTCTACCACGTTTGAGCTGCAGAATCAATGAATCATCAATATAAAGTTGACTAAGGAAAAAAAAAAAGATTATTTTGGGCTTTCATGGTGGTGCAAGGGATGAAGTCTCAGCACAATGAAGCTATGAGTAGCCACTGCAGCATGGGTTCTATCCCAGGCCAGGGGGTTGATCCCAGGCTAGGCATCTGACCCACATGTGCAGTAGACCTCTCCTATTTTGCCTGCTCCTCCCCTCAGCAATGTATTTCAATGGATCTGCCTGTTCTGCTCCCCACTCTGTCTTTGATGAATCCTTTCACCTCTCTGCACCTCTGGCCTACACTCCAGCTCTTGTATGCATAAATAAATAAATCTTTAAAAGAAAAATATTGAATGGTTTCATTATAGGAGGAATATAGGGGAACCAAATAAGGATTCAGGGGAAAACAATAGCAATTAAAAAAAAACCACAAAAATAAACAGACAACTATAAATCAGAGACATCCTCCAGCAGAGAGGGAGGGAGAGGGGTCAAAACAAAGGTGGGACAAGCACAAGGGACTATGGAGATGGTGCACTAGTGAATTGGTGGTGGAAATTATATGGGGACCAAACCTGAGAAAAGAGAGCAAACAATGTTAAAAAAAAATGAACAATGATGTAAAATATATATAAAATACAAATTAATAAAAAATAAAAGATTAACAAGCTTGAAGATCAAAACCAAGCAAAAAAAATCTTTAAAAAACAGATATTTGTAAACTCCATACATGAAAAATTAACAAATCTCTTTAGGGATAACAATTGTTCCTATTTAATCTAAATGGCAACAATTAAATGGACTCTTACAAAGAAATATCATTTATAGATGAATATGGTTGCATATAAGATCTCTTGGTGTTGTTAAGACACCTTCATTCACCCACCTATGTTTAGATGTAGCAGATATTGCAGATTAATTTTTCAGTTACAGGTGAATTTAAAACATTGTTTTAAATTCCCATTGGCATTTTTGTCTGTAGCTACCCAGATTCATGGTATTGTAAAAGACTGAAACAAGTTTGGATGTTCAACATCATATTTTCTACCTATCTGACCCAACATCATCAGATACTATAATAATAAACCTCAAATAGCCACAGATCAAGTAATTTTTTACACCCTTATGTGAGGGTTCGTAGAGAATCATGATATACTATTGCTTCTTGTTCTCAGGTCAGCAATGTCACAAAGAAGAGGAACTATTTTAGAATTATAGAATGGAAACTATAGTCACCCACCACCCCCAAATTCATATCTACTTAGAAACTCAGAATATGACCTTATTTGAAAATAGGGTCTTTGCAGATATAGTTAAGATGAGATCATCGTGGATTAGGGTGGACCCTAAATGCATTGACTAGTGTTTGTAAGAAAAGGAGGAGACACAGAGAGACTTGCGAACTCAGAGGAGACAGAAATACAGAGAAGAAAGCAATGGAGACAAAGGTTGGAGAACTATGCATACATGCAGAGAAATAACAAAGATTCTCAGGAACCATCACACATTAGAAGAAGCAAGGAAGGGTTCTTACCTCACACCTTCAGATGTAAGATGGCCCCGTTGATACCTTGGTTTTGTACTTCTAACTTCAAGAACTATGAGAGAATAAATATCTGTTCCTATAACCCCCTAAATTTGTGGAAGCTTGTTATAGCATCCCTGGGAAACTAACATACAAGTTGTTTCCCTCCAGTCCTGCATTTTATGGTAAAGACTGAAACATGGTAAAGGAGCTTAGGTGTGACAACTAAGAGTTAAATATATTCAGGATAGATTTATTGTCTAGGTCTGTGATTTTCCATGATTTACTGATTCTTGAATATCTCTTAAGAACATTTAACTTCCATGAGAAATTCTGATTTGGGGGAGATAGTTTCTTTTTTAAAACATGTTATTTCATTAAAGGACATCTTATATCGAAATTATGACTTTCGTTGCTATATACCTGTTATATTTAAATGATCTCTGTTCATTTTCCTTTATGCATATGTGATTAATGTCGGTAAAAAGAAGACTTCAAAATATTTGTTAACATAGAACTCCTTTCTGTTTTCCCCAGCTATTCCTTATTAGCTCTAACATTCTGAGATTTTGTCATTATGCACCTTTCACAAGGACAACTTCACAAGATATGGAATCCTCTTAAAAGACAAGTGCTTTAATCGTGAAACCTAACTCTTTAAAAATTCTGTTTGATGACAAAGACATTCTTAGAACATTATCTTCAGTAATCTCATTTTTAAGAGACCGAGGTTGTTTGTTACTGCCTTTGCAAATTAGAAATAAATTGTTTTTGATTTGCTCCACAGTTCTATTTAAGGAACATAACAATAAATCTTTAAGTAGTAAAAGATAAATATAAAAAATGCTGTCAGAGTAACTGAGTTATGCTGAGCCATAAGTATGCATTTTGACAGTAATTAAGTGGCATCCTTTTAGAGATATTAGGAGTGAAAGTTCCAGGAAATGGTGAAATGTTTTTTGGGTGGTAGGAGCTCACCTTGGGTAAGTTACCAGTGCTGCCACAGTGTGACACTAACCAGAAGAATACAGGACAGACTGATTTCATGTGTAAGTGTGCATTGTCTTTGGGGAAACGTTGCATTTCCGTAATCAGTGCTAGATTTCGGTGTGCATGAAAGTAGCAACATCTTTACACTTATGTCGTTTTGTGCCTGGGCTCTGAATATTCTACAAGAGTAATATCTGTGAATTTTCTGAAATCTTTTCTTTTTATCCTGTGAATTTGAATATGACCCTTAAAAAAAACAATTATCTTGGTTTCTAAGCATTGTTTCTAACAGCATGGCAAAGGATAGGAAGAAGTAAATGAGTAAAAACAGTCAAATTTTGGGTAGAGGGCAAAACCACTTAGGTTTACTTAACAACCATTGTCTTCTGAATAGCAATGAGTTTGTTTTTCCTAAACTCATGGCAAGAGTCTCAGAAAATTTGAAAGTCCTCTATAGTTGTTTCCTGGGGTTGCAGTGGGGGGAAAAACAATATGATTTATGTGGTTTAAGACAACAGAAATGTATTCTCTCACAGCTCTGAAGTCAGAGGTCCCCAATCAGTGTCTGCAGGAACTCTAAAGGAGAATCTGTCCCATGCTTTTTTCTAACTTCTGGTGACTGTCAGAAGTCCCTGGCCTTCCCTGGTTTACAGAGGCATTACTCCAATCTCTGCCTCCAACTTTCAGTGTCTTCCATTCTGTACTTCTATGTCTCAAATCAACTACTTTCTCTTATAAGTACACCAGTCACAGGATTTAGCAGCTACCCTAAATCCAGAATTTCTTGCTTGAGATCCTTAATTATATCTACGAGGACCCTATTCCCAATTACGGCCAAATTCACAAATATCAATGATTAGGACTCAGACATTTTGGGAGGAAAACTATTCATTCTATTCTAATTGCTTATATGGCAAGGTAGTAATATGATCAGATGTGTCTTATAAAGCAGCACTAGTTTATCATAGGTTTCCCCACAATATAAGAGCATGATATTTAATAGGGCTCAAAAAATCAAATGAAATTTGAGAGATCTTGTTTAATTTGGATATTATAGTATTAGAATCCAAAATGTGCAACTTCTCTTTAAGAACAGGGTATCTATCTCCATTTCTTTGTGGCTTATCTAAACTGAGTAGCCATGTTGCAAAACAGGTAGGCTTAAGGGGTGACATAGTGTCTAACCTTTAAAGATTCATCTGGGTACCCATCTGAAGGTTCTTCCTGCCTAAATAGATATCCCTACTGTGATAATATTATTTACTACATTTGACTTGCTTTTCAGGATTGAAGAAGGAACCTCAGCTGCCCACTTTGCTATTTGTTAAAAATGAATTGTCCTTGTAAAGAATATTAATTATAATCAACAATCTCAAAAGAGGACTGTGGGTGAACTTGGAGAGCAGGGGTGAAGGACATATCGTAGTGAACAGCCTGTAACTCTAATGCTTCATTGAGAGCAGATGGCATTCAGAGTCAGTCCACTTAAGATTACCTCATAATAAAGATTAAAGTTGCATGTCCCCTTCCAGAGGTATGCTCACAGGCTGCTGATGTTTGAATGAGTTCGTGGCCCACCTTCTTCCATGTTAGATTTTTTTCCCCTCCATTTGTCTAAATCACTCCATATTTTACTAACGGATCTGTCCATAAAATCAAGATTTTAAAAATTGATAATTTAATGTCATCACTATTTTTCATTAACAGAGACTAGAGTTTTTATTATTATTGGTTTTTTTTTTTGTTCCAGATCTTAATTTTACAAGAATGTTTTGAATTGTACTCATGTTTGTGATATAGTCTGTTTCCCAGGTATGTGAAGTTGGTAATTAGCCTATGAATACAAAGGGCATTTTTTTCTGTGATGCTGGCCTTGAGAGCGAAGGAATATGGGTGTTATAACAACGGAGCAGCTTTAACAGAATTTCTTTTTTTTTTAAAGATTTATTTATTTATTTATACAAGAACTGGGGTACAGGCCAGATGCGTGGGAGGGTGAGAGGATTCACTGGAGACAGATCGGGGAACAGAACAGGCAGACTGAAGAAATACACTGCTGAGGGGAGTAGCGGGAGAGACAGGAGATGTCTGCTTACCAAGTGGGATTCTTGCCAGCCGGCTAGGATCAAACCTGTGCTGCAGAGGCTGCGGACAGCTTCACAGCACAGTGCTCAACTGCCTGCGCCACCAAGGAGGCTCTTTAATCAGAATTTCTAATGCACAACAGAGAGTCTGATACAAGCCTGTTTCATTCTTCTCATGAGATGCTGGAAGCCATTATTTCAGTGGATAAAGTAGTACATTGTTCCAATTCATGACCATTTGCGAGTTTCAGTAGACAGCCCATGCGAAATCTTGGAATAATTATACACACACATGAAGCATCAAGTAGACAATGATTAAAAAAATATTTATTTATTTATGCATACAAGAACTGGGGAATAGGCCAGAGATTCAGGGGGAGGAAGGTGAGGAGATTCACCAGAGTAGGGAGCAGAACAGGCGGATCTACTGAAATACACTGCTGAAGGGAGCAGTGGGGGAGACAGGAGAGGTCTGCTGTGCCATGTGGGTCAGCTCCCTGGCCAGGAATCAAACTTGTGCTGCAGTACCTGCTGATAGCTTCGCAGTGCTGAAGCTTAACCCCTTGTACCCCCAGGGAGGCCCCTAGTAGACAATTTTTAATGCAATCTGTAGAAGTCTAAATTCTTGAATTCAGGCAAAGTCAAAAGAATATACATGTTTGAGGAATCACTTAAAACCAGCGGTACAATTAAGCATAAGAGAACCTAGCTTATTTTATTGTCTTGGTATGTCCAATGCTACATGTAGTAAGCCTAAGAACAGACCTAACTGATAGGTCCACTTGTATTTGCTCAGCAACAGCTGACTAAAATGAAATTACTGTCCTCAACAGGACAATGGGGTATTAGACAGTTTTTTAGAGATGTGGTTATGTTTATACAATATTCAATATACAATATTCATATCTTCTAAGTGTCAGAATTTAGTCAAGGTAGGAAACACCATTTCCATCTTAGTGATCACAATCTTTACAGAAATGCAAGGTCTCCCTTCTACAAGCTGGTCAGTGACCTCACCTCCCTGTAGGCTGATTACCAATGCACGAGTCTTTGCTGACTCTGCATAGAGGCCTCTACAATGCTCGTGTTATTGCAAGATAAATTATCTTTCAGTTCTAAATGTGAATTTTCAAAATGCTTAGCATCAAGTCATATGCCATGTTCATTTCCCTCAGCTTTCTTTTTACTTTTCGGAAACTGAACAGCACATGTATCAAATGTGTTAAATTGATGATTTCACTTGCTGTTATAAAGTACCTGTAGTGCTTATCCCATCAAGCCCCAGGGCCTGAATTTACTTCACAGGATTGTAAGTGCTGGAGGTTTAACTGGTGCATGTGCAAAATGTTTGTCTTAAACTTGAAAAATCCTGAACTCCTGTTCTTCTCTGAAGCTATCAATCCTAAATTACAACTTCAGTTTTATGACACTGAGAAGGGGCTGTTGTAAAATACAAATGTTGTACAGGTTTTATCCTTTCTACAATGAAAAGGAAAAATGTATCTTCTAACCTTCAATAAACATTTAGAAGATTATATTGAAGGCTCTACAGTCCTAGTAGAAATATGTCAGAAAAATATTGCTGAGTCCACAACCTACAGGAGAGAACTAATATGACTGGCACACTTTGTTTCTTAGTTTCTAAATCCAGGTAAAGATTTCTTACAAAGAAAGACAAATACACTACTGCAAATGTAAAGGAAGCCCAAAGAGATTTCTGGCTAACAGTGAAAAGATGTAAGGTAGGAAGGAAGAAATATTATCACATTAGCAGTCAGAAAATATATATCATTTCTAATATTTGAAGTTCCAATGCTTCATGAAATCCTTTTGACTGTTGTCTGGAGGGCTGTGAGATTTTCACTGACCAAGACTAGATTCCCTCTGTTTTGCAAAACTGTATTTTGTTAGCAAGACACATTTTCTCTTTTTCACAGGGAAAGATCTTTTGTCATTTATTTGACAAGTCTTAACATTCTCTCTTAGAACTGCATAAGGAACCTCTCAACAAATTACGGACAGAATATGATACAGCCAAAATTGGCAAGTAAACTACTCATTATGAATACAGAACTTAGAGACTCTTACATAGACTTAAAGTAGTACAATACAAAGCCAAGCTGTGCCAGAACCAGGCAGTGCTGTGGTTGCTGTTCATGGGACTGAGGCATCACCCTTAATGTTGATGGCAATATTATTCCTCTAAATTTGATGCAATGAGAGCTGTCTGCCGTATATCTCCAGAATTTTTAATTAAATGAATCAAGAAATGACAAACCTGTGGGAAGGAGGAAACAAAATCAAAAACAAAACCAAAGAGAGAGAGAGACAAATCAATTAGGCTATTGGGAAGTGACGACTTCTGAGAAGAATAAAGATAAGACATTTCTCTTTTAAAGTGATATTCAGGTATTTTGACTCAAGGAAACAAATTACCATTGACTTTGGTCAAAGTAAAGTGGTTCAAGAAATATAGGAAAATCATGTAATAAAATGACATTTAAAAATATTAAAAAGGAGGACCTCCTTGGTGGCACGGGTGATTGAGCTTTGTGCTGTGAGGCCATCCTCAGCCTCTGCAGTGCGGGTTCAATCCTGGCTGACTGGTGAGATGCCCACTGGGCACAGTAGACCTCTCCTGTCATGCCCGCTGCTCCCCTCAGCAGTGTATTTCAGTCAGTCTGCCTTTTCTGTTCCCCACTCTGTCTCTGGTGAATCCTCTCACCCTCCTGCACATCTGGCCTGTACCCTGGTTCTTGTGTCCATGAATAAATAAATCTTAAAAAAAAAAGAAAAATCACATAGCAGACTTGTAAGTAAATATCATTTAAAAATATTAAAAAGGAAATTTTTAGAATTTATAGAATGAACATTTCTTTAGGCTTAAGGATATCATTATTAAACTTCCAGTTGCATACTTTTAGTTTTTTTACATTCCTATATTTAAAATATTTTAACATTTATACTACAGTAAAGTATATTGCTTATATTCTATGGTGGGGACAGTTCATTTATTGTTTGGCATATTTATTTTATTTCTGATTGGAACAGGTGTATCTCTCCATCCAATAATTTTTAATGGTCATGCTTTCCTCTTGAAAAATCTGCTTATATTCATGGAGCTTATAAACCTTACTAATATTGAAAATTATCTTCACATCTTATGGTGGGACCAAATGAATAAGTTCTATTCATTTTGTAACTTTCCACTTTGCAAAAGTGATGTAGAGAAATGAGAATTAAAATATTTATAACTGCAAATTTTGGGAAATTTTAGAAGTTTTTATGTGTGATTTGGGTGATCAGGAAATTGTTTGACATAGTCTCATGTTTGCAAATTGAATCAATTCACTTTTTCTCTCTTTAAGTTTAGTCACCCCTTGCCCTGGTGAAGCACACTGTATGTTTGAGAGTTCTAGAAAAGATAGACTACTTGAACAGAAAAAAAAAAAAAAAAGATAGACATACTTGATCATTTCAAACAGCTGTTTCTGAAATATCCTTGCTTTTGTATGATGAAAAACAGATTTAATATGTCATGGTTTGGTGATGCACTTTAAAATTTTAAGTGTTACCTCTTATATTTCTTATGCATTATCTCACTGAGTGTTGCCAACTAGGTTGCACATTAATTACATTAATTTATTTACCATGAACAAATAAAGAAAATAGAATTTAGAAAGATCAAGTGACTTGCTTAGGGTCACTAAGCTAATTTGTAACAGATCTGAATTAGAAATTCACTCAATTGAGTCCAATGTTTATGTTAGAATTCTAGAAGTACAAGCTTTCTCTGTTGTTCAACAAAGATTAGGGGGATGATGACTCATTTCTCAATTACTAAGTAGAGAGTAGCAACTTTTAGGTGATCAAAAAACTGTATTAGAGTTATCAGATTTTCTTGGATGGCAGTTTTAACAGTCTCCAATGTCAAAGGTTATTATTCCCCCACATATAATATCTGACAACTCCCAGGAAACAGTAATATCCCTTAAAATGATTTAAATATCTGTTTTGCTTTTCTTACTTTTTTTTTTGAAGATTTATTTATTTATGTGTATAAGAACTGGGGTACAGGACAGAGGTGTGGTGGGTGAGAGGATTCAGCAGAGACAGAGTGGGGAACAGAACAGGAGGACTGACGAAATACACTGCTACGGGGAGCAGCAGGCGAGTCAGGAGAGGTCTGCTGAGCCATTTGCATATCTCCCTGGCAGGTGGGGGATCAAACTCACGCTACAGTGGCTATGGATAGCTTTATAGATTGCATCTTAACCCCTTGTGCCACCAGGGAGGCACTATTTCTTTCTTTTGTTGTACATTTTTTTTTTTTTTATAGAGGCATGTTTTATTTATTTGTTTGTTTGTTTGTTTTGTTTATACATGCACTGGGTACAGTCAGAAGCGCGGGAGGGTGAGAGAATTCACCAGAGCCAGAGTGGGGAGCAGAGCAGGCAGAAGGACTGAAGGACACTGCTGAGGGGAGCAGAGGGAGGCAGGAGAGGTCTGCGCACCATGTGGGACCCTCCTCAGGTGGCCAGGGAGCAGCTGGTGATCGAACAGGCGCCGCAGAGCTGCGGGCAGCTTTGCAACCCAACACTCAACCGCTGCTCCACCGGGGAGGCCCTGTTGTACATTTTTTTAATAAAAATGCCCCTTTATAGTGGATAGGGGCTTCCACATATCTAAAATATTTCTGCATCAGATCTCACATTTATTTTTGGGCATCCTAATTTTTGCATAAAATATGTGGACTGGTCATAGTTGTTTTCACATCTTACAGATAGTCTTTCAGTCTAGATACTTTCAGGAATTTCTAAAGTTCACAGAGGTAACAAATGATGGAACAGGATTGTATCCAGACTATAAGTCTGGCTCTTATTCTTAAAAGGAGGGCATGAGACATTCTTGGCTGCAGCGGGAAGATTTGGCAATGTCTGCAGACATTAGTGTTTTTTAAAACTGGGGGTGCAGTACAACTGTCATATAGTCAGCAGAGGCCAGGGGAGCTGCTAAATATCCTACAGTACTCAAGATAACACTCAACACAGAATGATCCACCCCAAATTGTAAGTAAAGCCAAGGTTGAAAAGCTCTGCCATATAGAAATTTCTATTAATACCTCTGTGTCCTATATTCCCTACGTATATCAAATAGTAAACTGCTATTTGAAGGATAGCAAATTAAGTATTTGAACCCAACAAATGTAGATAGCAAAATTATTATCTGATAGCAAAAGGAAAGTATGCAGACTTCGAAAATAGATAAAACTGCATTAGAATTCTAATTTTGCTACTAAATAACATATACCCTTTGAACAGACTGCATAAAGTTTTTTATGCATTAGTTTCCTGTGGTTTAAAGTAAGAATAAATTCCACCTGTAGGAAATTTTTACAGTATTAGCAATAACAATACCAATAGTTATTATTCTTATTTTGAAATAATAATCATTATTATTATCTCTGTAACTGTTGTTAATATTATTATTCCTCTCTCCTTTCCATGGTTCTGTCTTTAATAGTGTAAGTTGTTCCCCACATGCCCCTGGTTCTTCACCTTGGTGCTTATGGATCTGACCATTCTCTGAACATGGGTGCCAGCCATGTGACCTGTTCAGCAAATTACCTTATACTGATAGATGCACACACCAGTTGGAGCCTGCCTCTTTCAGTCAGTGCCTGGTTTTCAGAGCCTCACAAGGATTCCCTTGGAAGAGTAACATAATTGACAGAAATTATGATTTATTGATTCACTTCATCCTTATTTGTCTCCCTCAGAATTAGAATGAGATCAGGTTGTGTCATGCAGTTTTCACTAAAGTTCTGAAAGGTGAGAATACATATACAGGGAAGAAAATAGATGTTATAATTAGTTAGGCTGGAGTTCAATCACATTTGCTTCTTTTCTAGTTGTTTATTTCTATAATCCAGTAATATTTCTTAGTCTCAGTTACTTTTTTTCATAAAATAGAACTGTCTTATGAATGAAAACAATGCATCTAGTATATACCTAGCTTCATGCTCAACAAATGACAGCAAGTTATTGAAATTTACAAGTACCATGTACATGCTTTAGTGGTAAATTCTATCTGTGTGTCATGATGTTCACAAGTTATTTTCATTACAATGAAAATACTTAAAAGTACAGTCTTCCCAAGATGTATTTTGTACTTACTTTTGTATGGTCAATCTCTCTTTCCTGAAACCTCCAAATTAACATGACATTATCATTCGCTAGATGTTTTATATATTTTTAAGTATTCACTTACATGTGGCTCTTACAATCTAAAATTTAGCAGTTCAATGCAATTTAATACAAATGCAACACTGTTCTTGTTACTGGTAGCTCTGGTCCTTGGAGGATTATGATGAACATTTAACATCTTCAGTTATATGACTGTCAGAAAAAAACTAGTCCCATTCTACAAAAAGAGGTGTACCTAAGAGAAAAAAAAAAAAAAAACTCCTCTCATTTCAAAGACTCCTTTCTTATTGTGTATTTCTCTAACTTCATCAAAACATCTTTTCTATGTGAAAGTATAGTGGAAAATGTTATCAATAGAAATGAGAGAAGTGAGTTTGCCTGTAAGACCCTTATTCTTAATTCAGCGATGTGTGTTCTGATGAACTCTCATTGTTCTCTTCAGTATTGCAGGAGAAAAAAAATCTGTCCTCTTTTCCCTCCTTTTAGGTTCTTTGGATGGTCTAATAATAATATTGACAGAAGACATAGAGAAATGAACAGACCATTTTGCTTTTATATCTTTTTTAGACAAAGAATTGCAAAGAAAAAAGTATACTTTTTCATTGGGGAATTCATCTCCTTCTTGAGTTGTAACAAGACTACCGCTGTGTTCCCTTTGAACCAACTGTTTCATGACTCACATTAGTGCAAAATGATCTGTGTGCCTGGGTGGTGCCTGTTAAGGCCACCTGTTCTGAACCCCATCAGTGTCTTGAGACATTTAGGTGAGCACCTTAACAATTGAATCTGACATGGATAGATCTGATGGATATCACAATGACATAAAAAATAAGTCAGTGTAAAGGTATTCCTTAAGCCATAAGGAAATAAGGGAGCCTAAAAGAGCATGAGGGAGAAATATTAACTAGAACAATTTCAAATTCACCTATTTACTTGCTTTGGTGGAGAAATCAGAAGCCCGTCCTAGTTTTAGTTAACTCTTCCTTGTTTTAAGCCAACCAAACATCTATGTTATCTCTAACTTGAGATTCTGGTAATTTATTTCTCCTTCCATTGGTATATTCATTCATTCAAGAATTTTTATTTAGCTGTAAGTGTTGAAGTGACCTGGTGGACAGAGGGGGCTGAAGTCTTCCCCTTCATGTCCAGCTCTGCCCATGCTGGAGGGAAAACTGTTCAGTGACATGATCTGAACTTTGCCCCTGATGTCTTGAGTGAGAGGCTATTGGGCAAGGGGTAGAAATGAGTGATTGTGTTGGGAACCTTTATTTGGGAGCTATGCATGTAAGTCATCAGAATTAATGTGGATGACAGCCACCCCACACCCCACTGGCCAGGTAGGTGGCAGGGAGGGGGGCAGGTTAGCAACCCACTCTCACCTCATGAACAGCAGCACATTTGTCATACCCTGCAAGCATCTCCAGCTGCAGTTATATCTCACACCATTGGTTGGTGGTTGGTAACTGTGTCTCCCCCCACCCCCACTTTGTGAGTTCTCCTTCTCCCTATAAAATGGTAGTTAATTTATTTTTCTCTTTGGCTGCACCAAAGGCCCTTTGTCTATATTTGTGCATTGAGTACATGGACCCAGAAACTGTGAGAGAGGTTCTGCCCTGGTAAGAATTTTTAGAACCTTTGTCCAGTGACATTAGGAATTCTGTCTGGTACCACAATGCTTTCGTAATAAAAAACATTGTTGTATGATCATGAGGTGTAAAATCTAGTGTGGGAGTTATTAAAAACCAACTAAATAAGTCAAAAATAAATGATTGTATTGCTATGAAGGAAACGGAGTGTAAAATAGAGAATTACAGGAAAATACTTTAAATAGAGTGGTCAGATGAAGCTCCACTTAGAGGTGATAATATTGCTGGGGTGTGTGATGGGTGGGATGCAAGGAAGGACAGTGTGAGCGTATTTCAAGTCAAGTAAATTCATCTAAAAATGTAAACTCCTGTAAGATCACTTGGCTTACCATTTCTTCAAAACCTTGCTAGATGCCTTGGGGATTAAGATGATAATTTTGAAGTCCCAGTTTTATGGCATAGTACATTGATACTGCAGTTAAGTTACCTTACAAAGGATCTATATTCCACTGTCATTAATTGATGAGGGCATTGTTGCATGAATTATATACCCTTTGGTAAATAGGTGGTAGGATACCTTGTTTGATTTTTTTTTTTTAAATGTATATACCTCCCACTTTCTTTCAGACAGCCCTTCAAAGACTCCTGCCAACTTGGAGTAGTTTAAGTATCTAGATTATTTAACAATGCAGCAGAATATCAAGTTATTCTAAAAGATAATGTGTAACCTTTTTTTTTCCCCCACATACAGTCCTCTCTTAAGGAAGAATAAAATATTTGAATTTATTTTTTAAAATTTGTTTTAGATTTATTTATTTATTTATACAAGTGCTGGGTACAGTCAGAAGCATGGGGGGAGGCGGTGAGAGAATTCACCAGAGCCAGAGCGGGGAGCAGAACAGGCAGATCGACGAAGTACATTGCTGAGGGGAGCAGCGGGCGGCAGGAGAGGTCTGTGTGCCATGTGGGACCCTCACCCGGTGGCTGGGGTTTGAACTGGTGCTGCAGAGGCTGCGGGCAGCTTCTCAGCCCAGCACTCAACCACTGTGCCACCAGAGAGGCCCAAATATTTGATTTATTCTGTGACCTTCCCAGATTATCTTTTCACCCACAACACACTGTCAACCTCCATCCTTCCTTCCACTCCAGAGTTATCTTGCCTTTCACCCCTTCCCTGTGCAATTTGCACCTGTCTCTTATAAAATTGTTTGGTAATTGCATTAGTAGTTGTTTGTGTTCACATCTAGAATGCCAACTCCTTGCAGGCAACCACTATGCCAGCTGTCTACCTCCAAAGCCTTGCATAGTGTCTGGATTAGAATGGAGTCAGTAAGTGTTTGCTTAGTAAAAGAATATTTGAGTAAAGAAGTGAAGGCTGAATTAACAGACTTTGTAAAAGCATGAAGGAAACCACTCAAAACATCTCAATCTCAAAAGATTCTTCTAAACCATATGAAAGAAAATATTCACATTAAAAGTGTGGTTATTTAAATATTAAAATATTTTTAGTGGTTTTAATTAAATCTGTCAGTTAAATTAACATTTAAAATTTAAAACTTAACCATTGGCCTCATTACACAAACAAAATAATAATCTGTTAAGGAACTTACAAATTCGAATAGAAAGTATTGCTCTGTGATTAACCTCCTGTTTTTCCTGAGTTAAAGATCCTGTCCCTTTTCAGTCTGCCTCTGGGATCTTATGTCCTATACGAAAGATCTTTTGGTTTCTCCTTTGAGGAAGTAAAGTATTTAAGAGGAACTGATGAAATATTGAGGAATATTTATCAATATTTTTCATGACATGCCCCTTCCTTCTTGGTTATTTAGGCTGGTCTAATAACCAAACTGACACAAGACAAACAGTAGAAAAAGGCTAATTTTATGCACGCAGAGGTTGATTAAAAAAGGGAGGTAGGAAAATGACTAGAGCATTTTAGCTTTTTATATATTTTTAGACAAAAAAAAAGAAAGGAAGAAGCATTTTATAGATTAATATATAAGTAAAGCTCGTTTATATATCCATCATGACCTGTTATCCCTGGGGATAAGGATGCTCTCTGTCCTGTTACAAGGAGGGTATATATATATAAATTTTTTTTTTTTTTGACAAGGGTGATACATTTCCTTCTGTTCTTGTACCAACTATTTCTTAAGTCGCTTTAGATCAAAATAATCTAGCATTGGCATATTTGGAGTAGAGGACCCTGAGCCCCAAAGCCCCTAAATTTGGAGGAGATTGGGAAGGAAATATGGAGAAAGGGACTAAGTAGGAAAAGAGAGAGGAAGCTGGCCTACTACAAGTCCATGATTATCTTGCAGTTCCTCTTTTGCACATACAAAAAGGTTTATATAACCCTTGTGCATGATATCTCTTTTAATAAACTTTTTTTCTAAAATTTTCAAGTCAAACTAACTTTCTTGGAATATGCATTGTTTTATTCCATAGCTTCACACCTCTGGCACTGTCGTTCATCCCTCCTTTCTATTACCTTGAGAAACTGTGTGCAAGAATGCAAGTACCTGTGTAAATTTTTGCTAGAAGAACGACACATTAAAATCCCAAAATATATCTTTCTATAAAATAAAATGGAAAAGAAAACAGACTTATGTGGAGAGTGAAAATGTGGAGGTCTAAAGCTCAAAAGATAATCATATTGTTTTTAATAGACTGTTTTCTTTGTCCAGAAGCTTCCAGATATCTCCAGGTGTTTGCGCTTAGATGGGAATTTTTTCAAGTGCTGAAATAAGGACATTAAGAGTATTATCAATGAAGGCTATTTTTCATTGTTTTTGATTGCTGTAGAAGAACGCACAAGCCTACAGCTGAGATTCATTGAAGCACCATTCCCTTCCTCAGGGAGCTGTTATTTCAATAAAAACAATGGAATCAGTTAGCATAGGTAATAAAATAATTATAGTAATTTATTTTGGCTATTAAATGTTGCATCCCCTTAGCTAATCATCCACTTCAAGCTATTATTCAAAGTGTTCTGCTCTTTTTGCCTTTAAGTTAAACATCATGAATTTCTATGCACTGATAAATCCAAATCTAATAAATTCCTGATGTGTTTCTTTGCGCCGACAACTCTCTCTATCTTGTTAATTCAATGTTACTCAACACCAATAAAAGATGTTTCCTAATGCAATATAAAAACAAAGAATTACTCGTTACCTAACTTTGTAGCAAGTTACCAGTATATTTAGCCTTCATTACTTTAGGACTACCAAGCTCTCTTGGTAGTGTTATAAACGAAGAAAGTATCTAAGAAGATTTTATTCACAGGGATTTAGAGAGCTGTACTTTCTAGAATAACCCCAGACATCTCCTGCCAAAATTTAGTCCATGAAAGGATATCTTTCAGGATTCAGAGAGCCTAATGCATGTTTCGCCATATGACAGAGTTAGGCTTCCAATTAATTTCAGTTTTATTCAGTTTCACATCCGTTTCATTTTGATAAAGTCTAAACGAGGCATCTCAAATAATCTGGAAGTACAAAGTTTTTATTTTCCTGTTCTGCAGGCATGTTCTATGATTTGTTGAGAGAAACCAAACCAGCATTCTTGATTCTCATTTTCAGACTCCAGATCATTAAATAAAAGAAGCAGCAGAGATAACTTTCAATGATTCCTGTAGGGATTACATATTCAGAGTTTAAAACTCAAGCTATCTCTGTATAATGTTGAAGGAAGCAATACATTTCTTAACCTCCCCCTTCTCTTTCACACTTCTGAACTCAACAAATAAATCAGTAAGGATCTGACTTCAGTTAAAAAAAAAAAAAAAAAAACTTGCTGGAAAACCTTGTCCTTTAGTGTGGTTCAAAGAATAATTTTCAAACTAAAATTGTATCATACTTGAGAACATGTTTAATTAACCATATCTGAGTTTTAAAAAATTGTTTTGAGTTTGTGAGGAGTATCAACAATTGAAAAGCACCTTACAAGCTAATGACAGTTTTGATCCTGAAGTAGTAAAATAACAAATTTCAAGAAACTTGTTTTCAAATATAGTTTGTCATTGAGATTATACTTACAAAAATATTCCAAAGAAATGTACAAAAAATAAACTTCCTATTGAAAAAAAATCTTATGCAGTTGAAATTGTAAATATGTTTATTGGTTTTTATTCAAGTAAAGACCTGAGCTATATTCCCTCTACTTGTCAACATCTGAAACTTTTTGCATAAGGGATAAAGAAACCCCCACCACACAGTAGAATTTTTCTACCCACATTAGATAGTGCCCTTGAATTAATGGAGCTTTTCAATAAAGTAATATATACTCACAGACACACCCCCACAAACACAAAATTCTCATAGAAAAGGATTAACTTCCTGAGGTGTCAGGATTTAGAGTACATCAGAGTATTATTGCCCTTGGCATTATAGCAGGAAGAAAGTGTTCTGCAATATGGACTAACTTTCCTTATTTACAGACTGACCACAGCTATGACAGCCTTCTAACACTGAACCTCTCTTTTCCTTTAAGAACATCAGTTATTCCTGGTGATGAAAATCAGAACTTGCAAAATGTGCTGTTGGATCTTCTAAAAATTGTACTCATTATATTTTTGTTTGTTTTTAAAAGATTTATTTATTTATGCATACAAGAACTGGAGTACAGGCCAGAGGTGTGGTGGGTAAGAAGATTCACCAGAGACAGAGTGGGGAACAGAACAGGTGGATTGACTGAAGTACACTGCTGAGGAGAGCACCGGGCGAGGCAGGAGAGGTCTGCTGCACCTTATGGGTGGCTCCCTGATTGGCCGGGGATTGAACTCACGCTGCAGTGGCTACAGACAGCTTCATAGGTTGCGTCTTAACCCCTTGTGCCACCAGGAAGGCCCTCATTATGTCTTTGTTTGATATTTTTCTTTAAACAGATGATCTTTATAACAATCAGAATTGTCACTAATGAAATATGATTTAGTATATTGCAATAGGACTTATAGTGCTACAAGTGAGACTACTGAGTTTCCATTCAAAAAAGCTGCTGACATGAATATTGAGGTATGAGTTGGAGTTAATCCAGTGTAGAGGAAGCAGGTAGAGGAAACAATAGGTCATGTGCAAATATCCACCCAAAAGACCTAACAACCCCTCCTCCAAATCAGCACCAGATTTCAGGGTGAGACTTTTTTCTAGGCACTACCAATTTAATGTCTCACCCTCCTTTCTCATTTTTAAAAAATTGTGTCAATTTACTCAGTGTGATATCTCTCCAGCCCCTTGCTCTTTTATGTGTTGTCTTGGTATTAGCTATGTGCTATGGTAGAAAATATTTTTTATTATGTTGATAGTGATTTTGAATGAATGATTCTTTAAACTTGTGAAAATGTTCTACCAGAAAGGATTGTTTTTTAAGGTTTTATAGACCCAATTGCTGAATTAGAAATGGTTTATTGGACAGACCATTTAAGTTAGCTTCTTTTGTTTAAAAAGTTATGTGTTAAATAGCTGGGAACTAGGAAGTGATTGCACAAAAGAAATATAAATGTATTGTGATGAATTTTAGTAGTACAAAGAATACAAAAAGCCTTGCATGTAAATTGACTTTATAAATTAGATACCGTAAGCTGGTAATAGAATATAGTAATACCCATGGACAAATTCCAGTCAACAGAAAATTTGAGCTCTTTGAAGATATGGCCAAATCTGTTCTCTTAGAAGTAATAGAAATTTTCTGCCAGTGATGGACTTAACACAGTGGATAACCTTTTCATTAGGCAATTATGTGTTTCAGTCCACAGGATATTCAGTATATATTTTTGTTGTACTTTTTCAGATGTCAGTGACCCCATTTCATAAAATTTAAGTCACCCTGAGGTTTTAAACATCTGAAAAAAATCAATAGATGAGACATTGAAGACTATAATGTATCCACTGAAAATATTTTTTTTCATTCTCTCTTTTCAAAAATTTTTTATTGCTCAAAGCTCCACCTAAACATCAAAAAAAATCATTGAAAAACCTGGGTGATAATTACCCTGTCTTGGATAGTACAGTAAAACACTTTTGTATCTTTGTAGCATTTGAAGCTCTAATCCATTTGGTACAATACCCTAGGAAAGGAGGCAGGGAATGTAAAACCAAGCTAATCCATTGAGCAATGTTTAAAAAAAAGAGAAAAAAAAGGTATTACTCTAAGCCAGGCTTTATTACCATCACAATCAATAGAAACAAATTTGTAGTCACAGTTCACCTTAAGTGACACTAATTAAAATGGTATGTAATTAATGTGTAATTAAATTGCAATTCCTAATTAGTTTATTTGGGCTATTAGGAACTTAACCATTTAGGCTTTCAAGAGGAGCTAGTAGATGTTGTCTGAGTCTAACTTAAAATATGTTTTAAAAGTACAGAGAGTTCTGTGTTACTTTAGAGAGTCAATCCGAGGTCACCTAGTAAAAATAATAAAGGAGTTATAAGTTAAATTAGGACATTAAAAAATAGACCCATCTGGAAGGGAAGGGAGCTACCTGCTGTAGGTGGATGATCTCTGCCACTGGAGATAAGCAAGGACAGGTAGGATGACCATTTAATAGGCAGGGGGTGGAAGGCATAGGATGAAATGCAGACTAGGCGACTTTAAGGCTGCATAAATCATAAGCTGCTTTGATTGTTTAGTTCTAGAAACTTTCTCAGGGATGCAAGGTTTGGAATGAGAGCTCCTAGGCATGGTCTTTATCACCTGAATTGCCTTTCACAATAGTTGCTAAAGTTACAAATAAGAACTTATTTCTCCACCTTGAAAATAAAGTACCCCGATGTCTCTTCCTACTACCTACACTGAAAAGATAGAGAAAAATGAAAACAGAAATGATTTTATGGGTGTACCCATTTGTGCTTCTTTTTATAAATAAGCCCAGATCTCATTTGCTTTCCTGGGCAACTTCCAATAGCAGATGGGAGCAGGGGTTTGTCACATTACAGGTTTCCCTTGCTATCTGAAAGTAGAATGTTCCTGCTTGGTATGTTTTCCTGGCTCATTTTTAGGATCTGAAAAAACTCAATTTTTTTTCCACATAAATTGATGGTGATTGTGTTTCCAGACCCAAAATATAACCTCCCAAAGCAAACTATTGATATATTAGGAATTTTGTACTTTTCAATAGAATAGGAGTCCTGTATAAATAGAGATGCTTAAGCAGTTCTCTGCTTTGGTCCTGGGTCTTAGGAACAGGGGTTAGCTCTTTTCAGCATCCATTGTTAACCCTCCAGGTCAGAACATTCAGGCAGTGCCTTAATAATAAATTATCAGAATTTTATTTCAACGAGATTATTGAAGGAATCTGTACGGAAAATGCATTATGGGCACCAGGTAACAATAAGCCTAATTGGTAGTGAGGGAAAGGTAAGGAAGGATTACAAATTTCAAGTCTCCTAAAAGAGAATGGCCCTTTGGTCTTGGAAAGAATGGTCCTTTGGTCAGGTTTTAGGGATTCCCAAATGAAGCCTTGACCTCTGACTGGAGTAGTAAAGGGGTGGCCATTGCAAATTGTTACATTGTCTAAGAGATTCCAGATAGCTGTTCTTCAGGAGAATATTCATGAGGCTTCTTTTGTGGCAAGAAAATTGAAACCAAAAAGATGAGATTTTGTTGTTTTGTGTTATTAATGACTAGGGGGTAGAATGAAAAAGAGAACTGTAAAATATAAAGCCACCGAGCTCTGGGAAATACAGGAACCAGGATGATTCTGATGGATTTACAGAACAGGATTTAATGGATTTCCCCAACAGAACAACTGCACAAGAGAAGCAGCTATGACAATGTCCCTCCTTTGTGTTATTCTACTCAGAATTCACATGTCCAGGACATGCAGTGTGACTGGTCTCCAGTGGCATGTTTATCTGCTGACTAAGTGGGGTCAGGCTGTTCTATGTCAAGTGCAGCAAGACCTGTGAAGACTCTGGGGAAGTTCTAGAAAACCACATACTCTTATGGGAGGGGGTGGTGGTGGTGGTGGTAGATGTAGGCATGAAAAATAAACAACTCCCATATAAAAAGGAAACAAAATACAAATAAGAATTTTTGTTGACCTGTAGAAATGGAAAAATAGGCTTTCAACATTTATTCCACAATTATTGATTATCTGCAGAGTGTCTCACACTCTGCTCGCATTAAAACAAGCCTTTCTTTCATTCAACTGCCTGTCAATGGGAAGATATTAAGAAAAAAGACTCTGCTTTTAGGGGTCATTTCACACTAAGAATAAACATCTGCATCTATGTTTGTGGTATTATTTTCCTCCAGTGCAGAGCTTTTCTTCTCTCATTTGAAATTTCAGGTTTAGAAGAAGTTTTCATGTTTAGATGTCTGCAAAGCATAGGATACAGAGTTCTTCAGTCTATTTCTTTAGTGACCATATCAGGATGCATAGTGCATTCACACACACACACACACACACACACACACAGGTACCTTCATGATACTACTGAGGCAGATATTAGATGATTGTAAGTCCGAATTTTCTAGTGTTGGTTGTGGTTCTTTGTAACAAATGAAAGATTAGACTAGCTTGGGGCTAGAAACAAAACTCATTCAAATGAGATGGAGTACAAGAAAAAATTACTGGAAAGCTACAAAGGTGCATCTCATGACAACTAAGGTCAAGAACATAGATGAGTAATATGATGGACAAAGGAAAACAGAAATCACCACCATCTACTACCCAAGACTATTTGTTCCTTCACTCTGTCTGTGTCTCAGAAATATATTTCAGTGAGGAATCTCCTGATTTCTCTATTAAAAAGCAAAATACTACACAGAGCACTTTCTTTCCCTATCTTTTCTTACAAAACACTTAACATCTGCTGCAGTAACAAGTGAATTAAAACATCTTAATGGATTATAACAACAGCAGTTTGTCTCTCACTCATGTGTCTATCAAGGCCCAAGTTGTCTCTGCCCCAAGTGAGCAAACACTATCACACATATGCACATATGCATGTGTGTGTATGTATACCCATATGAATATAATTTATTTATTTTTATTTTTTTAATATTAATTTTTTTATTTATACAAGAGCTGGGGTACAGTCCAGAGTCGCGGGAGGGTGAGAGGATTCATCAGAGACAGAGCGGGGAACAGAACAGGCAGATAGACCAAAAGCACTGCTGCGGGGAAAAGCGGGTGAGACAGGAGAGGTCTACCTTGCCATATGGGATTCTCCCTGGCCGGCCAGGAACCGAACCAGCGCTGCAGAGGCTGCAGAGAGCTTCACAGTGCTACACTCAACCCACTGCACCACTGTGGTGGTCCTGAATATAAACTTTAAATTTAAAATATAAATATATTATAAAATATAAATTTAATTATGTTTAGCTTTAAAATTTTAGTGTTTGTAGCAGAATATTGACTATGACTCTTCTTATTCTCCCAGACTTGTGTCTGAGGACAGAGTCTCAGTGAAATTTCAAAGAATCATGCACTTTGCATACTCAAAGGAGCTGCTAAGGAACCTCTAACCTGTAAGGCCAGAAAATATAAGAATACGCATAACTTGTAGTTCTTTTATAATAGCTTCCTCCACACCTCCATTCTTCTGCTCAGAGATATAAAAAGTATATAGAAGAAAGAAAAAGGAGCATTAGGGTCACAGTCCTTGTTGGTAATGCAGCATTGGTGGTATAATATTTTCCTTTCTTCTATGCACAGCATTTCTTAAAAAGCCAAGTGTATTTGTGTTTGACATAGGGGGAGAAACTAGCAGCATTCTTTCTGTTCCCTTGTTGGATCTCTTCTTAGGCAATACAGTTACTGGTCAGCAACCGTGCCAATCTGACCAGTGGAAAGACAATTAGAAAAATATTTCAGGTGAAATATTCTTGAACAGCCTGCCAGCTGCCTTAGTAAAGATGTGAATTTCCAGTGACTCAAATAGTCCCCCAGGGGAATAGTTGCCTTAAGCATGATCAGGGTGTAGGGGGAAACCCCCTCCCCTCTGACTTCCTCTCAGGCTCAACAAGTAATAAAAACAGCATTAGATGCACTAGCAAAGGAAGAATCAAGTCAATAAAGAGTATATGATGGAGCAACAGTGATTATGCAGGTCCTTATTTTGACTGCAGAGAAAGGGATATAAATCCCCAAATAAGGAATGTGGCATACCAAGTAGGGAGACAGGGGAGATTCCATATGACTAGGTGGGTTGACTCTCCCAATAAAGATGAGCTGGATAAAGAGGACATGTTTACAGATGAAGCTACACCTTCATGAAACTCCCTCAAACTATATTCTTTCAGGTTGCAAAAGGAAAATAGGTATTGTTTCTTTAATTAGGCAAAGGGGAAAGGCAGGAGCTTCTCCTTACCTCCCAGGGCCTTGATTGACCCTAGTCCACATACCAAGTTGACATGTATTAGAAGAGGCCTACTTTGCACATCTTGGGGGAACAAAAGAAAAAAAAAATATCTGATTCATTAGGGGTTAGGGAAAAAGACTAATCGTAAAGCATCATCTTGGCTTCTCAACCTGGAGGGTAGAGCAACTTGAGTTAAGGTAGCAGAAGAATGAAAGAGATGACACAGAGCGTAAGCTCCTCTATCAAGAAATCAAGCAAATATGGGAACAATGCGGGGCTCTTTGTACAATCCATACACATGTAGATGTGAGAACCAGGATAGGGAGGCTGCCCGACACATAAGGACACAGAAGGTCATTGTTGAATAATAAAATGATGAGGATACCGTCTGAAGGAATTAAGGAAAAGATTGATTCTTCCTCTCTTCTTTCCATCCTCATATTCCTTAAAATGTACTTAAGCCTACAAAAATATATATTGTATAGTTAAGAGATTAGAATTATAAATTGGACAACCCACTGTTGTAATACTGAAATTTGTCAAGGATGTTAACAGATGCTACCCAAGATATTATTAAACAGTTTTATGGAAGAACTTGATAGGCTTGAGATCAGAAATCAGAGAGAAAAAATCATTTTAATTTCACATGTCAATAATTTGAAGATATCTCAGTAAACCTGTTACCCTCTAGGTTCTTCTTGGGCTGGATTAGGAATCACATTAACATTGAACAGGTTAGTAGGAGATAAGAACAAATTTTAATTAGGAGACTCTATATGGATGGCAACTCTAAAGTGGGGCAAAATAAGGGTATTCGTATCATGAGCAAAGTAATGGGAGTGGACACTGGGGCTTTACAGAGAAATGCGTGGGCTTATCTGATGAATTAAGGGGGGGGGCACATGTGATGAAAATCACTTGCTTTTTAATTCTGTGTCTTCCCTGCCATATCAATAGATTTCTCTGACAGAAAGCTTATTTTTGGTGAAAATCCTAATTCTCAGAAATAGATCCTGTGGGGTAGGTTTTCCCAAAAGTCAAATATGCTTTCTTAATATGCCAAAAGGAGATCTTTTATGTCATCACCTTAATAAGAACTAGAAGTCACTGGAGGCACCATGAGTCTTAGCAGATCTCTTATATTACTTAAAGAATGAAGATATTTTTAGAGCAGTGAAGGCCTTAAGAGCTTTTTAACCCTTACTCTTTTTTTCTTAAAGAAGTACTCATGGTTCCCCCTTTTATGACCTAGAAGAATGCAGTTTGGGGGTTATCATCAGGTGTAGGTTTTTCAGTGAACATGTCCTTTCTATCTGAGAATCTCATGTTTACTCTTAGAGTGAAGATAAGTTCACCCCTTCTTGCCTGTCACATGAAGTCACCCAGTCCCAATACCACACACACCTTCTTGACATGCCAGGTCCCTAAACACTGTATAAATATCCACCCCATTATTCTCCGGAATTTATAACCATATATATTCTCCATCATGTATTAATCAATTGATTTACACTCTGCTAACCCATCTGATGCAATTTTGATTACTCACCAAGGCTGAGAACCCAGAGGGATGGGGAAATTTCCCCTGCACCCCAAAACCCTGATTTTCATTCTTCTAGGTAGTTAAGGAAGTGATAAAAAGCCCCCAGAGACACAACTGAACTTAGCTCAAAATAATCCACATACCAAAGTACTATATCTCAGGAAGACCTTTTCTGAACATCTGGGGAGACCTTTCAAAACCAAATAAATGCCATTGTGGGCCTCCCCGGTGGCACAGCGGTTGAGTGCTGGGTTGTGAAGCTGCCCGCAGCCTCTGCAGTGCTGGTTCGATCCCCAGCTGCTCCCCGGCCACCGGAGGAGGGTCCCACTTGGTTCGTGGACCTCTCCTGCAGCCTGCTGCTCCCCTCAGCAGTGTACTTCAGTCCTTCTGCCTGCTCTGCTCCCCGCTCTGGCTCTGGTGAATTCTCTCACCCTCCCGCGCTTCTGACTATACCCAGTGCTTGTATAAATAAAAAAATAAATCTTTAAAAGAAAAAAAAACATTGTGCTCAAAAATCTCATAAAGCTTTTCCATTTTCTTTGGAACAGTATTTTCCAAATTATTTTTCTGAATGGTATGCCACAAGAGAATGTTCCACAGTGAGTTAAAATAAGTCATTGCATCTTCATCGCCAAGTAAGTGCACTTAGCCCTTTTAAAGACTATGAAGAGCCCTGTAGCTAAGACATCTGTTAACTTGGTTTGACCCAGCCTTTCTCCCATTGATCACAGATCCTATTTTTGTAGTATTGCTATTAAGATCCTGCAAAAAGCCTACTTCACAAACACCAGCTGCTTTAAGAAAACAATTAAGTGTTTAGTGTCATATCGATGGCCCTCCACTAGCTGGTCACCCACATACCAATGCCCTGCCCAAATAAAACTATTTCACTCTTCTGTGACGCAGCCTTCATTTCCACTTCTATGCCTTTCTTTCCCCTAACATTTTTATCGCCAGTATTATTAATTTGTATTCAAATCCTCCCCAACTTTAAGTCCTATTTCAAGTACTACTTTATAATCCATAAAAACAACCCTAATCTGAATACGGAGATGGACTATGGGTGGAGGGAGAGTGACTGTGGCCACACCTGAGGGGAGCAATCATATATTGTCCAAAAATTATGAAAAACAAATTTTAAAAACTACCCTAATCTAATTAAGAGCTGTTCCTTGCTCCTTCCTGTTTACATTCACAGCACCTTGGAATGTCTTTAATTAATCTACCTACCCCAGACTCTCTTTATTATTACTGTTGCTTCTTCTAGCAACATTATTACAAGCTTACCCAGCCATTACTCTGACTCAGACAGACACTGTGCTCAGTTCTTGTCAAAACACCCTTGTAAGTAAATTCTACTCTCACCATCTTACAGTTGAGGAAACTGATACTTTGGATAAACAACTTTATCCAGGCCTTATAGCTAATAAATAGCAGAGCAAAGACATTAATCCAAATCCATTTGAACTCAAATCCATGCTCTGAACCACTATATAATAATTACTGTGCCCTTTTGTATATATCTTTCTCCTACACTTGATTGATTATCAGCCCTCAGAGGGCAAAGATCATGTTGAGTTCATCTTTATACATACTCTGTGCTTAATGAAGTACCTTCTGGATACCCAGAAAACATGTTTAGAATTAAAACTGTGTGCCCTTAAGATCAGGAGGTAACAGGAGGGTGTTTTCTGGTGAATCACGTGTTTGTAATTTCAAGGTGCCAAGTTCTTTGCATCCCACCTGTCATTTCCTCCTTTCAAATTCTCCTCCTAGATTTTCTCATTATGATGCATCACCTACGTTCCTCTTAGTTACAACAAGTAATGCAACATGACTAGCGCAACATGAGCACATAAGCCCTAGAGAACTGAAGAGCTGGAAGGTTGCTCTCTCCACACTGTGGATTTAAGGGAAGTTATAAAAAATATATGTTAAAGGTCAGGAGCAAACCTGCAAGTTAAGAGCCCTGCTGTGCAAGGCATCCATCCTTCTTCATAGTGCATCAAACTGTGTAGTCCCATGGAAATTAAGTTGAATAAGTCATGCAAGCAGCCCCATTTATTTTTCCGGGAAAATTGCCTTATTAATGTGCATTATGGAAATAGTGCTCCATGTCAGACCTAACAAGAAGAATTTGGACTGTGTGTGCACATGGAAAGTTACCTCCTGTGCTTTTCATCCTACTACATCTCAGGGAATTTTCTGAAACTCATTTTCAGGCTCTGCCTGCTTCTTCGACAATCCCCCTGAAAACAATCCCCTCTGTAATGACCTCTTTCCAAACACCACAGATGCCAACCAGACATGGCAACCAGCTCAGCAGTTCAGTGACTCCAAATAAATGTTTTATGGAGACTAGTTCTCTAGGCCAGGAAGAAATCAACCTAAAATAGCAGGAAAATCAGTGAAGTGGAGTGGTTACCTTAACTATGGGAATGGTGGAGTCTGCAGACATGGGATTGGACTCTGGCTCTGTTCATGAGAAACTCTGACATGGGAGATTAATACATGCTTTCTAAACCTTTCTGTGTGAATAAGTAAAAAAGTTAGTAGTAAAATTCTCCCCTTTCTTTGAGTTAATTGGATATTAAATGAGATACTTGTAAAGTGTTCTCTACAATACTTATCCAACACAAAATAAGCCTCAATAAATACAAGTTAAATAGATTTAGTAATCAGAGTAAGTTTTGTACTAAAGCTTATGCAGTGTTATTATTTACAGAATGCTTCCTTTTATAAAAAGACAGTGGGAAAGACAGCTTATAGGAGATACCTATCAAATGAATCTATAATGGCAGAATTTCATACATGGGGAACACCAGCCCATGTTTAACAATGAGGCAGGGGGTGCTTATTCAAGTACCAGAATGTAGACTAGGACCTACCTCATTATCCTCCTGTATATCTGACTTAGCACTTAGCATTTCCTTTCTCTCTTTTTTTAAGATTTATTTATGTATGCATATAAGAGCTGGGGTGCAGGCCATATAAGTGACAGTGGGGGGAGGGCGCATTGAGAGGATTCACCAGAGACAGACTGGGGAGCAGAACAGGCAGATCCACTGAAATACATTGCTGAGGGGAGCAGCAGGCGAGTTGGGAGAGGTCGGCTTCTCATGTGGGTCACCATGTGGGTCACCTTCCTAGCCAGGGATCAAATTTGTACTGCAGTAGTTGCAGATAGTTTCATAGTGCTGAATATTAACCCTTTGTGCTATCAGGGAGGCCCTTAGCATTTTCTAAGGCTATAATAATCATAATTAAAGACTGATGTGATATTGCTATATAAAAGAAAAGTTCTCCAGCAGACTTTATTACTACCCTTGGTTTTCTTAGACACCCTCGCAGAAACAACCTTGTAAGTTAAAATGCCAGAGGCTATACATTTTTGCTTTTTCTTGGCAAATCTTCTTTGCCCATTTCTCATATGATAGCAGTAAAGTCATTTATCATGCATTTATTTTAAAGACACTATCATAAGCATCTTTTAAATGTCCTAACTTTATACATCTGAACTCATAGGCTTTCTCCCAGATAGTCTGGCTTCTGTGTATTTTTTTTTTTAATGTTTGTATGACTGTGCTTTGAAATTATGAAACTGAATGAATAATCTCCATAACAGAGGTAGTTTACCATTCCAAGTTGTCTACCCCACATTTAAAATTTAAAGGTAGGTCCTCAGGAAACATCACAGAAGATAACTTCAAAATTACTGAAACATAGTAGACTTTATCATAAACATAGTGGACTTTATCCTCTCTACTTTTTCTGTTTGCTGCTGAAAACAATAAAGGAAGACACAGACTAATAGATCTAAGGACACAACAGTCTAACAGAAAAATAAAAGGGGGGGTAAAGAAAAGGTAATATGAACATATTTTTAAAAGACTTACAGTAAATAGAATTTTTAAAAAGGGAAGAAGATATTAAGAGACATGAAATAGAATATGGGAAAAGATAATTGTACTAAGCATGTTGCCATTCAAATTTCTTGTACCTGCCAGTAAAGACTATGTTTCAGGCCAAGGAGAGAGGCACCCCAGTACCCTCAAACCTGGCCTATTTTAAATTAGTTCTGCCATCTGCTATATCAAGACAAAACATACTCTAGTGTGTAAGACCTTCAATGGAAATGGATTGTAATACAATTAGTATGCAATACAGAAAAGACAAAGAATAAAATTTCAAAATCAGACACCCAAGTTACCTGGCCCATTGTGGGTAAATGTCCAGCCAAACCGGGTTGGCATAAAGCAGGGCCACTGAGGCCCAAAAGCTTGCCACAAGTCTTAAGCACCTTCTGGCAGGGATTCATAGAAAAGGGTCAGAAACAACCAGACAAGTCTGGAAGGAAATTAGCAAAATCAAAATCAATATAAAAGCTGCCATTGTTAACCTCCCTATGGGTCTCTCACCCACATTTAGTCCAGTCCAGGACCAAAAAGCAAGTGCAGCTTTTTCACTTGTTTCTCTGTTCCATGTGCCTCCTCCAGGTCTCCTTTTGCTCTTCATCCTTCTTCCTTCTTCAGTCTCCTCTTCAGCTTCTCTCTTCCCTGCTCAGCTCCACCCTTCTTTGGGTGGGTCAGGGAACCTGGAACCTCCCCTTTGCCTCCAACCAGCCTATTACAATCCCCCATTTAATTTTTATTCCACCATATGTGTGGTGGTGCAGATCTCAGGGTGCAGCTTTAGAAAACATTGTTTACCAGGTTCTAATGTGTGCAAGAGAAATAGTCACCAGGCATTGTCCGATGTGACAAAAGTCCTACATTTCTGGAAAACAGTCCATTAGCCCAAGCCAAAAGGAAACATATCTGTAGGCAATAGTCAAAGCAAAACAGCAAATCTTATATCGAAATTACAGCAAAAAAAAATCTTAAACCTGGTTCTATTTATCTTATCTCAAATTCTCTCCATCCTATTGCCTTTACATAATCCTAGGAAGAAGTTTCTTAAGCCCCCTTAAGTTTCTCAAAGATTTTGCATGTGCTTATTCAGTAGCTCTAGCAAAATAAAGATGCATTTGAGCTATTTGACTGGTGCAAATGTGACTTAATAGCAGAATCATTACTTTTTTAATCTTGGAACTGGCAGTCCATATTTTCAACTGAACTTCAAGTTGTTCCATTACAGACTGCCATTACTAATTGTTTTTAAATTTTGAGGGACAAATCTTGTTCAGAAAGTTTTGTTCATAAGCGGTAGGTTTTTGTTTTTTGTTGTTTTTTTTTTAATGTCCCGATTTTTAGAAACTTATCTGCTCAGGTTTATGGGCATCCCATTTTGGATATCTTAATCTTGAAATAGATTCAACTTGCTTGATTACTTAGAAAAATGTGGTCTCATTGACTCCTGAATAAAATATAATTTGGGTCACAATCCCCATTTGTTCAATAGCATTAAAATGATGCATTTCTGTAGGTCTACATGGGCTGGTATCCCTGTCTGTCCTATAGTTCTTTACTGGAATTGAGCAGAAAAGGTCAAATGGGGGGGTAATATGTCAAAAGGCTGTAATTAAGATTTAGAAAGATTAATACCGATGGTATTTAATGAAATTGGCTTTTAGAGGAATGCTCATCTATTACTTTGATATTTAACATTTTTTTTCTTATTAAAATGTTAGTGCTGAATAGAAGCACACAATCAGTGGTAGAAATGTGAGTTTATACAGCTATTCATGAGGGGGTCACAACTAATAAACAGAGTTTTTTGTGTGTTGTACTGATGATAAAATTACTTAGTTTTTCCACTTAAGATATAATTTTGTTGCTTTTTCCAGAGCTTGAAGAAACAATTTTTTTTCATTGCAGTAAGCAGCAAACTCTCAGAGCTGTATCACTTCGCTGCATTGATGCAGTTTGTTTTTAATTAGTCATTTCAGATGTTTATAGCAATCTCAAATATACATAGAAAAAAGATCTATCAGTTTTTTACAGACAGGGGTAAATTTTGCTTCTAAAGGGAAGACTGTGGCTAAATCCAGCATATCACATTGAAAAGAAACTGTAAGTCTAAAGTAGTGCTGATGCCTTTTGGTGTTTTGAAGAAGGAGCTGTTTCAAATTCTAAGGAAATTTCCATTTCAAAAATAGCTACTGAACTATCACAATGACTGCTTTGCATATATTTTTGGTCACAAAAATACCATTGTTATTTTTTACTATGGATATGCAAATGAAATGTTGATAGGATTAAGTTCTACCACCTTCTGAGACAGTCTTGTTCTTGTACTATTGAAGGTTTCCTGCCCTTGTCCACTGCTTCCTTCACAGTTAATTAAAGGCATCACACCCATTGTGCTGTCCCTTCTGCCCAAGGTTTACCTCTCCTCATTTTGGTTGCTTCCCACATGATTGTTTCCTGAAGCTTAGTACCTGTTTAGATTTGCTCCAAGTTGTGACTTACTTCATTTTAGGGCATGAACCTTCTATTTTCAGCTAGAAAAACATTGTTCCCACCTTTTATTGACAATATAAGAAAAGTATAATAGTTCATCATCACAAGCTTGTTTTGGCTGATTTTTTTTCTTTTAAATTTGTTAGGTGTTTCAAAGGGGAGATCATATACCTCTAAATTACACATAATGTTGTAAACCAACATTACCTCAAAAAAAAAATTGCTATGATACTATGTAGACTGTTGCATTGTTTCTGGATGAAAACAAAAATGCATTTTAGGGAGCACAATATGGTATCAAGTGTGTGTCTAAGTGTGTGAAAAACAATATTGAGTTGTCTCTGTTATGTTTTCAAATCCCACCAACCATCCAAGTTTTAAAAATTACGCCTCGCCAACACACACCCTCTTTCATTCTGATAATCAGTGTTTGAACTTGAAAAATGTTGCATATTATCCCCCATTCTTGTAAACTAAGTAAACACATTAATAAGACTTGAATATCCAACATTTAAAAAAAGCTGTTTTTTTCAAGAAAACCGTTTTGAGTGTGAATGTAATAAAATAGATTCATTGAATTAGATAGAAATAGAGCACTTTCTTTTTTAAAAAAAAGATTTATTTATTTATGCATATAACAACTGGGGTACAAAAGGACAGAGGTGGGGGTGGTGAGAGGATTCACCAGAGACAAAATGGGAAGCTGAACAGGCAGACTCACTGAAAAACACTGCTGAGGGGATCAGAGGGTGAGACAGGAGAGGTCTGCTGCTTCATGTGGGTGGCTCACTGGGCAGGGATCCTACTCATGCTACAGAGGCTTCCGGTAGCTTCACAATGCTGTACTTAACCCCTTGCACCACCAGGGAGGCCCACTTCTCTCTTTCAACGAGAAAAGCTTTCACAGCTGAGGAATTTCAGACAGGATTTCTTGTTGGTGCCTTGTATCATACTTCCTGTGTAGTTATCTTCAAGTTCCAAATTGATGATGATTGAATGGATTGTTATATTGCATAATATTTTATTAATTTTTGCATGTACACATATATTACTCTTCCCCAAAATCACTATATTTTTATGTCAGAAACTCATATACCTTTTTATGATGATGAAGATATAAACAGCCTTATCCTTAATTTTTTTCTTAGTTCATATTCAGGTCAAAATTAATATTAAGATAGTTCTTCACATTCAAATGTTACATGAATACCTACTTTGATAGAATCACTTAAGTGTTGACATTTTTCTATTTTTAGCCAAATGTTGTACACATTCATTTTTTCCTTCATATTCTTTCCTTGGAAATCGAATTTGGTGGATGCTGCTTAAATTAATTTACATTTGAAACTTCTCCTTGGGGCCTCCCTGGTAGCGCAAGTTTTTAAGTCTCAGCACTATGAAGCTATCTGCAGCCTCTGTAGCACTAGATTGATCCCTGATCCCAGGCAGTGATCTAACACACATGGCACAGCAGACCTCTCCTGTCTCACCCGCTGCTCCCCTCAGCAGTATATTTCAGTCAGTCTGCCTGTTCTGCTCCCCACTCTGTCTCTGGTGAATCCTCTGACCCCCCCACCTGCACCTCTGGTGTGCACCCCAGCTCTTTTATGCATAAATAAATCTTTAAAAGTAAATAAATAAACAAACAAACAAACAAATAAATAAATATTAAAACTTCTCCTAAAGCTAGAAATTATTTGTGAACTGTCTTAAAATATATACAATATATTTTGTATAGGACATGAATATTTAAATATTAAAATGTTTGCATCCAACTAGAACACTGAGACCAATGGAGACAGATGTTCTTACAACCAAAGAAGGAATAAGTATGCTTGTAAAGATTCACACAATATTTTTTTCCCAATTTTGAATGTGCAAGAATGACCAACTAATGTACTTAAAATGAGAAGTTAGAATTTATATAGGTTAACAAGGTAATCTTTAATGCTCAGTTTCTTCAGTATCAAGGATTTTGTTGTGAGGTCTTCTGTCATCTTGGATTTTTTCCCACATCTGTTGTCAGTTTGTTTGCTATACATGTGGAGAAAATGAAAGAAAGTTTCCCTTTTTTGATTTTATTGTCTTTGATGTCAGATGAACTATGTATTCTTTAAACTATGTATATCTTATAGAAGATGTATATCTTTAAAAAATTATAATGCAGTGTAACAAAGTACTTTAGAAGTCAGAATTTAATGAGAGTATGTTATAAATTACTCAAGTGTAGTGACATTTTCATTTATTCTTCTTTATTTCCTCCCTCTTTCTTCTCTCCTTCTTTCTCTATCATGATTTTTTTCCCCAAAGATTTATTTATTTATTTATACAAGCACTAGGTACAGTCAGAAGCACGGGAGGGTGAGAGACTCCACCAGAGCCAGAGCGGGGAACAGAACAGGCAGACTGACAATATACACTGCTGAGGGGAGCAGCGGGCATGGCAGGAGAGGTCTGCCGCACCAAGTGGGACCCTCACCCGGCTGCTGGGGATCGAACAGGCGCTGCAGAGGTTGCAGGCAGCTTGGCAACACAGCACTCAACCACTGCTCCACAGAGGAGGCCCTCTTGAATTTTTTTATATATGGGTTTAGTGCACAGGGCAGTTGTCTAATTTGAAACAAAGACTAGATGATTTAAGCTGATGCAAGAATGCAATTGTTTTCATGTACTTGTTTGCACATGATTATGTGGAAAATCAGGTTACAAAATAGTATATATGACACTCTTTTTATTATAAATATATAGCTATAGCTATAGAGTATATGTTTGTATATGTATGTGTGTGCATGCACATGTGTGTCTAGGAAGAGTAGTGAAGATGTAAAAAAATATATGTGATTGGTTGCATTATTGATGCTTTTTTTTCCTCTGTGCTTTTTTATATTCTCCAAAATTACTATAATTAACAAGTGTGCCTTTAGTACTAAGAGAATAATATACTTTTAAATGAGAAGTCTAAGGGAGAGAAAGAGCAAGGGAGGGAACAAGGAAAGGAGAAAATCTTTATAATCTCGTGCGAATGTCTGTGAAGCTGAGCAAGTCACTGTTGACTTCTGTGTTTATCAACTGTCTTCTGTACCTGGATTTTGTAAGAACTAGGAATTTTTTTTAAGGTTTATTTATTTATGTGTACAAGAGCTGGGGTACAGTCCAGAGATGCAGGGTGTGTGAGGATTCACCAGAGACAGAGTGGGGAATAGAACAGGCAGACTGACTGAAGTACACTGCTGAGGGGAGCAGCGGGCAAGGCAAGAGAGGTCTGCTGCGCCATGTGGGTTGCTCCTTGGCCGGCCAGGGATCAAACTCATGCGGCAGAGGCTGCAGATTGCTTCATAGTGCAGTGCTTAACCCCTTGCACCACCAGGGAGGCCCAGAACTAAGAATTTTCAATGATCAGATTGTGTGTGTTAAAAAAGATAATTAATTGCATAGTTCTACAAAAAAAGAGCATAATTGCTAGAGAGCAGGTATGAGTACCTATTCTCAGATGTGGTTTTATGACACAGTTTCTCATTTTAGTCTAGTGTGATGTTATCTGTAGTTTGCTTCCTTGTGTTCTCTGACAAGAGAAAATAGGTTTGTAGCCATGATCTAAGTACATGGAAAGATGATATGTGATTGTTAGCCCAAGACCAGCTAGGTTTCAGCAAGTAAACAGTTATAACTTAGATAAAATAGTCCCCAAGTGATTTCCTTGTGCTTTCGTGGGGGCAGGGACCATGTATCACACATGATATATGTCTGGCACTTAGAAAGAGTACTTGTCTCATCAGAGGCTTATAATGAATGTTTGTTGGTCTTTGTATTGTTAACAAAATTGTTCAGTGTTTGAAACAAAACCAATTCTTTCTAATTTGATAGAGTCTAACCAGCTCCAAACCCATGGTTCTCTAATTAAAAATTACACAAATGTTATTCTCAGACACTAGAGAATGATGCAGGCTCCTATTTATACAGAGGTAGACATTTGCAGTATAAAGATTCCAGGGATGTCATTGTAAGGACTTCATTGTCAAATCCTGTTCTCAGTGACCATGCCTAGATTGTCCACATTGAAGATTCTGTTATTTTGACTTAAAGTTAGTTTTTCCTGGAAGATTATCTGCATCTTCATCATCTTAAGTGTTGCCAAATACAGTTTCTTAGAACATACTCCAAACCTATTATTATATTTATATAGCATTTGAGAAAATTGGGTAATATTCCCAAATCTAGACTCTCAAAATTTTAGAAGTATCTCAAAATAGTGATTATATAGCTCCCACACCTCCTGCCTTACAAAATCTCAACTCCAAATAGATTCTTATGTAGCAGAGTTTTTACTCCATAGTGGAAGAATGTATGGGACAGCTGGGGTGAACCAGAAAAATATTAAAAGTTAGGTATGTATGTTGATTAATGAACAAAATTATATGTGAATCTTTGTTTATAAACTTCCTACTAGAATTTAACTCATATGTAGAAAAGTATTTAAATTGTAAGTGGAGAGTTGATGAATTTCCACAAATCTAACTTCCCGGTGCAGTCAACAAACCGCTGTAAAATCAGAGTATTTCCAGCATCCAAGTCCTTGTGTTCCCCAAACTGTAATAACCTACTCCCTGATCCAGAGTAACTATTATCTTTTCTTCTATTACTATAAATTGTTTTTGTATTTTCTGAAACTTGATAAGATGTAATCAAACAGGATTTCTTCTTTGAGTGGTTTAATTCACTGGGCATTATGTTTAATTTAGATGTATTTTTGATGCAGTTCTAGCTCGTTCATCTTCATTCAAACATGCCATCTCTTAGGTTAAATAGATCATGACATCCTCATCTGTAGAGGGTTATGGGTGGGTACTTTAATAATTCCCATTTGAGACTATTACAAAGAGTACAACTATGAACATTTAATATGTCTTTTAGTAAGTATATGTACACAATTGAGCTAAATATGTACCCAAGGTGAATTTAAGATCATCTTGAGCAGGGGCCTCCCCGGTGGCACAGCAGTTGAGCGCTGGGTTACAAAGCTGCCCACAACCTCTGTAGCGCCGGTTCGATCCCCGGCCACCGGTGAGTCCATTTCCAAAAGCCTGCGAACCAGAGGTATTAATATCTGAGGACAGGAAAAGAAAAATCTCCCAGCTCACATAAAGAACAGGCATTCTTCCTGCCTATACCTTTTTGCTCTATATAAGCCCTTAGTTTCTGTATAATACCCAATAGCACTGATAGAGTACTCTTCTTTACTCAGTATATTGATACAAATGCCAGTTTCTTCTGGAAACACCCTCCCAGACTCACCCAGGAGTTTAGTCTTAGCCAAGAATGTTTCAGCCCAACAAAGTTAACACATAAACTTTTGTCTTAGTCAAGAATGTTTCAGCCCAACAAAGTTAACACATAAACTAAATTATCACAAGTTTTATTATATAATTTATTATATTATATAAAACTTGTAAACATAATTTTTTGTAAATCTGTGAACATCTTTGTAAATCTGTGCACATAATCTTAAATTGTATCAGGTGCCTTACTTAGTGAGTTTTTGTCAAGCTTTACAAGATCCACCAAGAAAAGGTGACAAAGATAGAAAAGTTATCACACCTATGATATCTATGTATTAATAATTCATAAATGGTTAGGGCATAAAAATCTAAGCTCAGATACTGGCAACCACTACTGAAACCCTGAATAAACAATGGGTAATTTTAACCTTTTGATTTTAGAACTCAAGGGAGAATGTTAGGATATCAAATTGTCTTATCTATGTCATCAGATCATGGAACTTTATCTGACAGAGAACCAAATTTAAATCTCATCTGGGGAATAAATGTGAGAATTACAGTTGATCTAGATTCTTCCTTTGCACCATTTGTTCATATACATTGAATGACCTCAGTGGGCTTTATTGGAGATACTTATATTAGCTTTGGTTTAGGGCATTAAATGTATATGTTTCTTCATTAAAGCCTACCGTGGTTATGTGAGTATAATAAAACAACAGGATTTGGAACCATCCATCTTTTGTTATGGATTGCTGAAATGATGTTGGAGAGTGTATTTATAAGTAGTGCATAGTAGTGTTGCCAAATATTGACTTTACTTGCTAACTCCATCACATAAAACTTCTGACAACAACCTAAGTAAAGTTCAGTTGAAGATAAAATATTGCAAAATAAATGCCAAAAATGGAAACCATTTTTCAAAACACTAAATTAGGAAGTTAAGGAATCAGGGCAATTAATCAATATTTCAAAATGATGAATATATTTTACAAAACAACACTTAAAATGAAAAGCTCAAAAGGGAGGTTTTTCTGTATGTTTAAAACAATGTTTATTTAGGCAGCTGTGACAGATTTCAGGTGAGGTTTTCGAAATACACTTTACCTAAAATTTTTACTACAATTATATTCACCAAAATGATCTGAAGAAATGCATGTAAATCATTTCATGTTTGATGCTAATAATTATACTTTCACTAACTGAGAATCTATTTTCCAGGTGCTTTACCTACATTTATTCAATTCTCTTTACAAGCCTATATTAATATTGTCCTGATTTTAGAACATACACTAATATTAAAACTACATTAATTTAATCATTCTACCAACTTTTGTTTCATGATCGACTCACCATTTATTTAACAGGCCAGTCAAATTTCCCAAAGCTCATGGGCTTATAGCCCTGCAGTGTAGATGAGATGGAGAGAAGTCAGTAAATACTAAAGCATATGGAAATAAGTAAAGATGAAAATGTATAATGATAAATCAAGAGATAAGGTAGTAAGTGTGTGGTTGCCTGACAGAAGAGGAGGCAAAGAAAGGATAAGGATAAAAGTAATGTTGTTTGTTTGCATGCCAATTTCATATTTTATTTCTTTTTTTAAAAAAAGATTTATTTATTTATGCAAGCAAGAGCTGGGGTATAAGCCAGAGGTGTTGGGGGGGGGGTGAGAGGATTCACCAGAGATAAAGTGGGGAACAAACAGGCAGATTGACTGAAGTACACTGCTGAGGGGATCAGGGGGCGAGTCAGGAGAGATCTGCTGCACCATGTGGGTTGCTCCCTGGCCAGCCAAGGGATAGAAATCATGCAGCAATGGCTGTGGACAGCTTCATAGGTTATGTCTTAACCACTTGCATCACCAGGGAGGCCCACCAATTTCCTATATTCAAGGAATTTAAATTCTACTGTGGAATAACGTGGATCAAATACAATGGACAAAAACTTCCACACATTCATCTCTAACATAAAGATAGGTAGTAATGAGCACTATTAAGAGAAAAAAAAAAAAGAACAAGATAAAATATCCCAGCACAGGAAAAGGTGTTTGGGAGTTGCTCAAGACAGGAAGGAATTCTTGAACAAGTGTTAGTGCCTAATGGAGGGGCATTCAAAAACCCCAAACTGTTAAAGGGTGCACACTATGAAATGGATTCTGCCATCTGTATACATAAAGGCAAAGGAAGCAGACTCTTAATATGAAAGATGTTTAATAACAGATGTGAATGAAAAGGGAGAAGAAAGGATTTAAAATAATAGTTTCTCAATAAAACTCCCAAATTATTCAGATCTTCCTGGGGAATTATTCATATTTCACCCAAAGTGAGACTGCTGAGGCCTGAAAGTTTAAGTATCTTCTGGCAAGGAAACACAAAAAAGGATTTAGACAGACCCCAGAGAACTGGAACGGAAAGAGAGATTCAAATCTCAAGATAAATTACATAATCCAACATGAAGCCAACATAATGGCTGCATTGTCTCTGCCAAGGAGCAGGAGCAGCCTCCCCATATCTCAGCCATGTGTCACTTCCAAGCATTTCTTGCAAGTGTTTCTGTATGTCTTTCCTTCATGTGTCTCCTCCAAGTTTCTTCTTTAGAGTACTAGGGTAAGATGAAGCCAAAAAAGCAAGAGCAAGTGTCCATCAACCTTCCTTGTCATATAGGTCCACCTGACTACTCAAGTCTATGCCTAATAACCAGGAGTTCCCCTGCTCAGGAATTCCAGTTCATGGCACACTGGAACTTATAATCCAAGGCAGCTGCATGCAAATGGGGGTAGAGAACATGGTGCCTATTCATTGTACTGAGATGTCCCTACCCTTTTATTGAGATGCATTCTGTAACAAATTGATGCTTGATGTAAATAAAAATGGGGAGAAAAATCATTGACTCAATTGATCTGTTAAATGGGGCCATAAATAACATTTTAAAAAATTCATTTATTTTCTAATATTTATTTATTTATTTATATAAGCACTGGGTACAGTCAGAAGCGCGGGAGGGGTGAGAGAAATCACCAGAGCCAGAGTGGGGAACAGAACAGGCAGACTGATGAAACACACTGCTGAGGGGAGCAGCGGGGCGGCAGGAGAGGTCTGCGCGCCATGTGGGACCCTCGCCAGCAGCCTGGGATCGAACCGGCGCTGCGGGCAGTTTTGCAACCCAGCGCTCAACCGCTGCACCACCAGGGGAGGCCCCCCATAAATAACACTTTTTCAAAGACCAAAACATCACAAACAAAGATGAATGTGAGTACTTATCATTGTCTTTTACTTTTTAAGCTATGCAATTTGTTATTACCCACCCCCCATATCTGCTATGTGGAATTTTTGTTGCCAACTAAGGTATAGAAAATGGCAGTTCATTTCCTTTAAAATTTCATTTATCTCCTTAATTGGCTAGCGGTAGTTAAGATGATTGCTAATTTAGACATTAAACCCATCTTATCATCTCATTCTTTCCTTTCCAATAATTGCCCCTGTATATTTTAATGGTAATTAGTCAACTTTTATTATTTACCATTTTGTAATTACAAAATAGCTTGAAGGCATCATTTAGTTATTCCTAACAACATTCCAATTATGATACTTGAAATCTATTCCTTGCATGATATCTAGAAAAATATTAAATTTCTTCCATACTATTTTGCTATATTCAATGAATACCTTTTACTATCACACTTCAGTTGCGTTGACTTAACATCTACTTATTTGAATGTGTAAATCTTGCTGCAAAAACATCAGTTTGTAACTTAATCTGTGATTAGAGAAGTAGTTTTTTTTTCCCAAATATTAAAAGACTGCATTTTGGTGGCATTTATCATTAGATGCTTGCATGATTACACTTGCTGATTTTATAGCATGGAATTTTGGGGAAATAAATAGCAGTTTCCTACTTCTTAATTTTTGTTTTCACTTTTAGTCATACCATTTCAAAATACACGATTTATCACAATTCAGTGGAAATCAGGAAACTCAGCTCCAAAGCGAAATTAATTGATGTACTTCAAGTTCAGGAAAAATAATTCTAATTAATAATTGGAAAAAAATTTTGATAAAAGTGGAATCATTAGTGTCTTATTGTATGTTATCTTGGATGACTGATTAATTTCTTGTAATTCAGAATCAGTTTATTGGAATCTGATTTTACCATGTACCCACTGACTCCCTGTGTCCTCTCTAAGCCTCAGCATCTTCAGGGTCTGTCCAGTGGGCTTGAGGAGAGTGGCTGTTGCAAAAGATTGCAGTGAGGATGGTCACAAATCTGTAACTATCCCTTTCTCTCCAGGCATCAGGAAGACCTTTCTCCTGATAAATGATTACTTGTGCAGGATATATCTTAGTAGTAGATACACACCATGAGGTTTTTTTCTTATAGAAATAAGCAGATAACACTGCAGACACTGAGATTAGCAGCCCCAGAAAGTCCATGTTCCACCCTAAACAAGTCACAGAATTTCCAGTGCAATAACCCTAAAGGCCAACCTAGAATTGTGTGTGACTATTATAAAAGAAAGGCATTTTAAGAAGCAGAATCCACCAGTTCATTGGATCAGTTAAAACTTTATTGTAGCCACAGGCCCTTAAAGCTCTCTTTGTAATCAGCCACTTCTATCATTTAATGGCCTTGTTCTATGTTTTGGCAACAGACCCCAAGTGAATGGGCTATCTAGGGATGGGAAGAAAGGAATCCACCCAAAGGCCCTTTTTTGCCTGTGCAAACTGATGGTTTCCAAGCCGTTTTCTGGTGTTTGGAAACACTGCCTAGTAACTGGGGGAAGAGGCAGCTGTGCTTTGGCCCACATGAGGTAATTTGCAGACACATTTTAATTGCCTTTTAGGGAGCATGAAGGAGTTCCAAATAGTCTAATGAGTTCCAGCAAACACCTGTGAAATGCTTTTAGACGGCCATGTAATACTGAAATTAAGAATGTAATGCAGCAATTGGAGGCATGGTTGTCAATTTTTTTCTCCTCTTCTGAAAAGGATAGTGAGAGATGTTTTAAAGACCTCTTGCTTACAGTAGGATTCCCACTCTCCAAATGACACTATTTTTTCACCTCAGTAAATTCAATAATGTTTGATACAATCTTCACATCAAACTTTACATTTAAAAAACGAAGGGCCTCCCTGGTGGTGCAAGGAATTACTTCTCAGCACTGTGAAGCAATCCACAGTCACTGCAGCACAGGTTCAATCCCTGGCTAGGGAGCTACCCACACAGCACAGCAGACCTCTCCTGTCTTGCCCGTTGTCCCCTTCAGAAATCTATTTCAGTCAATCCACCTGTTTTGCTCCCCACTCTGTCTCTGGTAAATCCTCTCACCCCCACCTCACACCTCTGGCCTACACCCCAGTTCTTGTATGCATATATAAATCAATCTTTAATAAAATAAATAAAAATGAAGACACTTGATCAGATAGAAAAATTCAAATGAGAAGTATATCAGAGAGTTTACATCTAAAACTATATATCAGTCAATCAATAAACAAATTTAATTAGATTTGAAATGCAAAAAAAGATTATATGATTATAGATGGAGGTTTTGAAAAATATCTTACTGTTTCTTTCCCTCCCTTTCTAAATGATTCATTGTCATTTTAAGTGAAGGTATTTTTTGAGAGATGAATGACATTGTAATCTTCCTGGTATACACTTGGGAACAAATGAACTTAAACAGGAAAGATTAATGTAATTTAGATATTAAAAAAGATGATTTTCAGAAATTATATCTTACTGTAACTTCAAACCCATGTTACCAATTTGTGAGTTTGTGTGTGTGTGTGTGGGGGGGGTATGTGTGTATGTGTGTGTACCATTATTACTTCTTCTGAGAAGTGACAACTTCTGAAATGTGTATTCTTTCACATTATCCTGAAATGTGTATTCCTTTCAAAGGATCTCTTTACACTTTAAATGCATATGATACATATTACATACACACACACTCACATATGCCCTCCAACAAAATAACATAAAATCCTCTAAAATGAAATCATACTGTGTTGTTCTTCTGCAAGATTATTAACATAGTTTTAGGATATATCAATGTTAATAAATGTAGCTATAATTTTTTTTTCATGGCAATGTAATATGCCACTGTAAAATTATCCATACTTTATATTTCTCTTGCAGACATTTAGGTTGCTTTAACTTTTTCAGTATAACAATCAGTGCTTCTCCCATCTAGATTTGTGAAAGTATTTCTTTAGACTACTTCAGAATGGAATTAGTAAAGTGACAAATTGAACTTTACTAGAAATATACACAGCTTCTGCAGCGCCGGTTCGATCCCCGGCCACCGGGCGAGGGTCCCACATGGCGCGCAGAACTCTCCTGCCGCCAGCTGCTCCCCTCAGCAGTGTGAAAGTCCCTGCCTTCAAAGAACTTGAAATGTAGGAGGATGATGGCTAATAAGCACAAAAAGAATTATAAGATGTTGCTGGTCGTAGGTTATAAGCACTAAGATGAAGAATAAAGCAGGGAGTTTTCAGTAAATAAAAATGATTTTTAGTCCTCTCACTCAAGATCTTAAATGAAAAGAGTAGTGATTCCTTTCAGTGAAAGTAGCAAAGTTCTAGTCTAGTGCACAGAGCCTGGGTAATTTGCTCTGCTGTAGTAACAAAAACAAACAAACAAACAAACACAAAAGACCCTCTTATTCTTATCCCTATTTTCCAGATCTTCCTCATTTTAATAGCAGTATGATAATGTTCATCCATTCAATCCTTCTATTGCATTGAGCATGCATATGGGGAGATGTTAAGTCTTCCTTCTGTCAGCATTCTATAAGAATGATTATGAATTCATTCTGAACACAACTATGTATCCTTTAGTCAGCCTCTATAAATTCAAAAATTGCTAATTAGATTTCATAAAATATGCCCTCAATCTATATCACAGGAAAACATTAATATTGATAAAACTATATTGATAATTATGATAAATCATTTGAAATGCTGGCATTCACTAATTTTGATTTTATTTACATGGGCATTTCATATAAGTCATCATCATTCAAAGCCCCATAATACTTTTGTGATGTTCAGACATACAGCTTTGTGTGATTTTTCTACATATCGTTATTGTTAAAAAGCCTTAACTTGATTTTCCAAAAAGTGATAAATGAGATATGATTTAACATGTGTTTTCTCCTTTATTTGTGCATTGTGATTTTTTTTTTCTACATCAAGCTTCAAGCAGTGTTGCTTATTGTTAGCTTAGAAAAAATAAATAGGTGCATTAAATATACAGTGAATACTATCATTTTAGCAGATAGAAGTATAGATTTGACATTTCATATTTTGTCACTTGATCTTGCGAGATTGATTTATGACAGACAATAAAGTTGTCAGAGGCCTTTTGTTGTTGGCAATGTTTTAGTTCTCAAATTATGAGAACACTGAGAGTTTTGCTATACGGGGAAGAAGCAGATCTTTGGTTGATGTGAATGAAATGACAGTTCAACCTAAGAATAATGCATGTTGCTAGGAATCTGGGGTGTCATTACATCCTTAGCAATGAAAAATCCCATTAAAAAATCACCCTATCACACATTGGGCCATAGTGTATACTCAACTTGGCTACTAGGGGCAAAGCTGTTTAGAAAATGGAAAATGAGGAATGGAGTACTTTACTACTGGCTCCATACAGTAAAATCTGTTTGTCCTTAAAACCTCTTGTTTCTCTTGTCTGAATAACCCAAGGCATTATTTTATTTTATTTCAGGTGTCTCAACACACTTAGAAACCAAGTTATTTCTTTTTATTCCCCTGAAATTACCTATTTTTTGGAGAAAGGTAGATATTTTATCTCTTTCACAATAATAAATAAAGTCTAATCAGATCATTTTTTTGCCAGGGCTCTTTCATCAGAATGAGACTATTCAAAACAATAGGTGAAGATCTTAATATAGACATTCAGAACATGGTGATAGCCCAATTTATTAGGATATTAGACTGACAACAATTTATTAAAAGATGCCTGATTATATAGCTTAGGTCACATAAATAGTGAGGTATAAAAAGTAATTTGTAGTATAATAAAAAAGATAATTTGATTCCTCTTCAGATTGAAGAAGAGGAGGGTCAGAGATCATCAATATGGGGAATCTGATGACAATTGTTCTTATTCTAAATGTTAATGATGTGCTAGACTTTCTCCTGTTATCTTGTTTTACTGAAGTTATCTGTGTCTCTCGCATGTTGGAGTTAGAGAATAAAATTTCTCCACCCTATTCACAAAAAAAAAAGGTAGTGGGAATTAGGGAGGTGAAGGGGAGAGGTTATTTTTCTTTTTGCACATAAGAATTACAGAAAGGGGGCCTCCCCTGGTAGCGCAGGCGGTTTAGTGCAGCGCTGTGAAGCTGTCTGCAGCCTCTGTAGTGCTGGTTTGATCCCAGCCAGCCGGCTGGCGAGGGTCCCACATGGCACAGCAGACCTCTCCTGTCTTGCCTGCTGCTCCCCTCAGCAGTGTATTTCGTCAATCTGCCTGTTCTGCTCCCCACTCTGTCTCTGGTGAATCCTCTTACCCTCCCGTGATTCTGGACTGTACCTTGGTTCTTGTATAAATAAATCTTAAAAAAAAAAAAAAAGTAGTGAATTATGAAGAAAATAAATCTAATTATTTTGCTAATTCCAGGGAAATTGGATCTTGACCATCCTGGAACAAGTTTATGACCTGAAATAACCAAAATTGAAAATACCAATTTTTACATCCTAACTAGTTCCTTTTTCAATTATTAATTCCGTTCCCATACATTTCTCTTTAGGATTTTCAAAAGTACGATGTTTTCCTCACTTAAATCAAGATTTTACCTGTGATTCTTCATATAGAATAGGTGACATTTTAGTAAAGTCTCATATATCATTTTCTTCTTGCCATTGCTTTCCAAAGTGTATGAGATGACACTGAATTGTGACTGTCTGAACACTGTTCCCATGTCAGTATAAATGTACTGCTGTACTCTAAGAATAAAGATTATTTCCTTTTGCACATGAAATTAATATTCTCCCCAAACCTAGAGCACATTAAATGGAGTTGTCAACACTTGTTTTTTGCCTATTGGCATGTCACATGTAACCATTTCCTGTGATGGTTTAAGGTAAAACTGGAAACCGGGACTTGTGTCATTAACTTATTTATTCTAGGAACATTTATTTCATGTACAATATACTCCAGGATGATTAGTTACATCTTACTTTTTCCCAATTTGACAATCTTGGTTTTTAAATATCAAAGCTGATATTTTGCTATTTATTTTCTAATTTTTCCTTTTTTTCTTATTTTCCTAACATCTCACTTTTCAAATAATAAAAATATCTGTTGTAATTTTAATATTTTCTACTTGTTACCCTAGAGTTTACAGCAGATATTTTGCAATTGTTATCTTCTACCTTAAACTAATATCTTTAGAATGCTCTCGACTCTTAGAATGTCATACTTCATTTCACATCCCACTTCCATTTTTGCTGTTTTGGTCATGTATTTTGATAATGCATATGTTTTGTTTATTATTTTCTTTCGGGAGATGACATTGGTTTACAATACTGTGTGTGATTTAGGGGAACAGGTTCACACCTCCTTAGATGTATATTGCCACCACCCCTCCATCCAAGCACCCACATTTCTTTAGCCAATGTCATTGTTGATGCTTACCACTTTGTTCCCCCTCCCGCCCCTCCCCCTCTAGTGGTCTGAGAGGCATGTTCTCATGTTCACCATGGTATCTCTCAAATTTTACTTTATATTTCATTTTCTCTGTTGTGGGCCTCCTCTAAGATACTTTCCAATGATATCTTCCTTTGTTATTCATGATCTTATGTAATTTCCTTCCTTGTGTATGAGCTGGATGTAGGGGTTTGTTTTTAATGGATAGAATGTGGTCAAAATAATTGGAAGCCACTTTTAAGATTAGATTGCAAACAGACAGTGGCTTTGGTCTCTATCTTCCTTTGTCTTTTTTTTTTTTTTAAAGATTTATCCATTTATGTATACAAGAGCTGGGATACAGGCCAGAGAGTGGGGTAGAAAGGGTGGGTGAGAGGATTCACCAGAGACAGAGTGAGGGACAGAATAGACAGATTGACCGAAGTACACTGCTGAGGGGAGCAATGGGCGAGTCAGGAGTGGTCTGCTGCACCATGGGTAGCTCTCTGGCCAGGAATCAAACTCATGCTGCAGAGGCTGCAGACAGCTTCATAGGTTGCGTCTTAACCCCTGCGCCACCAGGGAGGCCCTCTTCCTTTGTCTATTTTTAAGAAAATTAGCTGCCATGCAATGAGTTGCCTTTTTCAGAGCCCTGTGTGGTAAGTGATCTAGTCCATAACTGGAAAAGAATGAAATCTTTTAGTTTAAAAGCATGTGAGAAATGGAATGCTGCCAGTAACCAGGCTTGGAAGCACATCTTCTCCCTGTCAAACTCAGAGGAGACCTTAGCCCTATTTTTTTAGTATAACTGAAATCTAATGAGAAACTAGAAATTAAGTCATCCAGCTAATCCTTGTCCAGATTTCTCACCCATCACAATTGTGAGATAATAAATACTTGTTTTATTAACGTACTAAGTATTGTAGCAATTTGTTATACATCAATAGGGAACTAATGCTCTTTCTGTTTCTTTTTGGAATCCCACTTATACATAGAGTAGGTCTTCCAGTATGTCTGATGTGTGTCTTGCTCTTTCTAATCTCTTTCAATTTTACTCATGTACTTAAATATAAATGTTATATTAATCTGTATTTCAGTTTACAAATCCTCTCTTCTGCTATGTTTAATATAATGCTAGTTATTTCATGTTTGAATTCTATAATTCCAATTTGATTTTTTTAAAGATTTATTTATTCATGCATACAAGAATGGGTGCAGGCCAGAGGTGGGTAGGGGTGAGAGGATTCACCAGAGACAGAGTGGGGAGCAGAACAGGAGGATATACTGAGATACACTGCTGAGGGGAGGAGCAGACGAGACTAGAGAGGTCTGCTGCACCATGTGGGTTAGCTCCCTGGCCAGAAATCAAACTCAAGCTGCAGTGGCTTACAATAGCTTGATAGCACTGATTTAACCCCTGAGCCACCAGGGAGTCCCCATTGATTATTTTTATATTGATTCAAGTCACCCACTTCCATACATATTCATCTTAGTATTTTAAATGTCTTCGTCTCTGATAACTCCAGTATTGTCAGTCATGTGTGGTTCCATGGATATTGTGTGCTGCTACCCCTCTTCATCATTTGGTTCTATGCATGATGTTGTTCCATAAATGAAGTGATTTTTTTTTCACTAAATGATGCCATCTCATGAAAAAAAATATTTCCTCAGATTGTCGTTTTATGTATACATATGCATACACACATCTAAATAAGAAGCAAATCTCTATAATATTGACAATACACACTGTTTTGTAAAAGCTTTTTTTCTTGTTTTGGATAACCAAAATCATTGCATATCTAGATTGGCATAATTATATCAATCCCTTCCTCGGTAAATGAAATAAAATGCCTTAATCCTAATGCAGTAAAAGTGTAACATAATTGAGGTTTATGTACACTGTAATAGCTAACATTTCATTGCTATTAGTAGTGGTAATATTAAAATGCATAGTCATACCTTATTTTATCAAATGGATTTTTGACTAATGCATTAAATTTTAAGAGCTGATTCAGTTCTCTACCACTCTGTGGTCTTGGTGAGTTATTAGATGAATATTTGCTTTAATATGTAAATCTGTATAATGGGATGATAACAATAATGTCTACCTAGGGTTGCTTACAATATATGGCATAATTCTTATGATGTAATTAAAACATGCTATAGTTCAAAGAAGTTTTTATTTAATGGATTATGATGGTGATGATGGTGATCAGCTTAAATAGTTCTTGAATATAAAATATGATATATTCTTGAATATAAAAGTGAAGATTTCTTAAGTGAACCATGTAGAAATGAGAGTATTTATGTGCTTCTGTATTGACTCATTATTCTAAAGAAAGAAAAAGGATCTTGACCAAGCTATGATAAAAAGTAATATAAACGCTGTCCTACATATTCACACTATATAATATAATCAACCTCATGTCTACATCTTAATCCTTCTATCACAGGACGTTAGAACTACAATGGTTAACAATAACTCTGAACTCAATCCCAGACTATGTCTGATCTTTCTAAACTGTGTTGAATAAAAGGTGACTTGTCCATTCATAGACTTTCCATTCGCATAGTGAGATGCCCACAAACAGCCCAGTGCCCATCATTGATTACCTAATTACACAATTATTCCATCAGTAAATCAGCACAACATCTGTGACCCTATATGTCACCATCACAGCCCCCTCTGTCTATTCCCCTGGAGCTTCACTGAGGCGGTTCTACTGACATAATATATTCATTATCCATTAGATCTGGCACACGCTCTGCAGTGCTCAATTACGATACAATCGAGCGAAGGGTCTGGTGTCGGCCAGTGTAATGACTTTCTGATTATCTGTCTTTAAATGATGAATGAAATGAAAATGTACTTCTCAAACCAAATATAAGATTGTTAAGATGCCAAATGAAAATTGTACATAGTCTCCTTTATGGCAGAGTGGAAGAGCCTTCCTTTTATCTAGCGATAGCTCTCACTAAAGATAGTTTTCCAAATCATTCCTACCTTTCAGTTGTAAAATGACTATGACATCGCTGAATCTATGTCCTAAATCGGCATTTCGGGGTCATTGTAATACCCTTTGACTAAGGATTTAATTCATAAGACTTTTCCAATACTTTTGTAAGGGCCTAGATTTTCCATTTTACTTGCATAAACTGACCTCCCGTATTGGTTTTATTGCGTCTACTTTGTCACCTGGATCAGATTAATTTTTGAGCTGTTTTTGTCTCATGGAGAGCTGTAAAATAATTAAGCAGATTGATACATAGACAGGCATTTAAAAAAAACATGCCAGGATTATAAATAAGTGGGAGACTCAAAAACATTTTGTTGTTCAAATAATTATGAAGCAGGTGTTTGATAGTACAGTCATTTCTGTTTCTGTTTACAACTTTAGTTATTATTCTGTTAATTATAATTGAAAATCCAATAAAGCTTCACATTGGAGCACTCACAAATCTGACTTAAATTACAGCTACTCAGTTTATTTCGTTAAATAGAATGTGTTGGACTCTTGGTTACAAAATATTTTTTTTTAAATCCAGCCCTCTTCCAAGCTTTTTAAATCCTGCAAAAGAATAGAAACTTTTGAAAGATGGAGACAAGAATTAAATGTATCGATTTTCTGTGACATAATTAGCCAGCAAAATGTTGTTGGATGTGTGGAAAGTTCCCACAGTGATTCCACCATTAAACATCTTTGCAAGTCGGGGGAAACACTCCCTGCCACACTCTGTGCTTCAGTTTTATAAAGAAATTTTGCAAAATATGAGATCCCCTAAGTTAGAATTTCTAAAATAAATTTCTAAATAATTGTATTACTAAAAGTTCCCTATTTGCGAAGTTGATCTGAAAATCAGCCACAAGTTAAAAAGAGTTCACTTGCATGTCATTTATTTAGAGCAAAGAGCTAGTCTTTATGTTTGTGGAAGATTGATATCTACTGGCTAAGGGATTGATAGTTCAATGACCATTGAGAATAATTTGAGAGCCATGTCCTCCCTATTTGTTTTTATTTGCAAAAGAATTAAATACTCTAGGGTGAAGAAATGTGAATCTGCCTGCAAGATGTCCCTATTCCTAGGATTATAACAGGCTTCTTATCGTTTACTGTAAAGAATGGCTATACTGGATATTGGTTAAATGTCTTGAGACCTTTTAGGTAAAGTAAAAAACAAGAAAAATTGTCTCTAAGGGAACTGTTTAAATGAGCTTGCTAATTAATTAAGTACATCTCAGCATTCTTGATTTGGAAACTCTAACAAAGAATCTCATGAGCTTCTAAGTTTGTAAAAATACATAGGGTAGATAAATATTTTTTTTTACTTTTCTCCTCCAGTCAGAATGGCAAATAGTTAAGTAGAGACATAGCAAAATCTCTAGAGTAATGTGAATTAATTTTAAAGCCATGGATAGCTTTATTTTAATTTTGTACTTGTTTATTTTTTTAAATAGATTCTAATTTGAAGGAAGTGCTGACTTTTATTTAAATAATGTAGTAATAAGAAGGTCAAAATTTCCTTTTACTTTGTAAAAACAGAATTTTCTGGAGTATGTTTTAAAAGGAGTATTGTTTTAATATAGTATCCTCTTCACCACCATTCAGTTTATTATTGTCTCATATATAAATACAAACCACCTCAAAATCAGATCTGGGAATGTGTTTTTCTTTGAACCACAAAATTCTAAAGCATTAGAAGGAGATAAATTATCAATAAGATGTGCTCTAGTTTTTTGTCTTTAAGCACATATCATTTCAGAAAGATACTTTCCGAATTTTAAAAAATGCTAATTTAGCCTTTATTTAAACTCCTGGATTCAAGAAAAATGATTTTATTTATCATAGAAAGAGCAGTAGGATATTAGCATTGTCAGTGACAGGTGCTGTAACTAACTCCAAGTTCCGCAAAGCGACCCCATTTGACACCTGCTAACACAGTAGGGTGGGTGCTACAAGAGAGGAACCCTGGTTTTAAGGAACCCAAATCTTTTATAGTGGAAAGTAAACATGTCTATCCATTGTGCCAAAGGAAAACACTCTCTCTAGCAAGATTGTAAGAAATCTAACCTTTTGCTCCAGAAGAAAACATTATTTCCATGTTCCAAGGGTGCTTGCTCTACAAACACCCTTGAAAAGATAGTTCAAGGGGGCCTCCCTAGTGGTGCAAGGGGTTAAGCACCATACTATGAAGCTATCTGCAGCCTCTGAAGCATGAGTTTGATCCCTGATCAGCCAGGGAGCTACCCACATGGCACAACAGACCTTTCCTGACTTGCCTGCTGCTCCCCTCAGCAGTGTATTTCAGTCAATCTGCCTGTTCTGCTCCCCACTCTATCTCTTGTGAATCCTTTCACCCCCCGTATCGTTGACCTGTACCCCAGCTCTTCTATGCCTAAATAAATCTTTAAAAAAAGAAGAAGAAAAGAAAAGATAGTTCAAACCAAAAGCATGCTTCAGGAAATGGTGAACTATAACCAGTTCTTGAAGAATTGTCTCCCAAAACCTATAGTTTTCTTATTTTCTAGAAAATAGTATTTTTAATTCCTTTCATTGCCTTAAAATGTCATGGGTTAGGGAGCTCGTTCAGAAACCTTCTATGTTTATTTGACAGTACACTTCTGAACCAGGTTTTACTAATCCCATTTTACAAATGAACTCACTGAACCTGAGAGACTAAGCAGATTACTTCAGATCCCATTAGTTGGTGAAACAGAGGCCTCAATTCAGGTCTTCTCCAAATGCATGAGTCCAGAGTACTTCCATTATCCACCATGCTTATTTACAACTGCCTAGAAAACTACCACTTCAATATGTGATAGGAGTTCAGAAATGTTTTGGGAGGCTGACCATCAAAATAAAACATTTTCCTCTTAGTCTTCATCCTATGCCTTATAACTCACTATTGAGGGTGTTTTTCATTTGGAATACTATCATAGGACCCTTCAAACTTTGAAAATTCTGGGTATTCTCTGTAGTTCATCTAGTAATACCCTGGGAGTAAGGAAGACACAATTCAAAAAGGCTGAGTGTCAGGATTCTAGCTGCCCTGTCCAGGAGCTGATAGCAGAAATATTCTATTCTCATGAGACAACTAGGAGCTTGGAGAACAATTTGGGGAGAGAGATGAGAGTGTGTACAAAATGTTCTCTGTTTATGACCTTCTCAGTCATGATTTGATCTTAGTCTTGATCTGAGCAATTTCCTTGGAGTCTCATTCCTTTTCTAACCTGGTAATCTACTGTCTTATATATTGATTTTATGCAATATGGAGTTTCCACTTGTCCAGAAAAGTTAGAGAAAACTTTTTTCTCTGTTACTTCTATTATACTACTTCTAATATATCTACTTATGGAACTATTTTCCCAATTCCAAATGGTAATGAGTGAAGCATCAAAGGGAACCCTTGAGCAAGAAGATTTGTAAAAAGTGGGGCGAAGGCTTTTTATGTGTTTAGTGGAGGACGCGTTGATGGGTTTCACGCAGTAATGTGAGTTGTCAATCTCTAAGGCATGGTTATAGTATGCAGAATTTTCTGAATTAATTCTATACTGGAAATCTTTGTTCATGGAGCACATTTGGGAAATGCTGCCTTAAAGAACATGTATAGGGGTAAAAACACATCCAACCATTTGTTTGAGCACCTTAAAATACCAACTGTGTGACCACATAATGGAAGATAAGTTGTTGCCTCTGACTTTAAGTTGTGTGTGGAAACACAGACAAATATATAGTCTGGACATAGACTATATGTCTTGATTCTAATGTATAAGAAGGAGGTCAGATGTACCAATCCATTGTTCAAGGTCAGATATATCTAATACTTTATTTTGCCATATGTAGGCATTCAATATTTTTTTAATTTCCCTTTAGAGAAAATATAAAGGGACTGGTTAAATTCCTAGAAAGTATGGTCTTATGTATGCTGAAGTGATAAATGTCGAACTACCTTATAATTTATTATGCCAGCTTTAATGCAGACATGGGAGACCTTAGCATTCTATCCTTAGGTATAATTCCTGTGTACACTAACCTGATCTCATTGTAATACAGAATGCTCATTTAAATATTTTAATGAAGTTTCACTTCTAACTACAGTGATGTAACCATAACTGAGCTATTCTTCATGCTATAAGCAATTATAAAAATGGGAAAATTATATAAAGCAAGTGTTTTCAAATTAGGCAAATGGAATTTAGGACTGTAATTTCTCAGATCAGGAAAACATTAGACAAGCCCCACAGTTGTCTCAGATTTCTGCCTGAAGTCAGTTTCCACACAGCAACATAGATAGGCAAAATCCATGGCAGAACTCACAGGGCTGTGGAAGTTGAGATGAGTTTGAGATTGCTGAAGTCACTGGAAATTGTGGGAGAGAAGGAGCCCCAAGTATCTGTATTTGTACTGCTTGATAGCTTCAGCTAAGTGCATATTCAGGCAAAACACTAAGGGTCTTCCAGATCAAAGAGCTTTGACCTGACAAATATTCCAGAGCCCACATAGCGCTTGGAGACTTATGACATTTATGTAACAAAAAGGATTTTGCTGATTAGCCTGGTCATTCATATCAAGTCATTCTCCGTGGTACCTCAAGAGCCTCAAATGGACATGCTTTAGTTTTAGTGAAACTCTAGATCCAGAATAAGGATCATTTTCCAACCCTCCCTAATCAAGCACTACCAAAATTTTACAGAAATCAGGCAGAGTTATAAGTCAATCAACTGGCTACCTGAATAAAATTATTTAAGGAAAGACCACTCAACAAAGACCCTGAATGCTATATTTAACTATTCAGAAATTAAAAAATATATATACCATACGCAGTGGGGGGCCTCCCTGGTGGTGCAAGGGGTTAAGCACCGCACTGTGAAGCAATCTGCAGCCTCTGCAGCACGAGTTCGATCCCTGGCCGGCGAGGGAGAAACCCATATGGCGCAGCAGACCTCTCCTGACTCGCCCGCTGCTCTCCTTAGCAGTGTACTTCGGTCAGCCTGCCTGTTCTGTTCCCCACTCTGCCTCTGGTGAATTTTCTCACCTCCTGCATCTCTGGATTGTGCCTTAGCTCTTGTATGCATAAATAAGTAAATCTTAAAAAAAAAAAAAAAAGAAATAGCCACCTAATTAAAAAAAAAAATCAGACACACAAAAAGACAGTACAATGAGATCCAAAAAGAGAGGCAGAGTGGGAGAGTGGGGAGGTAAAATAGGAGAATGAATCAAGAAGGATAATATAGTAAATAGAAAAAAGACTCAGTGATAAGAGATGTTTGAATTAAAGAAATTTAAACTGGTCTTTCTAAGTAAGTGCAAGAATTTAAATGAAAAGATGATGGGTATGAGCGTATATAACAAGTAAACAGATAGGAACCTTGGCATTTAGAAACCAAATGAAAATATATAGGAATTAAAAATATTATGAAATTAAAATGTATTGGGCAGGTCTTTTAGAAATTTGGACGCTTTGGAGGAAGACATTGGTAAACCAAAATATGGCAACATAAACTCTTCAATCTGATACACAAAAGGAACAGTGCTGGGGGAGTGGGGAGGTGAACAGCACCTCAGTGCAACTCCAAATAATATCCAGCAATATAACATATGTGTAATCGGAATCCTAGAAAGAAAGGGGAGAGACACTCAGGTGTACACATTAAAATATAATAATAATGTAAGAGAAAAGACAGAAAAGTAATGGCTGGAATCTTTCCTAAATCTGATGAGAAATATCAACACAATATGCCAGATGGAATGATATTTTTAAAGTGCTATTAACCTTGAGTTCTATATCCAATAAAAATACCCTTCAAAAATGAAGGCAAAATAAAAGACATTTTCAAATAAATAACAGCTAAGATTGTTTACCACCACTAAGCCTCTTCTATGAGAAAGTTAAAAGGCATTCTTTAAGGGAAGGAAAAAGATTTAAACTTAAGAATGAAGAGAGGTGCATTACTAAATATGTGGGTAAATACTTGATTTTACCCCTCATTTTAAAATATTTTAACTGATAATTTGTTGTTTTAAAGCAAAAATAGTAGCAACATATTTTTTGATGTATGATTTTGTATAAATGAAACTATATTACGGTAATATTATAAAATATGTGGAGGTATAAATGGAATTACAAATTGGACATTTTTACACTGTACATGTAAGTAGTTTATTATACAGATGGTGCAGTATTAATGTATGGTAAACTGTGATAAGTTAAGGATACATGTATTAGTCCCTAGAGCAACTACTAAAAAGCAAAACACAGGAGTATTGCTAAAAAGCCAATAGAGGAGATAAAAATGGATTGCTAAATTTCCTTAATGAGACTCTTGTTTCCTCTCCAGGGGAATAATGAATAACAAGATCAGCAATGTAGTAGACATCTTAAATTGTAATCTTGGTTTATATATAAATCTGCTGTTGTTGTTTATTTCAGAGTCATGAAGTGGCTTGAGGTTATGGGAGTTTTGTGTATTTCTTATCTAACTTTATTCTCTTTTGCTTTCTAGTGGAATAGCTTTCCCAGAACTAATCTAATCATAATCCTAGGAGCAATGCTTAGTAATGAATCAATCAATCTGAGTGGCTATAAAGGAAAAGTTTAAGAACAAATGGGTAAAATTTACCCAACGAAGTCTACTTCAAATCTTAATCACATATTTCAATTTTTAATAAGCCATTGTGCTGAATACAACTTTTATTTATCTTTTAATTCTGTTAGAACAAATAACACTACCACATTTTCTTTCTTTAGATGAGTAATGTGATCAGATGTCTCAAACATTTGTTAGTTCTATTGAAGGCCTGGAATCATTAATTTTTGGCCATTGAATCACACATAAAACATTGTATGAGTCACCATGTGTAATGTTGACTTAGTTGTGATTCCCTAGATGTGGAACTTGGTTATCTTTACCATTTGTCTAGTGAATCATGTTTTCATTCTATTGCTTTCTTCTTCTCTATAATTCTTTCTTTTTCTCCCCGTAGGCTCTGTTTTTAAATTATTGTTATATTCATTAGACATAAAATCATTGTCAGTTTGCTATATGTCTCTAAAACTTTAATCTCCCCTGCGTTACTTCTCATACTGAAGGCCAGTAGTGAACAGCTCGGGGACAAGCACTGATGAATGTCTACACTTGGAGTAGAAATGGTATAAGCTTCTCCAGATGACAACGATGTTGTTTTCCTGAAGAAAATAGGATCTGCTCTATGGCATTAACCCCTGTCTGCACAAACAATAGCCCAATGTGTTAGCATCATTCTATTTTTTTTCTGATTTTCAGTATTTCACAGAAAGTCTCTTTGAAATCCCATACTGATTAAAAATTAGTCCCTATATTAACAGAACATAATCTTTATCTTGAAACTACACAGAGACAATGAAAAGGAGGATCGGTTTCTTCTTAAATGAGAACAAAGATACATAAAGGAGTCGTTCTTTAGAGATCTGTACAGGTCTAATTGACAAGCATATCTTTTTCCCTGGTGGATTACACGTTTGAAGGCCATAGGTTGCTACAAAATCACTCTTTTTTTCTTGGTAAACAAAATTCATTTACCATACTAGCACCAATAGACTTTGCAGCTAACAGTCTAAAATGAAAGGAGCAGGAACAGTCTAAAATTCAGCAGCCATTCCTGAGAGAAAAAAGTGACCAAGAAGTCTATCTGTGGTAGGGAAAGATATACTGGCATTGATTGAGTCAATATCCCACTGAATAATTTTTTAAAAAAGATTTACTTTTATTTATGCATACAAGAACTGGGGTACAGGCCAGAGGAACTGGGGATATGTGTGTGAGAGGATTCACCAGAGACACAGTGGGGAAGAGAACAGGCAGACTGACTGAAATCCACTGCTGAGGGAAGCAGCGGGCGAGACAGGAGAGATCTGCTGTGCCATGTGGGTCAGCTCCCTGGCCTGGAATTGAACATGTGCTGCAGTGGTTGTGGATTGCTTCATAGTGCTGAGACTTAACCCCATGTGCCAGCAGGGAGGCCCTGATTAATTCTTCATAGTGCAAAGAAACGGGGTCCAAAATGATTTCAGGTGATGGAGAGAACAAGATAATGTCCATGAGATGCTGCCCGGTTCTGGAAAGAAAGCTCTGTGCAGATACAGAGTCAGGCCCATCAAGGAAAGATTAAGGTACAAACAGCTAAAACCTCAGGATTTTCCTAATTGCATAATCACCTGATTAGTGTAGTCTGAATTATATAATTGCACATTGAGACTTGACATTTCAAGACTGAGCACACCATTCAAAAAGTGAGGTAGGGAGGGGGTTGGAGATAGAGTTAACAGGGATGTATCAGTGCTTGGCCAAACACTACACCTGGGAAGCCGCTGAACACACCAGAGTTTTTATTACAGCTTCTGACTTCCACCTTTGCCAGGTGAACAGATCCCCATGGCAGGTTGTTTCTTAGTGAACTAGAGAAAACTTAACTTTATGTTAAGTTTTGCAATTTTTATGCTGTTACAGAAAGGAGAATATTGAATCTCCATTCATCCATCCATCCATCCATCCATGTATCAATCTAACTGTCAACCTATCTACCCTACCTGTCTTCTATATCTATCTTTCTATCATCTCTATAGGTCTTCTCACCAGTATTACACCTCCTGATTGGGTTGAATATAATTGATAGGGTAGTTAATTAACAACACTTTCCACACTACAGAAAATAAGCTCATTTGTATTCTTGCCTTTTTATTTTCTCTTCACTTTGTTCTGCCTTTTTAATGACCCTTATCTGACTCAATCACATATTCATGGTTGAAATGAGTTATAGCATGTAAATGTTTGAGATTTTATAGTCACATATGTAGTTATTGAAAGTCTTTAGAGTTTCTTTCAAATATTTCTTCACCATTTTACTCCATGGATATTTCTTGTCATATTTTATAATATTATTTTAGTTATTCTTTTCCAGTAAAATATTGTGGTTTTTAAAGATATTCTTAAAATATTAATTCCCAAGCTAGAATTCACTATTCCCCTATAATTAATCCTGAAATACAATTCCTTTCAATTTATTCGCACTTTTAATAGAAGAAGCAGTACAATAATTTGCATGTTATGGCCAAACTATATGTATACAATGTATTTTTCTCTATTTCTGTGTTTTTTAAGATTAAGGCCCTTAGGTTTTTCATAGCTGTATTTTTATATCTAAACAAGAATTAGTTGAGCAAAGTACGTATTTTAATGAAAGCTCCTAGTTATTGGTCTTTAAAGAAGGAATTTTTGTAGTCAACTTGAAGTCACTAATCTGGGAACCTCATCTGCTTCCACCCAAATTTTCAGAATCCCCCAAGGCATCATAGATATGTCAGTTAAGATGTTTTGTTTGCAAATGAAAATCTCAACTCACACTGAAACTCAAACAATAAAAATGTTTATAGCCTGAGTATTGGAACACAAGAGATAGTGCTGACTCTAGAGGTAATTGCTCAGGTCTATGATCTGCTACTCTGTGATTTTCCTGAATGTTTTCTTTCTCTGATTGTATCATGCTTAGGCCATTAATTAGATGACTGCCTCAGTGTAATCACATTAAGATATGTGGATGTCCAAAGGAAATAAAGTGACCATTTCATCTTCTCTTTGTAACAAGAAGTCTGCCATGTGGTTCAGATCTCAACATGCTAACCTCCACATGGCTGGAGAGGCTACACTTAGGACTCAATCCATTTGCATGTATTATGCTGAAGGCATCACAGCCATTGCCAAAATCTGGAGAAGGTCTTGGAGACCCATGCGCGTGGAGTCTAGTCCAAATCATGTCCCTACGCTTCCATTTTATCAGAGGTATATTATTGTCAGGCAAGGGTCAAAATCCAACAATGGGTCAGGAACTTCTCACTGGCTTTGGTCTAGCCACCTGCCAAAGAAAGAAAGGAAGAAGCGAAGGAAAGATGAGAAGACAATGTTTTCTAAACAGCAAGCTATAGGGAGAGGGAGAATGCTAGTTCCTAACTGATGGTATGTGGTCAAGTTGCAGACACAGGGGCTGACAGGATGGGTCAGAGGCCTGCCACTGCTAAAGAGGTTTGGGACTCCCCCCCATAGGAGAAATGGTGTCTGGGCAAAGGTCTACCATCCATTGGTGCAGATGCTTTGGCGAGAAAGTGAAATCCCATGTGCCTCACTTCCTTTTGAAGGCTCACAAATGGCATTTCAGATATGCCCCCTTCTAACAATCCTCCTGGATCAGGACAGCAGGGACAGAGTTCATCCTGGGTATTGCACAAGCATCAACCTGTCTTGCATAGGTAGTATTCAGACATGAAGGAGCACAATATGCACCCTCCACTGTGTGGGGATTCTCCAGCATTATCATGACCACCTGTCAGTTTTGTTCTGGACTTGGTCTGTCAGCAAAGCTGTACTTTTATCCACCCTTGCTTCTCCCTTGTCTGCTTGTCAGTGTCTTAGTGAACATGTGACTGGTTTATTTGATAGCATAAGTTACTTCATTTCAATTAGACTCACTTCCATATCAGTCACATCATTATAAGATCAAAACATATAGCAAAGTATTTTCCAGGATCCCATTTCTACTCCCAAATGTCTGCAGTTCATGTCTCACATGTCAAGATTAGTTTATATGCCCATTTCTAAACCACTCACTATCAAAAGGGATGGGATTATAATATTTGTCCTGGACATGTCATGATTTACCCATGGACCACGATAATATCTCTGTCTCCTGAGACAGATAATATCTATGTCTCCTGAAACACATGGAGAAAGAATGAATACTCTAGTAAAGTCAAGGTTCACCTAAGAGCTGGACAAAATCAGGGAGTAAATTTTAGTTAGATAACTAGCAGAGTCTACCAATAGGGCAAGAATTAAGTAAGTTTCACTTCATGTCACAAATGAGCAGTGGACTTTTGGCCCAATATATTCCAATGAGAGTCATTATTCAGTTTTGTTAGAGGGAAATAGTCAGATATATACATTCTTTACATAACCCAATTAATTATGAGTAAGGCAGAGCAGAAAATATGAAGAGAGAGTGATGTAGAGAAAAGGAGAGTCATGTTGACATCATTTGGGTTGTGAATACAACCAGTCCTGAAGAGGCACATTTAAAGCTGGACTTCTACATATTTGAAACAATAAGTTATCTTTTGTACTTGATCCTGTTTGAATTTATTATTACCATATGCAACCATCTTCCACCCAAATTATTTCTAATACATACAGAAACTCAAAATGAAAAGAAATTTTGCCCTTCAGACTGGGTCCTTGAATATTTAATTTAAAGTCTGTCATGAAAGGAAATATGGCAAAGTTCAAATCTGTCATATCATAGCAAAGTTCAAATCTCTGCTAGAAAATTAAGAGCTTCATCGTCATTTTCTTGAGCTACAGTAGAAAAAAAGGTCTTTGTACTGTTGTGTGGGGCATCAATGGAATTTGTCACAAGTTTCAAAACAAGACTTGTTATTTCAAACTCAAATGGGGAAATGATAATAATAGTGGTGCTAGTGGTCGTCCAAGACAGAATACCAAATATGATAAGACCTGACAGGTTCTAGTGTTTATGTTTCATTGCTTCATGAACAAAGGGCACAATTAAGAATGAACCAGGGCCTTCCTGGTGGTGCAGGGGTTAAGATGCCATCTATGAAGCTATCTGCAGCCACTGCAGCACAAGTTCGATCCCCGGCCAGGGAGCTACCCACATGGTGCAGCAGACCTCTCCTGACTCGCCTGCTGCTCCCCTCAGCAGTGTATTTCAGTCAGTCTGCCTGTTCTGTTCCCTACTTTGTCTCTGGTGAATCCCTTCACACCCCTGCACCTCTGGCCTGTACCCTACTTCTTGTATGCATACATAAATAAATCTTTTAAAAAAATTGAATGAGCCAAAAGAAGGCAAGGCCTGGAAGTGTTACTAAGTCAGAATTCAGCTGCTGACTTGCTATGAATTTGTGTAGTGACAGTTTTAAATGTAGACATGATAGAAATATTTAAAGATTCCTAGACTAGTTGAACAATGAAGAGTTACCCACATGATCCAAGTTTGATTTAAAAAAAAATCATTGGGAAAATTAAAGTTGATTTCAGTGGGAAGAGACTACAGATAGTGAAGTAAGTTGGGATATTTATTATAATTGACACGAATGATAAAGGCTGACCTACGTACAAATAACAAGGAGAAAATAATTTTAGGGTAACACACCTTGAATTTATTAAATGGGAAAAATTTTAAAATTAATACCGAATGATTTGATTTTTACTTTAGATTCTGGTGACAGTTATATGATCAGGATCAAAGGGACAAAAAATAGTTTTTAAATATCCTTTAAGCTACTTAATGTATGAAATCTCACATTGTATCTTTTCCTGCTCATTATGTTCTTCCAATTAGAAAGCAACTGTTGTGTTTCCTGCACAGAAAATATAGCAAGTAGCTCAAATATTATGTCCCCACCCAATTCCATCTACAGAGTAGCACAGCAATAAGAGCTATTTAATGTTAGAGTGGCAAGTACAACTATTCAAAACCTTTCAATGCACTAAGAATAAATGCCACTAAAATAAAAATACTTGAAAGAAAAATATGTCATTAAATGAGTTCATTGTTACTACCATATTAATTTACATCTGTCAAATCTACAATCAGATGTATTCCACAGAAGCCAAATGTAATATGACTCCATGGAGACTGTTATTTTTAAAAATATTTATTGTTTGCTTTTTTGTTCAAATGTGAAGTGAATAAGCTGGCAAAAAGCAACTCTGCCAAAATTAATTGAATAAAAATATGAGAAATGTGTCTTTTCTTGGCTTCTCGTAAACTAAAAGCTGCCATCTGATCTCTAAAAATTTAGATATAATCAAATATGTGATAAAAGTAGGGAGAGTTCTCCAACATCAACTGGAAAGCCTTTAAGATAGTGAAGAAATATGACATAATTGATAAGTTATAAAAAACAAACAAACAAAAATATATGCCAAGGGTCAAAGCATTCCATCAGTATACAGCACATTGAATGGAGGTTCATTTAAATTAGCATTGATATGTCACTCTTGTTTCCTTCAAAATAGTCTTGTTTATTCCAAGGAAGTTACTTTTGTTTACATGTTTAAATGTATCAGAAATTTTCTTTTTTTAAGATTTATTTTACTTCTGCATACAAGGACTGGGGTACAGACCAGCTGTGTGGAGGGTGAGAGGATTCACCAGAGACAGAGTGGGGAACAGAACAGGCAGATTGATTAAAATACACTCCTGAGGGGAGCAGCAGGCAAGGCAGGAGAGGTCTGCCGTGCCATGTGGGTAACTCCCTGCCCAGGGATTGAACTTGTGCTGCAGTGGCTGCTGTGGATAGCTTCATAGGTTGTGTCTTAGCCCACTGTGCCATCAGGGAGGCCCCACTTTTCTTTTTTTATTGTTTCCAATTATTTGATCACCAGTGTCTGTCAGAATGACAAATGAACTAAATATCTAATTTAAAGGGAAGGGTTATCAGAATGATGTAAAAGAAAACCTAAAGATGTGCTGCCTACAGTATATGGATTTTAGATACAAAGACATATATACATTGAAAGTAAAATGATGGGGAAATTATGCTCTTCAAGCCATAAGTATCAAAAAAATGGCACAATTAAATTAATAGCCAACAAAGTAAATTTCAAGGTAAAGAATATTACAAGAGAGTCTCCCTGATGGTGCAAGGGGTTAAGCCAATCCTGTGAAGTTATCCGCAGCCACTGCAGCACAAGTACAATCCCTAGGCAGGAGATACCCACATGGCACAGCAGACCTCTCCTGACTTGCCCGCTGCTCCCCTCAGCAGTGTATTTCAGTCAGTCCTCCTGTTCTGTTCCCCACTCTGTCTCTGGTGAATCTTCTCACCCCCCACAACTCTGGTCTGTACCCCAGTTCTTGTATGCATAAATAAATAAATCTTTAAAAAATATTATATGAGATAAAAGAGGGTATTGACTAATGATAAGGAGAACATTTTATCAGAAAATGTTAGGAGGACCTTAATCTCTCTGAAGGTAATAGGGGAGATTCTTCACTTGCCTCTTCTAGTTGTTGATATTTGCTGGCAATCTCTGCACTCTTTGGCTTGTGGTCACATGGCTGTCTTCTCCCTGTATCTTTGAATGAATGATCTTTCTTCTGTGTGTGTCTGTGTTCAAATTTCCCCCTTTTATAAGCATATCAGTTATATTGGATCAGGGGTCTCTCTAATGATCTCATTTTAACCTGGTTTAAATCTGCAAAGATCAATTTCCAAATAAAGTCACTTTCTGAGGTATTAAATGTTAGGACTTTAACATATTTTGTAAGGGAGACTATTCAATCCATAATATCTTCTCTCTCTTTGATACTCCTTGGTTTCATTCTCTGTTTGCTCTTTCTCCTCCTCTGAAAGCATGCTCAAAGGGGATTGGTCCTTGGCCCTCTGATCTGATTTACTCCTTTTTCTGTTTGGGCAAATTGTAATTTAAAATATTTCTTCTGGGCTAACACTTTTGAAATTTCCATTCCCAAACTGTCTTTTGGGAACTGTCGTTCCCAAATTGTCAGCTGAAACTCTCCAGTGATATCCTCAAGTCATCACGGAACCAATATTCCCTAAATATAGACATTTCCTTTTCTTACTCTTAAAAATTTGACAAATAAAATAGAAGGAAACCTTTGTCCCTTTTTACTGCATATCTAGAAAATTATTCAGCACTTAGGCATGATTTAGAGTTGCTGTGAGCTGGATTCAGGGATCACATTATCTGAGGTCAAGTCTTGACTCTACCAATTGCTAGGTGTGGCCTGGCTAATTCATGTCTCCATGAGCAAAGAAAGGATAATATTCTATACCTCATGGGGTTGCTTTGTAGAAACAATAAAGTGATATGTTAGTGTTCTTTAGTACAGTGTTTAGAGCAATAAATGATTGTGGTGGCTGTAATAATTGATAATAGTAAGAATAATTGCTGTAAGTCACTATATTTGCATTCTAGCTCCCTTTAGTCTGTTCTCTGACTTCGCATTTATTCACCTGCAATTTGTAGCTAAGTTGTCCCCTTACCTCCAATCTCTCCACATTCTAATCCAGTCTGTAGACATCTCCCAGATTAATCATCCTGTACTATAGTTCTACTCATTCCCCAGGGCACCATCCTTCACTGACTCCCCATTGTCTACAAAATAAAAGTAAAACTTCTTAGAATGAAATAAAAGGCCCTCTGGTCTCAAACCTCCTTTCCAACCTCATTTTCCATAACTCACCTTCATATATCACATACTTCAACAAAACCGAGCTATTTGACATTCTTTACGTTTGCTGCATATTTTGGCTCTTGTGTGCTGTTTATGCTGCTCCCCTCCTCAAACCCAATCTTATTTAAATCCTGACCAGCCTTGCAAGCCCAGATGGAATGCTGTCTATACAAAAAACTTTCCTTAATCATCCTACTCACTCTGCTTTAAAATTGATTATTGCCTCTCATTTCTGCATTCAACTCCAGAGAATTTATTCAATACTGATTATATATCAAGTTCCAGCATCAGGAATCAGAAACAGACATGGCTTCTGTCTTCATGATACTTGTAATTAAAGAATCTTATATTAAACAAATTCAGAAATGGGAATATAATTTTCATCTGTGATAAATACTATGAAGCATAATTTGTTTTTCATTGTGTTAATTTTTACTTATATTATTTCCTGGAACATGAACATAATGCACTTGAGGACAGATCACATATGTAGATCACAGAAAACATTTTATTTTTCTTTCTCAGTGGAAGGAAAAAGTAAAAAATGTGAAGGCAACATAGTAGCTTAACGTTAGAACATCATTTGGTCAGTACTACTGATTAAGAGATTTAATTTGGTTCAGAATGTAAACCACTAAGTTATTTTTGATATACTAACTTATGATGTATTTTAATGACTTCCATTAAAGATAAAAACAGAGCCACATTAGAATTTTGTAGTCAACATGACAATAATCTAAATAAATTCTGTAGTCAACATGACAATAACCTAGATAAATTTATCTAGATAAATAATCTAGATAAATCTAGACAATGAATCTAGATAAAAGCTATAAACATAACATAGCAAATAGAGAACAAAATCATGAGATCAACAATTAAAATATTTTTAAGTCTCATCATGTACAGAGTGGGGGTGATACAGTGGGGCACAAAAATATGATTAAATTAGTGGTTCATGTAACAATACTATAAATTCCTTCAGTGTAGTTATTTCCTTTAATTTTGAATCAGTTTTAGAGATACTATGTTGAGAAGTTTGTTGAACTCATGCCACGAGCCGATTTTATAGTTATAGTCCAGATGCTAAGATATGTATAGTTAATTACAAATAAAGAAAGAGGCTCTTGTAATAGTTAGGTGTTGAGATTGCAAGTGACAGATCCTAACTCAAATGAATTTAAGCAAAATAAGTCTTATGAAGGAAAGCATCTAGAGGTGGAAGTAGCCTTCAGTAATTTTCTTTCTCTGGCTTTCTGCTCCCAATGGACTTCATACACCTATTTGGCTTTTCTTCCTTTACTTTTCTTCAGTATATGCACATTCCAAGGAAGAATGCCAATTAGCCTGATAGGTGTCTCATAATCAAACCACTGACTGAAAGATTGGGTATTTGGTTTTCTTTTCCTTTTTTTTTTTTTTTTTTGAAAGATATATTTATCCATGCATACAAGAGCTAGGGTGTACACCAGAGGTTCAGGGAGATGAAAGGATTCACCAGAAACAGAATGGGGAACCATAGCAGGCAAATTGACTGAAATATACTGCTGAAGGGAACAGCAGGTATGCCAGGAGAGATCTGTTGCACCATATGGGTCACCTCCATGGCCAGGGATCGAACTTGTGCTGTAGTGGCTGCTGGTAGCTTGATACTACTGAGACTTAACCCTTTGCACCACCAGGGAGGCCCCAGGTATTTGGTTTTCTAAACTGAATTCTCATGCCTATCTCTGCATTAATAGCTACATCAAAATAAAATAGATTAGGTGAGATACTGTTCCCAAATGGGAGAACATATTTTCCAGGATAGAATACCATGCAGTCAAAACCAAGAGAGATCTAAAACATCTACTTATTTTCCACAGCTCATTTATTAAATATTTTGAGAAAACCAAAGTAGTTGGAATTCTTCAAACATGTTGCATATTTAGGCAACCATGTTCTCTGTTTATGCTATTCCCCTTTCAATCATTGTTAAATACTTTCCTCAAACAAAGTTGAATTTCTTACCAAAGAATTGAGGCAGTAGTATGTAGGAAGTTTCAAGATGTGGAGATACCCTCTCAAACAGTAATAACTGAGCTGAGAGAAAACTTCTTTAGATACCCAAGCTCTTATTTAGTGTGAGCCAGTGGCTTCTAAGGACTGGGTTTTGGGTGAGTGGGTTGACAGTAATTCCACTGGGACTTGCTAGGCTTTCATCATGGGTACTGCAAAAATTCTTGAAAGGTTAGGGCAGGAAATAGAATAAAGATAACTTTTCCCAGACACAGAAATATGGGTGTGTAACTGGATAGATCTCTATAGTCATCTCAAAATATGCAAAAATAATAGTGAATGAATCTATTTAAAACTGCAACAAAGCCTAAAATCAATTCCACCAATGTTTAGATAGACTAAACCTCTTCCTCTCCAAAGTATTGCCTGACAGAAGCAATGGCATGGTGTATTCTTGGACAAATATTATTGTCTTAAATCACTACTGTTTGTAAGCCTGCAATGTATAGCACACAAATCAAAAATTATTAAATATGAGGAAACAAGAAAATGTGACTAATTTTCAAAAGAGGAAACATTCAATAGAAGCAGATCCTGAAATGGTCCATAGATTGATCCTTTCATGCAACAGTTTACAATTAATATGATAAACATGTTAAAGGACACCATTATGATAAAAACATTGAAGGACTTAGTTGGAAAAAGTAGACCACATATTTTAGCATATGGGGAATTTTAGCAGAGAGATGAAACTATAATGAAAAACAGTATGGAAGTGCTAGAAATGAGAACACTCTGGGAAAAGAAATTTTTGATAGATTTATCAGACTACATACAGACTGAAAAGGAGTCAGTGAATTAGTTAATGTATCAATATATATTATCCAATTGGAAAACATAGGACGATACCACATTAATTTGGGGAATGAACCAGCACTGCAGAGGCTGCGGGCAGCCTTGCAGCCCAGTGCTCAACCGCTGTACCACTAGGGGAGGCCCAGGGTTGGTTTCTTTTAAGTCTTCTCTCCTTGGTTTAAAGATAGTCACCTTCTTGCTGTGTCTTCCACTAATCTTTCATCTGTACTTGTCTATGTACAAATTACTTCTTATTATAAGGGACACTAGTCATATTGGATCAGGTCTATTTAGCTTGCTATAACTTAATTATGTCCTTGAATGCCCTATTTTGAAATGCATTATCATTCTGAGATACTGTAGATAAGGACTTCCACATATGAATTTTGGAGGACATAATTCAGCCCATAACATACACAGAGGTAAAATATTTAATGGTCTAATATATATGCAATTATAGTCATAGGAGTAATGGAGACAGACAGTCAAGTACAAGAAATGTTTAAAGAGACTATAGGGAAGAATTAATGAAAGACATCTACATAAAGACACAAGTGCAGGGAATTCCTAAGCCAGATAAATAACCCAGAACATCAATAGCCAAACTATTAAAATCAAAAGATAAAAAGAAAAATTTAAAGCATGCGGGGGGGGGATGTAATGTATATGGGTTAATATTTATAAAAGTGACAAATGATGGCTAATTTCTCATCAGAAAAGAATTATATCAGTAAATAGCTGAATGGGGAAGGAGAACTATCAAATTAGAATCCCACATTCAGCAAAGTTTTTCAAAAATGAAGGTGAAATGAAATGCTTCAGGCATCAAAATTGGGGAGAATGTTTCTTTAAAAATCTGCCCTATAAGAAATGTAAAAATATTTTCCTTTAGGCTGAAGTGAAATGATAATAAAGTGGAACTAAAGAACTGCAGAAATGAAGGGAAAGCATCAGGAAGAGTAAATATGAGGGTGGTATAAAAGATTACTGATTTTTAAAGCATGGATTATGACAATACATTGTGAGGTGTATAACATACATAGAAACAAAAAGAAGTTATCCAATAACAAGGTGGTTTATGTCTTCCATACCTCATCGTTTCTACAAAGGATGTTTTTCTGCAAACTAAAATACTACAGAGCTGATATCAAGAGATAATTTCTTCTTCTAAATTAACCAAAAAAGTAAAAGGCATTCATGTATCAATTTTTTTCATTTTCTTTCTTTTTTAAAAAATCATTTCCTGGGCCTCCCTGGTGGCGCAGGTCATTGAGTGCAGCACTGTGAAAATGTCTGCAGCCTCTGCAGTGTCGGTTCAATCCTCGCCAGCCGTAGAACAATCCACATGGTGCTGCATACCTCTCCTGTCTTGCCCACTGCTCTCCTCAGCAGTGTATTTCAGTCCATCTGCCTTTTCTGTTCCCTGCTCTGTCTCACCCTCCCACACATCTGGCCTGTATCCTGGTTCTTGTATAAATAAATAAATCTTTAAAAAAATTTTTAAAAAACTAAAAAAATATTTCCTATCTTAAAGTTTCCCATGTATCACATAATATTTCATATATTCTATGTAATATATTACATATAGGAATGCACCTGTATCTATAATATAGATATTATATATATGTATATATTTATAAATATATAGATAGACACACACATATATGTAGATGTACACATACACACATACATTTATGCATGGATAGATATTTAGATATACATAGATAGATAAATAGGTAGATAGAGATAGATATATACACATATATAGTCTATGAGTATATACTTGCAAATGCTATAGAAAATGTTCTAATCAGTTGGAAATTGAGAAAAATCTTTGGAAGAAATATCAGCACCAGCCAGAAAGCAGAATTTGAGCACACACAACTTGCTATTGAAGTCTTCTGTGGAAGCTCTAAATTTCTTTGGATCAATTATCTCTCCCAGAGCCATGGGCTTTGCCTTGTCTGGACATAACAGAGGCCTCATCATCCTCCCTCTTACACTGGGCACTGATTATCAAACACCCTCTGTTGTGCTGCTTGAACTACCATCCAATTCCCCTGCAGTCAATCTCAAGTATAACTGAAAGGCTATGTTAAAAGAGCACCAACCTTCAAAGTTGCATGTGGAAAATATTCATTTTCGCACTCTGTGATTGAAGTCAGAGATGTCTTACTGTCAGAATTCTCAAATGTCACTCCTTCTATGAGAGAGTAGAGGCCATAGGAAGTGTGTGAAACTTTCCTTTTAAAAGAACTCCAAGTGAATACTTAGTGGCAACAGAAGGTGCCAGGTTGAAAAATGAAAGCAACACTGCCTTGTGAAAAAAAAAAAAAAAACAAAAACACACACAAAAAAAACAGGGCTCTAGGATGTCTGCTGGCCTGGTTCTAATAATGATGATATCACTGTATAATGTGGCATTAATTTCTGGATCCCCACTTCAAAACTGGAAGTTAAAATGGTGACCTGACTCTGGGGTCAAATGTTGAAAGACTTCATCTGTTAAGGGCTATGAATTAGAGATGAGTGCTGGCACAGATACCCAGGAGATTTGGCTCCATGTCTCACTTCTTTCATGATCTGTCTCTGTGCCCGCAGGTATTTTCATCTCTGAGGTTCCAATCCCTTGTCACAAAATGAGGTGTTGGAATTGATGAGGGCCAAGATTCTTTTCAAGGCTGAAATTTTATGAGTGAATTTTCTTTTTTATGTAGAGTTCCTATTATGTGGGGAGTTTTACATAAAGCAAAAAAAAGTGGCTGATGATCTAAATGAATCTTGAAAATTCCACATTTGAGAGTCATGTGTCATTTTTACATAATCTCAGCACTACCAGGTTTTTTTTTTTTTTTTTTTTAAGATTTGTTTATTTATTTATGCAAGCACTGAGTACAGTCAGAGGCGTAGGAGGGTGAGAGAATTCACCAGAGCCAGAGCGGGGAGCAGAACAGGCAGACTAATGAAGCACACTGCTGAGGGGAGCAGTGGGCACAGCAGGAGAGGTCTCTGCACCATGTGGGACCCTCGCCGGTGGCCTGGGATGGAACCAGTGCTGCAGAGGCTGCGGGCAGCTTCGCAGCCCAACGCTCAACTGCTGTGCCACTGGGGAGGCCCCAAGTTTTTAAAAGTGTTAGATAGTTTATTTATTTATTTATTTTTTTATTTATTTATTTATTTATTTATTTATTTATTTGGTCTATGGTTGAACACAAGTTGGAATAGCTGGCTGTGTTTAAGGGCTTTATGTCACAAATACTAATCCTTCTATATTTAATCTAAAAATGTCAATGATTTTGTTGTCTAGTGTGTCTAGTGTGGAGAATTGGACTATACTATTTTTTTTTCAGGAATTCATTTAAATTAGAATTTAATGATTAATTACAAATTCATTAACTTAGTCTTAAACTTTCCAAATCATTATGGAAAAGTTATGATTTGATTTATAATTACAACAGATTTTAGCATTCACTTTTAAAGAAAACTGATTATTACTGTTGAGCCCATTTACAAATATTGCTAACTAAACAACTGCAAACTTTTAAATTTATTTATTTATTTATTTATTTATTTATTTATTTATTTATATACAAGCACTGGGTACAGTCAGAAGTGCTGGAGGGTGAGAGAATTCACCAGCGCCAGAGCGGGGAGCAGAACAGGCAGAAGTACCGAAGTACACTGCTGAGGGGAGCAGCGGGCGGCAGGAAATGTCTGCGTACCATGTGGGACCCTCACCTGGTGGCTGGGGTTTGAACTGGCACTGCAGAGGCTACGGGCAGCTTCGCAGCCCAATGCTCAACCACTGTGCCACCAGAGGAGGCCCACTTTAAATTTAATGTGTATATTTAATATATTTGATTTTCCTTGAATTGCTTCAAATGTTTGATGAACCTAAGAAGTTAATAATGCTTAAGTATTTTTTTGAAGATTTATTTTATTTATGCACAGATCTAATAAATATTCACCTAACAAGTCAAACTGGGTGCTGGAGATTACTGCTCTTGTTATCAGACAAGGGAGTGGCCTCAGGTCCCTACAAAAGAGAGCTGCAGACTTAGAAGAAAAGTGGCACAGACCTTGATAACAATGCATAAATATTTTATAAAGTACATAACTCTTTTAGGTTTTCATCACCATATATAAGCACAGTAAAATTTCTACTTAAAACACATCTATGTTAGTTCCTAAATTTTACATTTGAATTTGGAATTGCAATGCTATACAGTGACTTTTTAAATTAAAATCTCGTATATTGTACATACATGAAGAAATAAAATATGCTATTTGTTTTTAAATAACTATTTATTTATTTATTCATTCATTCATTTATTCATTCATTTATTCATTTTAAATGATTTATTTATTTATTTATATTTTGTGGGACCCTCGCCGGTGGCCTGGGGAAAGAACAGGCGCTGCAGAGGCTGCGGGCAGCCATGCAGCCCAGTGCTCAACCGCTGCGCCACCAGCGGAGGCCCTATTTATTTTTTTTTTAAATAATTTTTTATTTATTTATACAATCACTGGGTACAGTAAGAAGCACGGGAGGGTGAGAGAATTCACCAGAGCCAGAGCAGGGAGCAGAACAGGCAAACTGACAAGATCCACTGCTTTGGGGAGCAGCGGGTGGCAGGAGAGGTCTGCGTGCCATGTGGGACCCTCGCCCTGTGGCTGGGGATCGAACTGGAGCTGCAGAGGCTGTGGGCAGCTTCGCAACCCAGTGCTCAACCACTGCACCATCAGGGAGGCCCCACTGTTTCTTTATTATTGTGGTTTCCTGTTCTTAAATATGTTTATGTATCTTACTATACATGTGATCAGGGTTAAAAATATTACCCACTAAGAAAATTTTTATGATACCTTATGTAGTTTAGAAAATATATCCTCAGCTACTGGAAATCAAGTAATGAAAAAGATATTCAACAAAAGCGATATGTAGATGTGAAGATATGAGGATAAATTCTCTTGACCACATTTCCTGGATTAAATCCATTAGTACAGTCACTATACCTTTGATAACTTAGATGAGAAAATGGTCATAAAGACACTATCATTAAAATGCAAAGATACACGAAAAGGGAGACAATATTTACAAGACATCTTGTATTCAACTAGACCTGCAAAGAACTCTACAACTCAACAAAAAGAAAACAGATAACCCAATCAAAAAGTGAACAGAAGAGCTAAAAAGACAATCCTCCAAAGAAGACATACAGATGGCCAAATAACACATGAAAAGATGCCCATTATCACTTATCATCAAAACCACAATTAGATTCCACATCATACCAATGAAAATGTTCTATATTAGAAAAAAAAAAAACTGAGACAAGTGTTATTTGGTGGAGAACAAGGGATGTTCATGCACTGTTAGTAGAAATGTGAAAAAGTTTATCTTCTATGGAAAACAGTCAGGTTCCTCAAAATATTAAAAAAAAAATTACCATATGAGATAGCAATGTTATGTCTTGGTATTAATCCAAAGATCCAAAGAATGCAAAATCAGTGATTTGAAGAGATATGTACATTTCTATGTTCACTGCAGCAGTATTTACAATAGCTAGTGATAGAAACAGCCTAACAAATGAGTAGATAAAAGGTGATGTGGTATATATACACAATGGAAAACTACTCAGCTATAAAAAGAGTTGATATCTGGCCATTTGAAATAATATGAATGGAACTGGAAGAGCTTATGCTAAATGAAATAAATCAGAACAACAAATACCAGGAGATTCACTTATATATGGAATACAAAGAAGCAAAGCAAAGAAACCAACAAAACTCAGCCAAAACAAATTCTAGAAATCTGACAGCAGAATTGAGGCTACTAGAGAGGGATGGTGGGGAGTAGGAAGCAAAGGGGGCAGAGGGCACAATGGACTTTAGTAGTGGAGTATGGGTGTGTTTTTTGGTGGTAAGCATGGAATGGCAACATTCATTAGAGGTAAACCTATTCTCCTAAATCATATACCGTGTTGTAACCAATGTTACCTTAGTTAGAAAAAAAAAATACAGGGACGAGGAAAAAGACTAATTATAATAAAGTAAATATAAAAATCAATAAGCAACTATAAACCAGAGACCCGTTACAAGGGAGTAGGGGGGAGAAAAGGGAGTAGTATCAAAACAAGGGTGGTGGAAATTGTATGAGGACTATAACCAAGATGAAAATGCATGCATTGTGCAAAAATGAAAAATTATGTAAATATATATATAGAATTTAAAAAATTAAAAGAAAAAAATACAAAGAAAGTGGTCATAAAATTTATTTTTTTTTCAATGTGAGGCATGTTACTACCTAATTAAATTTATCCTTTCACAGAAATCTGTTCTTCCATTCAGAATACTATGTTGATTGATTTTCACCTTTAAAATTCTTAAAATTTGGAAATAATTTTCCATGTAGTTCCAAAATAATACATTTAGAATGATTGAACCTTGCGTTTGTAAGAAATGTTCTTCCTCTGTGCTGGGATGGACTTACTTTTGAAAATACTACAAAAACTTCTTACTGATTGTGAGGGTCCTACATCTTTACAGTCTTCCCAATAGCAGGAAAGGCTTTCTCAATAAGGGGTAATGCAGAAACCAGGACTGGGCAAAGAAGCATACAATTCATGTCATATTTGCTCTGGTGACTGGGGTCAGGGAAGGTGTCACACATTTACTGAAGAATGGAAAGCAATATCGTGTGTTTTTTTTTCCAACTGTTTTACTTTCTCTTTCCCTTTTTCATATATATTTTTTTTAATTTTCGTAAGATAAAGGCTCTTTTGAATGCATCCTCCTTATTTCCTTATAGATAATGTTGTAGTTTCTAAATCCTGCTCCAGAAACTACTGAGCTTTAGGTAAAGGCATTCTTTTTTTTTTTTTAATAAATTTTTTATTCTATAGTTCTGGATTTTATTTTATTTTTTAAAGATTTATTTATTTATTTTATACAAGCACTGGGTATAGTCAGAAGCGCGGGAGGGTGAGAGAATTCACCAGAGCCAGAGCGGGGAGCAGAGCAGGCAGAAGGACCAAAGTACACTGCTGAGGGGAGCAGCGGGCAGCAGGAGAGGTCTGCGCGCCACGTGGGACCCTCCTCCGGTGGCCGGGGAGCAGCCGGGGATTGAACCGGCGCTGCAGAGGCTGCAGGCAGCTTCGCAACCCAGCGCTCAACCGCTGCGCCACTGGGGAGGCCCGGTAAAGGCATTCTTAACATCTTCCCCCCAGAGATTCATTTTCACAAAATCTCAGTTCAGAGAGCAATATATTTGTATTTATTTTTCAGAACTGCTAAGAGCAATTAGTATATAAGAATTCCAGAAGCCAGGAATTCTTCATATTTGCGTTTGCCAACTATCTAGATACATGATTCTGAGCAATTTGCTTGTTCTCTTGGGGTATAACATCTCATGTTACACATGAACGTTTCATTATGATCTGAGCCTATTGTCTTCTTCCATGGTCTAAGCTCCAATCTGAGTGTAAGCAACTATATCCGAAACATTTCAAGCAGAGAGGAATTAAAAGTAGGGAAATGAATACAAAGACATGGAAAGCACAAGGAGACAAAGGAACTAAAGAAAGCTTAAAGAGAGCAAAGAAGTGGTGAAGGGGGTTAAGGAATGGTGAGCAGAATGTCCCCCCTACAGAGTCATTGGGGCCAATGGGAACTTGGGTGATTGTTCAGGATGTCTGTTCTAACTGGAGCTCAATAAGTGATGAAACAAACCAGGTGTGGCCTGTGGCCCCACTTGGTTAGGTGCAAGATGGAAACATGTTAAACTCCATTTATTATTCAATACCCTCCCCCACTTTTATTGGTGACCCTCACATTATTTTAGGTTCTCAAGTATTTAGTATCACTCAGAGCTCATGTGTAGCATGAGCTGCAAAGTTGGAATTTTTTCCTTCTCCCCAGTGTATAGTCATGTGGCCAAATGAATGTGGGTCACTTTACAGAAAGTCTAGAGGAATATTTTTCAGTGTATATATTAAGGTGTCAATATTACCAGTAGTGGAGCAAGAGGTCTTTTTGCACTAACCCAGGCTCTCTTCATTAACTGTGTTCTGATATGCTAATCTGTCATTTCTAGGAACAGGGTATATGGTGAATCAAATAAAGTGTCTATCTACCAGACCTAGATATCTGTCTGTCAGTGCACAGTTGGTTAACCATTTAATTCAGGATCAGCAGATGTTTTATTTAAATGGACCAGATAGTAATTATCTTGAGAATCACTAGCCATATGATCTCTGTTGCTGTTGTAGTGTGAAAGCAGATACCAAAAACACATGTGAAAGGACAAGACATTGTTTCAATAAAACTATTTACAAAATGACTGACATGCTACATTTTGGTACATGGGCCAAATATTTGCAGCCCTAATCCTTTGCAAAAGACCTTTGCTCAGTTAGCCACTACCACTACTATACTCTCCTTGTCGTTTCACCTCTGCCATTTCATCTTTGCTACTAAAATTGGGGAGTCCTTCAGTGATGTCACTTCCCTTCAGCCACCACAATTCAGGGATACTAGAAATGGCCATGTAGGCTTTCTCAATACCAGAGTGAATGAAGAGTTATTTGGTCTCTGCCCAGGAGGCATGCAAGGCTGTGGGCAAAGGGTAGATAGGGTATAATAAATATACAACAGAAGTTCATCTCCAGCATCTAGCCAAACTGTTAGAGCCATTTCTACCAGATCAATTTACACATTGAATCCATTGTTGTTCATGCCCCCCTTGGTGTGACAATCTCAGAATCCTTTCCTAGGTATGCTACCCAGGGTTGTAATAAATTGTGAAAAATATCAACTGAATCTTACATTGCCTTCAGTATGTAAGCTCTCTCATTCTTAGCTAAACTTTGTTCTCCTTATCCTGGACCTATAAGAATTTGACTCTAATTTTCAACCTGAAGGCAGTAAGTTGGAATGAGGGTGTATGCTGAAAATACTTGGCACCATCATGCAAAGTAACTGCCTCAATAGAGTTTACTTTAGGTCCTTAAAAAAAAGACAGGCTTGTCTCCTTGGGGAACAAGGACTGTGTCCTCAGAAAAGGGGCTTGGAGGAATTTGGAATGTCAGCTTTCAGATTAATCTGAATCCACTCACAGTCCTCATTACAATTTTCAGAGTTCCAGTCCTTGTCAGCCTGTGCCCTCACATTTATACCAGAAACATGCTAAACTGGGAATTCAACTTATGTTTTTATTCTACAAATTATTAGGATCAAATTTCATGTCTCTTTTTCAGTGGCTCAGTCCTGTTGCTTCATCAGAGTCTTTTTCAGGGTCATCATAGAGTCTTGTCCATATTTTGAGCTGAGAATTTAAAGACAGGAGCTTGTCATTCTCTTTCGGCAGGCTCTCCAGGATAGGCAGAATCTACTCGACCACTTGCCACCCTAACCCCTGAGACTTTATAGTCATGCCCACCGTAAAACCTTAGCTTGGCATCTTCAAGGTCAGCATGAATAGTCACATCATCCCACCTAACAATGGAATGACTCCTCTGACTATGGGTCACTGTGTGGCATGGAGCACCAGTATCCCATTCTTTACTGGCATTCTTTACTGGCCAATCAGATTATATAACTAATTTGGCATGTATTTATTTCCTGGAACATTTCAGGTATGATGCTGCATCAATTAGTGTTCAGGGGGCCTCCCTGGTGGTGCAGGCGGTTGAGCGCCACACTGTGAAGCTGTCCGCAGCCTCTGCAGTGCAGGTTCAATCCTGGCCGGGCATCGAGAATCTTACTTGATGCGGCAGACCTCTCCTGTCTTGCCCACTACTCCCCTCAGCAGTGTATTTCGTCAGTCTGCCTGTTCTGTTCCCCGCTCTGTCTCTGGTGAATCCTCTCACCCTCTCGCGTATCTGGCCTGTACCCCAGTTCTTGCATAAATAAATAAATCTTTTTAAAAAAATCAGTGTTCAGTCAGACCATTCCAAATATCTCAAGAAGACAGTGGTTTAACACAAAGAATTGGAGATGCTGAGAATCTAGAAAATTCACAGAAAATATAAAGGAGGACTGAAGGAGTAAAGAAGTAGGTTGTTATCATTTAAACATATAAGAAACTGCTCCCTATCTGGCTGTGATTGCTGATGAGGTGGTAGAGGAGCTGTTGATAGTGTCCTCAAGCCATACCATTGCTTCCAAGAGAACCTGAGCTCCATGATGCCACTGAACCTGCACTTCACTCTGCCACAGAACCTGTGCTCCATGATGCCACGGAACCTGTCTCCTGTGCTGCTGCCTTTAGTCACACTCCTGTGCTCAGTGCTGCTGCTTTTTTGCCCAAGGACTGAAATAAACAGTAAGACAGAAGCAAACAAGCATACCCCTCCCAAAAAAATAAACTCTCACTTTGGCTATAGATTTCTAATCTTTCTCCAGTGGCTCCCATTGGCAGAATCCAACAGGAAACCAGTTGGCATGAGATCTGAAAACTGTGTTCAGGATTCAGTTCCAGGGACAGAAAATATAGTACCAGTGGGTGAGTGTGATGTCAGGAGACAACAGACAATATCTAGGACTACAAGGGTTTTAAAGGAGTTGTATGGAATGTTTTGGGCTGCCTAAAATGCTGGAGCAACCTGTGCTGTTTTGCATGCATAACTATCACTGGATTCTGTTGTCCCAACATTTTTGCTTTCCACACGATATCGCCAGTGATTTTTGTTTTATACGTGGGAACTAAACCTTTTGGTATTTCGTTTTTGTGGTAACTGAAGCAATGAATTCATTATACATACTCTAGTTGGCTTTGTGGAATTCATTTTCTTCTTGTAACCAATCACTACAAATCTTCAAATGACAGATTCTTTCACCATTTCAATCCCCTGAGTTATTTATTATGGCTGCAAATGAATAAATTGCTTGGGGCCCAATTTTGCTGGTGATATGCAAGAGTTAGACTAGTGAATGTAAATCCCCTACGTATTGACTAAAAAAAAAAAAAAAAAAGAAAGAAAGAAATGGATCCTGTTTTCCTTTAGCTCTTGCACTGTTAATCAAAGCTAATTAAAATGCAGTGGATTAAAGAAAATAGCACCCAGTTGGTCTTTTTTTTTTTTTAATGAAGAACTGCCTATACAGAGGAATTTAAGAGATACAAACATAATCTCATACCAATCTGATATTCTCAGTTTATTCTAAAAAAATTAGGTGTTCACTGTGTGCAAGGAAATTCCCTATTTTTAAGGGATTTCACAATGTATACAACATGTTAAACCTATAATTAGCTGGGGGAGACAAAATGTACAAAAGGAATAATGGTAATAAAATACCAAAATAGGTATTATTTCCTGATCACTTTGTAAAAACTTAATGGGTCACTGGTACTCAACTCTTTCTCTGCCATCAAAACCCCATTACTTGACAAGCCCTGAGATAATACTGAACAGAGTGGAATCAATGTAGTACACAGAATCTCAGGATGTTTTATTGAATGAATGTTGTGCTTCCCTTGACTCCACTCAAAGAAATAAACTTTACTGTTAATTTATATAATCTAGAGCCTTTTTCCAAAATTGTTATGTCTTCTCTGAACCCCACTTCAATTTAGGGTTTTCCAAGCCCACAATAGCCCACTGTGTAAGTTTGCAGGAGTTATTGTAACAATATCCAAAAAAATGGGCGGCTTAAATCAATGGAAATGTGATCTCTTATGGCTTTGGAAGCTAGATGCCTGAAATCAAAGGGTGAGCAGAAACATGCTCTATTTGATGGTTTTGGGGGTAGTCTTTCCTTATCTCCTGTAACTTCTGGTCTTTCTGTTTCTTGGCTTGTAGGTGCATTACTCTGATTACATACCGTCTTCTCCCTAGATGTCTTAACTTTGCATTTTCCCTCTGTGTTGTGAGAATGTCTGAATTTCTGTCTCTGTGTCCAAATGTTCCCTTTACATGGGAACAGCAGTCAAATTGGGTTAGGTCTACTCTGATGGCCTCATTTTTGAAAAAAAAAAAAACTATTTCTCCATCTATTTCATTTCTTTACTGTTTTATGTAGACACTTTGTATTTATGCCAGTACAATGACTTATACCAACCTGTTGAGATGTATTTGAACCTTGATACTGTCAACCAACATATTACTAACTTATTCTACAACTCTTCAGTTTGATCAGCTAGCTTACCAGTAAGGGACTCATTGAGACAGTGAGTTCTATACCGTGGTCAGGGACAAAACCCTTTTGCAAGATGCTATTTTCACTGATATATAAAAAGGACAGTAGAAATTGTCTCTGGCAAGGCACTACATGTTTGCACTATTACAAGGATCCATATAATCAGCATTCTTTGACTCTAATGCTATAGTTTTTCAATGTCACTAATATATGCCTTGCTGATATCTAAATACAGTCTATCTAATATATTCCTGTCATCAACCCTGTCTGTTTTGTTTTAAAAATGGAAAAAAATGGAATCTATTTCCCAATAAGGTCACATTTTGAGATACTGAGGATTACAAATTTGACATATCATTTTGGGAGAGGTAAAAATATAATCCATAATATTCCTTTTCTAAAATAAATATTCATAGCTATAATTTTCTTATTTTATAAGTCTTTGGCTTATTTGATTTACTATAGCACCAATTAGGCTAAAAACACTCTAGATTTCTGTAGGTGCTACTATCTTGGCATTTGCTATGACATCAAAATTCAAAATGTCGTTGCCCCTAACCAGCATGAGTTCATAAAAATATTGTTATGTATATCCACATAACAACAGGGTAAAAATAATGTCTTAACTGTAAATTATGTATATCTTAACCATAAAAGAGTCTGTTAAAAGCCTAAACAAAAAGTCAAATGGCTAAAATATTTCTTTGGGATTATGTCCATCATAAAATTATGCACATAAAATAATAGAACTGTTATAGAGAAAGCATTAGTGATCATGGAGGACTGTGGCTACAACAGAAAGTAAATAACCTAGGTAGACTTTAAAGTGTTCTTTCTACTTTCTAAGGTAGAAAATTATGCAGAGTTTATGCAAATTCTGATCATTCCCTTTGTAAATACCTTTATTCTCCAAGTAAGTGTTTCTGATTTTAAGTAGGGAGAACTGGGCCCTCTATTCCAGCTGTCCTAGCTGCTTCAATTATGAGCACTGCCCACAACTTACTAAAGTGTCTATGAAAGAGACTCCACTAACAACTAACTCATAGTCTCTTACATGGCACAGTGGCCGCTAAGGAAGTCAAAATAAAATAATTTATAGATGATCATGTAATCAATTGATTCAAAAAACAGGATCTGTAAACATGTTGTAACTTTATTCTGGAGCCTCACTTTACCTTTATATTTGCTTGTTACTTCTCCCACTCCTCTTTGAAACATAGACAAGCACCACCTGCTTACTTGGGTTTATTAAAAATAAAAACCCCTATAGTCACTTAAAGTTCTCTATAGAAATTAGAAATTAGCCAATTATTACATTTAATGAAACTTAAAGCTTATCTTTCCTCCTCCAGGTTGATTCTTTTATGGGTGGAAACACCTTCAGTAAATGGTCCTGGGGGCTTTGGAGGGGGGAGCAGGGAAGATAACAAACAAGAAAAAGATTCTTTATGTAATTGGGAGGTGATGTCACATTTGTGTTTCTGGCAGATATTTAAGATTGTATTTTTTTTTTTTTCATGTGTGGTTCTTCTGTGGCTCTTCTCAGACATCTTTCTTCACTAACTGCAGGCCTTTCTTACCTGCGATCTTTTGATACTGGAAATGCCCTCTTATCCCACCCCATCTTTGACAGCTTCTTTCTCACCATCTGGGAAGCTGTGGTGATTCCTGCAGCTTCCAACACTTGCTACTCTAAATGGTGCCTTACACGGAATTCAAGAATAACCATGACGGTTGTCACACACATGGACCACTCCCGATCATTAGGACAAATCACTCATCATTCACTGTAACAGATTGAGAGGGCAGGCTGCCCTATGCCTGATCCAGCATTCAGCAGCAGCAGCCCCTTAATTGAACTTCAGATTTCTCAGTTACATGACTAACCCTCATCCTCACAAACCCTAAACAAGGAAATTATACATTAGACTCCCTGAAATGATCTTATGGAAGCATCTCCCAATTAAACTAGAAATAAGAGTCATGTCACCCCATCCCTCACACTGCTAACGGTAGAATAAATCTAGTCACAAATACTCTTTCAGGCATTTCAGATCCTTGATACAGAGGAAGGCATTTAGGCTGATCTCATAGATTCACATAAATTTACTTTGAAAAATATGCACCTTTATTTAGCATCTTACTTAGGAATTTGCTATTGATTTTCTTTGCTTCTTGGCTGCAACTTCCATATTAATATCCTGTTATAGACTCTATGTTATAGAGACAACACAAATGAGAGTAAGAAGACACAGGAACCAAATAGTTCTTGAGCTTGTAGTCTCAGCATTTTCATTTTCTTTACCATCCTCAACTTTGCCATGTGATTTTAGTAAGTGACCAAACTGGGTCTTCTCCTCATGCCCGGATTGCCAAACTCTGAACCATGAAAATGTCTGTACACAATTTATTGTATAAGGTGTCTACCAAGGGATTCAGCAATTCTGTTGGCACCCTAATGAAGCTGACTCCCTGAGTGGCAGGAGAGCTGTGTTTGTACGAGGGTAAAGGAATGAGAGGGATTCTGAGTGTGAAAGGAGCTGGATGGGCTAGAGGGGTGAGGGGGCATTTGGGGAGCTGAGGGGCTGAGGGAAAGTGTGATGTTGGGGATCTGGAGGGATCTGCATTTGCAGGTCTGAGGAGATACGGGCAGTCTAAGCAGCATGAGCGAGGGTGTTTGACATTCTCAGCAGGGACTGTCTCCTCTGGGTAGCAATCAGCAGGTGTCTGTTTTTGATGCCACTAACAACCTTGAAGGGGCACAGAGAATTTTCTTAGGGACTTAACACAATTTCCAAGTTCCCAGGAATGCAGCTGGAGCAGGTTAACTGTTAATCATAACAGGGGTAGAGGGAAGAGAGAACAAATTGTGGTTTGAGTTTAATTTCACTCATTCCTGATTTTTAGCCTAGGAGTATTTTGTTGCAAAATGGAGAGGAGATTGCTACCATTTCACAAAATGCTGTTAACTAAAACTGCTCCCAAACTTTGTTCCATCTCTCCCATAAGCCAGTACTCAAAAGAGCAAAGCTCTCCATCCTGATTGTTGGAATTAAAAAGTAAGAAATCATGCCTGCTGGCTAGCTATGGCAGATATTGCAAAGATGGCCCCAACCAGTCTCTGTCTCCTGAGAGCACCCCAGCAGGCCCCCAAATGTATGTCAAATCAGATGCTTCAAATTACTGGTAGTAATTTGTAATTACTGGTAGTTTCCATTGGAAGCTCCTGGCTGATGCTTCAAAACAAACAAATGGGTCTCTCACTCAAAGACCAGGGTCTTCTTTTGACTGCTTCTGCATCAGCTCCTCGGGTAGGGACTTGGGCATAGGATCACAGATCACTATCACCTTGAGAGTATCCTAAGATAAACCTTGATGGCTTTCAAAATGAGGTGTTTGGGGGCTCACCTCTCAGTTATGAATTGCAAAAGTTGGGGTGCTTTATGTGGGTTTCAATTCCTTTACTCCTCAGGGAGAGGCCCCAGGTTTTGAATTCTCTGCTAATGTGGTTCACAACACCAGGCATGGGGTTTATGGCAAGGTTGTGTTTCAGACAGTTCTATCTATTTCTATGTGGGTCTACTCTGTTTAGCCAGATGGGTAGGTGGCTCTCAGCCAGTTTTCAGGGTTTTTCCAGAAGATATTTCATTTGTAGTTGTAGATTCACTGTAATCATGGGAGAAGGTAAGTTCAGGATTCTCTTATATCACCGGCTTGGAATGGAAACTATCAGTAATTACCTGAATGTGGACATGTACCTCTGTAGGGTAAGGTAAAAGGTATCAGGCTTTTCTGCTCTCCCACCATTAGGATAGATGATGGATCCTCGCGGTCCTGAATGCATGCTTGATGGCGGGCACCTGGAGTAGGGTGTGGGCATATGTAGATGGGATTCGACTGGGCTTTTAAGGGCAGCATCACAGGGACACCAGCAGAAGCTGAAAGAGAAGCTGAGAATGAATAGAAACAGAGAGAGAAGCAGAGAACACCGGAGATCCCAGATAGAGTGAAGACTTGCTGGGGGCTGGGAGGCCAGCCAGCATCCCTGCCTGCCGCGTACCTGGTAATCCCAATAAAAGACCTGCAAAAACCACTGAAGACTCTGACTCCTCCTTTACCCAGTCTGCTGGATCCTAGAAAACCTGCACTGTGTCCATTCCTGCCACTACAGCCTCATAATATCAATAGCGTGACAACAGAATCCTTCACTAAAGGGAAGAGGGAGGTCATTTGATTCTTAGTTAAGATCTTAATCATTCTATCCTTGGTAAATTTTATTTTTGTGATCACAAGAATTTTTTTTTCTGTTTTAGAGCCTCCTCCTCATTTATTTCCCATGTCTTAATATGCTTTTTGACACAGTCAAGGTTGTAAATATCACAAGCAGGCAGTGAGGTGCGGGCAATAAATGGGTGCATTTTCAATGGAGACTTTACCGTGCTAAGACCAAGTAAAAGTAATTTGTTTGTTATTACCATGAGCCAACACATCTAAATAATGCTCATATCAATTTAATTGTATACCCCCCTCAAATGATATATTGAAGACCTAATTCCCAGTAACTCAGAATGTGACTTTCATTGGAAAAAAGATCGTTGCTGATATAAGAAAGTAAGTTAAGATGAGCTCATGCTGCAATGGGATGAGCCTCCAATTTAATATAAATGATATTCTTGTAAGAGAACAGCTCTGTGAAGACACCAAGACATGGGAAAAACCATGTGAAGATGTCGGTAGAGATCAGAATGATGTAATAATACACCAAGGACACCAAGAGCAGAGCTGGATGAAAACATGGAACTTATACTCCTTCAAGAACTTGAAAGGAACCAACCCTGCTAACACCTTGATTTCAGACTTCTAGCCTCCAGAACTATTAGAATCAATGTCCATTGTTTTAATTCATCCAGTTTGCAGTACTTTGTTACAGTGGCACTACAAATACGAAGGATAAAATGTTCCTCCCTCTGTATCTTAAATCACATATAAACTTACTAATGCAACAGCAAATACATGTTAGTAAGTATTTACAAATTCTTCAGGCAAATATATTTTATTGCCAAATCTAGTAAAGCTTTCTACCGCAGAATAGTACATTTCCCTCCTGATTGAAAATTCGCCTTGGATTTGGATAGGAAGGCTGAAGGAACTTGACAAGCAGGGAACACTGGCATTGCGTAAAGGAATTAGGTGTGCTGACAATATCTATTTCTTATCATACATATCCAAAGGTAATGCATACTCTGGCATTTCTATTATATTGCCTGTCTTCACTAACCACAACTGTAGTAAGAATGTCTGGTTTATCTTGTTACCTAGTTTTTGCTCATGCTTACCATTCACTTCTGTGCTCTAATTTACAATCCCTGCTCCCCACTTGGCAAAGTCCTACATAAGATTAGTGGTTTGCCTTTATTTACCACCTTCATGTCTAACAGTCCATGAACTGACTGTCTGGAGCACCATAAAAGGATGCCATTGTGACCCCAAATGCCAGATTATATGAGAAATCAGCCTCTAAAGCCACAGAGGTTGATTTCCCACATAAGTTACTAAAATGTATTAATTGCTGGTTTGCCCAATGAACTGAACAATAAAAATTATAATAAGAATAAAAGAAAATATGAAACACCATTTTTATGTTTTATGCCTTCTCTTTCATGTCACTGGCCCGTTTTGACCAGCAGATACTGTTTGCCCCATACTTTCCCCCACATTCAAAGTACCTACGATGGGTATTATGCATTCCTAACCTGTCAGCTTTGGCTGAATTACAGAGTGCTCAATTATGCTCTAATCGAATAGCTGCCCAATGCAGGCCACGTAATGACTTCCTGATTATCTGCCTTTAAATGATGAATGAAATGAATATGTAACATTCTGTTCAAATATAGCATACTTAGCATGCCAAATGGAAACTGATTTTGTGCTCCTCTCGCTGAAAAACGTATATTTTATTGTAATTCAGTTCAATGGTTGTTCAGCTGCTTGTTTTCTAGTCATCAAGATAAACATTGAATGAGCTATCTAGGAGAACATTAGTCTTCATTTTTGCTTTCCAGCAGATGCTAAAGGTGTTAAACATTGTTTAGATTATTTGGGTTCCTCTCTTTACATCATTTCACTGGAAAAAAATTGAGGAAGGTCATATTTTTACGAACAGTTCTTGTTGGCAATGCTCCAGTACACATTGGCAAAAAAACAAATCTGTTATGATGCATGTGTTGCAAAGACAACAACATGAAAATATGAATAAATTATTTACTGGCAAGAGTACTTTTTATAAAGCAGCAATTTAGGATATTAGCACCAAAAAAGAATACATGCTTTGAAAACCTGATCATATACCTGGTCAGTCATAATGCTAGTTTGCTGGGCTATAATGATTTGTGTTATTATTTTTTTACAAGATTTGTCTTCAGTATACTATTTTCCAAACAGCAACTCAAGAAACTATGTGGGGGAACTCATTGTACGTAATAACTTTTTAGAGACAACCTTTCCATTCATTCACTAGAAAGAGAGAGAGAAAACACCCAGGCAAATAAGGAAGAGAGAAAGGTGGACAAACATAGGGAGGGAGGGAGAGAAGTCAGGGCAAAGGAAGAAAGCAAAGGGGGAGGGAGGAAATATATGTCTAATGGATGGTTAATATTCACAATTAAATTGATGATTACCTGGTAGTCTAAGGAAAGGTTTTGCTATATACCTGCTAATCAAGTATCTTTTTCACAGATGTGATGGCTTTGAAACCGAAGATTAGAATAAAATGACTTTGCAACTAAGCATTTTGTATTATAATATAAAAATTATAACTGTCTTCAAAACTAATAAGCTATATTAGTTTGGATTTTTTCTTTTAAAAATTGCTGCTGGTCCTCCCCTAGTGGCGCAGTGGTTGAGCGCTGGGCTGAGAAGCCGCCCGCAGCCTCTGCAGCACTGGTTTGATCCCCGGCCGCTGGGCAAAGGTCCCACATGGCATGCAGACCTCTCCTGCCATGCCCGCTGCTCCCCTCAGTAGTGTATTTTGTCAGTCTGCCTGTTCTGTTCCCCGCTCTGGCTCTGGTGAATTCTCTCACCCTCCCGCGCTTCTGACTGTACCCAGTGCTTGTATAAATAAATAAATAAATAAATATTTTAAAAAATTGCTGCTTTTCATTGGTTATGAAACATTCATTTTAACATCTTAAATTGAAAGTATGCATTATGATTGATTGTTAGCATGAGATAATTAAATTGGTAGTATTTTTCCTACCTTAGTGGTACATGTAGTAATAATACACCTTACATTGAACAGAATATAGAATCAGCAATGCTCACAATACTCTCCTTAATGAGAAAAAGATACATTTTATAAAATTAATATATAAATATATTTTACAAAATATTTTAATTAAATCTTTTTTCAAAAGTACACTTTGTACATTTCATTACCTTTCAGGTTTTCTATTGTATAAAATATATTACTAGTAGTAAGTGTATATAAATCATAAGTGAATGAAGAGTCATATAATTAATGAATGCATGTCAGAAAAAGATTTATAGATGGGACATATAATAAAAAAATTGTGTTCACAGTTCCAGTCAGCATACCATATTGTTTGATTTTTTTTGAAAATTTGATCAATCAATAAAATACAACAATCCTGATACTTATGTAGTATTACATATATAGAATTTATACAACAACAACAATAATTTCAAATAACCCAATCAAAAAATGGACAGAAAAACTAAATAGACACTTGTCCAAAGAAGACATGTAGGTGGACAACAGAGACATGAAAAGTAGTCATCATCACTTATCAGGGAAATACAAATCAAAACCACAATAAGATACTACCACTGAACTATGAGAATGTCTTACATCAAAAACACCAGAAACAATAAATGTTGATGAGGATGAGAAGTAAAAGGAACACTTGTACACTATTGGTGGGAATGTACACTGGTTCAGCCTTCATGGAAAACAGTTTGGAGGTTTCTCAAAATATTCAAAATAGATTTACCATAGGATCCAGCAATCTACTCATAGGTATTTACCCAAAGAATGCAAAAACACTAAATTGAAAGTATATATGCATTCCTATGTTCACTGCACCACCACTTAGTGTACACCAATATGGAAACAACCCAGATGCCCAAGGACAGATGAGTGGATTAAGAAGATGTGGCATATTAACAGAATGGAATACTACTCAACTATAAAACAAATGTTGAACTCATTCCATTTATGACAACATGGATGGGACTATAGGGGATTATGCTAAACAAAGTCACAGGATATAGACAAATATCACATTTTCACTTAAATGTGGAATATAAAGAAACATAAATAAAGGTCACTCAAAACCAAACCAATAACAAATCCTGGAAGTCTGAATGTGTGATTGAGACTGCTGAAGGGGGAGAGTGAGAATAGAAACCAAAATATGGAGGGGACCCAATAGACTACAGTAGAGAACTATGGATGTCTTGGTGTAGGGTGTGATATGGTGACAGGCATGTGAGGAGGTGTGATCCTATGCCTCTGAATCACACACAGTCCTGTAAACCAGAGTTAGTGCAATAATATTTTTTATAAAGGTCAATCTCTGTGACCCATTATGTATCTGTAGGGTTCTTTATTCTAGACTCCACCTTTTGCATTTTCTAACATCATAACACCTACATACGGGGAATGATAATGGATTAATCTTACATTTGCTCTGGCACTTTGGCTTTAGTTATGTTGCTTGTTTTTTGAAACAATCACCAGTGAAAAATATGTAATTTTTAATCAAGGTCCCCTTGACATCCTGTTTCCTGCTATGCATCAGCACAATAAATGGAGCTGTATTTTCTTTACCTACTCCTAAAAAGAGAAGGCAAGTTGAAATGCTAGGCTATGATATGTCCTACTTCAAACTGTGCCCTGTTTTTTGTTCTTGCTTTGTTTTCTTGGTTTTTAAATTTCACAGCATCCCTGGCCTTTATATGTATAGATATCAGGCTATAAACATTTCTTTTATTTATTTATTTTCAAAGATTTATTTATTTATTTATTTATACAAGCACTGGGTACATTCAGAAGTGCGGGAGGGTGAGAGAATTCACCAGAGCCTGAGCGGGAAGCAGAGCAGGTAGAAGGACCAAAGTACACTGCTGAGGGGAGCAGCAGGCAGCAGGAGAGGTCTGCGTGCCATGTGGGACCCTCCTCCAGTGGCCAGGGAGCAGCCGTGGATCAAACCGGTGCTGCAGAGGATGCGGGCAGCTTCACAACCCAGCGCTCAACCGCTGCACCACAGGGGAGGCCCTATAAGCATTTCTTTTAATTAGACAAATATCCATCCTTTCTTTGGCAAAGATAAATGGAGGGAAAAGCTAAGGGAAACTTTCTAAGCTGTCTTTAGCTGAACACTTACATCTGAAGCTCAAAGTTTCTGTAATCCAAAGGACTACCTGCAAGCTAAGATGTCTCTGTTGTACAACCACAAACAGATTTTGGGCAACTTCTTTATAATTGTCAACTCACTAACTCCTCAAACATTCACTGGTTCCAAGCAAGGTGCTGATCCGGCTCAGGCATGTCCTGGTGTTCATCTTAACTCCTGTGTCTTTTCCAAAGTTGTCGCTGAAATTGAGATTCACTGCAAGCACAAGGTGCCTTGGCTCTGTCAGGTGAAGCACCTACCCACACTAAGCTTTTCGGTATTTCATTTCATTTGTAATATGAAAATTCATTCTTTCCAACTCCCCTCCTCTTACCCTTTGTATGTAAACCTCCAGTGAATTTCTGTTTTCCTAAGGGTTAATGAATCACTAGGATTTCCCAGATCTGAAATCTATTCATGCCTTTTGGGGGAGATTGATGCCAATTCTTATTAACACCTCTTTGGCTTCTTTTCACTTAATGGAATGGTCCCTGGGAAGAGATAAACTAATAAATGAAATGATCCAAATAAGAATTCTTTAAAACTTTTGTTCATTATAAAAATGACATTCTGTAAATAGGTTTATAATTTCTCATAATAGTGGTTACTTTTCTTTGACCTTCTACAAGTTGATGCCTTGCTAAGAACTTTGTATATATAATGTAATTTATTATATGATCATCATGTTGTGTGTGTGTGTGTAACTTAATGCATCAAGTCATCATAACTTCCTTTTCTGGTAAAATAGGAATACTACCTATCTCCAAGGGCCATTGTTATTTTGAGGTGACATTTGTTCTGAGGTGACTGGCACATAGGCCATGTTTCAAGATAGCTGGTATTCTTATGCTTTTGATTTATTCTTATTTCTATCATTCTTACTTGACAGATGAGTGACCTATTTCACGGATGTTTACTTCGCAGGACAAGGTGCAGATTTGAGTCGAGAACTAAAATCCTGGTTTTTGTTGTCATTTTCTTTCTACCTTCCATTTAAGCATTATGGTTGTTTCCCTTTGGTGTCATGGATTTATATGCCTTTTAATGGAGTGTTTTTGCCCTATGTACATGGTGTCGCTTTTTAATTTTTTTTTTTAAATTTTCTCCATTCCCTAGTGCCATTGACTTTGCTCCTCTCACCTACACATGGGTAAAGTGGGTTGGAGGGAGCAGAAATAACTTTAAGACATAGCATTATAAATCTCTCCTTTCCAGAGCTGGCCTCATTTCTTATCTCTTCTGCATCCTTTAGATTTTTGCTTTTTCTCAAGTATGTATTTCCAAATGCATGTTTTCTTTGTGGCCCTAAGTTGCAATTGTGGAGAGCATAGTGTCTCACAAATAAATGCAATATGTTTTATGAACACATGAAAAAAACATTGTTTTTTAAGTGCTTATCAATCCATCTTTTAAATTAAATGTTGGGCCTACCCTGGTGGTGCAGACAATTGACTGCTGCGCTGTGAAGCTGTCCGCAGCCTCTGCAGCGCAGGTTTGATCCCGGCCGGCCGGCCGGTGAGGATCCCACATGGCGCGGCAAACCTTTCCTGTCTTGCCAGCTGCTCCCCTAAGCAGTGTATTTTTGTCAGTCTGCCTGTTCTATTCTCCACTCTGTCTCTGGTGAATCCTCACCTTCCCGCGCATCTGGCCTGTACCCCGGTTCTTGTATAAAATAAATAAATAGGGCCTCCCCTGGTGGGGCAGAAGTTGAGCACTGGGCTGCGAAGCTGCCCACAGCCTCTGCAGCACTGGTTCGATCCCAGGCCGCTGGTGAGGGTCCCACATTGTGCGCAGACCTCTCCTGCCATGCCCACTGCTCCCCTCAACAGTGTATTTCATCAGTCTGCCTGTTCTGTTCCCCACTCTGTCTCGTACATTTTCTCACCCTCCCGCACTTCTGACTGTACCCAGTGCTTGTATAAAAATGAATAAATAAATTTTAATAAATAAATCTTTAAAAATAAATAAATACATGAATACATAAATAAATAAATAAATAAATAAAATGTAGGCCTATGTAGGGTAAAGAAAAAATGTCAGGCTTTTCTGCCCTCCCGCCATCAGGATAGATGATGGATCCTTGCGGTCCTGAATGCATGCCTGATGGCAGCACCTGGAGTAGCGTGTGGGCATAGGTAGATGGGATTCACCTGGGCTGAGACTGGGCTTTTAAGGGCGGCATCACGGGGATGCCAGCAGAAGCCAAAAGAGAAGCCGAGAGAGAAGTAAAGAAGCAGAAGCAGAGAGAAAGCCAGAGAGCCCAGATAGAGTGAAGATTTGCTGGGGGCTGGAAGGACTGCCAGCCTCCTGGCCCCCCAGCATCCCTGCCTGCCATATGCCTGGTGAACACCAATAAAAGCATGCAAAAAGCCACTGAGGACTCTGACTCCTCCTTCACCCGGTCTGCTGGATCAGGAAACCTGCATTGTGTCCATTCCTGCCCTTTACAGCCTCCCTGGTGGCACAGGGGTTAAAGTCTCAGTTCTATCAAGCTATCATATCAGCAGCCACTGCAGCACAAGTTTGATCCCTGGCCAGGTTGCTAATCCACATGGCGCAGCAGACCTCTTCTAGGAGTCTCACCTGTTGCTCCCCTCAGCAGTGTATTTCAGTAGATCCATCTGTTCTGCCCCCCACTCTGTCTCTGTTGACTCTTCTCACACCCCTCCCGGCCTACACACCAGCTCTTGTGTGCATATACAAATCTTTTAATTAATTAATTAAATGCCATGGCCACAAGTGACAGAGGTTACAAGGTCGGGTGGAGTGATGACGTGCTCAGGTGTGATATGTAAGTTGTTGCTTCTCAGCTTTGTGCAAGTGAGAGGGCAGCACTCAGTGCCTCATTAAACTTCACACTTACAGTGGCTTCACTTGTTTCCCTAGGCCAGGGTTGTGAAAAAGACCCTTCAGGTATTTTTTCTTAGAATCACAATTAGTCTAGATCATTCCTGGATGGAGGAGGAGAACACATTGTTATTTGGGCTTTTTCATCATAATGGGCTTAACTTACAGCCCTTTTGGAATTTGCAGGGGCATGATAACAAGTTTAAAACCAGACAACGTTCTACTTAAGTCCAGGTGTTCAAAGTATAATAAACAGCTCCCTAAAGATTAGAAAATGAATATTTAACAAGATGACTACATTTGATTCCCTTCATTCATTTTTTATTATTTCAGCAAAACCATTCTTGATAGAAATCACATTGACAGGATTTTAATATCTTCTGGTAAATGAAACCTGTCACTCCAGTCGGTTTAGTATTTCCTTATAGTACCATTTGGTAAACTCCAGTGACCAATAATTTTCTCCATAGTGAAGACCTAGGGAATTCCATGCAGATTTTACATCAAGTATACAAAATGTTTCCTGAGAGGTTGATAATTATGATTAAACTAGCTATATTAATTAAGTCCTGTTTACAAAAAGCCTGATTTTTTTTTAATAGAAAAAAAAATAACCTCATCCATGGAAGCCTTAAGTGCTTAATTACTGTTATTTTCCTTTCAAAGGAAAAGAGAACTATCTTGCCCATCAAAACAGAGTTCTATGCTGAGGGTTTTAGGTTCCTTCTTGAAAAACTTGGCCTAAAAAGCAAAGATCACTAGAACTGACTTTCATTCAAAATTAGCAGTTAGTGCAGTTACTTTGGCAGTAGACACCCAAACATCTGCCTTTCGATTCCCACTGAATTTATCTTATGGTGTAGTTTCAGAAATTCTAATACGGGTAGAATAAGAAACATTTTCACCATCCAACATCAGATTTTGCTAAGTCAGTATTTTTCAATGATCACAAATGATAGTTTTCATCTGAATGCCTGTGAGATCTCGGGAAAATCCCAAAGCAATGCAAACACCTGATAAAGCTGTCAGGTTTCTCTCTGCTTGTGCATATTCCTAAATATTGTCTTGTCACCTTATTCTCATGCTTATACTTGGAAAAGCCCCCAAATGTGATTTTGTTTGTTATTTTCAACTTGTGTTCCCGACATTGAAAGAAATTCATAAGAATTTATTGTCATTTGTAGTAAATTCCTTAAGATTCTCATGGAAGACTGAATTCAAGGTAAAGGCATCTGCATGAGATAGTGACAGAACACTAGGAGTTCTGTTTGCTGCTTTCATAATGCTTGTCCAATGTATTCCTTTGCATGGAATTAAATTCAGTCCAAACCAAAGCCACATATTGACTTTCTAATTATTACTTTATAAGTGATGAAATGAAATGTAGATAGTCACTAAACAGAGAGACCAGTAACTAGCAGGTGTTAGCTCTAGGAAAAAGACAAAACTGCTTACAGCTAGAGGTGGGTTTTTTCAGGTAGCATTTGTGGTTTTTTTTTTTATTTTTTAATTAAAAAAAATTTAGAGATTTATTTATTTATGCATACAAGAGCTGGGATATAGGCCAGAGATATGGGGGGTGAGAGGATTCACCAGAAACAGAATAGGGAACAGAACAGGCAGACTGACTGAAACACACTGCTGAGGGGAGCAGCAGCCGAGGCAGGAGAGGTCTCCTTCACCATATGTGTTTCTTTCGGGCTGGGCGGGGATCAAACTTGTGCTGCAGAGACTACAGATTGCTTCGTAGTGTGGTGCTTAACCCCTTGCACCAAAAGGGAGGCCCTGGATTTGTTTTTTTTTTTAGAGCATGTTTTCTTTACTTTCCATATCATGTTTGTTAATGGTTATAGCGACAAGTATCACAATTCAGAATCTGTTCAAATCCTGGTGGAAGCGGCAGCAGAGACTGAAGAACAACTGACTCTGTCGGGTTAATCTGGGATTCCCAAACTTGGTTTAGATCAAAAAAGAAACCCACGTTTTCCTGGTGAATGGGGATCTTGGTTTTATTCATATAAAGCTCTTCCATCACCCACTCCAGCATGATGATTCTGAAATGCAGAACCTGTCACTTCGGAGATAAACCCATCTCTGTCCTTGGCATAAATCCATCTCTGTCCTTGGCATTCTCTGTGTTCTGTGGGCAGATCTTTTTGGTGTGGATATTTCCTAACACTTATTTTCAGTGCTACCTTCATGTCATAAGGTGATAGCTTTACCCCACGCTTTTCTTGTCTTCCAGATTCAACGAAGACATCCAGACGCCTCTGTAGGGTGTTTTGAGAGCAGCCCCCAGTTGAAGCCCTTCTGATGGTAATGCCCAGAAACGTTAGACAGCACATGTGTCATCAATAGGAAGAGTTGCTACTGTGTTCACCCAATCAAAGCACTGCAGATTCTTGCTTGTAAGTAAATATTCAAATCAACAGTTGCCTCATATGGTAGGATCCTAACTTTTCTTGCTGTTCACTTCCATTGAAAAAAAATCACGTGTTTATAAAAAAAAAAAAAAAAAAAAAAAACAGCTGCTCACTCCCTCCTCCCAGGCTAAGACAGTTGTTGGAATTTCTGTATGCTCTCAAATTTACCACCTTCTATTCATCAATTTCATCTCTTGGGCAGGCAATTCTTACAGATACAGCATCTTAATCATTTTTTTTCACCCCCAGTGCCTAACATGTGGAAGCTTAAAAATGTTGCTTAAATGAATTTCATGAACTAACAATAAAGGAAAACTTTAAAATATTTTACCAATATCCATAGATAGAACTCCATATAAAATCCAGTGTCTTCAAATCCATCAGATTTCAATTTTAAGTGTCCCCATATATTTTCACTAGTGTAATCTTGCTTTCCAATCTCAGAAAACCCTCTGACTTGGCGCTTGTGTTAATGAGCACATGAGATCCTTGGTTGTATATATTACACCCTTCTTAGAGGGGAGAATGTTCCTATTGGAGAGAGACGGATATGTTCTAAAACTGGTGACTCACACCCTTGTGAGTTTCTGCCTGTGTTAGCCACTTGGGGAATGAGATTTTGGAAGAGTTCCAAACTCTAGTTAATTATGTGCTTTTTCTAAACATGACTGTGTTTGCCATATTCATGGATATCTTTCCTCTCTTTAATACATGGTGTTTTTTTTTTTTTTGCACATCTAACCTTATTTACAGCGTCCTTCCATAAAATAAAAATATAAGCTAGTAGTGAGGCAAATGGCACGTGCATTTAACTAGTTGAAAGTTTTTAAAAAGGTCATGAGATAACATGCAAGCATGTACTGAAAGCTATAAAGAATCCTGCATCTAAAAGGAACATTTTTTTATCATCATTTGTTTGGTTTGTTAAATGCTTGGGAATATCTGACTTTTGAATCCCATCCATGAGTCATTTCTGTATATTTTTGTGGGTTTTCGATGGACTTTTTTAGTCTGTTTTTTTTGTTTTTAATACAAGACATTCTGCTTGTGTGTATGTATGCTTTCTAGAGATTTTGAGGGTTTTTTTTTGTTTGTTTGGTTTGGTTTTTCAGTCCATTCCTTTCACTTTGGTTTTGCTTGTTCGTGCCTAAGGGGAATAAACTTTATGATAAAGCTGATACTTCAACTCCAAAAATGACAAGTCAGTGGGATTTGGGATGGGGGTTAGGAAAAAAGAACAAGCTGAAGAAAAATTAAATAGTTCCCGAAGAGCATTTTACTTACTGAAATATAATCCCAAAGGAAATCACTTTAATGTAAAACACTTGGAGTAAGAACTCTTGATATTAGATACATGTAAGCTATGGTCAGAGGAGCTAGGAAATTGATGAGTTACAGATAACATTGGCTGCTGTATTTGAAGACTTTTCATGGGTGAATTCTGAAATGGAGTCCTCTGTTGGATAGATACATTGGCAGCCTTAGGATTATTGATCTATTGAAGACAAAGAGGAAAACGTTCTGATGGGTATGCTATGAAGAGTTTGCTTCCTGGGGAAGGCAGGCAGGCTAAGGCTTCCTGACTTTTTATTGCAATTGTGAAGCCCACCTAGGAAGACAGATGTTTGAATTATTAAAGAAAGTGAGTTTTCTTAGGCTTGAAGCAGAATTCTCAAATTTTACAGTATCTTATTTGGAAATACATGTTATTTTCTTCATGTTTAGAGACAGAAAGAAAGATAATTCACTCAGGAGTGAGAAAAGTTAACGATGACATTCAGTTTTTGTATTTTCAATGTGAGGTCAACCTCGGTATGAAAATGTTACAAATAATAAGATGTTTTCAGAGACGATGATGGAGAGACAGCATTCGTATAACATTTATTACAGTATATTGTTAAATTTTTCTGTAGTTATTATTGTTAATTTCTTCTGGTGACGAATTTATACATTAAAATTTGTCACAGGTATCCATTTATAGGAATAAATCACAGTACAAAGAGGACTTGCTTACTATTCAGAGTTTCAGGGCACTCTATGGGGTAGTGGACTTGAGTACATGCCCATGGATAAGGCAGAGGGCTACTGTGTTTAGATGTGACTGGGTTTTAGGTATGTGTCTTAAGAATCTGTGATCTAGAATTTTAATAGCTGTCCTGCTTTTTAATGTGATGTCAGTCCCAAAATACAAGGGGCAATTAATGTTGTTATTAACATTTTAAATAGTTTTTGTCTAGATAAGCTCAGGTAGTAATGATTATATTTTCAACTCATGTGAATATTTTCATATTATGACATGACTTAGATCTTTTTAAACAAAAGAATCAAACATAGTGTATTAAGTGAAGAAATGAGTGTTTTACTTTCTTCTTTCCTGAATGATAGCCAGCTAGTAGCTAAGGGTGAGGATTTTAGAACAGTACACACTTGTAATGCAGTCTGTCTTTATTCTTTTTCTCTTTGTACAATCCTGGCAAACTACTTAGCATCTTCAAGCTACAATTTCTTAATGTATAAAACAGGAATGATAAAAGAACACATGTAATGATTTGTTATCAAGATTAAATCAGAAAACATGTAGTGGTGTCTAAAACACAGTACATACTCTAAATGTGTTGGATCTTTATATTATTCCAATAACTCAATGGAGAAACTGAAAAAAAAAAAAAAAAGGTCAAAATTTGTTTGACTTAAATGCTTTGGGACCTTGCTCAGTTAGTACTGAGCAAGTAGAAAATTCTATTTGTCACAGAACCCCTGTTAGTATATGTTGATCCCACTTTTCTTTGGGTTGGAAGACAGGCCTGGCCAAAAGTAAGTTCCAGGAGAGTTGGAGCGAGGACACAGTCATTTTTCTGCTTTGACCCAAGTGCTCATTAGCTCCTGCTAATGAGAAAAGCACAGGTCAGAGGCCAAGGAAAATATACTTCTCAGGTTAAAAAAAAAGAGAGAGAGAGAAAAGTCAAAAGGCCAAGGTCAAAAATTAGGGATCCAGATGAAATCATGACAGTGGATAATCCAGTGTTGAGAATCAGGTGACCACACACAGAAGGTGTTCTCTCACAGAGAAGAGAAATGAGCACAAATTATCACAGCTGGAATGAATTAAAACAGTGTGTTCCTTGACATCAATCAGAATATCATTAGAAGAGTTTCCTTTGGAGTTCAGGCAAAAAGTTAATCTGAAGCATAAAAATTTTTGATGCTAGATAATAGAAAAATTTGCTTTTAAAGGAATACACCTATACAATAGAAAAGACTGCCTGATGGAATGGGAAATAGGGAAAGGATCGTGTTACAAGTTTATAGTTTAATCAAAGGATCCTATGTGGAAATAGTTGTATTTTTTTTTTTATTTACTCTGATGCTTATAGAACTTGTTATAAATAAATGTCTCAGCAAATACTTGGGCTTGATTCACTCATTCGTTCATTCACTTTTTATTTATGTTGTTTCTTTTAGAGAACGTGGCCATGCCATGATCTTTTTTTCAGTCAGATGCTCTGTTGACACCTCAATATGTTGGCATTTTTGTTCTGATTCATTCCATTTTTCCTTTGCAGTCAAGGCGGACACTTTCTCTATTCTTACAGCCATGTAAGCATTGAATGCATTTTTCTGCTATCGTGTTTGTTCTCTGCAAATATAGTTTCTTCTCCACCAAACATTTGTGAGGATCTTTGTAAAATCTGCATCCATAGGTGTCACTTCTTGCTTAAAACCCTCATTCACTTCTTATCCTCAGAATAAAATCCAAACTCTGCCTGGATCAAATGGCCCTGCATGACTTTGCTCTGTTCTGACTCAATGTTCTTGATCTCATGGCATACCTCTGCCCTGCTTTCTCACCATTCTCCAGCCACCATGAGACTCTTTCTCCTTCTGGAATATTCCAGCGATTCTTTTACCTGAGATTTCTGTGTCTGCCTGTTCTTTGCCTTTACTTCTCAAAGTGGACTTGTTCCCATCACTTTTTCTTCTCTTGGCTCATTTATCATTTAATTAGAGAGGATTTTTATCATCAATGTATGTTAATCTGTCATCATTCCATATTGTCTTTATAATAAGTACCTCTTATAATTTACTCTTTCTTTTTTTTTTTATTTTTTTTTTTTTATAGAGGCATGCTTTTATTTTATTTTATTTTACTTGTTTGTTTGTTTGTTTTATACATGCACTGGGTACAGTCAGAAGCGCGAGAGGGCGAGAGAATTCACCAGAGCCAGAGCGGGGAGCAGAGCAGGCAGAAGGACCGAAGTACACTGCTGAGGGGAGCAGCGGGCGGCAGGAGAGGTCTGCGCGCCATGTGGGACCCTCCTGTGGTGGCCGGGGAGCAGCCGGGGATCGAACCGGCGCCGCAGAGGTCACGGGCAGCTTCGCAACCCAGCGCTCAACCGCTGCGCCACCGGGGAGGCCCTTATAATTTACTCTTTCTAATTGATTGGTTGAATTACTTTATTGTGGTCTCTTTTGACCCTAAGAGCATGCACAATTCATAAGATTAAAGACTTTCCCTGTTTTGATTGTGATTCTGTCCCTAAGAACCAGAAAAATAAAATGCTCATCAGTTGGTTGTTGCTCTTTTTTTTCAAAAACAAGCAAATGAATAAATCAGGGCCTTATTACAGTTCATGATCTTCCCTCATGCTTTGAATTAGTCCTTGTTTATTGAGGACTTATCATGTGAAAGGAACTTGGACCTTGGGAACATACAGGTTGATAAAGATATGCTTCCTTCCCTCTGTGATAGAATTAACTATGTGACTGCTTGCCTTGGTGACATCCTGGAGTGCTACGTGTAGGTCTCTGGAACTCTGTCTTGACTCATGAAAGGATGCCAGAAGCACAGAAAAAGGAAGAGGAAAAATTCATATCATAGACTTGCCAGTTTTGCTTAACTACTGAATAGAACACACACATTTTCAAAATACCTTTCTTGTGGAAAATGACTTTTTGTAAGTTTCACTTATGTGTGATGCCGCCTTAGCCATAGAGCTGCTTTTTCACAGGCAGAAATTCCTCTACTTCTTCATCCCCATCCTGTTTCCCCTTCCTCCATATAGCCCCTGCACCTAGAGTTCATCTTTCATATCTAGGGAAACACCTCTTCTCCAGGAATTCATCCTTTGACTGCTTCTTCACTCTCCCCAGATGAAGATAATTCTTCTGTCCTATTCTTTTCATGGCCCCCTGGACTTCCCTTTTATAGCAATTAGTTTTGTTGTTATTGTACATGGATCTTGTCATTAGTGGATTAGTGGATCTGCCACTCAGCTGGACTGTGAAATCCATGAACACAAGGCTGTTTTCTTTTTCCTTTCTTTCTTTTTTTTTTTTTTTTTTTTTTTTTTGCTCATGGTTTCCAAAACCAAATGATACAGGATTACAGTGTTTCCCTTGCAAACTCCCAGTTAATGCAATATTTTGCAGCAAATCTCATACAACAATTTTTTAACTTTTCCCATAAGGATTATCGTGTATTTTGCAGCTAGGGTTTTTACTTACAACTATAAGTAGCCAAGTCATCAATAAGTTACTTTGAGTCAATAACAAATAATTAAAAAACACTGAGACCATGACACTATAAATAGATGTTTGTATCACTCAGGACTAGGTATAAACTTTCTGAGCCAAACCGAACCTCACCTCTTCCCTTAGCATTATCCACATAATTTTGCTCACCACCATTTCTTAACTTCTTTCACATTTATATCATGACTTCTGCAGTTAAAACTTTCCCTATCCAGATTAAAAGCACAGAGTAAACAGTCATGTATTTTTCTCATGCTACCTTCTGTTTCTTCCCCCCAAATTTTAGGGATTAAAAAATTGGGGTGAATAAAAAAAATATTGAAATAACTATGTGATTTACTTCACTTATCAGCTGTTTTGGCTCAGGTGTTTTTTAACAAACTCCAAAATCCCATACCCACTTCTTTAAAAAAAAAAAGGTGAATGTGTGAATATGAACAAGATACTTACCCTTTCAGAGGCAGATACTTATATTTATAACCTTGAGGTTGCCTTTGATCCTAAATCAGCTTTTAATTACCATTGTAGTTACTCTGTTGAAAAAATGATTCCATTATTTCCAGAACACAGCGAGGATATGACCAATACTATCTCATGAGTACAGTTATTTTAAGGCTTTTATTACTAATTATAGTTGGTTTATTATAATTCATTGTTCACTGGTCTTCTAGGCTATTTACTTAAGGTTCTATTCAGCATTACAGCTGCTGCAGCAGCTGCTATTCCTCTGAGATTCTATGACTTCATGAGAGTAACAGGGATCCTATTTGGAAATGGGGTATAATTGAGCTCAAGGGAGGTATAACTGAGTGTCCCGTGGAATGTGCTACATGAAGGTGTATTATCCCCAACTCCAAGTAGAGCTTAAGAATTTAAAGGGAGTGATAGGTGAGCCCTTTAACCATTACAAACTGATAGAAGAAACAAAAGTCCTTCTAATTTTTCAAGTACTTACACAACCACTTTCCCCTTCGTATTAGATTTACATTTTATAAAGAAATTTTCCCAGTTACTCACCTCCCAGTATGGCCTCATTTATTCTTCTTAAAAAATAAGTGGTTAGCAAGAATAATTGATGAAAGAAGGACTGGTCAGCAAGCAGGCACAAAAACAATCCCTGGACCTTTTTCCATAAGTTCAAGGAATCCCTATTCTGGCTATTAGGTATTTTGACAAGTGGTTGCAAGAAAATTTGCAGCCATATTCTTCTGATGGCTGATCAACTAAGTCCCTCATTGAATCAAGTAATAGAATATTTCAATGAATTTGGAATGACACAAGAAGAGGGCAAGAGAGAGTATAGGTTGTTTAAGACTAAATAATGTTATTTCTCTAAGTGTGTTAGAATAGGCGGGAGACTGATTCATTTTGTTTTAACCTGTTTATGAATGGACAGATATTTTAACCAATCCCATATTTAAAACTCTATTCTTTTCGTGAATGAATATAATTTTCATACACTTGATTTAAGTTAACAGACTCTCTAGTGAACATTTAGACAGGGATATTTAAAAGAGTTGTCTTAATTACCTGCGGAGCCTTGTTTGAAATCTTTGAATGCTAGCCACCCTACTTTGGACCCTCCATTTCTGATTAGAGCAGGTAAAATGTAAACTAATGTTTTCAAGAGAGTGGATTCAGTGTGTAGATAATTTATACTCACTGTCTATAGGGAAGTGTTTTAAAGTAAATTACAGGCAACATTAAAGAGAGATTGGCAGCTCACTCCCTGCATGGATATTTGCTTAGTTACAGAATCAGGTCTTGCCACAGGACTACAATAGGAGCAGAGTCAGGCTGAGTGAGAAATATCTGGAAAGTGCAGCATATATGTAAACCACCTACCAGTTGGCACCACCAATAAGAGTCAGACCACAACAAGTCAGAACAAGACATGCCACATCTCCGTACCAGAAACCACTGATTGGTTCCACTCAATAAATCTCAGTGTCTCTCTTCTCCTAGAATTTAATCTTGGGAAGCTACAAATAAAAGATAAGTGATCAAAAACCAGTAACAACAGACACAGCTTGCCTTCTTCATCCCATGTGCCCCCACTTTAGGACCCTAAGTGTGGAGTTTGCTTAGCGACAGGGACAGAGTTCAATGTTTACTTGGACAACTCAAGATTTAAATGGGTCTGAAGTGAATTTTCTTGCTTGAAAGGTTTCTAGGCAAAATATGTGTGACACTGAATTTACCATTATAACCATCCTGAGTGTCAAGTTCAGTGATGTTGAACATATCTTCATTGCATCACCACCTTTCAGCGCCAGAAACTGTTAATTTTCTTGAATTAAAATTTTGTATTCATTAGATATTAACTCCCCATTTTATTGCCTGCTCCTGGATTGTTTCATTGGCACAGTATCTTCAAGGTCCATCACTGTGATTTTGTCAGAACGCCCTTTTAAATAAAATTCCTCTGTGTGTGTGTGTGTGTGTGTGTGTGTGTGTGTGTGTGTGAGAGAGAGAGAGATACCATGTTTCATCCACTCATCTACAGATGGACATTTTGGCTACTGTAAAAATGATGATGTAATGTTTTTTTTTTGGCTGTGCTTTTGGTGTAATATCCAAGAAATCAGTACCAAATCTAAAGTCATGAAACTTTCTTTTTATGTTTTCTTTTGAAGAATTTTCTGTTTTGTTGTTGAGGTAACTGTTTTATGTTATTGTTTGCATTTTAGAGGTATAAGATTTCCCCCATTCAGGTGTTGTTACTACACCACACCTACCAACAAAGCACCCACAGTCCATATGCATAACCTGTTGTACTCCTTTCTCACATTTTTTATGCCCATCATCCTTCCCCTCTCCCATTCTTAGGCTAAGTTTCATAGTCAGGTTTCCAGGGTTTGTGGTTCGTTTGATTTTATCTGATCCTTTGTTTTGTTTTTCTATATTACACATAAAAGTGAGACCATCCACTGTTTGTCTTCCTTCTTCTGACTTATTGCTCTTTGCATAATACCCTTCAATTCCATCCATGTTGTCACAAATGGCAATAATCTTTTTGATAGCTGAGTAGTACTCCATTGTGTATATATATCACATCTTCCTGATCCATAACCTGTATAAGCACATAGGTTATTTCCATCATTTGGCTATTATAAATAAAGCTGACCACAAATAAGAGGCATCTAGAGGGGAAGGGGAAGAAGGAGGAGCAACAATAGGGGAGAGCACAATGAACTATGGTGGAGGACTATGAGTGCTTTGGAGTTAGTAGGAGGGGGATACCTCATACCATTTAATTACTACAAGGATGTAAAACAATGATTTTTCATTAAAAATAATGTTAAAAATAAAAGAAATTTAGTGCTGCAATGATAATAAGAGTGCATGTTTCTCTTTGAATTAGAGGTTTTATATTATGAGATAGCTACCTGGCAGTGGAATTGCTGGGTCATATGGTAGACACATTTTCAATATTTAGGGAAACGCCCATACAGTTTTCTGGACTGAACTGGTAGACATTCCCACCAATAGAGTAAGAGGATTCATTTTTCTCTACAGTTTTGTCAACAATTGTTTCTATACTTCTTGATATAGGGCATTCTCACTAGTGTGAGATTGGTATCTTACTGTGGTTCTGATTGGTAATTCCCTCTCAATAAGTGATGGTGAACATTTTTTTCCTGTGCCTGTTGGCCATCTGTATGTCTTCTTTAGAGAGGTGCCTGGTTAGCATTCTGCCCATTTTTTTGATTGGGCTATTTCTTTTCTTTTTGTTGAATTGTATGAGATCTTTGTAAATCTTCACTATTAACCCCTTGTTGGATATATTTTGTGCAAATATTTTCTCCTGTTCAGTAACATGTCTTTTTGTTTTAGTGATGATTTCTTTTCCTCTGCAGAGTTTTTAATTCAATCTAGTCCCAATTATTTATATTGTTTTGTTGTTGTTTTCCTTGCTGTTGGAAAAAGAAAACATCTCTGAAGAAAAGCATCTCTAAAGCCTGTTTCATACAGTGTTTTGCCTGTGGTTTCTTCTATGTAGTTTATGATTTTGGGTCCTAAATCCACTTTTAGGTGATTTTTGTGTTGATGTAGCTTCATTCTTTTGCATGTGGTTTTCCAATTTTTCTAGCAGTATTAATTGAAAAGACTTTCTCTAGTGTATATTCTTAGTGCCTTGTCATAGATTAACTGTCCAAATAGGTATGGGTTTATTTCTAGACTCTCACTTCTATTCCATTACTCTCTGTGTCTGTTTTTGTTCTAGTGCCATACTCCTTTGATTATTAAAACTTTGTAGTATAATTTGTAGTCTGAGAGTGTGATGCTGTCATTCTTCCTCTGTCAGAATTACTTTGGCTATTCATTGTCTTTTGTGGTTCCACATAAATGTAATTATGTTTGTTCTATTTCTTTGAAGAATATCACTGAAACTTTGATAGGGGCTACATTGAATCTGTACAGTACTTTGGATATTATAGCCATTTTGCCAATATTTATTCTTCCCAGCCATGAACAAAGGAATATATTTGCATTTGTTTGTTATTCTGTTTCTCTTAACAATGTCTATAGTGTATTTGTTTTAAACATATATGGTTTTTTTGTTATATATATATGCATATATATACACGCATACCACACACATACGTGAGTATATATATATATGCATATATATACACACACACCACACACACATACGTGTGTGGTGTGTGTGTGTATGTGTATCCTTCACCTTCTTTGTTAAGTTTACTCCTAGTTATTTAATTCATTTTGATGTACTCCACTAACCCTCCTGTTCTGCCTATGGTTGAATTTCCTCCATATCTCTTCTGTGCAACTGTGGCAGTTTTGGTCTCTGGTGATTTTGAGGTACTCTGGTTTTCCCCATCTTGTGGTATCCCTTGAGTCTGGTGCCTATCTGGATTCTAAGTTTATTCTCCCTGAAGAAAAGCAGGGAACTTCTTCTGATGCCATCTTCCTGACCCGTCCCTTAAAAGATTTTTTTTTTAAGTTTAACTCTTTTGTTTGCTTTTTGATCCATTTTAAGTTAATATTTGCATATTGTGTAAGGTAAGGACTATTCCATTCCTTTGCATATCTGGTATCTCAACATCATTTGTTAACATGAGTGGTCTTGCAACCCTTGTTGAAAATCATTTGACCTTGTATATGAGGATTTATTTTTGAGCATTCTATTTTATTCCATTGGTCTATAGATCTGTCTTTATGCCAGCACCATACTATTTTGTTTAACTGGAGGAATGAAAAAAAAAATTCCTTTGGCAACAATATGTAAGTCACATTTACTGAGATCTTTGGTCATTTTAAAGTTAAGTATTAACTTCCCTTGTTATTATTATTCACTTATGTCTGTCCTTTATGAGAGAATGAATTCTGAACTCTCATTTTAAAAGATGAAGGGAAATGGTGGAGTTGAAAATTTTTTTTTCTTCATTGGTATATGTTTTGATTCATTATCATTAACTATACAAGTGCAGCTAGCTTTCAGTGCTCAGGTAAAATTTTGATTGAATGAATAAATATCATATATGATTTAAATGATAAAGATATACTCATATATTAAGGCATCTTTTATGAGTTAAAATCCTTATATTTTCTTTCATTAAAATTAAGCTACAATAGCTTCACATTGTGTTATAATTAAATCTTAGGATATATATATATCTTGTTTTGCCTTGATTCATTAAATTTTACTTAACACTTTTAAGAACATGGTTCTGTGACTTTTTGCACAGCTTACATTTCTTTGAATTCAGAATAAGATATAAGAATATTAACTTTTATTATGAAAATAATATGGTAGAATAGAATAAGATGGTCTGAGTGATTAATTTCATATGTCCAGAACACTGTGCAAATTTAAATGATATTAATGCTTTCATTTTTTTCATAGTCAATATTTGCATTTCTTAATAGTGAAAATCTGCTTTAAAAATCAAATGAATCATGATCCTGAGGCCATGAGCAACTGGGGATTATTTTAAAAGAGAATTTCAGGCTTAGCTACACATCTCTTGATCGAGGTCAAAATTCTGAACATTTGGGATGTTAGAGGTCTAATTCAGCTGCCCATGCTTTATAACATGTTTGAATGTTAGCAGTCATAATCAGAACCAATAAACATCTTGAGCTGTTCCTTATTTAGCATTGACTTGGTCTGCAGAGGAGAAACGTGGGCCTCAATGAAGCTTTTAACAGGGCTATTTTTATGATGTGAATTATTTATACAGTGATTCTTTCTGAACTGTATTCTTCCACCTTTTCTTAAAAAATAGTCCCTCTTTAAAAAAAAAATCAATAAGATAAAAATAGAACCCCCTCTAAACATTATTAAAACCTGAACAATAGCATGTTGATAACATCAAATAATAACATTTCTTGACATATTTATGATGAGAAAATTCTTCATGAGACCTTATTTTCTGGTGCAAAGGAGAACACATACTTCTAACCACAAGAAAAGGGTGCCTTGAGTCAAATGCAAAATAACTAGCTAATATTTTCTACATATTGAAAATAAATCATGAAATTTATTCCAGAGAAGATATTGATTTTTGAAGAAATTTTCTCTGGAGCATTGATAAAGCTAATTTCTCCACACATCAAAGATTCTTTATCTTCCTGCTTATCGTCAGCCAAAGCCTTTGAAAATTGGCACTAGCACTGAAATACACAATGTAGTGATTGGAACTTTCCCCAGGTCAGGAAAGCAGCTATAAAGTTTGTTAAACTTGTGTCCAAAAGAAGGATAAATAGACTCCAGAAAGAACATAAGAAACAGATCCTCTATGAGTATATTGCATAAACTGTGTATATTCTTTAACCTTGTTTCTTTCTATTCTTCCTTTCCCATCATTTCCCATCATTGCTGTGTTAAACTAGTAGAGTATGGGAAAGGACATTACTGTGTTTACAAGAAAGGAACCTGCAGATTGGGCTCTGGAACAGCATGTTTTATAACAAAAAGTTGGCTAGTGATGTGAAACAAATTTCAATTCTTTGACAATATATATAAAATGCTGCTTAGATTCTTCTCACCCAGGAAATTGTTAGTATTGCATTCCATTTGGTTAGCTAAAGTTTTCTACTACTTCTCTTAGAAATTAACCCAAATATCAGTACTAATTCTGTATATCTTCCTAGATTTACTTCTCCAGAACTTAACTGACTCTTCACTGACCTGTAAACAATTTGCGCTGATAGTGCCAATTTCATGTAGTTCAGCCTGTGTTTCAGAGATATAATTTGGTCACAGTTCTGCATTTAAAAAATCTTTTTTTAAAAAACAGTGTCCCAAGGAACATGAAATTTCTTTCACACCTGCAAATATTTTGCAGGTCCCTTGAAGTCATAGGTTTTACATAAAATGTCACCTCTTCTCTGAAACCCTCCCTGAATTCCCAGCATAGTTTTTTTTTTTTTTTTTTTTTTTTTTTACTGTATTCTATAGCTTTATTTCCTCTTTATACTAAGCATCTAATTATCGTGGAATGATGGTTATCGAAAAATTTATATCTCCCCCTACATTCTGTAGCCCTTCAAAATATGGATTGCATAATGTTCATTTTTATTTCTCCCATGATTAGCTCCCAAATAATTACCTGTTAAGTGTTGAAGAAGTGGTTGATATTTATTCATTGAGTCATTATAATTCTGTTTGGTCTCGATCATTTCTTTTTGTTTGTTTGTTTTTTAAAGATTTATCTATTCATGCATACAAGAGCTGGGGTACAGGCCAGAGATGTGGGTGGTGAGAGGATTCACCAGAGACAGAGTGGGGAGCAGAACAGGTAGACAGACTGAAGTACATTGCTGAGGGGGAGCAGTGGGTGAAACAGGAGAGGTGTGTTGTGCCATGTGGATTGCTTCCTGGCCGGCCAGGGATCGAACTGGTACTGCAGAGGCTGTGGACAGCTTCTCAGTGCTGTGCTTAAACCTTTGCACCACCAGGGACGCCCTTGATCATTTGTTTTTATATCTGACTCCAGCCTCTGACTTTATGTTCTGAAATGTGAGAATTCAAATGGATTTCATTCACCACTATGAACAATGTCTAGTACAATACCTACTACATAGTAGGCATGCAGCAAATATTTAGAAAATGAGCAAAAAATGGATAACTAAGAATACCATGGATGACAATGGCTCTTAGTATTAAAGAGAGTTTCTGAGCATACAATTATCTTTAACTGAAGAGAATGAGTTTTATTGTAAGTATTTTGGCATCATCTTAAAGATAACTCTAAGGCACAGTTGTGATTTTCAATATGTAGGTTGTGACCTATATTTATTTGACATGCTGTTGGTCTATTTGACTGTGATTTATATTTTAAAAAGAAAAACAGTGGGATTGTACTAGTTTTTACTGATGTGAAACAAATTTCCACAATCTTAATATCCTAAAATAGCATTGATCTCACACTCTCCATGGGTCTTGTGTTAGAGCACAACTCAGTTGAGTCATTTGCTAAGAGTCTCACAGTTTGCAATAAAGGTGTGGGCTAAGGCCAGGACTGGGTCTTGTTCTACTTGGGGACTCTCTTCTAAGCTCCTGTGGTTGGTGGAAGAATTAATTTCCTTGCAGATGTAGAATTAATGATATTTTGCTTGTTCAAGGCCAGGAGAGAATCTACTAATTCTACAAGTCTTTTATCTCGAGATCTTCTTTTAAAGGAATTACTTCTTTAGGTGAGGTCCCCCCCAAGTAATCTTCCCTTTGATTAACTTAAATTCAACTGGTTAGGGGACAGGACTTCAGTTATATCTGAGAAACCCTTTTGACACTCACTGTAAACGATCACTGTCATTTCTAGAGGTATTACTTCTATCAAGAGGGACAGGATCATAAAAGGTGTGATTCATTGGGAATCTTTATTTTCTATGTTTTTTCTCCTTCTTTATTGAAATTACTTTGAATTATATCATAAATTTCAGTCTAAATCACTGAGAATCAACATGTATATATACTACATTAAGGTCGCTGCTAAAATTGCTATTCCGTAGCATACCACTGTCACCTTTTTGCAATTTACCCACTCCCTTTCCCTTTCCCTTCTGGCAACCATTAATTAATTGACTTTATAGTCCAAAAGTTTATTTTTATTTTATTTAGTTCATCTGTTTATTTTTTCTATATTCCACAAAAGGATGAAATCTTGTGATATTTGTCTTATTCTATCCGGCTTATTTCACAAAGCGTAATTCCCTCTATGTCTACCCATGTTACAAATGGCAGGATTTCATCTGTTTTCATTAATGCCTGAATGGTTTTGTGTATGTATACTGCATCTTTTTTTTTTTTTTTTGGTCCATTTCTCAATCAATGGGCACTTAGGTTGTTTCCAGTTCTTGTTCTGGCAAATGGTGCTGCCATAGACATGGGTGTGCATGGAGCTCCTTGAGTTAGTGTTGTTATTTTTTTCAGCAAACACTCAAAAGTGGGATGACTATCATCTGGAATTTCTATTTTTAACTTTTGTAGAATTCTCTATACTGCTTTAAATAATTGGTACACCAATTTGCATTCCCTCCAATAGTTTATAAAGGTTCCCTTCTATTCACATCCTCTCCAATACTTTATGTTTCTTATCTTTTTTTTTTAAGATTTATTTATTTTATACAAGAGCTAGGGTACAGGCCAGAGGCATGGGAGGTTGAGAGGATTCACCAGAGACAGAGTGGGTAGCTGAACAGGCAGACTGACTGAAAGCATGGCTGAGGGGAGCAGCAGATGAGACAGGAGAGGTCTGCTGCACTATGTGGGAATCTCCCTGGCTGGCCTGGAATTGAACCCATGCTCCAGAGGCTGCGGACAGCTTCACAGCCCTGGGCTCAACCGCCTGTGCCACCAGGGAGGCCCCCGTTTCTTGTCTTTGGATAGTAGCCATTCTCACAAGTGTGAGATGATATCACTTTGTTGATGTGTGTTTACCTAATGATAAGAAATAATGAACACCTTTTCATGCACCTAATTCACCTAATTTTCATTGGTGTGTCTTATTCTTTATTTTTTTTTTTAAGTTCATGGTACATTCTAAAGGGAGTCTTTTTAAATTTCCCCTATAATATTGGTTGAATATTATATGCCTGTGCATTTCTCTATGTAAGTAGTGGGTCACAATATACATTCTATTTTTGCACTGTAGGTCACATTAAAAAAATTAAAAATCATTTGCCAATAGGATAAATTTACAGTGTTTCTGTGTTCCCCAAAGGAGATGCTTCCTGCAATCATGGACAATCTAAGCAGTTTTAGAAATTAATTTTCTCAGATTTGTTACTGACTACAACATTTTTTCATTCATTAATCAATGATTATTGGACATATTCTATATGCAAGATTTTGCATTAATGAACAGAAAGCATAATGCCTTGAGTTCAACAGTCATGACTGAAGATACATGTATACCTAAGTAAATGACCGGTATAGTAAACGACCAAGTAGAAAGTGGCAGGAAACCATTAGAAAATTTGGAAAGAAAACAAAGCTAAAGTTCATGGTTTTTGAAGAGGTTTTAGTATTACAAGGTCTACTAAAGGGCCATGTTTCTTTACCACCTTTCTAAAATTCAACTTCACAGTTCAATAGTAGGAGAAATAACAGAAGTAATTAAAAAGACAAGAAAGGAAAATATTAAAGAAGAAATTATAAAGGAGCCAGAATCTGGAATATGCTTCTCATACTTCTTAAAGAAATAATATCATTCTATTCAGCAATTAAAATAGAGAAATTGAAGTTCATGTCTAATATTATGTCTTTCATTTTTTATAGTCTTATTACTCGCCTCAAGTCACTTCAAGTCTCAGGAATGGGTGTTAGCACCCGCTCTAGTTACTTATCAATAAGGTTTGTGAGTCTGGATATTCACTGAGGTGGCAAATGGTCAGCACAAGCTGTGAAAAACCCCCAAATCAAGCACAAACCCTGCTCTTATCTGTCTCTGACACTAAGCAGAAGCTACTGGCCGTGAGGCGATCGTACACATTATACTTTGATTGTTATTTGGACATGCAGACTTCCCAAATTGCTCATATATGAATGTGACTTTCCCTAAACAAAGCGTATTTTGATGAGCTAATTTTATTCTGCCACACTATCTAGTGTTAATGTGCTGGAATACCATTGTGCTTCAAAGGTTAGGTCAAAATGTTAAAACCTCTGTCTCATCTTCTAATAGGTCATCTGTGGAAAGGATTGTTCTGTCTTAAACGTCAAGGTATTGTGTGTTGTGAAAAGAAAATATTCTTGAGACTTTCTGTTTCCAAATGAGCTCAGATTCAAGGTTCATGAACAGTAATCATTTCCTAACAGGCTGAGGATGTGGTCAGTGCAGTGATTGTGAACCGGTTGCCAGAGGACTAACTGTCTGAGCTTGTCATGAGGACCCTTTATTTTCTTATTACCTTAGGATATTTATCAGAGCCATTGTTTTCCACAACCCCTTGAAATATTTCCTATAATATCAATAGTATTTTTATTTTAAGGATCTCAAAAAACTTAATAAACATGCCTCAGTACTCTTAGTAATGTTGTTGATTAGATTTATGAGTCTAAGATTCTTGCTTTGGGCTCATGGAAAATGTGTCCACTGAGACCCAAGACCTGAGAGATTAAATGCCCCGACCTCAATCTTTCTCATGCTCCACCTCTATTAGAAGAAATAAACATGAAATGCAAAATAAAAGAATTTTAGTTGTCACTAATTGATTGTTTTTTGGCAATCAAGTACAGTATATAATTATCCAAAATTATGTTAAAATCCATAATTTTACATGAAATGAAAATGGAAGTAGAAGACTCATCTAGGAGGTAATCTAAATATTATAAACTATTAAAATCTAACAAAGTACCTATAATGACAACCTTGAAATACTTTAGTCAAACCCTTTATCTCCTGCCTATGAATTCTGTAAAGATAGCTAAAAATAAACTGTTTACTCATTTTCATGTAATAGAGATTTAAGTTCTCTATTTGCACAGCTTTTCTTAGTGATTTTACAGCTATTCCCACTTTTGTGTGTATTAATGCAAAAAGAGTTCAAGGGTAGATGTCCTTCAGATAATTCAAAATACATGTTATAGTTGTAAAAGTTCAGTTTCAAATGAATAACCTGCACTTAGTACAGAGTGACATTTAATTTAGATGTTCAGTAGTATAGATTATTGGTTCAGGGGGTTACACCTTGGCCAGTAATGAGTGCAAAAGTGACATATGACTGATGTTATTGTTTGCAAATTATTATATTGCCAGTGAAGGTGACTATTAAAGACAATCAAATATAGTTCAGCTGAATAGTGAAATCATTACTTTCTGCAAAAATCTACTGATTTATTCTAAAGCCTTCGCATTATGAAGCATGAAAGAATTTGAGAGACTACCTACCATAATCCAAGGAGGTTGTGACCTCATAGATTAAATGGACTGATGAGTTTCTGTTGTCACAATGACACTGCCTTGAAGAAACAGCCTGGGCAGTGTATGTTTAGCTTGATGGGATTAAAGCGATGAATGGATTTACATAACATTTGAAATGCTGGTCTATGATCTTTGTCAAATAAAATATTGACTTATCAGAGATTGATTTGCTGTTGAAAACATTCATTTCTGGTGTAGAATAAAATTCCGAAAAACATTTATCTTATTAATAGTTCTAACTCTCCAAATATTTTTTAAGGGCCGTTTCTATTTGGCTGGACTACATTTCCATCAATCTCTGGGCTCCAGCTATATTCAGATTTCTTACTATGATAATATGCTCTTACCACTTCCCTCTTTCTTCTTCTTGAGAGCTGCAGAATAACTTAGCAGAGATGGTGATTGGCAACTTTAAAACTGATCTCAGGTTTTCAGATATTCTTTACTAATGTAATTGAGCTCTTATCTGAAGTTCATCCAGACTGAATAGCTTGACTCATCAAAAGAAGCCGGAAGGAAGGAGGGAGGTAGGGAGGGAGGGAGGAAGGAAGAAAGGAAGGAAGGAAATACCTTCAGTTCTCAAGTTCACCATTTTGCTAGAAGGATTAATGGCATATTTAAATTTTCAGTTTTCCAAACAAGCTCCCTCATTGTTCCCCACTTTACTGCAGTGTTGAGTTTGTATTTAAATGTTTCGTTTTGTACATTTCAAACTGTCAGACTGAAGAAATACCAATAAGTGTGTTAGGTTTAGATAATCGAAAATTCCCTTTACTCAGCTTCTCAGTCTATATTTATCTGTCTGGCTGTGAAATCTATTCCAAGGGTATTCATCTACCACTGAAATGTTATTCACCAAGCATCAAGACTCATCAGTGAGATGGAATAATGCCATTTAATTAGTCTTTGATATACAGCTTAATTAGGTCTTAATAAGGGGTAGTGCATCCTAAAATCAATTATCTTGCTCTTTTTAATAAGAGCAACTAATTAGTAGGAAAATCACCACAGTTTTCTTTTTATCCTGAAGCTTTCCATGGTGCTAGGAAGAAGGTTATGAAGAAGAAAAATATCCTTCCAATATTTGGAATTAATGTCATATTGATCCTAAAAGGGTGTATTCAAAAGAGTTGCAATAGGCTAGAGATATTTTACAGATAATGCATTGCTACCAATTCAGCATCGTTGCATATTTCATAGTTTTTTCAGTTCATGCAATAAGGAAAAGACAAGTGTGTTCCTGCCTGTCTGTCTAGCTTTTGAATGTGCATTGCTAATAAATCCACTGCAACTCTGCCTGCAGTGGTCAGGATGCCACATTTCGACAATGAGTCTTTTTTTAACTGGTGCCTCCTTTGCTCTTGCCTAGGAAATGGCCCACAAGTTGCTAAAGATCTTAACTATATGAGTGGCCATGTGCTCCAAGTCTCAGGTTTTTTTCTGTTTCAGATTTCTTTGTATCGAACACCATAAATTCTACTTAACCATGCAAGAGAAGGATCACCTTTTCACAATATCCATAAATTCACCTAACATATATTTATATAACTCCTCTATGTATTAGATCCTGCTCAAGCCACTGAGATTTGCATGTCAATAAAACAAACAAGGTCCTTGCTCTTGTGGAGTTCACATTTTAATGAAATGAGAGAGGAAATAAATGCAAAAAATAAATAAGGATATTTCAGAGCGTTGAGTGCTTCAAATTCTTTGATTGAATTTGAATATGCACTTCACGAGAAAAGGTCAAGAAAATGGTCACTGAAATGTTTAAGCTGTGACCAAAGAGGGGAGAAGGTGATGGTCAGGGGAAGATGTAATAGAAGAAAAAAAACATAGACTGTGAGTTAGGGGAAAACTTGATACATTTGAAGGATGACCATATTCCTAGAAACCACAGAAATGCAGGATGGATAAGAAACAAGAGCATAGAGAAGCTAAAATAAGATCAAACTGAGCTTAGTAGACTATGGTAAAGGTTGTTGCTGTTATTTTGAGTTTAACAAGGATGCATTCACAAGGAATTGGTGCAATTGCTCTAACTTATAGATTTCAAAATCAATAGGAATATTAACAATAACATCTAAGTGGGGAGTGTATGTTTGTCCTATATCATTTTTTTAATTTTTCTGTATATTTGAAAATGTTCATAATAAAATGCTGGAGGGAAAAATCAGTATATCTATTGATATGAAAGAAGTGGAGTATGGAGTGATGCTTCCAATGCTTCTAGACCCTGTTGAAGTCACTGAGATTTGGATGTGAATAAAAGAGACAAGATCCTAACTTTTGTGGAGCTCCCATTTTAATGAGATTAATGAACACAAACAAAATAAAGATATTTTGAAGTGGTTAGTGCTTACAAATGCAATCAATGATGATATTGTGATAGAGAGTAAGTGGGGGTAGAAGATGTGCTTTAAGGTAGAAAGGTCAAGGAGAAGGTTAGACATTAAGTGATGTTAGTTGACATTGGGATTTTAGTGGGAGAGATGGAGAAAGATCTCTCCTCCTCCAGCATGAGACACATACAGATTGTATTAAACATTAAAGTCAGATTAGATAGCGCCTCTGAAAAAAATAGGTTCACTAATGATTATTTTATTGCACTTAGAGTAAAATCAAAGTTCTTCACATGATTTCAGGTCACCCAGCAGAAGAGAAATCCATTAATAGTCAGAAATGCCTGCCTGTGAGGTTTGTCAAGAGTTGGAAGAGTACTTCCTGGGGATGGCCTGTGGAGTGTACACCAAATTATGCTCCATTACTTATGAAATGAAGCAGGACTGCACTGTTTGCCCAGGTATACATGACTTGTTTTAATTCAGGCGTGCTTAAGGATACAATAAGGATCTTGGAAGCCAAGTTCCAGCTCAAACTAGTTCCCAATGGGAAGTCACTCATCTCAGCAGGTGTCCAGCTTACAGGAAAGTCCTTCAGAAAATCCATTAATAACAGCTGTTTTCCATTAACTACTTCCTGGGAACACATTCTGCAAGAAGGGATAACAAATATGGGATCTTTTTGAAGAGCCTAGTAATCAAGCTCAAGAACTTCTATGTCCTGGACTTTCTTCTTGGCCCCAAACATAGTCATGTACAATTGGTACTTAATAAAAACAACTCTGTGATGATAAGGGTACCTATCCCAGGGAAGCTAATGCATTAAGAGGTTTCACTGGTACTAAAGGCTGTAAGCATCCTCTCACTGTTACTTGCCTCCACAGTATACAATCAAGAGATGTGGTAACATACAATACGAACAACTTGGGCATTCATTACACTTTGGTTGTCCTTACTAGACTAAGTCCTTCAGTAAATTTAGCTTATATTCTTACATTGAACAATTTTGGAGAGCATCGTGATTTCTCCTACAGAACTAAATAGATCTTACTTGGTAGATTTAAGAAGGCAAAAAGCGAGAGATGTTTTGCCATAAGGAAAGTGCTGCAGTTATAGTTGGTTATTTAGTTTTCAAGAGGTTATATAACAATGATTAACAGGTATATTCTTGCTTCACCCTCCCTCACTTAATACTGCATGTTTTTGTCTTGCTTTCTCTTAATAGTCATTGATCACACATACCACTACTTTTTAACAAGTCTAACATGCTCTGTGCTGCTTTTTTTTTTTTTTTTTTCCCTTCAGTGTGCTAGCCATGCATTTTTGAGGGAAGAATTGTTCTGAAAAGCCAATTTCCCTTGTGAGGCCTAGTAAATGGTTGCCTTCCTTTGATAGCTAATCCTAATTCAAATGTTGATCCTGATAGTTCAAGTCTTAGCTTAACATCCTTGTGAGTAGGAGCTGCTGAGTGGGAAATGCAAGAGAGCTACTCTAGCTATGGTGAGATAAACTGCATTCATTGGAGGTGCTGCAGAATAGAAGAACAGTTGCTTTTTCCTCTTTTAATCCAAGAACATTGGGATTCCTACCCAATAGAAAAAGTGAATAGGGAGGATAGGAGAGCCCATTATTGAAATAAATAGATGAATAGCTCCAGATCTTTCCAAGGAAAAGAATGTATTGAACATGGCACTTAAACTTTCAAAAGGAAGTAGATAACTATCCTCAGCAAGTGTAAAAGATTTAGGGAGAGTTCTTCATGTGCTTCTTCAAAAATTAGAATACTTACAGAATGATCCATAGTATTTACAGATAATGGTATTAGATTTATGAGAATTTGTCACTATCCACACACTTGGGTTTAAGACCCGAACATAGAATTCAGCCCCATAGAGGATTGACTAACAGAAGGGTAGAGGGATTGATAGAGAGATGAAAGGAGATCCTCATGGCAGAATGAAAGAACACAATTTCTGATCCTAAATAGCCTTTATGAGTACATTTTAGAGATAAAAGTCAAAATTCCATGGCATTATTTTAGCCATATGCAGGAAACAAAGATTTATGCCAAAAGTCTCCAGCCTTATCTTTTCCCAGGCAACTTGGTGAAATGTCACGTTTGCTTTGTCCAGAGTTAGCCAAGAAACTGCTAATACTGGAATCTCTGCATAATCAACACATACCAAGTCTCTACAGAAATTTGGCTCTGCTGCAAGCTTTGTAGAAAACTTCAGTTGACTAAGGCCTTAATCATTGGCACTGGATTACTATTTCCTCTGCTTCAAAAGTATCAACACTGGCCCTCTGTGAGGCCACAATAATTGCCTATTCCACACCAGTTATTGTATTTTTAAATTTTTATATTCATTTTTTCTTGTTGCATTGTTGTTATGTCTTTCATAATAGAGGGTTAGAAGATACAGTTATACATAAAGAATTGGGTGTAATAGTTCAGATTTCAGTCCTTCTTTTTCCTGACCTTGTGACCCTGAGTGAGAAATTCACTTCTCTGAGTCTCATCGATGGTAGTGAGGAATGAAAGAATGCTTATAAATCTCTTATGATAATGTTTGGCAATAGTAAGTCCTCTCCTCGGATGGTTATTGTTATTAATGTTAAGGTTTTAGAGAATAGTTTGCCTCTCTTTTGCATTATTATATTCTATGTCTGAGTATAAAGATAAGGATATAGGTATTCCAGCCTTTTTGTATTTCCTGTAGAATGAAATTTTCCTCTTCCTATTATCTTCCTTTATCAATTGTAGGCTTTTGATAAAAAAAATTTTTCAATGCCCACGCATAAGCCTTGAAAGTTAATACCAAGAGTACTTAAGTTATAACCTTTCTTCCCACCTGCAACCTAGGTTGATACAGCCAAACCTATTAGTGCTATGTCCCCCCTCCCCACATGAGAGCCTGTAAGTCAGTGAATTTAACAAACCCTGTTAGCATTCAAGTCCAACAAACTTTGCTGTGTGATCACTCATGAAATAGTCTTAGGTAACAGTTTTGGCCTCTGTGGATTCTCAAATAAAATGCAGTTTAATGCAAAAGTAAAATAGATATTGATTGCAATGATAGGAAGTGTGGGGATACCTCTGCCATCATTTTTATTTTCTTTTGTGTAGAGATCTATAAAGATAGGAAGCAAAGGGAAGCCTGTTTTTCTATAAGGCTCATTTCTATATAGTTCATGTAGCCATTTATGGCTTCTCTTGCTATTCTCTTTAATTGATTCCTTATTCAGCAAATAGAAGCAAGATACAATTAACCTTGTGAATAGTTCTTTAGGGGGGTACATATTCAGATTTGATTGGGTCTCAATTGGGTCACTCTCATTGACCTGAAGGTCATAAAAAGAGCATGCTAGCTGCTTTTGGGTAAGTAATATTGAATTAAATCTCTTCAGAGACTAGTTTAAAGCCTGGAAAAGTCTTCTGGCTTAAACAGTGAGAGATAATTGGAGTGTCTTGTGGCATCAGTGTTTGAGCGCAAATTAATATTTTGGTGTGATTGCTGGCTGTATATTTTTAAAGGACAACCATGGAAAGTGAGTTTAGTTTACACACAAACCTCACAGTTATCTACTGAGAACAGTTGCGAGTAACAGCTGCAACACTAATTACTGGATGGTCATTCTTTTAGGATATGAAGATCAGGTCATATCTTCCTGAAACCTGAAACAATTATCTACATGAGTCAGGGTAGTTTAAAAGTTGAATGCCTTTTGAAGACATATGTTTAATTTAAATTCTATACATTTCTGCTTTTCTCCTGTTGTGAGATAAAGATTCCCTCCTGTCTTGCTGAAGAATGACTTGTGAATTTGAGGCTTTAGGGGTAGATACATTAAGAGCAAGAGGGATTCTTGTATATCTGTAACATAAAGATATCTGTGAAACTACTCCAAACTGGAATGATTTAGGGCTTCCCTGGTAGTGCAAGGGGTTAAGATACAACCTATGGAACTGTCCGCAGCCACTGCGCACAAGTTCGATCCCCAGCCAGGGAGCTACCCACCTGGCACAGCAGACCGCTCTTAACTCACCCACTGCTCCCCTCAGCAGTGTATTTCATCAGCCTGCCTGTTCTGTTTCCCACTCTGTGTCTGGTGAATCCTCTCATGCCCCACATTTCTGACCTGCACCCCAGTTCTCATATGCATAAATAAATAAATACAAAAAAAAACAAATACAAAACCAAAATGGAATGGTTTTCTTGAAGTTTTAGCCCAATGGAGTCACTTTGTCATTTGTTTTTAACTTGAATACTCCCAACCTAATGAATTGCTTCCATTTGTTAAAAGGGATGGTTTGCTGCTCATTTTTTACTCCAATATATATTAATTTTAAAATATTCTTAAAGATAACAATCCAGGTGCACACCCACCAAAAAAAGACCATCTCTAAATTCATTTATTTTCTAATATCCAATATTAAAATTCAGAGGCTTGATTATTACATAGTTTTAGGCGTGGAATATTTGGTACTCAGTTCTGTTTATTTATTTATTTTTTTTGACTATTCAAAATTTTAGACACATTATAATAAAAAGTGCATCCAAAAGTTCTTTTGGGCTTTAGTGGAGAGCACAGGTCACAGCTAGTGTTTTGTTTTTTTTTTTTTTTAATATTAAATTTTATTTTTATATTCCCCCATACAATTGCAAACGCCCCATTCTGACCCCAATCCTTCCCCTCCCGCCCCCCACCCCCCAAAAAGTGTCTCTGGTTCATAGTTTTTTGTTGATTTTGATTTTCACTTTCTTATATTCATTTTCCTGGTCCCTTATTTAAGTTTTCTAGATTCCTGCTATGAGTGAGACCATCCGGTATTTTTCTTTTTCTTTTTGGCTTATTTCGCTGAGCATGATCCCTTCCAGCGCCATCCATGTTGCTGCAAATTGCATGTGTTTATCTTTTTTGAATGCTGAGTAATATTCCATGGTATATATGTACCACATCTTCTTGATCCAGTCATCTATTTTTGGGCATTTGGGTTGTTTCCAAAGCTTAGCTATTGTAAACAGTGCTGCTATAAACATAGGGGTGCAGGTGCTCTTTGGAATTGATGTTTCTGTGTCCTTTGGGTAAATACCTAGGAGTGGAATTGCTGGATCATATGGAAGCTCTATGTTTAGTAGGTCCAGAAATCTCCACACAGCTCTCCATAGTGGTTGGACCAGTTTGCACTCCCACCAACAGTGCAGAAGAGTTCCTTTTTCTCCACAACCTCGCCAACATTTGTTGTTGCTAGTTTTTTTAATATGTGCCATTCTCACTGGTGTGAGATGGTATCTCATGGTAGTTTTGATTTGCATTTCCCTGATTACAAGTGATGTTGAACATTTTTTCATATGTCTGTTGGCCATTTGCATTTCCTCTTCAGAGAAGTTTCTTTTTAGCTCTTCTGCCCATTTTTTGACTGGATTATTTTCTTTGTTGTTGCTGAGTCTCATCAGCTCTTTGCAGATTTTTGTGATCAGTCCTTTATCATTAGTGTTGGGTGCAAAAATGTTCTCCCAGTTGGTGGGGTTTCTCTTTGTTTTTGTTATTGTCTCTTTTGCTGTGCAGAAGCTCTTTAATTTGATGTAGTCCCAGCTGTTTATCTTTGTCTTCACTATCACTGCTTTGGGTGATGTGTCTGTAAAGATGTCTTTGATGTGCAAATCCCGTAGTGTTTCGCCTATATTTCCTTCTATGTATTTTATGGTTTCAGGTCTTATGTCTAGTTCTTTAATCCATTTTGAGTTGATTTTTGTGTATGGTGTGAGGTAGTGGTCAAGCTTCATTCTTTTGCATGTAGAGACCCAGTTTTCCCAGCACCATTTATTGAACAGACTTTCTTTGCTCCAATGCGTAGTCTTTGCTCCTTTGTCAAAGATTAGTTGACCATAAATCTGTGGGTTTATTTCTGGATTTTCTATTCGATTCCATTGGTCTGTATGTCTGTTCTTGTTCCAATACCATGCAGTTTTGATGATTATGGCTTTGTAGTATAGTTTGAAGTCTGGGAGTGTGATGCCTCCATTTCCTTCTTTTTTTTTTCAGTAGAGCTTTGGCTATTCGGGGTTTTTGGTGATTCCATATGAATTTCATCAATAATTGTTCTATTTCTTTGAAGAATGCCATTGAGATTTTGATTGGAATAGCATTGAATCTGTATATTGCTTTTGGTAGGATGGCCATTTTAATAATATTTATTCTTCCAATCCATGAGCAGGGGATGTCTTTCCATTTCTTTGTGTCTTCTTCTATTTCTTTTAACAGTGTTTTATAGTTTTCTTTGTATAGGTCCTTTACCTCTTTTGTTAGATTTATTCCCAAATATTTGATTTTTTTTGTTTCGATAATAAAAGGGGTGGTTTTTTTGATTTCTTCTTCTTCAGATTTATTGTTTGTGTATAGGAAGGCTACTGACTTTTGCGTGGTGATTTTGTATCCTGCCACTTTACTGAATGGATTGATGAGTTGAATTAGTTTTTCTGTGGAGATTTTGGGGTTCTCTATGTATATTATCATATCATCTGCAAATAGTGATAGTTTGACTTCTTCTTTTCCTATTTGGATTCCTTGGATGTCTTTCTCTTGTCTTATTGCTCTGGCTAGGACTTCCAGTATTATATTGAAAAGCAGTGGTGAGAGTGGACATCCTTGTCTTGTTCCAGATCTTAATGGAATTGCTTTCAGATTTTCACCATTGAGAATGATACTGGCTGTTGGCTTGTCATAGATGGCCTTTATGATGTTGAGGTATGTTCCTTGTATCCCAAGAATTTCAAGGGCTTTTATCATGAATGGGTGTTGCACTTTGTCGAAAGCTTTCTCAGCATCTATTGATATTGTCATATGGTTTTTATATTTCTTTTTGTTGATGTGTTGGATAACGTTGATTGATTTTCCTTGTGCCCCTGGAATGAATACAACTTGGTCGTGGTGAATTATCTTATGGATACATTGTTGGATTCTGATAGCTAAAATTTTATTGAGGATTTTTGCATCAGTGTTCATTAGGGAGATTGGCCTATAGTTTTCCTTTTTTGTGTTGTCCTTATTCGGTTTTGGTATTAGTGTAATATTGGCTTCATAGAACGTGTTTGGTATTGTCCCTTCCTTCTCAATTTTTTGGAAGAGTTTGTGAAGGATAGGCACTAATTCGTCTCTGAATGTTTGGTAGAATTCATTTGTAAATCCATCAGGTCCTGGGCTTTTGTTTTTGGGGAGGTTTTTGATTACCATTTCAATTTCGCTGCTTGAAATTGGTCTGTTTAAGTGTTCTATTTCTTCTTTATCTAGCTTTGGGTGATTGTAGAGTTGTAGGAATTTGTCCATCTCCTCTAGATTGTTGAACTTGTTTCCATATAACTGTTCATAGTAGTTACTGATTATTCTTTTGATTTCTGCTGTGTCCGTTGTGATTTCTCCTCTTTCATTTATGATCCTGTGTATTTGTGCTTTCTCCCTTTTTTCCTTTGTGAGCCTGGCTAGGGGTTTGTCTATTTTATTATATTTTTCAAAGAACCAGCTCTTGGTTTCATTGATCTTTTGGATTGTTTTTTTAGTTTCAATTTCATTTATTTCTGCTTTGGTTTTTATTATTTCTTTTCTTCTACTGGTTTTGGGTTTTTTTTGTTGTTCTTTTCTAGATCTTTGAGCTTCGAGATTAGGTTGTTTCTTTGAGTTCTTTCTTGTTTTTTGATGTGAGCTTCTATTGCTATATATTTTCCTCTTATTACTGCTTTTGCTGCATCCCATACATTTAGGATATTGGTGTCCTCCTTGTCATTCAATTCAAAGAATTTTTTAATTTCTTCTTTGATCTCCTCGTTAGTCCAGTGGTCTTCCAGTAGTGTGGCTTTTAATCTCCATGAGGTAGGATAGTTCCTTGCCTTCTTTTTATGATTTATTTCTAGTTTGATGCCTTCGTGGTCAGAAAAGATGGTTGGTATGATTTCAATCTTGGTGTATCTGTTGATGTTTGTCTTGTGCCCCAGTATGTGATCGATCCTGGAGAATGATCCGTGTGCGCTTGAGAAAAATGTGTACTCCATTTTTTTTGGGTTTAGTGTTCTATAGATGTCTGTTAAGCCCAAATGCTCTAGGTCCTTATTTAGAGCTTTAGTTTCTTTACTTATTTTTTGTCTTGTTGATCTATCCATTGTTGATAGTGGTGTGTTGAAGTCTCCCACTACATATGTGTTTTCTCTGATGTCTGTTTTCAGAGAGGACAACAGTTGTCTGATATATTTTGGTGCTCTTTCGTTTGGTGAGTATATGTTAATGAGTGTTATTTCTTCTTGAAGTATTGTCCCCTTAATCATAATGTAGTGACCATTGGGGTCTCTTTTTATTTTTTTGAGTTTGAAGTCTGTTTTATCTGATATAAGTATAGCTGTTCCTGCTTTCTTTTTTGGCCCATTTGCTTGTAGGATTGTTTTCCATCCTTTGACTTTGAGCCTATTTTTATCTTTTGTAGCTAAATGTGTTTCCTGGAGACAGCAAAAGGTTGGGTTTTGTTTCTTAATCCAGGCTGCAACTCTGTGTCTTTTTATTGAAGAGTTTAGTCCATTTACATTTAGAGTTAATATTGATATGTTAGCATCTGTATTTGCCATTATGTTTGTCTTTCCTTTGATTTTATTTATTTATTCTTTTAATAACTTTTTTTTTTTTTTTTTTGGTCTTCTTTCGTTGTTATTCGTCCCTCTGAGGTTCTGGCTTTAGGATTCCTTGTAGTATTTTTTGGAGTGGGGGTTTATTCGCAATGAAATTCCGGAGTTTCTGTTTGTCTGAGAAGGTCCATATTCTTTCTTCAAAGAGGAAGGAGAGCTTTGCGGGATAGAGTATTCTTGGTTGGCATCTGTTTTCTTGGAGTCTGTTGACTATGTCCCTCCACTCTCTCCTTGCCCGTAGTGTTTCTTCGGAGAAGTCTGATGTCAGCCTGATTGGTTTTCCTTTGAATGTTATCTGTTTCTTCCCTCTTGTCAGCTTCATTATTTTTTCCTTGTCCTGGATTCTTGGGAGCTTTACTATTTTGTGTCTTGCTGTGTTTTTCCTTTCGTCGTGGAAGTTTGGTGTTCTTCTTGCTTCTTGTATATCAATTTTCAGCTCCTTCTTCGCATTTGGGAAGTTCTCTTCAATTATCTCCTGGAATATTTTCTCTGTTCCTACATCTCTCTCTTCTCCTTCTGGAATTCCTATAACTCTTATATTTCCTTTCCTCATGGAGTCAGATAGTTCCCGAAGTCTTTCTTCATTCTTTTTCCTTCGTACTTCTCTTTCCTTTTCTGTTTTGGTTCTTTTTATTTCTGTGTCTTCAAGAGAACTTATTCGTTCTTCCATTTCATCTATTCTGCTTTCCTTGCTTTTCCCGGAGTTCTTTAGTTCCTCCATTAATTCTTTGATCTCCTGCATTTCTTTTACTTCCCTCTTTAGGGACTCAATTTCATTCTTCTGACCATTGTTTTCCCTCTTTAGGGACTCAATTTCCTTCTTCTGATCTATCACTTTTTTAATCATGGCAATTTTAAATTCTCTTTCTGGAAGGCTCAGAAGTTCTTCCAAGTTGCTGTCGTTGCAATCTGGGGAGTGGTTTTCTTTTTGTGGTGTGCTTCTTTCCTGAGGAGTTGTTAGGTTGCGTGTGGTTCTTCTACTCCCTACTGTCTGTTTTCTAATTTGTCGTATGCGTTGGGACACTGTGTTGCTCGGACTGACTGACATCTTGGGTGAACTTCTACGCTCCCCTCTGGCTCTTCCAGGAGCCATCTCTGTCTTCTGGGGGAGCTTTCTGCTGGTTTTAGGCAGTTTTTACTGAAGAAATGTCCCTGTTCTCAAATAGCAAAGCGGGATGCAGTCCCTGTGCCTCCGGTTTCAGGCACACTCTTCTGCGCACCCGGTCTGCCCCGGACGTGGGTGCCTGCTCCCTCTGTGGGCTCAGACTGCTGGTCGGAAGGGGCCTGGCGTGGAATAACTTCCCGACTGGCCACTGGGTCCTCCAGAAGCCTTCTGCCCTTTTCAAGCAGTCTTAAGAAATTTCCTGTTTTATGGGGTGTTAGTGACTTTTTTTTCCTGGTCGCTAGGTGGCACCAGAGATCTCTCCTATTGTCCTTGGGGGGCTGTTTTTCGCCTCCCCCCACCCCGTGGGACAGGGAACAGAGCGGGAATGGTAGGGTACACCTCAACAGCTTTGGGGTGCTGTGTCTGCCTTGTGCCCCACCGTCGTGGAGAACCCACGCCCCGAATTTTCGTGCCCCGGGTCTCAGTTCAAAGCCCTCAGGTCCAGGACGCGGGCTGTAGCCCAGTTCAGTGGCCCGGGAATGGTGCCTTTTGCACCGCTCCCGTGCCTGGGCGCCTGGTTCCTGCTTACTCAGGGAGGGACCTTCACCTCAGTGAGGACCTCCGCGCATCTCCCCGCAAGCCTAGGTCGTCTCCCCGCAAGCCTAGGTCGCAGGCGCAGGGACCTGGGCAGCTGCGATCCCGGTCTGCACTTGCTTTTCAAGCGCGCCGAGCGTGCCGCTTTCCGCGCAAGCTTACCGGCAGCCCGGGCTGTGTGCGCGTCTCCCGGGGTCTTTGTTCTTCTCTAATGGCGCCCGGAGCCGTTCGCTCACCGCCAGGGCGAATCCTGCAGGGTTCGCCTCAGCTCCCGTTCACGGGGTGTGGTGGCTGCAATAGTTCCTTTCCACTCACAGTCCCTCTTGCTGCGTCGTTTGTTCTTGTTGGCCATTTTGGTTTGTTGTTTTCCTCCTCTCTGCCGGTCGGAGAGTGCCGCCTCTGTGGGCGGGGGAGGGGAGCAGGGTTCTGCGCTTCCCTCCCTTCTAGTCCTCTTTTATGGCCACTTTCTTCTTTGGGTAGTTTGCTGGAGTCACCCGTTTATCTTCCGTGTCCCACTTCTCACTGGGACCTGCCGCTTTTCCTCCCTATTCACTTTTTTTAATGGGAGATCTTACTCGCAGCGTCTCCTCGCCGCCATGTTGCTCCGCCCCCTCTCCTCAGTTCTGTTTAATCCATTATCTAGTGGGTACTTAGAGATTATGACCTTATAAGAACTTAAAAAAATACATGAGAGATTAAAAAAAAAACAAACAGATATGGTAAAGGAAAAACTGAAGTCATTGTCTATAGCACAGCATATTGATTCCATTAACTGTTGTTTTAAATGTTATGAAATTTTGATAAAATTAAATGAATTCACAAGTAAAGTATCTTTGTTTTAAAAAATTCCTAGGTATACACTTTGACCATTTACAAATCACTGTCAATCATAAAATAGATTAGTGATATAGCCAAATACTTTTCAAAACAAAATTATAAACAATAATTCTTCACCAATTTAACACCATTTCAATGTCAAACATGCATATATGTTAGTGTTTTCAGTATAATGCCAGGTTGTGATTTCAAAATAAAAGAGCACTTCACACATCAAAGAACATGGAATGTGTCCCTTTGACCCTCATCGAAGGGAAATGTCTTCTATCTACCTCTTATAAAATTTGGATTAAGAATTGAAAGTAGGGGGCCTCACCAGTGGCGCAGCAGTTGAGCGCTGGGTTGCGAAGCTGCCCGCAGCCTCTGCAGTGCCGCTTGGATCCCCAGCTGCCAGGTGAGGGTCCCACATGGAGCGCAGACCTCTCCCACTGCCCACTGCTGCCCTTAGCAGTGTACTTCGTCACTCTGCCTTTTCTACTCTCTGTTCTGGCTCTGGTGAATTCTCTCACCCTTCCCCACCTCTGACTGTACCCAGTGCTTGTATAAATAAATTAATAAATAAACAAACAAATAAATAAATAAATCTTAAAAGAAAGTAGACCTCTCCTGTTGTGCCCTGTGCTCCCCTCAGCGGTGTATTTCATCAGCCTGCCTGTTCTGTTGCCTGCTCTGTCTCTGGTGAATCCTCTCACCCTCCTACGCATCTGGCCTGTACCCTGGTTCTTGTATAAATAAATAAATAAATCTTAAAAAAAAAACAAAAAGAATTGAAAGTAGGGTACCAGGGCCTCTCTGGTGGCACACGGGTTTAAGCACAGCACTGTTGTGCTATCTGCAGCTTCTGCAGCATGAGTTCAATCCCTGGCCAGCCAGGGAACTAACCCACATGGCATAGCAGACCTCTCGTCTCACCCACTGCTCCCCTCAGCAGTGTATTTCTCTAGATCTGCCTGTTCTGTTTCCCACTCTGTCTCTGGTGAATCCCCTGGTGCCCTGCACCTCTGGCCTGTACCCCAGTTCTTGTATGCATAAATAAATCTTTAAAAAAAATGAAAGTGGGATATCAAAAATATGTTTGCACGCTCATGTCCCTAACAGCACTATTGACAATATTTAAAATGTGGTGGTATGTAAAAGTCTATTATTGATGGAATGACTGGAGAAACAAAATGTGGCATATATATATACAATGGAATATTATTAAACCTTAAAGAAAGAAATCTTGTCATATGCTGCAACATGGATAAGCCTTGAGTATATTGTCCTAAGTGAAATAAGTGAGTCAAAGAAGGACAATTATTTTATGATTCTACTTACAGCAGGTATCTAAAGTAGTCATATTCATAGACAGAAGTTACATGATGATTCCTGACTGGGGAGAGGGGGAGGTGGAGAATTACTGTTTAATCAGCACAGGTTTTCAGTTAGCAAGTATAAAGAGTTATGGAGATATGTGGCACAACAATGTGAATGTACTTCAAACTACTGAACTGTATGCTTAAAAATGGTTAAGGTGGTGAATTGGATGTTATGGATTTTTACCAGAATTTTGTAAAATCTTTGTATTATAATAAGTTATGGAGTCCTTGCTCTATTCTTAGGATTGTCTTAGATACACAAATACTGTGATAAACACAAGTTTTCTTCTAATATTCATATCATGTTTCCCAATGCAATGGAAAAGAAAACCACAACGAACTACCAACTACAATAGCCTTTCTCAAACTTGAATAATATAAAGCCAATTTTAATTAAATTAAAAAGAAAAATAATTAAGTTATGACACAAATTTTGTTATATGGTTAATCAAATATGTATACAAGTAAAATCTGAATAGTATTTGACTTGTCTCACCCGTTGCTCCCCTCAGCAGTGTATTTCTGCAGATCTGCCTGTTCTGTTCCCCGCTGTGTCTCTGGTAAATCCTCTCATCCCCTGCACCTCTGACCTGTACCCCAGTTCTTGTATTTAAAAAACACATGTTAAACAGTTCACCAACTTAATAATTTTAACAGATAGTATTTAATAATGTATGCAAGAATTATAAATATCACTCTTCTGCTATTACTGTTGTTTCCTTTAAATATGTGAAATCTTTTTCCTATGGCAATTTAGAAACATTGTGAGACCTTCATTTGGGAAAAATGCACCTTACTTGCCCTATGTTTTTATTAACACATGACAATAAAAGTAGTATAATATCTCAAACATAGCCAAAAATATAAATGTGAACTTATAAAAATAAGAATATGAATGTAATTGTCAGCATCTAAATATTGCCATAATATAAATGTTCAACCAAAGTTTATATTAGATTATCAGACAATACTTGATATATATTTTATATATAGTTATATATTGTTTAGATTTTTATTGAAATGAAAATATAAACTTAAAGCCTTGTCAAAAATATCTCCCAAGACACCCTCTGAGACTATAAGGTAACCCCAGTTTGGGAACACCTAAGTTACAACACAATAGGAGAAGAGATATAATAGAGATATATGCAAGGTGATATTGGAATAAAGAGGGGGCGATTTATCTGATAAAGGGCATAAAGGAAGGCTTTAGAGAGAAAGTATCAATTAACATTTAAATTGGACTTTAAATCCCACATCAGAGAGAGAAACATGTAGTCTATTTGCAATTGTACCTGGAGATAGAAATAGAATGGTAGAGAGGACCAGTTTATGAAGGACTTTGATGTCATACTTGAGAATCTTGAACTTTATTTAATAGCCAAGTGGAGCCATAAAAAACTATTAAATTACAGATAAAAGTTGATTATATTTGTGTCTTCCAAGTACACTGAAAAAGAAATACTTATGCCTAGGCTTTGTACCAAAATAACAACAATAATAATAACTGGCACTGGTAGAACACATAGCCTGAAAGATTTGTCAAGGCTGTAGGTAAATCAACTTAAAGGTAATTATTTGTTTTAATGTTAAGAAAATAATGAAAAACTTTTTTCTTATGAGGGATTTGCTTTTACCTAGTTTTTGAAATATAGTAAGTATACTATCAGACTTCTTTTATTACTTAAACTGGAGTTTCAATTGCAAAGGAGTGAAAGGAAAAGTCACCTAATATTTGTACATAGTTTTCAAGTAAGAGCAGGTCACCAAATTTCTGATGTGGGGAAGAGGAGGAATACAACTTGTTAAGACTCCCAGTGCTGTGTGTTTCCCACTGAGTATGAATCATACCTCCTTCAAGAATAGAAGTGAGATCTATCTTTCTGTGATAAGCCAAGTTGAGAAAAGTGCAGGCAAGGGACTTTAGGTGGGGTCATAATAAATTGATTTAGTTTACAACTTGAACTGGATAGAAAAATATATGAAAGAATGATCCTTTCAAATAAGCCATCACCTAGAGAAGAGTTGTGACAGCTCAGAGAAGAGTTGTCAGCCTAACTTCCTGGATACCCACAGATGATTTAAATTCATAATTTCAAAAATTGAGCTCGTAAAATCCCTCCTCTCAAACATTACAATGCTTTCTGTATTTTCCACATTTGACTTTTTAAAAATTCGTTATTAATTTTTTTTAAAGATTTATTTATTGATGCACACAAGAGCTGGGGTACAGGTCAGAGATGCGGGTTGTGAGAGGATCCACCAGAGACAGAGTGGGGAAGAGAACAGGCAGACCGACTGAAGTACACTGCTGAGGGGAGCAGCGGGTGAGTCGGGAGAGGTCTGCTGGGCTATGTGGGATGCTTGGCCAGCTGGGGATCGAATTCGTGCTGCAGAGGCTGAGGATTGCTCCATAGTGCGGTATTTAACCCCTTGCGCCACCAGGGAGACCCCCACATTTGACTTTTAGTGAAAGGCATGCCTGTTTTCGATTGACACTCCCTCTTGTTGCTGAAACTATCATTTCTATATTTTGCCTATTTTTCCAATTTACGAATCAAAATTGCTCCCTGGGCAGTTGGCAATTGGAAATAGTTAAATATAGTTGACAATGTATATAGCTTTTATACAAGAATAAAAATGGACATACATCTGAGAAGAAATTGTGTCCTCAAAATATTTGAACAAAAAGGAAATTTAGTTAAGAGGTCTCTTGGAATCCAGCTAACAAAACCAAAATGTTCTGGTAACTGGAACAATTGAGATTAGGTAAACCAATTCCATGGTTCTCTTTTCTCAAAATGGTCTGTTATTGCTTTGGTTCAGTTTACAAAATATTTTTTCAGTTTCAAAGAGAACATTGTATTGATATTGGCAGAGAAAAGCCTGGGAATTATAATTAGATTGTAGCGAAGAAATTATGATGATGATGCATCTCCTCTTTTTCAGTATATTTGACTTCTACTTTCCTTTTTTTTTTTTTTAATCCTCTTGGTTTATCAAAATTTTCCTATCTCCCTTTTCTTATTTTGTTAAACTATAAGGTTCAGTAAAATCCTCGCACAAGTCTATACTTTGCAGAACTTATTTACTTCCAAACAGCAAGGTCCTAAATAAAAATCTGAATGTGGGCACTGCTGTACAGTCCCAAACTATTTCCCAATATAATGATGAAATCATTCATCATCTCTTGAAGGGTGTATGGTATGAAATGTGCACTAAATCTTTATCCCTGGGGAAAAAAATCTAACATGGAAACCCTGTACGTTTATTATCCTAGGAATCTGCTATCTCTTTTATATCCTCTTTATTGAATGGATGGATGGATGGATGGATGGATGGATGGATGGATGGATGGATGGATGGATGGATAGATAGATAAATAGATAGATAGATAGATAGATAGATAGATAGATAGATAGATAGATAGATAGATAGAGTATACACAGACATATACTAACATACATATTTCCCACACTCATCATATATTCACTTGTCTTGTAAAATGTATCACTATTTCTGTTTGGATAACCCCCCACCCCATTATATGCTCCCTTTAAAATAAATCTATCTCTTACTGCAGGGCTGGGTAGGCTACTCAATTCTAGCCTTAAAAACCTTCAAAATTATCTAACTCCAGTGACTGGTTTAGAGTCAATAATTTTGCATGAGAATTTGGATTTTTTTTCAACTGCTCCTCTTAGTAAGATTATGTTCAGCCTGGGGAATTGCAGCCAAACTGCTACCATAGGGCAAAAGCCTATAAAAGCTCAATATAGTGATAACAAAGTAGAAAGAGACACCAGGATATATTTGCAACCTTTCCATCATATCATTCTGCAGTAGCCATAGCCCCATTAAATGGTAGCATTTTTGATGTTTATAATGAAAGTAATCTATATTGATATATGAGTATTGGGTTTTCAAAGAGTTCAACATGTAAGAGACCTTTGCTTAAAACAAGATTGCTTAAAACATAGATTCTCGGTTCCCAAATGTACAGACTTTGATTCAGTTGTTTGTTGTAGGTGTTCTACATTTTTTTGGAAGTATTTTCAATTTTTCTAATGCTGAGAGTCTGCATACTACATTTTCAAAAAACAAGTGTAGTGATATTAACCTGTTTCCTATTTTAAAACTCTTTAAAAGCTTTTCTATGAGAATATTTTAGGTCAATATTAAAATAATGAAAATCAATTTGAATTTATGATCTTTAATCATTTACTGTTTGAATATAATATTCATTCATTCCATTGAAGTAGAAACATACTATGCATAAGAGGCTTAGGGGAAAATTTTTTAAAAATCTACTATAAATTGTAAAAGTCACCTGTGTTATAATTTAAGTTAAAATAATAAAGACAAGATTTTTGTAATTTGGGAGGACAATTTATTAATTTAACATCAGAAATAAAACAAAAACATTTTTAATTAGTCTCTTAAAATTCAGGCTAAAAGGAAGGATGGGAGGAGGAAAAAATGAATTGCGAAGGAAGGAAACCATCAAGCCTTTATTACACAACTACTGAATCTACTGAGAATAGAAAACTAATTTACTAATAGTCATATTCTACCAATTTTGTCAATTAATATTTATGAAGTTATGTCCTAGGCATTACACTGGGACTAAAAAGATGAATACACACAGTTCCGCCTTAGACTATTTCAGTCTAATACAGAATATATTCAGTGACTAGCATATTTGTATTTGACATTGTATTAGACATCGTGGTGTTACAAAAGTAAAGAATACACATGTGTATAAGAATACACATCTGGGTCTCCCTGGTGGCACAAGGGGTTAAGATGCACCCTATAAAGCTATCTGCAGCCACTGCAACATGAGTTCATTCCCTGGCCAGGGAGTTACCCACATGGCACAGCAGACCTCTCCTGTTTCACCTGCTGCTCCCCTCAGCAGTGTATTTCAGTTGATCTGCCTCTTCTGTTCCCAACTCTGTCTCTGGTGAGTCCTCTCACCCCCCACACCTCTGGCCTGTACCCCAGTTCTTGTATGAATAAATAAATAAATAAATCTTAAAAATTAAACATGAAATAAAAAATACACATCTTCTAATAAAGACACTTAGATGTGTCTTTATAAAATGAGCAATTTATAAGATGAGCAATTCAAATAGCTAATTAGGAAAACCTAAGAGAATGAAAGAATCAGATAGATAACTACATGAATTTTAAACCATTTCACCTGCCCCCTGAAAAGAATATTTGAAAAGATAACAATACAGAAATCAATTTCTTTACAGTGGTTTCTTGAAGAAGGACAAACTAAAAAAATTAAAAAAAATTAAAAAAAGGACTCGTATAAGCCACTGGCTCACTTCCATGTTGCAAAAATGTTCTGAGTTCTAACAGTGGTTCTGTCTTTACTACTGGTCACTAAAGCTCTTTTTAGATCCATTTTCTCGGGCCTCCCCGGTGGCGCAGCGGTTGAGCGCTGGGTTGGGAAGCTGCCCTCAGCCTCTGAGGCGCCGGCTCGATCCCCGGCTGCTCCCCGGCCACTGGATGAGGGTCCCACATGGTGCGCAGACCTCTCCTGCCGCCCGCTGCTCCCCTCAGCAGTGTACTTTGGTCCTTCTGCCTGCTGTGCTCCCCGCTCTGGCTCTGGTGAATTATCTCACCCTCCTGCACTTCTGACTGTACCCAGTGCATGTATAAACAAAACAAACGAATAAATAAATAAAAACACATGCCTCTTTATAAAAATAAATAAATAAATAAATAAATAAATCCATTTTCTCATTTGTGAATACAGTTTATTAGATAGGGATTTCAAATGTTCTACATTTCTGTGAAGAGTCATTGCATTTGTTCTTGTTTTCCTTCTGCCTGAAGACTCTCTTAATCACTTCTTTATTTGTGGGTCAGCTGGTGACCGGTATTCAGTATTAATATGTCCAACCCTCTATATTTTATCTTCATTTTTGTTGGGTATGGAATTTTAGGTTGAAATTTGTTTTTAAGCATTTTAAAGATGTTGTTCCATCATCTTCTTTCCTGAATTATTCCCAACAATAGATCAGTGGTCCTCATGATCTTTGTTCTTTGTTTATATTGTAGTCAATGTGTTGTTTTTTTTTTTTTTTTTCTTTGCTGGTTTGTATTCCTTTATCCCTGCATGTTGGACATGTTATCATGATGTACCTTGATGTAATTTTCTTCATGTTTTTTGTACTGGTTGCTGTTCAAATTTCTTGGATCTATGGACCAATTGTTTTCATCAAATATGAAAATTAAGGGCAATTATTTCTTCAAATATAATTCTGCCCTTTCTGCTTTTGGGAATTTCATTTGCAGGTATATTACTTTTTTTAAAATAAAAGATTTATTTATTTATTTATACAATCACTGGGTACAGTCAGAAGCGCGGGAGGGTGAGAGAGTTAACCAGACCCAGAGCAGAGAGCAGGACAGGCAGAGTGACGAAGTACACTGCTGAGGGGAGCAGCGGGAGGCAGGAGAGGTCTGCACGCCATGTGGGACCCTCTCTGGTGGCCAGGAATCGAACTGGCACTGCAGAGGCTGCGGGCAGCTTTGCAGCCCAGTGCTCAACCGCTGCGCCACCAGGAAGGCCCAGTTGCAGGTATATTAAATCACTTAAAGTTGCCTTACTGCTCATCAGTTTTTGGATTACCTTTACAATTATTTTTACTCTCTGTATTTTATTTAGTTGTGGTTTTGTATTCAAGTTTACTGTTCATTTCTTATGCAATATACAATCTGCTTTCAGTATCTTCTAGAGTATTTTTATTTAAAAAAAATTAATTTTATATATTTATACATCCAAGAACTGGGGTCTAGGCCAGAGATGTGGGGAGTGAGAGGATTTACCAGAGACAAAACAGGGAGTAGAAGAGGCAGATTGACTGAAATATACTGCTGAGGGGAGCAACAGGCAAGACAGGAGAGGTCTGCTGAGCCATGTGGGTTAGCTTCCCGGCCAGGTATCGAACTCATGCTATAGTGACTGGCTATAGCTTGATAACACTGAGACTTTAACCCCTGCACCACCAGGGAGGACCTAGAGTATTTTAAATGGCAGTCTTTTTTTTTTTTTTTTCCCAGCTCTGGACTTTTGATGCAGGTCTATATATTTATCTTTCATGTCTCTAACTTTTAATAACTTTTTAAATATCATCATCTGATAATTTCCAAATCTTTATCAGTTTCCATTGATTCTTTTTTTTTTTTTGCCTTCATTATGGATCATATTTTCTGCTTCACCGCATGTCAATTTTTTGTTTTACCATGTTTAGTGTTGGATGATTTTGCATCTGTAGATATATTCTTAAAGTTCTTCTGAAATGTAGTTAAGTTACTCAGGTACAGCCTAGCTCTTTGAGGTCTTGTTTTAAAGATTTTTTAAGTATACTAAAAAAAAGTATAATCCTGCCAACTAACTAAGGTTGATTATTCTCCACTACAGAAATAAACTCTTTTGAGTATTTACCAAATTACTTGTGAATTTTGAGGTTTTCATAGTTTGCCTATTGGCAACTTGCACTTTTCTGTCCCTATTTAAGCACTGGGTGTAATTTCCTCATATCCTTTTAGGCAGTTCTGTTCTTGGCCACAACTAGTTTTCTTTCATGACACACCAATTAGTCCTTGTCAAATAGTTGAGGAGTACCTCAAGTTCATAGAATTTTCTTTCTGTAGTTCTCTTTCTTTACTACTCTGACTTTCAAGCTCTTAGTCTACCTGTACTTTCAGCACAATCTCCTTAACTGAAGGATTTTGTTGGACTTGGCGTGGTTCCCCTCATTTTACTGCAGTCTGGAAATACTCTCAAAACAGTAACCTATGGTAATTATCAGCCTCAGCTTGCCTGTAGGTAGGATTACACCTCATTATCTGGTAGCCACTAAAATCACAGTTTCATATGTTTTCTCCATTTTGGGAATGTTTCTAGAAAGAAGGTAATTCTGGTCTCTATTAGTCCATTGGCTAGAGGTAGAATTTCACCATAGATAAGTTTTTAAATATCAAAACATGTTTACTCTTAGGTCATAATAGGATGCAATTTCTATGTTTTAAATTCCTATGAGGACAGAGAGTATTCTCCCATTCAGTTCTCAGGAAAGGTGCCATTGTAGAGGGAAACCTCATTGTTTTTGATAGACTGGAAAATTTAGCAATAGCACAATATTTGTTGACATGTATGAGCTGGCTTCTTACCAAGAATAACACAAATTTTGGGAATCTTAGCCAAAGCTTTAGTGTCATTTTGCACAGTACCCTGCTGATGGCTGGCCTTAGCTGACTTTCCTTCATTAGCTGACTTGCTTCTCATGTGATCCAGTCAAGTTACATATAAGAAATACTTATTTTAATTTCACATTTCTTTGCTAGGTACTCAAAATTCTAAAAGGACTGTGCATCACATCTCCATTCCAGGGGGTCAAAGTTTTGAAGACAGTTAAATATATTTCACTGAAGAATAATAGAAAATTAAGAAAATGGTTATATTAAAGTTCACCAGAAATTTAAATTTTTCAAAATATCAATGAAATATTTTGCTCTTGTAAATATCTGAGTACTAAATAAAACTTACAGAACTTAGGGTAAATTAATCATTGTCTTAATACTTTATATTTATATCTGATTTTATATAATAACGCAACATAAATTTATGAAACATATAAATGTAATAGTCATTTTAGATATGTATATATTTATAGTTGAGTTATTGTTAAGAACAACAAATTTATATTATAAATTTTAAAGAATAATTACCTCCATTCTTTTACCCCCACATTCTCACATAGTGTTGTATCACTCTTAATGATCCATGATTCTTCTCATAATATTTAATGCTGACATTTACATGTCTCCAGTTTTTCTCTTTACAATGATACTTGACATATTCTTGTCCACCTATCTTTACAAAATGGTATGAATATACATACTGAATACTTCCATGAATTAGGCTTTTATTACACATAGAATACACACAGTTTTACTCTGATGATCTTCCTGCAGATAATTGTTCTTTGTTCATAATATACTGTATGTATCATCAAAATCATCATCATCATCATCCCATCATCAGCATAATGCTTGCCACTTTGATCTGTCAGGTCTAGTATGAAAATATTTTCTTGACATACAATCAAGTTGTACAACATAACCCACTATAAATTTTTGCTTGTTTTTTTATTATTATTAATAAATGTATGAAGATAAGGTGTCAATTACTAATTTAGAACTACTCATCCAAATTGGCAGTCTAAATAATAACCATCCATTATGAATCCATAATTACATGTAATTAGCTCATTACAAAATACATGTACGGATCTTCCGTGTCAATGTCTTAAGAGACCAAATGAGAATATTTACCTCCATAAATAGATTTGTGTGCCAATGATGTGTAGTAAATACTCCATCACTTCCAGTTTATGTTAATAGCTAATGTCATAAACAATTTCTCCACTTTGAGAGGTTTGGACTGTAAGTAGGTGGATCTCAGCTATATAGGCCTTTCCATATTTGTATCAGGGGAAATGGTCAGAATTAGATGAAATTATATTGTGAAATTGCAAGAAAGGAAGCTTGTATGAACAAAATGATCAGTGGTGATATAATAAAAGCAGAGTTTCCAAGCTAGCCTTTTATAATGTGTGAAAGGAAACCAGACCATATTTCCTTTCTGTTTAAGTGGAGAGAACCAGACATTACTGATCATAATGTGGACAAAACATGCCAAGAAGAATCCATAATATTGCTACAGATCCTTCTGGGATTGTTACACAAGAAGTCTTTTTTTTTTTTTTTTTTATTAGTGTTACTAAGTTATCTTAACTATAGTGTGGACAACACCCTTAGGGACTGTGTCTTTATTTGCATCTGTTACTCTGCTTGCTAATCATGGGGAAAGCAAATGGAAAGAGATGAGAATTGACCCATTTGCTCTCTTTCTTTCAGAGTATTACCGATAGCAATACAGATAATAATCTGAGGAAGATTGGGTTGTTGCAAATTTTGGATATGTTGCTATAATATTTTCTAGGGGCACAGAATGAAATAAAGCAACAGCCTGCATTTTAAACATTGAGTTTCCTAGTAATGGCAGATGTGGGTAAATATATCATATTCTCTTAATGAGGATGTATTAAACTTTAGCTCTTCTGCCTGATCTATATACATTGTGAGCACTTTTTTTTTTACCCTTTCTAACTGCTACTTATGATGAAAATAGTTGAGAAATCATCAAAGAGATCTTTTGTTTAGAAGCTAATGTAAAGTACATAAACCTTTGAGCTGTAGAATTAGAATGGAATATTCAGAAAATGTATTTTGTATTTGTCAAGTCCTACACTCCTGGAGAGTATGTTTTACTGAGACTGTGTGCATAGAGACTGTGTCCTAAAATGCTCACATTACTGTTTTAATTCACAGAATAAACCAGTTGCTATTTGTCTGTATTCTGTCCAGATTTCAGTAGATAAGAATTTCAGTGAGGTTGAATCCCAAAAGTGAAATATTATAGAACTGCTTACCACAAACCAGAGCAGGTGTCAGTTTCTAGTATTTTCTGAGTTTTAAATTATAGTAAAATTATAGTAAACATTTTTATTTAACTTAATGCTAAATTGAAAGACAGTATTAGTGTTTTCTTTTCAGATGCAGTTACCTGCATTACTCAAAATGAAACTAGATAGCCAACTTGTTAATGTCAAAACTGTTCTTCAGCCCTAATTTTGTTTGCATGTTTTAACCATCATAGTGGAAAATAATCTCTGCTTTCTCATATAAATAAATTTGAGACCAAAAAACAAAAACTTTTACAAACTTTACATAAATAAGGAGATAAATACTGTTCTGAAATGCCTGGAAATACATCAACACTTGTAAATTTGATAAAATACAAGGTTTTAGAGACAGACTTGGGTGAGTTCATTCCAATATATATATATATAAAACCAACTATTGATATTCATTAATAATTAAGGAATCCTCTGCTAGATACTTTTTCCAATGTCCCTTTGCTTTCTGATGGTCAGATACTATATGTACACATCCATAGGAACATCCATAGAAACTTTTCAGACAGCAGTGCACTTGGCTAGGAAGAAATCCAGTATTTCTTCCAAGAAAGTGTTTTCCTTGGAATAATTGAAAACATCATTTATTTTCTCATCAGTTTTCACTTAGTGTTAGTTCACTTAGTGAATTTTTATTCGTAGCCGAACTTTCCATTTTCTGAGAAGTGCATTTGGCAGTAAGCATTAGGAGAATACTCCACCGTTTCCCAAACATCCTGTACTACATACTTGCTGTAGGCAACCTGCAGCCTTGGAATCCTGACTTGGTGAACTTGGTAGTATTTCAGCTAAGAATTGAAAGGCTGAACCAAGTTTTCAATCTCTTTCTTAATACTTATAAATACAGTTCTACTTCCAAAGATGAATTCTTCTGATCTAACACTTCACTTAGGTTCTGTCAACTCTCCTTTTGATATTTTTCGGAGAGCCACAGACCATAGAAACTAAATTGAGGTTGTATATGAAAAGAAAGCGTAACGAGTTTCCAAAATTGCCAAATATTACAGATGAATTAATGAGGAATTATAGGGAAAAAAGTCCTAAGATTATTAAAAGTCATGAAAGGACATGACAAACTTTAAATTTTAGTTTATTTATTGTATGTGAGAATAACTCTAATGCTTTTACTGCAGTGTTTCATTTGTGAACCATTGGGTCATTTGTGAACCAATGGGTCATTTATGAGTGAAATAAATCCAGAACCATGCATGTATTTAATTATACTATAGTGATTTTTATATTACAAATCATCTGTTTTAGCAACACCAAATCTAATAGCACTATTTTGCTTAATAAAAAAATGACTAACATTTCCTTTCTTTTCTCTTCTTATCTATTTTTTATTGGTATAACATTGTATTATAACACTGTTTCACGTATAATTATTATTACTGTAATTCAATGTGATAATTCAACATCTGAATGTGGTATACATTAAGTTCACCACTAAAATTGCCATTCTATTCTTCACTCTCAATTGATCATTTTATCTGATTTAACTACTCCCTTCTCCCCATTCCACCAATTGGTCTTATTTATTTTTGTTTTATTTATCTCTTTTTTGTGTGTGTGTTTCTTTACATACCACTTGTAAGAAAAGTTATGTGGTGTTTTTCTCCATCTTACTTAGTTCACTAAGTAGAATACAGATTCATTCATGTTACAAATGGCATGATATGTATGAAAGTCTCTGTCATCAGCAATCAGTGGGTAAATATTGGAACCAATAAAATAAGATTAACCTCCCTGAAATTTTATAGGGAAAATGGAATTTCACATTTATTTAATCAAAAGTAATTGAAATTTTGGAAACTCGTTATGCTTTCTTTTCATAAACAACCTCAGTTTAGTTTCTATGGTCTGTGACTCTCTGAAAAAATATCAAAAGGAAAGTTGGCATAACCTAAGTGAAGTGGTAGATCAGAAGAATTTGTCTTTGAAAGTAGAATTGTATTTATAAATTAAGAAAGAGACTGAAAACTTGGTTCTTCCTTTCAAGAGAAATTCAAGGAAAACCAAACTCAAAATATGGAAGGACTGTTGATTAATTTGAAATTGATATTTGCTTATATAGGTAGACCATATTTATGTTCCTAAAAATTAATTTTAAGATAGAAGGATAGCATCAGACTGAGAGGGGTCTGTATGTCTATAAATGGAAACCTGAAAGGTTGGAGTTAGGTGGAAAAGAGAAAGTTGTTTTGAAAACTTTGAGGGGGCATTTAAATTGTTCATACCTTTTCATCTTTGCATGTGCTATATAAATATCTTTCAAAGAATGAATTCTTCTCTTTTTATTTTTTTTTTGAGAAGTACAGTGAAATCATGTAGAAACATAAACTTCAGACACTTGGAAGGTACTCTGTATTAACCAAGTGCCATTTTGCTTTGCCATCCATACCAGGTTTTATTTTGCCTAATTCCTATTTGTGATGATAGGTAGATATCCAAAATAATTTCAACCTACCAAGATATGCCTTTGCAATATGCTGATGTTTCCAAGAATATAAAAAGATATTCTCCTGCAGGCAGTTGCATTGGTTTTAAAATGCTACAACTATCCATTTTGAATGTAATTATGCAAAATAAATGAAAGAAATCTACCCTGCTGATATTTATGTAACAACTTTTAGAATAAATCTCCTGATTTACAAATATACTGGGACCATAAGCTAGTAGCCAGACCACATCATTACTTCACAGAACTTTAAGCAATTGTGATGACTTTTTTCAAATCAGCATTATTTTGCAAAGTAAAATAAAATAGAGAAAGCCAATTTTTTCCCTAGCATTTTTGAAGAAGAAATAAAACTGCTTAAAAATCAATGAAGGTTGCACTTTCAGAAGTATTTTTAGAAGTGCATTTTTTGGAAACTGATTCTTTTTCCACAATCCATTTTGTTTTTTAGAGTCATTTAATATTTTTAAACAGTATCTAACATGCCTGGGAAACTCTAAAGAGTGGGTTGAGATCCATAGTGGTACTAAAGCTGTAGACCCCAATAACTATAGCTACTCCATAGGTGCTGACAGTGCCTTGTCAGAAGAATATAAAAGCAGAGGGAAAGTGAATATTTTCTGCTTATTTTAATTAACTAACTAATTAATTAATTAATTAATTTACTTAAATTTATTTATTTATGTATACAAGCACTGGGTACAGTCAAAAGCTCAGAAGGGTGAGAGAATTCACCGGAGCCAGAAAGGGGAACAGAACAGGCAGACTGACGAAATACACTGCTGAGGGGAGCAGTGGGTGGCAGGAGAGGTCTGCATGCCATGTGGGACCCTTGCTGGCAGCCACGGATTGAACTGGCTGCAGCTTTGCAGCCCAGCGCTCAACCGCTGCGCCACCAGGAGAGGCCCTCTGCTTATTTTTAGTAGTACTGATCCAGAAAGGGAGGGTGGGGGGTTGGGGAAAGAGATAGATGCCAAGGAGGGATTCTGTCCAGAGAATTGCCATAGTCAAGTTTGTCTACAGTTACAAGCATCTGGACTCACAGACTCTTAAGTAACCCCTCTCAGCACTCCTGGGGAGCATTCATGCTCTCCCCCTGTCCCTCTTAGGTTCTTCTCAGACTGACTGAGGAAACAAATTAACATTAGACAGATTAGCAATAGAAAGTGAACAAATTTACTTATTTCTGTATTGACAATTTACATGGGTATACATTTTAGTGTAAACAGGACAGACTTTTTTAAACAGAGGTTTTTTTTTATTATTGAGTTAAATATACAAATGGGGGCCTGAAGTATCCAGGAGAGGGCGAGTGGTCTCATGTGACAAAGAAAGGGTGACTCAAAGGACAAAACTGGATGCTTTAGAGGTTGATCATGCCATAGTTGTTCCAATAAAGGTTGTATTTGGAAATGGCCCTAAATCTGGGTAATCTAGATTCTTTAGTTCCTCTTAGAGGCCACAGGTCCTCAGTTAACCTTAGTTCTGTAGTACTGTGGTCTCCAGGGAAAGGGAAGTGCCCCATGCTAAGGCAGGGTGGAACTGAGCAGGGAGGTGAAGCTAAAAAAGACTGTGAAAGGACAGAAGTAGTGAGAAAGACTGGAGAAGGCATATGTTGCAGAGAGACATGTGAAGAAGCCCTGCTTACTTCTGAGCATAGAACTTGTACCAGGGACATAGGGAACATGGCAGGAGACACTTAAAAGAGACAGAGATGTGAATGAGAAACCTGTGGGGAGGCTGAAAATGCCAGCTTTTATCATAACTTGTATTTTGATTTTGTTCTTTTCCTTCCAGACTCACCTGGCCCCTTCTACCCCTTTCCCATGATTGCCCACTAGAAGGTGCCTTAGACTTATGACAATTTTTGAAGCCTTAGCAGCACTGCTATGAGCCAATCCTGTTTAGCTGGGCATTTTACCCATGAGGGGATGGGTAACTTTGTGTGCTTCAGTTGGAAACTTTTAACTATATTTTCTCTCTTCTCTCTATTGCACACAGTTGTCTCTTTATTGAACACTAATTGTATTAAAGTTCTCTTCTGTTGAAGGTTTTAAATTCTAGAGTATGGTTGGTCTTTATATGACAGATGGCAGAAACTTATTTAGAGAAGGCAGGTTTGGGGGTTCTGGGGTGCCCTTCGTTTTCTGCTTACTGACAGTTCCACAAGCCAAGGTAACACTTAAGGGGGAAAGTCTGCCTTAGACAACTTGGAGAATATATCCTTTAAAACTTTTCTGTTATATTTTATACTTTTGAAATCTTAATTATATGCCAGATGATCAGTATTTTATCTGATCAAATACTTCCTAATTATGATGTTTTTTTTAATTAATGGGTGACATATTAGCACTTTTTTAATTTTCTCTTATTAATTTTAAAGTTTACTGTATGTATGTTTATTCTCTTCTTAATTGAAGTAACATTGATTTATAAAATTACATAGGTCTTAGGTGTACAACCTTATAAATCAACATTCATTTATATATTACTACCAAAAGATGAAGTCCTCCTATTTGCAATCTCATGAGTGAGCCTAGACAATATTATAATAAGTGAAATAAGTCAGATGAAGAAAGACAAATGCCTTATGATTTCATTCATATATAGTAGATGAAGAAACAAAACACATGAATGAGCAAAGTATGACAAAAACAAATTCTTAGGCTATAAAAAAGATTAGTGATCACAGAAAAGAAAAGGGCGTGGTATAATCAGGACAAAGAGGTCAATTATATGATAATACATATTCATATTTTCCAAGAATTTTCTAGAAACTGTGTCAAGACTCAAAGGAATGTCTCCAGAGTTACAAATCTAAAATACAACTTTGTTAATAAAAACTTCTGTATACGTTTGGCATTTGTTCAGTTTCACCTCACTCTAGGTGGCACTATGTCATGACCATGGATAGATATGTAGCCCTAGAGATCACAGAAATTGATAGCCCTGGAGATTAATGTACATGTGTATACTTTACACCTTGACTCCTCTCACTCTTTCTATTTATGTGTGTATATGTGTGTATACATATATATGTATATATATATATGTATATATATATACACGCACACTCACATATATATATGTGTGTGTATGCTACATATAAATATAATTTAAATAAACGTAATTACATATCATTCTGTTTAAAAATTCAAACATTCTATCCCTGAAATATATATGTACATGTATACATATGCATACATACATGCATGCATATATATGTGAACATGTACATGCATATATACATATGCATGTGTAGACTCTTTGCCTTCTAAATAAAACTTCTATATGTCTGTATATCCCTAATGATAATAAAGAGTTTCAAATGCAGTTCTAGAATCTGTAACCAATAAATAAAAAAAATATTAATTAATTAATTAATTAAAAGCAATTGAGAATAGCTGATGTAAACAAGTATTCCAAAGTAATATATTTGCTTGAAGTGCTCAAGTTCTTCACAGTTCTTTCTATCTAAAGAATAGGTAGAAAAATGCCTGTCTATGTAAGTTGCATGGTTTCTACTGATTACTAAGATAATAGAATAGTTACTTTGGAAATTAGAAACATACTCCTTAGAGTAGTTTTTCAGTTCTTATATGTTCTTACTATGTGTCATGTCCTATTTTGAACACTTCACAAATACCAATTTATTGCTTTCTAAAATAACCTCTGAACAACTCATCACAACAGTAAGATAGATCTATAATAGTTTTCAGTTTGTTTCAGTTTGTTTTTGAAGAAGTGAGCAAACTGAGGCACAGTGAGGTTAAGGTACTTGGCCAAGGTCATGGAGCTGATAAGTGCTAGAACAAGAGTTTAAATACAAGCAATTTGGTTCCAGAGGAATTGCTTTAAAATAACAGTATACCCTGTAAGATTTCAGGTGCCTCTCATGCCTTGTGTGAATAAAAAACATTCAAGGAACTTATTAAAACACAGATTCCCCAGAAAGTCAGATTTATAGGTCTTGCTGGACTTGAGGATGGTCAGTTCTAACAGCAACCGAAGCACAGAACACAAGCCATGGGGCAAAACTGACTCTTTCCTACTGACACCTAAGCAGTGGGAGCCGTTGGAGAAGTAGTGGGGGTTTCTGACCTGCTGCCAGAGTTGCTGCCTGGGGGCAGCCTTTCCCTAGTGCTGGCTGGATTTGATCATGAAGCCCTAAGTCTTCTGTGGTGGAGCAGGAGTTTTACAATTGGCCATTCGCCAGAGGCTTGTCCTTCAGCCTCCAGGACAGCTACATGGAGGGCCATTTCAGTGGGCTGAGCTTGATGGCTAGTCTGGGACTGGTCAGGTTTGAACACAGGAGCACACTCCTACACACACATCTCAGGTTTCTAGCACCCTGCCCCAGATTCTACTTGTGGCAGTTCAAACTGTTGTGCTTGGCAGGCGTTTTACTACCTGAGAACAATGGCCCCACTGGGGCTCAAGGTGCAGGTAGAGGCCAGCAGTGATGGCAGGTGGCAGTGGTTTCCCTGCCATGCTGCCCCAGGGGATGCAACCCCACTGGGGCTGCAGAGGCAAGGTTATGCCAGAACAGGCTTCATCATAGGAGGAAACAGCTGGCCCTGCAGCCCCTGGATCAGGGCTGCTAGGAGGAGCATGGGCCCCCTGGAATAGCTCCAGCACTGTGGCTCTCTGGGGCTACAGGCAGATGAGAGTTCCGTGGAGTCCCAGGCCAACATAGTGGGCTCCCAGCATAGCCCATCCTGCAACAGCTGGTCCTGTGCCCCAGTGCTGTTGCAGGTGTCCCTCCCTTCTATGCTACTACACCAGTCCCACTGAAAGGCTACCAGGTGCAGTGTGCCTTGAGCCCTTCTGAGGATGTCCCCTGCTGTGGCTTCTCGGAGCCCACAAGCACATGAACCTGCCCTGAGGTCAGGGCAAGCTGGGTCTTTGGAGGCACTAAGTTTTCCTTTTTATATATTTGGTACCTGAATCATAGAATGGACAAATTAGGTGTGAACAAAGTGAACCAATCATGTTCAGTCAGCTCATCAGTTCATTGTTCAGATCAAAAATCAAGTAAGGGCTGGCCTCCCCTGGTAGCACAGTGTTTGAGCGCTGGGTTGCGAGGCTGCCCGCAGCCTCTGCAGCGCCAGTTTGATCCCCGGCCACCGGTGAGGGTCCCACAAAAAAAAAAAAAAAATCAAGAAAAGGCTGATTAGTCCTATTGGGTCCAATTCTAATTGAAAATAGTCCAATCAGGCAGGTAGGGTGGGGGATTCTGAGAGAAGATATAAAGCCAGCTTAAACACTCTGGTCCTGGCCTCCAAAGAAGAAAGAAGGAGCAGTAGCTGACCCCCTAAAAAACAAGAAGCATGCAATATCTGACCTCTGAAGAAAGAAACTGAAGACCTTTGCATAGACTGGGTGGCTGTACCTACCTCCACTCCTACCTCTGACATTTCCTAAAATGAGCACCAAAGGCCCTGGGCCTAATGTCTAAAATAGCTGTTTGTTATTGGTGTAGACAACAACTCACAAAGAGCTGGTAATGCTGGTATATCTGATTCTACTTCCTGGTGACCAGTGGTAACCAGCATTACCTGTCAGTGCTTTCCAGGACTGTTGATTGGTGACCAGCACTCTGTGTCTGTTTAAATGGGCTGTTAATACTGGTGTCTGTGACAGCACCTCCTGGTGACTGGTGGTGACTGACACTACTGGCCAGTGTTGTCCAGCACTGTTGACAGATGACCAGTATCTGTATGTGGGTAATCTCTGAGATTTGTCCACAACTTCTGATCATCTGGCATGGCTTCCTGGTACTGTTGCTGTGGGCTGTTGTGTCATCTCAGCAGCCCCACCTGTGAGCACCTTCAGCTGCCACTGTGAGTTGGATCCTGATCCATGGCTTTCTGTGGTGCCACAAGATCAGCATCCTCATTTATGGGACAGTGCCCTCTTGAATGAGTGGCCTTTTGTGTGGGACTTCTTGTCACTATAGATACTATCTGGAGTGAAATAGCTGGCCACTTGTGCCCTTAGAAACCCTTTGTTTCCCCTGTTTGTTATATAAACCTCATTGTTGTTGTTTTCTGATCCTCAGTGGTCTTGCAATGATGTGTATGGGAGAACCCACAAACAGTGACCTGTTCTCTACCTTGACACTGTCATTTGACCTGCTATAGCACCCCTCTAGTGGGGTGCTAACAAATGGGATGCTAACAAGCAGCCCACTGGCAGGTCACATTTTTGATAGCACTAACCTAAGAACTACACAAATAAACCAAATAATGTTGATTTGCAACTTACCAGATAGTTGAGTTGATTGGTTCACAACAATCTAGGGTCAAAGGACTGTGGAAAAAGCCAAAACTACAAAATTAACAATGTCCACCACTGTAAATCCCAAGGTATTGTGAGACACAAGTCTCTAGTTTTCTAAATCCTGACAATGTTCTCCCACGTTCTCTATTCAAATCTTAGCTATACCTAAATAAATGTTTTCTAGGGTAAGTTTGCACCAGTGCTCAGGACAAGGGTCTTCACAGCAGATTCATCTGTTGTGAAGAACTTGACTCCCCTGAACACAGTGAACCTTCTTCAGAAGAGTGCTTCACTTAACGTAATCCCCTCTAGTTCCATCCATGTTGTCACGAATGGCAAGAGTTGATTTTTTTTTTTACAACTGAGTAGTATTCTATTGCATGTGTGTGTATGTATGTATATACTCGCACACCCCACATCTTCCAGCCCACTGCTCTGTTGATGGGAATTTATGTTGTTTCTATAACTTGAATTTTAAATACTTCTGTAGTGAACATAGAAGTGCATGTATCCCTTCAAATTAGCAATTTTGTATTTTGGTGATAGATATCTCAGAGTCTCTGCTCTCTGCTTCACAGGTTTCTTGCTTACTTGATACTGGTGACCAGTTACAGTTATCTTCCTCAGTATTAGTTGCTCCGATACATCCTAATTACCTGGGTTTTCCTCAAATACTGTTTGAGGTCTCAATACTTGGGCATTGGTTTCAGTAGGTGATTAACTCTTTCTCCAAGCTCATCAAAAGGAAATTTTTTCCTTTCAAGAGAAAACCCTCTCACTCTCAAGGTTGTTGTATGGCCCTGTGACTGTAGCACAATGATCTTAAAATAGTTTTCAATTCAACTCCCCTAACCTGAATTGCTTAGTAATATCAGCAATCTCAGAATTTGCTGAAGCTTTCCTGTGATTTTTTTCCTTGCTTTTAGGGTTCATAAACTAGTTTGGTTGATTTAACAGAAATTAAAGGGAAAAATAAGAACTCACTGAAGTAAAGAAAGTATATTGTTGAACACAAAGAAAAAAATGTTATATATATATATATATAATTGGTTGATCTCTTTTGACATTTTTTAAAAGAAAATATACAGATGCTAGTGCTTAAATATTTTTTTAAAGATTTATTAATTTATGCATACAAGAACTGGGGTACAGGCCAGAGGTTCAGAGCTTGAAAAGATTCACCAGAGATAGAATGGGGAGCAGAACAGGCAGATTGACTGAAATACACTGCTGAGGGGAGCAACGGGTGAGATAGGAGAGGTCTGCTGCACCATGTGTGTCACCTCCCTGGCCAGGATCGAACTTGTACTGCAATGGCTGTGGATAGCTTCATAGTTCTGTGACTTAGCCCCTTATGCCACGAGGGAGGCCCCTTAAAATAAATTTTGTTAATTACATTTTTTAAATCTTTGCAACAGTCAGCCTACTTACTCAAAGATTAATTTACAGATTCTATTCCTGGGAGAATTTGCTTAATGTGTTTGTTTTATTTCTGATATACAGCTATAATGATAAATCATGTATTATATTAGATTATTAAAATATCATAGTTTCTTAGTATGTATTCCTGGAGTGTTAGATAGACCTATGTTGATATATTATTGACCCACTTACTGATTAATTATATAAAGCTAAAAATATTATTTTCTTCTAATAAGTTAAAAATCCCATATCCTGTTTTTTTTAAAATAATTTGTATAAACAATGGTATTTAAAGAAGGTGCTTTTGAATCTGGCATGGTGCTAAAAAAAACACTAAAAAATACAAAAAAGGAGACTCAGCCTTCTACCAGTCCAAAAAAATATAGAGCATTGGAAGATACCCGTGATTTCTATTAACACAGATATTCTTCCTAATTTGTGTTCTCCTATGATTTTTTAGCAATAATTTTTCTGTTAACTAATGAAAATATTAAGTGGCTCTATATTGTTTTGCATTTGAAGTACACTTTCATATTTACTCCCCTATACTTCCTAGTTTCAATTCTCCAGAGTTGGTTCTTGACCTTTGCAAATAATATAAGTTAAACAATTTGATTCACACATTGTGAAAATAGTTACTAAACATCACTATCGGAGTATCCCATTTCCCCATTTTTTCTGGAATTTGCTTAAGGATTACTGTAGAATTGCAGTGGGCATTCCTAAAAACGCTGTCTAGCATTATAAAAAAAAACATATTAGAGCACAAGAAGGATACACAGGCACAAACTGTTAAGGGATGCATACTCTAAAAGAGAATCCACCATCTGCTTGCACAAACGCCAAGGCAGCAGACTCTTAATGTGATAGATTTTTAGAAGAATTGGTGTGTGTGTGTGTGAGAGAGAGAGAGGGAGAGAGAGAGAGAGAGAGAGAGAGAGAGAGAGAGAGAGAGAGAGAGAGAGAGAGAGAGAAAAGGATTTCAAATAATGCTTTCCCAGTAAATCTCGAAAAAAAAAAAAAATACCCACCCCCCTCATGGCTAAATGCCCAGCCAAGCAAGCTAAATCCACAATGAGGTCACTGAGGCCTAAAAGCTTGCTACAATTCTAAGATACCTTCTGGCAGGGAACCAGAAAACCACAAGAAAGGTGTTAAGCAGGTCCTAGAGAGCTGGTACAGAGGAGAGAGTCAAAATCAAAATATACTACATAATCCACAATGAGCTCAAAATAACAGCTGCCATTATCTCTGCCAGTGACCAGAAACAGCCTCCCCATGTGTCTTTCCTAATATCTCTTCCAAAAGTCTCTATGTGTCTCTCCTTCTATGTTTCCTCCCCTTCTTCTTTATTCTTCTTCCTTTATATATCCACCTTGCTCCTTGCCAGAGGTCCCCATTCAGAAAGTCTTGTTCATGGAATGCAGGGATGTGTAATCCAAGGTGACTGCGTGTAAGGAGGGGCTGGAAAAAAAACACCCATTCTTCCTTTTACAGAAATGAATCTGTAACAAGAAACAGCTTAGTTTATCCTTTTCCCCATCTGCCATTGGTATTCCCCATTCTGAACTTCTTAACTCATTTATTTATCCATCCAGCCATACAACAAAGGCTGAGTATATTTTCTCTTCCCTCATTACTTATCAGTCATAAACAAAAACCAAGAGAAAATTGAGTGGCCCAATATTTCTGCCATATTCTGGCTGCAGATTTCATTTATCTATATCTTAAAACATCATCTCCCCAACCTGTTCTAGTCCAAATATAATTTTAAACTGTTTTTTTGTTTTAATGATTATCGAGCACACAGGTTCTTGACCTACAACTGTCCTTGATAATTTCTAAGTACAGTCCAACATATGAATAGTGCCTGTTTTCAAATAAGGAAAAAAAAATGTAAGAAAAATATAGTATTCTTATCTAAGGAAAGTCTCAAAAAAAAAAAAAAAAATCCTCGGGTAGCATTTAGCTCTCTAGAAATCTTGCAAATGTCCAGAGAGGTAATTTAGGAACCTGTTTCTAAATATGTTCTATGAGGTATTTGCTAAATTACTAATGTGGAGCAAGACTTTCTTTTTCCATTGAAAGCTACAATCTATGCTTTGCTAACTGACTAAACTAGTATTTCTTTCTCTTTGCATTTCTCTTCCACCAATGGCTATAAGGGAGGGAAAAAAAAAACTCATATAAAACAAACTCTATATACAAGTACTAATGGACTCAGTAACATTTAGTATTGGCAAATTGCTGAAAATTTGTCAGGTAATGTGATTTTGTTTTCAATTTATGCCACTGAAAAGTAATGTAATGTCTAATGCCAAGAAAAAAAAAAAAGCCTACACTCCATAAAACTATATTACTGTATATGGGTTTGGCATTTGAGAAGCAAATGAGAGCAAGTTGCCCTTTTCTATATTTCTTAAACAGTGTGTAAAGTTGTTAGATTATACTGTAACATTTTAAGAAATCCTTTGTGCTATAAGAAAATTGCTTTCAAGAGCATGGCGATGTGTACCAAATGTAAAGTGTGTGAGTGAGAACTCAAATAGCCTAGTGACAAAGAGTTGATGTCAGCAAAGAAGGACATCCATGTTCAATAATTATGTCATCCCGAGATATTAGATTCTTCACTGAGAAAAACAGTCAAATTCCATATAAAAAAGTAAAATTCCTAGCAATGGAGATTTAAATCAAATACTTAGGCCAATTTGATATTCTTCTAAAATGCTGCAAATGTAAATTCCTCAGACTGAAATATTAAATGTTTTGTTTAATTGTCTAATATGCAGCTTTGAGAGATAAGAATGGGTAAACATTGTGAAACCCTTACTTTAGGGTACTTCAGAGAAAACTTAGGTTTTAATCTTTACTGCTAGGTACGATTTTTCTTTAACTTGAAAAACTTTCTTACCTTTCCTGAATGCATTTCCTTATTGAGAAATATTGTGTTAATAAGATCTTCTCTAATTATCTCACCAGGTTGATATAAGGATCAAAGAGAATGTATGTGAGAATGCTTTTAAAATAAGATATTGGAGATATGTGTCTCTAAAATCTCATTTCCTTATGTACACAGTTGTCTAGACTTAGGGCTCAGGGGATGGTACTCGTGTGTGTTGCCTGGCTTGCTAAGTTCTCAATCAGAATAAGTCAGAGCAATAGTCAAGTGAGTGGATGCTAATCCCAACTCTTTTGAAAATTCTTGATTTTAGAATGACCTGTTGGAATTGTTAGTGGACAGATTGAGAGGTACCCCCAAACCCGCGTGTTCTAAATGGGTTCTGCCATCTGCTGCATTAAGAGAAAAATATATTCTTAGTGTGAAAGAATTTTAATAGGATAGTGTGCATGTAAAGAGAAGAGAAGGAAGGATAATAATTCCCTAACAAAACACCAAAAGTTACCCATCCCCCTGTGGGTAAATGTCCAGCCAAACAGTATTCACCCAAAGTGGGACCACTGAGGCCTGAAAACTTGCTGCAATTCTAAGGCACCTTCTGCCAGGTAACCATGGAAAAGGGGAACATAAGTTTGGGATGAAAAGAACAAAATCAAAATACAATCAAATTAAAGGCTGCCAGTGTCAGCCTCTCCATGGATCTCTCACCTCCTTCCTTCCAAGTGCCTCTACATGCCTTGACTCCATGTGTCTCCTCCCATGTCCCCTGAGTCCCTCGTGCAAGCCCAAAGCTGAGAAGCAAGCATACCCTTCTTACTCACATGTCTCTGCTCCGTGTGTCTCTAAGTCTTGTCTCCAGTACCACTCCCAGTCTTCTTCAGCTGCCTGCCCAGCTTCCTCCCTGCCCACTTCTGCCATTCCATAGGTGGGGGAGGGGATGTGGAACCTCTCCATTTTAGATCACACTGTTAGAGAATTGAAAATAACTCTGATGAAATGATAATGAATATGTGGCAACTCCTCAGGCAAATTTTGAAAGGCATTCCTATTTTGTACACTTAATAAAGCTCTCTTCTTGGCTTATAAAATCCAAAAATGACTTTTGGTTTCTATCAACTACTAGGGAAAAGTGGTGATCTTATCCCATTGATGAAATCTAGACAAGCTATAAACTTGAGGAAGATGATTGAGAACAATGTTCAAGTCCTTAGAGATACAGCTCTGAGTCATGTCAGGCAGGTTTCAAACCAGCTTCCCTTTACCCTTATTAGCCTGTTTTATTATCAAACTGATGTGTGATTTTTTTTTGATCTTCTGCTTTTCTATTCTTTTCGTTTTCATGTGGTCTTTCCTTAAGCAGTCTGTCAATGATTGATTTCTGGGATCTGAAAATGTTAACTTTCCAAACTGAGTTCATTATTTTCTAAACTACATCTGAAAAAACTCTCTTGAATCTAGCAGCTTGTTAAGGTAACAAACTTGAATTGAAGAAAATACCTAAAACTTTGAAAGCTATGCTTTCTTGTTCATCTTGTCTCCTATTTTTCCCATAAAATTTTCTCAGGTTTATTCTCTCCTTTTATTTATAATATATTTTTTGTGAATATTTCATCACATACATGTATAGTGATTGTGTGTTGGTTTATTTAAATTCCCACTGTGCTTTTTAATGTTGTCGATTTTAGTTTATAGAAATGCCCTATAATTTGCTCTTTAGAGCATCTTATCAAATAGTTATAACAATATATGAATTTAATCTATGTAAGATTGGAGGTGAGGTTAGTAAAATAGTTTTGTGTGTCCCATGCCCAACAGAACCAATTACTCATTTTTGTTCATATTTTAAATACCTGTTGTTTACTGGAAGCGTCAATTACTGCCAATGACTATTAGCACAAATTTCTGGTTGTCTGAAATTATGCTGCTTAATAATATTTCAATCCCAATATATGTAGAATTACATTCTCTTTAGCATCTGAATCTCCTTGAACTTGTTGATTGCTTATATTTAAAAACTATCTTTAAACTTCTAAATCATGTTTTATATTGTTTCCAATTTAGTGGTATTCTTTATCCTGACATCTCATAACAACTTACTTTAGAAAGCAGATAAATAATTGAGAAAGGTGCCCTTCTCAGCATCTCCTTCTCTCAATAAGTCTCAATAAGCTTCCCCCCCCCTAGTTCTTTTCAGATTTCTGTTGGCCTTTTATCTTTTCAAAAGCATTTTTGTAATTTCTCTATTGCTCTTTGACCTGCCACTAAAGTAAGCATTTGTTTCCCTGTGTTTCTTTTTGAGTTTTGTGTGAGATGTTTATCTCACCTTCTTCAGCTTAAAAAAAAAAAAAAATCATCCTGAAGCTTTTCGTTATTCATTTTCTTTGTAGAGTTCAATCATTTGTTCTCATTTGTATGTTTCAACTTATAATGATGCATTGTTAACTTAATTCTTCAGAATCACCCAAATCTTTTCATCTTTGCCTGGTTTTTTAACCATTTGCGGCAGGGGTGGGGGTGTTTTACACTTTTGTCATTTGCCTTTTCAAAATTTCATATTATCCTCTTGCCATGTTTCAATTTCATGCTACACTGAAGTTGTGACTCTCCTCAAGTCCCTTTTCTTTTTGTCATTATTTACTTTCCTTTATCTATTCCTGTTCTATTTTCAGCTTTTCATCTTACACCATTCCAAAATTGCATGGACATTTTCACTATTGTACAAGTTTTTGCTACCTTTTCACCTACTTCTTTGTTCTTGGTATGAGCTCTACTGCCACTTTACTTGCTACAATTATAATTTAGAATTTTAATGGAATTATACATAATACTAGTTATAACTTCACTTATTGCACTTTAATTTCCCACTTATATCTTAAAATCAAATTTTATCTCCCTCTGTTTTTTATTGTAACTTACCATTTCATATTCTTTCATATTTTTTCTAAGACTATTTTAAACTCATTTTACTGTCCTGAAATTTTCCACTCTCTATATATTTAATTTATATCTCTTCTTTTGTTTAATGTGGAACACTTAACACCTGGTTTTAATGCTGTTTAAAATCTTTCTATTTTGGATCTGTAGGCCTGCAGCAGGGAAGTTTCCCCACCCCCTGGCCTTTCTGAGGAAGGGCAAATAAATAAATTAATATCAGATAGATTAGTAGAAGAAAGAGACCAAATCAAGAACATATATATATATGTGTGTGTGTGTGTGTGTGTGTGTATATATATATATATACATATATATATATATATGGAAAATTTGCATTTTTAGAAACCCTATGGCACAAATCAAGTGTTTATATCCTGTGTTACTAGGTCTGGGACATCAAGAAGACAAGAGGGTTCTTTGCATGAGGATGGAGAGATGCCTTCAAAGAACAAAACCTTGCCTCTAGATATTTGCACTGCCTTAAGTAAATTTCTCTGCTAAAAACATTGTTTCTGGAGATATCCCTAAATCTAGGTAGCCTTCATTTTTTTAATAATGGCAATCATCACTCTCAGTTTCTTTATTAGTATTCATTATACCAAATATATTTGTATTTAAAATAGCAAGTTGACATGTATTAGGAAAAGCCTTCTCTGGATGTCTCAGAAAAAGCCTATCTGAGTCATTTTGGGGAGACTCATACTGCAGTTCCACCCACTGCTCTCTTTAAAATGAAAGAATACGCTCAATAATAAACATATTTTAGATTTGAATCTATCCAGGCCTTTTATATCTACAATATAAAATCATACAGAATTATGGTGTACACTACCAACACATCAAAAATGTTTTCACAAATAGGACCTTCCGATGAATATTCTATTATATTTTATATGCATGTAGTAATTCCTTTACCTAGTAGCAAGATTAATTCTGCCAACCATGTGGCATTCCTGTAACACACTAGCAGAGAAACCTGTTTAGGAAGAATTACATTGGCAGCATCAACAGATATTTTCCTTATGACTATTTTTTTTTTTTTAAAAGTTCGTGCTGTTTTTTTTTTTTTTTTTTTTTATAGAGGCATGTTTTTTATTTATTTATTTGTTTGTTTGTTTGTTTTTGTTTATACATGCACTGGGTACAGTCAGAAGTGCTGGAGGGTGAGAGAATTCACCAGAGCCAGAGCGGGGAGCAGAGCAGGCAGAAGGACCGAAGTACACTGCTGAGGGGAGCAGCGGGCGGCAGGAGAGGTCTGCGCGCCATGTGGGACCCTCCTCCGGTGGCCGGGGAGCAGCTGGGGATCGAACCGGCGCCTCCGAGGCCGCGGGCAGCTTCACAACCCAGCGCTCAACCGCTGCGCCACCGGGGAGGCCCATGACTATTTTTTTAATTATACACCCTACCTCCTCCAATGTTTTAATAGGAAGGACCTCCTTTACCTAAAACCTTGAGGTGACAGAATTGCTTTTCAAAAACTATTTATTGAGTCCATATTTCATTTTGGGTCTGTGATGTCATTTATGGATAAGACATTAAAAGTTAAAGAAATTCAGATGGTTCTACATTTAAATTTTAAATCTTAGATGTTTTCTTTTTTGAATATCTCATAACATTTGATATTATCTTCAGTGTTGTTTATAAGACTCATTTGCTTTTATTTATAATTATGACACCTAATTATCCCTAACTGGTATATTATTTGGTTTGTCTGCTTTAGAATTTCTCGGGAAAAAAAAAAAGGAATCACCTTATAGGTATTCTACGCCTTGCTTCATAGAGTTTTATGTCCAAGATTCATATATGGCATAGAGCAATAATAGCTTTGTCTTCACTGTTATATATTCCACTTGATGGAAATACGTATATTTCTGGACACCTTTTAAGATTTCTTTCTTTATTCTCAATTCCTAGAAGTTAGATTATGAGGTCAAAGATGGGCTTATTTTTCAAGATTTTTTAGTATATCTTCCAAATATTATAACTAAAGTCATTCCCAGCTGCTTCTGAAAACACTTACATCTCTCCCATCTCACCAACACTGTAATTTTGTATTCAATTTTTTCATGTTAAACACCAAAGCCATTCTCTTAAGAATTAGTTGATTATAACACTGATGAAATTTCCCACAAGAAAATGGTGCATTTAAGCATGAAGATAAGATGTTAAGGTCGTTCCATAATTGTTAGCCTCTGTGAAATACTATTTAGATGTGACCAATGAATCTATAGTATCTTCAATGGCATTATCACAGGGAGAATATCAGATCTTGGACTTCTACAGCAAGGAAGTTGTTTCCACAAAACCACATTTGATGACCACAAATTTTGTTCAATTTGAATCACATAAAACTCAAATACAGTGTGTGTCTGGCATATGCTTTCTGGCTAGATGTGTCTGCTGCTTTCCCCTATCACCCTTTGACCCTTGTTAAGTAGGTGGAATCTTTCCAGAGGAAAGGATTAAATGTAAGGGCTCCTTCGCAATCAGAATCATTCAAAATAAAATCTTAGCATTCCTGTACAAGATACTAAAAAGGGGGAAAAAAAACTTCACTTGATAATGAGCTAACAGTTTGGGGGACAGCAATAGAATTTTTTCTCAAAAACTATTTTAGCTGTTAAGAATATATCTCCCAAACTTGCACATCAAGTCTTAGTTTCCTTTTAATTATCCTTCCTCCATGTAAAAATCAATTATATCATAAATTTATATTTATTAATAATTTTCTTGTTACTTTGAGCCTAATTTTCAAAGGAGAGTCCAGATATTAAATTCTCTTAGTAATAAGAATTTGAGATGACAGTGATTGCTTTTCTTTCCCTTCTTAGAAATCTGTTTTTAAAGATTTATTTATTTATGCATACAAGAACTGGGGTATAGGCCAGAGGAGTAAAAGAATTCACCAGAGATAGTGTGGGGAACAGAATAGGCAGATTGTCTGAAATACACTGCTGAGGGGAGCAGCAGGTGAGACAGGAGAGGTCAGCTGCTTCATGTGGGTAGCTCCCTGGGCAGGGATCAAACTCATACTGCATTGGCTATGGATAGCTTCATAGGTTGCGTCTTAACCCCTTGTGCCACCAGGGAGGCCCAGCCTTCTTAGAAATCTTACAGGAAAGGGGGTATAAAAGTAGCAATCAACTTAAAGCTTTCCTCAGGTAGGGATCAAAATGATATTGTAGATCTGGATCTTCTGCAGTCGCTCCTTGATTGAAATTTTTCCTTAATCTGTAGTTGACGTGACTGAAAATCCCCCCTCTATAGGGAATTATTATTTTACTTCTGTCAAGTAGAAAAGAAAAATGCCTTCTGATTCTAACTCTAACATCTGTGAATTGCATCTTTGAAGTTAATGTAAAGAATGTTTATATAAGATCTTTTCTATTAATATTTCCATTTTGGACAAATAGCAAGAGGCCTCAAAAATCAAATAATCACATTCACATTTAAAATAATTTGTTATTATTAATAAATTTTGATGTTCTAGCATTTCCTGTGTGGATAAATCTCTAGCAATCCTGAGCCGACCTATTTTTTTTTTTTTTTTAATAAGTCCAGCATCTAGAACACAGCATGGCATGGAAAAGGCACTGAATATTTTTTTGTTTTGTGAGTAAAGAACAATAGACGTTCAAACTACATTCTTCTTCTAGGGCAATTAATGCAGTTATCATATTGAATTTCACTCATAAACATTCACTTCTTTAAACCAGTCTCAGTTAAACCACAGAGGATACCATAATGTTACACACTTATTTTTCACTCAGCCTCAGAGCAAATGGACCAAGTCAGGTAGATCTGGAATGTCTATGTATGTGTGTGTCAGTGTGCATGTGTTCACATGTATGTATGTATTTATATTTAATCACAGAATGATCTTATCCTTTAGCAAATTTTGACCCTTATTCTGTTTCTGTCTTCTTCACTGGAAAACTTCATGATTTTAGATAATTTATTTCTCTTTCTGATTTCCAGTTTTCTGATTTGTGAAATAGGGATAAAAATTCCACAAGTGTGGGCCTCCCGGGAGGCACAGCGGTTGAGCGCTGGGCTGCGAAGCTGCCCGCAGCTTCTGCAGCGCCGGTTTGATCCCCAGCCTCCAGGCGAGGGTCCCACGTGGCCCATAGACCTCTCCTGCCACTCACTGCTCCCCTCAGCAGTGTACTTTGTCACTCTACCTGTTCTACTCTCCGCTCTGGCTCTGGTGAATTCTCTCACCCTCCCATGCCTCTGACTGTACCCAGTGCTTATATAAACAAATAAATAAATAAATCTTTAAAAAAAAATTCCAAAAGTGTGAAGAAAATTAAATGAAATTACATACTTTTGTGTAAAAAGCCCTGTAACATAGTTCCTAGCACATAGATGTATATTCCATGTTAATTCCTAATGAACAACAATTAGATAGATCTATTAATATAGACTTCCCTAAATATGTAACACAACGATGTTTAATTAAATGTAATAGGTTTATACAATTCTTTGTATACGTGTCATAATCCAAATATTTATGAAAATTTGCGAGTGGAGGTGCACTTGCATTTGGATTAGAAGAATTAGTAGAATAAAGGAAGAGACAATGCAGAGAACTATTTCAAGAATCTCATAAATGCAGCAAAATTGATGAAGGTCTTTGGAGTTTAGTAAACCACCATGTGGTTTACTAAAGTTTACTAAGTAACAAACACCATGTGTTACTTTCATAAAAATTTCATAAGATAATATTTATGAAAGATCTAGTTGGACATTACCCTGGAAAACTGGTTAGGACACCTTTGAGTTCACAAACCTTTTACAAAAAAAGTTTGACTAATAGAAGGCTCAAATTGCCTTCAAAGTTAAGAAATGTATTGATTAAGTATATTACAGGAAGTGTTGATCCAGTGGTCTGAAATAAACTAGGTAGCTGAGGAATTTTATTCTTACTTGGGTTTGAGTGTCATTCTCATCCTTAAACCAAACCTGTGTTAATAGAGCTGAAACTACATTGACATTCTTAGGCCAATAAACTCCTCCTCCCTGGGGCTCTGAATGGTGTCAAGCCTGCCAAGTGGCTAGGCTGTTACACATCTGGGAAATAGGACTAAGATGAAAATGATGAAGAAATCATGAGCTTTCCAGAGTCCTAACAATAGATCCCTTGAATGCCGTGTCAAAGAGTTCAAAATGTGTTCTATGTGTATAGAGAAACTATCATTTCAAGCCAGCATTTTGCCTAGGACTATAATTATCCCGTTTATGGTGGGCTGCTAGGATAGAACTGTGCATATTATGAGCTGTTTTCTAGCTTTCTTTTTTTTTTTTTTAAGATTTATTTATTTATGCATACAGGAGCTGGGGTACAGGCCAGAGGTGTGGGGTGGGGGTGAGAGGATCCACCAGAGACAGAGTGGGGAACAGAACAGGCAGATCTACTAAATACACTGCTGAGGGGAGCAGCAGGCAAGACAGGAGAGGTCTGCTGCTCCATGGGGTAGCTTCCGGGCAGACCAGGGATTGAACTCATGCTGCAGAGGCTTCTGATAGCTTGACAGTGCTGTGCTTAACCCCTTGCCCCACCAAGGAGGCTCTGTTTTGCTGGATTTTCCTAGGATACCACATTCTCATCTTATTCATATGACCCAAACTATATTTCTGTAGAGATACTAAGGTCAAATTATAGATCAAATGTAGATATCCATCCAGATTTTTTAACATGTTGACATCAGTAAGATTTTTCCTTATATTTTTAGAAATGGTAAGAATAATAGCTAACATTTATAACTATGTTGCACATGCTAAATTCTGTACATAAATTACGTCATTTAAGTTTTTAACAACCTTGTAAGATTGTTATTCTTTGGTTATTTTTTTTTTCCATTTTGCAAACAAGAAAATGAGATGTAGAGAAGTTAAATAATTTACCCAAACTATTGGCAGGCCCAGGATTCAAAGAATGATGTTTTTTTTATGAATTAAAATCTATATACTTAATCACCAAACGTGATGACTTTTGATGAAAAATAATATATACTGGCTGCTGTGAATAATCAGCCCCACATTTTGGGGAGGGGAGAATGATAAAGTGAAACATATGCTAGTCTCAGTATTTTCTTTTAGACTCACATAGAGGTTTTAAAAGAATGTGTCCATAATCTGTTTTAAATTTTCAAAAGTATTGTTATGGGCCACATACTTCTCAACCATAAAGAATCTGCAATATTTTCTCCAAATGCTTAAAAATAAAATAACTTATTTAGATTTAATAAGACCTAAAAAAGTAGGGGAGGAGGGAGGAATGGGATAGAATGAGAAGACAGGAAGTAGTTTTCTCTTCATTAGTCACTGCTTTTTGAAAGAGGCCAAGAAGAGCTAGCAAGTGATGTTGGCACATCTACTAAATTATTTTGGTTGATGGAACCTTGGAATTCTGGAAACACTCCAAGTGGTTGTAAGCACTTTAGGGAATTGGATAATACATAAAATATAACCTAGAATAATGTGAAAAATAATGGATATTGGCAAAAATAATCTAGAAACCCTTCTGTGCTTGATGGGCTTTGATTTGGAAAGCTCCTTTGAGGGAAAATGTTTAGGAGCCGTCCAGTCTATCATGGGCTCTTTGGACTGTATGCCCAGTGCATGTCAACAGTTAGAGGCAGAAATAAGATGCCAGGTGCATTAAGAAAGGGATAGAAAATACTTAAAATATTATAAATTAATGATAGGATCGAACATTGGCAAACTACTCTATCTGGATTAAGATATCCTTTTCCCTTTGCTTCAGTTATAGTCGCTTGAGATGTATATACTTAGTTACTATAAGCATTTAGTCTTCTGGAAGAAAGAACTTTTGAATTTGCCTATGGCATTTAAACTTGGTAATATATTGGTCAAATTCTTTTAGTTTTCAGAAAAAAAGATGGCTTTTTCAAACAAAAGGCACATGCTCTTATTTTTCAAAAATACATTTTCTGAAGGTATGATTTTTGGCACCAGAAATTCCAAGATTACATGTAAAAAATTCCATTAGTGCTCAACTGTGATTTACTTTCTGGTCAGAAATACTATTAGAATATTTACCCTTATTTGTACACTGTATATTTCAGTGGCAGGTTTGGGTGCATGAATGTATGGGTGTGTTTGTGTGTATATGTGTGTGTGTGTATTACTTCTTAGTGGGATGCTTTTTTTGTTCTTTTTTCTTAATTTTTAAAATATTTTTAAAAAAGATTGATTTTATTTATGCATACAAGAGCTGGGGTGTAGATCAGAGTTGCTGCGGGGGGGAGGGAGGTGAGAGGATTCACCAGAGACTGAGTGGGGAACAGAACAGGCAGATTAACTGAGATACACTGTTGAGGGGAGCAGTGGGTAAAACAGAGGTGTGCTACACCATGTAGGTTAGCTCCCTGGCCAGGGATGGAACTCGTGCTACTATGGCTGTGGATAGCTGCATATTGCAACACTTAACTCCTTGAGGCACCAGGGAGGCACCAAGATTTAAAATATTTTAGTCAATGCTTCTCTAAGTGATTTTCAAAGTCCACAAATTTGTGTTTCTCCAAGCATAACTTCTTTAGAAACACTTCCCATAGCCTAAATGAAAATTGAGTTGAACAATATTTCCAGAGACATTTTAAAGTATAAAGAATTTGGATTCCATTTTGAATAGCTCCTACTCTCAGATACCTGTCTAAATGGTGCACAAGCATCTAGATGAAATGGTAAAAATGTATTGCACATATGAAGATTTCGTCAACTTGACATTCAAATAATGGAACAAATTTCTCCAACTTCATCTGCATACTTGGCATTGAACACCCACAGCCTCGCTCTATTTTATAAAGAAGATGACTGTATTACCAGGTGTCAATCTGGTGCTTTTTCATGAGCAATATATTATGTACTGTTAGGGGTCAATAGGATAAATTGCATTGCTTTATTTTTAACAAGATTATAATTCTCATGACTAACAAGACTAGTAATCATGCAAGTTGATAGAATGCTAAGTGTAATCAAATCTTAAGTTTATGGTGGATCAGTCTGCAATGCCTAGTTTATGTCCTTGTTTCCATGAATAGCTACTATGGCAACAGCAGACTAAAAATACCCAATTACACATAACAGAACTATTTTGTAAAGTTGAATTATTGTATTTCAGTTGAGATTTTCAAACTTGTTAATGATGTTGTCAATAAGCTAATAATACTGGCATCTGCTGGCAGTTGTCACAGAGGTATCTTTAAGACAGAGATTATAGTGACAGTGTTCATAGACACACTCTAAGGAATTGCCCACCTTATCCATTTACACAGTAACTAGTTCCTTAACTGTGAAATGAGTTAAAAAGTCACAGCGATCAGATGTCTGTGTGCATGGGGAGACAAAGCGGGGTCTTCCCTTCATTCAGTTTTATTGGTCTTTGGTGTATATTTAATTTCTCTATGGTTAAGGTTATAACCTAGCAATAAAATAAATAGTTATTTAATAAAAAAATACACACACACACACACACACACAGAGATCTGTCACTTCTTAAGTACCTACTTTATATCACTTACTTTCTATGGAAAAATGAAAAAAATGACAAAAACTACTATATAGCATAGTGGTTGAAAGTATCACTGGTTTAACAACTTGAAGTTTATATTGTAGACACTGTGTTACTTAGTTTCCTCAACTGTTAAATGGAACACTAATAGGGTTATTGGCGTAATAACATTATATTGTCTGGTGCATACTAGATCTTGGTAAATATAATCAGTGTGTTGTGATATTATCTTTAATTCTCTCAAATGCATTACAAGGTATGTGTTATGAAAGGGTATTACATGACTTAATTGAGTTGCAGGACTGTGCTTAATGGAGAAAATAATTGGTCATGAGCTCATTTTCCCCCCTTAAGATTATTCTCTGTAAACAAATGATACATACATTTACTCTTAAGGAATTTTTTTTTAATTTTCTTATTTTATATATTTTACATCATTTTTCATTTTTGCACAAGGTATGCATTTTCATCTTGCTTTTATTCCCCATACTATTCCCACCCCCTTGCTTTGATCCTAATCCCTTCTTCCTTCCTCCCATAGTGTGTCTCTGGTTTATAGTTGCTTATTGATTTTTGAATTTTACTTTATTATAATTAGTCATTTTCTTGGTCCCTTATTTAAGTCTAAATTCCTGCTCTGAGTGCGACCATCTGGTATATATATATTTTTTTCTTTCTGGCTTATTTCGCTGAGCATGATCCCTTACAGCGCCATCCATGTTGCTGCAAATTGCATGAGTTTAACTTTTAATTGCTGAGTAATATTCCATTGTGTATATGTACCACATCATCTTGATCCAGTCATCTATTTTGGGGCATTTGGGATGTTTCCAAAGCTTAGCTATTGTAAACAGTGCTGCTATAAGCATAGGGGTGCAGGTGCCCTTTTGAATTAATGTTTCTGTGTCCTTTGGGTAAATACCTAGGAGTGGAATTGCTGGATCATATGGTAGCTCCATCTTTAGTAAATTGAGGAATCTCCACACAGCTTTCCATAGTGGTTGGACCATTTTGCAATCCCACCAGCAGTGCAGGAGAGTTCCTTTTTCTCCACATCCTCTCCAACATTTGTTGTTGCTAGTTTTTTTTTTTTTTTTTTTTTTTAATGAGTGCCATTCTCACTGATGTAAGATGGTATCTCATTGTAGTTTTGATTTGCATTACCCTGATTACAAGTGATGCTGAACACTTTTCATATGCCTGTTGACCACTTGCATTTCCTCTTTGGAAAAGTTTCGTTTTAGCTCTTCTGCCCATTTGTTGGACTGAGTTGTTTACTTTGTTTTTGTTGAGTCTCATCATCTCTTTGTAGATTTTTATGATCAGTCCTTTAACATTAGTGTTGTGTGCAAAAATTTTCTCCCAGTCTGTGGGGTGTCTCTTTGTTTTGGTTACTGTCTCTTTTGCTGTACAGAAGCTCTTTAATTTTATGTGTGCTAGCAATTTTTGGAAAGGCTTTATGTGGATTAAAGTATGGAATCCTCACCCCACAGGGTGGCTAAGCAAGTTTCTCCATATTATACAGGAAGAAAGGGATAAAGCTTGTATCCTTCACCACTTTAATTAGATAAGGTACTTGCATTACTTTTATCACTACTAGTATCTATAAATTCAATGCAATCTATATCCTAACTAATTTGATGTTTCAGTGGAATGTCACATGATTTTAGAATTTATCAAAACAGAATTGTTCAAGAATAGAAAGCAATTAAAGAACATGGTGAAATTTGACATGTTAAATAGTAAAACATACTATAAAAATTATAGTAATTGGAATCAGTTCAGGCTACCCTCCCCCACCCACAAAGTCGGCACTCTTTGACCCACAGAAAGGAAGAAAAAAACAAACAAAAAAAATTAAAACAACCAACAAGAACAAACTATGCATCAAGCGGGACTGTGAGTGGAAAGGAACTATTTCAGCCACCACACCCCGTGAACTGGAGCTGTGGAGAACCCTGCAGGATTCACTGTGGAGGTGAGTAAACGGCTCCAGGCACCATTAGAGAAAAACAAAGAATCCTGGAGACTGACAAACAGCCCCAGGCCAGCCGGTAAGCTTGTGCGGAAAAGTGGTGTGCTTGAAAAGCAAACGCAGATTGTGGCTACCCAGGTCCCCACACCTGTGACCTAGGCTTGTGGGGAGGCCTGCGGGGGCCCTCACTGAGGTGAATGTCCTTCGCTGAGTGGTCAGAAACCAAGCGCCCGGACACGGGAGTGGGGTGCAAAAGGCGCCATTTCTGCAGACACTGAACTGGGCTACAGCCCACGTCCTGGACCTGGAGCTGAGACCTGGGGCACGAAATTAGGGGCGTGGTGGTGGGGCACAGGGCAGACACAGCACCCCAAAGCCATTGAGGCTTTCCCCACCACTCCCATTCTGTTTCCCATCCCACGGGGTGAAAAAAACAGCTCCCCAAGGACACTAGGAGAGATCTCTGATGCCAAGTAGCGACCAGAAAAAAAAAAATCACCAACACCCCAGAGAACAGGGATCTTTCTTCAGTATAGACTGCATGAAACCTGCAGAAGTTTCCTTCAGGAGCCAGAGGTGAGCTGGGAAGTTCACCCACGCCAGGCCTCTTCTGGCCTGCAGTCCAAGCCCAGAGCGGGAGTGGGAAACCACTGCCGGGGCAGACCAGGCACGCAGGGGAGCATGTCCCCACATCAGCATTTTAGAACAGGGACCTTTCTTCAGTAAAGACTGCTTGAAACCAACAGATGGCTCCCGGAGGAGACAGAGGGGAGTGGAGAAGTTTACTCAAGATGCTGGCCAGTCCCAGCAACACAGTGTCCCAAAGCATACATCACATTAGAAAACAGACAGTAGGGAGTAGAAGAACCACATGCAACCTCGCAACTCCTCAGGAAAAAAGCACACCACAAAAAGAAAACCACCCCCCAGATTGCAACGACAGTAACTTGGAAGAACTTCTGAGCCTTCCAGAAAGAGAATTTAAAATTGCCATGATTAAAAAACTGACAGAAGTCATAAAGGAAAACAATGATAAGGGAAAAATAATCAATGATCACAAGAATGAAATTGAGACCCTAAAGAGGGAAGTAAAAGAAATGCAGGAGATCAAAGAATTAATGTAGGCACTAAAGAACTCTGGGAAAAGCAATGAAAGCAGAATAGATGAAATGGAAGAACGAATAAGTACTCTTAAAGACACAGAAATAAAAAGAACCAAAACAGAAAAGGAAAGAGAAGTAAGAAGGAAAAAGACCAAAGAAAGACTTTGGGAACTATCTGACTCCATGAGGAAAGGAAATATGAGTTATAGGAATACCAGAAGGAGAGGAGAAAGATGTAGGAACAGAGAAAATATTCAAGGAGATAATTGAAGAGAACTTCCCAAATGTGAAGAAGGAGCTGAAAATTGATATACAAGAAGCAAGAAGAACACCAAACTTCCACGACGAAAGGAAAAATACAGCAAGACAGAATCCAGGACAAGGAAAAAATAATGAAGCTGACAAGAGGGAAGAAGCAGATAACATTCAATGGAAAACCAATCAGGTTGACATCAGACTTCTCCAAAGAAACACTATGGGAAAGGAGAGAGTGGAGGGACATGATGACTAAACCCCCACTCCAAAATACTACAAGGAGTCCTAAAGCCAGAACCTCAGAGGGACGAATAACAATGAAAGAAGGCCAAAAAAAAAAAAAGTTATTAAAAGAATAAATAAATAAAATCAAAGAAAGACAAACATAATGGCAAATACAGATGCTAGCATATCAATATTAACTCTAAATGTAAATGAACTAAACTCTTCAATAAAAAGACACAGAGTCACAGGCTGGATTAAGAAACAAAACCCAACCTTTTGCTGCCTCCAGGAAACACATTTAGCTACAAAAGATAAAAAATAGACTCAAAGATAAAGAATGGAAAACAATCCTACAAGCAAATGGACCAAAAAAGAAAGCAGGAACAGCTATACTTATAGCAGATAAAAGAGATTTCAAACTCAAAAAAGATAAAAAGAGACCCCAATGGTCACTACATTATGATCAAGGGGACAATACTTCAAGAAGAAATAACACTCATTAACATATAATCACCAAACAAAGGAGCACAAAATATTTCAGACAACTATTGTCATCTCTGAAAACAGACATCAGAGAAAACACATACGTATTGGGAGACTTCAACACACCACTATCAACAATGGATAGATCAACAAGACAAAAAATAAGTAAAGACACTAAGGCTCTAAATAAGGACCTAGAGCACTTGGGCTTAACAGACATCTATAGAACACTAAACCCCAAAAAAAAATGGAGTACACATTTTTCTCAAGCGCACACAGATCATTCTCCAGCATCGATCACAAACTGGGACACAAGACAAACATCAACAGATACACCAAGATTGAAATCATACCAACCATCTTTTCTGATCATGAAGGCATCAAACTAGAAATAAACCATAAAAAGAAGGCAAGGAACTCTCCTATCTCATGGAGATTGAAAACCACACTACTGGAAGACCACTGGACTAATGAGGAGATCAAAGAAGAAATTAAAAAATTCTTTGAATTGAATAACAATGAGGACACCAATTTCCTAAATGTATGGGATGCAGCAAAAGCAGTAATAAGAAAATATGTAGAAACAAGAAAGAACTCAAAGAAACAACCTAATTTCGAAGCTCAAAGATCTAGAAAAAGAACAACAACAACAAAAAAAAACCCAAAACCAGTAGAAGAAAAGAAATAATAAAAACCAAAGCAGAAATAAATGAAATTGAAACTAAAAAAAACAAAGAGCTGGTTCTTCGAAAAAATCAATAAAATAGACAAACCCCTAGCCAGGCTCACAAAGGAAAAAAAGGAGAAAGCACAAATAAACAGGATCATAAATGAAAGAGGAAAAATCACAACGGACACAGCAGAAATCAAAAGAATAATCAGCAACTACTATGAACAGTTATATGGAAACAAGTTCAGCAATCTAGAGGAGATGGACAAATTCCTACAACTCTACAATCACCCAAAGCTAGATAAAGAAGAAATAGAACACCTAAACAGACCAATTACAAGCAGAGAAATTGAAATGGTAATCACAAACCTCCCCAAAAACAAAAGCCCAGGACCTGATGAATGAATTCTACCAAACATTCAGAGATGAATTAGTGCAATGAATTCTACCAAATGAATGAATTCTACCAAACATTCAGAGACAAATTAGTGCCTATCCTTCAAAAACTCTTCCAAAAAATTGAGAAGGAAGGGACAATACCAAACATGTTCAATGAAGCCAACATTACACTAATACCAAAACCAAACAAGGATAACACAAAAAAGGGAAACTACAGGCCATTCTCCCTAATGAACACTGATGCAAAAATCCTCAATAAAATTTTAGTTATCAGAATCCAACAATGTATCCATAAGATAATTCACCACGACCAAGTAGGATTCATGTCAGGGACACAAGGATGGTTCAACATCTGAAAAATCAATCAACATTATCCAACACATCAACAAAAAGAAATATAAAAACCAAATGATATTATCAATAGATGCTGAGAAAGCTTTCGACAAAGTGCAACACCCATTCATGATAAAAGCCCTTGAAATTCTTTGGATACAAGGAACATACCTCAACATCATAAAGGCCATATATGACAAGCCAACAGCCAGTATCATTCTCAATGGTGAAAAGCTGAAAGCATTTCCATTAAGATCTGGAACAAGTCAAGGATGTCCACTCTCACCACTGCTTTTCAATATAATACTGGAAGTCCTAGCCAGAGCAATAAGACAAGAAAAAGACAATGAATCCAAATAAGAAAAGAAGAAGTCAAACTATCACTATTTGCCGATGATATGATAATATACATAGAAAACCCCAAAAACTCCACAGAAAAACTAATTCAACTCATCAATCAGTTCAGTAAAGTGGCAGGATACAAAATCAACACGCAAAAGTCAGTAGCCTTCCTATACACAAACAATAAATCTGAAGAAGAAGAAATCAAAAAAAAACATCCCTTTTATTATCGAAACAAAAAAAAATCAAATACTTGGGAATAAATCTAATAAAAGAGGGATGGACCTATACAAAGAAAACTATAAAACACTGTTAAAAGAAATAGAAGAAGACACAAATAAATGGAAAGACATCCCCTGCTCATGGATTGGTAGAATAAACATTATTAAAATGGCCATGGCCATCCTACCGAAAGCAATATACAGATTCAATGCTATTCCAATAAAAATTTCAATGTCATTCTTCAAATAAATAGAACAAATATTGATGAAATTCATATGGAATTACCAAAAACCCCGAATAGCCAAAGCTCTCCTGAAAAAAAAAAAAAAAAAGAAGGGAATGGAGGCATCACGCTCCCAGACTTCAAACTGTACTACAAAGCCATAATCATCAAAACTGCATGGTATTGGAACAAGAACAGACACACAGACCAATGGAATAAAATAGAAAATCCAGAAATAAACCCACAGATTTATGGTCAACTAATCTTTGACAAAGGAGCAAAGAATATACATTGGAGCAAAGAAAGTTTGTTCAATAAATGGTGCTGGGAAAACTGGGTCACTACATACAAAAGAATGAAGCTTGACCACTACCTTACACTATGCACAAAAACCAACTCAAAAGGGATTAAAGAACTAGACATAAGTAACATGAAACCATAAAATACATAGAAGGAAATATAGGCAAAACACTACGTGATATGCATATCAAAGACATCTTTACAGACACATCATCCAAAGCAGTGATAGTGAATGCAAAGATCAACAGCTGGGACTACATCAAATTAAAGAGCTTCTGCACAGCAAAAGAGACAATAACCAAAACAAAGAGAAACCCCACCAACTGGGAGAACATTTTTGCACACAACACTAATGATAAAGGACTGATCACAAAAATCTGCAAAAAGCTGATGAGACTCAACAACAACAAAGAAAATAATCCTGTCAAAAAATGGGCAGAAGAGCTATAAAGAAACTTCTCTGAAGAGGAAATGCAAATGTCCAACAGACATATGAAAAAATGTTCAACATCACTTGTAGTCAGGGAAATGAAAATCAAAACTACCATGAGATGCCATCTTACACCAGTGAGAATGGCACATATTAAAAAAAATAAAATAAAAAAAATAACAAACTAGCAACAACAAATGTTGGAGAGGATGTGGAGGAAAATGAACTCTCCTGCACTGTTGGTGGGAGTGCAAACTGGTCCAACCACTATTGATAGCTGTGTGGAGATTTCTGGACCTACTAAACAGAGCTTCCATATGATCTGGCAATTTAATTCCTAGGTATTTACCCAAAGGACACAGAAACATCAATTCCAAATTGCACCTGCACCCCTATGTTTATAGCAGCACTGTTTACAATTGCTAAGCTTTGGAAATAACCCAAATGCCCAAAAATAGATGACTGGATCAAGAAGATGTGGTACATATATACCATGGAATATTACTCAGCATTCAAAAAAGATAAACACATGCAATTTGCAGCAACATGGATGGTGCTGGAAGGGATCATGCTCAGTGAAATAAGCCAGAAAGAAAAAAGAAATATACCGGATGGTCTCACTCATAGCAGAAATCTAGAAAACTTAAATAAGGGACCAGGAAAATGAATAACTATAAGAAAGTGAAAATCAAAATCAACAAAAAAGTATGAATCAGAGACACTCTATGGGGGTGGGGACGGGGAGGGGAGGGATTGGGGTCAAAATAAGGGGGTTGCAATTGTATGGGGAATATAAAAATAAAATTTATTTTAAAAAAAAAAGAACCAAAAAAAAATTATAGTAATTGAAGCATTGTTACATGGCATGATAACAAACAGAGAATAACTTCAGAATAGAGAGTTTAGAAATAGAACTATATGATTTTGAAAATCTAAAATATGATCAATATAGCATTTTAAACTAGTGGGAAAGATGGATTATGAATTATTCCATTAAACAGCATTGGTTAAATAGCTATAATACTGGAGAAAATATGTCCTGTTCACTCACATGTAAAACCAGACCTCTTTTGAATTTTGAATCCTAAACATAAAAATAAAATAACACAAACATATCACAAGAAAATTTAGGATAATACTTTTATATTTTGGAATATGAAAGGTTGCCTTACACAATCCATAAAACTATTAAAAAAGAACTAATAAGTGTGGCTATATGTGTTTTCTATATTGTTAACAAGGTGCATTTGCCTTATATTGAATTCAGCTTATTGAAATTATCAGCTAACCCAGATGGAAACTGCATGTAGATATATGAATTTTTCATTTTAATTATTGGACTTTTCAGATTCTGAATTCCTTTTTGTTTCCATATGACACATTTTCCTTGTTATTGCTATTCTATACTTGTGTATTCATCATTCTATGGTGCATTAGCTTTTTATTCTTTTACTATGTTCTTCCTTAACTCAAACATACTTGAGACAGTTGGGTTAAAGTCTTTGTCTAGCAAGTGCAATATCAGTGCTTCCTCAGAGATATTTTTGATAATTTCCCCTGTGAATTAGTCACACTTACTTATTTCTTTGCAATTGTTTTAATTTTTGCTAAACATCAGGAAGTTTGAATATTGTAATGTGGAAATTCTTTAAATTATATTCTTCTCCTTCCTAAGGGTTTGTTTTTTTTCTGCCAGTATAGGTTTTAGTTGTTTGTTTACTGATGTTCCCAAAATATGTTTTTGTCTGTTTTCTTTATCTGTAATTTCTAAAATATTTTGTAGATTTACATTCTTTTTATGAAATCTCTATTCCTTCAATTTGTTTTCATGTAGGTTTCAACAGATTTTTCTTGGAAACCAGAAAAACATACACGTGTGTGTGTGTGTGTGTGTGTATTTGTATATCTATCTGTCTTTCTATCTGTCTACTCATCCATCCATCCATCCATCCATCCATCCATCCATCCAGAAAGGCATGAGAGTTTGTAAAGAGAAAGACTTTCCCGGTTATTGGCACCGAGCTAGAGTACTGCTTTAAGGCCTTGTCATGTCATCTCTAACTATGTCTTAGCCTTCAGTCTACTTGCATTGAACCGAAAGTTGAGTCAGTGGTAAAAGGCCAGGGTCTTATCAGATATTTTCTGAGCATACATCCTGCCCTGGTTATGTGCATTCACAGAAAGCTTTTGAAAACCAAAACTATTCACGGACACTCCCCAAATTTTCTTCCCAGGTTTTTAGTGCTCTATTTTATACCTCCATCTTTTATATTTTTTTAATTTAAGTGGCTACGGTTTGTTTCATTTGCCTTACAATATTTTTGAAAAGCGCCTATTACTTTGCTACCCTGAGTGAATTCTGATTTTGGTGAAAAAAACAGGTACACTATTAGTCCTCCAAATAGTCTTCAGACAGTTAGAACAAATGTGATTATTTGTGGGGTCTTCATGGTGGTGCAAGGGGTTGTCTCAGCACTATGAAGCTATTAGCAGCCACTACAGCATGAGTCGGATCCCTGGCCAGGAAGCAGACCTGCATGGCTCTGTAGACCCATCCTGTCTCACCCTCTGCTCCCCTCAGCAGTGTATTTGGGTAGGTCTGCCTGTTCTGCTTCCCACTCTGTCTCTGGTGGATCTTCTCACCCTTTCGCACCTGTGGCCTACACCCCAGCTCTTGTATGCATAAATAAATAAATCTTTAAAAATTATGATTATTTGAAAACAAGGTCAAATCTCCTTCCACTGGAACCAGGGTTCAGAATCAACACTGGGAATGTGGGTTATCATTTTTAATGTCAGAAAGGAGATGGGTAAAGACTAAATAAAAATATCACAAAGCTTTCCTAATATATTTTATATACCTTTTTCTTCATTAAGCACTCTTCTTGTTGCTGTAAATTTTCCACTGTTTTTCAGACTTCTAACAAAGTTGATCCTGATAATGTTTGATTGATTTTTTTGATATTTCTATGGAGGGATGGGGCCTTGAAGATGCCTGTACCATCATTTTCACTGATATCACTCTTGCTATATAGATTTTTAAATTCATATATGATAAAATGCAGTATAAAGAACATTACGAAGTAGGAAATACACTGAAAATATTTGCAAAATATGAGAGACAAAAGATGAATATCTAGAATTCATATATCAGTTCTAGTAGGATAAGGACAATTCAATAGAAAAAATGGGCAAAGGCTGTGAACAAGCATTGTACAGAAAAGAAACACAAATGGTTAAAATCCTATAAAATCTTAATGGATTGGGGGGTTATTGAATAATTTATGGGCTATCCACACTGTTGAACTCTCTACTGGAATTATGAGCACCACATACAGACAAGGAATGTCAGAGAGCAGCAGTACATACAAGATGATCCATCTTCGTTTAAAAACATGAACTAACAGCAGTGATACCAATGCACCTGCATGTGAATCAAAGAATAGAAAATGGCCTAGAAGAATATATACTGAGATGAAGGCAGTAATTACCTTTAAACAAAAAGACTAAGACTTAGTGGCTGAAGGGAGACTTTTAAAAATTTTTTACAAAAAAAAAAATAAGTGAAAATATTGTTTGTGATTTTAGAATATTCTAAAAATTTATTGAAATTTATTAAGAGTAAAAGTATGATGTATCATTCTGCCACTCTAAGTATATATTTTCAGAACTTCATGTAACTTTCCAGTCTCTTTCTAAGTGATTAACGAATACTATATCACCACAATCAAAATATATGTACAATTTTATTCTGCCCATATTATGAGCATTTCTATGTTTATTATTCATAGCTAAGGTTTTGACGTTTCTATAGCCTCAAACCTAATTGTAATTAGACTGGGAATAAATAATTACAGCCTAAATGATAGCTGAACAGTTCTCCATAACAGAAAGTGGTAAATTTTGTTAAAACATCCATTTACTCAAAAAAGCTATCAAGGGTAGGACTCCACCATGCTCTCTACAGTCTTATCAGAACACTTCTCTGTGTTCACGTTTTACAGCCACCACATACAACTTCAACATGAAATTTGTCACCATGGCAAATTTTAAGCCTGCAGGATCTCTCCCAGGATGCCTCTCTGACTTCATGCACTGCCTTACCACACTACTCCTCTGCTCCAGTCACACAGGGCCCTGAAACTTCCCTGCACTTCAAGTATTCCCCTGCCTCTCATTGTGCAGAGGTCTCCAGCTGCTTGGTATATTTATGCCCCAGGTATCCAAGAACTTGCTTTGCTACTTTCCTTTATGTCTTTGCTCTGATCTCACCCTATGTAAAAGACCTTCCCTGATCACCATGGATGGAACCTGACAGCTCACCAGCACATGCATACTCCCAAACTCATTCTCCTGTTTTATTTTTCTGTTGACACACAAGAAGCATATTTGTGAGCATAATCGTTGTCTAAGTCTTTCACTTACATATAAGCTTCTTGAGTACCGAGTTTTATGTTTTGTTAACTATTATATCCCTAGCATCACTGGCATGCAGTTGAAAAATTGATAAATACTTTTAATAATTGTGTGATTAAATAAATATAAATGTGAATAAGTGCTCTCCAGAAAATCACAGATTCCTAAATATACCTGTATGAACAAAAACAATACAGAACATAATAAGATCTCTGAAAAATGATACAGAAGAAATGATGTAGGGTAGAGGGAAGCAGGAACGGCTTTGCTTTGAGGGGCAGTCCTAAAGAGTTCCTGTGCCTTCTCTTTCAAGTGGTAGGGGAGCCCAGGCGAGGTGGGGATTCAGTGTGGAAAAAAAGTCACTGGAAGCATAGAGAATACCAATTGTGAAAGACCTGGGATAGTGAAACAGCTAGCAGTAATTCAGTATGACTGGAATGAGTTATGGAGAAGTAGGCAGTGGCCAGATTATGAAGTCTTTGATTGCTGTGCTTAGAAGTTTAGACTTATTCTATCCTGAAGTCAGTACAGAATTCCAAAGGAATCTTAAGCAAGGGAGTGATGCATTCAGAATTCTATGCTTCAAAGAGGAGTATAAGATATTTAGGGTTTATGATTGGGGAATTTGAGTGGCTGGCATTGTGCTTAGGCAATTTCGTCCACACACTTTAAAAAACATATTTGGATGAAAATGATAAATGATATGTTTAGTTCTGATGCTGTGAGTCTAAAATGCTTTTAGGTCATTAGGGACAGCTGAGCAAGAGGCAATTTGAAATACCTGTGTCAAATACGGGAACCTCAATGTAACAAAGGCTGGAGGTTTGTGAGTGATCTCATCCAGCAAGAAGATCTAAAATGAAAAAGCATAGCAGAAGACCAAAGGATCAAAGAGTTGAGATGTTATACCAGAGGAGAACAGGTCTTCTTTCGTCTGGAATTTGCTATCACAAGGAAAGGGGATTTCATTGATTTCCCAAGTCTTCAGTGGGCAAACTAGGAATAGCAAAAGGACTTTAATGCAATGTATACTTATCATCTACATGATCTTTATACAATTAATGCACATTTAACACCTTAAAGTGATGATAAACCTTTGTCATCTCACAGTTTTAGTAGGTCAGGGACTCCGATATGGGTTAACTGGGTAATTCTGCCTTGGGGTCTCTCACAAAGTTTCCTTTAAGTTGTTAGTCAAGGTTGTAGTCATCTGAGGGCCAAACTGAGGTTAGATGACCCATTTTCATTGCCAGCTCACATGCTGGCAAGTGGCTTCTGGTTTCTGGCAAGAACCTTAATTGCTGCTTTTCATTTGTTTCTGCATATACATATCTCTGCACAGGCCTAGTGGAGTGGTAACTGACTTCCCAAGAATCAATTCAAGGGAAAGCAAGTCAGAAACTGCAACAAGCTTTGCAACTCATTCTTGGAAATCACGCACCATCATTTCCATAACGTCCTATTGGTTACATAGACAATCCCAGTTCAGAATTAGAAGGAAGTGAAGCTTACAAGGCAGGAACACGAATATCAGGAGTTAAGGATCTAAGGATACTTTGGGACCACATAGGAGACAACCACCATAACAGAACTTTCCAATGACAGAGGCAGTGGCTTCATGAGATGGTGAATTTCTGGTCACTGAAATTCGGGCTGAAAATCTGGGCTGAAATTAGACAAAATGAGAAATGGGAGCAATTGTACCAGAACATGTGATTATTACATTAGACAAGCTTCCTCATTTAAGAGCTTTTCTCTAGGAGTACTTAAATTGACTTTGAAAAGAGATAGAGATTATGTGGAAAATGCCAAAAATAAGTTTTTATTTTTCAAGTAAAAATATTTGAGAAGTTATTTGAGGGTTACAGATACTAAGTGAGCCTGGAGGTGAGGGCAAACCAGAGTAATCCCCCCAAGATGAGATGATTGGCAGTATACCCTGGAGAAGGTAGCAAGAATTTAAACACTGAGAATTGTTTAATTAGCCTAACTTGATTCAAGACCTCTCAGCCTAATTTTCATTGTTTGTATTACATACCATAACATCCTTCAGTATCAGCCCATCTTTTTGCAGCATCAAGCCCCAAGACTCCAAAACAGTGTTTTAGATAACCTACTAGGCATTTCATTCTCTAAAGAAACCAATTATATATGAAATTAATAATTAAAAATTATAAATAGAAAGAACAAGAAAACATGCATACTCCATGTCCTGCGGGTAGATTTTTGCATGGTGTGTAGGGAATTAGGTGCAAAAAAATCCATTTATGTTAATGGGCATTGCATGTCTAATTTCTCATGCACCACACTGCTGATTTCCCCCTTGTGTCTTTGTCAGTACATGGGACCGATGGAGGGGGAAAGAAAAGTGAATGATTTATTTGATGGTCTGTCAATCATAGCAGCAACCAGAGAAATTCCAAAGCTGTTTTTAACCTCTATAGAAACAGTTAGTTAGACCATATGCTTTTTTCTTCCTGCCAGATGCTGTCATTCATCAATTTCCTATTAAGAAAATGGGATTCTGCAAAAACCACTGAGGTTTTTTCTCATTTGTAATAGATAGTCCACGAAATCAGATTGCAAACGTATTCTGCAGCTTCTGCACGATCACTTCTGACACTTGGTCATCTCCATATTAATTTTGAGTGACCTTTAATGATGCTTATTATGTGTGGTCAGTACATCATCCAAAAATATGATTTTTTAAATTAGCTTCACCGTGAGTGTTTAAGCCTAGAGGTTGAATAGATTTGTTTGTGAATAACCAGCTGGAAAATTAAATGGTCATTTAAAATAGCAGTAACTAATAAAACACCCCTTAGAGAATAAAGAACGATAATAAAATGTTGGAGAATTAATGTGAGCAACACACGTCAAACCTTGATAACCCAAAGATGTCAAAAGAAGTGAAAAAATGGAAAAACTATATTGTTTCTCTCCATCTCCACCAAGAGGAAGGATCATTCTATTTAGAACAGAAGAAAGATTTAATTGCAATGAAATCCTGAGTGGATTTTTTTGTTTGCTTGTTTGTTTATTGTTAAGGATGAAGACACCTGGAAAACCTAAGGACTCCTTTTCTTAGAGACAATAAAATCCTTTCATCTTCTACACAGCAGCAGTATCTTCAGACTCCCGGACTCCACTCTTAACAACCATCATATTTTGGTTTTTAAATTTGAATGCTCTAGGTAGTTGGAATATATTGACACTTGCCTTCATTTCTAACACAGGTTTTCTTGAAGTATTCTTATGATAACACTGGTGGCTTCAAATGTTTGCTTGTCATGCTGAATTCACTTAGCAAACCAATGAAGATGGGAGTTTCAGGGAAAAGAATATTGAGGCATAACTCTCAATCTGCAGCATTTTGCATTGCTTTATTAATCAGAACTGACTCTTTGACAAACCCTGCAAATAGCTTATGAAAGTGGAGGAAAGCTCTGAAACTCAAGGCAAATTTCTTTTAATACTTGAGCATTGATCAAAATTCTGAATTTTCCCTGGCTGTCAGCCAGTAGGAAACACACAGGGTCTGCTTATTGTTTAAGATTTTGGTAGAAAGCCACTCACAAAAAAAAAAAAAAAAAAAAAAAAAAAAAAAATCTATGCCTTTACAGCTGTCAGGCTTTGTTGTATCCACTCCAGCCTAATATTCTCAAGTCCAATTTTTGTAAAGGTCACAAACGAGCTATAATATAGTTTTTAACATTTTAATTTTCCTTTTTCTTCCCCCTGCTGTTTTTTTCCCCTGCTGGGATGGCTATACTCATGAAGGTCAGGGGAATGATAATGCTGAGGTAGCTCAGGCTTTTTATTCATAGACCAGGTAGCGTGCACACCGAGCCATAAACGGGTGCCTGCCTCACGCGGCATTGCTGTTGACCCCTGCCCCGAGCTGAAGATTGCACCTTCTCAGGGGATAACAAATGATTCACTTTGCAGGTAGGCAGAGGCCTGGCGCTTGCTTAGCCAGACACTGCCAATTTTCCTGAATGATCTCTCCTGATTGGTTTTTTTCATATGGATAGACTATTTGTGAGTCTACCACTGAACTCTGTTTATTTCCAAATATGTCTTTGACAAGAACAGCTTCTCCTAGAGTTGAGATGATTAGTACTTTATCTGCTAATGCAGGTTCCGCATTTGGCTGTTGGCTAAAAACATATTTTCATCCTGCGAAAACATTGCTGTCACTTTCTGGCACCAAAACAAATGTTTGGTGTTTGATCAAGTTGAACTGTTTAAAAAAAAATCCATAGTTAAGGTCACTGTGGTTTGACCTCTAACTGCCAGCTAAGGTCCAGTTCTATGAGGTGACTGAGACAAACAAGCCAATTCTGTACATATAAATGGTAGTCAAGTTTCCTCCTTCTTCTCCAGTCTCACTTGGGAGCATGGCTAAAATAAGGATAGAAGTGAGCACAATGAGAGACAACAGCAACCTGAGTCTGACCTTGATTTAGCAAGACAGGTCTTTCACGAGTTCTTGAGGGGTGAGGATAGCTGGAACCAGAATCTCACAGATAGAAATTCTGGAGCTAATAGTCTTTTAAACTCCATATTGAGAAGTATGATGTTATCTTCAAAGGCAGATATACAAATATAGTCTGTTAAGGAAAATACTAAAAAAACCACCACTGCTTTAAAAATGATTATTTTTCATGTCTTTATTTTTTTTTATATATTTGTGTGCCTTAATTTTTTTAAGTGGTGTTTGCTTGAGCCCCATTAAAGACCTTAGTATTGGGCCTCCCCGGTGGCACAGCGGGTTGAGCACAGCGCTGTGAAGCTGTCCGCAGCCTCTGCAGCACCTGTTCGATTCACAGCAGGGCAAGGAGATTCCCACATGGGTGGCAGACCTCTCCTGTCTTGCCCACTGCTCCCCTCAGCAGTGCTTTCGGTCCATCTGCCTGTTCTGCTCCCCACTCTGTCTCTGGTGAATCCTCTTACCCTCCCGTGCATCTGGCCTGTACCCCAGCTCTTGTATAAATAAATAAATCTTAAAAAAAAAAAGCAGCCTTCTTAAAAGAAAAAAAGACCTTTGTCTTTAAGATTAGTTCTTTAGAAAGTTAAAGTAACCTACCAAAAGCATAGTTCTCAGAGGTCTACCATAACCTCAAACTTGGTGCATAGTACATTTCCCCGTTACTGTGATCTCTCTAAATTTTCTTCCAGAAGAGATTTAAATCTTTAGAGGGATTTCAGCTCAGATGTCTCTATCCCAGTCCCTATTCTGTGTTTTATCTTTGTCCCCCTTCCAAGGCAGCAATATTTTCTTTCTTATTTTTATAATTCAAAATGCATTGATTTTGCCTGAATTAAACACCTTTATTTCCATTTCTACTACAATATCCAAGTCCTCATAGCCTCACATCTGAAGCATCTTCTGCTAAGGATACAGATTTCAGGGGGTGGAGGTAGTGGAATAACCTAAACAATCTTTTCTACCCATCTGTATTGGTTGTTGTAACAAATCACCACCAGCTGGGCAGCTAAAAACAATAGAAATGTATTTTCTCCAGAAGTGTGAAATCAAGGTGTTAGGGGGGGCCATGCTCCCTTGGAAGGATCTAAGGAAGAATCCTTACTTGCATTTTTCTTTCTTGAGGTATCTCACATCAGTCCCTGGGGTTCCTCAGCTTATAGATAGATCACTCCAAGCTCTGTCTCCATCCTCACATGTCCTACTTCAATGTGTCTCTAGATCTTCTGTATCTCTGCATGGCCTCTGCTTTTTTATATACCACTCACTAGATTTAGGGTCTACTCTGTTTCAGGGAGACCTTATCTTAACCTAACTAATTATATCTGCAAAGATTGTTTTCAAGTAAGTCCGCATTCTAAGTTCTGGGCAGACATGAATTTGGAGGGAATACTTCATAATACTTTATATACTATAGTACACACATAGACACACACATACACACAGACACCATCGCCATCTCATGTTACACTCTGTAAGTGACCTGCTGAGATAACTAGTGTAACTAGGAAAACAGCAGGAGGAGTGGCCTGCCTTTTTCCACTAAAGGTATTTGATAACCTGACAGCTGGGGAGCAAAGGCAGGTAGAATAAATAATGTGAAAATGAATCAGAGACAAGGTGGTGGCAGATTGCCTTCTTGTAGAATGCCCATATTTTCCCAACCAGAGGCTTGGCTCCCCTTCACACTGGCCTCATCATGACCCAGAGCACAGGGAAGAGTATCAGGCAAGGACTGGAGGCCATTTCAAAGTCATGACACATGTTCTTGAAGCATGGCTTTGATTCAATTAAGTTATTGAGAATAATATTATAGGTTAAAATACACATGGCTGTTTTTCAACTTTTTAAAATTTGAATTTGTAATTACCAGGACTTCCAATATTTTAAATACTTGGGATGCCCGTTCACTCTCTTCTGACAGAAGGATGTTTCTCTTGAAAAAAGTCTCTATCCCTTTGGTATGACCACAGTCAAATCAATCTCAACATAATTGCCAGGTATTAAAACTTCAATGAAGATTTGTTAGATTAATACAGAACTCTAAGGAATTGCTCTGATTCTGCCCATCCTAGACCTAGAATCTCTTCCAGAGCTTCTCATTTTTCATAGAGGCCCACATCCTTTCTTGACATCTAAATCTCTTTGCAGGCTCATTTCCCTCAGCTCTTACCTATTATTCCATTGTCCACTGTCTTGCTTGCAAGATACACTTTCTACCTAGAACCTATACATTCTACATGGAGGAGTCTGATGGCTGTAGTAATTTAGGAGAACTAGTAGGGAAGAATAATTTTATCTTCATTGTTTGGTCCATAACTACTAACCCCCCCACTGTAAACAGTCTGCAAACATAAGAAGTTGCTCGTGGTGGTATTCTAAATAATTATCTGATCTACCATCTTCTTTTTTTTCTCTTCTTATTCTTCACTCCTTCCCCAACTCCTCCTCTTCATCTCTATTTTCCATCTTTCTTCTTTTGAGATAGAAGTCTATGATTCATGTTCTCCATTCATTGGTCTTCTAGAATAGCTTCCTAGGCTATTGGGTTTATATCTCAGCTTGACTATTTCTGATATCAATTCACTGGACTAATTCCTCCCTTTTATCTAAATCACAACCAATGAGCATTAGCTGCACCCCTTTTTCTGAGTGCCTCATTCCTGTGCCCCTTTATCAATATGGCACAGTCTAAGTTAGTGTAAACCAGAGGTTTCACAAATGAGTGACTCTAGCAATATCTGTTCATTGCTCCTGGAACAATCTGGAAATAGGTGAGTGGTTCAGGAATTTGTGGTTCTGGAAGATCATTCATTTAGGGACCTGACTCTCATCTGACTACCCCATCAGCTCCTAGAGGTATCATCTTTACTGTATAGTCAAACCAGCTTCTCAGCACCATACCCGCCTTTTTGGTGGAGAAAGTGAGGAAATGGAAGACAAACAGCTTCCTTTTAAAGACTGATCTGGAAGTTATAGACATGTCTTCTCATAGACCAAAAGATAGTCACGTGACCTATCTTTAAGAGAAATATTCTCTGTAACTAGGGGCTTTATTCTAAATGGAAAAGAGGGTGCAATTATTAGTGCCTACTTATTCCTTTCCACCATGACACTCCCAACCTGGTCTCAGCCCCATGGTTATCCTTGATGATGGCAGTAATAATATGCACCCTTTACTTGACAATATAGAATGCATTTAATTATCAATTAAAATATATATCCTAATTCTTAAGTTTAAATGAAACTTTTAAAATAAAAGTTAAAAATTAGGAAGGGTTATTATTCATTTTATGTATTTTATAACAAGTAGCACACAGTAGGCACTTAACAAATACTTTCTTGTTCAAGTAATATGTTGGAATAGAACTGGGGTTATTTATGCATCCTACATTGCTTTTTTATAGTACTTACCCTAGTATGTTTCAAACTTGAGCTTCTTCATTAACATTCAAGAGAGAGAACTATTATCTTAAAGCAAACTAAACTTTGCTAGCTTCAAAAGGAGAGATAATAAACTATGGAACCCACTAAGGGCGAATGGCTTTGAAGTGAGTGTATAGAAAAGGGGAATTAATCACCAGCATTAACTGTTTCTTGGAGGCTTAGAGAGAGCACTGTATTTGCAGAAAGGATTCATTCACTTAGGAGGATAATAGAGAGATGGGTTAAGAGAACCAGAGAGGTCAATAATGTGTGCAGCCAGTTCTGGATACTGAGGTTTAAGAGGGTATGACCCAGAAGATCTAGAGGCTGAAAAATTGAAGGACCTCTGCACAGGAAATGAAGAATATGAATCTAGAAGTTGTAAGCCTTCATCAGTGTGAAGGATGAGTTGGGTCATGTGCTACAAAGTGCTTTTTTTCAGACTCAATTCATTTTTTATTTCTCTCTTTATGATCTAGACTTACCAGAGTCAGCTTGATTCAACTTTCTCTAGGGTTGTGCTGGTTGTACATAGCCTGTACCCAACTTTCTAATGCTCATAATGGATGATGCATCTAGCAACACATATGTAGGCTGACCTAAAAGATCAGCCTGCCGTTTGTCTCTGTGAAAGGGGAGAAAATCAGAAAAGCAATTTCTGTGCAATTAAAATTGGGTTAGCTTGACTTATTAACCAATAGATGAAGATACTGTTCTGATGATACTGTTAACTCCCATCACCAGATAAACAAACAAACAAACAAAAAACTGCAGCTGTGGCTACACTCTCCTTTTGGGGGATTGTTGGGATTCTCAGCAGAAAAGGGAAACCAAGCAGAAATGGTTCTCTCCCTATTCCACTATGGGAGACAGGATATTATTGAAGAGTTAGGATTTTGGAACAATCAGATGAGGTTAGTTTTTGGAACCCCTTACCTGTGGGTTTTCATGCAAATGACTCACATTAAGCCTCAGTTTCCTCTATATAAAGTGGGAACAATAATGCTACCTACTTTTAAGGTACTGCCCCCAAGTAAGCCATCTCATAGAAATTCATGCTTTTGTGCTCTCCACCCCATTTTTTATTTTTTCAGTGTCCAGTGTTCTTTCCTCCAGCTCTGGGCATTGTTGAACAGCCAAACTAATCTTTTGAAATGGTAAATCAGATAATTACCCTCACTGCTTAGGACTCTCTGATGACTTCCCATTAACTCAGAAAGAGCTAGATCTCTAAGCATACATAATGACTTGGCCCTGGTCCCCTCCCTGACCCAGCTCCAAAGGGACTGGTTTTCCTCCTGCTTTCTGACACACTAAACTTATTCTCCTGGTATGGCTCTGTGCCTAAAACCCTCTCCTCTCTTCCTGTGCTGGTTCTTTATAGCTTTCAGGCTTGAGCTCAGATGTCACCACACCTTTCTCAGACCATCCTTTCTAAACCTGGTTTAGTTCCCTCACAGTTATTTCCTGTCCCTTCACCTTGTGTAAGGAGTCCCAGAACATATATCTCCATCTTAAATTTCCCAGTTCACTTATCTGTCACATTGTTTCTTTTCTTTTTAGATTTATTTATTTATACAAGAACTGCAATACAGGTCAGATGTGCGGCAGGGTGAGAGGATTCACCAGAGACAGGGTGGGGAACAGAACAGGCAGAATGACTGAAACACATTGCTGAGGGGAGCAGCAGGCAAGTCAGGAGAGGTCTGCCGCACCATGTGGGTATCTCCCTGGCCGGCCGGGATCTAACTCGCTCTGCAGAGGCTGCGGACAGGTTCATAGTGCTGCGCTCAACCGCCTGTGCCACCAGGGAGGTCCTCATTGTTTATTTTCTGTTCCCCTCACCTGAAATGTAAGTCAGAGAAAGCAAGGGCCCTCTCTGCATGGCTTAATGCTATTTTAAAGATGTGCCTGCCTGGAATAAACTAGACACTCAATAAATATTTGTTCAGTTGAGGAATGAATAATGAATGGATGAATTGACATCTCATAGATTTGTATCACCAGTTAGTTAAAATAGTACACAAGAAGCATTTATATTGATGTTGGATATACAATAAATGCTCAAGAAATGCTAGTGACTTGTTTCAGCAGATCTCTTACTCATTGGGGTAACTTTCAAGACCCCCACTGGATGCTGAAACCAGCCTACTCCCCAGTCCTATGTATACTATGTTGTTTTTCCTATAGATGCATACCTATAATAAAGTTTAGTTTATAAATTAGGCTCAACAAGAGATTAACAATGATAACTAATAACAATAGAGAACAATTATAAAATAGCAATTTACTGTTATAAAGGGTATGTGAATACGTTCTTGCTCCAAATTACTTATTTTTGGATTCTTTTTAATCTCATGTCACTGAAACTTTGGAAAGTGAAACTAGAAGTGAGGGGGGAGCTACTGTCCTATGAACTGTAAGTACTTTAACCCACAGACACTTCCCTGTTCATAGTTCTTTCCATTCCTTCTGGCAACTTCTTTCTCTGATCCTAAGGATTCATGAAGTGAAACATAAATTAAAGAGTCCTGATTTATAGGAATTAAGTAACAGTGATATTCATTCATGCTTATTAAATCATTCATATGGGGGTCTGTATAGATACCTGCTATTGGGAGTGAGGTCCTGGATAAAGATACAAGCTTTGGAATAATTCAGAAAGGTGCTAATCCTTACTTTTTTCACACTGGCATTCAATATCTGTGTGAGCTCCTGAAATTTACTTAATTTCTATGATCTTTATAATGCTCCCTCTTAGGCTTGTCTTAAAGGATTAAATGAAAAGTACTATTACATATAGAGTATCAGAGGCACACAATAGGACCCCAAAACCTGGAGCTATTAATACAAATAATAATGTTCTTGTGTTTAGTAAAACTTCCCAAATGCCTTTCTTGCTTCAAGTAGCTTCAAGGTCATTTTCCCCAGGATATGTACTGGGTGGTGTTAACTGAAGATAGAAAGACTTTCTTTTTTTCCCACTAAGGATAATGCTCACCTTGAAAAATCTCATGGACTGTAAGGATAAACCACCAATCTGGTAAAGAATGAGCGTCTCCTCCTGAATCAGTGATTTGATGCAATCCAACATTATGGCTGAACAGGTCTCTAAATTGTAGGAAATAAATAGATTGCCATTTTCGCTTCAGAGACCTGCACCTCTGACTGTGTGGAGAAGATAGTAATTGAGAAAGTGCATAAAATGAAATAATCACCTTTTTAGGTCTCCTTTGTGCACAATTTACTACCAGCTTAGTTTTGACTCTAGGGTGTGGAATGTACTGAATGGGAATTAGAAGCTAAGATCTACCTGGAATATGCTGTAGAGAGTGTAGACTGATTTAAAACAATATTCTCAGCTGTGCTGGTGATATTGGGATTATTTAAAAATCAATTTATTGAGAAAATATGTTCATGTATATGATCTAGAATTTAAAAAATCAATCCTGTTTATGAGGAGGTGATTTGGGCCTTTCAAAATGCTATTTAATGACCCATAAGAAATGGTTAAAGGCCATCTATAGAATATTAAGAATGGCCACTAATGACATATTTAGAGGAATTTACCCTGGTGCAGTAAAAAGTGATTAAAATATGGAGAAATCTGTGGCCCTTTGGAGAGGAGAGTTAGAAGTTAAGGGCCTCTGTGGTGGCACAAGAGGTTAAGACACAACCTATGAAGCTATCCAAAGTCACTGCAGCACGAGTTCAGTCCTCGGCCAGGGAGCCCCCCACATGGTACAGCAGACCTCTCCTGTCTTGCCCGCTGCTCCCCTCAGCAGTGTGTTTTCAGTTGCTCTGCCTGTTCTCCTCCCCACTCTGTCTCTGGTGAATCCTCTCACCCCCTGCACCTCTGGCCTGTACCCCAGTTCTTGTATGCATAAATAATTAAATTTTTTTAAAAAGTTAAATAGAAATTTCAATTTAAACATAAATAGTAAAAAACCTATTATACATTGGCATGCAAAGTGAATCATCCCATATCCTTCTGGGTTCTTCTAGGATGGAAAATAATCAAACAAGTATCAGACAGTTTGATAAGAGAAAAAGGCCAATTAGAACTTTAGGGTCTCTCCTGGTGGCACAGCGGTTGAGCGTTGGGCTGCGAGGCTGCCTGTAGCCTCTGCAGCGCCAGTTTGTTCCCCGGCCACCAGTGAGGCTCCCACAAAAAAAAAAAAAAAAAAAAGAAGAAGAAGAAGTTTAATAACGGCATGCATGCTTCCTATATACATGGGAAAGACTCCACTAGACTTAGGAACTCACCCACTTGGCTTGGCTTCAGACAACCTCTTAAATAGCTTAGCTAAGACAGGGGCGGATGGGTGAAGGAGAGAAAGTCAGTAGGAGGGTTCCTAGAAAGGCACGGTAGACAAAGATAGATAGAATTAAGTCCTGTCTTCTCCAGAGAAGAGAGAGCAGGATATTAGGTCTTCCCAAGAGCTGGAGAAGGTCTTAGAGAGGAATTTACATATAAATATCTTTTGCAAAGCAACCTCCACCTAGCTTTCAGAGCCCCTCCCTTGGAATTAATATTTTATTGAAAAGATGTTTGGGGATGGCCAATTTTTGCTCCCTTCCATGTATAAGAATCCATTAGAATGTCTAGCTCTCACTAAAGGGAATACCTTCTTAACTAGAGCTACTGTGGAAAGTCATACAGTTCTACTAGAATCAGATGTATTAGCAATTAAGCATGCCATGGAAATAATGTTAAGTTCTATGAAGTATAGGGTTAGACTCCCCAGAAGATAAGATGGGCTTTTTTCAATATGCCCAGCATAGGCCTCTTCAGACAAGGGTTTGTGAGTCTTTAGAAGTGTATACTGTTATGTAAAGTCTGCAGATTTCTTTAAGACCAGTGAAGTCCTTAGGAACTTTTTGCCTTTTTTAAAATTCTTTTTTCTTTTTTTTTTAAAGATTTATTTGTTCATGCATACAAGAACTGGGATACAGGCCAAAGGTGCAGGAGGGTGAGAGTATTCACCAGAGACAGAACAGGGAACAGAACAGGCAGATGGACTGAAACACACTGCTGAGGGGAGCAGTGGGTGAGACAGAAGTCTTCCACGCCATGTGGGTATCTCCCCAGCTGGGTTGGAACCCGCATTGCAGAGGCTGCGGACATCCCCACAGTGCTGCACTCAACCACCAGCGCCACCAGGAAGGCCCTCCCATTTTTAATAATCAAAGAAGCAAACACTGCTGTTTTATGAGCTAGACTATTGTTTAGGAGGGTGTCATCCAGGCATGTGTTAGTTACTGGGCAACCCCACAGGGAAATAAAGGTGAGAACAAACCCAAATGCCCAGGAATAGCAACTGATATGCTCTGGACAATTTTATTAACGGTCTTCAAACCCTAAACAAAATGATACTCATTTATGTTTGATCCCTTTACTGGAAAAATCAAAGTTGTAGGGGGAGCAGCAGGGTCAAATGAGGCCAGATTGAAGAAACTTTTGCAATACTGGCTGGATTCCCCTCATGACCTTTTCTTTTATCACATTATTCTTGAGGCTCTGATTCCCTCACTTCTCTCGTTACTGGATCTACATTCTTGCCACATCCCAGAGTCCCATCATCATAAATCACTTTATTTATTCTTTTGTTGATTTCTGGGGCAGCACTTCACCTTGTGGTAGAGCATCCTGAGTAGTGCCATTTGGAATTGCAAGGCATGTTCTTGGGGGTCTCATAGCTGCTGCCTCTGAATGAGAAACTAATCTGTGCATTAAGAGTTTATAGCCATTGAGGGGGATTAGACACCCTTCCATGTATAGAAAGCTATGTTGGGGCTTTGTATCATCAAATTGTAAGTAAGCTTTCTATTGTCACCTTACCATGATGCCAAACAGTGCTTGGTACAGTTTTCTTGGTTAATCTCCTCCTTATAGCTGCAGTATTCTGCCCAATGAATGCCATGTTAATAATTCTGAATTTTCTGTAACATGTGGATTCATGTCCGTATTAAGTACTATAAGTCTATGTATGTAATCCTTTCAAGAAACTCAGATGACTCCTCACTGAAGCACTCCTTGCTGAAGCACTAATATCTTACCAAAACTCTTTTGATGTGCCATTCCTTGCCTCAGTCCTACTAATAAGCACCTCTTACACTGCTCTGACATTTTTATTATCCCATTATTGGGATCCTAGTTAGGGTCTACAATTGGGACAATTTCTTCATGTTCCGATCCTCCTGTGGAGATAATGAGCTTCTTCACTAGCCTTCACTAATACCATTCTGTGTTCATCTGACATTAATATGAAACATGAATTGTATGTCTACCTATTGAGCCAATCAGAAGCAAACATAGAGGCAAACAAATTAGTCATCCTTTTAGGATCCTGCCAGTATGGAGGAATGAAATTTCCCTCCAATTCAGGAGGTCCCTGGTAGAAAGGGGATTATTTAAATAATAGTGTCTGGTAGGTTTCCCCTGTTCATTCAATACACCCATCGGGAATTGGTGAAGAGGGAACTGTCCTCGCCAGGGTAGCTCCTTTGACTAAATTGGGTGCTCTGTGTGGTATGTGAAGGGGAAACAATTGTAGTCCTATATGGGAGGACTGTGAAGTCTGTGGAATCTCTGTAGCTTCCCCAGGAGGGGCACTGGCCATTTAAAAGGGATTATCCATTGATAGATTCAAAACCTCCATTAAGTGGTGGTCTTCTTCCTGCTCCTTCTCCCCTTTACTGCTGCCACAGTAAGGGAAGGATTGTGTTTCCCCTCTTCATGCCATCAAATAGGCCTTTATTTTGTCTAAACCTAGTTTAAGGAGGGCAAGCATTTTTGCAAGCAGAAGCCGGGTTAAGGTAGAAAGTACGCTTCTTCTCAAACCCCCAAATAAAGTTATAGAAAACAATTACACACACCCCAGAGAAATCCCCTAGAAGAAAATATACTAGTCAGACGCTGAAACTGAGTCCTACACACATGCCTACAGGACTTCCCATAAGACCAAAATCATCTTCCATGCACCAACTTTATCAGATGACCCATATGAAGATTTAAAGAAAAATACAAAGAAGAAGGATTACCCAAACTTAGGGTTGAAACCATGTCTACAGCAAAACACAGAGAGCTCTGCTGAAGTTAAACCAAGCTCCTCTAAATTAGAGACAGGAAGGTCCTGCTGCATGTCCTACATTCATAATATGCTGTGGTGAATATTGCAAGGAATGGTCCTTTGGGCTCATCAGTCATGATCGTGATGGCTCCGTGTTGGGCACCAGCTGATAGTGGGGTGACTTGGGTGTGAGTGCTCACCTCTGTGCTTAAGAACTCAGGACACGACTCAAAGAACACACTCAAAGAAAAAAAAAATTAAAATGTTATTTTTAAGAGGAATAAGAAAAAGAAAAAGAGCTAGAATTAACTGGACCTCACTTCTACCATCAGTCCCATCTGAGCTTGAGAAACCATGGGGCAAGTTGAAGCTGGAAAGGCATGAAAGCAATAGTCCACGTGTATTCAGGTTTTTAGCCAAGCATGGCTGCTTATTTCCACCTCTAGTTCCCAGTGGTCTCCTGCTAAGGACATCATGTACATGGCATTCTGGGAGTTGCAGTCCTCAGCTCTTAAGATTTATCTGAATGGAGATGGGAGTGGAGTTCATAAAGACATCAGGGGTTAGGGTTCACTCAGAACTGGATCAGAGTTTGTCCCTTGCTCTTCTTCTAACACATTTATCAGTGAATATGTTTTCTCTATCTGAAAATCTCATCTATACTCTCAGAGTGAAGATAACGTCACCCTCTTCTTGTCTGCATGTATATTCTCCCTGCCTCTTTCTCCTTGAAATCCCAGGTCACTAAACACAGCATAAATATCCCTTATCCACTCTATTATTCTTTATAATTTACAACCATGTAAATTCACCATGTACATATTATTAAATTGATTTCCCATTTTCTAATCTCTTGATAATGTTTTGACTTTCATCCAGCCCAAGAAAAATCCAGAGGAGTAGGGGGTGTTTGCCCTGTGCTGCAACATAGGATAAAGTAGGGGTGCCATGGGAATCTGGGCTATCCAGAGAGTATTCAATTGTTCTACCCCTCCTTCTGTAATCTTCTGTAATAGAGACAGTCAAGTAAAGAACATAAGTTCTTAAGAATTAAAAGGGAAGAATTAAAGTATTTGAAAGGAAAAATTAGTGATTAAAGGTTCAGACAGGAAAACCTTCCCCCTATATGCTACCTCCAGTTTTCTGTTTTGCATAAGAAAGGCAAAACTTGTCCCAAACCAGATTTTTTTTTCTTTTGATTCCAAAAACTGATAAGCTTTTGCTTCTTTTTTTTCCCCATAAAATTTAATGGTTAATACAATTAACCACCTTTATAATTTTTAAAAGATTTTACAGAGATGTTCCGCATCACGTACAGATCGTACAGATCTAAGTATTCTCTAGCTATTCAATTTTAAATTTATCCATTTTTTTCAATTGAATCTTTTCTTTTCTTAGATAGGCAATTAAGGAATGGTTCAGAAGTGGCATTTGAAACCCAATGTACTTTTTACGAAATAGAATTCATCATTCCCTCAGCTAATGTGTATGAGATATTTAAATTTTAAAAGATGGCCTTGCTGGTTGTACATGACACTAAGAACAGGCAGAAGCTGAAATCCTGAAAGGTAGCACACCATGTTATCAAATGCTCTTTTCCCTTCTGGGTAGTATTACTTACATTGTGCAAATGTGTTATGCAAAATAATCTTAAAACTGATTTTGCATCTTCGCCTCGGGTTCATACAATATTCATTGAAAGTTTTACAAAAAAAAGAAATTAATTTAGTATAAAAATCAAGCATTTTAAAATGCCCATGTACATCAGTGTAACAACATTGCAAATGGAGGCTCAAAAATGGAGGAAGCAGCTCAAATCAGAATTTCTTACATCTTATTTAATTACCTATATGTATATGTCTATATTTTCATTTCTGGCATTTTGAGGATACATAAAAACCCGCACATGAGAAATTCTGACTCTTGTTAGTTTCGTGGTCTTGGACATATCATTGTGCATCAACCAAGTTCATTACTCTTTGTCATTAGAAGGATACTACAAATGCTAATTCTAGTTATTTTATAAGGTTATTTTAAATATAAAATGAAGTTGTATTGAAAATTAAACATGTTTTTAAACTGAGAAAGTGCTATGTAAATTTAACTCACCTAAATTACCATGAATCAGTTTCTCTGACCTATAGATGGAGGTTGGGTGAATCTGATTAACAAAGTCGTGGTATGATATAGAGAGACAACAGCAAGCCATGGAATAGAATAAGTCCCTGAATCTTCTATAATATTAATAGCTGAGACTTATAAGCTTACTGTTTCCAATGTTGCAATTATATGGGGTAGAAAAGATTACATGACTGTAAATCACCTTATGTAAGCAAAATTTTAGATGAATTTTCATTGTTTATTTATATTGCACAATCTTGACACAATACAATTACAGCAGATTCCTCATCTTTTGGAGAGAGATTTTTTATTATTAATCACTCATGCAATTCATGAAATGAATTTATTTTTTTCATATTCAACCAAAGCTGCTTTGCTCATTGACTTTTGTGCTTTCCAAGTTAGTTTCTATATGATTTATTTTTATCAGTTAGTGGATTCATGTTCTTCGTCCAGAGGATCATTGAGTGTCATTAAGTGATCGTTCCTCTGGGAAGTTTTGCAGGTCCTGTCAATAGTTTCTCCTGACCTTATTTCATTCTGATGGATTATTCTGCCCTTTGGCAATTAGAAATATTTTGGTCTGAAAACAAAATTGTTACTAAATCAGTAAACATTACTAATAAATCACCATTTATTTACATCAACATTTTTTTGTGGCAGCTAATGACTTTGATAATACAAGTACTTCACAATAGACTTCTTATTTCTCACCTATTTTAACAGCAGAATAAAGCAGATTTAATTCACACAATGGGGAGGGGAAAGGATTACATGGGGAAAGTTAATATTTTGGATTTTTCCTAAGATTGCCAGAATCTAAGTTACAAAGTTGTTCATCCATATAATTTGCTTTCTCCAAGACCTCTCTTTTGTGTTTATTTATATGTCAGTAGATACTCATATTCATAAGATTCAACAGTTGTATGATTCACTTGCAAAAGGAAATGCAGTAATCCTTATGCCCCAGGTACCAAAGCACCTAATTGAAATGCACTACAAGGAAAAGTCAAGTTTATTACCCTTGCCTACAACTTGCAGTGTGACATTTTGCTTTATAGCATTTGGAATCTTTCACCTCCCAAGAACAATGAACTTCAAAAACATAATACAAGTGGGAAAATTGCTTTAAAAATGTAATTTTAGAAATGATTCTTTGAAAATACTGTTAAATTAGAAAGTTTGGTGAAAAGATGAAACTAATATTTCATTCATCTTCTATTGATTCATATTTAAACCCAATGTAAAGTTCAGATGTTTAGGGGAAAGTTGGTGGAGAAACTGAGTAGATCAGGATGACTCCTCAAAGTTTAACTTAGTGTCATTTGTGTGTCTTTGATGAGTGGTTTATGATTTTTTTTTCTTTTGTTGGTTTTTATTGTCATTTTTTCCCATCAGGGTAAAATATCTTTTCAAGGAAAACAACACAATTATTAAATACTTAATTTCTTTGGAGGGGGTTCAATTTCTTCTTAATATGGAACACTTTACCCATGTAAAACACAGAAAATATTCAAATAATTCTGTTATAAAGGAGAGATAACCTAATTGAGCATAAGAGCAGTGATAATCCTAAATGTTAGCCTTTGGGATGCAGACAGATCTTTTATAATACAGTGACTGTGGGGCGGAGCAACATGGCGGCGAGGAGACGCTGCGAGTAAGATCTCCCATTAAAAAAAGTTAATAGGGAGGAAAAGCGGCAGGTCCCAGTGAGAACTGGGACACGGAAGATAAACGGACGACTCCAGCAAACTGCCCGAAGAAGAAAGTTGCCATAAAAGAGGACGAGAAGGGAGGGAAGCACAGAACCCTGCTCCCCTCCCCCGCCCACAAAGTCGGCACTCTCCGACCGGCAGAGAGGAGGAAACAACAAACCAAAACGGCCAACAAGAAAAACGGACACAGCAAGCGGGACTGTGAGTGGAAAGGAACTATTGCAGCCACCACACCCCGTGAACGGGAGCTGAGGCGAACCCTGCAGGATCCGCCGCGGAGGTGAGCTCCAGGCGCCATTAAAGAGAGCCCCGCCCCCCAGGAGGAGACCAGCACCAGCACACAGCCCCGGCCGCCCGGTAAGCTTGCGCGGAAAGTGGCGTGGATCCAGACCGGATCGCAGCTGCCCAGGTCCCCGCGCCTGCGACCTAGGCTTGCGGGGAGACGGCGGAGGCCCTCCCTGAGTGAGCAGGAACAAGGCGCCCAGGCAGGGGAGCGGGATTCAAAAGGCGCCATTCCCGCGCCACTGATCTGGGCTACAGCCCGCGTCCTGGAACTGAGGGCTTTGGAACTGAGACCCGGGGCACGAAATTAGGGGCGTGGGTTCCCCACGACGGTGGGGCACAAGGCAGACACAGCACCCCAAAGCCGTTGAGGTGTACCCTACCATCCCCGCTCTGCTCCCTGTCCCACGGGGTGGAAAATCAGCTCCCCAAGGGCTCTAGGAGAGATCTCTGGCGCCACCTAGCGACTTGACCCCAGCACAGGCTACTGAAGGAGCTAGTGGCCAGCTGGGGAGTTAGCCCACACCTGGCTCCTTCCGAACAAGTAGTCTGAGCCCACAGGGAGAGCGAGCACCCACAGCCTGGGCAGACCAGGCGCGCAGAAGAGTGTGCCTGAGACCAGACGCGCAGGGAGTGTGTCCCACATCACCATTTTAGAACAGGGACATTTCTTCAGTAAAGACTACCTGCCGAAGGCTTCCTCAGGAGCCAGAGGTGAGCGGGGGAAGTTCGCCCACGCCAGACCCCCTCTGGCCTGCAGTCCAAGCCCAGAGGGGAGCAGGAACCCACCGCCGGGGCAGACCAGGCGCACAGGGGAGTGTGTCCCCACATCGGCATTTTAGAACAGGGACCTTTCTCCATTAAAGGCTGCTTGAAACTGACAGATGACTCCTGGAAGAACCAGAGGGGAACAGAGAAGCCCACCCAAGATGCCGGCCAGTCCCAACAACACAGTGTCCCAACGCATACGGCAAATTAGAAAACAGACAGTAGGGAGGAGAAGAACCACACGCAACCTAGCAACTCTCCAGAGAAAAAGCACACCACAAAAAGACAGCCAGCCCCCAGATTGCAAAGACAATAACTTGGAAGAATTTCTGAGCCTTCCAGAAAGAGAATTTAAAATTGCCGTGATTAAAAAACTGACAGAAGTCATAAAGGAAAACAATGATAAGGGAAAAATAATCAACGATCAGAAGAATGCAATTGAGTCCCTAGAGAGGGAAAACAATGGTCAGAAGAAAGAAATTGAGTCCCTAAAGAGGGAAGTAAAAGAAATGCAGGAGATCAAAGAATTAATGGAAGAACTAAAGAATTCTGGGAAAAGCAATGAAAGCAGAATAGATGAAATGGAAGAACGAATAAGTAATCTTGAAGACACAGAAATAAAAAGAACCAAAACAGAAAAGGAAAGAGAAGTACGAAGGAAAAAGAACGAAGAAAGACTTCGGGAACTATCTGACTCCATGAGGAAAGGAAATATAAGAGTTATAGGAATACCAGAAGGAGAGGAGAGAGATGTAGGAACAGAGAAAATATTCAAAGAGATAATTGAAGAGAACTTCCCAAATGTGAAGAAGGAGCTGAAAATTGATATACAAGAAGCAAGAAGAACACCAAACTTCCACGACGAAAGGAAAAATACAGCAAGACACATAATAGTAAAGCTCCCAAGAATCCAGGACAAGGAAAAAATAATGAAGCTGGCAAGAGGGAAGAAACAGATAACATTCAAAGGAAAACCAATCAGGCTGACATCAGACTTCTCCGAAGAAACACTACGGGCAAGGAGAGAGTGGAGGGACATAGTCAACAGACTCCAAGAAAACAGATGCCAACCAAGAATACTCTATCCCGCAAAGCTCTCCTTACTCTTTGAAGAAAGAATATGGACCTTCCCAGACAAACAGAAACTCCGGAATTTCATTGCAACTAAACCCCCACTCCAAAAAATACTACAAGGAGTCCTAAAGCCAGAACCTCAGAGGGACGAATAACAATGAAAGAAGGCCAAAAAAAAAAAAAGTTATTAAAAGAATAAATAAATAAAATCAAAGGAAAGACAAACACAATGGCAAATACAGATGTTAACATATCAATATTAACTCTAAATGTAAATGGACTAAACTCTTCAATAAAAAGACACAGAGTGGCAGCCTGGATTAAGAAACAAAACCCAACCTTTTGCTGTCTCCAGGAAACACATTTAGCTACAAAAGATAAAAATAGGCTCAAAGTTAAAGGATGGAAAACAATCCTACAAGCAAATGGACCAAAAAGAAAGCAGGAACAGCTATACTTATATCAGATAAAACAGATTTCAAACTCAAAAGATAAAAAGAGACCCCAATGGTCACTACATTATGATCAAGGGGACAATACTTCAAGAAGAAATAACACTCATTAACATATACTCACCAAACGAAGGAGCACCAAAATATATCAGACAACTGTTGTCCTCTCTGAAAACAGACATCAGAGAAAACACATACGTAGTGGGAGACTTCAACACACCACTATCAACAATGGATAGATCAACAAGACAAAAAATAAGTAAAGAAACCAAAGCTCTAAATAAGGACCTAGAGCAATTAGGCTTAACAGACATCTATAGAACACTAAACCCCCAAAAAACGGAGTACACATTTTTCTCAAGCGCACACGGATCATTCTCCAGGATCGATCACATACTGGGGCACAAGACAAACATCAACAGATACACCAAGATTGAAATCATATCAACCATCTTTTCTGACCATGAAGGCATCAAACTAGAAATAAACCATAAAAAGAAGGCAAGGAACTTCCTACCTCATGGAGATTAAAAACCACACTACTGGAAGACCATTGGACTAATGAGGAGATCAAAGAAGAAATTAAAAAATTTTTTGAATTGAACGACAAGGAGGACACTAATATCCTAAATGTATGGGATGCAGCAAAAGCAGTAATAAGAGGAAAATATATAGCAATAGAAGCTCACATCAAGAAACAAGAAAGAACGCAAAGAAACAACCTCATCTCGAAGCTCAAAGATCTAGAAAAAGAACAACAAAAAAACCCCAAAACCAGTAGAAGAAAAGAAATAATAAAAACCAAAGCAGAAATAAATGAAATTGAAACTAAAAAAACAATCCAAAAGATCAATGAAACCAAGAGCTGGTTTTTTGAAAAAATCAATAAAATAGACAAACCCCTAGCCAGGCTCACAAAGGAAAAAAGGGAGAAAGCACAAATAAATAGGATCATCAATGAAAGAGGAGAAATCACAACGGACACAGCAGAAATCAAAAGAATAATCAGTAACTACTATGAACAGTTATATGGAAACAAGTTTAACAATCTAGAGGAGATGGACAAATTCCTACAACTCTACAATCACCCAAAGCTAGATAAAGAAGAAATAGAACACCTAAACAGACCAATTACAATTAGCGAAATTGAAATGGTAATAAAAAACCTCCCCAAAAACAAAAGCCCAGGACCTGATGGATTTACAAATGAATTCTACCAAACATTCAGAGACAATTAGTGCCTATCCTTCACAAACTCTTCCAAAAAATTGAGAAGGAAGGGACAATACCAAACATGTTTTATGAAGCCAACATTACACTAATACCAAAACCGAACAAGGACAACACAAAAAAGGAAAACTACAGGCCAATCTCCCTAATGAACACTGATGCAAAAATCCTCAATAAAATTTTAGCTATCAGAATCCAACAATGTATCCATAAGATAATTCACCACGACCAAGTTGGATTCATTCCAGGGGCACAAGGATGGTTTAACATCCGAAAATCAATCAACGTTATCCAACACATCAACAAAAAGAAATATAAAAACCATATGATAATATCAATAGATGCTGAGAAAGCTTTCGACAAAGTGCAACACCCATTCATGATAAAAGCCCTTGAAATTCTGGGGATACAAGGAACATACCTCAACATCATAAAGGCCATCTATGACAAGCCAACAGCCAGTATCATTCTCAATGGTGAAAAGCTGAAAGCAATTCCATTAAGATCTGGAACAAGACAAGGATGTCCACTCTCACCATTGCTTTTCAATATAATACTGGAAGTCCTAGCCAGGGCAATAAGACAAGAGAAAGACATCCAAGGAATCCAAATAGGAAAAGAAGAAGTCAAACTATCACTATTTGCAGACGATATGATATTATACATAGAGAACCCCAAAAACTCCACAGAAAAGCTAATTCAACTCATCAATCAGTTCAGTAAAGTGGCAGGATACAAAATCAACACGCAAAAGTCAGTAGCCTTCCTATACACAAACAATAAATCTGAAGAAGAAGAAATCAAAAAGACCATCCCTTTTGTTATTGAAACAAAAAAAATCAAATATTTGGGAATAAATCTAACAAAAGAGGTAAAGGACCTATACAAAGAAAACTATAAAACACTGTTAAAAGAAATAGAAGAAGACACAAAGAAATGGAGAGACATCCCCTGCTCATGGATTGGAAGAATAAACATTATTAAAATGGCCATCCTACCAAAAGCAATATACAGATTCAATGCTATTCCAATCAAAATTTCAATGTCATTCTTCAAAGAAATAGAACAATTATTGATGAAATTCATATGGAATCACCAAAAACCCCGAATAGCCAAAGCTCTCCTGAAAAAAAAAGAAGGGAATGGAGGCATCAGACTCCCAGACTTCAAACTATACTACAAAGCCATAATCATCAAAACTGCATGGTATTGGAACAAGAACAGACATACAGACCAATGGAATCGAATAGAAAATCCAGAAATAAACCCACAGATTTATGGTCAACTAATCTTTGACAAAGGAGCAAAGAATATGCATTGGAGCAAAGAAAGTTTGTTCAATAAATGGTGCTGGGAAAACTGGGTCGCTACATGCAAAAGAATGAAGCTTGACCACCACCTCACACCATACACAAAATAAACTCAAAATGGATTAAAGAACTAGACATAAGACCTGAAACCATAAAATATATAGAAGGAAATATAGGCGAAACACTACGTGATTTGCACATCAAAGACATCTTTACAGACACATCACCCAAAGCAGTGATAGTGAAGGCAAAGATAAACAGCTGGGACTACATCAAATTAAAGAGCTTTTGCACAGCAAAAGAGACAATAACAAAAACAAAGAGAAACCCCACCAACTGGGAGAACATTTTTGCACCCAACACTAATGATAAAGGACTGATCACAAAAATCTGCAAAGAGCTGATGAGACTCAACAACAACAAAGAAAATAATCCAGTCAAAAATGGGCAGAAGAGCTTAAAAGAAACTTCTCTGAAGAGGAAATGCAAATGGCCAACAGGCATATGAAAAAATGTTCAACATCACTTGTCATCAGGGAAATGCAAATCAAAACTACCATGAGATACCATCTTACACCAGTGAGAATGGCACATATTAAAAAATCTAGCAACAACAAATGTTGGCGAGGGTGTGGAGAAAAGGAACTCTTCTGCACTGTTGGTGGGAGTGCAAACTGGTCCAACCACTGTGGAAAGCTGTATGGAGATTTCTGGACCTACTAAACATAGAGCTTCCATATGATCCAGCAATTCCACTCCTAGGTATTTACCCAAAGGATACAGAAACATCAATTCCAAAGAACACCTGCACCCCTATGTTTATAGCAGCACTATTTACAATAGCTAAGCTTTGGAAACAACCCAAATGCCCAAAATAGATGACTGGATCAAGAAGATGTGGTACATATATACCATGGAATATTACTCAGCATTCAAAAAAGATAAACACATGCAATTTGCAGCAACATGGATGGCGCTGGAAGGGATCATGCTCAGCGAAATAAGCCAAAAAGAAAAAGAAAAATACCGGATGGTCTCACTCATAGCAGGAATCTAGAAAACTTAAATAAGGGACCAGGAAAATGAATAACTACAAGAAAGTGAAAATCAAAATCAACAAAAAACTATGAACCAGAGACACTTTTAGGGGGGCGGGGGTGGGAGGGGAGGGATTGGGGTCAGAATGGGGGGGCTGCAATTGTATGGGGAATATAACAATAAAATTTATTAAAAAAAAAATAAAAAAAAAATAAAAAAGTGTAAAAAAAAAAAAAAAAAAAAAAAGCAGCCAGGTTCTTATAAAGCCAGACACATGGGCCCGGGGTTCCCCCATTTTTGACTCTCCGCCAGCTCGCAGCATCCGGCCAGCTCTGAGAGTGCCTTTGGGTTTCCAGGTCGGAGGATTGGGTAGGACGCATTAAAGACTTTATTTCCCTATTTTCTCCCTGAGTTGTACATTTTCCTTATTTCCTTTTCCCTTGTAAATAAACCCTTTATTAACCTTTAAAAAAAAAAAAATAATACAGTGACTGTGATAGAGAAAATGAGTTCTCAACTGCACCCAGCACTATATTGAGAACTTTACACACACTGCATCATTTCATCCTCACATCAATACAGGGAGATGGATTTGTTATCCTCATTTTACACATGAAGAAATCAAGGACAGCCCTACAAGTATGTTCTACATTCTGTCATAAACATGCTCCCATGGGATCTGTCAACTCAGACCCCAGAAAAGCTTCTAAAAAACCACCTAAAGTAAACCTATCAGTAGAAAAAAAAAATCTGCTCTCTATGCAGACACTGTTTTCAAACTACCACATCCTTGTGTCTCCTCCTGTCCCCTTTTCCAGCTTCCAATCAAGTTTCTTTTAATCCCTTCTTATATTCAAATTATGGAGTCAATGCTGAAGAGGTGGGCTATATTTCTACCTACCAAGGCAACTTACAAATTCCTATCTTTATCAGGATCTGATTCCAAGTTGGCTGGTTGTTTATTTTGTTTGTTTTTGTTTTTAATAAATGGGGATTTTAGTCCTTTAAACTCTCTATGTCAGGGAGGGGTGGAGGGACAGAGTAAGGGAGGGAGGGGGAGGGGAGAAAGAGAGAGAGAGAGAGAGAGAGAGAGAGATCAAAGAGATCAAAATCCAGAATTTCACTCTTAACACAGTAGCAAAGATCGACCGCAACTATGGCATTAAGCCTGAGTTCTAGAAACAAAAGATTAAGAGATTGAATACCCCACAACTTCAAAACCCCAATTTTCATAAATTCATTATGTAAAAACAAATAAATGCTCAGGAACTGGTCCAAGCCTTTCAAACAACATTTAAAGCATCCTGCCTTTCCCCACTATTTTATATTTTGTATGAGAAATTGAAAAATAAACTCAATTCTAAAAATGCCTACAGGCCAAAAAATCAAAATGGAACTGATTCAGAGAGGCCACCCCCTCCATCTCTGCTGTTTAAGGAAATTGCTCATGGAGTTGCTGCTTTGGATGCAAAGCCACCTGAAAGTTTCATGAGATCAAATACCAAAGAAATACTATAAATAAATCAAGAACTTAAGACTGAATAATCTTACTATTCTCACCATTTGCAATCTCAACAATATAAACAATAAATCATTATCAAGTCCATAGAACTACTTACAAATTACAGAGAAGTCATCCAGGATTTGAATTCAACTGTTAGGCTAAAACCCCAGGAGACAAAACTGTCCAGGACTATCTCATAATTAAAGGGATATTTCACTTCTCTGAAGACTGGAACTATCAAGCTCTAAAACTATGAAGTAAATAATACTGTTTACATATCCCCAGTCCAGCTTTTTATCTATTTTAATATAACACTTATGCAAGTATCTTTATAATTCATAGGGTACCTGGATGTCATTTCAGGGAAAAGAAAAACTATATTTACCTGACTTACATGTCAAAGAGAATGTTTTACTTAGTTAAGAACTGACACACATGAATCCATGGTATGTTAGAATTGAGAATAAACAACATTTTCTGTAGGCTACATTGTTTTTTAAAAACTTTGATCGGCAACGTTAATGTTCCTTTCTAAGGGAAAAAGTACTCAAGTGGCCAGCAGGGACAGCTTAGAAAGTTAGAAGAGCTACAGAATTTTTTTAACTGGACCATAAAAATCTACTCAGAGCCAGACATACATTTCCTTAAAGAAATGGACTGTCCAAATAATGTGGCCCAACAGAAACTCCCTGATGAAAGCGCCAGAAGCCAGTTGCAAAGAGAATGAGAATTACCCACTGAATTGGGTGCCTGGACCCAACTTGGATGTGCATGTTCCACAGCAAATGATGGGTTCTCTTTGAGTCTGCAGTTCTGAAAGTGCATGGTACGTGCATGCAATGATCATGCCCCAACCCCTTCTAGGCAGCTAGACAGAAGGTTGTGGAAGACAGCCAAGGTCTCTGCTTCAAGGATCCATAATGAACAATGAAATGAACTATAAAAATGAACTAGCAATTGAAATAATGTATATGACGAGAATCAACTCAGGCATGCTCACAGGGAACCTGGTGAGATAGAGCGATAACTTTCTGAATGGGGGGCCTTTAAGCTGAGACCTGGATGGCGGGAAAGATCCAGGGAAGAGGCTATTAGGAAGAAGGGGCTGGTGTACACAATTTGTACAAAAAGACACATTTGCCTACTTCCCTGGTGGTGCAAAGGGTTAAGATGCAACCTATGAAGCTATCTGCAGCCACTGCAGCACAAATTCAATTCCCGGACAGGGAGCTACCCACATACCACAACAAACCTCTCCTGACTTGCCTGCTGCTCCCCTTAGAGGTGTATTTCACAATCTGCCTGTTCTCCTCCCCACTCTGTCTCTGATGAATCCTCTCACCCACCCACCCCCCACACCTCTGGCCTGTACCCCAGTTCTTGTATGCATAAATAAATAAATCTTTTTTTAAAAAAAACACCTTTGCTTTGAAACAGGAGATGTAGACATCTTTCTCCCTGTCAGCCCCCATCTTTGACCAACAATCAAAATGAAGATGCATATTTGGAGTTATTTGATAAGAAAGACAAGCCCCAACCCAGCCTGGAAGGGATTTGCTTTCTTTTGCTTTGAAAATGTGGGTTAACAATGATAATGCCCTCCTCAACTTTCTCTGGAGCGTTGCTACGGTGACACTGTAATTCAAAGGACAGAATATCAATAAAGCCAGGATGTACAGGAATGTAAACAGGCTTTAAAAAAATAGTCCAAGTGTTTGTTAAATAGACCACAACGGGACAGGTCCATTATCATTGCAGAAAGCTCTGTACTTAGTATGTCCAATTATCTAAATAGCTCAAAAACATAATCAATCCATCAGTAGTATTCAGCTTTCTAGCTCTGATATCTGATTGTGAATTCTCTGTGTTTATTCATATTTCTGCCAAATGTCGATCCAGAAATGTATTAGCATCTGCCAGTGATGAATAAACATAAGATTGTGCTCCTCCTGCAGTTCCTAGTCAGCCTGGTGAACAAGGGCTTGTCCAATGCATACTCCATAAGAAGTTTCTTCATATCACAGAAATGTGTTCTTTTCTTTAATAGAGTCAGCATAGTCAAGGAGGACTCTACCCTTAAATCTTTAGCTTTTAGTGCCTCTCATCTCCCCTTGCAGTGCCTCTCTTCTTTCCTCGCTCAGCCTACCCAGAGTTATGCATTTTAAAAGACCAGCTCTGGTTGCTTTCTTATCCTTCAGTTTTCTTAATAGGCATATACTTCTGGGATTCTAAAGACACTGGTTCTGAAAGCCTCTGGGGCTGAGAGCATGTGGCAGTGCTGGGCAAAGGGGAGCACGGTTGTGAATGTGCTGGCAATTCTGGGAGTCTTTCTTTGTTGGGTAACCTGCAGTGGAGTTTGCTGAATGCCTCTTAATTAGTACCTTCCATACATTAGTTGGGGAATTCGATTGTTCTGATGACAGGGCAACAAAAGACAGGCTTCCTTGGTAGAGATGAATGAGACCACGGGTGCTATGTGGCCATACCAATATCATGCATTTTTCTTGACACCTTTACAAGGTGAACATCAGAAGATCTTCACAAATCTTGCAGCCCAGCCTAGATGTTATGCTCTGTGAGCTGTGTGTCATCTTGGATCTTACTACAGTTGTTTTTGTGGCAAATGTTCTCCAATCCAAGTTGCAATGTAGCTGAGCAGAATAGGATCAGAAGTTCTTTCTGTCAACCAGTTTGAATATGCAAATGGATTTCCAGAATAGTTGTCAATAGTAGTCCTTATTGGGGTATGAGGGGCCCTGATGAATCACCGAGGTCTCCAGTTTATATAGAAAAACGTGGCACAGTCATCATGGTCTTACAGCATATTTAAGAGACAAAAGCATTTTCAGTGTTATTTCCCTGACCACAGTGTGTGTGTGTGTGTGTGTGTGTGTGTGTATGCGAGAGAGTTAAGAGATGTTTGTATTTCACAAATGCCCCAGTGTTGTTTTGTTACTTACCTATTAATGTCTACTAACCTAAACTACGTGTTCCCACTTACTCAGAGAGTGTTGTAATACAAGTGATTACAATAAAAACCCTGTCACTCTGATCAGAGTGAAATCTCACTATTTGTGAAGCATTCTAGCCTCTTTTCTATCTTCTCATTTGCTCTTCCAGCTATTGGTTACCCTTCTCCAAATAATGAACTGCTACTTGTCCTTTAAGGCCAGTTTAAATGTCATGGCTATAGAAAAGTCTTTCAGATCCCCAGACAAAGCCATTGCCTTTTCTTCCGGCTACCTGACAGTTTTGATATACTACCACCAAAGTGCTTAACACTGAATTTGGTAACTATTTGTTCACATATTTGCCTCATTTATAGAATGCAAGCCCCGAAGTTAGCTGGCAGGCCTGTTAGTGAAAGAATTAGTCAGCAACTGACTAAAATTTTATGCTCTTTAGTGAGAAAACTAGTTTCTAAAGAATTGTAAAATATTTTCTTGGCTAAACTGTTTTCCTTTTTACATACAGATCTTCAAGTACACACATTGTATCCTTTTTATCTCATGGACTCAAATCTAACACCTTCTGTGGAGTAGCACCGTGAATAACTGAACAGTTGTCACTTTCAAATTGAAAATATTTCCACAACACCATACTACCTGCTGGAATTCAAATACATTAGGATCCTTAAAAATCAAAGATTTGAAAAAAAAAATACAAAATGAGAATTGTGTGTTCTGGGAAGTGAGAATGTAGACTTTGCATTTTCATCCGAATTTGCAGAGATGTGTCTTCTAAAATTGGTTAAGTCTGTGTTTTCTGTAAGACCAAACTCGTGAGGGCACTCTATGTAACCTCTCTATGTAACCTATTAGTGGCAGACATATTCATGAGCTCAATCTCTCTCTTTTACTCTGACTCTCACTCTTTATCTGTTGTGTTATCACAATTCATTGAGCCTTTCTTAATTAACTCAGACTGTATTATGGTATTTGTGAACATATTTGCCTCCTTTTCCCATATTAGCAATTCTCAACCAGGAGGGGTTTTTGCCCCCAGGGACAATTGATGATGTCTGCAGAAAATTATTGCTTCCTACATTCAGGGAAAAGGGTGGAGGTGGTTCTGTAATCTAGTGGGTAGAGGCCAGGGAAGCTGCTAAATATCCTACAGTGTACAGGACTGCCCCACAACACAGAATTAACCAGCTCATAATGTCAAAAATGCAGAGGTTGAAAAAGATGGCCCTAGACTAGAAACAATTTGAAGGCAGGAAATGTGTCTCAATTAATTGCTAAGTTTTTTTGATTCTTCAGAGTTTAACACAAAACTAATCCCATCTGTGTTTAGAGAATGTTTGATAAATGAATAATTGAATAAATGAATAATAACTGATTGGCTAGGTGGATCGATGGATGGGGAGGCAGATAAATGAATCAATTGATCAATCTAGGACCATTTTTCAGCCTTTTCAATTCTTGGCAGCATTTCCTTTCCAAGTCAGAATTGCTATTTATTATCCGAATTACAGAGTAATCAAGCCACCCATCAAGATACTGACCTGCCTAGCTCTCATTTGAAGCATCTACTTGAACCAGACATCTTGAGACGTTTCATTCTCAGCAAATATTACTAGCCCTTTCCTGGTTGTTTGGTAACAGGGTCATTTGTATGCTCTCCGTTTGTGCTGGTCACGTGCTTCCCCTGTTTTATCATCTATATTACAGTTGTAATGCTTCTCATGGATGCACTATTTACTGAGACTGTTGAAGAAGCTGATGAGACTATCACTTTAAAAACCCAGTGAAGGCTTTGCCCCTGGGTTCCTCTTAGTCAATAGTACTTGGCCATGATCTCTGAGTTCAAGAATAAATGCATTTTCTTTTGGTCAATCTTTTTGGTCATTTTCTTTTAGTCATTTCAATTTGGTCATTTTCTCTTGGACATATCTTTCGACCAACTGCTTTGTGTTTGAGTTTGTGATTTTATTTTTTTTTAAAGATTTATTTTTATTTATAAAAGAACCAAGGTACAGGCCGGATGCACCAGAGACAGAGCGGGGTACAGAACAGGCAGACTGACGAAATACACTGCTGAGGTGAGTAGCAGGCGAGACAGGAGAGGTTTGCTGCGCCATGTGGGTTGCTCCGAGGCTGGCGGGGATTGAACCGTCACTGCAGAGGCTGCGGATAGCTTCACAGCACTGCGCTCAACCCGCTGCGCCACCAGGGAGGCCCTGAGACTGCGATTTTAATAACTATCAAGTGTTTGTTGAGATGAGAAAAATATTTCTACATTTATTCTAAGAAGGTCCCTCAAACAAAAACTGTCCTGAGGTCTCTACACCCTATTCCCCCCAACTGGTATTATTTCTGCATTTGCTACTACAAGTGCCCTGTGGATTTTAGGAAAAAGAGTATGTGAGTTGCATATGATTTTTCTGTCCATTTTCTGAAGTGATTTCCATCTGTGCACACGCATGTTGCATTAGGAACAAGGCCTTGTCACTGAAGATAGCACCACCATCCAACTTGTGTTGCTGTCCTTCCATTCTTGTTGGTTCTACCACTCAGAACAATGAAAAAGGATTTATTTACTTATTTAATTTTATATTTAAAATAAAAATAAGAATCATGGTATGCACAAATGCACAAACACATACTCCATCCCTAGAAATAGAGAAGTCATTTGGAGTGCTTGAAATTCCACACCTAAGGAGACATGTGGGAGAACATTCTCTAAAGAGCCCTATGCCTAGTTATGCAAAAATAGGAAGATAAACTTAAAATCTAAGATGAAGGAAAAGATGGAGGTCTAGGTATCATGGCAAATTTACATGCCAAATTTATGCTTTACCAAGAAGGTTTTTTTTTTTTCACTGTGAGATATACATGAACTGTTGCATGAAAATGAATGTGTAATATTTCAAGACTAAAGTAAATAGCCACCAGGTAGCCACAACAACCTAGGAGACAGGACATGATCATATGTGAGATGTCTTTTTGTGTTCATGCTTCTCCCCCTAGTTCCCCATAGTAACTGCTATTCTGAGTTTTGTGTTGATGATTTATTTGCTTTTGGGGGTAATTTTACTTTATGTGTGCTTTAATAAGCAATATATTATTAAGTTTTACTGGCTTTTAAAAAATAGATGCAGCCATATAGTATCTTTTTTTATTTTTTTTCTGTGATAGTTCTTTCACTCAGTCTTATATCTTTGAGACTTATCAATGTGGATGTCTGTAGCTGGAGGTCATTTATTCCATGTGTGAATACACTATTATTTATTTATTCATTTCACTCTGATGAAGATTTCAGTGGTTCCTTTTTTCTTTTTTACAAATGCTGCTGCATAAACATTTGGAAATCTACAATATGGTGCAAAAATTTCTCTAGGATATGTGTTTGGCAATACAGCTATAGGATTGTAGAGAATAAGAATGTGCTGGTTATAAAATAACAGCAACAAATTTTTGTGGCTTAACTAATAGAGGTTTACTGTTCTCTCCTGTTGTGTGTATATCAGGGGTGGGCTGGGGTTTGCTCCATGTCTTCTTTAATCCAGGGCCAATCAAAAAGAGAAACCCCAAAGGGTATCATTGTTAGGGTTATATAGAAGAAAAAGACCACAGCATAAACAATTGCCAAGTAAATGCTTCTACCCAGAAGTGATGTGCATCATTTTCTTCCACATTTTATGTGCTAAAATGAGTCACAGCCATGTATGAATTCAACAGGTGAGGATGTAAACCCCCTGGAAGGGGCAGAGAAATGTACCAGTCTTTTTGGTGCCAGTAATACAATTTGCCACCGTGTGTATTCAACTTTAGCAGGGAGGTTAAACTATTTTCAGAGTGGTAGCATCAAACTGCACTTGCACCAACAGGATCAAATTTCTGTCTATACCTAACCTATACTTGCTATTACCTGACTTTTAAATTTTATTGGTCCAATGAGGGTGAAGAAAGTCCTGTGGTTGTTTAAATTTGCTTAGTTCTAATTATTTATGAGACTGAAAATCTTTTCATATTTATAGGCCACTTAAAAAATTATGAGAAGTTTCTTATCTATCATTTTGCCTTTTGTTCTACTTGATGGGATGAATGTCTCCATCATTATTTTCCTACTAGCTCACAAGATTCCCTTCTCTGGTTGTTCATGCTTTCTCAATTTTGTGTTGCAAATGTCTTCAACTTATTTTGAAATAAGTTTAAATTTACACATATAAGTTACAGAAAGTTTATTCAGAGATATACTCTTTTGCTCAAGATTCATTTTTCTGAACCTTTTGAGTATAAGTTGGAACACGATGCCCTATTATCTCATTATACTTTGGTGTATTTCCTATTTGTAAGGGTAATTACAGTACATCTGTCAAGGCCAAAAAGCTTACATTGATCTAAGGTTGCCATTAAGCCAAAGTGCCATTTATGTTTTGCTACTTTCCCTGACAATATTCTCGAATAAGCCTAGGGTCTAGTTAAAAGACATATTTAGTTCTTTGCTCTTTAGTCTTCTTCAGTCCAGAACAGTTCTTGTCTTTGTTTCACTTCATCCCTTGATATTTCAGGACCAAGTCCCTTGCAGATTATCCCTTACTATGGAATCTCATCTTTTTTTCCTGGTTCTTGTTTTTTGAGAGGAATTCTACAAAAGTCATACCATACTATTCTCAGTGTATCATATCAAGAGGCACAGAAGACTAATTTGTCCCATTGCTGGTGATGTTAACTTCTGTCACTTTATAAGGATCATGTATGTTAGGACCCTTCACTGTAAAATTAATTGTATAAGGTGTTGTACTTATAGTTAATTTCTAAGTATCTTACAAGGAGATTCTTAGAAATTATGTATGTGTACTGTGCCTCATTCACCCATCAGATTTAGCATCTATTCATGTTTCTTTCCTGACATAACTGTGACAGTGGTGCTTGCCAAATGGAGATTTTCTAATTCAAAGTAGAATTACTAGCTGGCATTCTACTGCAAGGTAGGGAATTCCCCTCCTTTCCAATTCATTAATTAATCAATCAGTGTTTTTACTAATATCTGCATAGACTTGTACAGTTCTATTTGAATAAAGTTTGCAGTCTTTTACTATCATTGTGTATTGCCAGGTCAAGTTATCCAAGTCATGGCCAACAGCAGTCCCTTTGCACTGACCTCTGTGACTTTTGATGTGTCCCCATCATTCTCTGAGCATTTCCTTTCTGGCTCAACTAAATACATATGGAGGGCTGATCTTAAATTTCCCCTGTTGAGTCAGCCATTTCTCTAGAGAGTGCAGGTTTTTTTGGTGGAAAATGGTATTTAGAAACCAAGATCTGGGGCCTCCCTGGTGGCACAAGGGATTAAACACCACTCTGTGAAGCAATCTGCAGCCTCTGCAGCACAAGTTGGATCCTCAGCCAGCTAGGGAGCAACCCACATGGCGAAGCAGACCTCTCCTGTAATGCCCGCTGCTCCTCTCAGCAGTGTATTTCAGTAGATATGCCTGTTCTGCTCCCCACTCTGTCTCTGGTGATCTTCTCACACATCCCCCACCCCCACGCCTCTGTCCTGTACCCCATCTCTTGTATGCATAAATAAATAAATCTTAAAAAAAAAAAAAAAGAAACCAAGATCTGGGTATTCACTTGAATCGCTGATCACTGCTGCCTGGTACCATTGTTTATAGGTCCTCTAATAAGCACAGAGAGGAAATATAAGTCTCTTTGTGTGTATGCATACACATATCTTTATGTTTTTAGTTCTGGGTAGATAATTAAAACCCAGGAGTTTACACTGATAATCTTAAATGCTACTCAAACATCACAGTTTTCTAGCCATTCTGTTCCATGTTCATAACTCCCTTCTCTAGCTATGGAAAATCTATATACTTATGACAACCCAGTTTTTCTATATGTAGCACAATTTGTAGATGAGTCAGCCCAAAAGTGAACAAAAATACACAGAACATTTTCCTCTATGTGTCTCCACTCTGTACGGAAATGCAAGCCAAAAGCTCCACAAAAGAAGGAAATGGAGTAAGAAGGAGAGTCTATTTAGAAATCTCAACCCCAAACATAATCCCTGTCCTTTTGAGGTAATCACCCAAGGTCAGGCCCAACATATTCATAAGCGTTCATCAGAATCTCAGATCTCCACAAGGGAGAATGAGAACACAAAGAAGTACTTAATTTTCATGTAGGCAAATTCATCAAACTTTCCTTTTATAGTTTCTACATTTTTTTTTTTATCCTGTTTAAGAATTCAACTTCTACTACCAGAACAGTAAGATATTCTCAAATATTATTTTTGACTTTCATGTTTAGGTCTTTTCATGTCCCTGGAATTGATTTTTTTTTTTTTACTGTGGTATGAATTTGGGTTCCAAATTATTTCTTTTTCCATATGGATACCCAACTGTCTCAGCAACATTTATGGAAATGTCCAACCTTTCCCCATCAACCTGAAATATTATTTCTGTTATATTTTTAGTATCTATACCGTTCTACTAGTGTATTCCCCAATTTCTTTCCTAACACCATACTGTTTTTATCACTAGAGCCAACAGTTTATAATTTGAAGGCCCCAAATGAAATGAAAATGCAGAGACTTTGTTCAAAATTATTTAGAATTGCATAGGGTAAGGTGATAGTGTAGTGACACTGGAACTTGGGTGGTGAGTAAAACATGTACACATGTTGAGATGTGAAGCTGTACCCATGAAATGATATAGTTTTGTAAATCAGTGGTAAGTCAATAAAACTTTATCTCAAAAAAAAAAAAACAAAAAGCCACAGGAATTTCACAACAATGACCACACAGCTCTAGGGCAAGCACAGGGCATCTTCAGGCACAGGCTCTGTTTGATATTATAGGTTACACACCCATTAAGCCAGCCCCCATTAGAGCTATATAATATGCTTTACTATGTTGGTTAAGGAATTGTCCTACCATAGCATCTTTATTCTAGTATGTGACAGCCAGTTCGTTTTTTTTTCTGTAAGAATCCATTAAACACCAGCTATAAAGATCTCTCCCCTAAAATAAGTCTACCTCTCAAATTGTGCTCTTCCAAAACAGCACTTTTTTTTCTTTTCTATATACTGCCTCAAGGAAGTATCACAAACGCCATGTACTAAACTATCAGAAATATATTGTTTCACTGTTTTGGAGGTTAATGGCCAAAATCAAAGTGTTGCAGGATCATGCTAGCTCTGAAATCTGCAGGAGATCATCCTTCCTTGCATTTTCCCTATCCCAGTGGAAAACCCATCCTGGGCATTCATTGAAAGCCAGATGCATCACTCAGTTTTCTGCTTCTGCTTTTTTGTAGGGCTCCCCCTGTGTGTATCCTGTATTCACAGTGCTGTCTGCTTAGGACACCTGTCACATTAGATTAAGAGTCTAAACTAAATTAAGAATTTTATGGGGATTACACCTTAGAGGAGATATCAAACATTGTACAAAAATGAGCAATGATATAAAAATACATATATATATATATAAAATCATTTAAATAATAATTTAAAAATAACCCATCTTAAAGAAGATCCATCTGCAAAGACCCTATTTCCAAAGAAAGCCAGATTGTGAGATACTTGACATTAGGATTTCTATGTATTTGGCAGAGGCAAGGATAGAGGACACAATTCAACTCCTATCAGATATCATGAACTTTAGAGCTAAGTATGAAATTCACTGATAACAGTTATGAGTCCCATAACTGACTTTTTTCTTCATCTTATTTATTAGTTCTTAGTCATATTTTATTTTGACCCAGCTAGTTATTTATTTCCATTTCTATTATATGTTTCTTTGCCTGGGTTATCTTTGTTAGAATTACCTTCAGTCTTTCCTGGAATTGTGAAGGGGATAGGATGTCCCCTTCCAACAAAACAACAAAACAAAGTCAACAAAAACAGATTTTATGGACTTTACCCCCGCCCCAGACCAAAGCGATCCAAGGCACCAAGGGCCACAAATCCCATAATGTCATCACCATCTAAGGGAAGATTGCTGGGAAATGAGGGCAGAGTTATGCAGCCAGTCTTGGTGTACAACCAGGCATGTGGGCCTTGCTGGTTCTTGGTTTTTCATAGGTCTTCAGTTTGCTATTGGGGTCCCAGCTCAGCAAAACTGGCAGGACACATTTACCAACTTATCTCTCTCTGTTTCTCCCTGGATTATCCTTTTCTTCATTTCCCCTTTTTTTTTTTTTTTTGTAAATAAACCCTTTATTAGACTTTTTGTGTGTGCCTTCACTTGAGTCTCATTATAAGTCCCAGTTAAGCATGCAGGTGAGGACCCACACTCAGGCCAATCCACTTCACATTGGGCTCACCCTGTAAGAGAATGGTGCAAGCAATGAGTATATATTTTAAATTTCAGAACTAAACTTTGTGTTATTGTTCATTTGCTACACAACCTGCCTATATATGCACTATATTTCTTTTCAGAACACGTGATGTTTTCTCATTTCAGGTATACAGTTAAACTGCCTGTATTTACACACATTTCACCTTTTTGAAGTAGTATAACCACCTCACTTCTCAGCTTTCCAAATTTTAAAATGAAAATGAAAGTCATAGGGGCCTCCCCGGTGGCGCAGCGGTTGAGCGCTGGGTTGCGAAGCTGCCTGCAGCCTCCACAGTACCGGTTCGATCCCCGGCTGCTCCCCGGCCACCAGAGGAGGGTCCCACATGGCGCGCAGACCTCTCCTGCCGCCCGCTGCTCCCCTCAGCAGTGTACTTCATCAGTCTGCCTGCTCTGCTCCCCGCTCTGGCTCTGGTGAATTCTCTCACCCTCCCGTGCTTCTGACTGTACCGTGTTTGTATGAATAAATAAATAAATACATCTTTAAAAATATAAATAAATAAAATGAAAGTCATAAGGATTTTGAGTACCCGGCACAGGATAAGTACTCATAAAGTTAGCTTCTGCTAGATATTGTTGTATACTTAAAATGCCTAGTAACAATGCATATATAAATTTTGTAAAGTATCAAGCATCTCTGTTCCAAGTGGGTTAAAAGTGAATTCATTTATCCATTTATTCAACAGGTATTCATTGAATAACTCATAAGTGAGGGGGTTGGGCTCCCCCAAAGGGCCAGATAAGCTTTTCTTGATGTGCCCAGAGTAGACCTCTCATGATAAGGGAACTAGAGGTCAATGCAGGCTCAGAGCCTCAGGAGGTCTATTACCATTACTTGAAGAATGCAAATTGTTTTACCTTAAAAGCAAAGATACCCTGGAGGATGAGAAGAAGCTTTTCTCCTTATCTACACCTTTTGTTCTTTGACTAACTGAAAGTAATCTCTGCTTGCCCTTTGTGACTTAGAAGTCAGTTTTGTTTTGTGGCAAGGGGGTGGAGTGGGAGTCTCATCCAGTTGTAGATAGATCCATGAATAGGTGCTCTTTGTCTGAGGTCCTCTTACTCTCACAGTAATAATGAGGTCATCTATTAGCACACAACTGAGGGGTATTCCAGTACCCACAAACTTGTATACACTAGAGGAATCTGCCCATGGTGACACAATGACAAAGGAAGCAAACCCTTAGTGTGACATATCTTTAATAGAATTAGTGTGCATAGAGAAAAGGAGGAGAAAGAATATTTGTTTCCCTGTAAACACCCCAAATTACCCATCTTCTTGTGGACAAATGCCCAAACAGGGTCAGCCTGAAGTGGGGCCACTGAGGCCTGAATGCTTGCCACAGTCTAAAGAATCTTCTGGCCAGGAACAGTAGGAAAGGAGTTCTGAAAGGTGGGTGTAAAGAAGTATAACGTCAGGATAAATGCTGCCATTGTCAGTTTCCCCACAAGCCTCTAACCCACATGTGCCTTCCAAGTGTCTCTTTGTTTTCTTCCACATGCCTCCCTCCCAGCCTCACAAGATGCAAAGTGAGCTACAGAAGCAAGAACTCTCTTCTTTTTTCTCTCTTTTCTTCCATGTTATATACCTTCACCAGGCCACTCAGTTCTGCCCCACTTGGGGCAGATAGCTCCACGAACAGGGGGTGGCATGGTATTCCCTTTTAATGGACTTGCCTCCCTCTTATGGAGATATCTCTGTAAAAATCCCTTATCTTTCATGTCAAAGAGTCTCCCCCTCTCTATTCTTGATGGCCAAGGACCCTAAATGCCATATAAGTAACCTTGGTCTGCTCCACTATTCTTTGTAATTTACAGCAATGTAAATTATATAAATTCTTTCTACATATGTTATTAAATTGCTTTTCCTTTGCTCACACATCTGATCCAGTTTCAATCAGTCATCTAGCCAAAGAAGATCCCACAGGGTGGGGAATTTTCCCCTGTGTCACAACATAAGTGATAGGCATTTCCTAAGTACACTTATTTGTGCTTTAATCCTATATCAGTAACCAGCACATTGTTAAATACTCAGTAAATCAATGTTCAATGAATAAAAACAAAGTCTCTGTAATCAAAGTTAATAATCTAGCTGAAAGAAAGATGCATTGACTTAATACTTCATATCAAGTACAGTCATATTCTATGAAGAAAAGTAAAGTAAGACAGTGAATGAGAAATGGGGTGGGAGTCAAACACCATTTTAGAAAGTGAGGACAGAGCACGGACCATTGAAGAAGAGGGGATATTTAAGGAGAAGCCAGAATGCCTGAACCCCTGCCAGGAAGATGAAACAAAATGTAAAACTCTGAGGTGGCAGTGTACTTGGCAGTTTTGAGGAACAGCAAGAGGCCATTTAGTTAGTAAGATCGAAAGTTCTTTCCACTTGAGCTCTCTACTAATTCCAAATGCTACAATTATATAAATGTAAAATTAGGACAGTTTGTAGTACAGGAGTTCAAAGAAGGAAGGAGAATGACTGTACCTTTCTAAGTGTGATCAGGAAAAGGAAGTATCAGCATCTCCAGGAACTTGTTAGAAATGCAGACTTTCAGGTAACCTCCTGGTGGTGAGGCTCAGGAAGTGGCCCTTTAACAGATTCTCCAGATTTCTGTGCCTGTCTGAGTTGAACTTAAATAGATAAGCCTATCTCCTGGGCCATTTAGAGTGCAGACCCTCAGACCATAGGTCTGGGTTGGAGCGTGAGAGTCTGTATTGTTTTCAAGCTCCCAGGTGAAGTGGATACTATCAATCCACAGACTATAAACCCTCCTAAGGATGGAGGCCGGCCAACTTTTCCTGCAAAGGACCAGATTGTAAGTAGTTTAGTTTAGAATTTGCCAATCTACAGTCTCTGCTGTAACATGAAAGGAGCCACAGACAATACATAAATGAAAGGTAAGTTGCCATAAAACTTTATTTATGGACACTGACATTAGAATTCATGAAATTATTATGTATCTTGAAATATTTTTATTTTTTTTTTCAGTCATTCAAAAAATGGGAGAGTCATTTTGAGCTCACAGATCATAGATTGCTGACCCTTGGCCCAGAATGATTTTAAACAGGACAGGGTTTCCTTGTCCCCTGGTTATATACCTGTGCCTAGCATGTATAAAGAAGACAATTTAATAAGATAAATTTTCCAAATGAGGTAAAAGAACCCTTCAGGGACAATGTTTTCTCAATGTTAATAGCTTGTAAAGAATTAATAAAGGGGCCTCCCCTGGTGGCAGAGCAGTGAGTGCAGGGCTGTGAAGCTGCCCGCAGCCTCTGCAGTGCTGGTTCAATCCCTGGCCACTGGCGAGGGTCCCACATGGTGTGCAGACCTCTCCTGCCGCCCGCTGCTCCCCTCAACAGTGAACTTCATCGGTCTGCCTGTTCTGTTCCCTGCTTTCGCTCTGGTGAATTCTCTCACCCTCCTGCGCTTCTGACTCTACCCAGTGCTTGTATAAATAAATAAATAAATATTTTAAAAAAAGAATTAATAAATGTTCACATCTTTCAGATGTAGGTAAACACACCACCCCCACCACCAAAGCACCCATAGTCCACAAGGCCCCCTCCCCTCTTTTCTACCCACCTTCCCATCCCCCTTCTGGTAACCCCAACTGTACAGTCACATTTCTAGGGTTTGTTTTGGTTTAGTTTGGCCTGACCCTTTGTTTTATTTATCTTTCATATATAAGTGGCATCATGCTGTGTTTGCCTTTCTCCTTCCATCTTATTTCATGTAGGTTCGTCCCCTTCAGTTCCATTCATGTAGGCATGTATATCACTTCAAATTTGTGATTTTGTAATTTTCATGTACAGAGAAGTAGAATTGCTGGAGCATATGCCAGCTCTATTTCTTCTATTTTGAGAAATCTACATACTATTTTCCATAGTGGTTGGACCAGTCTACATTCCCACAAATAGTATACCAGGGTTCCTTCTTTAACATATGCTTCCAAAACATATTGTTTCTGATCTTTTTGGTATGTGTTATTTTCACAGATGTGAGATGATATCTCACTGTGGCTTTAATATGTACATCCCTGATGATGAGTGATAATGACAGTTCATGTGCCTATTGATCATCTGTATGTGTTCTTTGGAAAATATTTAGGTCTTTGGGCAATTTTTATTTTATTTTTTTTGCTTCAGTTACTTATTTTTTTCTTGTTGAGATTCCCGTATCATTTGTAGATCTTATATAATATCTCTTTGTCAGATATATGATATACAATTATTTTCCTCAGCTAAGAAGGGCATCTTTTTGTTTTAATGATATTTTCTCTTCCTGTGCAGACATTTTATAGATTAATATAGTCCTATTTGTTTATTTTTGCTTTTGTTTTCCTTGTTTTTGGAGTTGAGTCCACAAAGACATCTGTGAAAAATGTTTTCTTCTTTGTACATTATAGTTATAGATATAATTATAGTTCATATCTTACATCCAAGTCTTTATTACATTTGGAATTAACTTTTGCATATGGTGTCATGGTGTCTAGTTTAATTATTTTTTTCTTTGGCTGCCCAGTTTTCCCAACATCAGTTGTTGAAGATGCTTTACTTTCTCTTTGTGTACTTTTTGCTCCTTTTTCATAGGTTAGTTGTTCATTTAAATGTAGGTTTACTTCAGAACTCTGAATTTTATTGCATTGGTCTGTGTCTCTTTTAATTTCAGTTACCATACCGCTTTAACTATTGCAGCTTTGTAATGTAGCTTGATGTTTGGGAGTATGACATCTCTTTTTTTTTTTCTTTTTTGGTCAGGGCTGCTTTGACTATTCAATCTTTTTTGCTTACATGTGAATTTCAGTAATGTTTCCTTTATTTCTTTGACAAATTCCATTGCAACTTTGATAGGGATTACATTAAATCTGTATGCTGTTTTGGATATGATGGCAATTTTAACAATGTTAATTCTTCCAATCCATGAACAGAGAATATCTTTCCATTTCTTTGTGTGTTCTTCCATTTTTAAAAATAAAATCTGATAATTTTTTTGTGGTACATATTCTTTACTTCTGATAAGTTTATTCTTAGGTATCATAGTTTTTGATGCAATTGTAAGTGGGATTGTTTTGTATATTTCTGAGAAAGAGCTTTTTTAAGCAATTGGAATTTTGTAGTGGGACCTCAAGTAAGATTTTATTCAATGTTGTTTCATTATAATCTTGATGCGAAAAAAATAACGGATTCAGGCCAGTGTTAAACTAAAAATGTTATTCAAGGATCTGGTTTCATTAAACATCATTTCACTTAAAGCTCCAATATTTAAGGACATAGCAATGGTAAGTAAGGACTTATTATACAACAGCAGAGCAGGCTTCCTTAGGAGTTAATGTTTTTCCTGTCTCTAGAGTTAATATGGAAAGATTTTGTCTAATGAGCATGAAAGGAAATTCTATATTGGGTCTAGAGCAGATTGCTTGTCTAAGACTTTTCTTAATTATATTCTCTTACATTCTCTCCAAACGTCCCTCTGTTAAGTCCCCTCTGTTATGTCCCCTCTGCGTGCTTCAAAAGTCTCCTAACTAAACTCTTCTCTTCCAGTCTTACCAACTCAAATCAGTTGAATTGTCAAGTGTCATTGAAATCCCTTGAAATTACAACTCTATGTCATTTCCTTATCCCCAACCCTCTAGTGATTCCAGATGAAGTCTTCACTAGTTTTCTTATTCTGACTTTTAAGCCCCTTCACAGCCCTTTTAATCTTTACATTCACCAATTCATGCTCACCCACTTACAAGGCACCACTTGTTAGTCCCAGACCTGCCTTATACATCCCACCCATTTCCCTTGTGTAATTTGTTCCCACCAGCTATGGCACCCTTTACCCACTCCTATTCCCATTTTTCATCTATCTAAATCCTACCTTTCTTTCAAAGCCCACTTCAGTTATTCTCTGCACTGTGAAGATGGATATTATTCAAACACACATGCATGCATGCACACACACAGATCACACATACACAAATCCCTCCCTCCACCCTGCCCCCGTAGCATTTTTAACTATCCTCATAATAATTAACATCCATTAGTTTTCCAAGCTATCTCTTTGGTAACTTGTAATGAATTAATTCCTCTTCATTTTATTAAAATACTTGTTTGCTTATTTATGATCAATTTTCCTGCAATACTACTAGAAAGTAAAATAAGAAACTTTTTCTCATGTGTAGCTGAAAAAAGCAGTGACACTGAATAAATGGATAGTTGAATAAATTATTAGATTATATATACTTTAAGAGCTGCTATGTTATCTGTTCATCTTTTCCTTCTCACTCAGTATTAGGTGAAAGTGGGCCGAAATAATTAGTGGAATGTCATGAATTAACTGCTATCTAGAACACTGTTGTCAGAGTTTTTCATCTTTTGAAGCAATGAACATCTCTGATAAGGGTCCAAAGAAAGTTGAGATAAGAAATGCTTAAAAATAATTAGAAGTATAACCTGTGAATGAGTTATCAGGGTGCAGAGTACATTATGGGTGCCATATCACTCCGGATTCTTCCCAGGCTGGACAAATAATCTAAATTACATCACAGGGTTACCGAAGGAAAAAAGTTTAGCAGCATACATATGGATAATTTACATGGTCATAAGGTGTAAAGAATTTTGGAGAGAACCGGGAATATTCATCCTGTATTTAGGGATCAGTGGTGTCAAGGAGAGAGAAGGGGAGATGACAAATGACAGACAAAGGAAGGGCCAACCTCATTCTTGAGAGAAAAATGAGTTTTTTTTTCTAAAGATTTATTTATTTGTTTATACAAGCACTGGGTAGAGTCAGAAGCGTGGGAGGGTGAGAGAATTCACCAGAGCCAGAGCGGGGCACAGAGCAGGCAGAAGGACCAAAGAACACTGCTGAGGGGAACAGTGGGCAGCAGGAGAGGTCTGCGCACCATGTGGGATCCTTGCCCGGCGGCCGGGGATCGAACCGGCGCTGCAGAGGCTGCGGGCAGCTTCGCAACCCAGTGTTCAACCGCTGCGCCATCAGAGAGGCCCCCCAAAATGAGTTTCTTACCTAGAGAGGACATACATGTTCACTGATAAACCTCTACCTGGGTGATAGCCCTCCCAGCCAATTCTTCTAGGTCTTAAAAGAGGGAGCAATGATTGCTTCTCCAATTAAGAAAAGGGCAGAAGATGAAAGGTACTCTTCTTTGATTTGGAAAGGGAAAGACTTAGGCAAGGACAGGAACTTCTAAGCCCTCAGTATCCTCTCTGTTCAAAATTCAAAGCAGTCTACATTCTTATGATAATAGACCTTCTGAGGCTCACAGACCCTTAGCTGACCTCTTACCACCATGACATGTACTGGGAGAGGCCTGCTCAAGCATCTTGAGAAAATCTTACTTCACCTTTTTGGGGAGAGTGAGCCACAGAGACACAAGATGCAGAGTAATGTGTATAATACCATATTTGGGCATTTGAGATATGGAAGCAATACTTAAAACTTCAGGTTCAGAGAAAAATAAGGAAGGATGCATGTCAGGTTACTTTGGCAGGGGCAGGATCTAGAAGGTATAAAAGGAAAAAGACAGTTTAAATAAGCCTTTAAAACCAAAAGCACAGTTGAATAGTACACTTGGAAAAAAACTTTCGCCCCATAGCACATGGATCAAAATTGGGGCCTATGAGAAATGAAAGGTTAATGTTAATCTGACATCAGGAATATTGATCAAACAGAGGCTGTGGGAATAGGCTTTCATTTTTTCCAGTACTCATCAGATTAGATGTTTCCTCAGTAATATATCAGTAACACTTAGGCTGAAATGATACTACTGGACATCTGTTTCTGCTGAGCTTAAATGCCTTGGCAGAGAGACTCCTTCTCCTTGGGTCCATGCCTTCTAAAAAGTTATGATGAAAGGCATAGCAAGAGAATAAATAAGGAAAGCTAGTCGGCCACAGCTTCAAGAGTCATTTTCCTGATTACTATGGCAATTTTAAGAAGAGGAAAGAAGTCCTAGAGGAGGAGGAAATACTGAGAGAAGGAAAAAAAATTATATTTAAAATATAATAGAGATGCCTCCTGGTAGATCTCCATTACAAGTCATCCAAGGGCATGTGTCACTGCCAAAATGCTGAGGGCCCTCCAGCTAGAGAGGCAGAGGATATGTCCACATCAATTCCTGTGGCACCTACATCAAGCACTCTCAGCAAATGCCCAGTGCGTGGCACAGGCTCGGAAAACAAGGAGCCATCCGCATTATCTCTAATTGCATACCATGTGCTTTGAAAACCACCCACAAAAATATCACACTGGAATTACAAAGGAAGAGTCCTCATTAGCCTTATTATCTTCCTCTTATGGAATTAAAGAAATAACAGTGTGCCTGGTAATTTACAATTTTTCTGAGCATTATAAACACATCAAAAACAAGCTTTGTCGAATCAAGGCAAGTTCAAGAAACAAAGGCAATGTAGACATACTCGCAGGTACTTTCATTTTAGCTCTGCCTTCATATAGTGTGTGGTCAAGGAAGATATTTTGGACTAGCAGAGATGATTTTAAAACTATGATCTAGGCAGGGTTATCAACCCTCTAAACTTTATAAAACTCAGCATAAAATATGCATAATAGCAGTAGACACAACAATAAATGGTCATTAGGATCTATATGGAAGAGTGTGTATCATGTCTTAGCAATGCTAAGTCCATCATAAGCAATAGATGCCAGCTAGCCTTATTGCTTTTGCATAATACAGAATAGCACTTAAGTACATGGCTGTTGAGTTGGCCAGATACTTAATGCTTTTCAAAAGAATTGAAATGTTGCTGGAGGAAAGTATGATTTTATGCCAAAGGTATAAAAGGTCCTGAAAAGTCTCATAATTCAAAACTGACATAATTCAACATTAATTTTGCCATAGCAACAAATAGAAAGTAATTGGAGTGAATTCACAAGGTGCTTAAATCTGTAACTGCTACAGCTTCAGGGTTGATTCTATGGCCATGTCATCAGCATTTTTTCCACCTTATTTACCTTGTAATGTTGGACAGCTTTTGCATACTGGAAGTGTAGCTAGCTTAGAGTTGCTTTTTCTTGTGTCAGTCTCTTCTCTAATAACTTGCAGAGTATTCTGTCTCAAATTAATAGCATTATGCATCATGGAAGTTGTTTGGCCTTCATAGCTTTCATCACCCCTAAAATCTTTCCGAAGTTACTACTTTTCAGCTAGTGTACTCTCACTGCTGAAAAATGAACACTTCCATGACCTTATTAAAGCAGATTTAAAGTTTCAGTAAGAGCAAATGAGAAAATAACAGCACAATAGTCTGACAAATCATTCAGAAATTCTGTTACTTGCTCTGTAAATAACAGTTGGTTGTTTCTGATATTGACAACGGTAGTAGGAACTTCCCTTTAGGAGCCAAAACACAACCAACACAAGTCACCAGCAGGAAAATCATTTATAACCCACTAGACATAAATGTTGAAATGATGTAATAACTAACATGCATGTATACATGTTAGTTACATGTATGTAACTAACACATGTTATTTACACATATGTATATGTAGTTACACATGTGCATACATACATGTATGTATAATACATCAAAATGTATGCATATGATGTGATTTATTTAAAATATGTAGTATTCAAGTATATATAAAAGCCATCAAACTCAGATCCACCCCAACCAGTTGGTAACACTGGCTACAGTAGTACCCTGTTACATAAATAAATGTAGGCCCTCGTGGTCTTAGTTTCCTATAATTGATTCTGGTAAAGTCCTCAAATTCAGCGAGTTCTTAACATAATGTCAACCAACTCCTGGGGCTTAATTATTTTATATATTCACAAATACATCTGTTGTCCCATGTTCAGAATAGAGATCTTGCTGCAAAAAATTTCCTAGCCTATGAATTTCATGAGGTAAAGTAGTTGAAAAACCACTCTACCTTACACTGTTATGTAAGTGAGTCAGTGAAAATTCCTTCAGCAACAGACTTGCATAGCCCTTCACACAAAAGGATAAAGCCTACTTTCCTTGCTAGGTGTCCTTGCATCCTTTCTCAAATATTGACAGGACACCACTTCACAAAGGATCCCTTTTCTACCATCATATGGCCTAAAATTCTTTTAACATTGTTGGCTGCCTGCCTCCTGAGAATTTGTGGGTATAGTCCTTCAGAAATAGTGGCATACAATTGTAGCGCCACATTTTAAGTAAACTTGGTATGCAATAGTGAGCAGACTTGCTTGTCTGACAGTTGACAAAGAAATTTCCAGAGCTTAAGTTTGTTGGTCAATTTCAGTCTTAAATGAGAGTGTCAAGGACTTAAAATTAGGTAAATTGAACATTTCAATGAAGGGTGGATTTCCCTCTCGTCCCTCTTTTCTTCTCTCATATGTCTTTTCTGATTCTGGGAAAAGCCTGGATCTCTCTCGAAGAGGAAAGTGGTGACCTGTAGAAAATATCATGCTTTTATTCTCTCCCTCCACATGCAGAATGAGTCATTGTACAACATTCTTCCATCTAAACCTCAATTTCTATTAGCTGACAATGGTTGGTAAAGCACTTATTCAACAAAAATAGCATTTTCCCAAAAAATGTTTCCCAGAACACTAATTCTTCAGGATACTCCACAGGAAAAAAAAAAAAAAAAGGGGGGGGCTTTGTGTTTCCATCATATGGCAAATGCCTTGTACTGCATCTTTTTTTCATAGAGATTGAAAATTGACATTCTCATATTAAAATTTCTGAGCAGTATAGAAATGGTTTCAGCTCCGTTTAATATTTCCCAGAATTTCACCCTGTTATCCATCCTCCCTGCCACCTTCCTTTCTTTTCTTTTTTCTCTTCCTCCCTTCTTTCCTTTCTTTTTCCTTATGATGGCTTTTTTTTTTAATATTTATTTATATATACAAGAACTGGAGTACAGGCCAGAGGTGTGGGGTTGAGAGGATTCATCAGAGACAGAGCAGGGAACAAAACAGGCAGATTGTGAAATACACTGCTGAGGGGAGCAGCAGGTGAGTCAGGAGAGGTCTGCTGCACCATGTGGGTAGCTCCCTGGCCAGGGATCGAACTTGTGTCACAGTGGCTGTGGACAGCTTCGTTGGTTCCATATTAACCCCTTGCACCACCAGGCAGACACTGAGATAAAATATTCCTTGCCTGGGCCTGGCAAGGCTGTGGCTCTTCTTACTGAGGAAGATGGAAAATTCAAGGCAGTGCTTACCACCATTGCCATTATCTTTAATTCCAAATTAACAATTATCAGAGTAATTTTTTTAGTGTGAGCGTTTGTATCCACAAATATATATTTGTCTAAGACAGGTGCCTCACATTCTTGACACACAAGGTTTTATCCTTTTAATTGCCTAGTGAGTGTTGAAACATCATCTTCATAGCTGCTCCATTGTGTTTGTCTTTATTTTTCACCTTTCATATTCTGTTATTATTTTATTTCTGTTATCTTAATTTTCTAGAGACTTCTTTGTGGTTTCATGGCTGACTGCCAGCATTCTGGGAAGTGTGTGTGTGTGTTTAATTTTTTTTTTCAAAGATTCACACACCAAAACCACTCACAGCAAGAAAAGTCATCTCCAAAGTTGGCTTCATTTTACTTTGCAAGAACAAGTTTGAGCTGGAAGAAGCAGCACTATTTATTTCTCATGGGCCTGTCCTTTGGCTCACTCTCTGGGAAAATCCTCATTCCTCAGATAAAAAAAAAGAGAGAACTGCCTTTCAGTGAATTAGAATACAATCCACACTTGCCCATATTATCACACAGTGATTTCAGAAATCTGGGCTTGTACACATCTGGGGAGTGATGGCAGGATGCCCCTAGTTAGAACAGCTTTCCTAATATACAAGGGTGATTTTGCTTCCTTATGCCTCGTATTTCATCATTGCTTGACTTGATTTCTTGTTCTGTTTTATGCTTCACTCTAAAAATTTCCTTCCTGTGCCCAGCCATCAGGGTTCCTGCCCCCCTTCCTCTCTCTCTCCCTCCCTCTCCCTCTCCCTCTCTCTCTCTCTCTCTCTCTCTCTCTCTCTCTCTCTCTCTCACTCACACACACACACACACACACACACACACACTAGCTCAGCCAAGTTACAAAGGCTAGGGGGAAAAAGTGAAAGGTCACCTTCACAATGGGTTTTCCAGGATTATTTAGATGTAATGAATAAAATTGCAAATTCTATTGAGGCTTTTAGAACTAATGAAAATTATCAATGTGTTACACAGCTGCATTTCAGTTTTGTTTGTCTGAGCCTGGAACAGAATAGATTTTATAAATAGAACTTAAATGTGACCACAGAGCATGCATACTAATCAGTTCATTTTAAGATATTGTTTTGCAATACTTTTAAGATGCACACATGCTGGGAAAAATTACTTGTCAGAGGAACAATGTGGAGCAATTTCTTACCAAAGTTGCTAATGGAACTACTTTTTTTTTTTCCTTTCTTTTCTTTTTTTAACATGAAGCATCTATCCTTATCCATCTTTTCTTTTAGGTACATGGTAAAATGGGAAAGACTTGAGAACAAGAAGGCTTTGTGCCAGGGAATTTCTCTATGAGATGTGACTTCCTTGTGGGTGAGAGTCCATTAATTTGGGAAGGTTAAGATAAAGGTAATCCAAGTATGTTAGTGAGCTCATGCTGAGTCGTATCATCTATTACTCACTTTCTTGGCTCACATAAATGTGGAGGGGCTTTTTTAGTCGGCTAGCTCTAAAGAGAGTGGAAGCATGTGGGATGGAGTGCTAAGTGGTCCCCCACTGAAAGTATTCTCTATTCGCCAGTGATTTCCTCTAAGTAGGCAATCCTATCTGAATAGTTCTGATATCTGGATAAGTTCACTCCTCTTTGACAGCACACCCCCCTGCGGGAATGATTTGTTTCACTTGTTTGAAGGTGGAAATCCCAGGGGTGAGTTTTGATGTGGGATGAAGCACTAGCCCAGAGTTTCCCATAAAGGTGAAATGCAGACACTCTCTTAGAAGAGGAAAGGGGACTCAAAAGAAAGCGCCACTTCCCCAATCATTAGCAGGAATGAATGTGAAATTGTTAAAACTGAAATGTATTAAAAACCAGGTGGCCTCTGTAAAGGTGTGTTTCCTCCATTTCCCTACTGGGCCCCATGAAGGGATTCTGATCTTCTGGGCACCAAGGGAAGCAATGAACTGCAAAGAATTTTGAGGAACCTGTCGTATTGTGGGTAGTGGGGACAGAAATGACTTGGATAATTAAAATCCATGGAATACCCAGCCAGTCATGTTAGCCTTTCTCTACTACTCAAACTCTCGCTAAAGCTGACAACAAGGAAAAGAAAATAGACTTTAGAATACCAGTTGCCCCCCAAATTATGCCAACAAGTATCTATTGCATGTCTACTATACACAAAGGGACAAACTATTGTAGTGTCCCAGGGGTCACAACTTGGGTCATTGGGTCAAATCAAGCCCACAACCTCTTTTTGTACAGCTTAAATGCTCAAAATGTTTTTTTACCTTTACAAAGTATTGTAGGAAAAAAAAAAAAAAAACACAACAGAATAGGAGGAGGGAAAGGAAGGGGATGGGGAGGTGCACAATAGGGAAGTAGGGGTGAGTGGATGGAGGAAGGGTATGGGGGAAGCTGAGATAAAGGGGAAACAGAAGCAGGAGGTAGAGGGGAGGAAGAACAGTGACACAGAATGTATGTGGCTCACAAAGCCTAAAATATTTGCCAGCTGGCCCTTGACAGAAAAAAAAAAAAAAATGCTGCCTCCACACTATGCTAACTTCAATAATCAAGAAAATAGTATGAAAGACTGTGGCCTGCATAAATGCCACCTGAAGAACTGAGAAAGTAGAAAACTTTAGTGTAATTAAAAGCACCTGGGTGGCAAGTGTTTTCTTTTCAGAACTAGTAGAATCTTGGGGCTTAAAGGCATCTTGGGGCTCCACTAATCAATTGTTTCCAAAATGTAGTTTCCATGCGAGATTGTGCAAAATAATTGCAGCAGTTCCTAGAAGACCAGGTTTTGATTTTAATATGACTAGTATGACTAGCATATCAAACATGTGATTTCCCAGATTTTATTGCTTGGGATGAAGCTAAAGTATTAAGTAAACAATCCTACAAATGGTGGTAGATAAGTTAGGGAGCATTAGGCAGTCTGTAAATGAGCATAGTCTACAAAACACGGATTTTAGTCCATTCTCTTTCCTTCCTTCCTATATTTCCGTGGTGATAGGATAGGCTCAGGCTATACCTACATCTTAAAAACCTAAAGAAGCACATTTCAACCTATCCTGATGATAAAACAATACATGTTCTTTATTTTAAAAATCAAATATTGCTTAAAGAGATAGTGTGGAAAATAAAAGTTTCCAATAATCCCCTTGCAAGAATTACGCACTGTCAATAATTTGGTTTCTATCTCTCAAATCAAATTTTCTTTTTCTTTTTTTTTAAAAGATTTATTTATTTATTTATACAAGCACTGGGTACAGTCAGAAGCGCGGGAGGGTGAGAGAATTCCCAGAGCCAGAGGCCGGGAGCAGAGCAGGCAGAAGGACCAAAGTACACTGCTGAGGGGAGCAGCGGGCGGCAGGAGAGGTCTGTGCGCCATGTGGGACCCTCCTCCGGTGGCCGGGGAGCAGCCAGGGATCGAACCGGCGCTGCAGAAGCTGCTGGCAGCTTGGCAACCCAGCGCTCAACTGCTGCGCCACTTGGGAGGCCCTCAAATCAAATTTTCTAGACATATAATAACATAATACCTAATATATCTAGAATATGATTTTTTGATCTCTGATACTTCTGATCTATAGTAATTATTATCACTTGCCCATGAATCATGTTAAGTTTTTAAAGGAAAATCAAAGGGGCTTTACTTAGAATGTTGGTTGCAATCCAACTAGGTGCAAATTGGAAGGATTTTATCCATTAAATCCAGACACAGAAAAGGTTGGAAAGCTAAGTGAGTGATCATGAGTAGCTTATGCAGTTCTTGCCTTCAGTCTTCATTTCTGCCTAGGCTTCAGGGTAACCCGAAAGGTTAATATAATTGCTGACACTTGAGGGCTCCTGGTGATGATGAAATTTACCACCTCTTCCTCAGAGGAGTTCCTGCTTTTCTCGAACTCTCCTCGCTTTGTATTCACACTACCAATTCTCCATTTTTTAACTCAAACTCCATTTTTAGACAGAAAAAGGGCATCATGCACCAACTCCTCTACCCCTGCAAACACCAGAGTGTATACTTTTCAAATGGAAAATAAACAATTAACAATTAATTCAAAGGGACCAAATAAACATTAGCAAAATAAAAAACAAACCAAAAAACCTGTGGCAATGGTATAAATTATCCAGGTATCACTTACTTGATTAAAAAAAAAAGTACAAACTTAGTCACAAATGTGATTTCCTAGTAGTACAAGTTTATACAGCAATTTCAAAGCAATAGGCTATATATAGCTTATGTTAAAATACAAAATTTAGGCATGTCAAAATTTTTAAGAGTAGATTTGAGCAAAGATCAATTTCAATCAGGCGGCAACCAAGGCAGCAGGTGGACAGGAACTCCCGTCTGACTCGGGGGGGTTGCTGGACCCGGTCCACTTTCTAAGTCGGACCCCGGGGGACTCCTCCAGCGTCCTGGACGCTGTCCCGCTGCTCTGCTGGGCCCAGGTAGACCCCTGGCCCGTCGGCTTTGTAAGGCCAACCCAGTCGACTTCACTAGATTTTCAGACCCAGGCTGCCTCCAGTCGGGTCCTGGGACAATTGCAGAGAAGGAAAGACTCCAACAAAGTGGGAAATCCAGGGCAAGAGCTGCGGAGCTAGGGTTCAGGGCCCGGGAGGGCCTCACCTGCGACCTCAGGACCCGGAAGGACCAGCGCTGAGGAGCCTTCAGGTACCCTTCCCTGGCCGCGCTGCTGCGGGGTGCTTGGGGCGCCTTCCCTTTCCTCTTCTGATATTAGAACGGTTAAAAGATGACCCCAGGCATGTTTTTGTTTGTTTGTTTGTTTGTTTTTTTAATTCGGAGTTTATTTGAGAAGTAATCAATTCGAATCCGGTGGCGTCCAATCTAGCTGATAGAAGGGAGCTTGGTGGACCTGAGCAAATGAAAGGTTATTATAGGTAGAAGGAAGTGGGAACAAGGAAATTATACCAGATAAAAGAGGGTTGATTATTACAAAATGAGTTTCTGTTAGAGGATAGCAAAGGTGTTTCGGGCAGATTACCAAACTAGTGCTGATCAGAGGATTCCTGATTGACAGGTTTGAGATTCCATTTCTGGAAGATTCATTCTGGAAACTAATCAATTTAAGTCTTGGTTTGGTCACAGAGGTGTTAGCATAGAGGTTCCGTTTTGAGGCTGTGCTCTGTGTGTGTTTTTTGTTTTTTTTTTTTGAATAATATTTTCAACAAGCATCATAGGAGGTTTCTTTTATTTTTTAGTGTTTTTTTTTTAATTGAGGTAACATGTTTACATTGTTTACATTATATTTAATATTGTTTACATTATGTTTTAGAACCTTAGGATTTACTCCCTCCCACCCCCTTACAGGTTATTATAGTGCCTCCACCACCATAGTCCACTGTGCTTCCTCCACACTTTGCTGTTTTGTTTTTCAATGCTTATGGACTTAAAAATAATGTGCATTTGCTCTTCTAATACTTCACAAGCTATGTCTCAAAGATTCACAAATGCAGGGGCAGCCTGTCACCACTGTACCACAGCTGCTTCCACAAAAGGAATAACAGTGACTCCTCTCTGAACATGTATGTTTTAAGTCTGCTTCTTAAAGAATTATTAATGACTAAAATCATTGCCAATGTAACCTACAGACTTTAGAGTTGACTAGTCAACCTGCCACACACTAAATAATGATTAAACCAATAGTAATTTAAAATTAAAAAGAAAGAACAAAAGCAAGTGAAAACCACAACAAAATCAATTGAGTTTGGGTAATAGATTACAAATAAAGTGTCCCGTCTGATAATTCTAACTTTAAAATAAGCATAGTGCCATGTGCAGCCTATCCTTTGTAACATTGGCAAAGTTTGTGTGGCTGCCCACCTGAATACTAGAATTTTCCATAGACAGAATCTGTTAACTTGCTAATTTGAGCTATCAAATACCAAATTTTGGTAGCTCTTAATTCATTTATTGTGCAAATTAAAGTTTTCCTCTCTCCCTATGCCCTCCACCTGGGAGTCATGTGAAATGCAAAGTCCTTTTAATGGATGGGGCTCTTCCTTAAGAACCCTGAGACTTAGGAGAGGCTTCATTCTTTAGTCTTCAGGGACAGCCTCTAAGATTCTCATTCCTAAATTCTATAGGTCTATTAGGAAGTGGGATGCTCAGCTCAGTCCATAAAAGAATATTCTGAATCTTCTGGGAACTCAAAATTGCAAGAGTTATTTTTCACTATCTAGGCAACTTGGGCATAGGTATAATTGCTGTAGAATGAATACACCTGCTCCCTATAAACCAGGCCTTCTCTCTCGAAAACAATCCACATCTCTCCAATCTAGAACCTAGGCTTAAGCAAGAAAATAAGAGAGAAAAGCTCTTTATTTTCTATGGTGGGAAAAACAGAGCTTAGATTTTCAAGACCCCACAGTGAGACTGCCAAGAGTAAATTGGGAGTGGGAAAATTTTATTCCATTGAGTTGGTACAAAACAAAGAAGAAAAGACAACAATAAGTTATCTATCTGGATTTCTTGTTACACTAGTAACAGTCCTTTATTGTCTATAGAGCTGAGTAACTGTAAGGACCAGTTTACAGCCTTGATTATTTCACCCAGAACAGGACTGTGCTAATATGTTAAATATTTCTGATCTTGACTATTTCAGGGGCTGAAAGGTCAGGTTTCCTTCCCCCATTACTGTCCCCTCCATCTGTTCAAATCAAATTGTCATTCTTTAGATAAGAACTATACAAGTGAGCATTCTCCCTTTGTCCATATGATAAAGGATAAACTCCTTACTGGGATAAATGAGGCCCAGCTTAATTTGTGAATGTGCATATTTCACCTGATTTACTTTCCAGATGACACCTACAGGGCTGCTATGTTAAAAAAAAAATGACTTGCAGATTTCTCAAATGCTCTGAGCTCCCTAATCCATCCTGAAAAACACTTTCCATCCCTTTATTTGCAATCTCTTATCCCTACCAACACTCTAGCTTTGCAAAACTGGCTAATTTCTTTTTTTAAGAATCTCAACTTCTGTTGTGGAGTATTGTCTGATCTAGTCGCTGCTGAGTTGCCTTTATTTTGTGCACCCACATTATGTTGGAAACCTCCCTTAGAGTACTCATCAGACTGTATTTTCATTTGGAGTTGACTAATCTGCCTTCCTCTCAAGGTTCTGAACTCTTAAATGTATTGACCATATCTTGTTCATTGTATATCATTCTCATTTAGCAAAGACCTGGTGCCTAGCAGATTAGCAAGAACTATTGCATTTAACAAATAGTTCCCTTTAGCGTGGTAAATACTACTATTTCAAGAAATAGTATTTCTAGAAGTAGTAAATATAGCAGTAAAAACCATACTAATATCCTTACACATACTATCTCAGTTAAATCTTACAAACACCTCTCTTTAAAAAGCTGTTGTAATTTAACGGTGAAATAATTAACCCAAAGTCACAAAGGATTAAAAAGCAGAGCTGGGATTTTATCCTTGACTTTTCTGACACAACAGCTGTGCTCTTAGCCTCTGTTCTTCTAGGCAGAAACTGAAGGCTATTCCTTTGGTGCATATCATGTCAGCCACTAATTTTGAGCCTTAATACTCTGAAAAACAAACCTACAGTGTCCAGTGATGTGTGCAAACAGGTGAAGAGAATGAACACTCAGCTGCTTCCTAAGATTTCATTCTGTGGGCAGTTCTTTGGCTGAAGGACTATTCTATGGGCTGGCCTTCATTTTTTTTTTTTTTTAAGATTTATTTATTTATTTATTTATTTATTTATTTATTTATTTATTTATTTATGCATACAAGAACTGGGGTACAGGCCAGAGGCATGGGGAGTACGAGGATTCACCAGAGACAGAGTGGGGAACAAAATAGGCAGATGTACTGAAATACACTGCTGAGGGGAGCAGCAGGCGAGCAAGGAGAGGTCTGCTGTGCCATGTGGGTAGCCTCCCTGGCTGGGCATTGAACTCATGTTGCAGTGGCTGCCAATGGCTTCGTAGGTTGTGTCTTAACAGGGAGGCCCTGGCCTTCATTTTTGCAAGTCCCCAAATCCTTGACCACTTATAGGGTAAATGAAAATAGCTCAGGCTTTTCTGTGGCTATCACCTGCAGCCTTGAATGCAGGAGGCACTTGGGAGCGTGGGCTCAGGGTAAGCATGTCTGTTGGCAGGCACCTGGAGTATGGTGTGGGCCTGTGTAAATGGGCACACCTGAGCTGAGAGTCTGGGCATGTAAGGGTGGCATTCACAGAAGACAGGGCTGCACATCACTCCAGTAGAGGCACCTTAGAGACTGTGCTCCTCTACTTTCTCCCACAGTTGAAGACATTCTAATATTCAATGTCATCCACATATCAATATGTGCAATAAAGTAGAGGGAAAGGGAGGATTTCTTCCGATGTGCATCGTCAGAGAAATTCATCATAGAATTATGAGGATGTGAGCTTGGTCTAAAAGTTAGTTGGGGATAAGTAATGAGGAAGATGAGAGACCCTCTGGGTGGGGGAGACCAAACTGGAGCAAAGGTACTAAAGATAGTGTGCACAAGTTAATTGGTAGATGAATAGAAAATCCTGTTCTCAAATGATTAGAATGCTCATTTGGCATTCAAAGACAAAGGTAGGAAAGGTAGATTGGAACTAAATGGGAGCCACATTCATGAGAGCATATTTCTAAATGCTGGAATGCTAGGTATGTGTAAAGGCAGGACAGGACACAGTGCAGGTTTTCTGATCCCATGCAGACTGGGTAAAGGAGTAGTCAGCGTCCTTAGTGGGTTTTTGCAGGTCTTTTATTGGGGTTCACCAGGCATATGGCAGGCAGGGGTGCTGGCTGGGAGGCTGTCAGTCCTCCCAGCCCCCAGCAAGTCTTTCTTCTATCTGGGCTCTCTGGCGTTCGTTCTGCTGCTTCTCGGCTTCTCTTTCGGCTTCTCTTTAGGCTTCTCCTTCGGCTGCTGCTGCTGCTGGCGTCCCCGTGACGCCGCCCTTAAAAGCACAGTCTTAGCTCAGCTGAATCCCATCTACCTATGCCCACACCCTATTCCAGGTGCCCGCCATCAGGCATGCATTCAGGACAAGGATCCATCATCTATCCTGATGGCGGAAGGGCAGAAAAGCCTGATATTTTCTTTACCCTACAGTATGTTATTGAAAATTATTTAGACATTTCATTATGTATTTAGAGCTTCTGGTTGTCATGATTGTTCTTAAAAGGAAACTAACACAAACTACCAAAAGGTGGTATCAAACAAAGCTACAGTTTGGTTTTCCTCTCAGGTTTTAGTCTTCTGAGCAGGAACCACAGATCTAAATAAAAGACAAAATGGAGGAAGCATGTCCCAGTAACACAAGATTTTGAGTGCAGTGTGGTTCATGACACAGATCATTAATCTATTTCATTGACTGCCTTCAGGTTTTTTATCACCAGTGGTGAGAAGTCTGCTTTCAGCCATACTGAAGTGAGGTTCAGGATGGGCAGCCGAATAATGAATCCAGCTGGCCAGGGTTGTTCAGTAGGCACTTTCCAATGTGCTCACTCACTGCTTGACACATTTTCTTCTAATATGTACTAGTGCAGAGATTAAAACTAGGCTGCTATTCATGATAGCCAAGATAAAAGAATAATCCAAGTACTTGATGAAGGGTGAATGGATTAAGATGCTATGGCACACACACACACACATATAACACACATGCATACATACACATACAACACACATACATACATATACACACATATACTACCCAGCCAAAATAAAAAGATGAAATCTTGCCATTTGTGACAGCATGGATGGCCCTTGATGGGATTACCCTAAGCAAAATAAGTCAGTGGGAGAAAGACAAATATTGCATGATTTTACTCTTCTGTGCAATGAAAAGAAAACAAAAATAAAAACAAGCCCATAGACTGACAACAAAGTAGTGATTACTAGAGGGGAGGAGAAGGGAGAGAATAGTAGAAAGGGGTGGATGGTGACTGGGCATGGTGAGAAAATGGAACCTGTATAGTGTTGTAAATGAATGTTACTATTAAAACAAACAAAAAAACAAAACAAAACAAAACAAAAAAAAAAAACAGTGCCACCAAGCTGGGGCTTGATTGCTTAGCTTTGCAACCTGTCTTCTCAAATCTTGGTTTACTCATTTTAGGGAAGTTATTTAATCTCCTAAAACTCACATCTTTCTTGGAAAATGGGCATATTCTAGTTCTTACCCTGTAGGGTTGCTGGGAGGACTAATGAAGCTTTTCATAACTCCTGGCATAGGGTAAGAGTTCAATAAATGTTAGCTGTTATTTTGATTTTGTTGTTACCCCTAACTGCGTGAAGGAATGTAAGAATCTTGTTCCTACTCTTAAAATCCACAAAGGGAGAATCTTGCAGAAAGATGAAATGGATGACTGTATTTTATCCCTGGTAAAGTAGAACATTTTTTACATATTTTACTATGAGCAGAAACCTTAGAAAGCAATCATAGCATCAGCACCTTTGAGTCCAGTAAAAGTTCTTATTTCCTTTAAATCACTTACTGCTTCAATCCTGCTAGTAGCCAGCACATATTTAAGATGTTCAAATAAAATCAAATCCATAAATATATTAATATATTCTAGGGTAATTTTTAGAGTCTGAGCATATTGTAACAGTTGATGCAGATTTTTTACCTGTTATCAATATATCTGTTTCCCTATTTCTGCTATATAACCGTAATACTTATTAATCTCAGTATTTCCAATGTTTTTTATTCTTGGCTACTTTTCTAACATATTAGTTCTTAGTAAGGGAAAAAAATGACTCAGTAATAGTAGACATGAATTCCACTATCTCTTCACAGCTCACTAGGTCCAGTAATAGATAATGGCATAATTACTTTTTGAGTTTAAAAAAATCCAATTGGAATGCCTGCAGGTATATGTACATTTATTTGGTTTGGAACTTATTTTTTAGCATAATTCATTTACTGTATTTTGTATGGCGGGTCCAAATGAAACCAAACATCCAGAGGAAATTATTTTTTAATACAGACTCATAACTCAGGTATTAAGAATATTTCTATTTTTTTCCCTCACCCAAAGGCAGTATGCAAGCCAGTTTTTCTTCTCAAATCTATCACTATCATCCATCAGGGATATTTATTCTTTTTCAGAGTTCCACTGGTAGTATTCAATGAGTGAGGCAAGGCAGAAAAATCCTCTACCCGTCATTCGTTCCCTATGTGGCAAGGTATTGAGTGCTTATCATATGCCAGGCACAGAGTTTTTGTCTGGTGAGCCATACAGAAGCGCCAACCCTGTGACACTGTCCTTCTAGTGGCATTACATACCTACATTCTTACCTGACAATGGCTCTCCTACAGGTTTTTCTCACATCCAAGCTTAAAAAACTTAAAGCTATGATGCATTACAACTTGGCCAGATCTTTTCTGGCCACCCAGCCTAAAATGTGCTAACTTGATTCATATGTGTGTTAAATCAGGAAGTGTTAAGAGTCCAAGAGTCTAGCAGACCTCTGGATCTAAGACAAAGTTTATTATCACCACAAAAGCTGCAGTCAGGGTGATGTTACCGCACCAGCAACCTGAGACCCACTCCTACAGGGCAGTTCACAGAGGGCAGAGATACCTGTACTTGCAGTCAGGTGCATTATAAGAGATTGTACTTTAATTTAGGAGATTTTAATCTAATCTAAGTTTGTTTAAAATATGTCCATCTGCCCTCCAAAGAGAGCTATTATTCCTTTACTCTGGAATATAAGCAAATATATTTAAGGAAAGATGTCTCATGTGTGTAAATCTTTTAAGAAAAAATTCACTTTTTTGATTTCACTTTTTCAGGAATGTGTGTGCTTATGTTCCCAAGGGTGTTTTAGTTACTCTCTTTTCAAGACTGCCTGCTTGTGCAAGCATTCCTTAAAATATGGACCCGGGATAGGCTGTTAATTACTGAACATGTAGAAATGCAACAGATGACAAAATATCTCCCAACACTGTGATGCTTCAGTTAGAATGTAAGTTTCATGAGAACGGAGTGGTGTTCTACTCCAAACCCCTACAGCATTGTCGGATGTGTGGTTACCGCTTGCTGAGTATCTGTTGAGTGAATAGAGGAATGAATAGGATTCGTTGTGAAGAAGTTGGTTATGATTTTTACCCTATCTCAATTCTCAAAAGGAAATCAGTTTTTTTGAGGCTTAGGGCAAAACAACCCAGAAAAACCATAAAAAGAAGTGAAGTCTACTTGCCACACTTACTAAAGACTGTACCTGAACAGTATATTTATGTCATCTTTACATCAAGGAAACAGTAGTTCCTAAACCTGGGGTGGTTTTGTGGGGATGATTTTGTGATTCAGTTTTGTTTTTCTACTAAGTATTACAACTATAAAATTTACAAGTTAATATTACAATCAGAATAACGGAAAACATTTTAAATAGTGTGTCTCCATGTGAGAAGTATACAGTATACATTGACATCTTCAAAATTCTGAGGTATACGTTATACATTGTCATATTCACAATTTCCCTAATAATATAGTCAATAAAATCAGCAACAAAAAAGAAAAAAAAAACATGTCACCTATTTAGCTTTTCTTAAGCTACCTGTTGCACTTTTAATCTGTTCATTTACTAACATCATGGAAGTTGTTTGCAACAGAGTGTGTTTTGAGAAATACAACTGTCTTTTAGGTTTCTTGGTATCTTCAATGTTTTACTCATTAGATTTTTGGTTTTACCTAACAATAATAGTTTTAGAATCTTGAATTTCCCACGAGATCTCGAGTCAGGAAACATTTTCAATGCATGCTTGGACTTTAGTGTGTGTAAGTAATGCAAAAATGGGTATGAAGGAAACTTAGAAAACATGATTATTCTTGAAGGATTCTGCATGCCAGGAGCAATGGTCATTGCTATGCTGGGACTGCCTCGCTAAAAGCCTACCTGAGGATAAGGCAAAATAATGGGGTTCTTCTATCAGCAAGGAAGACAGAACAAGGAGATTGGTTGGCTGCTGCTTAAGGTTAGATTTTTTTTTTAAAGATTTATTTATTTACTTATACAAGCACTGGGTACAGTCAGAAGCACAGGAGGGTGAGAGAATTCACCAGAGCCAGAGGGGGGAACAAAACAGGCAGACTGATGAAATACACCGCTGAGGGGAGCAGCGGGCGTAGCAGGAGAGGTCTGTCACGCCATGTGGGACCCTCTCTGGTGGCCGGGGATTGAACCGACGCTGCAGAGGTTGCAGGCAGCTTCACAGCCCAGCACTCAATCGCTGTGCCACCAGTGGAGGCCCTTAAGGGTTAGATTTGTGCCTTACAAAAAAAAAAATTAGCTGGAGTTGGAATGTTGGGGTTTTCAATTTAATTTGCACAAAGCCTGGATACCCCAAACATGGAAGCTTTACTTGACAACATAATATTTCATTTAACGTTTATAGGGCAGGTCAAGTAATTATTTCTACTGACACTTGACAGGTGAAGAAGCTGAGGCAATCTTTCTAATGCCTTATTCCAACTCCCATATGGAAGTGATAGGACAGAATTACTAAAATTTTGATGCCTTAATTCCAGTTCTATGTCCTCCTTCACATTCTTAATGGACTCTTCTTAAATTTGGAACTTTGGTTGTGTCTACTGGTTGAGAGTTGTAGTGGTGGAGGTGGGGTGAGGGTTCCTGTCTCTTTAAATTAAAATCATGTTTATAAATATTCACCTGCATTTGCTCATGAAATTGCCCAATGGTTTCAGACAAGGAGCACAAGTTGATGGCAGCCTGTGCTAGCAGGGTGAACACCTGGAACAATGCCAACCCTTCCAGCTAGCAAGCCAGTGTGAAATGAAAGCAACTCCTCGTTGACAGCTTTGACAGAAGGTGCCACATACAAATTACAGTTATTTCAAAAATTAGCTGCCAGATTATTAATTTCAAAGATATGTGCACAGCATAGTTTTCCCCTTCTAGATCTCTGACTGAGCTTTCTTATCCATTGATGCTGCTCTTGCTATTTCCTCTGGTTCCCTATCACAACATTAGAGTGTCTGGAAGTTTTTGTCAGGAGAGATGTAAAAGGCAGAAGGCAGAAGAGTGCCAGTGACGTTTTCCCTCTTTTGAAGTATCTAGTGGCTATTCATTTGGCTTTCTGAAAAATTAACTAACTTGTAGAATTCAAGCCAACTAATACCTAGACTCTAGATTGCTAATTTTGTTTAAAAAATTGGTATAAAAAGGATAGGCCTGATAATCTCTCAGGTCTTGTAAAAAATCTTTTTTTCTGATATAAAAATAATGAGTTTAAAATAAAATATAAAACAGACAATTGAATATAAAAGTTGCCCATAATTCTGCCTTACTCAAAGATAATTCATCAATATTTTCTTTTATGTTCTTTGAGATTTTATTTATTGTTCCTGTGTTAGCATTTTCATGTATATTGTTCATACACATTGCTTTGCATATTGCTTTTTTTTGCACCCTTATTATTTGGGTATACTTTCATGTCAGTAATCTAGATGGATTTCTTTCTTTTTAATGGCTATATAATATTCCATTATACAGATATTTAATAATTCAGTCAACCAGTTTTCATTTTATATTTGTGGATTTCCACTATTCCCCAGTGCAAATAAAGTTGTAGTAAATATCCTTTTAGACACATCTTTTCACTCTTATCTGTGTTTTTCTTTTATAAGATAAATTCTTTGAAAAGGAATTGCTGAGCCAGAGGCTCAAGGTCCTCTTCAATAACTACTTAAGATGCAGGGTCACCTAGGCAACCACCGCAAACCATATCTTGTCTTATAGTGAGAATTCCCTCTGTATACGATGGTCTGAAAATTAGCAGATTACTAGAACTGCACTTCTGATGGGGCTCTTCACTTCTTATCCAACATGCTGATTTAAAATGATTCCTTTTTTTGCTTTCATTTATGGGTGATAATGTGTTCCTCCTACCCAGCCTTTTTATTTCACTACAGCTCTAACAAGGGCAGCAATCTACGTTACCTGAAAACCTTTTCCTTTCAAGCAAAGTTTTGCTTGAAAAACTACCACTAAAGATAAAATTGGAAAGCAGTAGCTCAGTTCTGGTTGTATAAAGCTGCTGTTGGGCATATCAATACCTCTTTCTCTTTAGTTTATTAAGAAAATAGGGATGCAATTCATTTGTCAGGCTGTAGTGGATGGACTCAGATGCCTTGTTAGGACAGACACTATCACTCTCCCTTCACACAAATGCAAAGCAGTTTACTTTAGAAAAATGCTAAGTGAATGAGATGCTTAGTATTAATAAACAAGTATCTTAACACTCTGTGATTAGCACTTGGTAATGACTAACGTTTAGAATCCCTGTTTCTGTCAAAAATCCATTTTATCAGACGTGAAAATAGCGTAAATTATTTGATATGCATTAGCTATGAAAAGGACCTCTTGCAGCACTAGATATTCAAGTCTGTGACCCTTCTGAGCCAGAGCGGCAATTAGGAGAGCTATCTGTTCTACTTAGAGCCAGAAAGAAAGTATTCAATGACAGTAACAAAAGCACAGTAGTTTCAAACTCAAGCTACTCTCATTTTAACATGGACGTAGGCTCTCCTACCACTCCTTACCCCCAAATTGCTCCAATTACCCTCCTACCATTTAGTGCTTCTTAAAGACCTTATAGGACCACCAGCAGAACAATAATCTGTTAAATGGTAGGTATCTGGGCCCCCATCCCCTCCTAAAGCAAGTGGACTTGCAAATATGCAATTTTTAATAAGTACCCTGCAGGCAATTTTAATGGATTCTTATATTTGAGAAACTCTACTATGCTACACAATGCATCTAAAACATGCCCATATATATGGGGCAGCTGGCATCTAGTTTAGATATAGCTCAGATTTATTTTTATGTATTTATTTATTTTTTAAAAAAGATTATTTATTTATTTATACAAGCACTGGGTACAGTCAGAAGCGCGGGAGGGTGAGAGAATTCCCAGAGCCAGAGTGGGGAGCAGAGCAGGCAGAAGGACTGAAGTACACTGCTGAGGGGAGCAGCGGGCAGCAGGAGAGGTCTGCGGGCCATGCGGGACCCTCCTCCAGTGGCCGAGGAGCAGCTGGGGATCAAACCAGTGCTGCAGAGGCTGCTGGCAGCTTGGCAACCCAGCGTTCAACCACTGAGCCACCAGGGAGGCCCATATAAAGCTCAGATTAAGATGATCTAGACTGGGTCCTGAGATTTAGCATTTCTAACAGTTTCTCAGGTGATGCCGGTGCTGCTGGTCTACAGACCATACTTTGAGGAATGAGGAAATCCTAAGGGACATTTGATGGATAAGGCTCTGTCTTTTATCTCTATAACCCCTGTATGTCATGCAGGACTTTACCTAAAGTACATGTTTCTTTGAACAAATGAATGCAGATGAGTGGTGGTGACAACTTTGGAAAAGAAACCTTATCTGTAACTACTATTGAGATTGCAGCATTGGCAATGGCATAGTTATGTTTGTGTTTCTTTTAATAAAAGACCTAGTGGTGGTTAGTTGCTCTTATCAGGGGTACACATTCCAAATAGAAGGCTACATTCTGATGCAGCTACTATGGGAGAAGCTATCTTTATGGACATTACTGGGGTTTTGTTAAGTAACAAAATAAATGTTAGTAAAAAGAAGTCATTGGGAAATCTGTGTGTTTAAGTCATGTACATTGATAAAATATTACAGAGGCCTTCCAGGCTTTTATGGGAAGTTAGGAATTGAGAGAAAACCGTATATTGTATTTCCAGGTTACTAGGCTATTGATTGGTTAGGTCTTCTAACTCAGGGTTTAACAAAATTCTGCTGATACACCTGCTTCACTGATAGAGCTGTGCAGGCTCTATTATGATGCAGCATGGATAGAGGCTTGGTATTTGATTACCTGAATGTCCTGTTCTCCCTGGCACATGTTGTCACTGTAACCTGCTATTGAGTGTGTAAGAAGGAGGTCTTAGCTCACACTTAACTCTGACAAAGGTGAACAACCAAATTGGCTTATCTTGACAGGCAACAGGAAGTGCTGGGTTCAGATCCACTGTCATTTTTATATTTGATCTCTCATACTTTTAAAATAGATAAAATATCTTTCAAAGAGTTAAGTAACCAACACTGGCATTATTCATTGGAATTTGCATCCATTTAATGCTCTCCTCAGAAATCCTTGACATAGAAAGGTTAAATGAGTTTCAACAGTATGGAATTTCTATTTAGAATGTCCTTTCTCAGGACATTTGAAATTTAGACAGGGAAAAAAGCAAAAGTACCAAGAGGTGGTTCTGGCTTAGTTACAATATTTATGTTTCTTCCTGTGACTGGAGAGACTTTGTGGGACCAGGGACTCTGGTCCACACCCAAGCTTCCTGACAAGAAAGGCAAAGATAAGAGGCAGTGAGATGATACAAGGGAATGGTTCCAGCTTATTCTAATGAGTTCATCCAGTTGCCAAATAATAAATGTCTTCTTGAAGAAAAATTTGTCTGGGAAAGTCCATACTGGGAAGCTCTCAGCTGTTGGAGCAGCATATTCAATGAAACAAGAGCAGCAGTAATAAGAATGGCTGCTTATATACTATATTAGGTGAAGCATTACCAACACCTTATTAAATATTAAATGTTAGTTACCCACATTTCTGATTGAGCCTTGAGTGATAAAAGATGTGTGGTATTGGGGACAGTGTATACAAAAGCAAGAAAACATGCAATAAATTCTAATGTTTTATGGAGCACCATCGCACATGTCAGTGAAATATCAGGAAATTTGCCTGATGAGATGATTCAAGGCATTTGAATGACTGTTGAGGATACCAAAGTCTAATTCAAGCAGTGCTTGGGGGTGGGGGTTTCCTACAGAGAGTTGTTCCTTTCCTCTAGTGATTCAGATGATTTGTGGGAATGCATGGGAAGAAAGAACAGTGAGGAGATTGAGGAATTTTATGCTTCACAGAATATGTTGTATGAATACTTCTCCAGAGTTTACTCAATTACATATTGTTTAAATGAGGAGGGCGAAGAGAATGCATTTTGATCATCAAAGTGAAGTTAAAGCTTGGTTCCCTTCAAAATTGTATTAAATGTCCTATGAAAAATAGTCTGGGCTTGAAAGACCAAGTAGGATATTCACTGTTTGTTATTTTCAGTTCTCCTGAAAAGCTTTTCATTCCTCAAGTAAATCATGGTTTCATGCAACTTCGGCCATTCTTGCTGAGTTAACCAGTCCAGGGAAATCAGCTGCGATACCAAATATAAATGAGCAAAGCATGGCTTTAAGGATCTCGGTCCAAACTCTGTTGACAGGGGTTGACAAACTTTCTGTAAATGACCAGACAGTATATACTTTAGTGACTTTGGAGCAGCCGGCCCCTGCTGCTACTACTCAGGTATACCATTGTAGCACCAAGACACCCATATACAATTTGTAACACATCAGTGAAAGTGTGTGCCAATACAGCTTGATTCACAAAAGCATCTGGAAGGCTGTATTTGTCACAACTCCTCCTTGCCCTGTATGTCAGTGGAGTACATGTCTTTGCTTTGCTCTGTTTCCTATGGGTAAAGGAAAAATATTTAATAGTAGAGTTTTCTCTACTGGCTTCTAAAAGTTAGAAAACATTTCTTCAAAATTAAGAAAGTGGGCTATACTACACTGACTGGGTACCAGTAGATTAGTACTAGTGGATGAGGGTGCAACTGGGGATGGAAAGAAAGGAAAGGTGAATAACATCAAGTTTATCTCCCAAAATGTCTTCAGTCTTCCTGGAGAACACAAGTATGTAGATAAATGGACAAGTCAAGGAGCTAAAGTAGGCTTAGTGCTTGAGTAACCAGGTACAGCTTACAAAGCTATATGTATCTCTTGATATGTTCCATTGACCCAGTGGCATATGGATAGATGGTAAAGATTTTCTCAAGGCTCTAGGAATGTGGCAATGATGAGAGTGATTATTTATCCACCTGTGAAATTTAACTCATTGTGATTAGACATTATTTACCTCATCCTCTTTTTTAGCAAGGTGGTATTTCTAAAGTTTTCACCTATCACTTCTCAGGTTTTAATAGTGAAAGAATCATCACTAGGGGCTTTGCTAAAATTCACAATTCTGGTTCAGTAGCACTGGAGTAACACCCAAGATTCTGCATAGTCAACAATATTTCTGCTGACCTGTAGTCTACTAGGGGAATTTTGAAATGTATATGTTGAATGAATAAGTAACAAGATACATCTTTAAAATATATTCCCATTTCCTTTCCATAGTAAATATGACATACTTATGTATCACTCATTTAGGTACTGTGAAGGCTGCTGTGAAAATATAAAATGGATTATCCAAGTTGGTTACCATCTTACTGTTACATTTTAGGTGGGCATACTTTTCCGAGTGTATAACCCCAAAGCAGAAACTTGAGACAGTGAAATAAAGAAAAGGGGAAGTTTGTTGGAGAGATAAAGGATCACAGACTTCAGGTCACAGACTCTACCCAGGCACCTAAAGATTGAATCGGAAATTGCTAGAATAGCTGTGGACATTCAAAAGAACTGTACATCTGGGGCTAAACGAGGAGATAGGGAGTAAACGATTGGGGACAGGGAAGACACTGGAATTAAGTCCACTCTAGGTTGGAATATTGGAAGGGATCTGAGGGCTACTATAGTTCTTTGTGTCTCATCCTTCTGCCACTCCCCTAAGGCATACTTCCCATCAGTTCAGGGGCAAGAAGGGTGCTTCCAAACCTATGGATACCTCATCATGACTTCTGCCAGGCAGGCATATCAGAATCTCAGAGAGAAAGTGAGGAATTCTGATGTCTGATAGATCCCACTGCTTTGAGACTCCACATACCTATTTTATAGATGGGGCCTAATACCTATACGTAGGGTCAATTGACTTGTCAAAGCTTGACTAATTCATGTTTTAGAAGTGATCTTCAAACTCTGAGTTCTTGACAGTCTGTAACAATCTCTACTCTAGTTGATGGAGTATTTTTTACACGCTCACAGCATTGTGTGGACTACTTATTATTTATAAACTAATTTTTCACCAATATTATGTAGTTATTCATCACAACTTTTTGGAAAGCAGGTAAAAGATAATATTCACATCTTTAAATTATAAGGTGCTCAGTTATCCTCATAGCAGTGTCTGAACTATTGATTGTATGAGTTCAAGAAGAGCTTGATGAATTAAATTGTTACCACCTTGCCCACATAAGTAGCAAGATTAATTTATTCAAAAATGTTTATATGACAAATAGGCTTTGCTTCATAACACAAGAAGCATCCTTGGAAATAGAATATATGTAAATTTACCCTCTCCCTAAAAGGCTTATTGTTTTAGGGTTAGACATATCTTCATGAACGTCTTTTAAGAAATGCTTAATGATTTGCAAAGAACAATTTTATGTAATTTACCATAAAATAGTATTTTAATATATAGTATGATATTAATAGGATAGATTAGAATTAACTATTATATCTAACCCTATTTGATTAGTTTATGACATGGAATTTTATTGAAGAAAAGAACAGAATGAGAGAAGATTAACCATTGCCTGGCCTGATGTTTATACTTAGTAATCATTGAACAATGGTTAGATGATTGACTATGCATGAATACATAATCAAATGTTTCTATATATGATATATATTTGAAATATATATGAAATATATTATCCAAGTGTACATAATTTAGTGTATTTATATAATTTATACTTTCTAAAATCTAAATCATTAGGACATTATGGATTTTTTTCTATGTTGGAAAAATATCAGTGTGGTTATTTTTGCTTCAACAGCTAAACCATTGCTCCTTAAACTTTAATGTACAAAACGAAGCTATCAAAATGTGGAAACCAATGTTGAATGCTGAATATTTTGCATATACATGTTGTATATATAAAACACTAATTTATTCCTCCTACAAAGAAGACATACCCCAATATAGTAAGTGCTTTACATAAATTATTTCATTTTTATTCTCACAACAACCTTTTGAGATAGGAAACAGTTATTACCACTGTTTTATAAATGAGAAAACTAAAGTAACTTCACTGAGGTCATAAAGTTATTAATGGTAAAAGGAAGATGAAGACATAGAGAACACTTTCATAGTCTATTTACTCAATCAATACGGTATAGTGTTGGGGTCAGTAAACCATCTGCCCCTCCCAGGTCAAATCCAGTAACGCCCTGATTTTTTAAATAAATTTCTGTTGGAAAATCACCACATTTGTTCATTTAAGTATTATCTATAGTTGCTTTAGAGCTACAGCAGCCAAGTATGTCTCTCTTAAAATATTTGCTGATACTTTAAAGAAAATTTTTTTCCTATAGTGCATCAAATATATCATTAAACTTAGTGAATTAAATATAAATAACTGGTTGTGTCCTAGAAATTTGAAGTGTATGTTATACATAATGTAGTGTATTAAATGCATGTGTTGCTCCAAGTTTTCTTATATTTCAGTTTATAGATTAAAAATGAATCATAATTTGCTATATTCCTATCATTTTGATGAATGCTTTTGTAACACAGTTTAGAACTATCTTGTACTAGCTCTCAGCAGACATTCAAAACATTCAAAATTTGGTTGAGGATGCACTGGAAATGTCAACTTACAAGGATGAACACTTTAAGATGTTGCAAAATATTTATAGTTGTAAAGTGTCATGAAGGTTTGGTGGCATTCTTTAAATTCATTTAATTCTTTAATATCTTAAAATATATTTATTTTTAGTTATATTTCCTTACCCAACTCCATTTTAGAAGCTACAGAAAAACATACATTGTGAAATTACTAATAAATTGTAGAGGGATTGTGTAGCATATTTTTCTTAGTAATTTTAAGGAGGAGTTTTCAACATTATTGTGCATCATAATTATGTCATTATATGTTATAAATATATTACATGTATTTACACTACATAATTAGACCTAATTCTAATTATGTAGATTCATGGTAATCAGCTAAAATTTGCTTTAAAAAACCAAGATAATTCCTCTAACAGATGCTACCTTAATAGAATATTAAGTTTGAGAAAATCTCATGAAAATAGGAAAATTAATAAGTAATGATTAAACCTCCAGCATGCAAGCAGAATAGGATACCATGTCACCACTTTCCCAAAGCTTGATTATAAAAAGAAAAAAGTGTTTATACTGAGATACCCTCAAAAATTTTGTAAATAGTGCTTTGGAGAAATCGTCTCTTAAATTGAATGAGAAAGCAATTCAATAAAAAGACCTCAAAGTTTTAAAGACTTGTTTTGGTTGTAACATAAATAGTCACTTTTCAAAGCTCCTTATATAAAAACATTTTTTTAAAAAAAAATTGTTCTAGTAACAAAGAGGTAAATAAAAACACCATTTCCCACTGGAATCTTGCTCTCTAGATGTTAAATCTAGCATCATTGCTGTAAATTGCTAGTTGTAGTCTTTGATTGACATGTTTACCCAGATAATGTAACAGTTTTTGTGAAAGAAATCTACTTAGTGTCTGGATGACATGAAACATGTTTCTGTGGAAGGAAAAGCCCCAAAGTGCTCTTTCAAATGGGAGTCTTTTCTTGTCCCGTCTTTCTGGCTGATAAGGAATATTGTAATTTGTTTTACTCCCTCATTTACCCCACATTAGTAGCTCAGTTGCCCTGTGCATCTAAATGCACTTCCAAAATCCCCTTGGTGGCTCTGTCCTTGACTTTATTACAAATTAATTTTCCCTTGTTAGTTGCAGAGGAGCACCACAAGATGTTTGAAAAAGGAAATCTTGAGGTTGACTTGAGCATGTCTCATCCTTTCTATTGTTTTTTTTTTTTAATTTTTAAGATTTATTTATGCATCCAAGAACTGGGATATAGGCCAAAGATGGGGTGTGTGTTTGTGTGTGTGTGTGTGTGTGTGTGTGTGTGAGAGAGAGAGAGAGAGAGAGAGAGAGAGAGAGAGAGAGGGTTCACCAGAGAGAGTGGGGAGCAGAATAGGCAGGTTGACCAAAATACACTGCTGAGGGGAGCAGTGGGTGAGATAGGAGGATGTCCTTTGCACCATGTGGGTTAGCTTCCTGGCCTGGAATTGAATTCATGCAGCAGTGCCTGCCAGTAGTTTCATGGTGCTGAGACTTAATCCCTTGTGCCACCAGAGAGGCCCTCTATTGGGTTTTAACCCTTGTTTCGTTTTCTAGGGATTCAAAGGACTTCCCAATATATGCTTCCAATGAAAGAAATCATTCATTGTTTCCGGTATTTTCCTCATTAGGTGTAAAGTGCATTTTTTCTTTCTATGCCAGAAAGCTGCTGTAGATGACAAATTAATGTAAAGATGATATAGGAGACTCCCAAACTTTCTTGAATTTGTGCAGGCAAACTGAATCTGAGGTTTGAGGGTATAAAGTAAAAAAGGCAAGTAGCCAGAACACCATAAGGAAGAATCATCAAAGAAATTTTGAGAAAATTTGTCAGATTGGACAGAAAACAGCTTCATAGCAAATTGAACCATTCAGTCAGTCAACCTGAGGTTCAGTAATAAAATCTGTGCAAACCTCTCTAGCCTCTCATTCCTGCATTGATAAGCCAGTGATTTTTTTAAAGGGCCAGTCACATTTCCCAGTGAACTTATGTGGCCATTGCTTTAGAAACTCCACCTTGACTCTGATTTGGGAGGCTACCTTTACAGTGGTGCTTTTTTTGCCCATTTATGTTCATATGCAAGTCAGTTCTCATGGTTTTAATCTTGCCTTCCTTTGACACTTTGACACCAGCAGCCCCCAAAGTCTAACTGCCCGTCTCAATCTTTCCTTTTACCAGAGAAATTAAATCAACCCTGATATAAAGAAATGAAATCAACAAATTTTATACTAGCCTTTTCTACAGCAGACCTCTAGCAGTTAAGCATTTAATAGGTGTGGTTTCAGTTATTCACATGTAGATACAAATTTGATTCAGCTCTTCAAAGCTGGGTTATTACAGTGCCATTCCATTGGGCATGGAGCCTAAATCCCTTGACTAGGAAGAGCTTATTATTGTGATTCTCACTATGTGTATAGTGACTAAGATAAAGTGAACAAAAGTTTTCATATGGCCGCTGATACTGGCTTAACAACTGCTAGCCCTAGCCATGAAAATGGGAAGTGTTTGAGAAAAAAGATAACTGGTAATTTGAAAGTAATTTTCTAAATTAGTATAATATTTTAATGTGCTCAGTATTAATGGAAAAGAGTTTATTTACACTGTTTGGTTATTCTTTATTGTGTGGGAAGGAGAGTACACAGTGGTTATTTAAAAGGGAACCTACCAAAGTACCGTTGGCATGTCCTATGTCTGACTGGTTCCCACTTTACATTCCAAAACCTGATCATGTATGCCATGTTTAGCCCTAAAGAAGCACAAAAGTTACTGTGTCCTCAGTCTCCTTACAAAGCATTCCAAAAGACTAAATCTATACCAGAGTCTAGATGCAAAGGGAATTCGATTTGATATTTGTTTTTGGTGAGCCCTCAGCCTGTGTTGGTGAAGGGCCCAGAGAAGCCAGCAACTTTATGACCTTCTTTGAGTCCCTGTCCACCTCCACTGAAACTAGCAGAGACCTTGTTACCTTCTGTGAAACCTTGGACTTGTGTTAAGAAATGTGCCAGAGTGGCCTTAGGCCTTACAACCTCCTGTAGAACCCTGCCAGTGTCTCTCCCAGATAAGTGAGACCCCTGACCAGTGATAGGGGAGGAACCACAACCAGAAGACACCCCACCTACAGCAGCTGGATTCCAAAACTATTAAGGGGCAGAAGCAAAAATTCAGCAAATGGAAGTATGAGTCCTCAAGCAAATAGTACAACACAGAACAAGTCTCAGGATCCTCAATTCATAGACATGGAAGCTATGTTCCCCTATCAGATACAGATTTTAGAAATTCAATGATAAAGAAATTCAAGGAAATTCAGAAAAACAAATGAATGTAGAAATGAAATCAATTAACTTAGGACAGAAATGAAGCTTTCAGATAAAAATAGAGCTTTAGGATTTCAGAGTAGAAATACAGGACATGTAATTTTCAGGAGAAAGTCACAGAAGTAGAATAGTTCAAGTGGAACAGTGAGGTAGTATATTTAGAGATGCAAATTTATGAAGGACCTGAATAGAGAAGAGAAATGAAGTGAAAAAATAAAATGAAGAAATACTCTGAGAACTATCTGACTCCGTGCTAACAGGAAAACTAGAGGGACAAGAGAGAGAGAATGGAAAATAACATTTACTTAAAGAAATAGTGTATGGGCCTCCCCTGGTGGCGCAGTGGTTGAGCACTGGGCTGCGAAGCTGCCCGCAGCCTCTGCAGCGCTGGTTTGATCCCCGGCCACCATTGAGGATCCCACATGGCATGTTCTGCATGTTCTGCCTGTTCTGTTCCCCACTCTGGCTCTGGTGAATTCTCTTGCCCACCCGCCTTCTCACTGTACCCAGTGCTTGTATAAATAAATAAATAAATAAATAAATAAATAAATAAATAAATAAATAAATAAATAAATATTTTTTTTAAAAAAGAAAGAAATAGTGTAGAAAAACTTCCTGAACCTAGAAAAGAGAATAAATATACAAATCCAGGAAGCTAATGAGCCCCAGGATTACTAGTTAAATGATAAGATCAACAACAAGGCATACAGTAGTGAAATTTAAAAAATAAAAAAAAAAAGGACAAAGAATATTGAAGCTGGAAAGGGAGAAGTAGATAACTGATGAAGTTACCCCAATCAGGCTAACATCAGATTTCTCTGAAGAAACACTACAATTGAGGAGAGAATGGAATGGCATGTTCCAAATCATAAAGAGAAAAACTGCCAGCCAAGAATACTCTGCCCTGCAAGACTCTCTTCAGATATGTGGGAGGAATAAAGGTCTTTTCAGACATCAGGAAGCTCAAGAAGTTTGCAAACACTAAAAGAACCTCTTCAAGAAATATTGGAAAGAACTTACACATTGAAACAGAAAAGAGGGACATACATGAAGAACTAAATAAGGAAATAGATTGACCCACAAAATTTAAGAATGAAATGGCAGTAGCATTATACATTAACAGTCACTTTAAACATAAATGGACTGAACTCACCAATTAGAAAAACAGAGTATGTAGTTGGGTCAGGAAACAGAAACCAACCTTTTTTTGTCTCTAGGAGAAAGACCTAAACTCCAAAGACAAACAAATGTGTGGGGACTACAGCTGGAGATGGGGAGAAGTGGATGGGGGCAAACACTTTAAAAGAACAATGATGTAAAAAATATATAAATGATTAAAAAAAAGTGAAGAGTGGGGCCTCCCTGGTGGTGCAGCGGTTGAGCCATGGGTTGCCAGGCTGCCCGCAGCCTCTGCAGCACTGTTTCAATCCCCAGCTGCTCCTTGGCCACCGGAGGAGGGTCCCACATGGCGCGCAGACCTCTCCTGCCGCCCGCTACTCCCCTCAGCAGTGTACTTCGAACCTTCTGCCTGCTCTGCTCCCTGCTCTGGCTCTGGTGAATTCTCTCATCCTCCCACGCTTCTGACTGTACCCAGTGCTTGTATAAATGAATAAATAAATCTTTAAAAAAAAAAGTGAAGAGTAAGAAACAATCCTATTAGCAAATCGACTCTAAAGAAGGCAAGGAGGGCTATACTTATATCAGACAAAATAGATTTCCAGTTAAAAAATGTAAGAGGAGGCAGAGGCACTATATAATGACAAAGGGAACATACATCGAGAAGACATAACACTCATCAATCTATATGTACCAAATGAAAGAACAACAAAATACATTAGGCAACTGCTATCAACTCTGAAGACAAATACTGGAAAAAACACATTTGTGGTAGGAGAATTCAACACCCACTCTCATAAATGGACACATAAACTAGCAAAAAATAAGCAAAGATACAATAACCTTAAATGGAGAAATAGACCCCATACACATTTAAAGGGCATTGCACTACCAAAAAGCAGGATTCACATTTTTTTTTTCTCAAGCATACATGTGGCATTCTCCACAGTAGACCACATTCTAGGACACAAATCATATACAATTTTTTTAAAGATTTATTTATTTATTTATACAAACACTGGGTATAGTCAGAAGCGCAGGAGGGTGAGAGAATTCACCAGAGCCAGAGCGGGGAACAGAACAGGCAGACTGACGAAGTACACTGCTGAGGGGAGCAGTGGGCGGCAGGAGAGGTCTGCATGCCATGTGGGACCCTCGCCCGGCAGCTGGGGATCCGACAGGCACTGCAGAGGCTGCGGGCAGCCTTGCAACCCAGCGCTCAACCGCTGCGCCTCTGGGGAGGCCCCAAATACAATTTCTTGAAGACAAATCATATCCAGCATCTTCCCAGGCCATGAAGGTATCAAACTATCAATAGAAATCAACTATGAAAATAAAGCAGAGAGATCTTTTAATACATGGCGAGTGAACAGCACATTACTGAAAGAACACTGGGTTAATAAGGGAATTAAGGAAGAAGTTAAAAAAATACCTCAAGACAACTAAAAACAAGCACATAAATAGCTGAAACTTATGGGATGCAGCAAAGCAGTACTAAACAAGGGAAATATATAGCAATATAGGTCCAATCAAGAAATGAGAAATAACTCAAATAATCTCTCTCAACTCGAATTAGAAAAAAGAAAATGCAAATTCAAAAGCAGTAGAAGAACAGAAATAATAGAAATGAAAACAGATGTAAATGAAATAGAAATTAAAATGACAGACAAAAAGATAATGAAACCGAAGCTAGTTCTTTGAAAAATAAGGCAAACCTAACAATGCTCACCAAGATAATAAGGGAGATATGTCAAATAAATAAAATAAAAAATAGAAGAGGAGAAATCACAGCAGATGCTGAAAAAAATTCAGAGGTTAATTGGAGACTTCTGTGAACATTTATATACAAATTCACTAACCTAGAAGACATGGACAAATTCTTCAAATTTTAGAGAAGAAATAGAAACTTGGAACAAACCAATGACAGGCAGGGAAGTTGAAATAGTAATCAAAATTCTGCTCAAAAAACAAGAGTCCAGAACTATATGGCTTTAAAATGAATTCTACCAAACCTTCATAGATGAACTAATGCCTGTCTTGCTCAATTTTTTCCAAAAAATTGAAAATGCTTTTTATGAGGCCAACATTGTCACCAAAATTAAATAAAGACAACACAGAAAAGAAATTTAAGAACAATCCCCTCAATGAACACAGATGCAAAAATTGTGAATACAAACTTAGCAAACCTAATCCAATAATGTGTTAAAAGGATCGTACAACATGGCCAAGTGGAATTCATACCAGGAACATAAGGATGGTTCAACATCCAAAAATCTATCAACATAATTCACCACATCAACAAAAAGAAAGATAAAATCCATATTATTATATCAGAAGATGCTGAGAAAGCATTTGGTAAGATCCAGTATACACTTATGTTGAAAACTTCAAAAACTGGGGATAAATGAAACATATTTTAACATACTAAAAGCCATTTACAACAAACCTGTAGCTAATATCATTCTCAATGATGAAAAACTTAAAGCCTTTCAGAAGACAATAATGTCCACTCTCATCATTGTTATTCAACTTAGTGTTGGAATATCTAGTAAAAACAGTTATAGACAAGATAAAGTTATAAAAGTAATTCAAATTGGGATAGAAGAAGTAAAGTTTTCATTATTTGCAGATGATATACTAATATATATTCAATATTCCGGGGTGGGGGGTGGGGGGAATATTTTCAACAATTAGTTCAGCAAAGTGACAGGATTCAAAAACAGCACACACAAAACAGTTGCCTTTCTATGAGCAAACAATGAGAAGAGGAAGAAATTAAGAAAACGATCCCATTTAGAATTACACCAAAAAAAAAAATACTTAGGAGTAAACCTAACAAAGGAGGTAGAATATCTATACAAAGAAAACTGTAGGATATTGTAGAGAGAAATTGAAGACACAAAGAAATGGAAAAGTATTCCATGTTCATGGAATAGAAGAATCAACATAGTCAAAATGGCCATCCTACCTCAAGTAATAACAGATCCAGTGCTATCCCAATAAATATATCAGTGATATATTTCAAAGAACTGGAGCAAAAATACTGAAATTCTTATGGAATCACAGAACACTCCAATTAGCAACAGCAATCTTAAAGAAGAAAGAGAATGAAGGTGTAACAATTCCACACCTCAAGTTATATTTTAAAGCCATAATAATTAAAATAACCTGCAATGGAAGAAAAACAGACACACAGACCAATGGAATAGAATTGAGAGCCCAGAAATAAACCCACATGTATATGCACAGTTAATCTCTGACATCACTAAAAACATACACTGGAACAAGGACAGCCTGTTCCACAAATGGTGTTGGGAAAACTGGACAGCTACATTCAAAAGCATAAAACTAGATCACAGTCTCACACCAAACACCAAAATCAACTCACAGTGGTTCCAAGACTAAGATGTAAAAGCCAAAACCATAAAACTCAGAGAAAAATATAGGTAGGGCCTCCCTGGTGGTGCAGGCAGTTGAGCGCTGTGCTGTGAAGCTGTCTGCAGCCTTTGTAGCACCTTTTTGATCCCAGCCGGCTGGTGAGGGTCCCACATGGTGCTGCAGACCTCTTCTGACTTGCCTGCTCCTCCCTTCATCAGTGTATTTCAGGCAGACTGCCTGTTCTGTTCCCCACTCTGTCTCTGGTGAATCCTCTCACCCTCCCATGCATCTGGCCTGTACCCCGGTTCTTGTATAAATAAATAAATAAACCTTAAAAAAAAGAAAAATATAAGTAAAATATTTTATGACATAAACTTTAGTGATGCCTCTAGGAATATGTCCCCAACAGCAAAGGAAACAAAAGAGAAACATAAACTTCTGGGACTACATGAAATTAGAATGTCTCTGTCCAGTGAAAGAAACCATAACTAAAATGAAAATACACCCTACTGAATGGAGAAAATATTTGCATACAATACATCTGACAAAGAGCTGATATCAAAGTTGCCAAAAAAAAAAAAAAAAAAAACCTCTCAGACAACTCTACAAAAACAAAACAAATAATAAAAAAAATGGGCAAAATAACTAAACAGACACTTGTCTAAAGAAAACATTCAAATGGCCAGTGGTCATAGGAAAAAATGTTCACAATGACTTATTTTAGAGAAATGCAAATCAAGACCACAATCACAATGAGATACCATCTCACAACTGTGAGAATGACTCATGTCAAAAAACGAGCATTAACAAGTATATTGGCAAGGATTTGGAGAAAATGAAACCCTCCTACACAGCACTTACACAAAGCAGTATGGTACACTCTCAAAGCATTCAAAATGGATCTGTAATTTGACCCAGTATATTCTGTAATTTGACCTAAGTATATTCCAAAATTCAAAAACACTAATTTGTAAGGGAACTTGAACTCCCATGTTTATCACAGCACTATTTACTGTTGCTAAATTATGGAGACAATATTAGTGTCCCCGAACAATTGACTGGATCAAGAAGATGTGAATATTTACCCAATGAAATAGTACTTAGCAATCAAAAAAAATAAACTCATGCCATTTGCAGCAAAGTGGATGGGGCTTGAAGGGATGAAGCTAAGTGAAATAAGTCAAATACCTGATGTCACTGATATGTGGAATATAAAATAACTAAATCAATAGTCTGATAAAGACAAGCTTAACATCTAATCCTTGATAGCTGAGTATATAACTGAAGCTCTAAGGGATAGAGATGGAGGGAAGAACAAAAAGGGAAGGAAGCACAATGGTCTATGGTGGTAGAAAATGGGTGAATTCATGCTGAGTATACTATGGCAGTAATAACTGATGGGGTTATCCCAGTGTTACCTCAGTTGAAGATAAATTCATAAAATTAATCAAATTTCTAAAGTATGTGTTCTTGACACCTCAGAAAGTAAAAGAAATGCTGGGAAAATACTAGAAAAGAATTATATAGATTTTAGAAGAAACTTTATGTTCTTAGGAAATCAATACTTTTCACTACTATTTTACAATTATAGAGACCTTTTCACTGAAGATCAGACTACTATACCATTTATTTTGCTATAAAAGACTATGTTTCTTTTTTAAATTCAGTATAATGCCCATAGAGTCTTACATAGTTCCTAGGGAAGATGAGATCTTCATCAAAACTTAGAAGTAACCTTTATTTCACTCATATTTTTCTCTTTCTGTGTTTATGCCACACAAAAATATTCTATCACAGTCTCATCAGGTGGTTGAAATCATCTGAAAAGCAAGTCAGTGACGGGAGGAAGGAGCCAATGTGTGAAATATGGGCCATTACTCTCTTTGCCTTGTCCAAGGCAGACATTGCTAATCCATCACAGTCCATTTTCCTGCTGAGCCTGGACATAGCATCAGAGTCCTTCTCAATACAGAGCTCCCATCAGCCACAACTAATCAGCTAGAGTTGGCAACTATATCCAAACTATGTGCCATTGTTGGATTAGGCTGTATTTCCCTAATAATTTTAAATATAAGGCAACATCTTATAATTATGACACTTTCTTGCCTTTCTAACTACCACTGTGATTATTTTCTACTGTTTCACACAGTCAATTAATCTCATGAATTTAAGATGTCGACCTAGATGCAGGTGTTTTCTAGTTATAGTTTATTTAAAGAGCAACTTCTCTGACTTCTGAGCCGTAATGCAAATTTCATTGTTCTTTTCTGTATTTTAGGAGTGAAATAGAAATTATCTGTGGAATTAGATGCATAATTATCAAGAAAACAAAATTGTCCCCTCTACTAGTTCAGTGATTCTTAAATAGGATCAGTTTTACTTACCAAGGAGCATTTGGTAATGTCTACACACATTTTTGGTTATTTGCTTGTAAGGGATGGGGGTAGGAAAGGAAGTGCTATTGGCTTGAAATGAATAGAGCGCAGGGATGCTCCTAAATATTCTACAATATGCGATGATGTTCTCTACTATAAAGAATAATCCAGACCGTAAATGTCAATAGTGTTGAAATTGACAAATCTGTCAGTTATTAAAACACTTAGTTCTAGTATAGATGTTGTAACTGAAATGTTTACACTATTAATTCGATTTATAAGGTGTTGACCTCAAACACAAGCCATCAGTTCTTCCACTAACAAAAGGGCTTATTCAGAGACAACACAAAAGGCAGTTTGAAAAATGAAGTCTCATGGTGAGATACATATACTCTCCTCAAACTAAAGTTAAAACCTCCTTCTACAGAATTAGGACAGACTGCTGCTGAGTAGAGAAGGCCTCCTTCCTTGCAGCCATATCACTTCCTATCAGAGATACAATCTATGTGGGTCCTGTAGTTTACTGATTGTGTAGGTGTGGGCACTCTTTTCTAGCCTACTAATCTTATTTAAATAGGGAACATTAATTTTTCAAAAAGAGGAACAATCTACCTGTGGGTTTAGTGTCACCAATTTAATGACTAGGACATTCCCCAAAGACACATTCAGAAGGATGTCATGGGCTCTGCCTAGACACCGCAACTGAAACTAAGTGTTGTGCTGCTTTTCATCATCAGCAGATGACCAAAGTGTGACTTCTTCAATGTTTCACACTATATTGAATCTCACACTGAGAAACTGTTCTTGTAATGCAAGATAGATTTCAAGGGTTTTCTATTTTTTAAAGTGTTTGGTCTAGCAAGCTTTTATTTTTGCTGTAAAAACTCAGTTCTAGCTCTACAACGGACACACCAGTTGCTCATTTATGAAACATTCACATTACCAGATATGGTTAAGTTTCCCTAATAAAGTGTTGAAGTTTTTTACTTATACCCAGCCCAGAACAAACCTCTGCTTTCTGAGGATTAAACTGCCACCCTTCCTTCTGCCATTGTCAACCACAGATAGCTAGTGTCTTTTAGGCAAGGATTCTCAAGGCACAGTGGCTGAGAACATTTCATATTAACTCAAATATATAAGCCTTAATAAGCCAATTTCCCATTCAGTTTAATCTATTTTCAGCAGATCAAAATAATTAAAAATGCTAACAGTTATGGTAATTTTCAATACACTGTGAGAGAAGCAATTTAGATAGCACCTTCCCAACGAATCTATATTTGTATAAATGCTGATCAAGAATATTTGTTCAATTTTATACAAATCAAACATGAATAATTTCTTCCATATTACTCTTTCCATTGTTGTGTTTTCCCTCTATCTAGTTATCCATTTGCCGCTGGCATGCTGCTCTAGGAAGATTTGATTAAAATCAATAAGTTATTGGGAAGATGGCAATTAGCAGTCTTTCACCTATAATAGCATTGTCTGTTAAGCTTCCTTTGTGTTAATCACAATATTTTAGCAAGACTCTCCTACCCAGCCACGCAATTTAATGAAATGGAAGGTTTGAAAAGCTTCCTTAATTGGGGGCCCTGGAAATATGCTTCAGTGTTTTTCACTGCTTTGATAGGAATACCCAGGATTTTTGCAGTACATCAGATTCTCCATTTCCTTTGAGAGTTCCCTAAATTTAAGATTCTAGAAATATCTGCACAGTTTATACTGTATAAGCCTCAAGTTGGTTCAATGTTGCATAAAAGGATACCAGCAAATATCAATGTATAGATTTGTTTAACTATTTCAAAGTGACTTGATTGTTTGTAATAGATAATTGATATGGAGAAATTCTTCGCTTTGGCTGTATGCTATTGAGTGGTAAATGCCTGGACTAAAGACTGAACCTTGACTAATGCCCCTTGACAGCAAGTAATGATTGTCTAAGTCATTAATTAGAATGAGGTCATGGGACCCTTCTTTTTCACATTTGTTATAATTTGTTTCTTTGTTCTGAAGACTCTTTAGTTCATTTTAGTTTCTCTCTTCACAGGAAACACACACACACAATGCATTTGCTATTCAGACTTTTACACAATGGGGATTGCTGTAAAAACACAAGAGACTTAAACTAATAAGTATTGTTTATTTTAGAACTGCAACTGAGATCCTAATTCATAAATTTACTAATAATTCTGTATTTAGAAATCACTAAAATGGAGGTATTCAAATAAATAGTGACTGTTTAGAAACATTTCAGTATTTCAGGGCATTGCCTATTGACTTTGTGCCTAATACTTGGTGTTATTTTGTATTGTTTGTCCAACCAGTCCATTATACTCTAAAGATGCAAAATTCTAAACTCAGATATGCAAATTGTACAGAAAATATGGAAATGGGTCTTACCCTTAAGGAATCATCTGTCTAAAATAGTCAAAAGAAGGAAACAGATAATGCAATTATAGGGATCAAAGTGACTTATTTTTGGAGGAAAAGAGAAATTTTAATAGTAGTCAGAATTTTCCAATCTATCATGTTCAAATTCTCTAAACAGTTGTGTAGTTCTCCATTATATTTTTACTTGTAGATGTGGCCTAAAATCAGTGGTGCAATTTAATATATACATTGTTGACTTGACAACTTTTTGAAAATAATGTTACCTCTACACCAGGATAATTTCAGGTACTTGGTGTCTTTTTTATGCACCTAATATGTTTAAATGACTATTTTTAATAATAATGGGCCTCATTACTCAAAAGAAAGTTGGAAGATTTTTTTTTCTAGATAACATTTGAGATTGTAAAATATTTTTGCAGAATTTTCACATTATAATAAATATTACTTAGTCACACGTCAACATCACCTGAAAGATAGCACACAGATTATTTTAATGAAATTGTAAATTCATTTTACTTCTTTCAGAATTTGAAATAAATAACTTTTCTTTTTTAAATGTGTGTGTGTGTGTGTATATATATATATATATAATGGAAATATTCTTGCAAGTGACACAACTATGTTTTTTGATGGATGGATAGCAGTAACTCTTAACTTATACCGTAAATATATAGTCGTTTAGGAATGACTTTAAAAGGACCATGAGTTTTAAATGAAAAAGGAAAGCAAGAAGGGATTTCTGATCCCCACTTCTATCCTATCTAGGTTATTTTTTTGTTATCGTAGAGCAATTCTCTTCTACTTTTTCTAGGTATTTAGCTCCCCACTCTATCTAATTTTATAATTCAGAACTTTAGAAACAAATAATTCAGTTAAACATTTTACCACTATTATGCATTATCCAGTTATTCAAAATATACTTGTTCCCACAGTGATGGAAATATGAAAGAGTTCAACATTTGAAATGGATTAGCTAAAACTGGGCAAGCACAAATATGCAGGGTCCATGTGGGACAACACAGTGAAGACATCAGACACCACTGGGTATTGAATGGGAAGAGGATGCAATGGGGAAGACCTATCACTGTTACTGGGTACCCCAAGCAGGGTAAAAGAATTTCAAATAAACTTTTTGTTCAATTTGCATTTTGCTTTGGACACTAGTGTTGTTCTAACATTTGAAAAATAAATAATTTTAAAAAGAATAGCTGGGATTTCTTAGTTTTGTCTCCAAGTATTCTGACAAAGTAATAAAAAGATAGGGATATGTGTTGATTGAGATGGGCGTGGTCTAATGCCACAGTTAAAGAAATATTACTGCAATATTGTGATATATAAAAAACAATACAGACATTTGGTTATTAAGTGCCAAAAATATGGTTCTCATATACACTTGGTCTTCGTCCTCAGTTCTTGGCTCAGAGCTCCCCCAAACCTTGGAATTTCCAAAATGTTGAGAGTGATTAAGTTGTTTCTTGTTACTTTAATGGGGTGATTTGTAGGGAAGTATATATGAAAGTGGGTGTTGTTCTCCAGGGAAACTGACCCTGTGGTTAGAAGGTTGAACTTCCAGTGCCATGGACTTCTGGGGAAAAAGGGGGCCTGGAAGTTGAGTTCAAATGTCAATGGCCAGTGAATTGATTCATCATCCTTTGTCCTCAGTGCCATTTCTCTAATCATTACAGACTTCTTCCCCTACCTAGCTAGGAAGGCAAATTTGAGTTTTTCTCTTGCCTCCTTGTTCATTGATTTACAGTAAACTTTGTTCAAACCTGGTTTTGTGATGTAAGTCCCTGTGCATGTCAGGTTGTGAGCTCATTGTTCTCTGGCATGTGGAGAACACACCCCCACCCTTGTTGGAAATTGGGTGCAGGACACTCTTCACACCTAAGAAAGGAAGATAATTCATATCCTCTATAATAAGTCTGCCCATCTTGCAGTTAACCACCACCTGATCCAACATTGTCACTGAATCAGATGTGATTGGAAGATTTGCTTAGTGTAATTTGCTGTAGTAGAAATTTCACTGGAAGTGGTGGAGGTTTTCCTAGTTCCTCAGAGTTCTTGAGGACATTATAGGGATGTGATTTTGACAGGAGTCTATTTTTAAAATTTCAATTATTTGAATATATGAATATAAATAATTTTAATTATTTATCAGATCCAGGGTCAGAATAATCAAGAATTATCAGATCCAGGCTACTTGGATAGTTGTCCAGAGCACATTGTAAAGGGACACTAAGGCATTATGCAAGAATACTGAGCTTCAGAAAATTGTCTTTTCCAGGATTCTTCTCTGGTTGAAAGTCTTACTATGATTAATTTTGGGGCTTTGAGGGTATGAGACAGGTGAGATCCCCATAGTTAGTGCTCGAAAAACAGTACAATGTCCTTCAGTTCCATTCCAGAGGGAGTATGGTTACTTGAAGGTGTTTGGTTTTGTTGAGTGGGTGTGCAAATTTGGGGGACAGTGCTTTCCTGGGACAATTGAGCCATAATTTCCTGTGTTTTATAACTTGGAGTAGAGCAGAAGTTGTTTCCAGAATGCTTTGAGTTCCTCAGGGAGCAGCACATGTGATCTATTTTTGTTTCTTCAAATATATCTTAATCATCTCTGATATATTGGGAAATTAAAAAAAAATAAAAATACAGTTTCTTGCTCTCAAGGATTTACAGTCTACTTGGAAAACAGATTTGCAAACAAACACACACTCTGCCATGAGTGTTGTTTTAAAGTTATAGCTTAGTAGATGTGTAGAGAAAACCACAGCTTGTTGTGCCTGGGGACATATCAGAAGACATCAGACAGTAACATGTGAACTGACAAGACAATACGAGTTTCACAAGGGGAAAGCAGGCATTTTGAGTAGTAGGAACAGCCTATGCAAAGGCAAGGAGGCATAAAAGAGAATGTTCAGTATATGCTTTAAGTTTACTAAAATTGAAGAGAATATGAGAGAAGAGCTGGACAGCTGAGCAGTGGCCAAACAAAATCATAAACTTGGTACTATGTAATTTTACATAAAACTCTTATAGAGAAACATTAATTTGCATTTCAAATTTTTCAGGTGAATTTTACTAAAATTAGTGCTTAATGGTTGAAAATGCATTAGGTGTCTTAAGGTGATGATTATATGGTCATATTGGCATGCAAGTTCTTTCTGAGACAGAGGAAAAGACAAGTTGCAATGGCTGGACTAGAGAGGAAACAGTTAAACTGGTTAAATAATCTAGACAGGAGATGATAAGATTATCAACTAGACAAGTAGTAAAGAGGATCAAAAGAAAGGTATAAACCCGGAAATCAGGCCTAGTCAAGTTATAGCAAAGTAAAAATTTTTATTGGTGCTGTTTGGACAATGCAGACACAAGAAGTGCTTGAACTCTATGTCCCAGTTCTCTGGGTACACAGAAAGACTGGATAGTCCACATTTAGATCTACTTTATGAAAATGAAGTTTTCAGTCAGCGTGGTTGTGATTGGTTGGTAGTTTGCCAAGTTTTTATTGGTTAAATTTCAATCCTGTGTGGTCATTGGTGTGCAGGTGTGGAGGTGCCTGGTGCTGGACCCTCAACATCCTCTTTCATATGTTTGGTATTTATTTACCGAACTCTAAATGGCCCCATTTTTGTTTTTCTTTTTTTATGTTAGTTATCAAAGAGGCTTAAGAGGGAAATGATTCCAGAGGGGGAGAAAGGCATATTTTCAATGACTTGGCAGCTAATGTGATGTGAGTTGAGAAATAAAGAGGTTAAGGTAACACTTAGGTTGGCTACTGTGTCAATTAAAATGCCATTTACTCAGGTAAAGAAGAAAAGCAATTTCTTTTTGGTTGGCAGTATAACTTTGGAAAAGGGTAAGATATTACGATTACTTTTGAGAATGTCAGATAGAATAAGCACTCTTAAAATTGATTAGAAATTTATTGAAGCATTTAAAATATACTTTACTGAAAAGATGGCTTATCATCATCTGCTTTAATTCTATCCACAGAGTCACTGAACAAGGAAAGTTACTGGTTAAGGGGAAGTTCGTTCCTCTTTTTGGATCATAGAAGCCAACAATTGTAGAAACTGATATCTCTTATGGATTAAGCATGAAGATCAAACCTGGTTTTGGTGTCTTAAGAGCATTCCTTCAGATATACTGATTGCTGTTTCTAGAAACCAAAGTACCATGTAGTTAGCAAGCATTTACAAAAGAGGTAAACTCAAATCCAAAGGGATTTAATGGAAGGGAACACATTCTGTGCTCTATAAACCTTCTGAAAATGTCTCTAGAAAAGTCCTAATTTGAAGTTCTCCTGTCACTTTTAATTTTTGGTCACAGGAGTGTTCATAAATATCTTAAGTTAAATGTGATATAATATTTTGAAAATACACCTCTGTATCTAAAATACATACTCCATTAAGACAGAAATTGTGATTATCTCTTATGTATTGCTGTATTATCGAGGGTTCAATCAGAAAATCAGAACTAGGAGATACATTCATGTAGTGTTGATGCTTTGTAAAAGGATTTGACCTTATGCAGTATAGGATTTAGTGAAGCAGCCGCTTTATTGCTATTGTCTTTATGTTCTGTACTAAAGCTCAATGTCCACAAGCATGCAGACAAGAAGGGAAGATGGGTAGAAATAAAGTAGGGAACTGAGCATAAGTTGTAACCCATAAGCATGAGCTCTAGCTCTATGATGGTGAGTTGAAATCCATGTCAATTCTTGTTTGATGGTGTTATGGATGTCCGGCAGTAACCAGGCCCCATCTTCATGTAGTTAAGCATATATTCCTATTCCAAACTTTAAAATGTTTAAGGATTCAGGGTAAAGTGGACCATTTCACACCCCCCCTGCTAACTCACATCAATGGGGTTAGCCAGCAGATCTTTGACAATATGTGTGAGCAGCAAAATGCCTCTTGCTTCGCTTCAACTATACAAATAACCTATAAGAAATGTCTCTTGTGACCCACTCTAATCAGAAATATTTAGGAAAGGGAATTCTGGAAATGTTCAGTCTACCTAAGTTAGTAAACTACAAAGGTACTATCTTCAGCACCTTCATAGTGTGTATTACACAGTAAACACTAAACCAACATTTATTGAATGAACAATTTAATGAATTAGAGACCTATAGAAGGGGGGAAGTTATGGAAGGTGGCATGAGTTCAAAGAACAATGATGAAATATGTAATCCATCTCCTGACTGTATTACAGAACAAATTCCATTGTCAAATGGGAGAACCCAAATCACTCTATCTCTTGGTCTCTGTCCTTGCTTTTCTGTCTCTGTATATCTCTGCATGCATCTCTATTGCACTCTCTCTTTCAATACAAACACACACACACACACACACACACACACTTATTCCCTCTTCAAAATGTGTAAAGGTAGGTAATGAATTAGTTGAAACAGCGCTGTCCTAGTTTCCAGGCTATAAACTCATCACTGTAATAACTACAAAGCCTTTACAGTAATGGCACACGAGTAGGAATTTGTGAAATGAAATTTTTGGCAGTTCATTAGTAAATTTGGGTTTTGCCTCAGCCTTAGGGAACAGAAGGGATCCCAGAAGGCATGGCAATCAGCAGATGAACTAACCCTCCCCTCACTAATGTGAAATGCTATTTTAAAAGAATTAAACAATAAGAAATAAAGCCTGGAAAATGAAATAATAGCTCATTAAAAATAATCTTGAGTTATGTGGAATGGGAGAAAATACCTTCTAATCACCACTGTAATTCAAATAACTAGTGTAGTAGTTTCAAAGGATTTTTATTGTGTATTCTCCAAAAGTCCTTTTTATGCTGATGAGCTAAATGTTTCAAGGTCTGGATCATGCTTTAATTCATTTTGTGTCCCTGGCACCTATTAGAGTGCTGTCATGTCTTAATGCTTAATGATATTTCTTGGAGGAATCAATGAGAGAGTGAATTAAGAACTTTTATTCAAAGATATGGAGATTATTTGCTCTACAAGTTTGACATGACTTGAAGAAGACACTGAAGTTAATGTATAGACTTGAGTGATAGGCAAAATGCAACTTAAACAGTAAATGATAGGTTATTGTTGAGATGGCAGACTTTCCTGGCATGGGGTTTCCTTCCTCAAAGTATCCTTAATTATAGAAACTAGAGAAAACCATGGATATGAGGAACAAAATAATTAAGAAAAAACAACAACAACAACAGTGGATCCCTGAGGAGCCTGAGGTCTGTTGTGGGTCTTTATGGATTCTGCGTGGGTGATGGGTAAAGTATGGAGCAGAAGACACAAGAAGGCATCCATGAGTATATAGGTTGTAGGATCCTATTAAACATTATTCTAACTCTTTTACTATAGAGATTGGACACAATTCTGGATGTCTTCTGTGTCAGATAAGAGTAGGGATAAGATCAGGGCTGTGTGAAAGCCATGTTGTTGTGACTGGATAAAGACTTGCAGGCTAACCAAATATAATCAGATTCTGACATCTTTGTTGCTCCAACCCTGAGCAATACAAGATTAGGACCCAGAGAGGCTGCTTCCTGTTAGTGCTACTGTTTCCTATGTGTTTAAAGGTGAGTAATGATCAGAGGTGTTGTCTAGTGGAATGGAAGTAAATGGAAGTGTTGAGATGACTTTCTGTTGTTTCTGAAGTTCTGTGCCCAGAATATTCTCCCTTCTAATTCCCGGTATTGACCTGGAGGTATAGCAAAATGAGCTTTACACCCTTCCTATTAGAGATCCTACAGACATAGCAGCAGGTACTCTACCCATGACATGAATTCACAGGCAAAATAATTAGATATTTGAAGAGGACAGCTACTAGCAAAGGTCACAGGGTAACTCCATATTCCACTTGATGCTGACCACATAGAAAAGGAATTTAAAATAAGTATGACAAAGGTGTTTAAAGATAAAATATATTTGCAATGCAGAGAAAGAAGAAGCAATCAAAAAGAGCTAAGTTGACAAAAATACGCAAAGTAATAGGAAAAAAAGAACTCAGTAGTTAGGACAAACATCAGGATAGGCAGAGATTAAGAATGGATCAGGTGGTTGGACTTTGAAAAATGTTGAAAAACCAGTGGTGGGGTTACAAAAGCAGCAAGTGATGGGACCTTGGGTGCTGTTTTTGAGAATAACACTCATCATCAGGTGCAATATCCAGCTCCATTCTGAGAGTAGAATTTTGATGAGCATGGAATTACATTCCCCCTGATGTCACCCCACTCCAATCCAAATGTGTGGGAATCACCCTCCTGAGTTACACATTTGTTTCAGGAACCTCAACATTAATCTGTATACCCAAGCCTAGAGCTGGAGACGGAAAGTGAAATGATGTTAATTATTAACATGGGCTCAAGAATTGGGTCAGTATTCCCTCTCATTCTCTGGGAATATAATATACCATAAGTTGAATAGGGATGGCCAATGAGAGAAGGGATAATACTCCAATAAAAGTCTTAGCTGGCAGGACACTAAAGATGGAACCATAGAAGTAAAGATCGATAAATTAGGCTTATGGAAGTTAATATTTCTCTTCATCAAAAGACAACATGTTAAAATTAAAAAGCATGCACAATACTTCTGAGAGAGGAGTTGAGTCCAAAATTTTTTAATACTGAAAGTCAATAATACAGACAAATCTGGTTTTAACTTGGTAAAAGATTTGAAGAGATATTTGAATTAAAAAAACACCCAGATGATCAATAAGTATAGACAAAGATCCTCAGTATCACTAGCTATCATGGAAAAGGCAAGGTAAAACCTCAGTGAGACCCACTTCACCTCTGCGAAAATGTTTAAAATGCACAGGACCAGGACTGACATCACCAAGGTTTGGAGAAGATGTAGAACTTTCTTATACAGCTGACTCTAGGATGCAAATTGGTTTAACTTCTTTGGAAAATTGTTCTTATTTACTAAGTTAAACATATAGTTGTGCTTATGAGCCATCAATTTCACTCCTACTTTAAAAAAGAAAACAAAAATTTCAAAAAGACATGGGGAACATAAGAGATTCAATAGATATGTTGGAAGGAAAATTACAACACATAGGCAATAGAAATCACAGAATAAGGGAGGAATAAAAGTGAATGCCTGAAAGAAATCAAGGTAAGCTTTCTAGAACTAAAAAAATGTTGAAAGTCCTCGTGTTAAATGGACACATGTAGAGTGAGAGAAGCCCAGGAGAGAGGAGGACAATGTCACATTTAAATGTTTTAGTGAAATTTAAGGGCACAAAGGTAAAAAGTAAAACTTGCAGAGGGAAAGGACATATCACATACAAAATACTGGTCTTACTAAAAGCAACACTGGATGCAAGAGTTTGAAGAAGTAATGTTACTAAAAAGGTTAAAGAAAATATCCTAAAGATATATATCTAGCCAAATCATCATTTACTATGAAGACATAATAAAAAATATGTTCAGGCATACATGCCCTAGAAGTTTTTCCCATACAAAGGCATACACTAAAAATACTCTTGAGAGATGAACTCATAAAAGACAAAATCAATTCCAGGAGGATTTTGTAAGTGATATGGGAAGTGAGGGAAATCAAATAACTTGGTATCTACATTTATTGAAGTGTTAAACTATATCCCTGGAACTTACACAGTATGGTAAACAAATAATGAGTCAAAATAAATAACTAATTTGGTTAAGATGGTATAAAAAGTGGTAAATATAGTTATTAGAACAATACAGAATGATCTGGAATAAAAAGATCTACAATAAAGGAGGCAATATAGATATTGATAAATTTGAAAAAAAAAGAATTCATGAGTAGTTACAGGCTTTGATTTTAAAGACAGAAAACATGGGTAAAAGTGTTATTATTACTGTGTAATAAATAATTGTTAAATAGAAAATTATTTATATAAAGTAAGAAAGGAGAATATTGAGGAAAAGTATAGAAAATGAAACATATTGAATGATATAGCAGGCATGTCCTACTATAACAATAATAAAATATTTCTAAATGAGAACTATCAGGAAATTTTGGGTGTATTTTTAATTGTAATAGAGGTAATCCAACAAAATGCTCTTTACCAATAGAGACATTTCATATAAAAGGTGCAAAATATTAAAAATAAAAGAAGGTAAAAAAGACCAGGCAACTATGAATCAAAACTAAAATAAAATAATATCCTAATGCATGACAAAATATAATTTGGAAAATAAAAAAGGGGTACAATGAGCAGATATGTTCAGGATTTCACCCTGGTTACCTAGAAAGAGATTCAGCTGAATTCAGCCTCACATTCCTCTTTTCTCCCAAGAGTAGACAATGAATTTCAACTCAGTTTATCATGGGAACAGTGACCCTGCAGCTGGAAGAGATAATTACAGAAAACTCCTATAATGAGCTGAATCTATATCCCAAATGCCTAGCACCCACAGCTTTTTGTTATTATTGCATTTGTGATCACATTTTCTTTATAAAAATTTCCTTGAGGAAATCAGTTTGGTCTCAAAAACAAACTCATGACGTGGGGTCTGTGGACCTGAAAATACCATCTGGGGCACCATGGGAGAAAGAGGGGATCCTCTCTTTCTCTTTTTGATATTTGGCTTCAAAAGGTGCCCCTTTCTGCTTAATATGCACCACCAGATAATACTGTAGGATTCATCCATTTGTAAATGAGTTTTGCTTTACCATAGGGGAGCAGTCACTAAGGCATGCAACCTCTAGAAGGGCATTATAAGAGGCAAAGGAGGCAGTATATATTAGAAAGAGTGTTAGAACAAGATATTACACCTATGCATCTAATAAGTGAAATGTTAGTAAAGACAAAAATTCAACCAATTTTCCCTGAAAACGTTTTCAAACTTTTGGTAAGATTACCTCACTGGGGAGAGAAAGAGATGAAGTGGAAGAAGAAAGTAGGTAGAGGAGAACTGAAAGATAATGTTGTAGATAATCTAAAATAACAATGAAAGAAGAAATAATTACAGACATAGAGGTTCAAAAAACCGATTATTATAACTAAGTGTAGCCTAACATATTTGAAAGCATAGATAAAATAGATACATTCTCAGGGATTTCTAAAATATCAACATTCATGAGGAGAACTTGAATGAATCAAGAAATATATTTAAAATTCAAAATTAATTATCAAAGACCTGTCTTACCATAAAATGTGACCATGTTCTTCCAGAGGTGAGTTCTACCTGATTTTCCTCCAACTTAATTATTGAGATACCTTTCTATACAGATATAAAAAGGGACAAGGGTTGACTTTATGAGGTTAAGTATAATGTTGTTTCCTTTAGCAGAAAATTATAGGGTGAAAAAGCTTGTAAGTTTGCTTTCATTTATGAATGTGTTATTGATACCATTTTTCTAGATAAATTCTAACTACGAAATCTGACATAGTATCTAAAACACTTGTGCTTATTAAGAAATGCCAACTTGATTGAGAATCCAACTGTTCCTGTAAGAACGAAGACTAGTACTGCTTTGTCCAGAGGATCTCAGATTAGCTTCAGAATCTTATGGAGCATCCCACTGTAGGGTAAGGAAAAATGTCAGGCTTTTCTGCCCTCCTACCATCAGGATTCATGATGGATCCGTGTGATCCTGAATGCATGCCTGATGGCGGGCACCTGAAGTAGATACACCTGGGCTGAGAGACTGGACTTTTAAGGGCAGCGTCACGGGGATGCCAGCAGCAGCAGAAGCTGAGATAGAAGCAGAGAAGGCCGGAGAGGCCAGATAGAGTGAAGAATTGCTGGGGAGTGGGAGGCCTGTCAGCCTCCCCCCCCCCCCGCCATACCCCAGCCTGCTGTGTACCTGGTAAACCCCAATAAAAGCCTGCAAAAATCCACTGAGGGCTCTGGGACTCTGATTCCTCCTTTACCCAGTCTGCTGGATCAGAAAACCTGCACTGTGGTATGCCTGACCCTACAATTGGCGTAAATGGCAGGATGATCATGTAGATGGGTATGGTGCCCTCTGAAGACCTGGAGGGACTAAGGAGTAGCAGACTGAGCCTGTGACTGTGCTGGAGGCATCATGGTGGCACAGAAGGACAAGTTCCGGGAGCTACGGGATAAGACCTTGCCCGGAGGAGGAGGAGGAGACGCCTGAGAGGACCAGCCATCGACCCCTGAGGCAGCAAGAATCATTGGAAGAGAGAACCATGATTTGGAGCCCACCATTGCTGATGCAGGGAGAGGCCACCAGACTTGGACTAATGGACTTGAACTGACAATCCTGCCAGAAGGCAGAGGAAATTGGCAGGTTATGTTTTTTTGAGAATCTGGGGGTGGCCAGTGGGCCTTGATGGCCAAAAGCAGCCTGTGTATGCCCAGCAGCTAGGCTGGACATACACAGGAGGAGAAAAGCCAACTGAGAAGGCAAAAGCTGGTGCTGATGCTAAGTTTGGGAAGCCCTGAGTGGATGTTAAGCACTAAGTAAGCTGAGGAAGGCCAGTGATTCTCATAAAATCACCTGTGGGTGATGCCCAGCTTGTTCTCAAGTGAGGGTGAGGGGCTGAGGAACCTGTCCTTGGGGGATGGGTGGGGAATGTGCCTTGGAGTGGAGCCCAAGCCAAATGTAGAGTTTGTATCCAATGATCCCCGACCCATGTGCTTATGCAGTGGGTTTGCCTGAGTGCAGGGGTCTGCGAGTCACATTGGTGGCTGTGAAAGCCGAATGTTGGAGCGACTGCAGACAGAAACCCTGAGGGTTGACGATAACCCCCAACAGTATAGAATTGCCAATCCCAGAGTGAGTGCATCCTGGGGGTGGATGATGTGTGTGGCTTGTAGTCAAGACTACAGCCAGAGAAGGCCAGGAAGCCTGACGGCTCCTGGTGTGTTAGAGTAGATGCCGTGAGTGGTTCCCCTCCCTCATATGAGCAGTGCCTTCAGCAGCAGATTTGGTGGCTCATCTGCTGGTACCAATAATTGTCTTTTGCCACTAGGTTGGGCCCTGCCTGGACTTACTTGTGTTCTGTTGTATTTTGTTGTTATATTGTGATGTATTTGCTTTTGTGGGCCATGGCTGCATTGTTTATGTTTGCTAAGAAAATTGTATATATGAAGACAATAAGGCAGAAAACCCTGAGGGGGTGGACTGTAGGGTAAGGAAAAATGTCAGGCTTTTCTGCCCTCCCGCCATCAGGATAGATGATGGATCCTTGCGGTCCTGAATGCATGCCTGATGGCGGGCACCTCAAGTGGGTACACCTGGGCTGAGAGACTGGACTTGTAAGGGCGGTGTCATGGGGATGCCACAATAGAAGCCGAGAGAGAAGCAGAGAAGGCCAGAGAGCCCAGATAGGGCTGGGGGCTGGGAGGCCTGCCAGCCTCCCACCCCCCTGTACCCCTGCCTGCTGTGTACCTGGTAAACCCCAATAAAAGCCTGCAAAAAGCCACTGAGGGCTCTAGGACTCTGACTCCTCCTTTACCCAGTCTGCTGGATCAGAAAACCCACACTGTGGTATTCCTGACCCTACACCCACCTTTAGAAATTCAAAGTTGGGCTTCCCCAGTGGTGCAGCCGGTTGAGCTCAGTGCTGTGAAGCTGTCCCCAGCCTCTGCAGTGCAATGCAGGTTTGGTTCCCTGCTGGCCAGAGAGAAACCCCCGTGGTGCAGCAACCCTCCTGCCTTGCCTGCTGCTACCCTCAGCAGTGTTTTCGGTCCATCTTCCTGTTCTGATCCCCACTCTGTCTCTGATGAATCCTCTCACCCTCCCGCATTTCTGGCTTGTACCCCAGATTTTGTATAAATAATCTTTTTTTTTTTAAAGAAATTCGAAGTGTACACTTTTGACCACTATGTTACACAGACTTTCTGTTGCCAGCCCCAGGAAGATGAGAAGAGATGTTATTCCGAAGGTAGAGACATAAGGTTATTAATGTTTTTGTGCCTTCTCTTAAGGATCAGTCCAAATATACTTTCTCTCTGCATCTTTCTCAGAGTAGCAAGCTCCATCTACATTACCCACTCTGTTTTGAGTTCCCACAGCTCAGCTTTCTATATGCTGAGGACATCACAATGTAATTAATTGTTTAAGCAATTACTGTCCTGTCATTCAACCAGAGTAAAAAAAAAAAAAAAAAATTCTCAAAGTAGAAAAAGTGTCTGACAAAGTTTAATTTTCTTAAATGTTTTAAAAAGGTACCAAGAAGAATAGCACTTCAAGGGAACTTTTTTCCTTGTTAAAAGTTATGTGTTAAAACTGCAAACGTTCCACTTAATACAAAAACCCTTATATAGCCTGAAAATTGGAAATAAAAGACACATCTATTATATATCCTATCCTGGTGTTGGAGGACACAGCTAGTGCTACAAGGAAAGAAAAATAACTAGGAAATTAAGGATACGGAAGAGTTAGTTTTATTATTTGGAGTATATATTATCAATAATCAGACAAATTAGCAAAACTAGTAGTAATACCCAGCAAGTTTTCTAGATTTAAACAAAACAAAACAAAAAGATAGGATATTATATCATCAACACTGACTTAGTAGAAAATAATTGAGATTATTTCACAAAAGAAATAAAAATTATAAAGTATCTAGGCATTACCCTGAGCAAGATTAACTGGCCATCCATGGATAAAATTTTTACATTTTAGTAAAGCACAAAAAAAGATAAGAAATAAATGAATAGTAAATTTATCTATCAGATGATAGAACATTATATTAAATTATTGGATATATAAATTATTTCAATTATCCTAAAATTAGCTAATTTAGTAAAATTCAAAGTAATGTCCTTTGGATTTTTTGAGGAATTCAAACTTACTCAAATTCATATGAAAATAAAAGATCATAACAGCTAAATCAATAATGAAAAAGAAGAGTATAGAAAAGGACGGTGCTCTCAGATATTAAGATATGCTATATAGCTACATTAATGAAATTACTATGTTATTAGCCCAAGAATTTATAAATGTGTTATTGGTATAAGAAATGTCAAAGGTAGAGTTGGGACTTCTAATATATACAGTTAAAATAAATATGGAAACATAAATCAATGGGAAGAATCAATTGTTCAGTGAATTACAGTGATTCAGTAGTAGATACACAATAGAGATTTCTGGACATATTACATGAGGAGTAAGTGTGAAATGTAAAAGCTATAAATTCATTAGAGTCACATGGAGAAGAGTATCTTTATAACCTAGTAGTACAGAACTATTTCTTAAACAAAACCCAAAGTACTGCATGATACCAAAAATAAAAAAAAGTTTGGGTGGGGAGGGACTTAATTGTATCAAAATTAACAATCTGGTTAAAGAAAAATATCATGAAAAACTTTCAGAGATAAAGTTAGAGAAGAGATTTAAAATGTATAAAACTGACAAGAGAGTTCATATCTACAGTTTGCAAGGAATTTTGGGCAATCAACAAAGAGATGACTATTCTAAAGAAAAATGGCAAAGGGTGAGAACAGGCATTATCTACAGTTGAAATTGCCAAAGGCCAACAAGTACATCAAAATTTCCTGAGATGTATTAGTAGTTAATCCAAAACAAAAATGAGCTATTTATGCCCAGTAAATTAACAGAACTTTTGAACACCGGAAAGCCTCAACTGGTGGTGGGAGTGGAGGTTGTTGCTACACCTCGGAAGATGGATTGATAGCTTTTATTCATATACACACAGATCATAGATGCCATGCTACATATACATTATACACAAACAGACACGCTAGCATCAAGCAGTTATGCTTCTTAGATTTTCTCACATAGATGATGGAGGACATTTAGGTTCCTGATCATCAGACTATTACTCATGGTGATTGGAAATTAGTTATCTATCCCATAAGTCTAAGGCACTATCTGGCAGTGAACAGTAAAGATAGTTTGGCAGAGGTTAGAGAACTGGGATAAAACAGATATCACATCAAGATAATAGTTGCCATTGCCAGCCTCCCTATGTCTCTCATCTACTTGCCTCTTTCAAGTATCTCTTCATGTCTCTCTCTTCTTCTAAGACCCCTTCTAATAGTACCAGTGTGTCAGTAGGGGCTCCAGAAGCAAGACTAACATGCCAAGAGTTTATATGCCAAGTATATGCCCATAGTTCCCAATAACTCCTCTTATCAGAAAGTCTAATTCATGGCATATAGTGACTTGTATTCCAAGATGGCTGCATGTAAGTAGGGGCAGGGAAAATGGCTCCAGTTCACTGTGCTGTGATGTTCCTTCCTCTTGTAAGGCAATGCATTCTTAATCAGATGTATTCCATGAAGTATAATAAAGTCCTTAGAATTTATAGAGGAGGAAGTAATAAATGGAGAACACAGTTATATAGGTAGTGAAAATTTGTTCTGACTATAAAAATGAGAGAGAATTATCCATTCATTATTAAAATGTAGCACAATAACACACAAATTATGATTAGACTTAGCAAATAAAAACATAGGATGATGAATTAAATTTGATTTCCAATAAAATAAGAATAATATTTTTAATATAAGCACATGCCAAATAAAATATAAATCTGTGATATATTTGTACTAAAAAGTTATTTCTAGTTTATCTTCAGTTCAGATCTTATTGGGATCCTGTACTTTATTTGCTAACCCTATACCAGACAGAGGTACATAAACATATTAGATGGTTGCCTTTTGAGGATAGGGAGAGTGTTGGGTGTGGGAGAATCCTGATCTAGTGGACTACAAAAGAGTGAAACTTTAAAAGGCCGGGCATTAATAAAGAGCTGTATTCTAAGTAAAATTAACTAAGTGCTTCCAAGAATGAAAAAAGGGGGAAGAGGTACAAAAACTATTGTAGAAAAAGAAATCTTCCATGATTTATAGGCGCTTTATTATACATATATTAAAAAAAAAAAACAGTATGAGACTGTGGTATGGAACTGACATGTGAAACTCCCTAGTAAATTAAAAATGTCCTTTTGGTTTGGGAGGAACTAATTATTTTTGGATAAGCAAAATATCTATTTTCATTCTTTTTTTTTTTTTAAAGATTTATTTATTTATACAAGCACTGGGTACAGTCAGAGGCGGGGGAGGGTGAGAAAATGCACCAGAGCCAGAGCGGAGAGTAGAAAAGGCAGAGTGACCAAGTACACTGCTGAGGGCAGCAGTGGGTTGCAGGAGAGGTCTGCGCACCATGTGGGACCCTCGCCCGGCAGCCGGGGATCGAACCTGTGCTGCAGAGGCTGCGGGCAGCTTTGCAACCCAGCGCTCAACTGCTGCGCCACCAGGGAGGCCCTCTATTTTCATTCTTTTTGAAATTTCCCTCTCTAGTGAATAAAATTGTTTAATGACAAGTCTGTTTATTAAGTTCAGAGTTGTTGTGTGATTCAAAATATATTTTGAAATACTGCACAATGTTTTAACATTGTGTTAAAATGTATATACAGAATGATTATTTGAACAACAGAGTAAGATCCTTACAGAGCTTGGTTTCCTCCTGCTTCTTAGAGAAAATGCCCTCAGCCTAGATGAAGAATTGAATCATGAAGCCCTGACACATTGTAAGCCCATGTATTTTAGCAGCATGCCATCCTTATTATCGCATGTGTCCGGAGATAAATATAGTTTCCTCAGGCCTCAAATTCCTGATATTAGTACCTTGCAACTCTGAAACAATGTGCAAATCAAAATGTTGGATTAATCTGTTATAAGCAGCCACATTAGAACAAGTGAGCCCGCTCTTGGGGATCTCCAGGTGAACATATTGTAGTTTCTCCTTTTCATAATTAAAACAGTACCTGTGTATGGAAATTCTCCACTCATATGTTGCAACTTGAGGTGTTGGCATCAGATATAAATGAGAGAAAAATCCATACATCTAAAATCCCTCCCTTTTGAAATCCCTCATGGACATGCATAAGAAGCAGCAATTTTCTTTCTCATAATTTTTCATTTTCCTTGTTCTTTCTTACTCACTATTCAAACTCTAGTCCCTGTTGTCTTAAGCGGAATGGACTTAGGTTGGCATACCATTTTTTTTTTTTCTTGTTAAGGATAAGTTTCCATGGCTTTCTCTGGCTTACCCGAGTTCCACTTCTCCTGAGGTCTGTTTCTTTAACTGGGTTCATATTCCTGAATTTATCACTAAGCAACTAAGACAAACTACACTTTATTTCTAAGAACGAAAAATCTTTGAGCCGATTTCATATTTTCATGATAAACAATAAAAAGACCCCTTGAAGTTTTGCTGATATCATTCACATTTCCTAGTAGCTAAAGTTAGGGTACAGAGTGCTTTAGAATCCAAGTTCTGGAATCCAAGTCTCTTAACTTCCATAAACCATGTTTTCTAATGAACCAACCAAATACAGTCTTTATTTCTTAATGCAAATGAAGGTGTTGCCATTGCCATTTCTTCTTTAACTTTTCCATTAAAGTTCTTCAAAGAAAAACCAGAGCAGCAAACCCATTGCTAGCAGCTTGAAGTTTGTGTCACTGAGCTCCTGGGCATATAACTTTCTGAATATATGTATTTTTACATACATATGTACATATATGTGTATATATGTATGTATGTATGTACATGATTGAAGTTTGTAGAATAAAATTTCAACAAATATTGAATGTCTGTAATGTGTACTTTTAGAGAAAAAAATTGGCTTCTTGGAAAAATATTAAACAGGATAAATATCACCCAATGATGCGTGATTTATTATGGAATAATATATGCAGTTTTAGATATATTTAGGTTATTTGTATTATAGTTCATTTAATCATATACTTATGTATTAAAGATACTGATTTATATGTTCACCACACTAGGTACTTTGCCAGATAAGCCAAGGTTGGCAAACTTGTATGGAGATACATAATAAATATTTTAAGCACTATAGGCCATAAGGTCTCATTCACAGCCGCTCAGATCTTCTGTTTCAGGACAAAAGCAGTCTTAGATGATACATAAATCAATAAGCATGCTATGTTCAATTAAAACTTTACTTTTGGACTTTGAAATTTAAATTTCATATAATTTTCATGTGTCACTAAATAATCTTTTGCTTTATTTTCAACCATTAACAAATTTCAGCATTTATATTTGTCATGCTATACAAAACATGCATCAGGCTGGAATTGACTCTAAAACTCCCTGATCTAGACCAACTTCTTAAACTTTAATATGTGTACAAATTATGTGAGATCTTCTTAAAGTGCAGATTTGGTAGTTTTGGAGTGAGACCTGTGATTCTGTCTTTCTAACAAGTTTCAAGGGAATGTTGATTTTACAACTTAGAATAGCTTGACTAAAGTAATAATTTTTGTGAACACACAGAAAAGATTCTTCAATGATACAGACAAAACTGCTATAGAGGATATCTCTGGATAAGGGAGCAGGACTGTTGAGGTGTAAATGAGACAATATTTGATTTTTCCTTTAAAATTTCCTTTTGTTTGCTTTTTTAAAATTCAAATCTTATTTCTAATTTTTTATTTAAGAACACACAGTTAGGCCATGCTAAAACAGACTTAGCTGCATCATAGGATGGAATTTTTAGGAGCTATTCATGTTTATTTTGTGTTTTTTTTTTAAGATTTATTTATTTTTTAAAAAAATTATATATGCATGCAATAACTGGGGTACAGGCCAGAGGTGTGGAGAGGAGTGAGAGGATTCACCAGAGACAAAGTGAGGAACAGAACAGGCAGATTGACTGAAATACACTGCTAAGGGGATCAGTGGGCAAGTCAGGAGAGGTCTGTCGTGCCATGTGGGTAGCTCCCTGGCTGGGGATCAAACTTGTGCTGCAGTGGCTGCAGAATAGCTTCTTAGGTTGTGTCTTAACCCTTTGTGCCACCAGTGAGGCCCCTATTCATGTATTCATTCAAGTATCAGACATAGAAAATATGTGAAATATCTTGTTAATAGAAAAAATTCAGAATACACAGCACTTATGGTATCATACATACATACACATGTATACATACTTCCTAGAAACGAACACTACATGGGAACAAGAACACTACTTGGGGAATGGAATGAGAGTTGTTTTTCCGTAAGGGACCCAGAGCATCACTACCCTCCTGATTATGAAGTTGATGTCATGGTTCTGGCCCTGTTTATTACAATACCCTACATTTGAGTCCAGCTTTCTAAATTTCAAAACCCTTAGTATCCTTATCTCATTTAATTTTAACCACATCGCCTGCTGTAGGCTGGTCAGTGTCTCTCAAGATATGACTCAGAGTGGGTATATGGCTTTCCTAAGGACGCATAGCATGTAGATGGCAAAGCTTACAATAGAAGCTGAAATCTGATTCTTGACACAGTTGTTCTACTGCCTCCTTATTGATTTTGCAGTGGCAATAGACACCATGCCAGATGACAGAGACCTAAATTTGTTAGGACATTTCACTTTGTTTTAAGTTAAAATTTTCTGTAGTACTTTGGATTCTACATTGAATCCAACATAAGTGAAGCAGGAACTGAAGTAAACTAGGACACATTTAGCCCTGATGTTATATGTCAAAATACCATTTGGCTCTGTCTATTTGAATCTACATTCCAGGATTTTTCACAACAAAGAATAAATAAATACATACATTCCTGAGCACAATGCTTCATGAATTTGGGAGTTATATTTTGGTAACCTGATTACTATTCCAATCTTATCTTTTGATCTCCTAAGATAATTCCTTTAAAAAAAAAAAGACGTTGCAGTTGAAGTTGCTACTGTATTTTGGCTTTGATATGTTGCTTTATTCATGTTTTCTTGTTTTTCTAGTCTATATTGCATTTAAGGGTCTTCGAACAATTCACTTGCAAAATTCAGGTTATATATTTTTAATAAAAAGGGGTGTGGTTGGACTTATTTGTTATTGTAGATTGAGTAAAAATCCATTAGTAAGTTAAACTGAAATTACTTCTTTCACAGAGGAAGAAATTTATAAATCAAGAAACCCAAGGTTACCATAGCAATCAGTGGCATCTAAAGATTGGGAACAGAGGACTATATCCTACTTTCTAGAAAACACTTCATTAGGGGAAAGATATGGGATATGTCTTTGGGGTGCGACATGACAATAAAAATAGATCATCATTTAACAAAAAAAAATTGCATTTCCCCTCCAATTACAAATAATGAAAGGTAATTGGGAATTATTTTTATTAAATATATATATAGTACTTCTGTCTTTGGCACTGTTGGATATTTATTCAAAAACAGAAAAGGGGGTACTCCATCCTTAGCTGACTATAGTTATTGAAACATACTCTTGCTCTAGCAAAAATGTTATGTGGAGAACTGTGCAAAAAAAGTGAGATTGGAGAGAGGGAGGTATTTTTTTTTTTAAGCAAGATTGGAACTAAAATGTAACAAAGTCAAATCTGAGCTGGAACTAACAGTCTTTGTGTGTGTGTGTGTGTGTGTGTGTGTGTGTGCGCGCGCGCGCACGCGCACGCGTGTGTGTGTGTGTGTGTGTGTCTTTGTCTTTGCATGGTTTCTGGTCTTTTGGCTCATCAAAGATATGCCAAATAGACCTGCTGCAGTGGACATCTGTTGTTTTTGCCTGCCCAGCATCCATTCTCTCTTGATAACAGCATTTCAGTTTTCCTTTGAAAAATTCACTTTACCCAACATGTATAATCTTTGTGTGATATTCATTCAAGGTGTCTTGTTCTCCTCGAGTCAAAGGGTAAGTCTCCGACCCCAGTAGGCCAGCTAGAATCTTCTCTGGGCTTCTGACATTTTCCTGAATGGTATATGGGCAGGAAATGGTTGGCGGGGATCCATCTAAACTCTAGCACCGTAAAAAGATTCTCCTTTGCTTCCTGTGGTTTTGATATTCCGAGATGCTCAGTTTCCATCTTTTCAGAGACCTGATTGCTCAAATTTTCCTTGTATTCAGATTTTTAAAAATGAGCTTAAGTTGTCTCCTTAATTTCTGTTACTTATAACCAGACTCTAACTGATTTTTATACCAAATGGGGTATGAGACACCACAGATTGTTAGTCTGTGTATTATTTTATAATTTCCTTTTCCACAATTAGTATTATTTGGGAAGCTCAGAGATGTTCAGTGTTTCCTCAGGGCTGGATTCTGTACACTTTTACAGGCATCTTCATTCTCAAGGTAACTGTCAGTGTCCTGTTTAACTTATAGATTCAGAAAAAGCATGATGGGTTTTATGAGCCAATAATCAGTTTGCAGTTTGGTTGTTCCAGTGAAGAGGGGGATTGGAGAAACCTGGGCATGTTCCAGACACTGATACACCCATAGGCAGAACTTTGTATTCCAGTAACAAAAGACTTTAGCCAAACTAAGGCTCTGAGCATGAAGAAGCCCAGGTGATAAGGACAATTGTTTTATATAAATAGGATGACTCTTGTAAGAGTACTTTAGAAAGAGCTTAATGGAAAGAAGTCATCAGCTCTTTGTGAAGGATATTAAGGTGTGTGTTGTTGCTGTGATTTAGATATACAATACCATACCCACACTTGGTTTGTTTCTGAATACATCTCTGCTAATTCATCTAATGGGTTTTGGAGATAATGTACATGCATTTTTTAGAGAGAAAAATCATCTTTGGTAAATTACCTATTAAATAACTAAACTAGCAAGTAAAAAAGATAAGATCTTTTTCTTACCAATTTGAACTTCTGTCCTTTTTATAATTTCAAATAAATTTCAAATTGCACATGTACTATGATACATGTAGGACAATTTATGTATATTATCATATATAGGGATTTATCTCAATGTTAAAGATTATTTGGGAAAGATTGTCATTTTTTTTGCAGAGTCCCAGATATTCTGAGTCTTATATGTTCCTTTAAAAATTATAATAGTATTATTGATAATAATGGCTAAATATTATAGAACCCTTGTTATTTTGTCAGTCTCTGTATTAACCCTGGTATATAAAGGACAATTTCATTTATTCCTTACAACAGCTTCACAAAGTAGACATTATTATTCCCATTATCTTCCTTTTATAGATAATGAAATGTAAACTTTGAGAAGGAGTGAACTGCCTAAGGCCTCCTGCTTTCTGAGAGTCAGAGATGGGATCTGTGACTCCAAAACCTGATATGGCCAACACCACAGTCCCGCCTTGTAAACATGAACTTTACTTTCACTAGGTGGGCTACATCTTTAAATTATAATTCCTTAAAGGGCTGTGCTTGAAGTTTCTAAGAATAAGATCATTTCTTTCACTTCAGTGAATGACAAATCAAATTATCTTTTAGCAACAGGGTATCACTCTCTCTTTTTATATTAGTACTAATACTCAGTTCAAAAGTATGGTGGAAGCTTCCTTTCCTCTCTGCTCCCAGGCACCTAGCTCTTCCAGTTGATCTATTTTCAGTCCCAACATAAGTCCACTGTCAATTAACCATCCTAGACTTAGTTCCCCCCTTCTCATTTCTCTCATATGACTGAGGACATAGGTCACTTTTTGGTTACATAGCTGTCTACCTCACTAGTCTGTGTGTTTTTGTTTTTTAAAAGATTTATTTATTTATACAAGCACTGGGTACAGTCAGAAGCATGGGACGGTGAGAGAATTCACCAGAGCCACAGAGGAAAGCAGAACAGAAAGACTGACCAAGTACACTGCTGAGGGGAGTAGCGGGCATGGCAGGAGAGGTCTGTTGCACCATGTGGAACCCTCGCCGGCTGGCCGGGAATCGAACTGGCTCTGCAGAGGCTGCGGGCAGCTTCACAGCCCAGTGCTCCACCGCTGTGCCACCAGGGGAGGCCCACTAGTCTGTGTTTTGTTCTTATTTTCAAACTAGAATCATTCCTCATTATATTCCTGGTTCCTTCCAGGAATATAATAGCACCTGGAAGTACTCAGGAGCATCAGTGCATAAACCATTGAGCGGAATCTTTATCACCTATCCAAATTGGCCTCTATCTTGAATGAACATTTTTAAAAACAGTGCTCCCCATGCTGAATGCCCTTCCCTTCCCTTGATTTCAATTATTTATTTCAGAATGACTTAATCATGTAGCAGATAATTAAGAAATACATTATTTATGTTAAATAAATTAACCCCACATTACCTCTCCTCTCCTCCCCCTTGGATGCATGGCCTGCACTTCAAGCCTTCCACAGAAGCATTGGCATCTTCAGGCCAGGTGGCAGTACCGGCGTGGTAGTCCTACCAGCCTCACTGATGGGTTTGCTTCTAGGCAGTAATCTCCTGCTTTCCTTTCTCAACACTGTTGCTCCTATACCTTGGGTTATAGACCTGGAAGTTTCATGATTGTCGGCAGCCCATTAACATTTCTGGCCTCAGTTTTCTCTTCTAAAGGGCTCACAAAGTTGGGTAAGGATTTAATGAGGTCAAGTCTTGAACTTTTCAGGAAATAGAATACCATCTTTAGTAATTTTATACTCCAGAATTTATTAGCATCATATTTTATGTCTGTAGAAGGCATCTGTATTTACCAGCAATAAATTGGAGTTACAAATCTTTGGAATGCTAGAGCTGAAAGTATTTTATCATAATAATCTAATCCAATTTCTCTTTCTACAGATGAGAAAGTAGGTTCAGTGCATAAGTCATTTCCCCAAGATTTACTAAAGTATTAATAGTAATGATGAACATTTATTAATAATAGCTAACATTTAATGAGTCTTGGTCTGTACTGAGCATCATACTAAGTATCATCATATATATGTACTAAGCATCATCATATATATGTACTAAGCATCATCATATATATATATTGCTTTTAATGATCACTTGTGCAGAAGACAGTATTTTTCCAATACATTGGAAAAAGCATTACTATCCTAATTTGATGAAGAAACTGAGGCAGTTTTTATAATCTGCCTAGAACATGGAAGTATTAAGCGGCAGAGTCAAGACTTACATCCAGTCTGATCTTAAATCAAGATTCCCAAGTTCTTGGCTCATTTTTCTAAATTGTTTTCCACAACAGTAGCAAGTTAGGAGTAAAGCCCAGAGTAGGAGCTGGAATCTTGACCTCTTCCTTCCAAGTCAGTGAATATTTGTGATATCATCTCTCAACCTATTAATTCCCAGCTGCACACCTCACAGGTGAATAGTTCATCTTAGAAAGATTGTATTTTTGTTGCAGAAACAGCCACATTGGGTCCCTAATGACCTTTGATAGAGCTTTATGGCTGGACTCTGAATGTCAGCATCCATGCATCTATTTAGATAGCCTCTTTATGTCAGTATTTGTGCTTCTGGAGTTTTAACATTGAAAATAGCACTCTCTCTTTCTCCTTTACCACCCAGTGGTAAATGATTTCTGCAATATTTGTAGGATTTTCACACCTAATGGTTAAATAACATACCTTTAATCTATAGACAATGGCTTTTGCTGTGATTTAGGTTGGCATTTACTTGTGTGGTATATGACACTCAAGTGTTTTGTAAGCCCCCAAATAGAGCTTTTTGATTTCAGATGTTGAATATAACTGTTGATTCTAGCTCGGTGGTATTCCATTTTCTTTCCAGTGTTTATGTGGAAGCAGTTGAAGGCTTTAGGGAATTTATATAGGATACCACAGATTTAGTTCACATGAGGGAAGATACTGTGCCATATTTACTGCATGAACTATTTGTTTTATTAAATATGAAATGATGGTTGAACAGGCTGTGTTGTACAGAAGACAGTATTTTCCCTAGAGAAAAGATACTGTGTCTGATTGACAGGGCAGGTGACACAAGGTCAAGGTTGCTTAGTGGTATCTGCCATCTGTTTTCTTGGCAAGTATTTGACTGGAGGGCATTAACATGTTTATAATTTCCCACTTGATCTGAGAATAAGGCTGAAAAGACATTGTCACCATTGGGAGCTTCAGGGAAGAATACCATCAGTGTTCCACCTTCCAACTTCCAGATCCAAGTGGCATGGTCTATGTTCAGCTTTCCTTTCTGGGTCTCCCCACTCCATGACAAGTCACCTAGAGGGCAGCACATTTTGTCTTGCTGTTTATAGAGAAAAGCCAAAAGCAGATCTCATCAGAAGGATTATAATAAACATTTTTAAATCACCCCAAAAGGTCTTGATCATTATAAATCTTTTTAAAATAAAACAGCCAACTCTTTTTTTTTTTTTTTGCTAGAAAGCAATGAAAACTCAATGTCTGTTTGTATGTTCATTTTTCATTGTCCTACTGGTCTGAGAAGTCTATGCATTTAAAACAGAAGAATTTGATTAAGCACTTAATATGCAAGTAGATACTCCCTCTATTGCTAACTTTGCTGTATGGGTGAGAACAGAAGTGATGGCTTTGAGCTTTTGTAGTAAATGGTTAAATCAATACCTTCTATCTTCATCAATGCAAAATCCCCAATGTGTAAAATATCTTAGAGAAAGAACAACTATACAGTGTTCTCAGAGCCAATATGAAAGCACAGGTAAGTCATAGTAACTGACAGGAAACAAAGTATTTAATCTCACAATGAATAACTGGTATATGATGTGCTCTCTCAATCTACTGAATTAGTCAGCATTTCTTTTAAACTAAAACAAGGAATAAAAGCAGATGGAAGAGAAATTCTTAAGGGGCCTCCCTGGTGGTGCAAGTGGTTGACTGCAGCGCTGTGAAGCTGTCCTCAGCCTCTGCAGCGCAGGTTCAATCCTGGCCGGCTGGTGAGATACCCACATGGAGTGGCAGACCTCTCCTGTCTCGCCTGCTGCTCCCCTCAGCAGTGTATTTCAGTCACTCTGCTTGTTCAGTTCCCTGCTCTGTCTGGTGAATCCTCTCACCCTCCTGTGCATCTGGTCTGTACCCCAGTTCTTGAATGCATGAATAAATAAATCTTTAAAAAAAAGAGAAATTCTTAAGCAGACTATAAGTAAACCAAGAAAAATAATATTTTCAGACCTTGTGTATTTTAAAAAAGAATAAATTCATGCGGGCCTCCCCGGTGGCGCAGCGATTGAGCTCTGGGTTGTGAAGCTGCCCGCAGCCTCTGCAGCACCGGTTCGCTCCCCAGCCACAGGAGGATGGTCCCACATGGCGCGCAGACCTCTCCTGGCGCCCGCTGCTCCCCTCAGCAGTGTACTTCGGTCCTTCTGCCTGCTCTGCTCCCCCCTCTGGCTCTTGTGAATTCTCTCACCCTCCCATGCTTCTGACTGTACCCAGTGCTTGTATAAATAAATAAATAAATAGACCTGTAATAAATAAATAAATCTTTAAAAAAAAAAGAATAAATTCATGCAAAAAGATAGGAAGACTTATCTAGAAGACTGTCATTGCTGAAGTTTAACTTTTGGGAACTACACCACCCTAGAAATAATGATCTCATAGAGAACCGAGATGTGTAAATCAAACATTCAGAAGATGTCTGAAATCTTCAAAATGTAAGAAACTAAATCCACATCTCTCTATATCATTATTTTTATCTCTATCAAAACCATGATTGAAGACATGCAAGTAAATGTATGGTCCTTAAAACTAATAATATCTCTGTAAGGAAATCAGACTGAGACAGGAAATAGAATCTCTGGATTTTTCTCATGCAAGAAAAATATAGATATTTTGGAACCCTGCTGGGATTTGGGGTGGGTGGATTTACCTACTTTGACTGTTGTGGTAACATTTCTTTCTTTTTTATTGATATCAAGATATTCCCCAAAATATATTCATATCCTTTACTATGGAAGCTGTTCAAAGAATTTCCTCTAATGTTTTGTTATTATAATAAAAGTGCAAAACCAAATATCACAAAAAGACCCCTCACTTTACGTAATTAAAAAGAAGATATATAAAAAGAAGGATTTGGACATATTGTCAGCTAAAATTTATATCCAAGGAGTAACTGAACATTTCAGTCCTTTGCCATATCTGAATAGTGGTTACTGAGCAACAGAGAAGTTGTGTAAACTGTTATAGACCAGATAAAATATAACTAAGAAGGAAGAAAATCAAGTGATCAAAAAACTAGTTGCTTTGCCTAACACATTGGCCTACCTGCAGAGATTTGCTGGCAATGAATCATTTTTATATTCTTGCCTCTAATAAATGATCATTTTGTTTTGTTTTTGTTTTTTGTTTCATTCATGAGGGATATTTACACTGGTATAAAATTCTGGGTTGCCATTATTTTTGTTTCACTATTTGAAAACATCCATGACACTTCCTTATAATAATTCCTGTTGTTTTTAGAAAAAAACAAAACAAAACAAAAAAAATGCTGTATGGGTGCGAACAGAAGTGATGGCTTTGAGCTTTTGTAGTAAATGGTTAAATCAATACCTTCTATCTTCATCAATGCAAAATCCCCAATGTGTAAAATATCTTAGAGAAAGAACAGTCATTTGAATTGTTTTTCTCCTCTAGAAAACACATTGTTTTTTAATTTGTTGATTTTGTGGTCACCATTTTTAAATCATGTCTTGGGGCATGCATGTTTTTAGGATTTTTTTTTCCATTTGGGATTTTTCAAGCTTCCTTAATCTGTAAGTTTATGTCTCTCACCAAACTTCAGACATTTCCAACCGTTATTAATTGTTATTAATTCAAAATTCTTTTATTCTATGTTCTTCATCTTCTCTTTGAGACAATAATAGTCATTCTTATTATCCTACTGGTACCTGAGATTCTGGTTGTTTTATTTTCATTTTTTTCCCTTGTAGTGTATCTTGGATGATTTGTGTTCTATCTTCATATTTACTGACTACTTCCTCCTTCTGTTATCTCCATTCTACTAGTGAGCTCATCCAGGGTATTTTTAATTTCATTTCTTGTATTTTTTAAAGGCATTCTCTGTATCTCTAAATCATTTTTCTTTGAAGAGATTTTTGTTTGCTTCGAGAGTACTTGCTATTGTTTGTAGATGTGTTTCTATGCTTTTAACTTCTTTATCAAATAATTACAACTTACCTGACATCTGGACACAATGTTAATTGTCTTTTTCTATACAGGTTGAGGTTTTCTTAGTTCTAAATATGTCCAGTAATTTAGAGTTAAGACTTTAAAACATTTTGTTTTGTTATAAATGTTATAAATTTTTGAGTATGCTGAGGATAATGATTACATTTTGTTTGAGCAGATGTAATTCAACTTTGAAGTCTCAGTGTACTTTCATTGGGCTGTGGCTTCAATGACACTTCAATGTTCAAATCCTTTACAGAGCTATTCAGATCTGTTCCACCAGTGTGCTACACAGTGGTAGCTCCAGGATCTGTGTGGTGGTGTATTGTTAGTTCAGCTCTCAAATTATGTAATGTGCTTATTGAGTTTTTCCACACACGAGTGTGGATGTTCATAAAGAAGTTAATGAGGTTAATGTTGCAAATCTCTTCTGTACAATCTCTCCATTATTTTCTATTTTCTTGAATTGCCCCTTTTTAGGTTTGCATCTATAATGGTGGGAGAGCCATATACCACCACATTAATGTGCTGCTCATTTGTCCGATTGTGTTTGCAACCAGGACCAAGTTGCAAGGTGCTGGTTGATGGCGGGAAAGATGTGGAGCAGGAAAAGGAAAAAGAAAGAGATAGAGTAGGGAGATTATGTATTTTTCCTAAATGTTGGGAACTCCTTCCAAGTCATACAGCCTGATTGAGAGGTAACTATGTGCCTTAGTGACCACATTTGGGTTTCATATTACATTTAAATCAGATTGGGAGAAACAAGAAGGAAAAAAACAGTTCATAACCTGTTGAGTGGCATTGTGAATTCTTGTTTTCCAATTTGCTTCCTACTATTTTTATCAAATTTTAATAGTCCTCAAATAGCTACTTTATGTATTCTGTTCAGGTTTGTTAGCTGTATACAGCATGAAAGATAGTATGGAGTGTGTTTATTCATCTAATCTGGAACTGAAACTGGTTTGTTTAATGTTAAAATTCTAGCAGGAATATAACCAGTTTCACGTAGAGTTTTAAAAATACTTAGCAAAGATTTTCTCTTTTATGATGTTAATGCTGCTAATTTAGCTTCACTATTACTACCAGAAGACAACTATGCATTGATAAATATTTAAAATAAATAAGTTTTTAGAATGTTGTTCATTGAGTGAGTAGCAGTCATGAAAAGCTATGTCTTCTTCAAGTTGTTGTTACACTTTCTTAAATGAAACCTCATAACTGCTGCAGTGAGTGCTTTCAGTGGAGAACTACACTGTAAGATTTATATGATTATGGCTTTTTTTTTTTTCAGTGAACTGAACAATTGGTACTTTTCAATGAAGCTATAATATACTGTTCACCTTATTTAAAATAACTGTTGTGGGGGTGGGGATTATTCTGTTCATCAAGGTAGACTCAGAATATCAATCCATGCAAAAAGTAATTATTTTATAAAACTGTTTTATTATTTGAATTCTCCACAAATTCATGTCCAATGAAATTTTAAGTTGTTATATCCCAGGGAGTGCAGAATGCCTTTGGGTGTCTTTAGAAGACCATGGCTCATTTTAATGGATATTTTAGGTAAGATTTCCTCTTAAGAAGAAACTGAAGCAAAGTTTTTTTTCAGGTATCTAAGATACAAGTCATTACTGGCAGCCTTCTTACCTTTTCCTACACAGAAAGCTAGATACAGTTGGGAATATGTTACCTTGTAATATTGCATGTCTTTCCTAACATCTCTCTACCTTTCCTTCCCATTTCTATAATCTTATGTTTCCTCAAAACCAACAAGGGTTAGTGATTTCTTATTGAATATTTGGCTGAAAACTTATATTTCTTATGATGATAAAATGCTGAAGAATAGAAAGTTGAAAGGATGAAATGCAATGGTAGAGTTTCAGGCACGGTAGCTGACAAGACAGAAAAACCTGAGTTGACAGTAATTCCATTGCTCAACAATAAAAGTAAATCATATGTAAATCACAATTTATAACCTTGTACCCATCCCATGACTCTTTATTGTCTTTGAAACCCATTGTTTTTAGCACTGTCATTCACAGAGCTGGAAAAGATGATGGTAAATATCATCGAATTAAAGTAGATTTTAATTAACCACCTATTAATGATTGCATTAATGATTGCAGTGCATCAGGATTGTGGTTCCTTTAAGAAACTAAAATGGCAATTGTGGATGTTCTTTTTTTCCCCCTGGTGACTTGGTTACTTTTTGTTCTGTGATGACAACATTCTACTTTCAAAAGAATGACTCAGGCTGTTGAATAATGTTGTCTTACTTGAAGAATCAGATTGCTGATACTGAAAGAATGAACACCCTCACCAAGAAGTTTGCTATCGCTATCTCTTAGTTATCCAAGTCACAGAAAGTATTTCACGTTACTCATGAAATAATACTATTAATTGCTAAACTTTATTACATCTTCACATGTGCTAGGCATTGTGTTAAACAGTGAACATTCACTATCTAAACACACATTTACCGAACAACTTAGGTGGGCAGCTACTGTTTTTATTCTTATTTATAGATTTACTAAACTAACACTGGAAATAGTGAAGTAGGTTTCTCAGGATAAATCAGGTAGCAAGTGGCAGAATTGGCTTGTACACCAGGTTTGTCTAACATCAATACCAGTGTCTTACATATTATGCTATAAATAAGTAGATGGCAAATTCCATGAAAATGGTTGCTTTTCTATCTGGTCCTTTGTAATGAGTATGACTGGCATGTAGGGAGCACTGAATGAACACTTGTTGAATGTGTGAATGAACTTTAATCTGGCTTGGAGCCCCTTAAACTAGGTTTAGTATAATATAGCAAAACAGAAAGGAGTATGTATGTATTAAAAAGTATAGGAAGAAATACTAGAAATTATATTTACATTTGCTATTGATATAAATATAGATAATGGGATACACTTGAATAAATTTTATATACAAACTAATCTGAAATATCCTTGGGGAATAATGGGATGTCTATATGATGGGATATTGACAGAGGTCTCCTTCCTCTTTTGTCTTTGTTGAAATGTGTTGATCCATATTACAGCTTACATGTGCTTTGTTAAATAGATTTATAATATATGCTAACAAGTTTTAACTCAAATAACTGAAATGCACAAATAGCCTAAATGGAGTCTTAAAAAAAAAAAAAAAACTGTAGATTACAGATGATAAAATACTAATAACACACACATAAAATGAACAATTGAAAATGTAAAAACTGACATTTCTAGTGCTAGAATGAAATCTTCAAAAGCCACAAAATCAGATTTTAAAAAAAATCAAACAAAGATTATCTAATCACATTTCACTGTTGAAAATTTGGTGTCAACTAATCTATTATCCGAGTATCTGACATAAATAATTATATTTATTGTTTCTGAGGATCAACTTTGCATTGTGTGTTGTGCCTTGAGATACTAGTTATGTCAGTAAAATGAAGTCATTACAATTAGCAGGGCACTTAAAAATTAACAATCTGGAACCTGAAGGTAAACCTGATAGTTGCTTGAAGGCAGATGCTAGAGTTGTTTCTGGGATATTAAAAGGCATATAGTGTTCATTCTAGTACCTTACAAATTCTGTTACACTTAATGATTAATGTCAGAGGCCTATTTCAAGGTTTCTTAATAACAAGAAAGAAAAAGCAATATACTTGCTCTTCCTGCTACTGTAAAAATAGCTGAAATGGCATACAAAAATAAGAGTGAAAAAAAAAAGGTATTTGTCAATAGTTATTATAGAATAATACGTAGAAAGTATCAGTAGATATTTCAAAAAAATAATCCTTTTAAAAAATGAAGTATGGTACTTATCTATACATTTTATAATTTCTAATTCATGAAATTAGCTAAATTTTTATTCAACCACATATTACAAAAAATACATATTTTTGAGTCAATAGAGAAAGATGTTCCCAATCAGTTATTGCTAAATGCAAACTGCATTTTATGAAAAAGTGTGGGATTATATCGGTAAGTAGAATTATTGATGACATAGCTTCATTAATGAGAATAAAAATGGTTTCCAGGTTAAAGTTATAGACAAAGCATTGAATGTACGTTCACCAACTCATCTAGCGATAAACTAGAAATACACAGTTAACACAGGATTATTATAAAAACAAGGCTGTTAAAATATAGAAGAGTCTTTACATACTATGTAATGAAGTAGAGACTGATTAAAAAGACTTTTGTCCCTAACAGATTTTCAGGCTTTCTCTTGGAAATATTCTTTTAAAAAAAAAAATGTTTTTATTTATTTATGCATATAGGACCTGGGGTGTAGGCCAGCGGTGCAGGGGAGAGGAGGGAGTGAGGGCATGTGTGTGAGAAGATTCACCAGAGGCAGAATGGGGAGCATAACAGGCGGATCTACTGAAATACACTGCTAAGGGGAGCAGCAGACGAGAAAGGAGAGGTCTGCTGCACCATGTGGGTTAAATCCCTGGCCAGGGATCAAACTCATGAGGCAGTGGCTGGCAATAGCTTGATAGCACTGACTTTAACCCTGTGCCACTAAGGAGGCCCTCTCTTGGAAATATTCTTAAATGTATTTTTTAATTGAAGGATGAATTATGTGTTAGTGTACTATCTGGAAGATGTCTGTTTTGAAAACGCACACTTAAATAGTCTCTTTGGTGATATTTCACAATGGGTGTGAAGGAAGTACATATTTTTAAAAACTCATGATCCTGGAATGCATTTTGAAATATGATGTTTGGAAAGTTTATGTTGAAAGATAATTTAACACACTGCTGAAAGCAGTGTGTTAAATTAAAAAAAGAAAAAGACCAATGTTTGAGAACTGAAAAAATTAGAAGCAGTATTTTCAAACTAACTTAAAACCTTTTAAATAATATTTTAAGTTGTATTTTGAACTAATCCTTTACAACTATGTTTAAATAACACTGAGTAGTTTGCAAGAATAACTGTATGACATAATGATGATTGAAATTTATGAGCACATTTAAGCAAAAAATACCCTTATGTAATTGGTAGATGAGATTGAAAAATGACTATCATGATTTAGTAAGCATAGTCAGTGATTTGTGAGGTTTCCTTTTTATCAATGACAATGATTAAGAACAAATGTTAAAAAAGAAAAACTGAAATTGGAACCAGACCTGTGAATCATTGTAACACAAAATGAATATTTAATCATTTTGCCCTCACTAAAAATATATTAAAAATGATGATGATGATGATATTAAAGATATGTTCATACTTCCAGATTCTGAAATATAGGAAGGAACAACAAACAAAATAGATACTGAATGAGATAATAAACATTAGAGGCTGTGTTTTCCTACTATCCAAATATAATAATTTTCTCATTCTTAAATGTCTAATTAAACACAGAAGTAATAAACTGACTATTTGTCAAAATGAAAGTACTGTCTGCAATATCAACAGTAATACTGTTATTAATATATCTTAGAAAAAGCATGATTTTGTGAACCATAAATAAATAATACAACATTCATGGTTATATCATCTTTTTGAAACCATGAAAACCTGGGGAATGTTATAGTTTGTGGGTCCTCACTTGTGTGCTTACAAAAGAAACATACAATTCAGACTCAGAGTATAACAAGGGGGAATTTGGGAGAGATTAATAAAAGAGGAAACTGTTTCTAAGGCCACAAATGGCCATCTTTCTTTTTTTTTTTTTAAATTTATTTATACAAGCACTGGGTACAGTTAGAAGCGTGGGAGGGTGAGAGAATTCACCAGAGCCAGAGCGGGGGACAGAATAGGTAGATTGACGGAATACACTGCTGAGGGGAGCAGCAGTCATGTCATGGCAGGAGAGGTCTGCGCGCCATGTGGGACCCTCGCCATGAGACCTGGGATAGAACCGGCCCTGCAGAAGCTGTGGGCAGCTTCGCAGCCCAGCGCTCAATCGCTGCGCCACCAGGGGAGGCCCATGGCCATCTTTCTTACCCTACATAGTGTCCATAGTGCCCAGTAGTCCAAACCAAAAGCTGTTCTTGAATGCTAGTGCTGTCCTTCTGATGAGACCCTGTAGCTGGTGGTGCACCGGCAAGCAGTAGACCAGGAGCCACCTCACTGTGGCAGCTGGAGGTAATCACAGGTAGTTCTGGTAAGCCGTAGTCTAGCACCTTTCTGGCCAGGATTGGAGACAAAAGCAACAGGAGACAGCTCTAGAAGTGGTGTGGCCACAGACCAACAGTGTTCTTCGGCAGGCACTGCTTGGGATTAGGCGGCAGCAGATAGCTTTTAGAAGTGCTGGGCACATGTCAGCAGTGCTGGTCATGTCAGAGGTAGGAACAAGGGTCAGGTGATAGTGTTGGAGGATGAGGCAGCAGTGAACAGCTCTGGGAGGCGGTGCTGGTTGTGCGGGAAGGAGTGGTGGTCAGGAGAGAATCAGGCAGTGGTGAATAGTTCTAGGAGGTGGTGCTGGAGGCAAGGGTGGTCAGGTGATTCAGAGTGATCAGTTGGTGATCAGAAGTGAAGGTCTTCCCAGCCGAGAGTGCTGACCTGTCTTTTATGGTTTTCATGATCCTTTCACTCCCCCCCTTGCTCCTGACAGCAGGGTACATTTCTAACCTAAGTGATGTGTTTTCAACACTGGTATGGGTTTCAAAACCCAAATCCTCCAGGTGTGCATGGGTAGCTATTTCCTGGAGTAAAGCCAGGTGCACTTCGCTGTACCACCAAACTAGAAACTGTGGAGCTCCTCTTACACTTTTAAATATGTTTCATAATATGTATTAATTGGTACAGTGTTAAATGTATATATTATATATGTATGTAATGCATATTTAAATATGATTTTATTAGATTCATGCTCACCCAATTCCTACTGGAAAGAGTGCTCAGTTTAGAGACATGGGAGGCCCCATGAAGTGAGTTTTCCATCCATGGGCAGTAGTAGGGTATGGTAATATAGAGCACAACTTTTGGGGTGAGCTGATTTGTGTTTGAAGATAAGGCCTGCTCTATGTTTGACAGTTAGTTCTGTTCTCTAAATCCCAGTTTTCTTCTCTGTGAAGATTAAACTACCACTGCAGGCTGGCAACAAGAGGTATGTCATGTAAAACTGTAGAGCACAGTGGTGGTACCTAGGAAGACTGCAGTGTATTTTAATTTATTTAAAACTGACATCAGAAGTATTTATGGAATATGTTTGGAGGTGACTACTTACATGTTCAACATATTTATCTGAAACATATAAGAATTTATCTTAAAAGAAAAAGAATGATAATACCAGCATTGCTTACAATTATACCAAAAAGGGAAACTGGGACTTAGATGAAAAGAAAGTATAATTAAGTTGTGTTATATTTATTCATGTAGACAGTCTAGGAAATGAAAACAAATGTACCAACATGGATAAATCTGAAGAACACAATTTTGAATTTAAAAACTAGCAAATTATAGAATTAAAAATGTGTACAGTGGAACAACATTAAAAAGTTTGAAAAAAAAAGAATAACAGTATATCTACAGATAGGTGCATGTAGATTGAAGTTAGGAAGAAATGCTTGGGAATGAAATGTACCAACTTTTGGGGATGATTGTGTATGGAAAGTAATGTAGTTGGGAGGTAAAGACATGCACTTCAGCATTTGTAAGGGTTTATTCTATAAACTTAGTGGAAGAAACATAGAAATTCATCCTATTCCTCAGTAATTTTTCACTATTTGAAAAAATATCAAAGAGAAAAAATTGTGCAACCTTTTGAGACTACTGTCTTGAATGGATAGGTAGATGGAAGGAAGGGAAGGAAGAAAATTGTTTTGAATAAAATTAATTTACTTGACATTTTCCCTCAGAAGGTATCTTGAACAAGCAAGCCCAAAATAATAAAAATAAGAAGATGCCTGGCATCAAATGCTTAATTATTCACCTTTTGATACAAGGGCAAATTTTAATATCTTGAACATCTAGATAACTTTCCTTATGTGAAATCTGAGCGAGAAAAGGAACTGCATTGTTTCATTAGTCTCTATATCTTTCTTTTTATTTTAGTATCATCATAGGCAGACAACTGGATGTCATATTTCCCTATGATATTTTCACAGTGCGCACCAGGGTGCCTGTGCTCTACAGCTATATGACATGCGGGATTATTTTTCCTCTTCACATCAGAACCTCAAAAACAAGTTCGGTGGTAACGGGGACAAAGACTATCAATAAACATTCCATCTTTTCATTTTCTCCTTTGTTATTTCATAAAGCCAGAACCATGATTTTTGATTATCAAGTAGCAAATCATTTCAGAAATTATTTCTCTTCTCACAGGTCTTTGAGGACTAATAATTAGCCTACCTCCAGCCTCTCTGCTGGAGCTCAGGGGATGGGCTGGAAGTCTCAGTATGGAGAGCAATTGAGAATGGCTTGAGCGCTGTCATTGGCTTTTCCATTGATCCAACTGTGGAGAATATCTGTGGTTCTTTTCCGCATCTCTGTGTGTCCCCTCCCTGGCTGAACCATGTAACATATTTGTGTTCCATCCATGTCTTTGCTGTCAGTGGGAGCAGCTTGCCGGCATACCTGGCAGAATGCAGACCACTCAAGTTAGCATACCAGCAATGCAGGCTGGGTTGCTAGGGAGCATCCCTTGATCTATTTTTAAATTTCCACGCTTGTTTCCTCTGTGAAAGAAGCAAAGAATAATACCGCTTGGCTTTCTCCTCTCTTAAGAAACAAAGTAACCAACAAGGCTAGGACCTGTTGTGAAGTTAAAAAGCATTTGCTAATTAAGCTTCAGAATGTTATGGTATTTGTGCCCATCTAGTTTCTGCTTAATTAATTTCCAGATAAGATGGCATTTGAGAAGAGGTAGAAGCGAGTGTCTATAAAAAGTGTAGGTGAAATTTGCTGGTACTTAAAAAAAAAATCCATTATGAAGCTCTTGAACCACTATTCTTCCAAGAGTTTAACAATAACCCATTGTGAGGTGCCCAGAATCCCCCACCATGGGGAATAAATGAGAAATTTGGAGGGCTATTGAACAGTGAGTTTTCACAGCTGATACACAGAAAAGTATTTAGCACAGGTGTTTCGGTAACTGTGAAATACTGAGGAAATTCAGTCTTCTGTGGCACTTAGACTCACTGTCTTGTGTGGGATGGAGTCTTATGGAACTTGCAAAATATCTGTAATATAAATAAAAGAAGAAGAAGGACAAAATTAGCTTTTCACAGAACTCCAGAAATTGTTCCTTGTATGGAAAAATCTTCCCTTTTGGCCACTGGTAACTAGCAGTTTTCTTGATATTTTTTCCAAGTTAAAATGGATCCAATTTCAAATGTTGTTAGTGAATTTTTAAAATGATGTGTTATATGCATGCAGGTGTGGAGAAATCTGGTGGAATAACAAGTGTGCTAGTTTCCATGTGTCACGGTATTTTTTTTCTGTCTCATAAAAAGATTTTCTTTCCTCCTCAATTCATGGCCACTTTCAACCTTCAACAGCAACTGGTTAACAAGGTTAACTGTTCACTCTTCATATTACAATGCTAGAAGCAAGTTACACTGTCCACTTTCTAGAATCCATAGAAATATCCTACCACCACTATTTGGGGAGTCATGAGCTCGTATATTGCAGTTTCTCTATATATAAATGAGGGATTCAGGGAAATAGATTCAAGTTAGGGGGACCAGTTTTCTGTATAAATTTTCATAAAGCTCTTGGCTTCTCTATTTGTAATCCTCAGTCCAATATTTCTCTTACCAGATGAGATATTAAAAATCATGCTTCTGTTGGAGAGTTTATATAGAAACTGCTAGAATTACAATGGCATACTTTCTTTTAAAGCCCAGAGTGAATTTCTAACATCAGTTGATAACTTTCTGGGGGGCAATCATTTTTCTAAATTCCTAATTGCCCTTAATATTCATAAAAAATCTATGAAGGAGATATTACCGTTTTCTCATTTAAGCAGCTGAAACAACTCTAGTTTCCGAAGTGGAAGTCAAGTGCTGTAAGTCATTCTAAACCAGGGCTCTCACATCATGGACCCTATATACTTTACTATTTTCCTATATGATTTCACTGCTATGAACACTTAAACTAATTTACTGATGTTATGTTTTTAAACAGTTTTTCAACTAACCAAATTCAAGGTATTTCCTAATAGGTACTCCTAAAAAATGTATGATATTTTAAGCCATTATCCAGGGAGAAGTTTGGCTTTGGGGTCAGCAAAATATAGTGCCAAAACTGAGTTTCCTCATCTGTAAAATGGTGATAATATTATCTCCTTCACTAGGTGGTTATGAGGATTAAATAAAACACATGACATGTAGCAACACTCATAAATAGTAGGTAAAAAAATTAAAATTTCCACCATCAACAAAGTGCAGTTTAGAAACCGTAATCACAGACTACATTAGGACTGAAGGGCTCAGGCTACTCTTGTAAGTTCAGGGACAAGTATTTCGTGTTTAGTGAGCACCAGAGCCCACTTCCCTATTTCCAGTTATTGATGTGATTTTGTAACTCCAATTTCAGAAGGAAGATGAGCAGAACATGAAATCCACACAAATTGTCTGGGACATTTTGAAATGTGCCCTCCTTTGTCCATCTCATCAATGTTTCGGTGAATGACGATGTTCTTGGAGAAATTATAATTGTTCTTGCCATCTGTTGTTTTTCTTATGATTAAGAAATCTTTTTATATAAAATAAGACATCACTGATGAGAAATCGATTTTTGTTTTGTTTAGAATATTCTGAACTGACTTGGAAGCCAGTAATTGTTTGTCATTCAGAAATCTCACATTGATGACTTAGCATTAGTGGAGAAGGAGCACAGAAAACCTTTGAGTCTCCCAAGTGAAATGTGATCTTCTTGCTCTGTTTTTGGCTCAGACCTATCAAGTCTTACATCATAGGTGAAACAGGGCAAAGGTCCAAATGTTACTGCTGCGATGATAAACTAAGGTGTTCAGAGATGCTCGGAGACTCACTCATGTTTTCATTGACTGAGAACCTACTATGTACTCAACACAAAATACTCGATACACAGTGCTAAGTACTGTGAAACACCTACTGCTTGATACTGAGATAGACACCAGTGAGTGGCACTTGGCTCAGTTGCTCGGAAAAACAGGCAGGTTAATAGGAAAATGAGCACTCTGATTGTTCTATTCAAGTATTGCTAAGGGAGGTAGGGGAGGCTGGGCTGAACTTTTCAGGACTTGCCACTTATTCACTCTTGTGTCCTCCCTTTGGCTCCCACACCAACTGAGAAATGCATATAGGAGTATGACAGCAATGAAATAGCTTCTTTGCAGGAAAGCTGAATTGGACCATGTGACTAGGAGCCAAAGCAAATGTCTTCCCCTATTCAAATGAACTCTTGCTTCTCCTTGTCTTTGTGGAGGAGACAGACCACTGCTAACTTCCCATCTGGGGCAGAGCCCCTCTCAGTGGCTCACCATATGGGGTGAAAGAGGGCAGAATCACGGACCCTTCACAGTTCTTGAGAGTGCTTATTAAAGTTCCTGGGCTTGAGTGAACACAAAGTCACTGACTCCCAGTTCTACCACTTACTAGCTGTAGGACTTACTAGCTACACCACATGCCAGCTATGCCACAGGTAAAGAGACTTATGAGTTATGGTACTTACTAGATATTGGGAACTGGAGAGTAACAGTAGTAATAATAACAATAATAGTCGGGGTATAGTTGGTGGAAACCAGTAGGAGGCTGATTTTAGAAAGATCCTTGAAGAGGAAAAACAATGTGCAATAGCACTTTTCCTTTTTCCCCCAAAATTTACCTCTGCCTCCTATGAACATAAGTGAGAAATGGAGTTTGGGAAAACTGATGAACATTTTTCCCCAACCCAGGAAGCCAAAGGAAGTCATATTTTGGCTTACGAAGGAAACCTGTTTAGGAGAAAACTGTGTGCACCTTATAGTGTTTTTTTTTTTTTTTTAAAAGCTGAATAATGACGAATGAAGAGGAGTCTTCAGAAGAAAAAGGAAAAAGCATTTCAGAGAGGTCGTGCATCATGGGCACAGACAGAGGTAAAGGGCCTGGCATGAGATCCAGGTAGATGCAAAGAAGAAAATAGATTTATTTTTGCATTTGTCTTTATAGCTCCCCATGTGCTTTACTATCAATATTTTCTTTTGATCTTCATGAAAATGCTGAGAGACAAAATTGTGATAGCAGCTTGATATTCTTATTTTTTATGGCTCACTGAGCTAAAGAAGTAAGTTATGTTCTTCATGCAGTATACAGTATCTAGAATACAATTAAAAATGTTACCTATTATTACTGTCACTATTATAATGTATTTATTACTATTAGTTAGTGTTACTGTTGCTACTGTTACTCTCCAGTTCCCATATCTAGTAAGTGGAATAACTAATAAGCACCTTTATCCATGGCATAGCTGGTATGTGGTGTAGCTAATAAGTCCTACAGTTAGGGTAAGTGGTAGAACTGGGACTCTGTGACATTGTGTTCACTTGAGTCCAGGGACTTAATAAGCGCTCTCAAGAACTGTGAAGGGTCTGTGATTTTGCCCTATTATATTAACAAGTTAGCCTGACAACTGTGTCATGCGCCCTGGCACACAAGACTTCTAGCTCAGAACACAGTGATTTTATTTCCCTTAGCCCAGCAGGAAGTATGTGTTTTGTTTTGTCATTGGTTCTCCTTCACCCCATGTTCCACAAGTTGATGTGAAGTGGCCCAGGGGGATGTTACCCCCACTGTGGGTTTGCATTACAGCTGAGGAATCCAAAGCTTACAAAAAAAAAAAAAAACCTCCCAAGTTTTATATGGAGTTGAGCCTTCCCAACCTTTGTCCAGAGAGAAATTTACTTTCATTGTCCAGGTCAGGAGCTAGGGCAGCCTAATGCCCCAGAGTAAGACGACCTCTACCTTCTAAAGCTGTTTACTACACAAATATCCTTGAAAGCAAAAACTGACATAAAACATGTAGAAACAGGGAAAATTCTTTCAATAAGTATGTTAATAGAAAGTCATCCTCACATTTTTTTTGGGGGGGTGGAAAATACTAGGTTTATCTTTTTCATAATAATTATGCATACAAGCTGGGGTGTAGCCAGAGGTACAGGTGTGGGGGTGAGAGGATTCACCAGAGACAGAGTAGGGAGCAGAACTGGCAGATCTACTGAAATACATTGCTGAGGGGAGCAGCAGGCTAGACAGGAGAGGTCTGCTGCACCATGTGGTTCATCTCCCAGGCTGGTGATCTAACTGATATTACAGTGGCTGCCCATAGTTTCATCGTGTTGGAACTTTACCCTTTGCGCCACCAGGGAGGCCCACTAGGTTTAACTTACAGTAACCAGAAAATGAGAAATTTATACAAATAGAGCAGCAACATAGAAGAGTTTAGTAAACAGATTCCATTATCAGATTCTATTATCAGACACTTCCTTACATTTCTTCAATAAGGTATTTGGAGAAGAAAAGGCAGTTTTCTCAGGGAGAAAGCCAGCAAAGTCTCAGATCCCTTAGGTCATTGCCCAGAAACCCATAGAACCTGAGTCTTTCCAGTGCTTGGAAGGAAATACCATAGTCTTCAGTATTGTATGCTCCAGAAAGTGAGCCTAGGAGTGTGTATTGTAAAAAGCAGTCACTGGCTGTGTAGGAGATAGAAATTAGGTAGTATGTTCTTCTGGACAGAAATATAGATTCCCACCACTGATCATCCCTACTTTCACCCCAGAAGCCCTGGTATATATTTTAATGGATTCTCTAACTTTTAGGAAAAATAGATTTATTAGTCCAACCCCTAGAGTTTCTCATTTAGTATGATCTGAGGAAGCCCTATTCTGAACAATCTCCCCAGGTAATTAATGTACAGAGAGGAATGAAAACAGCTCCTTTTGGCCATATTTCATTACTTGGCTTCAAATGCAAGTAAGATAAGTGATTTTTAAATAACTGTTATACCAACTTATAATTTAAGAATTATCTAAAAAAAAAATAAACAACAAAAAACCTCCCGTTCAAAGAGAATTAAATAGTAATCTTTTAAATCATGTCTTATATCTGGTATTAAGATGTGTTGTTTCATTATCTACTCTTGAAAACTCTAATGCTTCCTCTTATAAGGAAATAGGTTATCATATTAAAGAAACTATGCTAGATCTTGTACTTGGATTTTATTTATTTATTTATTTTGGCTTGAGAAAAATTAAACTTCCTTAAATACACTCCAAAAGGGAAATTCATGTTAGCTTTGCTCATTTGTGCTGCCACTCTAATGCACAACTTCATAATTCGTCTTGAGTCTGTCAATTCCACCATCTAATCTCTAATCAAAAATAGGTGCTAGGTGACTGTGGTTGATTGTCAGCATAATCATATGCTAATAGGACTTTCTGTTTTTCTTGACATCATCATACAATGTCAAGACTCTTCATAACTCTCTTCCACCGTTCATTTTTTTTTTTTTCCTGCAGAGGGTGGACCTATCAGCTGTTTCTTTTTTCCATACTGACAGAGCAAAAGTAGCTGTGGTGGCTCCAAGACAGCCGACTTAACTTGGGCACCTTAAGTTTACATCAAACTACCTGGAAGGAATTTTCATTCTCCCTCCCAAAGTGAATATTAATGTTAAATGGAAAGGGAGAGCTATTTATTTTCCCAGTGCTCAAAGGCTCATTTCAGGACATTATGAAAGAAAACTATTCTTTTTTGTGGTTAAATTGGTGCTGTTTATTATATGCTTTATTAGGAAATTTCTATCATATGTGTTGGAATTGTTTTGATATGTTAGAGCAGGTTGTTCTAACTAGGATTTCTAGAGAAAACTCCCTATTTGCAGACGGGAGTGAGACTAAAATTTTGGGGAAAGGCAAGAACCTACTATGTCTTACTTTAGGATGTTATTTCATTCAGTGAATAATAATTGAATGCTTCTTGGGATAACATAGTAGTTGCATTGAGAAACATACAAAATAACAAGCCCACCATTATATAATAGCATTTGTATTTTAAACACCTCTGGGATATTTATTTTAAGAAAACCCAGAGTAAAACTTCATAGTGTAAAAATGGCAAAAATGCTGCTTTTTTTCTTCAAAGGGTTATGTAAGTTGAGGGTGTAGAATAGGATTGAAGAAGTAGGGTATAGTAAATAATGAGTAGACCACAAATTAAAATATAATATCTTAGCAATTAGAGATTATATAATGTTGTTATGGAATTCATTTGTACTGATTATTCACCAGGACCCAAATCACACATGGTGAATGGGACCAAATTATGAGTTTGAGATATACATGGTAATAAGATGAAAATAACTTCTCTTGAAGATAATACAGATTATAAATATGCTTAACATTCATTCCTTTGTTTACAGTGTCTTCCCTGGTAAGCTGACCTCCTACCTCCCTCTCACCCTGCCTTTTGTTGAGGTTATTTACAATGATGACTGGAACTACATGGATGAATTACTCAGCGTTGCTGGGTCTCTCCTATATATGCAGGAGTTATACATGTTATTATTAATACAATTTTATTTGGCAGAAAGTTTCCTAAGTTGTTTCACTTTAGCTGTTCAAAGCACCCTACCTTTATCTTTCCAAGAGGAAAGAATGATTCCTGTTCAAAACTGAATTCAGCTGCCTATCAACAGGTGTAGCACTGTGACCCCTGATATGAGCTGTCAGATTTTCTGAATGGATACTATAAAGGTCAGAGGAAGGAATTGTGAATGTCTGTGATTATCAGACAGACATCTGTGGTTCAATTCCAGAATCTGAAGATGAGGACTAAAGCCAAGAAAACTGGGTTTTCCAAAGGTGATTAAAAATACACAGTGAGAGTAAAATTTTGTTTACACTATCAAGGTTTACTCTGGGTTTTGTTAAAAGAAAAGAAGGTGATCTTATCTGCTGTGTGTTGTTATCTGTTGTTATTTAACTAACTAACCCAAAATTCTAGAGCTTGACATGACAGTCATGTGTTACCTTAATTTTTTGTGGGTCAAGTCTCTAGGTTCACTCAGTTGCTTATCTGGTTACAGTTTCTCAGAGGCTATAATCAAAGTATAGAACAGGACTTCTGTCAACACAAGGCATGACTTTGGGAGGATTCATATCCAAGTTTGATCATATTGCTGTTGGTATGACTTATCTTCTTACTAACTGTTGGACAAATCAGTTCCTTGCCATGTGGACTTCTCCATAAGACTATTTGCAACTTGGAAAATTCCATTCAAGAAAGAAAAAGAATGAGTGTGACAGACAGTAAGACTGAAAGTGTGAGTGAAAGCGAGAGAATGATGAATCAAAGAGAGCTATCACAGTCTTTGTACCGTAATATCAGAGTTTGTCATTTTAATCTTATTTATTTATTAAAGGTGAATTATGAAAGTCAGCCCACACTCAAAGAGAGGAAATTAAAGGCTGGAATATTTACAGGGCATGAATACCAAAAGTAGGCTCAATGTGGCTATTTCAGGTGATGCCTACCATAAATAGAAATAATCTAGTTCAACCTCTCATTTTGCAGCCCAAGAAACTGAGGCACAAAGATTTTAATGACTTGTCTATTGTAGCAGAGTCTGTTGTTTTTGTTACAGGGCCTAGATAATCGGACCTCATCAAAAACTGTGATAAGAGAAAGGGAAGAATGAATGGGTGGAACTACAGAAACAAACTTATATGGCAGTGGTTTCTAAAATATGAGCTGGTAGTAAAATGGGTTTTCTTGAGATGATTCTTCCAGCCTTTCCACTAGATAATTTATGTTTCAATTACTTTTATATGTTGGTCTTTCTTCTAGGCTGTCTTAGAATGAAAAGGCTCTGATTGCTAAAAATAACTTAAAGATAGTTGTCCTTCATGGATTTTGCTTGACAAAGTTTTTCATATTTAATCCTGAAGCTGAAAAGATACTCTCTGATAACATCTGTGTCTTTTTTCTGACCCATAAATCATTTTATCTAGAAATTATTTTCATTACATATAGATATTTTCTAATAATTAGTTTTTCTGTAAGACTGTGCATGTTTTTGTCAGTTTTTAATCCCTCTATCAATAACTTAATTATATCAATTCAAAATATGCCATTAAAAAATGTTCTCTCACATCCCATGCCATTGAAAGGAATGGTGGATGGATATCTTTAAGAAACTCTTGTCATCTAGTGAAAAAGATAGGTGCACACCTCCTTTGAGTGCCTATTACATGTAAGTCTTTCATATATTTCAGCCAAAAAAAAATTTCTGTCCTATCACAGACACACACTAAAATAGCTGCAAATCTTAGGAGGATACATGAATAGCAAGAAAGGTCATTCATGGGAGGTCTATTCATTCTTTTGCTAAATTTCTAAAACTTTTGCTTAGAGACTTATACTTTCGAATGTATCACCTCAACAGTCTATTTAACCTGCTTTTTGTTTCACTTAAAAGTTCAATTGGATCACTTATTCCTCGTCGTTTAGAATGCTTCCAACTTTAAAAAGGTATTATAAACATTGTGGTTAAGACTATCTATGTATATTTTTTCTGTGTTTATTTCTCTGATTATCTTCCTTCAATAATTCTGTAGGGGTAGAATTTCTGAGTAAAAGGATGTGCAAAGACTTTTAGTAAAAATCACCAAATTGCCCTTGAGAAATTTTACATCCTAAGGAGCAGATTAGGAGAATAGAGAAATCTAAATATAGGTTTCTGCAACAACCTTTCTTTGTCACGGCCCTTTTGTTTAGCTTTCCTATATTTCTTTTTGTGGAGAGGGAGCAGCCACCATTTTCAGAAAGTCAGGAAACATGAATAGTAACAAAACATGATTTTAGGTCTGCATCTTAATGCCCAAGGGTCCAAGTGGATTCTGCCCTTCACCAAATGCACTCTTGCATTCCTAATCACCTGTGTGTGTGTGTGTTCCACCAGGAAAGGTAGTTAGTGCTGTAATACTCACTGTTTCTCCCATCAATTCAACACCACATCACTTTAGGAAGTATTAAAAAATATATCACAAACATTTAGAGAAGAGCAGGGGAACTCATTGATTTTCTAAAGGCAATTTGTTAATTAACATCAAAGGAATGAAATCTGACTTGCATAGCCTAGTGAGTGGCATTTTTCCATAGTCCTGGTTGCTATGGTGATGAAGGAAACTCGTTTGTTCTGGGTCACTCCTAAATTTGTGCATGAAAGCATAAGAGATTATTCCTGTCTAATCAAGTTATATGGAAAAGTTGAAGGGGAGGTGCTGTGTTTTACAGCCATCAACCCTCAACAGAATAAAACACAATAGCTAAGAAAAGGGGATTATAGCTTTAAAAAAAAAAAAAAAAAAACAGAGCTGAGAATTTCTAACTGACCCCAAAGCCTTTTCCAGCAGAATATCTTTTTTTCCCCTGCACTAATATGAGGAATGTGGAAACACGTTTCTTAAAGGGAATTAGAGTGCATATTGAAAAACTATACAACCCGACTTTGCATAATGAATAAGGAGGAGAGTGTGCATTCATTAAACAATTTTACTTTTGAACTTAAATTCTTCAGTGTGTCAAATGCCTCACTAGCTTTGCATTGCCAGAAAGCCAAGTTTTGTTACAATTAACATAATTGGAAAAGCTGGACTGGAGAGGAATGGCTCACCTCTTTTTTTAGCAGATGTCCTGGCCTCTGTGGTATAGAGATTTAAGCATCTCTTGCACATTTCCTTGCCTGCCCAACACCTCAGTTATTCCTTAAGCAGATGGTAGTTTTTGTATGTCATTATTGGATTTTCTGTATTGGCCCCAATATTGTATGATTGTGATTTCATTATTAATTTTTGATTAGACAAAACTTACTTTTTCACCCCCCAAGATACATAGATGTAAATTCAAATCTTTAACCTTCAATTTATTAGCTGTAAAGTTTGGGAAAAATCCATTAATATTTTTATACCTCATCATTTTATCTATAGATTAAGATTTGCATTCACAGAATTGTTGGAGGCACTCCCCTATGTTAGCGTAGCAGTTTACACCCAACATTTAGCAGCTTAAAACAACAGGTATTCATTTTTCACATGATTTATGAGGACAGTGCAAATGAGCAGTGTGATTGTGAGTCGTGATTTCTCATATGTTTATCACCAGACATGAGCCACAGCTTCAGCTATCTGGAGACTCAAGGAGGCTGAGAACCTGCTCCCAAGATTGCTCATGTGATTATCAGAAAGCTTCCATTCTGTTTTGGCCATTTTCTTGAGGCTGCTTTTCTTCATCATGTGGTCCTTCCATAGCAGTTGGCTTCCCTCAGATTGTGTGAAAGCACCAAGATGCCTCTGTATCTCTAATCTCAGAAGTGATAACCTATTACTTTTGCTGTATTTTATTTATTAGAAACAAGCTACTGACACTCAAGGAACCCAATAAGCACATACTCAGAGGAGAATTTGGCTCCACTTCTTGAAGAGAAAACATATTATGGATATAGTTGTAAAACCATTGGTCTTACCTAGTCCACAGTTCATATCCACTTTGCATATAAAATATAGTGTCCTGTTCAAAGCTACCAGGGTCTCATTCCATTGCAGCCTCAGTTCAAATTCCAGAGCCCATCATCTAAATCGAGTCCAGGTATGGATAAGACTTAGGCTCTAGTTTCTCAGACACGATCCCTGTACCTATGAAACTGAAGGCACATGTTCTCTTTTCCCAGGACATAGAGTCTACATACATACATAAGATGAGACAAGCTTGGACTATCCACTGTAGGCATTCCTGGCCTAAATCAGTGGCATAAAATTCGACCCATAGGTGGGCCTCCCTGGTGGCACAAGGAGTTAAGACGCAACCTATGAAGCTATCCACAGCCACTGCAGCACAAGCTCCCTGGCCAGGGAGCAACCCACATGGCACAGCAGACCTCTCTGACTCGCCCGCTGCTTCCCTTAGCAGTACATTTCAGTTAATCTGCCTGTTCTGTTCCTCACTCTGTCTCTGGTGAATCCTCTCACCCCCCACACCTCTGGACTGTTCTTATATGCATAAATAAATCCTCTCACCCCCCATACCAGTTCTTACATACATAAATAAATCTTTAAAAAAATCAGCCCATAGGTATTGTGAAATCTAGCTAAGCAAATGCCAGCTATTCTTTGGTAAGATCTTGAGTCCTGGGAATAATGTTCCATGTCTGGTCCCCAACACAACCATCTGGGCTCTACCATCTGACTCTTGTTTCTCCCTCCTCCTTCCTTTATAATGGCAGGTAGAACATGTTTGCAGCTTTCTCATCCTGCTTTCTTCCAGTAGAATGTTCAGAGATCCAAAGACCCCTTTTCATTTTGTACTGACTGTCCTTTTCAGTTTGAATGGGTAATATTTCTACAGATATAATTCTTCTACAAAACCTTACGTGTGAATTTTATTGAGGGTCATTCAGTTAGACAAAAACCATAATTCAAATGTTCTCAAATAAACTCCTCTAGCTAGGCATCTGCTGAAACTACTGAAGGGCATTGTCCTTAAGATTTCTAGTACCCTATTGTTTGATTGAGAGAACCTGTAAGACAGTCACTTGATAGCATTAGTGAGTCTTTTGCCTGATCAAAAAGAACTCAGTGGCCCCACTATAGCTCTTTCTAAGGTCTTATCAAGTAATTTTACAATCACACTCTTGTCTTCAATTTTAGACTAGTCTTCTGGGCAGCACTCTGTCTATGTTCTTTGCTGAGAAGCTATTAATTTTGAAATCGTTTGCTGTCTGGAGTATCTGAAAAGTTTCAAAACCATGGAATTCCAGCTCCTTTAGTTTTAATAATACTTTATATCTTTACACTCACATTTACTATAAGGAGAAAGAAAGAACCAGACAATACTTGAAACAACTTTCTTACAAATTAATGAGTGTTCAGCCAACTATCAGCCATGGCTGTCAACTGTCAGCCAAGGTTAAGTGAAATCACAACAGTACAGCAGTGTGGCCGTAGTCCTGTAGAACTGATATTTCAAAATCAGAGGTATAAATGCCAGATCTTTATTATGATTGGTCTTTTTCCTGGTCCCTTCTTTAGGTTTTCTAGATTCCTGCTATGAGTGAGACCATCCGGTATTTTCTTTTTCTTTCTGGCTTATTTCACTGAGCATGACCCCGTCCAGCTCCATTCATGTTGCTGCAAAGTAAAAATCAAAATCAACAAACAACTATAAACCAGAGACACACTATGGGGGAGAATAGGGGATTAGGGTCAAAATAAGGGGGTGTGGGAATTGTATGGGGACTATAACCAAGATGAAAATGCATACATTGTGCAAAAATGAAAATTGATGTAAAAATATATAAAATAAAATAAAAATAAAAAATAATATAGGGGTTATAACATTAAAAAAAAAGAAAAAAAAAAGAAATGTCAGATCTGTCCTCTCTCGTATCCTCAAGCTCTATCCCATATAAACAAAGTAAATGTCTTCTGAGGACACAGTGACAGGTCAAACAGAAGGTCTAAGGTCTCATCAAAAACCAGTCCTGTTAGTATCTTAATCTTGTACTTTTAGTCTTCAGAACTGTGAGAAAATAAATTTCTGTTCTTTTACTAGCCGGTGGATAGTATTTTTCTATGAAAGCCCAAGGAGTCTAATACATTCTCAAAGTGCTAGTGAAAAAGAAAAATAAAGAACTCATTTTTTTTTTTAAAGTTTGAAAACCTAGTCCTGCATGTAAAAACTTTAGTTTTCGTTTTCTGTTTGTAAAGTTCATGAGAATATTATAATGTGAGAACTAGTAAAATTGCTATTCTGGAACAATATGCTGTGGATATGCTATGCTGGTTTTGGGTAAAAGATCATAGTAAGTATTGCATAGTAGGTATGCAATACTTTTTTTTTTTGGAAATATATTTATTGTATTTACTATAATCTGCATGAAATTGCCTTGAAGAATAATACAACCTTTCCTTGGAGTCTGAAATACTGCGGTCTGAAAAATCAGTGGATTTGTCCCTTGTTGAAATTCACAGTAAGAAACAGAACTGGGCATATAACACCAAAATTGTGTTCTTGGGCCTCTCCAGTGGCACAGTGTGTTGAGCGCCATGCTGTAAAGCTTTCCACAGCCTCTGCAGCACTGGTTTGATTTCCGGCTGGCCAGGGAGAAACCCACATGGTGTGGCAGACCTCTCCTACCTCGCCCGCTACTGCCCTCAGCAGTGCCTTTGGTCTGTCTGCCTGTTCTGCTCCCCAATCTGTCTCTGGTGAATTCTCTCACCCTCCCATGCCTCTGATCTATACCCCAGTTCTTGTATAAATAAAAATAAATCTTTAAAAAAACCTGTGTTCTTTCCACTCTGAAAAGCTGTTTTTCTAAATGAGATCACACTAGTATTTTGAAATAATACACTTATTGAAAAATCGACATTTTTAAACAGGAAAACTTCAGGATCTTCTATTGACAAAGACCACAGTGGAAAATCCATTGAGAAGTATTGTGTCTAAGAGAATCTTTGTTACACATGAGCTGTACATTTTTACTGCAAAACACCTTGCATTATGAACCAGTGCATTCTGGGAAATAGAAACAAAGACATACATTTTTTTATTCAGTATTTTTTGGACACTCATGCCCTGTAAAACTCTGTATTAATTACTTTGGTGCTTTTTAAAAAAAAGACTTACAAAGGCTCTGAAAAACTATGGGATACATCAACCAAAAAGAAATTTAGGTATGACTACGAAGAAAAACATGAGTGTATCAGTTACTACTGCTAGAGTAATGGTATAGAACAAACCCTCCAAAAATCCAGTGACCTTTGACAAGAATTTATTCTTGCTTATTTGTCTGTTTCTTGCCTAGGCAGATGTTGTCTGGCCTGGCATGCTCTCTGCTTGGCTTGGCACAAAGCAATAGATTGCATCAAGATGTGTTCCATATGTATGTCACCCTCACTGATTCAATGTGCTAGTGTATTTAGAATATATGCCCAGCAGTATAAACAGACATGTATTCTCATAGTGATTGCAGAAGGTATAAGAGGAACAATCAAATGTCCAGTATCTTTTGAAGATTAGACTCTAGGAACAATGACATTTATATCATAGTCCTTTGGCAAAAGAAGTCACACAACAAAGTCAACATTGATGGGGTGAGAAAATAGCCTCTGTCTTTAATATAGGAACTAAAGAGTCATAATGCAAAATCATGGATACAGTGAAGAGTGATGATTCAGAGCAATATACAATTCACCACACAAAATGACACAATATGGTAAATTCCTTAAAAGACATCAAAGAAGGAGAAATGTAAACAGTGGTCAGAATCATATGTCTATCTCTTTATCTTACTAAATGTAAATTAATTGCCTAACTACTTGGTGTCTCAGTTTCCTTATCTTAAAAATGTGTTTTTATAAAGATTAAGGCTGATTATATACATGGAAATGAATACCTGTCGTTTAGCAATAACACCAAAAAAGGGAAATAAATATAAAATTAAAGCTATAAGAGTTCATGTTCCACTGAAAGACACAAGACAGTCATTTGTGAGACAAATGAAAAATAATTTTTTAAGTAGTCTAAAGTATTCTTATTCTATGAATAATAGCATATAAAATTTATCCAAATGATAAACTTCCACTTACAAAAGAAAACAAGAGACAGGGATGGGCACTATAGAGTGATTAAGGAGTCAATACCAGGAAAATATAGCACTAAGCAATATGCATGCACTAAATCAAGGAGCACCAACATATATAAAACAACTATTAACTAACTTAAAAACAAATATTGACCACAATACAATAGTGACAGGGGACTTCAGCACTCCACTTACATCAATGAACAGATCAACCAGAAAAAAAATTAACATGGAAACTAGCCTTAAATGAGAAATTAGACAAGATGGGTCTATTAGGCATTTATAGGGCATTACATTCCCCAAAAACTTAGTGAACATTCTTCTCAAGTGCATATGGAATATTTTCTCGGATAGACTTATTAGATCACAAAATAAGTGTCAATAAATTCATGAAGATTGAAATCATAATCAAGTATCTTCTCTATCACAAAGGTATTAGACTAGAAATTAATCACAAAAAGAAGACAGGAAAAATATCTGGTATATGGAGATGGAACAACACACTACTAAATGACTGTTGGGTTAATTATGAAATCAAGAAGAAATTAAAAGAATACCTAGAGGCAGATGTAAATGAAGACACAGCCTACCTAAACCTTTGTGATACAGCAAAGGCAGTTTTAAGAAGGAAGTAGCAATACAGAGCCACATCAAGAAAAAAGAAAGGACCCAATAAATAATCTAACATTACACCTTAAGAAAATAAAGAAGAACAAATTAAGCCAAAATCCAGTAAAATAAAGGAAATAATAAAATTAAGAATGGAAATAAACCAAAATAAAAATAAAAAGGACAGTTCAAGAGATCAGTGAACCCAAAAGTTGTTTCTTTGGAAAAAATAAAATAGATAAACCTCTAGCTAGACTAATAAAAAAGGGGAAAAAAGCTATTATAAGTAGAATAAGAAACAAAAAATACTTCAGACACTACAGATCTGTAGAGGATCATAAGAATTTACTATCAATGTCTTTATGCCAACAAATTGAAAAATCTGGAAGTAGACAAATTCTTAGACATGTACAATCTTCCAAGACTGAATCAGGAAGAAATAGACAACCTGAAAAGACCAGTTACAAATAAGGAAATTGAAACAGTTATCAAAAGTCTCCCCCCCAAAAAAAAAACAAACAAAAAAAGCCCACGGCCAGTTCATTTTACTAGTGAGTTCTACCAAACCTTCAAACAGGAACAAATTGATATCCTTCTCATTTTATGAGGACAACATTGCTCTCATATCAAAAGCAGACAGGGACAACACAACAAAAGGAAACTACAGATTAAAATCCCTGATAAACACAGATACAAAAAGTCTCAACAAAATCATAGCAAATCAAATTCATCAATAATTAAAAGACATCATCAATAAGTGGAATTTATTCAAAGATGCAAGGATGGTTCAACATATGCAAATAAATAAATGCATTCCATAGTATCAACAAAAAAACAGACAAAAATAATATGCTATCAGTACATGCAGAGGCATCATTTGAGAAGAAAAAAAGCATTCATAATTAAAAGCTCATTGTAAATTAGTAAAATATCAATAGAAGGAACACACTCAACGTGATAAGGGAATATATGCCATACTTACAGCTTGTATCATACTCAGTAGTGAGAAACTGAAAGCTTTTCCTCTATGATCAGGTGCAAGAAAAGAATGTCTACTGGCTCCACTACTGTTCAATATATTATCAGAACCCCTTGCTATAGCAATTAGGCAAGAAAAAGATATAAAAGGAATCAGTATTGGAAAAAAAGTTAAACTATCACTCTTTGCAGATGATAATAGAAAACCCTGAAAATTCCACTAAAAACTACCAGACAAAATATGTCAGTGAAGTGGCAGATTACAAAATTAGCATACAAATGTAAATTGAGTTCCTATATACAAATAAAGAACTAGAAGAGGAAGAAATTACAGAAGATCCCATTGATGGTAGCATAAAAAGTACTAAATGCCTAGGAATAAACCTAATAAAGGAGGTAGAAGACCTATTCAATGAAAGCTATAAGGCATTGTTAAAAAAAGTAGATGATGATGGTTATGGATTGGAAGAATTAACACTATTAAATTGTCCATCTCACCCTAATAAATGCATGGAATCAGTGCAACCCCTATGAAAGAGTCAATTGAATTCTTCAAAGAAATAGAGCAAACATTATTGAAACTTATATGGAACACAAAATACCTTGAATAACTTCAGCTATCTTGACAAAAAGAAGAGAAATGGAGGAATCATGTTCCCAGACTTCACACTGACTGCAAGACTATAGTAATCAAAACTCTATGATATTGGAATGAAAATAGACATACAGACCAATAGAATTTAATTGAGAGCCCAGAAATAAGCTTGTGTTTATAAGGACATTTAATTTACATCAAAGGAGCCAATAGTATACAAGGAGAAAGTCAAGTCTTTTCAACAAATGGTATTAGGAAAATTGGACAGGCGCATGAGGAAAAATGAATCTAGTCTACTCTTTCACACCATGCACAAAATGAACTAAAACATGTGTTAAGGACTTGGATTTAAGAACAGATACCATAAAATACATAGAAGAGAACATAGGTAAAATACTCCATGACATTGGCTTCAGGTTTGTCTTTGGATATTTGTTTCCAATGACAAGAAAGACAAAAGCAAAAAATGAATAAATGTATTACATTAGGCCAAAAAAGGTTCTGTATACTGAAAGAAATTATCATTAAAACAAAAAGACACTCAGTGGGACAACATCTTTGTATAACATATATCTGACCAAGAATTAATATCCAAGATCTATAATGAAAACATAAAACTCATCCAAATTAAAACAAAGAACCCAGTTTAAACATGGGCAGAATTGCTATAGGTATTTCTGCAAAGAAGGTAACTAGATGGCCAACAAGCTCATGATAAAAATGCCCAGCATCACTTATCATCAAGGAAATGAAAATCAAAACCACAGTGAGAAACTATCTTATTCCAGTGACAATGATCAGTTATTAAGAAAAATAGAGGAGGGCTGCGAAGCTGCCCGCAGCCTCTGCAATGTCGGTTCTATCCCTGGCTGCTCCCCGGCCACCAGAGGAGGGTCCCACATGGCGCGCAGACCTCTCCTGGCGCCCTCTGCTCCCCTCAGCAGTGTACTTTGGTCCTTCTGCCTGCTCTGCTCCCGGCTCTGGCTCTGGTGAATTCTTTCACCCTCCCGCGCTTCTGACTGTACCCAGTGCTTATATAAATAATAAATAAATAAATCTTAAAAAAAAAAAAAAAGAAAAATAGAGGAAATAATGCTGGTAAGGGTGTGGGGGAAAAGGAACCCTTATACACTGTTGGTGGGAATGCAGACTGGTCCAGCTCCTATGGAAAATAAAATGGAAGCTTTTCAAAATATTAAAAATAGATAGACTGCATGATCCAGTAATTCCATAGTAAGTATCAACCCAAGAATGCAAAAATACTACTTTAAAGGGATATACACACTACTGTGTTAATTGCAGTGCTATTTACAATGGCCAAGTTATAGAACAATCTAAATGCCCGTTGACAGACATGTAGATTAGAGAAGAGGTGATATACTACCATGAAATACTACTCAGCTATAAAAGTTGATGAACTTTTGTCTTTCACAGCAACATGGATGGAGCTGGAGGGGTTTTGCTAAGTGAAATACGACAGAAGGAGAAAGACAAATACTGGATGATTTCACTCATGTGGAAAATAGAGGAAAAATGCAAACAAACTGACAAGACTAAATCAAAACAAACCCTAGAAATATTACTTCAGAATTAAAGCTGCTAGAGAGGGAGAGAGAAAATTAGTGGGAACAAAGGCAGGAGAGTACCTTTACTGTGGGTTGTTTGGTGCAGTGGTATGGTAACATACATGTGAGGATGTGTGACCTTCTTCCCTTAAATCATACACTGTCTTGTAAACCAGTGTTACTGCAATAAAGGAAAAAAAAAAAAAACTCATGTTGAGAAGGCTTAGTCAGTAGTTTTTATCCATGTAGAATGGAGCTCCCCAAATGAAGAATTTCAGTTTTCACTTCTTTTTTTTTTTTTTAACAATTTCAGGAAAGTATGTATATATGTTCTTATTTCTTAACTGTTTTTAAGATAACCTGGCAGGGAAATGGTATTGTTGTCATGGAAGCAATCAAGAATTAGAAATCAGAACTCAGGAGAGGATAAGCAGCTGACCTTGGCTAATTTTTACAATGTGATTTTTTTTTACACTTTATAATAGGTTACTTGATAGAACATTAGAATTTTATGTTTTCTATTAGAATTTTCATTTTATTCTTTCAAAGCAAACTCAGGAAGCAAATGTAGTTCCATAAATGTCTAAATATAGAAGCATAATATGTAGTTTATTTGATACATATTTGTGCATTTCTGGTATGACTCATTGTCATTCCTCATTAATTTGACTAAGTTTAGAATTTTTCTGTTATTCTTGATATTGAGGCTAAAACCATCTCACAGGTCTTTATATTCCACCTTGCCTCCTTAATGGGTAAAATACACTCAGAGATTTTTAGTTTGAGAAAATGAAAACTATTCAAAGATAACTGTTCAAGAAAATGGATGAGAACATATAAAAGGAATAATTAGGCTCCTCCAAGTCTTGCGTCTGCCTTTCTATGCATTCTGGCTATACCCCCATCATATTTTAGCATAAAAATTTTGAACACACTTATTTTCAAAGGTGCCATCTTTAGTTTTTTTTTCTACCCCAAATCTTTATTTTAGTTTAATTAACAGTGATCAAAAATGTCTTAATTGTGTAAGCACTCTGTTATATACTTTGGCAGTTGTAAAATTATTGACGCATTATAGTTTCCTATAGAGAGGCAAGCACACAGGAGGGTCAAACACAGAACTGATTCTTGTTCAGAACTTTAAGAAAGAATGATGTTTTGTGTTCCTTTTTCCAAGGGAAGAAGAATTCACAAAGTAGGTGACCTAAAAAATAAAAGTTCATTTAAAAAATACAAAGTAGAGGCAAAATACTCTAGAAATAAAGATATAGAAAAATAATACAGTCATTTGAAACTGTATCTTACACTTAGGCAAAATACCAAGGCTGTAAATGTTATATTATTAAAGTTATAAGAATAGCAATGCTATGAAAATTATAAAAATAATGTTATAGGAAGCCATGGAGAGAGAATCATAGAGAAAGGAAACAGAGAATTATCAAGAATGGGCAGATCAAAAAATAAATAAATAAACCTCAGCTATGAAGACTAAAATATTATCACAATGGGGACTAAAAGGACTGCAGTGTCATGAGAAAATGAGGCAGTATCAAATTCAAAAGAAAAATCAATTAGTGAATAAATGAGGGTCATAAGCAGGACATTAGTGAAAATTAATTATCTTATTAGAGAGAGAGTATTTTTCTTATGAGTCATGAGAAAATAAGGAAAGGACACATGAACAAATAGTAAAAATTTTACAGAGAAAGGAAGAGAAACTGAAGAGTTCTCCTTTAAAGTTCTCAATGTTATAACTATTGAATTATCTGGATTTGCATGGTCAAGTAGGGAGTTTATTCTTTCTCTACCCCTTAAACTGGATGTCTATACTCACTCTTTTATAATCTGGATGAAATGTCAACCAGGTACTATATTTTTTCTGGCACCTTTAATTTCCAACAATTGCTTTATTTTACTAATTGAATAACCCCAACCAATGTAATATTTAATCTTAAACGACTTTTTATTTAAAATTGCCTCTATGCCTCATCCCCAGCTCAGGCTTGAAGCTTGCAGTAGATTCATTCTTTTCTCTCGCCTTTACACCTCTTCCCCCAGCTCCACCCCACCCCCCCTTTTTTTTTTTTTATACTTTTCCATCATCTTCTTAGATGGAAAGTGCTCAGTGTATGTAATTGGGATAGTCGTCCTTTTTCTTCTTGAGATAGACATACAGTTTCAGGCTCCATATCTCTTTGGTCGAGTTTCTCAAAGGAGAAACTTTTGTCGGATCTCAAAGAGACTCCCACTGGGAAGCACCATTTGTATGTTTAAGACTACTCTGGCTGGTTGCTTTCAATATCTCCCTTGTTCTCTGGCCCTCTGATGGTGCACCTCTCTGTTGGGTGACTTCTTTCCATGCAGTTCATAAGATGATCCCATGTTGACTCTCTTGTCTTGAGGGTCACTTTATATGCCAGAAATGAGTACCTTTTCTAAATGTTTGAGGAGTTTCAATTTCCTCCAGCTGCAACCTTCTCTCTCTCCTCTTCAATGAATCGGATAACATTGGATACCAGCTTTTCCCTTCAGAGTTTCAACAGAAAGAATTAGATATCAAACCTTAGTTTACTTTATTCCAGGGAAATGTATTACTGTCTCTTTGAGGTCCATTTGGAAAGTCTTTAACTTTATATAAGATGGGGAGCCAAGAACAGGATGTTACTGTATTTCAGTGATTCTCTGCAGTGAATTTTCCTGTGGCTTCTTAAAAATCAGTTTCTAATACATTCAAAAGGTAGCAGAATTAATTTTGATCCATTTCCTTTGCAAGTCCTGTGTAGCTGGTGTAAGCCACTTTCTTTAGAATAAGGTGGTATTTGGCAACTATTATGTTTCTCTTAGCTAAGGACCTATACAGATGATTTGAGACAGCAAAAGAGTTGAATTTAACATTCTGATACATTAGTAAAATAGGAGATTTTTTCATTTATTGAGATTAAATGAGGGCATTTAGGGATTTTTGTGGTTGATAAGAAAGTTGGGCGCTCCAGCTAGTGAGGCAGATAGTTAACAATGAAGGACAGACTTGGTGAATAATAGTTGGAAGGTTTGATCACATCAGTGTGAATTGTGAGCTATCAGTACAGTTATGGGAGCTTTGCTGTCAAACCCAGTAATAGGGACACTAAAGTAAAAAAGACCATTTTTTTTTTGATGATGTGATTGGAAAAATGTTTTGCATCATCAGACGGTACTGATCAGTACACAAGAGAAACCATACTAGATAGAAAGTGATAACTGTAATGTCCTTATCCATTCATTAAGTACTTTCTGTGTGCCAACAGGTTGCTAAGGCTTTCATCTGTGTATATCTCATTTAATATTATTCTTGTTTATCAGAAAAGGAAAGGAAGTCTTAGGTTCATTAGTAACTTTTCCCTAAAGCACTTTAACTGGAGAGTGGTATTTAATCTTAGATCTGTCTTTTTTAGAGGTGAATCAGAAGAGTAAAGATCAACTTGGATATTAACAATTACAGTGAAAAGAAGAGTGTGGTTTTAATGTAAAGTGGAATGATTCACATTCCACTTCAAAACGAGAAGTTTAAACTTAACTATTGTGGGATATGAATGAAGTATAGTTGTGGCTGTGCAAATGGATTGGCCAAGTGCAGTGTAACTGAAAGTCAGTGGGGTAGAAATCAATGAAAGACTGATACACTAAGGTGTTTTCTTGATCCTTGTGAATCAATATCCATCCAAACTAAAAGATAAGGTGCAAAACAATGTACCTATGATTTAGGAAATAAAGGTGCCAAAGAATGTAAGGGAAACACAAGGAATGGTCAGGGAAATAGGTAAAACGAGTAAAGTTAAATGATGTGTGCTTCAAAGAAAAGCTGAAACTGTCGAAAGGAATGGCAGCAGAATATGTAAGTGGCAGAAAGAAATAAATAGAAAACCCTCACTGATTCCTAACTCCCAGGTATGAGGAAAGGAGTTACCTCTACAAGGAGTTGAGCAGTATGTGTGGTTTTCAAGGGAAAAGGTCTTTCTACCTCATGTAAAGTCACTCCCTCCTCCAATCATTCTCTCTCAAATTAGCCTCTTTTATTTTCCTCATAGTAATTATTGTTACATAAAATCACTCAAGTTAGTTGAAGACTTTATCCATCACTAGCACAGGAGCCCCAGCAGGACAGGGATGTCGATGTACCGAGCACTATTACACAATTTTGGTCCATAATTGTGTTCAATGTGGAGAGGTCATAAAAATGCATAAGTTGGAATAGATGTTTGAGGAAAATTGTGAGAGTATGTTTAAGCTATTTAATAGTATAATGAGAATTTCAAAGAGTAAAGGTAGGAAAGATGTTGATGTAGGTCATGGGGAAAGGGCCTGAACAAGCTGGAAAAAGTTAAAATACACCTGCCTATGTTCATTTAACCTTCACTGATAAATGAAAAATCCCCTAAATAATGGCAGTAGAGAGAGGATAAGTTTTAAGTTATAAGACCAATTTCATTATGGATGATAACTGGATTATAGGACTCATACTCCAGTGTGTTCCAGAGGCCTACTGTGAGCTTGGGGTAAATTGTGACTTCCTATGACTCTGCCTGGCTTTAATTGTGACTCCTCAAGAAGGATATTGCTGAAGTAAGGGCACTGAATGTGATCCCTTCTTTCTCTCCTTCCTCTTATATTTATCATATGAGAATCATAGAGTGATTCTTTGATTTTTGGTGAACAGAATATTTTTTTCAGGTAAAATGATTAATGTTATTCCATAAATAACTTTGTTTCGTTAGATAAGAATGCTAATTTAGGGGACTGATATATGAGGAGAGCCCACAAAACAATATTTGTTTATATAGGATTTTAACTGGTAGAGAAGAAAGAAAATAAACTATTTAGGGTATGATGATTTCAGTGTCAAAGCTTGAAATGGAAATCAGAGAACATAGGCAAGCAGAAGGGTGGAAAAATCTGGAGTTTTTTTCCATTTATTTTAAAAACAAACTAGAATTTGTATTATATGAACAGTATGATTGTTAGACTATACCAAATTTGTTGATGGTTCTATAATGCAGTTAGTCCCCCAGGTTCACCAAAAGCAACCCTCAGTTGTCTACCTGGAATGGCTTGTGGCCTTTTGTTTCACTGTACTTAGGCAGTATGATGGAGCCTAGTGAACTCTGACATACAGAACTTCACAAGAGAGTATCTTCTTATGATAGTTCTATAAAAATCAAGGAAGAGAAATAAGGTCTTGGAGTTTGCATTTGAAGCTTATTTAGACCTGAACTGACTAAAGGAAAGAAAATCACAAATGCTTTAAAAAAATTGATTCTCTAAATTCTGACCAAATAGTTTAGAATGGATGTTTATCCTAATACATTAGGGCTCATTAGATAAAACACAGGAATTGTCAGAGAGGATTAGTGGGGGTTCTATTTGTTTGTTTGTTTACATTTCCTTACTGGGATTTACAAATTTAGCTAGGGATAGAAGGAGGGATACAGCAGTGACTGATCTGAGGAGAAATTAATTAAAATATTGGAAAACGAGGGATTTGGTAAATGATCCAGATTAAAACTTTGAACAAACATGAAAGAAATTCAGAGAACAAACATATTTAAAACCATGGTGAGGTAAGAAGTCTCAGTGTCTTTTTAGTCTCCTTGCAAGAATCTGGAGGGGAGCCCTTGCAAAGGCCCAGCATGCTAAGGCGCCACTACCACACATCTGTGATATCAGAGGCTATCTGATAGCGTGGCTGAGACAGCTGTGCATCTGTAGTTAGATTGCTTAATTTATAACCCAACCAGATCACTTCTAAGTACATATCAGATAAATTTCTTTGCCTCTCTGAACACTATTTTCTGTGAAATGACAATAGGCTCCACCTCATGTGGTTATTATGTGGATTAAATGAGAGCATACTTAAAACAATGTTATTTACCATCATCATCATTTCTGGCACCTGTTGCAGTATCTGACACATGACACATAGTCAATAAGTAAGTGATAACTGACTGATGAGTGAATGCTACCCAATTAAACCTTTCTGCCTCCTATTACTGCACTTAAAACCTATCATGAGGGGCTAAAGTTGGGTTATAAGCTTAGTCACATGGTTTAGTCAAAGCATGTAAACTTAGTAAAAGCACAGTAAGTGTAAGCAAAAAGGAAATTTCACCTTGTTCTACATTTAAGTTCTCACTTTGAATAGATATCTATGCACTGAGAAATATTTGCATACTCTCAAAATAACAGCTCAAACACCAAGAACTGGTAACTGACTACCAATCAATGTCAAGGAAGCAATAGAGAGTAGTGGAGACCGTGGCAGTCTGGAGAAGCTCATACCCTTTCAGATTCTCTACATAGTTCTAGCCAACTGTTGCATTTGAAACTATAAACCTTGTGTTATCCATTTTGATTTTTCAGAACCTAGAATTGATTTTTTTAACATGTTGCTTTAATCGTTTTGGTAGTTACTACTTTTCTTTTAAACACTGGGTAGGCTAAACATATCCTGACTGCACACTAATGATGCAGTGCAAGGGCCTGTGGGTGGAAGACTAACATACTAAAATGTGAATGCCCCTGGAATGCACAGCTCCTAACCACACTGTTATCAGCAAGTGTCCCTAGGGAGAGGACTAGGGAGTAAGAACATCTGGGGAAGGTAAGATAAAAGGAGAGGTATGGGGGAACCCAGAGACAAAAGCTGCTTATGCCACCATTTCAGTGAGAATGGTCAGAATACAGAGAGCTAGAGGAAAATGAGAGGTTATGTTTGTGTGATCATGGAGGGAAAGTTAAGGGTAATATTTCAAAGTAAGGGTTCATGGGAAAGATGAATAAATTAAAAATTAAAAATAGGATCTTCCAGTCAACACAAGCAGTGTGCAGTTAGTTTTAAAACCATTCACTTAGAAATACAGTGTTATTTTCCATTTACCTCCATCTAGTGTTTGTTTCTTAGACACCCAAATACCTCAGTGCTTTTTTAATCTGTAAGGCGTTGGGGGAAATTGAGAATTCTCTGTTTGTACCATTGCTGAGCACATTTTTGTTCTGCTTAAGCTTGTTGCTCTTGTCATTGATAATGGCCTTGTCATATATTTGCAGAATGTCTGCCTTTGATTTTGGTCATGAACTATACGTTTGAAATGCATCCAGAAGCTTCCATCCCTGAGTAGCTGGCCATGCCCCTGCCTCAGGTACTGGTTTCTTGGCATTGTCCACATCACTGATTTAGGAACCATTGAATTTATTCCTTATTCAAGGCAAGCTGGCAAGAAAAAAATAATAGAATATACTATATGATCTTTTACGTACTTAAAATTGGCAGAGAAGACAAAATATCCAATAATAGCAATATAAGATACTCTATAATTTATACTACAGTAATTTAGTATACTATAGAATATTGTGTGTGTATACACACACACACACACACATACACACACCCCATACGTAGTTTATTGTACAGTATTGCTGAAAACTACTGCATTGCAAATAAAAAAATCTGGTCTTGAATCTCACTTTCTAATGACCAATTAATTGACTTGAAGCTTATTTATATAAATGGAATAAAGAAACCTACTTTCCAAGTGGCTGCAGATGGAAAGAAATACCACTTGTTCAGCAATTAGCAAGTTGTGCTCCAAAAAGGCAAATATATATATATATTTATATATATATATATTTTATATATATTATTTATATATATATATATTTTTATATATATATATATATTTATATATATGAGAGAGAGAGAGAGAGAGAGCGCGCGAATGCACCATTATCATATATATAGTGTTGCTTGTCTTCAGGTAGCTTTTAATGTAATCAGAGACAAAATATGTCTCATGCAAAACTTAAATAGCAAATCCACTGCTACCTAAACTCTTGAATATAGTAATGTATCTAGTCAATAACTGATAATTCATAAATGATGATAGAGACATTGCTTGGGATTGCTATATGGAGGGTTAGGGTCTCTCAAATTATATACACATGTTGTTGATTGAGTCATAGTGTACTCACTGCTAAGTGCACAAGTCAAATGCACAGCTTGATGGATTTTTTTTTTTCATATGAATACACCCAGGTAAGTACCTACAGTTAAGATATAGGACATTTCTGTCACACTAGAAATTTATTTTTTCCTCTCTCTATCTTTTGCTCTCCATTTAATTATTGTGTCCCACTTTGTTACTGTACTGACTTCAATCACAATTGTATAGTCTCGCCTATTCCTAAAGTCATAAAAATGGAATCTTTTAGTATGTACTACTTTGAATTGGCTTCTTTCATTCAAAACTTTTTATCTGACATAAGTAATAGATGAGAGTTCCAGTTTCTTCTCATACTCACCAACATTTGATATGACCAGTTTTTAAATTTATACATGCTGGAAAGATGCATTTCTACCCATTTGTAATTTTGATTTGTTTTTCTAATGTCTAAGAATGGTATGATTAACACTTTAACACTTGCTCAAATTCTAACTGGTCATTGAGCTGGGATGAGTGTTCTAGAACATTCTCATCCTCTCTCTCTCTCTCTTTCTCTCTCTCTCTCCTTTAAACCTCTGCCAATGTTTCCAGTTGGATATTTACTTAATTGTCATTTTCTGATGGATTTACTACCTAATCTGAATAAGAATTGAAACTTTGAGAGTATCTTTTCTCAGTCAAATTCTTTGCCTGTTCAGGATGCCTTCATGAAAATAAATGCTAATATTTGAATTCCAATTTATAAAGATTTCCTTTAAAACTGTGTGTATTTATGAATCTGTATGCTGATCTAAGTAGTCCAGATGATATTTTGATTCTTTTGATGTAGTTATTTGGATTACAACAGATTAAAGAATGTCAAATGTTTCCATGTACACATTAGTCCTAATCAAAAGATTTGTCTAAAGTATGTCAGCCCTTATTATTATTTCCAATTCTTTATTCGAAGGTAAGGATTTCAGTTAGTCAAACAACTTATATATATACCATATGCCATGGCTGAGATGTTGTCTGGAGTAACTGGAGACAATTCCAGCTATGGAATGGTGATAGGACCCATGCCTCTTTCATTTTTGTTGAATGAGCACATAATTCTTAAAACTGAATTTGCCCTTAAAAGCTATGCATTAACGTTATTGAAAATCTGTTCTTTAGATCCATTTTCTAAAATTTTTAACTGGAGAAGAACATTTGTGACCAAAATGGTTTCTGCCTTTTTTAAATTCTTTTCACCAGGACAAAAATAACAGACCCATTGTGAATAATACACAAACTTCCTTTTAATTTACATGAGATACCAAGGAGTAAATTTCTTCTTAATTGATGGATAATAAATAAAGATGGATAAGAAATAAAAACCTTTGGAATAATTTTAAGATATTACTTACTTTCCTCTATATTCAGATTTTCACTGTTAATATAGGAATGTGATTTAGAACACTATAGTAGTTTGTGAATGCTGCCATAACAAAATATCACAGAATGTTTAGCTTAAACCACATAAATTTATTTTCTTAGAATTCTGGAGGCTGCAAGTTCAAGATGACTGTGTGGGCAACTTGGGCTTCTTCTGCGGCCTCTCACCTTAGCTTGCAGATGATCTTGTCCTTACATGGCCTTTCCTCTGTGCTTGTGCACCTCTGGTGTCTCTTTGTGTGTTTTTATTTCTGTTATTGTAAGGACATCAGTCAAACTGAATAAAAGCCCATCCTACAACTTCATTTTAATTATCCTTTATAGAACCTATCTCTAGGGCCTCTCCGGTGGCACAGTGGTTGAGTGCTGGGTTGCGAGGGTGCCCGCAGCCTCTGTAGCGCTGGTTCGATCCCCGGCTGCTCCCGGCCACCTGAGGAGGGTCCCGCATGGTGTGCAGACCTCTCCTGCTGCACGCTGCTCCCCTCAGCAGTGTACTTAGGTCCTTTTGCCTGCTCTGCTCCCCGTTCTGGCTCTGTTGAGTTCTCTCATCCTCCCGCGCTTCTGACTGTGCCCAGTGCTTGTATAAATAAATAAATAAATCTTTAAAAAAAAAAAAGAAAAGAACCTATCTCTAAATATGGTCACATTTTGTCTCCATCATACAAATGTTCACCAATCTGAAAATATGTAATTGTCACAGAAATCAAGGGTTCAAAAAGTGGAGTGGACATGCAACTTCATAAAACACCACCTCACATATGTATAAATGAAAAAAATAGTGAACTGAATAGATAAGCATTGAGGAAATCTGATTTAGTGATACACACCAAACCAAGAGGAATCTTGAAGCGAGGGTTTAGCAAGATTGGGGAACTGATTTTGAAGGTAGTGAAGATTACAGATTTTGTAGAAGATGGAGAACATTATCTCAGAGAAGATAATTAAACACACAGGCCAAGGATGTCAGTCAGCTACAGTGGGGTGGCATATAATTGGCATTAGGCTACATGTCCTTGATTTTTTTCAGGTCTGCCTTCATGGAGCTCTGTTTTCTGTACAAAATCCTGTCATTGATATGAGGAACATTTATTAAAGCACTTCTTGTAGCAAAATCCTATGAGGTTTAAGCTGTTGTTTCCTGAATAGAAAAAACAAATTCATACTCTACCCTTTAAAACCAGTCAAGGTATGCCAGTGTGTTCTCATCAAGTCTCCCAAGTCCTGGGCCTCGGATATTTTGTAGCTCCTTCATTCCCTGTGGGCATATCAAACCAGTAATCTGCTATAGCTGTTCATGTCCAGGTTCAGTGGGAAAAAATAAGGTAGAACAACAGCAGTTCCCTCATGGTTTGGCCAAGGGCCCAGAGATTTTCTAATATCTACAGAACTCCCCAATGAGGTAGACATTGGACATATCCAAAGAAAAACTTTTGAGAACTGCATGTATAATAAGCTACATACCAAAAACATGCTAGACATTCTGTCCATTGAAAATGGCATTTTCTTCTTTAAAAATCTAATTGAACAAGATTTAATTTTTTTCTCTATCTACAGCTATGCATGTTGTATAAAAGAAATCAAACAATAAGCAGAATATAAAGAAGAAACCAAATGTCACCTTTAAATATTCCATTCCATACTAGCCATTGTTATCTTTTTGGGTAACTATTATTTTCAATATTTTCCTATGACAAGGTATTTCTAAAATTTGGCATAATTGAGATAATACCATACAAGCTTATTGACAACCTGCTTTTGTCACTTAAAAATATGAGATGGACTCCTTTTAATTTTAACATATGTAGATTGACATCATTATTTATTATTATTATTATTTTTATTTTTTTACATCATTGTTCTTTTTTTTTAAAGATTTATTTATTTATTTATACAAGCACTGGGAACAGTCAGAAGCGTGGGAGGGTGAGAGAATTCACCAGAGCCAGAGCGGGGAGCAGAACAGGCAGAAGGACAAAGGTACACTGTTAAGGGGAACAGCGGGCGGCAGGAGGGGTCTGCGCGCCATGTGGGACCCTTTCCAGGCGGCCAGGGATCGAACCAGAGCTGCAGAGGCTGCGGGTAGCTTCACAACCCAGCGCTCAACCACTGCACCACAGGGGAGGCCCTCATTGTTCATTTTTAAACAATATTTACTCTTCCCCCTACCCCCTCAGGTGTAGTCCCTATAGAGTTTACTTCACCAATGCACCCATGCACAATCACCAAGGTCCCCTGTGCTCCTCCCTCCCTCCCTCTGATCCCTCTCCTGCCTCCTTCCCTGCAGGATGTCTCTGATTTATAATTGTCCATTTTTGCTTTGTTGTGTTTTGTACTGTTATTATTTTTCACACTGATGACATCATTATTTTTAAGGACTGTATGATATTCCTTTGTGTGAATAAACCACCCATTTTAAAAATAATTCCTTTTGAATAGCTTGAAATTATTTCCAAGTTTTTTATTTTATTATGAGTATGCTTTAATGAACATCATGTGCGCTGGCCTAATTTTCTTTTTCTTTGGATAAAGTCCTAGAATCTGGAGAGATTCTTAAAATGGCAGTTTGCAGATAAGATATGAAATTTTCCCACAGTATGCCAGGCCTTTTTTTTATTTTCAATTTTTTTGTTCAGACTATTTATGGCTTTTGTGGGTGTGCCTTTCTCTTTCACATTTACCTCAGACCTAGGTTGGTCCAAAGGAGAGAGCGTGATACATTACTATTTATATTTCTCTACAAAGTTCAATTTGCCATAGACTATTTCTAATGAATGGAAATGGTGGAAACTCTTAAAGTAAGTAGTTCAGTGAAGTGCAAGGTTGTTGTGAAATACTGATTTTTTTTTTCTGGGTCTCAAAAGAAGGATAAAACTAGAAAAAGTATTTTAGGGAAAGGAAACTGGAAGACAAATAGGCAAGGTAATTAGAATGTGCTTGGCACCTGGAGGGAAAAAGAGGAAAGTAGTGATTCAAACAGTTGGCTCAAGTGTTATCCCTGTTTACATCTCCAGAAGCATTTCTCTTTATTTCCTTTCTTGATCCCAGCTTTCCAGCCCCCATCCCCACCCACTGAAATGTCTTTCAGTTTCCCAAATAGGGCAGTCTCTCTCCTATCTCTGATGTTATCCCCTCTGCTCTGTGCCTGGTGCATTCCCTCCCTGCCTCCTCTCTCCCTGGAGAGTCTACTCTTATGATCAATTTTGGCTATCAGTCTCACTAGGATACTCCCTTGGATCACCAGACTGAGACAGCGGTCTCTTCTGTTTGCATCCATGATGCCACTAGCATTGTATAGATTTCACTGGATTCAAAAGATTTTTTAATTATCTGTCCCCTGCCCCAACTTTTAAGGATGATGCCCCACAAGTGTAATGGATGTGTCTGTCATATTCGTTGCTCATGTCATTAGGGTTCATTTAAGTGCTTGAAAATTGTGGAAAGAAAGAATAAGTGAAGAGAATGATATTGACAGAACATTCTTACTGAATGAATTCACAACAGCAGGTGGCTGGAAGTGAGGCTGGAATGTCAGACAGAGCTTCTATTGTGGAGGGCCTTGTGGACATTATGGAACATTAGTAATATAATATTAAAACCTTAATCTCTATGCCTCTACATAACTACAGAATCTAAAACAAGAAATGTCAAAGGTTTTCACACTCCTTTCAATGTTGTAATTAATAATTTTTTTCTTGCAAAATCAGATGGTAGGTTGCAAGCTTCAGGCTGGCTACTTGGGTATGAGGTTGGCACAGCAGTTAGTGTTTTGTTGGGAATGTGCTTACTATTTATATTTCTCTATAAAGTTCAATTTGCCATAGACTATTTCTAATGAATGGAAATGGTAGCATCTCTTAAAGTAAGTAGTTCAGGGCCTCTCCTGGTGGTGCAGTGGTTGAGCGCTAGGCTGCGAGGCTGCCCGCAGCCTTTGTAGCACCAGTTCATTCCCCAGCCGCCGGCGAGGGTCCCACAAAAAATAAAAAAATAAATAAATAAATAAAAAAGTAAGTAGTTCAGTGAAGTGCAAGGTTGTTGTGAAATAGGTGATTTTTTTTTTCTGGGTCTCAAAAGAAGGATAAAACTAGAACAAGTATTTTAGGAAACAACTTTCTTGTATCCCCAGAAAGTTGGGAGAAGTGAAAGTGGGAAAAAAAAAAAAAAGAAAAACCTTTAGATAAGACAGGACTCTCTCAGGGCGCATTTAACTTATAAGAGCCTTTTCCAAAAAAGTATTTTGTGAAAATCAATTTTAGACTACCATAGTAGGTGTTCTCAGTATCATTTAAGTTTAAGAAACAGTGCCTACAAAATTTATTTCTTGGATATTCACACACACAAATATATATAATGTTCTGAGAACTACTATAAGAAAGTTGTTTTGTTTATTTTAACCCCACGAGTCCCCAAACTTAATTATCACATAGGATGCTTCTCAAATCATGCCTATTCGTTTCTTGGAGAAAAAAAAATTGTCCTAAGAAGTCCAAGGAATAATTTCTGAGTCCCTTCAGGGCTAGTACATTTGACTCCACATGCATCTATGTTTCATAGAATTTATCTGGTCTTGTATGCTCTGATTATGATTAAACTGCTTATATTAAATTACTTAAAATTCATCACAGACTCAAAACTCTAAGAAAAACCCATTGATACAGAAAGTCTAAAGTATACTAACAATAAAATATATGTTTATCCTTCTTGGTACATTTGAGATCCTCATACATTGACAAAAGAGATGCCACCAGACTACTTTTAACAATGATGTAAAAATCATTTGAGGTTGGCATGCTGTTTATAACAGCTATAAGATTTGTTTTTGTTTTTTTTTTCTTTTAATACCCCAAATGTGTTTTCCTAAGGAGGATAAACATTTCCAATGAACATCTACTTATCTTACTAATTTGTTCATCTTTAAAATTCTTTAAGTCAATGAATTTCAAATTGGCAAGTTTGAATTAATGTAATTTAGATCACAGATCAAAGATTTAACTTTTAAATGAAACTACATTTTTTTCTTTCTATGCCAGAGTTTTGTGAAGTATTTAAAGCATCCTTCATTTGAGTAAGCAACCTTAAGAATGATTTATTTCATTCATGTTAAGACTTTTTTGAGAAAAAAAAAAATTCTTGTGAGAAAGTTTTCCACATGTAAAGAAACCTAATAAATAAGAGTAGGTAAAAGTAAAGTGTGTTGTTTGAAGTAGAAGATCATCATCTTTAAACAATGGCCACAAGGTTGGATGCTGAAGAATTTTTAATTTTACATACAGATCTTTTATGGATAGAGATTACTATGTTTGTCAAGGGTACTTTGCAATGGGAGGGAATGTGTAATTACGTACAAACTCTGTCAGTAATTCTGAACAAGTTTCCATATACAAATCTGGGAAAATACCTTTACTTCCTCTTCATGATTGTTGTGGTAGTTAAACACACTAATGAGGATACAGTTCTTGGCATAGGCTAGTCATACAGAGAGTTTCAATAAATGTTATTTATTTATTTATTTATTTATTTATTTTTTAATTATTATGCATACAAGAGCTAGGGTACAGGACAGAGGTGCAAGGGGTGAGAGGATTCACTAGAGACAGAGTGGGGAACAGAACAGGCAGACTGACTGAAATACACTGCTGAGGGGAGCAGTGGAGGAGGCAGGAGAGGTCTGCTGCGCCATGTGGGTTGCTCCCTGGCCGGCTGTGGACTGCTTCACAGTGATGTGCTTAACCCCTTGCGCCACCAGGGAGGCCCAACATGTTATTTATTATCAAAATAATATAAGCTGGCCTCCCCTGGTGACGCAGCGGTTGAGCGCTGGGCTGCAAAGCTGCCCGCAGCCTCTGCAACGCAGGTTCGATACCCTGCCACCTGCAAGGGTCCCACATGGCGCACAGACCTCTCCTGCCGCACCCGCTGCTCCCCTCAGCAGTGTATTTCATGAGTCTGCCTGTTCTGTTCCCTGCTCTGGCTCTGGTGAATTCTCTCACCCTCCCGCACTTCTGACTTTACCCAGTGCTTGTATAAATAAATAAATAAATCTTTAAAAAAAAGGCAACAAAATAATATAAGCTGATGAATATGGTTAACTAGTTGGATCCTTTAATTTTCTTAGCCTTGAGTTTCAAAACTCAATGATACTTTTTGTACTTCCTGGGTATTTAATACTGATTTGCTATTTATTGGTTGATTTACTAGTATTTATTGATTGGTTAACTAAGTAGTTTTTATTTGCTATTATTTAGTTCACTTGCATCCTTAAAGTCTATCTTTCCTAGCTTTTTACTCAGCTTCTATTTTCTGGTGTTAGGGTGAATCCATTCCATTTTCCTCCCCTCATCTTCTCATGTCATCATTAACTTCCCTCTCCTAGCCCAAGAGATTGTACCCTTTTTCTTACAGATTTTTTTTTTTGCACACAAACTGACCTGAGCTCATGTTACCTGATCTTTCCCTTACTAGTCTACCAGTATAGGCAGGTTGTTTGACCCAGGGGAGTCTCGGCATTCTCATTTATGGAATGAGCATACCGCTAACTTTGTATACTGGTGAGAATGAGAAAACATATGCCTAGAATGGAGGGAACCCATAAATGTTGATTATTCTCATTCTCATTTCCCTGTTTTATTATAATAATTCACCCTTTCAGTTAGCAAGCCAAAAGCAATAATTTATTTCAATATTTAATTTCTAGCAAGTCACAAGTATGCTTAGTCAATCAAGTATAATTTGATAATGGCAGGGGCTAACATCAGTAACTTCTCCACTTCAGCTGATGAAGCAATGTTCAGTTTCTTTCCTGCTATCAGAAAAATAGGGTATTAACTTTGAATTTTAAAAGATCCCATTTTTTTAAATCTATACATATAAGAACTAGGGTGTAGGTCAGATATGTAGTGGGGGCAGTGAAAAGATTCACCAGAGAAAGAGTGGGGAGCTGAACAGGTGGATCTACTGAAATACACTGCTGAGGGGAGCAGCGGGCAAGGCAGGAGAGTCTGCTGTGCCAAGTGGGTTAGCTCCCTGTCTGGGGATCGAACTCGTGCTGCAGTAGCTGCCGATAGCTTCATAGCGCTGAGACTTAACCCCTTGCACCACCAGGGAGGCCCCAAAAGATTCCATTTTTAAAGATCCCAATCATTGAAGAGTCCCTTATTTGATGGTTGTCAACATTTTAGGTAAAAAATATTTTGAAGATTATAAACAGCACAAGACATCCTCTAGATATATAATCTAATTTCAACCCCCAATTAGAATATTTTAAATATGAAGAAGTATAAATGAACAAATACGGAATTTGTGTATGTGTATGTATGTGTATATGTGTATCAGTACATCATCTAACTCTCCTCCCACCTTAGCAAGAGATAGAAACTTCTAAGAGCTAAACAAACTAGAATTTGAGAACCAAGTGACTGGTATGATAGTGTAATTCAAGTCAGAATCATTTAGTCACATAGTTGGTCAGGAGTGCATCTGCTCCCATGGGAAGACCTTGACTTTAGAGTACCCCATCCTGCATTTCAACCATCTCTGCCATACACTTAGACTTTGTGACCAGGAGCAACCACCTGTCAATAGTTAGACTCTCCCAGCCCTGCGTGGAAACATGGGACTTGTAATGCCCACTCTAAAAGGTGTTTATGAGATGACATACTGAGGTGATGATGTGCCAGTTTACTTTCCCCAGAGACCCTACCTATGTTCCATAAGTGGGTAAAAGAGAATGCAAAGGATGACTAAGGAAGGAACAGCCCCTGCTCTCTCAGAGGTCCCAGTCTAACTGTTGCTGGGTGAGGGGACCAAGATGAATGCTCTTCCAGGGCAAACAATCACATGTTAACTTCACACATTGACTTTGGACATTGAACTGGGACTTGAAAATTGATTTGCAGAGGTCATTCCTAACTCTACCACCTACTGGTTCTGCAAGTTTAGGAAAATTATTTAACCCCTCTAAGCTTGAGTTTCCTCACTTGTAAAATCAAACGAATAAAGATTATAGAAGTACTTACATACCTTTATATGCAAAGTTTAATGACTCAGTTTTGAAAGTTTTGTTATTATTTCTACTTGATAATGCTTTTTCAGTAAAACAGCAGGTATATTTGACTCATTTTTTTTTTTAAAGAATTTCTTCCAGTTATCAGAAATTCTAGGAGTGCATATAAAGAAGTTAAACAAGCATGGGCGAGAGTGATCTTTATTCTATTCCATCTTTTTCAGACACTCAGACAATGGTTTCTCCCTGAGCACCACACTGGGGGCACTGAAGTTAATATTAATAAGAAGGAGGGTGACCCCTTTGTATCCTCAGAGAAAAGAGAAGTCATCAGTTTTTTAAAGTTCCTCTCAAGGAGCCTTCTGTAAGTGCTCAGAGCATTATCTTGATATAGATATCTTCAGCCTCCTGGCAGAGTCTACATTATTGTGGTATCTCTAATCAAAACATAGCGAGATTCAGATATTTTACTCTAATTAATGTCATCTTCAAGGCTGTACTATGATGAATATATGTAAATATCTCATGAATTTGACCATGCTTTCAGCTCTGAACTCTGGCTTCCAGGAGTCAGTGTGAACTAATTGAATAGCAGAAAACTCATAATTTAGCTACTGTAAAGAAACTGAAAGTGTCCTGTAAACTATGCAACTAGGTCAGAGTACATGATTATCTTTAGAATACAACTTGAAATAAATCGCCAGTTTCTTTGTGCCTTTTGAATATGAGCAGAAGAGATGAAACTGGAAGAAAGGACAGGATACAGGTTTGGAAACTGAAGACACATTTTAAACAGAACTCCTATGGTTCCTGATGTAATATATATGACTTACATCCTTTGTGGGTGTTTCGCAAATGCTTGGTAACCACAGGAAAAACATTGGAAGGTCACAAAGAAACAGGTAGGACTCCTCAGTGTTCCTTTTTCAGATTTTGTATTGCTATCTATCCTCAGGCAATGGCCTGAATTTCTTTCTCTGAGCTGGAAGGGATAACAGCCTCATCTTCTCTCTCCCCTAAGGCCAGGCCTTCATCAAGTCCCATTTAGTTTGCTGTAGCAGTGTTCTGCCTCGTCTCACCTCTCCCGACATGCTGTACTGGACTAGTCTCCTGAGTGCCTGGCTTTCAGCATATTGCTTTTGTAAATGGGTTCTAACATGCTCTGAAAAATTCTTTTGGTCAAATAATAGAGGATTAAACAAGATTATCACCAACAATTACAGGTATGAAGCATGGTGGTAGAAATTTCTTAAAGGGAAAACCCAGCTTCAACTGACAAAAAGGAAACAGGATTTGATTACTTGATGGGAAAATCCATCAGAGGTCTGATTTCTTCTGCTCTTTGCTTTCTTGGTCCCACCCTCCTGTATGGATTAGCTTCATTTCCTAACAGGCTTTTCTCCATGGTTATAAAGGTTATTAGTTATTCTGGACTGTTCTTGTTCAGAAGAAAGATGCAAGTTTCTCTACTGATGATACTTATGAATGTCCTGAGAGTCCCTCTCGCTGGATAGCTTTGGCCCCACGACCGTCCCTTCACTACTGGCTGCAACCACGGGAATCCCACTCTGAGGTGGAAAACACTGAAAGTAATTGGAAGACAGATCCTTTAATCATGATCAGGAATTACTACCTGAAGTAAGGTGAAGAGTGGCTAGGTGACCCAAACAACAGATGTGTATCTTTGACTGCTATTATCAGTTTACTCACTTATATACTGGCAACTTTTACATTGGTGGATTGTGTAGGTTATGGAGATTTTGATGGGTATACAAATATCATGCAAAGCAAAACATGTCACTGGCTATAAACTTTTTGTAAAAGAGATTAAAAATATTCTGACTACTCAGAAGAATATTTAAAAGTTCCTTTAGAAGAAATAAAAAGAAGATACCACACTTCCCCCCAAATAAAAAGACAGTAAGAGAAGAAAAATGAGACTGTAGCTTTGATGTGTGGTAGTTTAGAAATGAAGTAATAGGATAATACAAGGAGATACGACAACTTTTTATCAATTAGTATATAATTTGAGAAAATATTGCTAATAAAAGAGCTAAAGATTTAACATTAACATATTTCAGCTTCAAAAATGTGAAGTGTACAGTTTCTAATAGTTTTAGAAATTTTTGCCATGTCTGCTCAATAAGATACATGCTTTCAGTGCCACATAGGAGTTTCAAGTGGAAGGGAAGAAGGGAAAGAAAAAGAAACCTTTAGTCTGTATTTCTGATAAAGAAATAAACCAATTATTTCATACAAATGGAAGTACCTAGAGAACCTCTCTGCATATTGGTGAGTTGGTCATCATATATTTCCTACCTAGTTATTACTCTCTGAGTATCAACTCCCCAATCCTTTCTCTCTAATATACTTTCATATGTGGAATTAATCACATCCTAATGACAATGCTGGCAATTTTAGAGCAGATTATAATTTTTTTAAAAAAAATACCTCTCCAGGTGAAATTCGCCATCCTCTGTAATTTTCAGAGTCAGTTTTCTTTTCCTTTCCTTGTAGGAGGTGATCTTGCTGGTATCACCTACATGAAGTAGACTGTGCAGGGTTAGATATGAAAGCTTCCAATATCCAGCAGGCTCTGTTTGAAGTATTGCCACTGTAGTGTGGCAGGAGATGTTTTAAATCAAAGGAAGAGAAAGCACCATAGAGGGAACACTCTTTTTGTCCTGTAGATTTGTATTCCTGGAGACAGTGCTTGGAAGCCAGACTTTTCCCTTCAAAATGTTGATTTCCTTACAGTGAGTGAATAGTCCTTTTCACCATTTGGAGAGAGTAAGGGGCAGAAAAAGACGGAGGGAAAATGGAACATGGCATAGGCCTTCTTTGTCACAGTAATCAGAGGGAGGGAAGGAGAGAGACAGGAGGAGGGGAAGGAGAGAAAGTTGGGGGGGGGAGAAAAGAAGGTGCTTATTATCTTAAGGATTAGCCTGGAGACTGGGGGCAATAGTCAGCTATAATAAAAGAATCATATGTCATGACACATGGGGAGAGTGTTCTAGAGCAGAGTTTGGTGAATGGCATTCTGGGGGCCAAATCTGGTCAGTCACCTGCTTATGGTACAGCTTGTGAGATAAGAATATTTTTTGCATTTTAATATGCTTGAAAAATATCCAAAGAATGAACATTTCATGACACATGAAAATTATATTAAATTTAAATTTCAGAGTTCATAAACAAAGATTTATTAGAATACCACCATGTTCATTCATTCATATATTGTCTGTGCTTTCATTCTACAAAGGCAAAGTTGAGTAATCATGCAAAAACTTATCAACTGCAAAGTCCAAAATATTTACTACATGTCCTTTTATAGGAAAAGTGTGTTGACCATTGGCCTAAGTGAAGAGAGGAGATGTATAAGTGAACAGTAATGAACAGTAAATGAAGCTAAAGATCTTTCTTTGTTTTATAGCTTTAAAATTAATAACTTGACAAAAGTGATTCTGTTCACAAATAACTCATCATTGTTTAAAATACTAATTATAAATCCCCACCTTTTATTCCACTGCTTGTCATAGAAATAAATGAATTGAGGGAGACAGTAGACAGTGTCTAGATTAAATTAACTGTATGTAATAAAGTCTAGTGGACCAGACTAGTCTAGAGGTGAACTTTTCCCCAAAGGCTTACTTTTCCACATTATTATTACCTTCTGAGCAAAAAGTAGAACAGATGCTCTTACTCTTTTCCTATGGAGAATAACTCTAATTCCCTGTGCTTTGGGCACCCTTGATCCATTTTGTTAAGGCCCCCAACTTGACACAGAAAGTACCTGTGTTATGAGATGTATGAAATTTGTCACATATATGTTTGTACTAATGAAGTATAGATTTTAGGTAGTTTCACAGTCACCAGGTTTTAAAGTAGTTAATTTTAGCTTTTAGTATAGAAACATTACTTTTAGTATAGAAACACTAAACATAGGTTTAAAGAGAGGAAACTACCATATCATGTCTATTAGCACCTTTGTTGTATCACTAATACGAGTCAATATTCACTGGAGCAAAGGCTTTAGGTTACTTTTACAAAATTATGTGGGAAAACTGTAAAACCATTCCCCCTTGAAGTGAGGATAAATGTACACAAATAGATGTTGCTCATGTTATTTTTTACTGCACATACATTTTGTCTAGTGATTTGAGATACTCCCATTTTACCCAGGGGGACTCTCTTAGAACCCAGTGTAAGATCTTCTTTCTTCTTGATTTATTTTTGTAGAATCATTTAATTTCAGTATTTGAGGACACATGACTGGACAGGAAGGCAAAACTGCTTGTTTTATTTAATCATTTCAGGTTTTTGTGGAAGGATTGTTAATTGCTTGTCAAATAAAACTCCTGGCCTCGATGTTTCATGCTCTAATAGGTGGGACATGAGCAAGTGACATATAAATGGGAAACTAAAGGGAAATGTGCATGTATTCTTTCTTTTATTCAAAGATTTGATAATAGTTCATTGTGCCTTAAGATTTACAATTATAAGAATAATAAATCTAGTAATAATGGGGTTAGAAATAACTATTAGTAAGCTTAGTTTCACATATATTTTCCTAATAAAAGGAGAGTATGCTAATATGTCTGTTAGCAATTTAGATTTAAATTTTTATAAACTCGGGGCACTTGAATGTACATAGAATTTCAGCCTTAGGAATAATAAACAAATGATATATATTGTGATATAATTTGATGTAGTTCATTTGATATAATTCATTAATCACAAGCATCTATAGAAAAATTCATTAGTTTTGATATAATTCATTACTCACAAGTATCTCTAGAAAATCTAAAACTAAAATAAGTATCAATCATTATATCATGAAAAGTGAGAATTTTAACCTTGTAGTCAAAAGTTACATCCTCTAAAGTGTATGGTTATTCGTTGTACTAATTTAAATATATAAACTTTGACTTTTGGATAAAACTGCACAAAATTAGAAATTAAAAGGAACATTAAGTTTTAATCATGACAATATGACCGCATGGCAATATCATAAGAACATTACCACCAGAAAATGTAGAAAGGCTATATTGCCAGATAAGCCCCATTTATGCTACAAAATAAAATATATGTGGAATAAGTTTTGATAATTCTGTTATAAGAGTATAAATCAACATATTCTGCATGACTTTCAAAGAAAAAATAGAAAATAGAATTGGACCACACAGTTACATAATTCACATTAAACAAACAAGCAAAACAAAAATAATTATTCTGTCTAAATCATGTTTTGGCAAACTATAGTCCTTGGGCCAAATTTGACCCACTTACTATTTTTGTAAATAAAGTTTAATAGCTAGTTCTTTCCATACATATTATGTATGGTTACTTTCACTTTTCAGTAACAGAGTTTAGTGCTTGCATTATTATGATCTTGCATTATTATGATCTCTGTTGGGCTTTGATGGGAAAGATTTAGCTTTCTTATACTTACTATAAAAAATATTGAAGTAACTATTTTGAATTCTTTTGGATCATGTATATGTAGTATTAACAACTATCACTTTTTTGTGACCTATATAGAAATGTTATTGAGAATTAATCATGAAAGAAAACCAATCAGAACATGAGGAAAGGATATTAAGAGGCTGTTCACAAATGGGAAAACCATAATGGCTATCAGTTTGTAGAGAAATCTGCACTAACACTAGCTATTAAGAGTTGGAGATTAAAACAAAAATGAAATGTTATTTTACATCTGTAAAATGGCAAAAATTAGAAGTTGGATCTTATCTGGTGTTGGAGAAGATATTGTTTGATAGGAAACTTCATCAGCTGTATAATATGAATTTGAGCAAATTCTGAATTGAGTACGCTGGCAGCAATTGATAAATTTATGCCTCTGTGTACTCTTAGATATATACCTCTGAATATCTCCATAATAAAGAACTCTGATGGTCCATGACAAGGGCTGTTCATGGGCCAACAATGAAGTGACACACCTAAAGTCTGAAAACAACAACTCCAAGACACCAACCTACAAAATAAACAAGAAAACCTAGCCTAAGACCAGCTAGGAAATAACATCCATTTTACCTTTCTTTGCATCAGTATTTATTAGAAGCATCCCCCTCTGCTGAATCCCTAGTAATTTGAATTTTTTTGTCTTCAATGTTATTAATAAACATTAATGACTTTAACACATTACTTTTAATTACTGACCACTAATGACCAAGAATACATTATATTCCCTATACAGCTTTACACTGTTTTCATAGAAAAGAACACTTATATTTAATCCTTCCTATCTCACCTCCCCCACAAAAGTGAATTACATATTTCATAAAATTTCCTCTATGATAGAAGAGCCACATGCATTGTTCATTCCCCTTTCAGATTACCCATTTGAAGCTATTTAATGTTTCCTAAAATCATTTGGTAATTCTTACAAATTGCCTTTCAAAAAAAAAAAAAAAAGTGCCCCCTTCCCACCACTGGGAAGCTGTGATTACACAGAGAAAAATACAAAGTCCTCCTACATATTTATTAGATAATAATAGTGTGTAAATAACAGTGCATAACAGTAAAGTTCATAGGCACTTCCAAGATGAGATAATCATGGATGATCCGCTTCTTGGTATAGCTTTCCACTTCATAGCACATGTGCACCCACACTATATACCCATTTCATTAACTATGCTGGAATTTACATAGACATAGGAGTGCTTCCAGCTGCAACAGAGATTCATTGCTCCATATTCCCTAGTTTCAAGGGCAATCCTCTTCCAGTAACCTTTTCACTTTGTAATGATTACTTCAAGTGTTGATGTTCTTTTGAAGTGACCTTCCTGCCAGTTATGCTTTGTGAGTTCTGCCTTTTTCAGAGTGTGCAGCAGAGCCCTCACAAGTCATGACAGTTGGCTTTTGCACATGCATTTCCAGAAATAAGTATTGTTGGTTTGATACTGTTCACAGGAAGAATTAAAGTTTCTGTGTGGTAAACCATGACAGCAGAAAGGTTTGGATTACTTAAGGATTCCTACCCACCAATATCCAAAGAAGCACTCTTGGGCTTTCAGGCATGCTTTATGTTGATAGGATGAACTTTAGACAATTAGGATGAAAATGTAGTGAGTGACTTTGTTGTTTTTTTTTTTTTTATATTTATTTTGGAGTAATTTGTTTTTGGTATCTTAAAAATGATATTTAAAAGAACTTGCTTTATCAACTTCAGATACATTCTCTATGTACTAACTTGAAGACTTGTAATCATATAATTTTTGGGGATCCCCTTAATAGTAATAAATTATGTAACAATTAAATTAATCTAAACCAAAGTAATTATCACACAGTTTAACAAATTAAGAAACTGTGTCTCTTCATATTTTATTCCACTCCCTTGTTATTTTAATACTGTTTCATGGGAAGGCACATCAATGCTACTGCAAATATGCCTTGCCTACATTTCTCAGAAGTACCAAGGGACATTTTCTACTTTTCTGCATCTCCCAAAGTTAAACATGGCCAACAAGGTTATCATTTCATAGCTGTTGAAATGCTGCCATTCGTCTTCTGTGATGTAATTTTATAGTCAGTTCAAACCGTAGCTGTGCATAACAATTTCATTGATATTCTGTCAAATGTCACAAGCTTTCATGTTCAGTACCAACACATTTATTGCATTGAAGCTGGAGATTACCTGAAAATCGTCTTGTCAGTTGCTTCTTCCCATTAGGTATAAAGAAGATATAGAGGACAAGGGGAGAGCCCCTGCTGCCTTCATTTGTATGGAAAAAAGTTTCCTTAAGACTACCAGTGTTACAAAATAATCATTGCCACTTATTTATTTTGGTAGTTCATTGCCTGGCATTTTGTGGGAAATTAATTAATGAATGACCAGCGAGGGTCCCACATGTTGCGGCAGACCTCTCCTGTCTCACCCACTGCTCTCCTCAGCAGTGTATTTCAGTCAGTCTGGCTGTTCTGTTTCCCACTCTGTTTCTGGTGAATTCTCTCACCCTGCTGTGCATCTGGACTGTACCCCAGTTCTTGTATAAAATAAATAAATAAATATTTTTTTTTAAATAATAAATTTTATTGTTATATTCCCCATACAATTGCAGCCCCCCCATTCTGACCCCAATCCCTCCCCTCCCGCCCCCCTAAAAGTGTCTCTGGTTCATAGTTTTTTGTTGATTTTGATTTTCACTTTCTTATAGTTATTCATTTTCCTGGTCCCTTATTAAAGTTTTCTAGATTCCTGTTATGAGTGAGACCATCCGGTATTTTTCTTTTTCTTTTTGGCTTATTTCGCTGAGCATGATCCCTTCCAGCGCAAATTGCATGTGTTTATCTTTTTTGAATGCTGAGTAATATTCCATGGTATATATGTACCACATCTTCTTGATCCAGTCATCTTTTTAGGGCATTTGGGTTGTTTCCAAAGCTTAGCTATTGTAAACAGTGCTGCTGTAAACATAGGGGTGCAGGTGTTCTTTGGAATTGATGTTTCTGTGTCTTTTGGGTAAATACCTAGGAGTGGAATTGCTGGATCATATGGAAGTTAAAGAATGCCACATAGCAAAAAAAAAAAAAACAAGCAACAATAAATGTTGGCGAGAATGTAGTGAAAAAGGAACTCTGCTACATTGCTGGTGGAAGTGCAAACTGGTTCACCCATTATGGAAAGTTGTCTGGAGGTTTCTCAGTCTACTAAAAATGGAGCTACCATATGACCTAGCAATTCCACTCCTAGGGGTCTACCCAAAGGATGCAAAAACTGATTCAAAAGACCACCTGTACCCCTGTGCCTATTGCAATACTATTCACAATAGTTAAAACTTGGAAACAATCCAAATGCCCAAAAATAGATGACTGGATCAAGAAGATGTTGCATACATACACAATGGACTATTATTCTGTAACCAAAAAAGATAAACTCAGGCCATTCGCAGCAACGTGGATGGGGCTAGAAGGAATTATGCTCAGTGAAATAAGCAAGAAGGAAAAAGGAAAATATCGGATGGTTTCACTTATAGCAGGAATATAGGGGAACCAAATAAGACATCAGTGTTAAAAAAATAATAACAAGACAAAACACAACAAAGCAAAAACAGACAATTATAAATCAGAGACATCCTGCAGGGGAGGAGGCAGGAGAGGGATCAGAGGGAGGGAGGAAGGAGCACAGGGGACCGAGGTGATGGTGCACGGGTACATTGGGGAAGGAAACTCTGTGGGGACTACACCTGAGGGTGTGGGGAGAAGCACATATTGTTTAAAAATGAACAATGATGTAAAAAAATTAAAAACAATAATTAAAACTATGAAAGGACATTTAACATATTTATCAGTAATTATAAATCAGCAATAAACTTTTATATTGACATACATAACATGATTTTAGGATACATGTTTTCTAGAACAAAATGATAGGCAAAAAATGATTTTGTTTTACATTTTTTTCAATTGTTTTTAATATCAGTCTCAAAATATGATACCTGAATTCTTATGTGTACTTCTGCATTCAATCTATTGTGATATCACTTGTCAGGCAGCCTCTAGAAAACTCCTCTGAACATTTAGGAGAGCAGAAAAGTGAAAAGATAATAATTTCTTCATGTGATGTTGTTATTTACAGTAAGAAATTTGGTCTTTGTTCTAGTTTTGGCACATAGCTAAAGAGAATGATAAAGTTGCCTCTCTTGAGCACCTAAGGGTAAATGGTAGTTGCTAGTGGAGCCAACCATGTGCTGGAAGGTTGGAGCTTCTGCCCCCTCAACCCCAACCTCTGGGAAAGGGAGAGGAGTGGGCGAATCTGTGATCAGTGGCTAAGGATTCAGTCACACTTGCATAATGAAGCTTCTTAAAAATAATCTCAGTTTGGAGTGCTTCCCTGCATGTGTACCCATGAAGGTGTTGGGAGAGTGGTGTGCTTGGAGAGGTTACAAACGCCCCACATATATTTTCTCTCTGGGTGAAAGTGCCCAGTTACCTATTTCTAGTACCACTGCCAATCACTGATTTTACCAACTAGTGTAATAGCATTTTAGGTTAGTAGCCTTCATAAGCTTTCTTTTAGTGAGAAGATAATACAGTACATTGCAGAAGTAAGACTAAGCTAGTTGTGTGTAGATTTGGGCAAGGCATTTTTTTCTCTAGGTCTCATTTTCCTCATCCTTAATACAAAGTTGGTGGGTGGTCAGGTCCACTCTAAAACTCTAAAGACTCTGAACCCAGAAATGCTAATTGGCTTGCTTGTGTCCTTATTTTCCCAACAAAAAGTGAGAGTGAAACAATGTGGCTATTCCTCTGGGAAATAAAGGGATTCTTAAATATCCTCTAGAGAAAGAAAGTTCAATACTTCAGGTCATTTTAATTAACTAACAAATATAAGGGCCTATGAGACCATGGAAAATTGTTGACTCTTCTTCCATTTTTAGTTGATTGCCCATACTGATTATAAATTTGAATTTTCTAAATTGACTTACATGTTTGGGTAACTTGAACATATTATATATTTTATCTTATTTTTTAATTTTCTATCAGCATTCAATCTATGTTTAAGTAAGAGTTCTGAAACAAAGAATTTACAGTCATCTTACTTGATAATCTTTTACAGGAAAAGATAAAATCAGGATAATTTAATTTAAATGGGAATTTATTGTATGGGGGCTCATGGGAGGTCCTAAGTCTAGAAATCCTGAAAATCTATTTCATTATATTTTGATTTTGTTTTAGTATCCATATTCTTCCCTCACAAGCAACTAGTACCTATATTTTATTCAGATCAAATCCTGAAATGAACATTTTCTACTGTTCAGACATGATAAAGCAGAGCCCTTGAAATCAGGTCATATCGTGTGACACCCCTTAGTATTCATTGAGTAACTACCAAATGCAAGATTCTCCATTGGATACCAGACCTGTAACCTTAGGCAAAGCAATAACCCTATCCTGCACAGGGAAAAGAAGAAAAAATATGGAAAAAAACTGATAGATGCTAGGAAGAAAATGCTAGATCTTCAGGATCTTCTTTAGATAGGTTGACACACTTAGGTGTCTCTGGAGAGAAGACAGTTAAACCAAGATTTGCAGAATGTGAAGGAACCAGCTATGCAGAGATGATGATAATGGGAATAGGGGTGATTATCAGAATGATAAATTCAAACACACAGTGCACTACCCATGCAGATGTTGTTCTAAATGCATTATTATTATTATTATTATTATTATTATTATTATTATTATTTACTAATTTGTTAAATCTTCAAAACTGTTCTTTGAGGTAGGTTGTCTTATTGAAAGTATATGTCAAATATCTAAAACACACAGAGGTTAGTCATTTGCTCACTGTCAAAACTTGAAAATGTTAGAAAGAATTTGAACCCAAATCTTAGATTTTTATCAAAATACTATGATGCTATGACAAAAGAACTTTCTAAGCAGAAAGAACAGTAAATATAAGGAAGTCTAATTTTTTTTTGAGTCAGAGACTACTGACTCAAAAAAAAAAAAAAACAAAACTCTGACACAAGTAATTGCCTAATTATTGCTCCTTTGAGATAGTGATTGCTGGTGAGGCTAGAGGGAGAGGTTGGTTGGGCTATCACCATGATGAGCATGTCTTATGCTGTCCAATGTCTGTGTATTCAATGAAACTAATATATTGAAAAAAGAGGATGATTTACTAGCATATTAAAAAGTATATTGGTTCAACTTATTATTCTCAACTATCTTGAGAAAACCTGGTTTGAACTTTTTTGTTCTAGTAAATAACCAAGTGGATTCAAACTTAGATACTGATGCTATGTAGAAACTATGCCTGCTAGCTTATCCATGTATTTGACTATCCAGTTACATTTACTATGTTGTTATTTATTTTACTCTGTTTGCTTCTAAAACAAATTTGTTCTTCATCATGGAGAATGTGGTGTTATTTTCTGGCTTTACTTTATATCCTGGTAACTAAACCACAGAGGTCCTATCAGTTAAGTTAACACAAAAACAATGAGGTCCCTGAATCTCTGTGTTTATGTTGGGAATATGTGCATCACTACACTTTCAGAACAATTGCATGGCATCCATTTGAAATGTCTCAAGTGTTGCTGAAGGCGTAGTAGGGACTCTATTATTCTGTGGCCACAGATGCACAGTGGTTTAGTAAGAACACCAAACACAGTAGCATATAATAAAAAAGAGGGAAATTAATTTTTACAAACAAATATTTTGAAAACCATGGTTAAATAATTAAAATCATACATTTATTTTTGAATAAACAATAAACTATCTGTTAAGTGTTTGAATTCTGCCACTGAATAATTGGTGTGGATTTTAGAGATATGTCTAAGTTTTAATATATTGGCAGAGAAAATTCATCTCTTCAGAGTGAGTCATTATATGATGTGACATAACAGAATAATTTTAAAAATTCATCCATTTCTGTATCTTACCCTTCTAATATATACATCATATACTCATCCCAGTATTTATAGAGCAAAATAATGTATAAGATATTCTACCAGCAATATATGAATCACTGAGACTTGAAAATATGCTTTAAATATGCTTTAGCATATGCAAGACACATGTATAAATAACTATAATGCAATAATAATAATGACATTGATGAACTGACATTTATGGTGCACTTACTGTGTGCTGGTTGCCTGATGAGTTGTATTATATATTCTTTCTAGTCCTCAGAAGATGGTTTCAAGGTAGTAGTTATTAATTCTGAAGAAGTAGAAACTCAAAGAGTCTAAGTAGTTTGCCTACAGAGCTAATAAGTGGCAAAATCAGGATTTTAACATGTTTGTCAGATCAAAAAAAAAAATCGCCTATTCTGTTTTGATGGCATTTCCCTGTTTGTTCAACAGGATGTTATTAAAAATGAAGAACAAAATGTTTTTAAGGTCAAATCAGTTTGGGAACATTGGGTTAAACAGCATTTAACTGGTTTATTAACTGAAGGGATTTTCAGAGCCTTTAGTAAGCTAAAATACAAAGTGGAGCTCCAAGAACATCACATAGCATAAATGTTAACTATACATAGATAATGTTGGACTCCATACCCCTTCCACCCCCAGTATACACAGAGCGTGTGCAATAGGATATTCATTTTTAAATATACTTTTGGCAGGCCACTTCTACCTGATATTTTTAAATTTTTAAAGTGAGGCATAATATATGTTAAGTATATTAAACAAAACGGACCTAATGGAGAGACAGAAAGAAAATCTGAATTTTCAACTGCACACTAGGAAAATACAGAAATGTAAAATGACCATAGAAAATTAGAGTATGGAACTTAGAGGGATGGCTTGGAACAGATATGTCGACAGCACTTTGATGGCAGAGGAGCAAAGATATGGACACCATCTTAGCTGGGAGTAATAGAAATCCAGAGTGGAAAAACAAAAGCGAAAGAGGGTGGCATTGAGGAATGGATGCTCATTGAAAACTGTTACCTAAATGGCAAGAGTTAGAATGAGGGGAAAAATGCCATCATATCTGTCAATTAAATAATCTCCTGTGGACCTTGAGACAGTGGTTTCCTTTGAGTGGTAAGGGGAAATCCTATTAGGAAGGGTTAAGCAAAATGAAGGTAGATACTAGAATATTCTCTTTTTCTTTCCTTAAGTTAGCTGATAGCTCAGTAAGCAGTAGCAGTTTCATAGGGCAGCTTTATTTAAGAAAGGAAAGTCTGAGTAGATCTGAAGGCATAAATGAAGAACACAGTCAAATGGTGAAGGTGACTCTGAAGGACAATTAATAGCCAATATTCCAGATGAGATTTGAACTTGCGATTCAGAGGTTAGTAGGTATTAATTGCATTTGAAACCAGTGAAACTCTGCTGAGATCACAGAAAACATGAAGATGGGGGTGGGGGAGATAGAGAAATTATGCAGAAGTCAGACTAAAAATTGAGTGAATCCCTTTGTTGTGACCACTTGATCTATCCAGTGAATAGAAATAAAATGCAGATTTGATCTTGTTAGTTTGAGGATAGTGAAATTTTTTTGAAAAATTCTACAGGAAATACTTTTTGGAATTAAAAAAACAGGTTAAAATTGGTAAAATTATAATGTCACCATTTGAAAACATATGTATGATTTATATATATATATATTTTTTTTGATAAGTAACCTCTTTATATGGTTCAGTCTATGATGTAAATGACTTGCATATGGGGTTCAACTGAGACTGAATAGCATGAGTTTGCAGTTCCTACATATTCTCTGTAACTCTTTGAGGACAAAACAGTGAACAAGAACAGAAAAAAAAAACCAAACAGGAAATGAGCATGACAAGAGGACCAGTCAAAATAATGAGTAAATCTGTGATGTTAATTAGAATCTTCAAACAATTGAACAATTAATGAGGAAATATGGGAAGCCAGAGAAGGTTTGATTAAGGGAGCAGGACTTCTGTAAATAAATCAGGTTTGAAGAAAAGAACTAAAGCTTAGAAATTAATTTTAAAATGCAACTGTGTTTAAAATAATAGTAAAACTTATTTCTGGCATCTGTGCAAAATGTATAACTGCTTCCAGTCCTGAAACAACAGTGTCTTTCAGATAAGGTTGTTTTCACTTACCTAATGAAGGTGGGGTCCTCGACCTGGAGTAGGAAGAAGCAAGATGCAATGGTGAGAAAGAGAGAAAGTGCAGATGAAGGAAAGTGAAAGAAAGGGTTAAATGCTGCTCTTGTATATATAAATGCTAAGCAATTTTAGGAGAAAGGACAGGAAACACCTTCTGTATACTGTGGTTTAGCGTTCTGAGTCCAAATCCAAACCTGAACATCGGTTCTTGAAAGAGAAGGGAATTGGGGCTACTGTAGACCTTGCATTTGGAGGGTCGAGGCAAAGTGTTGGAAGGGTAATAGGTTTTCAAGCCATAGAGGAAAGACTGGTGATATACCTAAGCAAGGCGCCTACCAACTAACAGCTCTTTGTCTCATGAATCAAGAGAAATGAGTGATGATGGGAAGTCCAGTGACGGTTGTTCCAGAGAAAATTATATTAGAGTTTGCTTTCACTTAAAGTGAAAGGATGAAAAGGGATACTTTTTTCAAAGGTCAATGAATCTCAAAGGGAAATTAGAAAGGGCTCATTGTTTGTTTTCTCTCTGCTGCTGCAATAAGTTATTGCAAACTTAGTGGTTTAAAATGACACAAACAACAGGTCTGTAGGTGAGAAGTGCTAATATAGATCACACTGGGTTAAAATCAAGGTGTTGGCAGGACTGCATTTCTCCCTGTAGTCCTGAGAGGGTGAATCCATTGCCTTTTCTTTGACTTATTCTAAAGTCTGTCCATATTTCTTGACACATGACCCACTTCCTCCATTTTCAAAGCAAGCACTATTGCATTTCTGTGACCATTCTTTCATAGCACTTCTCTCTGTTCCTCCCTTTTCCAGTTGTAAGGATCTTTGTAAGTATATTGGGCTCGCCTAGATGACCCAGGATAATATACCTATATTAAAGTCAGCTGATTAGCATTCGTAATCCTGTCTAAAACCTTAATTCCCTTTTACTGTATAAGTTAACATACAATTTTCAGTGACATATTTGGGAATCAGAATGTGAACATTATTCTGCCTACCACAGAATAGCAGAAGGACATGCTTATACCCTATTTCACCTCCTGTAGGAAGGCTTACAAGTTTATACCTTGTATCCTTTCCTTTATGAGGATAAAACAAGAATTCACATGTGAAGTGCTTAGAACAATTCTGGCACTTGATTAGACTATGCTGGGTGGTTTTTATCTTTTGTCTGTGAATCAATGAAGAAAATATTTGAATCCAGTTCTATCTGACAAAAAGTCCATGCACATTATAAGTGACATCTTAAGTTGCAGAAAACATGCTGCTATGTTGTTATTATAAATATTCCCTACTAAAATATTTTAAAATTATCAGCATTTGTGGAAGGGCTAATTGAATTCATTCATAGCAGATATTTACTGATGACTACACTGTACCAGGCTGTGTGGTGGGCTCCAGAGGGAATGGCTCTAAGCAGGACAGTCACTTTCCTAGATTTTATGGAACTTACATTCTAATTGGGATTTCTTTGGAGAGAGTGAGGTGGGGTATACTACAAAACAAGTGAAGTCTATGCTTTGGTGGTTCAGAGACAGTGGTAGGAGAATCATGTCTTCCCCTTAAAATGATGTCTGTGTCACAATCCCCAGAACCTATGAATGTATATTTTATATGGACAAAAGGACTTTTAGATAAGATTATGTTCAGAACTTTAAGAGAGGGAGATTATCCTGGGTTACATGGGACAGTTCAATATAATCACATAATCCTTAAAAATGGAAGAGAAGGGTAGAAGAGGGCACCGGGGTGATGCTAAGGACTAGCCTCCTGGCTGCTGGTATCTTTTAAAATAGAGGAAGGAATCCATGAGCCAAGGAATGTGGGCCACCTCTAGAAATTATGAAAGACAAGGAAACAGGCTTCTCCCTGGAGTCTCCAGAGAGGAACACAGACCTGATGATACTGTGGTTTATTTCATTCAGACCTGTGTCAAAGGTTTGAGCTCTAGATGTATCTATCAGATAATAAATGTGTTGTTTTAAGCCACAAACTGTGCGGTAACTTGTTACAGCAGCAATAGACAACTAATATCACAGTGAGAGGGCAGCAAGGCTCATCCATAAGGCTCACCCAGCAGTCATCTTCCATAAGTTATTATGTACAGCAAAGAACTCCTGTTTCTCCCAAAACAATTAGGAATTTTATTCTTGTCAGAAACCACAAACCAAACTGAACTAGACAGAACAGTGAAAGGTCATTACAAAGATGCAGGGCTCTCTCACAAAGCCCAAGGAAAATACATAACCAGTCCCTGGAAACGTGTCCTAAACCTGGAGTGAAAGCACTGTCTAGACTTTTCTTGTCATGTTTCCTTTCTGTTCCTCCCTAAGTATGTCTCTAAACTAGCTCCCCTAGTCTCTCTTGTCTGCCCACTTGGATATAGTTGCTGGTACATCAGAATGACATGCTACAAGTTGTCACCAAAAGGAAGAATCTCAATGGAGACATTTCTAACTTTTCATCCTTCATCCTCATTTTTGGCAAAGGAATTTTCATTTTCCAGCTTGGATTAAGAACCTTGGCCTGGGCATATCATATAGAAACAAGGGCACGAGAGGGAAGGAGAAAATTATAAATGGAGTAAACAATATGTTTACTCTATCATACTCATTCCAAAACTGGAGATAATTTTGGGAAATAAATCTTTTCGCTTAACCAGTCTTATTAAGTTTCTGTTTGAAATATTGAATTGTGGGAGGAAATATGAAAGATAATAGGTAAGTTGTAAGCATCTATTTTTATACCAAGAAGCTTCTTAAATACAGGGGTCATAAGACAGAAAAGAGAAGGCTTAAGGAAACAGGAGAGAAAGAGAGCAGTTTATAACTTGATGTGATGTGTACTGAATGGAAGAAAAGTTTAGGTGCTACCACCACACAGCCACTGAAACATGTCCTGTGAAGGTGACCCAGATGGGGCTGGGGTAAATTCCCAGAAAAGGTGTAGAACTTCCAGATGAATAAGAGGAAAATTCATCTCAGGAAGAAGTAGAGTAGCATCTACACATCCTATAGTCCTGAAAATAATTGGTGAGGTCTGGGATCAGTGAGTTGTTTTGAATCACAAGGCTTGCAGGGGGAGAAGATTCCAATTATTCAAGGCTTACAATCTAACAGAGGAGTCAGGATGGGAAATAAACAACTATCACAAGGTCTGAATACATCAGTATAATAATGAAGTGGCAAAAAGCACACTAACAGTTTGGAGGTAAACTTGGGGATATGAGGTCAAAGTAAAATCCAGTTGGGAAGACTAAATGTGTTCCTTGGGTAAGCTGGCTTTTAAACAGTTTCATAAATAGTCTGTGGTTGACAGGAATGAGCAAAATAGAACCTGAAATTAATTAAAATGCTCCTCTTTGGTTTCAGAGCACACAAACATTATGCAAAGCAACTTACCACCATGGCTCACTACAGCATAGACAGAGCATGTGCTCCCCAGGGCGACGTGGTTTCCATGAAACTGTAACTCTGTAATGATCTCTATCATCCTCTCTATTTTTTAAACAATTGTCTGGCCTCTTTAGAGGGGAGGCTGTGCTATGCCAGGAAAAACAGGGGGAAAACATCTTGAATATCTATCTAGTGGCAGTGGGTAACCCCACAGGAAAAGAATTTCCATCACAAAGTATTCTCTTCTCACGGAATCTTTGAAGTAGGCCACTGGACTGCACACACCAAATTCCTCCTGCTTTGTTTCTTTTTTAAATTAATCATTTGAACATGTTGGGGCTTCAAATGTTTACTGGGTGATTATAAACACGCCGAAGTACTGAAGGAAAGCTCCCGGGACACCATATTCACCCTCATCATCTTTTCAAATTTTATTTTGACACACCATCAATTGGAATTTTTAATTCAGACTCTTCTCAAATGTTATAGCAATTTTACATAGCATATTATCAAAGCTCCAAGTCTTTTGATAGGGGTAATTAAACATGCCAAGTTTGCTCTAGAGTCCTAGTTTGCATTGCTCATCCACTGGAGATGTAACTGCAATCCATTTACTGCTTTCTCTGTGTTAATTTTATCATGCTGGAGAATTCTTCATTTTGAATTTCTTGTAAGTTTAGCACTAAGCCTAGAGGAAAAAAAGAACACAATCACTTACAGCCGATGTGGGTGAAATTCCCAAAGACATCCCATGCTTATGAGACTTTTTTTATTTTTTTATCTCTTTTTACTGTTTTTCTGCTAAAGAGAAGATGCCATCTCTTAGGACTTGGGTATTGATTATATCATTCCTTTTGACACAATCCCATACTCCTTAGGCAGACAAAAAACCCATTGATTTTTAAAAACTAGTGGCATTTTGGTTTTCTTTTTTTTCCATCACCGGAAGTTTTATTTGGAAAAAGGAGACTAGAAGCCAGTTCAGAGTAATCTATCTTTCTACATAAGTATTTCTGTGGCACTTATCACAGCAGTACCTGGGCACTCAAAAGCACTATTAGACTAAAACACATACACTGGAGGAAAAAAATACCTAGATGCTAAGAAAACAGAAAGTTTAAAACATCAAGAGAAATAGAAAAAAAATGCTCCTTATTCATAGACAACCAATAGGAGTTTAAAGAAATTCTCAGGAGCCATAAAATACATACATACATATATATATATGGATATATATATATATATATATATATATATATATATATCTCCTTTCCGTACATACATTTATTTACTTAAAGCCTTCTAAAGGGCTATTCTGGGCCTTTGATTCAAGTAGAAAGCAACACTGTGATTTGCTGTGGCAAAAGTAAAGGTAGTATATGACACTTTTTCTGGCACTCTGGGTAGAAGACAAAAGGGAAAGCAAAATGTACATATAAAAATTAGTGAAGTGCCAGTTGGCCCCACTTAGAATTCTACAGTAGGACAGTCCTGGGTACTCAGGAAAATGGCCCCGATGCTTATAGTATTTGCAATGAGATACACATAGGAAATGATTATTTGATGGTGAAACTTGCCTGATGAAAGAGAAAGGAATTGATGTTATAAATCAGATTTCAAACTGACTTTGTAACTCACAGGTCTTTATCCCTTACTATAAGATCAGAAAATTATAGTATTATATGCCAGAGGTCAATTAAGAGGGCAGAGCAGTTTGTAGTGTCAAAGGCTATTTATTCCATTTCTTTTAATATATAAAAGAGAAATGACTGAATAATTGCCCAGTTTTGTATCAAAAATATAATCTGCTATAAAATTATTATATAGAAAATTTGTATTTGAAAATAAGCCAATTTTCTTTGGCACATGCAATTTGCAGATTTAAATTACAATCCAAGCCAACATATTGAGAAAAAGCACATTAATGGGAAAGAAATAAATATCTAATTTACAGGAGAGTAACCGTCATAAAGTTTTATTTGTATCATGATGTAATTTCTGAGTAAAAATACCTTCTTCTTCATTTCATGGTGGGTAACCTGCCGATTTTTATGATTTCCTTTCTATTTTAACAAAAATGACTGAAATTTTTTATGTGACCTTGTTATACAGTCAGGAACACTGCTGATAGAAATTACATTTAAACCAGTAAAGCCATCTTCACCTAAGATTTACATAGAAGTTGGCAAATTAAAAGTATTTTAATAAGACTAGCAGTGATAGTTCAGGAATGAGATTTAAACTGAGCTTCTGTGCCAATGAGTGCATTAACTTTATTCAAAAATAGTGTATGTAAAATGGCACACAACTGACATGAGCTGATTATGATAATGTCTTAGTGCAAATTTTTGAAAATCAGGTACTATAAAAATATACCATTAACTTTATGTTAATAAAATATTTTGCTTGATGCCTTTTAAATTATTCATTTGAAGTAGTCTAAAAATATAAAAGAACTCTTATTATCATTCAATTTACATGATTACTTTTAAGTTCACTTTTTTTGGTTTAACATAAACAGAGTGTAAAATTCACATCAAGCTTTTGGTATTTAAAATGTGTAATTTTTATGCAAAAATTGGATGCTGTGTTACATTTTTAAGGTTGTCATTAGTATAAATATAATTTTGACTTCTGATTTGAAACAATTTAACCCTTAGGAGAAATTATCATGTTTCCCAGGTTCACTCATTATTGCTGCTTTGATTATAGATGAATTCCTTTGTAAAAACACATTTTAAGGAATTTAAGCACTGACTTAAAGCTCCTGAGTTTTCCACAGATGCGTTTGAAGAAATGATGAAAATTACTAGAAAAGAAGAACATTTTTCTCCCAAGAAGCTCAACATCAATTCTCACTATTCAATAGCCCAGGATTGTGTTGGCTTCTTTATGAGTTTACACAGGACAGCATCAAGTTGCCTCTCCTTGCTTAGCATCAAATGAAAATTCCTACTAGCCCTTAGAATTGTAGCCCATTGTTTTGATCCTACTCCCTCCTTCCCCCGATCCCGGGGGTGGGAATTGTATGGGGACTATAACCAAGATGAAAATGCATACATTGTGCAAAAATGAAAAATTATGTAAAAATATATAAAATGAAAAAAAAAATTGTAACCCAGTGTTGGGCACATAACTCTCCCCAGGAAACTTGATTTACATTACTAAAAAAAAAAAAATAACACAAGCCAATAGCATCCAGTGAGGACTATAAATATGGCCAGGCTTGATCTGATTAGGTGAGATGTCATCTAGATTTTTAGAGAAGATGTAGCCTTGCAGTGAGAGAGGGATTTAAATGAATGATCAGAGTTGCCTTCTTTAGACAGAACATACCAAAGTCTAGTTCTGTTCAGAATATGATTTAAAATTTACATTTACATTTATATATACTCCAGTCCATATGCAAATATAAAACTCCTTATATAAATAATTATTGCCAGCCAGACACAATTTTAAAAATAGAGTCATGAGAAGGTTTTATAAATGAGAGACAATGGATCACTTCTTTTGAAAGTTGTCTTGAAAACTCTTTACCTGGGAAGGAAGGAAAAAATATGAAACAGAAATTTCACTTTTGTGTGCTTTTAATCTGCTTGGTTTTTACTTTTAATCAGCTTGATGCCTCTTTCCCTTATGGACCTGGGTGGTGATTGCCATATCCCTACATACTGAAGAGAATGAGGTTCTGTTGCATCTCATCGCAGGCAAACTGGCCATCAGTTATAATCTTTGACAGGTCGGTTATAAGTGTTTGACTTTTACAGGCTGAGTATACCCTTGTCTCCCAAGAAAGGTGCTAATTTGACATGACTAGACAACACATGAAGTAAGGTTCCCAGGAGTTTGGTAGTATTTGTAAAACTAGAAAATTATCTTATCTAAGCAAAATTGCAAGGAACTTTATAGGTTAGTCTTCTCTCTCCTTACCCATCTAAAAATCCTAGTACAACATGCTTAAGAGATGTTCATCTAAGTTCAGCTTGAATAGTTGAAGAAAAAGAAAGTGCAGTGCTCCATGAGCACTATTTTTTCATCTATAGGCCTCTCAGAAATGCAAAGGAAGGCATCATGTTATTTCAGTATCTTCCTTTTGCGTGGTTAGCATTCCTGTTCTTTCATCTCTTCTTTTCATGCAGGAATTTACAAATTACCGTCCATCTTCTTGACTTTGTTCGAGGAACTTTCAAGTTTCTTCCTATAAAACATTTTTATTGTAGCTACCATATGGTGATACAGTGATAACGTACATATACATTGACGTTATACACTGAACCCTGGACTCCAGAAATATATATCTAAGAGGGGACAGGTAAACATGAACCAAAGGACAGCACAAATTCATAACTGTAAGCTCGTCAGCATGGAAAAGATCGCCCCAAATCAAAGTGGAATATCCAGATTGCTACAAAAATTCTACATCTAAACTCAGTTGTACAGAAAATAAAGAAGCTAGTCCTGACCTTGATTTGAATGTCCATTATACTGCAGCCAAAACATTAATTTAGCAAAACTATTTTGCATCAGGGTTTTTCAGACCTCTTGAGTCTTTTACAGATTGAGATTCTGACTTAATAATTTCCCCCTAAGGGGGGCGGAGCAACATGGCGGCGAGGAGATGCTGCGAGTAAGATCTCCCATTAAAAAAAGTTAATAGGGAGGAAAAGCGGCAGGTCCCAGTGAGAACCGGGACACGGAAGATAAACGGGTGACGCCAGCGAACTGCCCGAAGAAGAAAAAAGAAAGTGGCCATAAAAGAGGACCAGAAGGGAGGGAAGCGCAGAACCCTGCTCCCCTCCCCCGCCCACAGAGGCGGCACTCTCCGACCTGCAGAGAGGAGGAAACAACAAACCAAAACGGCCAACAAGAACAAACGACGCAGCAAGCGGGACTGTGCGTGGAAAGGAACTATTGCAGCCACCACACCCCGTGAACGGGAGCTGAGGCGAACCCTGCAGGATCCGCCAGGGCGGTGAGCGAACGGCTCCTGGCGCCATTAGAGAAGAACAAAGACTCCGGGAGACGCGCACACAGCCCGGGCTGCCGGTAAGCTGGCGCGGAAACGCTGCGCGCTCGGGGAGCTTGAAAAGCAAGTGCAGACCTGGATCGCAGCTGCCCAGGTCCCCGCGCCTGCGACCTAGGCTTGCGGGGAGACGCACGGAGGTCCTCACTGAGGTGACGGCCCCTCCCTGAGTGAGCAGGAACCAGGCGCCCAGGCACGGGAGCTGTGCAAAAGGCGCCATTCCCGCGCCACTGAACTGGGCTACAGCCCGCGTCCTGGAACTGAGGGCTTTGAACTGAGACCCGGGGCACGAAAATTCGGGGCGTGGGTTCTCCACGACGGTGGGGCACAAGGCAGACACAGCACCCCAAAGCTGTTGAGGTGTACCCTATCATTCCCGCTCTGTTCTGTGTCCCACGGGGTGGGGGGAGGCGAAAAACAGCCCCCCAAGGCCAATAGGAGAGATCTCTGGCGCCACCTAGCGACCAGGAAAAAAAAAAGTCACTAACACCCTATAAAACAGGACATTTCTTAAGACTGCTTGAAAAGGGCAGAAGGTTTCTGGAGGACCCAGTGGCCAGCCGGGAAGTTATTCCACGCCAGGCCCCTTCCGACCAGCAGTCTGAGCCCACAGAGGGAGCAGGCACCCACGTCCGGGGCAGACCGGGGGCGCAGAAGAGTGTGCCTGAAACCGGAGGCGCAGGGACTGCATCCCGCTTCGCCATTTGAGAACAGGGACATTTCTTCAGTAAAAACTGCCTAAAACCAGCAGAAAGCTCCCCAGAAGACAGAGATGGCTCCTGGAAGAGCCAGAGGGGAGCGGAGAAGTTCACCCAAGATGTCAGTCAATCCGAGCAACACAGTGTCCCAACGCATACAACAAATTAGAAAACAGACAGTAGGGAGTAGAAGAACCACACGCAACCTAACAACTCCTCAGGAAAGAAGCACACCACAAAAAAGAAAACCACTCCCCAGATTGCAACGACAGCAACTTGGAAGAACTTCTGAGCCTTCCAGAAAGAGAATTTAAAATTGCCATGATTAAAAAAGTGATAGATCAGAAGAAGGAAATTGAGTCCCTAAAGAGGGAAGTAAGAGAAATGCAGGAGATCAAAGAATTAATGGAGGAACTAAAGAACTCTGGGAAAAGCAATGAAAGCAGAATAGATGAAATGGAAGAACGAATAAGTAATCTTGAAGACAGAAAATAAAAACCAAACCAACAGAAAAGGAAGAGAAGTACGAAGGAAAAAGAATGAAGAAAGACTTCGGGAACTATCTGACTCCATGAGGAAAGGAAATATAAGAGTTATAGGAATTCCAGAAGGAGAGGAGAGAGATGTAGGAACAGAGAAATATTCATGGATATAATTGAAGAGAACTTCCCAAATGAGAAGAAGGAGCTGAAAATTGATATACAAGAAGCAAGAAGAACACCAAACTTCCACGACGAAAGGAAAAACACAGCAAGACACATAATAGTAAAGCTCCCAAGAATCCAGGACAAGGAAAAAATAATGAAGCTGACAAGAGGGAAGAAACAGATAACATTCAAAGGAAAACCAATCAGGCTGACATCAGACTTCTCTGAAGAAACACTACGGGCAAGGAGAGAGTGGAGGGACATAGTCAACAGACTCCAAGAAAACAGATGCCAACCAAGAATACTCTATCCCGCAAAGCTCTCTTTCCTCCATGAAGAAAGAATATGGACCTTCCCAGACAAAGAGAAACTCCGGAATTTCATTGCGACTAAACCCCCACTCCAAAAAATACTACAAGGAATCCTAAAGCCAGAACCTCAGAGGGACGAATAACAACGAAAGAAGACCAAAAAAAAAAAAAAAAAAGTTATTAAAAGAATAAATAAATAAAATCAAAGGAAAGACAAACATAATGGCAAATACAGATGCTAACATATCAATATTAACTCTAAATGTAAATGGACTAAACTTTTCAATAAAAAGACACAGAGTTGCATCCTGGATTAAGAAACAAAACCCAACCTTTTGCTGTTTCCAGGAAACACATTTAGCTACAAAAGATAAAAATAGGCTCAAAGTCAAAGGATGGAAAACAATCCTACAAGCAAATGGGCCAAAAAAGAAAGCAGGAACAGCTATACTTATATCAGATAAAACAGACTTCAAACTCAAAAAAATAAAAAGAGACCCCAATGGTCACTACATTATGATTAAGGGGACAATACTTCAAGAAGAAATAACACTCATTAACATATACTCACCAAACGAAAGAACACCAAAATATATCAGACAACTGTTGTCCTCTCTGAAAACAGACATCAGAGAAAACACATATGTAGTGGGAGACTTCAACACACCACTATCAACAATGGATAGATCAACAAGATAAAAAATAAGTAAAGAAACTAAAGCTCTAAATAAGGACCTAGAGCATTTGGGCTTAACAGACATCTATAGAACACTAACCCAAAAAAAACGGAGTACACATTTTCTCAAGCGCACACGGATCATTCTCCAGGATCGATCACATACTGGGGCACAAGACAAACATCAACAGATACACCAAGATTGAAATCATACCAACCATCTTTTCTGACCACGAAGGCATCAAACTAGAAATAAATCATAAAAAGAAGGCAAGGAACTATCCTACCTCATGGAGATTAAAAGCCACACTACTGGAAGACCACTGGACTAACGAGGAGATCAAAGAAGAAATTAAAAAATTCTTTGAATTGAATGACAAGGAGGACACCAATATCCTAAATGTATGGGATGCAGCAAAAGCAGTAATAAGAGGAAAATATATAGCAATAGAAGCTCACATCAAAAAACAAGAAAGAACTCAAAGAAACAACCTAATCTCGAAGCTCAAAGATCTAGAAAAAGAACAACAAAAAAACCCCAGAACCAGTAGAAGAAAAGAAATAATAAAATCCAAAGCAGAAATAAATGAAATTGAAACTAAAAAAACAATCCAAAAGATCAATGAAACCAAGAGCTGGTTCATTGAAAAAATAAATAAAATAGACAAACCCCTAGCCAGGCTCACAAAGGAAAAAAGGGAGAAAGCACAAATACACAGAATCATAAATGAAAGAGGAGAAATCACAACGGACACAGCAGAAATCAAAAGAATAATCAGTAACTACTATGAACAGTTATATGGAAACAAGTTCAACAATCTAGAGGAGATGGACAAATTCCTACAACTCTACAATCACCCAAAGCTAGATAAAGAAGAAATAGAACACCTAAACAGACCAATTACAAGCAGCGAAATTGAAATGGTAATTAAAAACCTCCCCAAAAACAAAAGCCCAGGACCTGATGGATTTACAAATGAATTCTACCAAACATTCAGAGACGAATTAGTGCCTATCCTTCACAAACTCTTCCAAAAAATTGAGAAGGAAGGGACAATACCAAACACGTTCTATGAAGCCAATATTACACTAATACCAAAACTGAATAAGGACAACACAAAAAAGGAAAACTATAGGCCAATCTCCCTAATGAACACTGATGCAAAAATCCTCAATAAAATTTTAGCTATCAGAATCCAACAATGTATCCATAAGATAATTCACCACGACCAAGTTGGATTCATTCCAGGGGCACAAGGATGGTTTAACATCCGAAAATCAATCAACGTTATCCAACACATCAACAAAAAGAAATATAAAAACCATAGGATAATATCAATAGATGCTGAGAAAGCTTTCGACAAAGTGCAACACCCATTCATGATAAAAGCCCTTGAAATTCTTGGGATACAAGGAACATACCTCAACATCATAAAGGCCATCTATGACAAGCCAACAGCCAGTATCATTCTCAATGGTGAAAAGCTGAAAGCAATTCCATTAAGATCTGGAACAAGACAAGGATGTCCACTCTCACCACTGCTTTTCAATATAATACTGGAAGTCCTAGCCAGAGCAATAAGACAAGAGAAAGACATCCAAGGAATCCAAATAGGAAAAGAAGAAGTCAAACTATCACTATTTGCAGATGATATGATAATATACATAGAGAACCCCAAAATCTCCACAGAAAAACTAATTCAACTCATCAATCAATTCAGTAAAGTGGCAGGATACAAAATCAACACGCAAAAGTCAGTAGCCTTCCTATACACAAACAATAAATCTGAAGAAGAAGAAATCAAAAAAACACCCCTTTTATTATCGAAACAAAAAAAATCAAATATTTGGGAATAAATCTAACAAAAGAGGTAAAGGACCTATACAAAGAAAACTATAAAACACTGTTAAAAGAAATAGAAGAAGACACAAAGAAATGGAAAGACATCCCCTGCTCATGGATTGGAAGAATAAACATTATTAAAATGGCCATCCTACCAAAAGCAATATACAGATTCAATGCTATTCCAATCAAAATCTCAATGGCATTCTTCAAAGAAATAGAACAATTATTGATGAAATTCATATGGAATCACCAAAAACCCCGAATAGCCAAAGCTTTACTGAAAAAAAAAGAAGGAAATGGAGGCATCACACTCCCAGACTTCAAACTATACTACAAAGCCATAATCATCAAAACTGCATGGTATTGGAACAAGAACAGACATACAGACCAATGGAATCGAATAGAAAATCCAGAAATAAACCCACAGATTTATGGTCAACTAATCTTTGACAAAGGAGCGAAGACTATGCATTGGAGCAAAGAAAGTTTGTTCAATAAATGGTGCTGGGGAAACTGGGTCGCTACATGCAAAAGAATGAAGCTTGACCACTACCTCACACCATACACAAAAATCAACTCAAAATGGATTAAAGAACTAGACATAAGACCTGAAACCATAAAATACATAGAAGGAAATATAGGCGAAACACTACGGGATTTGCACATCAAAGACATCTTTACAGACACATCACCCAAAGCAGTGATAGTGAAGAGAAAGATAAACAGCTGGGACTACATCAAATTAAAGAGCTTCTGCACAGCAAAAGAGACAATAACAAAAACAAAGAGAAACCCCACCAACTGGGAGAACATTTTTGCACCCAACACTAATGATAAAGGACTGATCACAAAAATCTGCAAAGAGCTGATGAGACTCAGCAACAACAAAGAAAATAATCCAGTCAAAAAATGGGCAGAAGAGCTAAAAAGAAACTTCTCTGAAGAGGAAATGCAAATGGCCAACAGACATATGAAAAAATGTTCAACATCACTTGTAATCAGGGAAATGCAAATCAAAACTACCATGAGATACCATCTCACACCAGTGAGAATGGCACATATTAAAAAAACTAGCAACAACAAATGTTGGCGAGGATGTGGAGAAAAAGGAACTCTCCTGCACTGTTGGTGGGAGTGCAAACTGGTCCAACCACTATGGAGAGCTGTGTGGAGATTTCTGGACCTACTAAACATAGAGCTTCCATATGATCCAGCAATTCCACTCCTAGGTATTTACCCAAAGGACACAGAAACATCAATTCCAAAGAGCACCTGCACTCCTATGTTTATAGCAGCACTGTTTACAATAGCTAAGCTTTGGAAACAACCCAAATGCCCAAAAATAGATGACTGGATCAAGAAGATGTGGTACATATATACCATGGAATATTACTCAGCATTCAAAAAAGATAAACACATGCAATTTGCAGCAACATGGATGGCACTGGAAGGGATCATGCTCAGCGAAATAAGCCAAAAAGAAAAAGAAAAATACCGGATGGTCTCACTCATAGCAGGAATCTAGAAAACTTAAATAAGGGACCAGGAAAATGAATATAAGAAAGTGAAAATCAAAATCAACAAAAAACGATGAACCAGAGACACTTTTTGGGGGGTGGGGGGGCGGGAGGGGAAGGATTGGGGTCAGAATGGGGCGTTTGCAATTGTATGGGGGAATATAAAAATAAAATTTAATATTTTAAAAAAAAATAATTTCCCCCTATTCTCTGCTTATGTATGTGGTTTTTTTTTTTTTTTTTTTTTTTGAAGATTTATTTTTGTGTGGAAGAACTGCGGTGGAGGTCAGAAGTGTGGGGGTTAAGAGGATTCACCAGAGACAGAATGGGGAGCAGAACAGACAGATCTACTGAAATACACTGCTGAGAGGAGCAGCAGGAGAGATAAGATAGGGCTATTGTACCATGTGGGTTAGGTCCCTGGCCGGGGATCAGACTTGAGCCATAGTGGTGATAGCCGTAGTGGTGACAGCACTGAGACTTAACCCCTATGCCACCAGGGAGGTCCTATGTGTGTGTTTTTGAACATCAGCACCAAACCTTACTTAGGTATATACTGCTGCCGTCTTGTTTTTGACCTTTGGGTCGAATAAGTCAAGGTAATTTTTGAATTGTGATTAAAGCAAACAACACATTAATTTTTATAGCAATTGAAAATGTTATCATTGTCATTCAGTGACATGATAAAGCACCAGACCACAGGTGGAACCCAAATGTATGCATCAAAAACTTTTCAAGTTGATATACTGAAACATATATACAAATATTTCAGTATCTAACCGTGTGTTGTGGACATGCATTTTGCTAATATACGTTTCTCCATTCTCTGGCAATATATTTTCCTTGAGGGACCATTTGTCTGCCATTTTCACTGCATGATTTTGTCTGTTCAGTATATCCCTGGTTCCCAGGGTATCATGTGACCAAACTTTGACAATGAGAGTATTGGCTTCTACTGGCTAACAAATTGGGAATGCAATATAAGTTATTCTAGTCAGAGTAAGTTCTTGACCTTTTGTGGAGCTGTTGGGAAGAAAGTGGAATTGGATCTGGAAAGATGTTAAGATCTGTAATTGCCGGATGCAACATAAGGAGTGGGCCTAACTAAGTATTGAGCTAATGGAGTTAAAAGTGGAACCAGGAGATAAAGAGACCAAATCCTGTCCTGACCTAGAGTCAAGGCCAGCTCTAAACTTTTCTGTTACATAAGTCATATATTCTTCTACTTAAAATACTTGGCTTTAGGTTTCTGTCATATGCCAAATATTCCAACCGATAACCATGTTATTATCTAGTCCACATTTTCTTTTTGGTAACAAGAATATCAGGGGAGTCTGTCCTCTGTTTTATTGAAATCTAGATACAGAATCTCTGTAATAGTTTATCAGCTCCTTTGTCAAAGGAAATTAGATTTGTCTGCCTTGGTTTGTTTGTTTGTATTGAATTTATGCAAGTTCTCAGTGATCATCTCTCCTCTGAAACCATCTGGTTAACAATTCACTATAAAAAGCTCACTAGTTTACAGGACAAATTCCATGTGCTCTTTGTGTCACTAACCATGAAATAATATATTTTCTTTTTCTACTGACTTTTTGATTATTTTCTTTTCTGAAGTCTCACATTATTCCCACCATTTTTGCACATGAATATACTTTTTTAATACTAAAACTTACTACAACTTCTAAAGATTGGTGGTCGTACTCTCTTAGCTACTGTTTGTTTAAAAATATATACACTTATATGCAGAATATAGAGAAATCAAAGGGTTAGGAACAAAGACAAAACTTGCAAGCTGACTATAGATATGAGGTGTATATCAAGGGAGGGAAAGAGAGAGGGGTCAAAGCAGAGGAGGGGAGAGTACAAGGGACCAGGTTGATGGACCATGAGTTCTGTGGTGGTGAGGGAACTACAGAGACTATACCTGAGGGAAGAAATTACTGTCCAAAAATTAACAGAAATGTAAGAAAATTATAGGGATTAAAATTATTATCAATCTATTATCTTCAAATGAGATTCTGTTGTATTAATCATAGCATCTCTATACATTTGAGAAATTGCAGAAAATTTTACTTAATCTGTATACACATCTGTGTATGAATGACATTCCAATCCCTTTCAATCTGGCCCCAGGGGTAAGTGGGCCAGATGGGGGAGTCCTGTGACAGCACACTCATTTGACTGTGCCTAGCATTTTATCCCTGGCCCTTTTCACATAAATGCAAGACCTCATAGGCTCTTTCTTCTAAAATCCCCTTCACTTCTTCCTGTTAACCTCTATGGAGTTTGCTCTTTTGACTCTGCTCAATAGGAGTCTTGAATGAAAAGTGATGGCGTGGTATGGAAGAACATCTGGGCTCCCAAGCCCACAAAGAGGCTAGGGCATAAGCTGACACCAGAAAAACTTCACTTAGAACTGGGAAGTGAGGTTGGGTAGGGGGCAGTTTGTTTGTCTTTCTCTAATACTGAAATGAAAAGAGATGATAGTCATCAAACTCTCAGGGGGGTAATTATCTGACAGACTAACCCTAATGAAAAAGCAATGCTTAGCACCTTCTTCAAAGCCTTAGGTGTGCACTTTTCAGATAGTACTCAAATGTGGACTATGGACTATGCCAAAATTTTATTTTTGTCTTCTTTAGGAGGTTTATTTTTCAAATGAGGTTAAACAAATTGCAGTTTAGGGAAAGTACCTTTATTTTTATGTAGTAAACTGATTGTTATTTTGATATATCACCATTATGGTTGATACAACCTTATCAGTGTGAAACATTAGCTCCAAACAGACCCCCCCCTCCAGAATCATATCCTTAAATATCAGGTTTCTGTATTGTTCTTTAATGCATTTTTGCTGTTAGAAGTGTTAGGATTTGCTACTTGTCAAAGGTGGTGGGCTAGGGTCTGACACTGGACAATTTGCAGTTGGTAATTAGTATTGTGCATGTGAAGCCTTGCTTTTTACTCCTTATATAGCTGTGAGTAACACATTTTTTCCAGCCTTAATTTTTGAGAATTTGGTCCACAGTAGACACTTAACTGATAAATGTATCCAATGGCTTCACATTGCTGATTGAAAACTTGGCTGAAGTTTTCTCTAAACCCCAAGGCATAAGTACTTGAATGAAGAATTATTTTTTCCCTCAAATTTTATTGGTTTGCCAATCATTTGCATGACTATATAATTTTGGGAATACAACTTCTCATCCCTATATGTGCACCTGCTTCATTCACCCTCTGCCAAAGCTCCAGTAACAGTACCCTATCAATTTCCCTCCCCTGCCCGCTACCCCTGCCACATCCCCTCTGGTAGCCAGAATATTTTTTTTAAGATTTATTTATTTATTTATACAAGCACTGGGTAGAGTCAGAAGCGCGGGAGGGTGAGAGAATTCACCAGAGCCAGAGCGGGGAGCAGAGCAGGCAGAAGGACCGAAATACACTGCTGAGGGGAGCAGCGGGCGGCAGGGGAGGTCTGCGCACCATGTGGGACCCTCCTCCCGTGGCCGGGGAGCAGCCAGGGATAGAACCGGTGCTGCAGAGGCTGCGGGCAGCTTCACAACCCAGCGCTCAACTGCTGTGCCACTGGGGAGGCCCTAGCCAGAATATTTTTCAGATTCTTCCTGTGTTTTTCCAGTTGTTTTCTTTGGTTATTTATATTCTGCAAAAGAGTGAAACCATCCAATAACTGCATTTTACATTCTGACTTTGAAGTGTTTTATAGTATGTAGTTTTGAGTCAAGCTTATCATAAGAGGCACAGCCCATGAAGTTGAAGGATTTCAGATAATGGACCTCTTGATAGCTTGGTTCATGTGAATAGATGAAGAGCTACCCTATCTGGATTAAAATATCTTTGTTAAGTGGCCAGTTGTTTGAAACTTATACAGGCAAATGTATAGATCTCAGCAATAATGAACACTTAAAATATAATGCCAGGGTTTTTATTTTTATTTTTCTCAAATATCCTTCTAGAGAAACAGTTGGTTGCATGACTCAGCAGTGTAACTATCATTCCACAGATATCCCAGCAGCTTGAGACTTCGACACCTGATACCCAAATCACTAAAGCCATTCTCCAAGTTGTCATCTTGTCTCCTATCTGTTTTACTTCTTTTTTTTTTTTTCTCCAGAAAAGTCTTCATATAACATCCTCTAGCACATATTCTTTATGTCATGTTACATTTACATCTCAGGTCTACAGTCTAGGAGGAAAAAAAAAATCACATCTTATATTCCAGTTATTGCAAGTCTCAAATTAACAGTGGGAAATGCCCCTTACTTTTTGTGGTGTCCTTGTACCCATCTTTCTTCACTCCAACAGTCATGTCTGTTTTAGGGTTAGCACAACACACACGGCAGATGATTATAGAAAGGTCATGATGCACAGCGGAGTCAGACAAACTTATCTGCATTGAGCCAGATAGGATATATTTTGGGTTCCGAAGGTCAGGTAGTGTCCATTTTAACTACTCAGCTGTGCTGTTGTATAATGAAGACAGGCATACACAGCACCTTAATTAATGTGTACAGTCTTCCTATGAGGTGTTGACACATTCATTAGAATTTCATGTAACTTTCATGTTATATTGTCATGAAATATTCTTTTATTTTTTTCAACCATTTAAAATATAAAAATCTTTTTTAATTTTTTTAATATTTTATTTTATTCTTACATCATTTTTCATTTTTGCACAATGTATACATTTTCATTTTGGTTATATTCCCCATAAAATTGCACCCCCCCCTTATTTTGACCCTAGTCCTTCCTCTCACCATCCCACCCCCTCCCAACCCCAGTAGTGTGTCTCTGGTTTATAGTTGCTTGTTGATTTTGATTTTTACTTTGTATTAATTAGTCCTTTTCCTGGTCCCTTATTTAGGTTTTCTAAATCCCTGCTATGAGTGAGACCATCCGGTATTTTTCTTTTTCTTTCTGACTTATTTCACTGAGCATGATCCCTTCTAGCTCCATTCATGTTGTTGCAATCTGCACGTGTTTATCTTTTTTGATTGCTGAGTAATATTCCATTGTGTGTATGTACCACATCTTCTTGATCCAGTCATCTATTTTTGGGCATTGTTTTGTTTCCATAGCTTGGCTATTGTAAACAGTGCTGCTATAAACATAGGGATGCAGGTGCACTTTGGAATTAATGTTTCTGTGTCCTTTGGGTAAATACCTAGGAGTGAAATTGCTGGATCATGTGGAAGCTCTATCTTTAGTAGGTCCAGAAATCTCCACACAGCTCTCCATAGTGGTTGGACCAGTTTGCACTCCCACCAGCAATGCAGGAGAGTTCCTTTTTCTCCACAACCGCGCCAACATTTGTTGTTGCTAGTTTTTTTGTTTTTTTTTTTAATATATGCCATTCTACTGGTATAAGATGGTATCTCATTGTAGTTTTGATTTGCATTTCCCTGATTACAAGTGATGTTGAACATTTTTTCATATGCCTCTTGGTAGTGTCAAATATAATTTTGTACTTAATTGTACATAACATTGTTTTAAATTATCTCATATTTATAAGTCTCATTTACAACCAGACTGTGATAACTCATAAGTAAGGCTGAGATCTCCTTATACCTTGCACCCCTTCTCTCTTAGACACAATGTCTCATGTGAGCACTTATCAGGGGCCAAAGTATCCCTTGAGAAGTCTTTACGGTATTCCTGATCCAGGAGCCATGTCAGATACCACTACCCTAGCAAAGACCTCCGCGGGATGGATGAAATACTCTGTGTACTAGAGGTTCTAATGCATGTGTCTTCCCTTTTGCTTACATGCCTGCAGTATCACTGTTCCAGCTCCACTCTCCCTGCTGCTTTTGGTGAACACTGACACATTCTGCTCAGAGCTTCAGCTTATTATGTTCATTTTTTTTTTTTTAAACACAGTCTTTACACATAAGTTAAATGCTTCTTTTTGGTGTTGAGTCTTTGGGTTTATCTTTGAGTATTTAATGTGGATTCTGAATTATTCACCACATGTTGCCTGATTTTTTTTCACTGGAGATTATTAGAAGCCCAGTTAATTGTGATTCATTGTCTAGCATTTGGCAAGAACAGACGAGGTCATTAGAAGTGAGATTTTGTACTTCTGGACACATCGACTTTTGTTGCATTCAAGATTAGGGAGAAGTAAATTTTCTTTATCTTGGCTTTTTTGCTTAGATTATTATGTATGTATGTTTTGTTTTTGTTTTCTTCAAAGAGACAAAATGTGAAAATGTGAAAGGATGGAAAAGAGTAAGAATATGACATTGTTACTCTTTGCCAGAGAGACATCCCTTCTTCTCAGTGCCTCTGACCAAGAAGGTTCCAATCAAATGCCCTTCCAAGCTTGTGCTTTCCTAACCCCAGCAGCCACAGAGTGCACGGCAGGCTAATGCATGATGCGGCTCTGCCCTGCAGACTAGACCTTCTGGTTTCACAATTCTAAGCCCGATGCAAAGAGGAGAGGGAAAACTGCCTTGGTATCGAGGTGTAAAGTGGAGATAATGGGAAGAAAATATATTTGCCAACTCCTCGATTGCCTTCTCCTATCTCCTTCAGCAGGAGAAGATACCAAGCTGCTGGAATTTAAAATGATAGGAAAATCAAGACCTGCCTCTTATTTAATAAATTCAGTTCCCCTGAGCACTAGAGAGAATGGCATTAAACCTCAACATTGCTCAGAAAGACTGGGCATCTTTCTGGCAGCTCTGGAAAGGAAAGAAAAGGGGAAAAAAGGGTCTCATTCTAACAAGCAAGAAGCAAAAACTATTTTTCAGCTCCAGCTCTGTCTTACTTTGCTTTATCCTTTTGTTTGGGCAGCAATCATAGACCCATATGCTAGGCAGTGGAAGATATTTTTCAGAGGCATTTGTCTCCTTGGGAGGCTTCTAAGCTTGTTTTATTGGCAACTATGAAATCACCACTGGGTGTGTCATGTGGTTTTTCTACAGATGGTTTGCATGGGTGGCTTATTTCTACTGGATGTAATCTCCCTTTGGACTCCAGTTTGGATTTAAGAAATCCATGTACTGTTAGTCTTTATTTTCTTTTGCTAAAATTCTCTCAGTATTTCACCTGTAGACCTATTGTCCTTTGGAGCTTTTGATAAGAGAGGGAAGTAGCGTTGTGGAAACCCAGTCAAGAGCTGGGGTGCAAGGGCACAATCTCTGAAGTTTCATCACTCATCATGGGCAGTTCTAGTTTGGCTGGGTGACTGGTGGTCTGGCAGTTTTCTCACTGCATTCAGAAGCCAGCATCCAATGATAGCTCAAAATCATCTTATGGAATTTTACCTAAAGGCAGATGGCAACTTCTATTAAACTTGTGGGTTTGAGGGTTTTTTTTTTTCCTTTTCGGAAACAATCGCAGTTGAATGTGCAATTCATTCCAGGAACATTTATATGTGCCTGAGAGAGTAGCCCTTTGAAATAGATTTGTTTCAGGATTATCACTTTAAAAATAGAATGCTAGTGTACAGTGGATCACTAATTTATAAGGGAGTAAAGATATTTTGTAACTTTTTAAAGACATTGGTTAATTTTCACTTTTTTCAATTGCCAAGGAAATTCAGACTTTTCTTGGGATCAAGGAAATAAATGACTGGTATGTCAAGTTATAAACTTTTTAGAATTATGCAAAATGGTTTGAATTGTTGCCATTTGAATGGTTCATGGGTGGGTGGGTTCTGTTTTTCTATCTGTAAAATGATAATAAAATACCCTTACTCAGGACTGATGTTAGGATTAAACAATATAGCACATAAAACCATAGCAAAGATTTATTAAGTTCGGCTGTTATTTATTGTGCACTTTTTGCTAGACTCTGCTTTAGATATCTCAACTAATTGTCATAACATTCCACGATATTTAATATTATAATCTGTTGCTCAGATAGGGAAACTAAGGCAGAGAAAGTTTTACTTTCTCCAGGATACAAAGAGGAGTAATAAATGACTATGGGATTAGCCTCATGTTCTTTTTTTTAATATATTTTATTTTATATAATTCTTACCTCATTTTTCATTTTTGCAGAATGTGTGCATTTTCATTTTGGTTATATTCCCCATACAATTCCCAACCCCCTTATTTTGACCCTAAACTCCTCTTCCCTGACCCCCATAGTGTGTCTCTGGTTTATAGTTGCTTGTTGATTTTGATTTTTCTTCATTATAATTAGTCTTTTTCCTGGTCCCTCATTTAGGTTTTCTAAATTCCTACTATGAGGGAGACCATCCGGTATTTTTCCTTTTCTTTCTGGCTTATTTTGCTGAGCATGATCCCTTCCAGCTCCATCCATGTTGCTGCAAATTGCATGAGTTTGTCTTTTTTATTGCTGAGTAATATTCCATTGTGTGTATGTACCACCTCTTCTTGATCCAGTCATCCATGAAGATAGAGCTTCCATATGATCCAGCAATTCGACTCCTAGGTATTTACCCAAAGGACATAGAAACATTAATTCAAATGGACCCCTGCACCCCTATGTTTATAGCAGCACTCTTTACAATAGCTAAGCTATGGAAAAAATCCAAATGCCTTATGTTCCTACTCATTAATCCATTTTGGTTCTCCTTGTAGGGGGCAGATGACCAGAGAATTTTAATTCTCCTTGCTTCCAAATTTCTGGGCTTTTGTTTATCACATCTATAGCACTGATGTGATTAGACCAGTGATTCTTAAAAGAGGTACCCATTAGAAATACCCAGGGAGCATCTTCAAGCTTGACAAGACTATCCAGTCATTTGAGGACTTATGTCGTATTTACTTATTTGAAGTATTGGAGTATGAATTACTCTGATGCGAAGCACCAGAGAGGTAATCAGGGTAGACAAACTCATACTCACCAACAAAACATTCTTAATCTTCTGGTTTTTGGAATGTTGTGTCAATCTGTATGTAGAAGAAAATCTGTTTAAAAAAAAAATGGTAAAATGTTTCTTCTCAGGGGTAACTAGAATGAAGATATGACTACTTTAGATTGTGCCTCTTCAGTGTTTCACCACCTGTTTCTCCTTTGTAAATGACCTTGGGCTTTCTGATATGCACATGGAGCTGTCATGCTTTTTGTAGTTTAAATAATTCTCATCTCAGCTATGGGTTTGGCAGCAGCCTCTCCCTTCTTACATGGCAGTAGCACAATACAGGCTTTTAAGCCACTCTTAACAGAATTACCCCCATGCTGCTTTCTTTCCTGATATGTCTCTGCCCTCAGTTCATTTTTAGCACTTATAAAAGACTCTATGTTTTTTATTAGCATTCATCTGCACCAACCATAAGTTGTGATCAAATTCCTTAATAAATGGCAGGTAAAACCGTTATGGCATTGGAAAGAAAAAAATGAATTTAACTTCACTGTGCTTCTGAATATTAAATGGCTCTCATTCTTAAACATCAACTAACTTATCTTTATAGCTGCATGTGTTCATTCTAATTTCACATGTAGGACAGTTACTAGGCAATGTGTGTGTGTGCGCACACTTATGTGCGTGTGTGTGTGTTCATATGCACTCATTGTACCTTAAGGGCACCTGTAGATTAAAAATAATGCATGCTATAAAAAATCATTATAAACCTTATAGTAAAACCTCAGAGTACCTGAAAATCTGGTATCAATCATTGTCAGGAAATCAAAGACTACAAATAGTTTTCTTTCAAAAACTACCCCTTGCACAATAAAACAAAGGAAATAAGTCTTGAGGAGCATACAGCAATAAAATTTTTAAAATAGTTAAGATTGATTGAATGTTTACTCTGGCACAGACACTGTTCTAATGCTAGGTGTGTATTATTTCATTTAACCATCACAGAAACTCTATATAATGCTGTTACTTGAATTGTTTTTCTCAGATGAAAACACTGAGTCTCAATATTAAGCAACTCTCTGTAGTTAGGTATGGTGGAATTAAGATTTAATTTGATTATTAGTGTCCTTATTGGGTGGCATGGCTTCCCAATTTCATGAGTCATTTTTAGTGAATCCTACTTTGGGCTAATCAAGGACAGAGGATGGGAAGGTTTAATTAGGAATGACAAGAACCCATCCATTTTACTGCAATGGAAATCTAAATTGTGATATAGTAGAACACACAAGATACAACTTAAGATGTGCAAAAAAAATATGTAGTTTAATGTGTATCCCCATATGTGAGTTCAAACTTGAAAGCATAGCCATCTAAGGGAATAATAATGATTTCATATTCACACAAACCCAGACAGTGTACCTGATGTACAATTGACTCTCACTAAATGAGGGAGAAAAAGAGGAAATAAGAGGAAAAAAGTGGGATTAGAGATGGCAAGGAAGGGAAAGAAAGGTAAGGAGGACCAAATATGTATATAAAGTAGGTGAGCACTGCACTCTTGTTGATTTTAGTGCTTTGACATGAGACACAGTGGAAAGCTCAATAGAACTGGTAGAAATAAACCAGTAACTCATGGAGGCACAGAACTACCTCATCGATATTTCACAGCAAAGGCTTCCAAATAACGCTGACACTTGAAGAGTTTTAAAAGGCTCATTATACTCATCTATTTTATTTTAAACTAGTCAAATTAAACCTAAGTTCACATTCCATAAACCGTAGATGTCTGTAAAAATGATAAGTAATTGGGAGCTATTATCCCAAGCTTCCTAGCATGCCAGTATTTAACAGAATTATAATACACCTTTCAAATATTTAAGAGTGGTAGAATTTTACTATCATGGCCAATTCATTGATCTTTTGGTACAATGCATGATCCTTTCGGAATGGCAGGCTTATTTGAGGAGAGTAAGGCTAATCTATTGCACACAAAGTAGAGTTTACCAGAAGGGAGCAAAGATATTATCTTGTACTTTTGTTTTAATCTTCTTTATAGGTATTGATATGGCTAACACTTTTTCTAAGCCGTAGTAAAAGAATCTTAATAAAACACTGTGGTACTTTATCGAATGAATATTCAAACTTATTGTAACTCTATAGGTCAGATGATTATATTTCTTTCACCCTAATTTCTTTAATATTTAAGAGTCCTTTTTCAAAATTGTGGATGCTTGTTCTACTCTGTGTTATCAATTGCTGGTTATAAACAATATGCAGGTTTTGAAATATCCCTCTTTAACAACTCTCTTGAAATGGTGCTGGACTCCTGACACTCTAACCCTTCAGTAGACTAACTGTGAGAACTTGAAACAGTTGTAAGTATAGATTTACAAGGAGAGGATTTTACTCTTTTGCTACTAACACAGGAACCTGGGCTAATCTCTAACTCTTGATGAGATAGAGCAAAAGAAGAGACTATGGAAGGTCATTCTCTATAGAAGGCATAAATAGCTTGGGTGATTGATTTTTTGAGCTTTGATTCCCAAATATGTTTTATATCAAGTTGGTTGGGTTATGTTTTTCCAGAGGCTGAAATATGAATATCATTTTCTCCATTTTTTAAAAAGGAAGTAAATGTCTTAAACCCACCTACCATGAGTTTTGTCAACAATGTAAACTCTTAGGGTGGGGGTATATTCATTTAACTCTGCAACCTACTGGGTCTTAACTGTAAAATAGTATCATCATTAATGATTATATTGAATGCCTTATGCTAGCAAGAAAATGTTAACCCCTACCCCATATTCTACACTAGCAAAAACAGAAAGGGCATGACAATTTCAGAAAGATTTATACTTCCAACAATTCACAATTTTAAAATTTGGTTGGTTCCCTGAATATATTAACTATTTGGTAAAATGTAATTATTTACAACTTTTGATGCCCAGTATGTTTATCTCTTTCTCTCCAGATAAGTATATCAATCTGGACATTTTGTTCAAAATTATATCTGGAGGAAATTTTGGAGTTTCAGACATGATTTTGTCATTTTCAAGTTGCGTGACCTTAAAGTTACTCAAACTTTCTAAATCTGAGTTTTCTCATACAGAAAACAGGGACAAGAATGTTTATCTTGCAGTGAGAAATATGCATTGACTATCCAGCATAGTGCAGGGCACATTGCACATCCTTAATAAATGACGTTTTTCAGTTGAAATATTTAACTTTAAATGTATTTTAAAGCAATACATAACTTTCTAAACAATTAATGATAAGATATTTTCGAACAACTTTGTAGCCATGCCCTCTAAATATAATGAGGATGAAATTCTAAGCACAAAGGTGTAAGTTCATCAATAGTCATTAGTCCTGCTGTTTCCCTTCATGATCTCCAGCAGTTCAAACAGTCTCTAAAAATCCCCACTGCTAGAAGATTAGATTCTGCAGTCAAATAGTGTCTGAATGACCTTCTTGTTCCCTACCTAGACTGTGTCTGGGTCATGCATACATATCCTCAATCTGTATAGCACTATGATGGCAGTGTTTATAACCACTAAGTAGGCAATAGAAAGTCTCCATTTTAATGAACAGTTATTATGAATCAGGTACTAGTGTTAATGTCATGAGCACATGCCTTCATCTTGGTGTTTATGAGAATAGTTACTTCATCAGATTATTTCTGGTAGAAGTCTTGGCATAGCTCTAATCAGCTGGATGACATTGGTGCTTTCATTTTCTCATTTTCAAAAATGTGAGTGGCAATATGCACTCTTCAGAAGACTGTTATTAGGGTTAAATGGTATAATGACCATTAAGGGTACTTAGTACATTGCAAGCTTCTTCTTGAACTTCTCCCTTCTTTTGTCTGTTAGGATATCCTCTGGTTTTCCTCAAGCCTCCCAGTCTTTTTTGTCTTCCTGGAAGTCCTTTGTGCTGCTTCATTGGATATGAAAGGACTAAAGATTCTGAGTTTAATCCTTTTCTCTATTTACACATTTGTTCCAAGTGTCTTTTTTAAAAAAAAATATTTATGTGTAGATGAGCTGGGGTGTAGGTAGATGAACTGTAGGTGTAGGTGTGGGGGATGAGAGGATTCACCAGAGACAGATTGAGGAGCAGAACAGGCAGATCTACTTAAATATAGTGCTAAGGGGAGTAGTGGGTGAGACAGGAGAGGTCTGTTGTGCCATGTGGGTCAGCTCCCTTGCTGGGATGGAACTCAGGCCTTATTGGTGACAGCAGCACTGAGACTTAACTCCTAGGCCACCAGGGAGGCCCTGCTCCAAGTGCTCTTAACCAATGCCTTTGACTTAAAACATCACCTTGTTCCCAGTGAAAGTGCTAGTAACTTCCATCTTATTTACACTATTGAATATTTTAGAGAGGTAGGAAAATTGGCCAAAATCACATGGAAATGCTAAAATTAGCATTAAACCAAAGTCTCTCTGACATTGAAATCTAAGTTTTTAAAAATGCAGGAAGAAATGGGAGAGAAGCACATGATTTAGTGCCAGTTACCAAAGTACCAATTTTCAAACTCAGCATAAAGGGAAGGAAACATTTGAGTGTTTACTTGACTTGCTATAGCTGAAGAAATCATTCAGTCTTTCCATATGATAATATAGCTTATCCTTTAATTAAAATTTTAAAAACACTTTTGAAGGTTAAGAGTTCTATCCAAAACTTCTCATCATTTTCAAGGAAAATTAATGAAAATTATTAATTGTTATAGCTCATTTATAAGAAACTAGATGAGAACATTATGAAAAATTAGTGAAATTATTATCAGATGGAATAATTAAAGATCAATTGTGAAATAATCACATAATTCTAGCTATACGCTGTATTGCTCTTCATTAATCAAAGATAATCTGGAATTGCAATACTTAATTAAATGCAAAAAGTGTTTGTATGTTCTGGCTCTGAAAGGAGATAATTGGAGAGTGCAAAAGCTGTACAGTTATCAGCTTTCTCTGATTTTTTTGGAAAGTATAGAAATGGAGATCTGCAGTGTGGGGGGTGGGTCATTGTGGGCTGCTGAAGTCTGACCTAAAATACATTAACACTAGTTTCAAGTGAGATAATACTTTTTTCTAAATACTGAAAAAGGGAGTTTCTAAATCATCAATAAGAAGAAAGTAATGCATCTAATTTTGGCAGCTGTATTAGCTTTCAAAGTTTCATGAACAAATTCCGTCTCACTGAGTATTCTTCATTGCCAAAGTAGCAACCTACTCACCAAATCCTCAATGCTTCTTCAAAGAAAGCAATTCATTCTTTTTCCCATTTATAAATTAAGATCATACCAAATACTCATTGATTTTTTATTTTTCTGCAGGAATTACAATAAAGCCACATGTCAATTTCAAATATATATTTTTATTTTAATGAAGTAAAATTTGCAAACAGTAAGTGCACCGATTTAAGATAGAGACCCACAGCTTTTGACGAATAGATTCACTAATGGACTCACTGTGACAGAACATTTCAATCACCCTTAAAAGGTCCTCATGCCCCTTCTTATACAGTCCCTACTCCCACACTTGACAGCAGGTAACCACTAATATGTCTGATGGTGTAGATTACAATTGTTTTTTCCACATTTTTTTTGAAGTGTCAGCATTCATCAAGGATTCTTTTAGGTCTGGCTTCTTTTGCTCAGCATGATACTTTCAAGATTCATTCTGCTTAATACAGTCATTTTTTATTCCTAAGTATTTCATTGGGTGAAGTTTTCTTATTGAAAAACTATTGATAGATGCTTGGTTGATTTAAAATTTTGAGCTATTATGAATAAAGGTACTATAAACCCAATGTGTAAGTTTTTTGTTTGGTCATCCTGTAGTTATTTTTCATTTTATTTTTTTTTTATTTGCCCCATTTCATTCTATCAACCAAGCAAAAGTCAATTTCATAAATATCTCCAAGGTGGAGTTTTCTTTTGTTATGTGGAAATAGATTAAATGTCTTCTTTTGAAAAGAAAGTACTTTTACATTCCTTGTCATATCATGCTTTCAAAATCAGTTGGAAAGATACTAAAATTAATCTTAGCTAACAAATGTGTAAGCTTGGTCTTTAAGGAGTTAGGCGATTTTTCACAACATACAATTGATGAGTGCAGCAGTCAACTCCAGAACCTACTCTCCTGACCTGGTGCACTTTCCAAATTGCCCTGTAGAAGAAATTTCACATCTTCATTAAGTTCCTTCTATTTGTCTAACACTGTTAAGATATAAGGAATCACATAACAACAGCAACAACAACAAAAATGTATGTGTTTTCACAAGGAATTCACTACTTAACTGAGAAAACACATGCACATGAATAAAATTGAATACAACTGTAATGCAATTAGTTAAGGATGTTAGGAGCATGTATTCTGTACTGTGTTATATACAGGTGTTGAATTAATAGGTCGATAAATAAATGGGTGGGGAATTATCTGGTAGAAGTTCATTAAGGAGGTGTGGTTTTTTTTTGTGCTAGACATTGAAAAATCAAAAAGTATGAATTGCAACAGGGTAGATAAGAAGAAAAGCCAAGTATGTATGTTTATGTGATAAGGAGTAATTTGGAATTAGCAAGACTGAAAGGATTTACTTCCAGATTGAATATATAAAGTGGGGCCAGGTGAATGTCAAGTAGAATTATATGGAATTTACTCTGTGGACAGTAGGGAGACTTGTACATTTTTAGCAACAGTGGATAGTGAGTGACATGGTGCAAGAGATGTTTTAGAAAGGATCAATTGGTCACAGCTTGTAGAATGGGGTAGATTTAGGAGTGGCTGTCAAGAGGCTTGCTAAAAAACTGTGATAACCCGGGGAGAGGTGACGAAGACTCAGACCAAAGAAAGGAGAAGTTTTAATGTTTTTTATAAAAACAGATAAGCTATTACAACTCTTCACTGATTGGTATCCTAATTCAGAGGCATTCAAACAAAATTTCTCTAGAAACTAAATTTCCTTGCACTAACAGAAGCAGGTTTGGTAGGCATAGTAATGATTATAAAGCTTTGCTTTATAAGACTTAATTTTGGCCTGAAGCTTAATTCCTTTTGCAACAATTCACTGCCTGTCAACTTACCAAAGGATGCACTGACTTGCTTATTTCAGCTTCTCTTTTTGGAGTATAGTTTAAAATAGCACCCATCAGTCTTAATCTCAACTATTTTCCAAAATGTTTCCCAAATTAATAAGTGCAGGATTGGAAGCAGTGACCCTGTAGTGGAATATGCCAAAAATAGCTCACTCATAATTAGAAATGAAATCTTCTTTAATTGAGCAATAGGAAATTGGCCATAGCCAGCAGCTTTTCGTACTGTTCTGTATCGAGGGGTCCTTAAGGCAGATGATCCCTAAATTCTCTTTCCTCTTGCCCAGTCATCTAGTGAATGCTTTTATTCTGTACCTTTTTTCCAGACTGACAGTATCAGCTTCATTCACCATGCCCTGGCCATACATGTAAGTTGGATTTTGGTAATTAAAGGAATCATCCTCTTAAACAGACCTCAAACAAAGGAACATGTGGTCATGGCAAATTCATTACCCTGCATATACAGTACTCTCTAGAATATAAGCTAAAAGTAGAACTACTGAGTGACTTGGAAACTAAAGAGTCCCTTAACCTAAAACAGATGTTAATGAATTAATTGACTCCTGTTTTGGAAATAAGTCCCTTTGTTTCCCATCCCAGTAATATTTTCTATGCATTGTGATGATCAGGAAGGTTCCATGCACTTGGAGAACAGATAATCTTCAAATCCTGCTCTACACATGTATTCTTAGACATGATGGTCATTTGATCTTAGGCACATGATTTATCATTCCCAGCCTCAGGATGCTTAGAAATATTAAATAAATTGTTTAATGTGCTTCTAGCACACAGTAAGCATTCAGCTGTTAATGATTATGCTTAACCTGGTGTTCCTACTACTTTTATGCTTTTTTATTTGTTGTTGCTGCTGTTTAGTTAGATTTTTTAATAATTTCTATCAAGGCATTTTCAGTTTAATAGGAAAAATAGAAATATAACCATTGCAGAGAGTAATTTTAAAATTTCCCATATATAGGTACAGACAATGTGCTTTGGAAGCAACAGAAGGAATGATTCTGTAGGGCCAATCAGAGACCATTTGATGGGTGATGCATTAAAGTTGATTTTTAAAGGTGGAAATTTTAAATGAATCCTATTAAGAAAAACTATTGCTGAAGTTTTTTTTTGTTTTTTTTTTTTTAGAATGGAGAGTTGCATTTTATTTATTTTATTGTTTTTAAAATTGTATCAGTAATGTCTGTTACTTTATATTCCACATCTCAGTGAAATCATCCAGTATTTAATTTTCTTCTAACTTACTTAGCTTAATCCTTTCCAGATCCATTCATGTTACAAATAGCAAGATTTCAACTTTTCAAAATAGCTGAATAGTATTTCATTGTGTTGTATATATAGAATCACCTCTTTATCCATTATTTGTCTTTGAATACATTCTTTTTGCATAATTTGGTTATTAAAATAGTGAATAGTTTGTCAGTGAACATAGGCGTGAAATATTCCTTTGAATTAGTATATTGTATTCTTTGGATGGATACCTAGAAGTGGAATTGCTATATCATATGGTAGGTCTGCTTTCAATATTTGGGGCTACTGTATATAGTTTTCCATAGATATTGGATCAGTTTACATTCCCACAAATTACATACCAGGGTTGTTTTTTCTATAAATTCCTGCCAACAGCTGTTTTGAGTATTTTTGATATGGACCATTCTGACAGGTGTGAGATACTACCTCATTGTGATTTTGATTTGCAATTCCATGATAAGTGATGATGAACATTTTTTCGTGTACCTGTTAGCCATCTGTATATATTCTTTGGAGAAGCTTCCCATTTTTTGGTTTGGGTTATTTATTTTCTTGCTCTTGAATTGTATGAGTTCTTTATAGATCTTGGGTATTAGCCCCTTGTTGGATGTATGATGTGTAAATATTTTCTCCCACTCAGTAGGGTGTCTTTTCATTTTATTTATTATTTATTTATTTATTTAAGATTTACTTATTTATTCATACAAGCACTGGGTACAGTCAGAAGCGCGGGAGGGTGAGAGAATTCACCAGAGCCAGAGCGGGGAGCAGAGCAGGCAGAAGGACCGAAGTACACTGCTGAGGGGAGCAGTGGGTGGCAGGAGAGGTCTGCACGCCATGTGGGACCCTCCTCCAGTGGCCGGGGAGGAGCTGGGGATCGAACCAGCGCTGCAGAGGCTGCAGGCAGCTTCGCAACCCAGCACTCAACCGCTGTGCCATCAGGGAGGCCCTGTCGTTTCATTTTAATGATAGTTTCTTTGCTATGCGGTAGCTTTATCTGTGATGTAGTCCCATTTGTTTATTTTTGCTTTCTTTTACCTTGCACTTGTTGTTTAGTCCCTAAACACATCCCTGACACCAATGTCACAGAGTGATTTGCCTATGTTTTCTTCTATGTATTTTATGACATTGTAGTCAGATTCCCTCCAACCTGAAGCTTAAACACCCCTAACTCCTTAGAATAGAAAAGTAAAACTAAGTAGAATTAAATTCTCACCACCCTTTGTTTTCTCCCTCCCTGTGAATAGCTTTTAACTTTCTACTAATGAATTTTATTCCAACTGCATTTCCAGGAATTTAGGAACATCAATTGTTGCATCGCTTAATAAAAATTATCTGTTCCCCTTTGGGGTTGATAATAACATCAAGGGCAAACATCTGCTGGAGCAATCCCGATTGAGAAAGTAAACATTATAATTTATCATCCCTTATCTGCCCAATGCCTCCTTAGACCTAGGAATGTGAAGCTGATGATTCCCTTCATGTCTCTTGTGTTCGCCTCATGCTCCTAACCCCCTTGTCTAGTCACAGTACTCCTGCCATTAAGGGAACCAGATTTTTAAAGTGTTTTCTCAGCCTACACCTTCGGTGGCCTCTTTGAATAATCTTTTCTGTGAAAAAGACCTTACAGTACAGGTTTGTTTTGTTTTGTTTTCACTTTCTCTTTGGAGAACGAAAGGTAGTTTTGGTCACTTTCAGTTTTAGGTTTTACCTCCAAGTCTTAAATCCATTTTGGGTCAATTTTTGTATATAGTGTGAGAGACAGTGGTCTAATTTCATTCTTTTGGCATGTGGTTATCCAGTATTCCCCAGCACCATTTGATGAAAGGACTTTTTTTGTTCTGTTATATGCTTTTGATGACCTTGTCATATATTAGTTGTCCATATATAGGGGGGTTTATTTCTTGCTCTTCTGTTCTGTTGATGTGTTTTTCTGTTTTTTTAACTCTAATATCTTACTGTTTTTGATTACTATAGCTTTGTACTACAGTTTGAATTCTAAGAGTATGATACCTTCATTCTTCCTTGTCAGATTTGCTTTGGCTGCTCTGGGTATTTTGAGGTTCTGTATAAGTTTCGTGATATTTTTCTATTCTTAGAAGAATGACATTGAAATGATGGGGATTGCATTTAATCTGTATATTAGATTAAAATGTCCATTTTAACAATGTTAAGTTTTCCAATTCATAAACAGAATATCTTTCCATTGCTTTGTGTCTTCATCTATTTATTTTAATAATATATGTCATATAAGACTTTAATCTCCTTTGTTAGATTTATTTCAAGGTACTTAATTCTTTTTGATACAGTTCTTTTGCTTGTAATTATGTATAGGAATGCAATACATTTTTCTTTATTGATTTTGTAACCTGACACTTCTCTGTACTGATTTATTGTTTATAATAGATTTTTTTATATCTCTAGGGTTTTTATGTATATCATCATGTTATCTGCAAATAGTGATAATTTTTCTTCTTTATTTCTAAATTTCTAATTATTTTTATACCTTTCTCTTGCCTAATTGCTCTATTTAGGACTTCTAATACTGTGTCAAAAAGTTGTCATGGAAGTGGACATCCTTGTCTTGTACTTGGTCATAGAGGAAAAACAGAGGAAAAAGTACATCATGTTGAATATGATGTAGGCTATAGGTTTGTCAAAACTGGCCTTTATTATGTTGGAAAATGTTCTATCCCTATTTTCTAAAAAAGTTTTTATAATACTGGAATGCTGAATTTTATCAAACAGCTTTGACATGTTGATGTGATATATGATTTTTTTTCTTTTGTTGATGTGGTTACATTGATTGATTGGCATATGTTGAACCATCCTTGCATGCCTGGAATAAATACTTCTTAATCATGATGTATGATGGTTATAATGTTGGCAGAATTCAGTTTGCTAAGATTTCATTAAGGATTTTTCCATCTGTATTTATCAAGGGTATTGATCTGTGTTTATATGTGTGTGTGAGAGAGGAGGCGGTGGTCCCTGTCAGCATTTGTTATCATAGTGATGTTGGCCTCACAAAATGTGTTTGGAAGCATTCCCTCTTCCTCAGGTTTTGTGGAGGAGCTTGAGAAGGGTAAGTTTTAATTTGTCTTTGAAAGTTTGGTAGAAATTACTGGTGAAAACATCTAGTCCTGGGCTTTTGTTTTTTGGAATACTTTTGATTATTGTTTCAATTTTCTTGATTGTAGTTATTCAGATTTTTTTTCTTCTTTGTAGTTCAGTCTTGGAATGTTTTATATTTCCATCAGTTTGTCTTCTAAGTTATTTAATTCAATGTATTGAATTAAAGTATTGAATTAAAGAAGTGGGATATTGAAGTCCCTATTATTACTGTGTTTCTGTCAGTATGTTTTTTTTTTTATATTTGTTAATAGTTGCTTTATGTTGTTTGATGTTCCTTTGCTTAGTGCGTATATATTGATGAGTGTTAAGTCTTTCTGCGGTATTGATAGCTTAATTGTTTTATAATGTTCATCAGTATCTTTGTTCACTTTCTTAACTTGAAGTCTTTTAAATCTGATAACAGTGTGGACATTAGGTTACCATTTGCCTGTAGGATTGATTTCAACCTTTGATTTTTGAATCTATATTTGTTTTTGGAGCCCAGATGGGTCTCCTGGAAACAGCAGAAAATTGGATTTGGTTTTCTTATTCAACCAACCACTGTGTGCCTTTTGATTGGTGAGTTCAGTCTCTACATTAAAAGTGATTATTGATACATGAGGACTTACTATTGCCATTTTATCTTTAGTTTTCTGGTTCTCTCTGTTGTTCATTTTTTAGTGTATTTTTTTAATTATTTATTATTTATTTATTTATTTATTTGTTTGTTTGTTTGTTTGTTTGTTTATTTATACAAGCACTTGGTATAGTCAGAAGTGCGGGAGGGTGAGAGAATTCACCAGAGCCAGAGCAGGGAACAGAACAGGCAGACTGATGAAATACATTGCTGAGGGGAGCAACGGGTGTGGCAGGAGAGGTCTGCTCACCATGTGGGAACCTCACCAGCGGCTGGGGATCAAACCAGTGCTGCAGAAGCTGCGGGTAGCTTCGCAGTCCAGTGCTCAACTGCTGCGCCACCAGGGGAGGCCCAGTGTGTTGTCTTTGATATAGAGGCAGAGGTCATTTAAAGATTTCTATGGAAGGTATAGTATTGGCAAACACCTTCAGCATTTGTGCTGAAGATTTTTGAAGGAAGACTACAACTTGCGCTTTAGGAAGTTAGCTCTGGCAACAGTATGAAAAAAGGGACATCTGCATGTAAAATATTATCCCCCTCAAAGAAATAATATTGTCCAGAACAGATAGTAAACTCAAGATAACTTTTCATTGTTTTTATGAGATTATGAATAAAAAAAAATAAGCATAAGGGGAGAAGAGAATTTGGAGAGGAGTCTATAATGACACAGGGAAGGTATAGGAAGTCCTGGGTATACATACTATATCCAGCTCATTAAAAAATCCTGTAATTGAATACTCCTATTACATTAATTTCAGAGCTCATTTACCTTTCTCCCTCTTACACTAGTTGAACCCTCAACGATATTTCTCACACTCGATCACTGTCTTTTTCTTAAACAACTTCTTTCTCTTTGAATCTTTTTTTAATTTCATTTTATACATATTTTTACATCATTTTTCATTTTTGCAGAATGTATGCATTTTCATCTTGGTTATATTCCCCATACAATTCCCATCTCCCTTATTTTGACCCTAAACACTCCTCCCTTCCCCCCACCCAGTAGTGTGTCTCTGGTTTATAGTTGCTTGTTGATTTTGATTTTGATTTTATTATAATTAGTCTTTTTCCTGGTCCCTTGTTTAGGTTTTCTAAATTCCTGCTATGAGTGAGACCATTCGGTATTTTTCTTTTTCTTTCTGGCTCTTTGAATCTTATGACACATTCTAGTTTTCCTGCAACCCCATATGTTCTGTTCTCTCTGTTCAAGATGCCTGCTACTCTTCTTGTCCATAGAAGTTGACAATTTTAACCCTTACTATCTGTAGACTCACCTAATTCCTTAATTTACAACACTGCCTATCTCCCAGCGTGTGTCACATTTACATGTTATTTTCTGAACTTAACCTAAACTCTACCATTGTGCCTGTACCTTCCAACCTGTCATATTCACATTTATATTGTAAGTGGCATGCCAACATTAACATTTTAGCCATATTTTCATCTCCAAACCTGATTTTCCTTAAGTATCCCCATCTCAAAAGTGCCAACACATCCAATTGCTAGAGTCCAATACCTAGAATTTTTCCTTAATTTCTTTGTTTTTTCCAATCTCTATATTCAGTTTCTCAACAAGGAGTATTAACATTACTTGCAAAATTTCCCAGTCTTGCCTCAGTTCTCCATATCTCCTAATCTCACCCTATATCCATCACTGCAATGTGTACAAACATTAAAGTTCATGGAAAAAAAAATATATATATATATATCTTCTTGACCTCCATAATCTGGGATATGTTTAAAGTCCCAGTTTCAGTCATTTTCTTTCATAAAAGTCATCACTTACCATGCAATTCTTATCTAACTTATAAAGTCCTATTTCTCTGGCATTATTGATTTTTATTCCCCCTCTCCCACATTGCTCCAGTCACACCAACTTTCTTTTCTTTGAATATATCAAGCTTTTCCCTAGTTGTATAATTTTTGAGGTCATTTCTTGGCAGTGCTTTGTTTAATGTTTCTTCTGAGAGTCTTTTTCCTAATCTCCCAATCCAAAGTAACCTCCACCCCCGCAACTTTCCCTGATTTGTATCACCCTTGCAGACTTGATTAGTTTTGTCTCCAATTAAAAAGTAAACGTTATTAGAGAATTCTTTTCAGTTGCATTCAATAGTTTTCCCCAATATCTAAAATAGGGCTAGTATATAGTAGCAGCTCAATAAATGATATTTAAATGAATGATTATTTAATATCTCTGTTCTATATCCAACTCATTATCCTTCCTTGGTTGGAATAAAGCAAACAAGCTTACTATTTGTATCACTTTTACATCCAGCCCTTCTAATTCACTCTGTGCTTAGGATATTTCATAACTGCAATTGGATCATGGTAGCCTCTTCTCTCTCAGAAACACAAACCATGTAGGACAGGCCTATATCTACTTGTTCACCACCTACCCTACTTGATGACACTGATGTCTCTTTTTGTCTTCTACCTCCAGCCCCCAAAATGCACTGATAAAGGAGGATAGCTGGAGATGGTTTCATGGTATTTTATAGTCATCAGTATTCAGGATTGCTGTTAGTTTTCTATTATTGCAACCTCACTGTATTTCCTATGCACCTTGCACCAGGATGTTTTTTCAGTCTCCTTTTTAATTTGTAAAGAGATGGAACAAGAGGCCCAAAGGTGATTACCAGTCAGAGCAGTTCATCATTAAAAAGGTCTGAGACTTGTGGCAAATGATGACTGTAAGATACAGGTCAAATGGATTTTGCACTACACAGGCTCAGGCTGAATTACAAAAATTAAATAGCACTCTAATTAACCAGAGTAGTTAGCACATAATTCGTATCCCAGGAACTCCAACTGATTGTGGATTAAAAAAAAAAATGTATAACATACAAATAACGAATAAAAAAAGAAAAAAACAGAAAGAAGACTGATCTGCTTTGCTTTTCTATATCCTAGCTTCAAGGGTGAGAAACATTACAGATTTCTGCAAAGAAATAAATATTCTTACTCCACATTTTTGTTTTCCAAAGAGAATAAAGATTAATCTAGAGAGGGACCAAAGAAGTTTTGTATTTTTGTAAAGTGCAGAAAATATACAAAGTTGGGCATTTTAGGACTATATCAGATGAATGAAGGATAGGAGATACGGTGAAAACAAGATCATAAGCAAGTTCTTCAACAGAATCTGCTTCACTGATTGCTTTCTAAAGCCGCAGAGTGTGTATGCCTTCTGCACCTAGTATAAGTTAACACACTGAAAAGTCACCTAGATGAACCTGAGATTTTCTAAATAAAGAGAACGATGCAGTGAACTTAAGTTTTAGATAAGCAGATATAAAACATGTTAGGGAACTTATCAGAGAGACTTAAGATATGAGGTGGGATTGTCCAAATATTAGAGATATTTGGGGGTTATAAATTCTGCACACAGGGCCTCCCCGGTGGCGGAGCAGGTTAAGCGCCACACTGTGAAGCTGTCCACAGCCTCTGCAGTGCCGGTTCGATTCCCAGCCAGCCAGGGAGCAACCCCCATGGCGCAGCAGACCTCTCCTGCCTCGCCTGCTGCTCCCCTCAGCAGTATCTTTGGTCCATCTGCCTGTTATGCTCCCTGTTCTGTCTCTGGTGAATCCTCTTACTCTCCTGAGCCTCTGACCTGTACCCCAGTTCTTGTATAAATATATTAAAAATTCTAAAATAAATAAATAAATAAAAGGAGAAAAATATGTATTATAAAAAATAAAATAAAATAAACTCTGTACACACCATAAAAATAAAATGTCTGATTTTACTATTGCACAAAAGAAGCACTGGAAAATCACCATGAAATTTAGGCAATTTTAAACCTGAGATGTGACACAGATAAGACAAGCTTTAGGAAAAAAAAGGAAATGTTAAAAAAGGTTAAATACAACAAAAATCCTGTGTGTTCATATATTTGCTTCTCATCGATCAATGAAAATATTTCATGTTAAGGATTAATCTTACATGTTCAATAACAAAGCATTTCTCTTTTAAAAAATTTTCTCCTAAAAATGTTGAGGCTAAAAGTAAGAGTTAACTTTTGCTGAGCATTTACCAAATATCTGGTTTGCTGATAAATGCAATTAAGCTCAGGACTCCACAGCAATAAGAATTACTTTCTGTACAGGTTTATACCTCTTTATCATATCCCACAGGTATCCCCCAGAACCCTCCCCATACCCATTACTCTCGCCTTCACTTGCTCTTTGGCAACTACAGTTCTTTTGTCAGAACTCCAGTTAGTTTTATTTTGTTTGTTTATTTGTCTACTTTGTTTCTTTATAGTCCATGAATGGAGTCATCTGGTCTTTGTCTTTTTCTTATTTCATTTAGTATAATCCCCTTGAGTACTATACTTGATGCACAGCAAAATTCCATCTTCCGAATAGCTGAGTGTGTTCCTTTGTGCATATAGACCACATCATCTTTATCCTGGCCTCTGTCATTGTGCACATAGGTTGTTTCCATACCTTGGCTACTGTGAATAATGCTGTGATGAACAAGGAGATACATATGTCTTTTCAAATTAGTGTTTTCATACTCTCTGGATAGATATCTAGAAGGAGAATTGCTGGATAATAAGGTAAATCTACTTAAATTTTTTAAGGATTTATTTATTTATGTATACAAACAAGAACTGGGGTGGGGTACAGGCCAGAGATGCACGGGTGAGAGGATTCACCAGAGACAGAGGGGGTAGCTGAATAGACAGAACTACAGAAATATACTGCTGAGGGGAGTAGCAGCAAGATAGGAGAGGTCTGCTGTTCCATGTGGGTGGGTCAGCTCCCTGGCTGGGGATCAAACTCATGCTGCAGTGGCTACAGATAGCTTCATAGTGCTGAGACTTAACCCCTTGTGCCACCACTCAAAAATTAAAAAAAAAAAAAATTTTGAGGACCCTTCATATAGTTTTTCAAATCAGCTGTATTAATTTGCTTTTCACCCACACTGTATGAGGGGTGCATATCTCTTTCCAAATTACTGTTTTCATGCTCTTCACATAGATACCTACAAAAGGAATTGATGGATCATACAATTACTCTTTGTAAATATTTTGAGATCTCACAAGACTGTTTCCCCTTGGGACTAGACTAGACTAGATTTACATGAACAGTGTACAAGGATTCCTTTTTCTCTACATCCTCACCAACCCTTGTTTCTTGTATTTTTTACAGTAGCCATTCTCACAGTTGTGAAGTAATATCACATTATGGTTCCAATTTACATTTCCCTAATAGGTAGTTGGGAACATTATTTATTTATTTTTTTGATGTCTCTTGGCCCTCTTCTTATCTTCTTTGGAGAAATGTTTATTCAGATCCTCTGCCCAGTGTTTAATCAGATTGTTTTCCTTTAACTTGTATGAGTTTTTAATATATTTGGAAATTAATCCCTTGTCAGATGCAACACTCATGTTTTTTAACCACTATCTTAGATTGTACCTTTTCTATGGTGAGCATCTGATTTAAAATTTGCTCATATGAATCACACTTATAAAAAATATGGTCACTCATAATTATTTCTCATTTGTAATTATATATGGTATTAAAATTTGGAGAAATAGTTGAGATGTCTTACATTTTGTCCAGTTCAGAATACTGTTTGCCTCTGGCCATGATGCTTATACAGAAAACCAGCTTAATATGTTATTTTCTTCTTTGCAAAGGTTTTCCTACAGTGATAAAATCAATGGGACAGTCTAGGCTTTAGTTATAGTAATTCATGGGTCTCATAGAATGACATTCTTCTGCTATGCTGTTCTTTATTCAGTATTACTGAAGATATTTTATGCTCAATTAAAAAATATGTGAAGTTTAAAATAATGAGCAGAATTAGAATGGAAGGTTTTACCCTCCATAGCCTTATATCTGTTGGGTAATTTTCAGGTATTTTTCCAGCCCACCCACCCCCCAACAGAATGTACAGTGTAGGTCCTCACCACTGAAAGTTGGCTTAATTGTAACATTATAGTTACTTCTCATTAATTTTCTGCTACTGTTAACAATATCTATAGTTTGTCTCAACTTAAATGAAGGGTTGCTAGTTATTGGATAACTCATTTATTCAATAAAATATTTATTAATTACTTGCTATGTAGAAGGCACTCCTTTCATGATAAACAATATAATTTCCCTGTATTTTTGGAGCATCCAGTGGAGGGTGGAAGGAGGCACAAACAATAGGAAGATTTCAAATAAGAAGTGCTGCTCTGAAGAGTATAAAGCAAGTTGATATGATAAAATGATATTGATTAGTAAATGAGTCTTGTAAAAGGATGGTCAGAGAGGCCTCATTAAAGATGGCACATTCAACCTGAGACCTGTCTGAAAAGAGTGAGCCATGCAAAGCTCTGGGGGAAGAGCATTCCAGGCAAAGAAAATATGCAAAGGTCATAAAATGAAAACAATGTGGCGTGTTGAAGGAACAGAAAGAAAGCCAGTGTACCTACATTATAGAAAATGTAAGATGAATTTTGAAATGAAGCAGGAGGTATAGTCAAGGGGGCTTTGGTAAGAAGTTGAGATTTTATTTTAATTGCAATAAGAACCATTGGAGAATGATTTACAACTTGGAAAATTAATTATGGGCTGTAACGCTAATCTAAAAGCTGTAGATTTCACAGTTAGGAGTACAATTTCTGTCAGCTTCAAACTAAAATGAAGTATGGAATATTAACAGAGTCATTTATTTGCCATAGGGCTACTGTAGGGTAAGGTAAAAAAGTATCAGGCTTTTCCACCCTCCCGCCATTAGATTAAATACATGCCCGATGGCGGGCCCGTGGAGTGGGCTGTGGGCATGTGTAGGTGGGATACACCAGGGCTGAGAAACTGGGCTTAAAAGGGCGGTGTCTTGGGGCTGCCAGCAGAGCAAAAGGAAGAGCAGAGCAAAAGAGAATGAAGGAACAGCAGAAAGAATGAGAGCAAAATCATCAGAGAAGCAGAGGCCATGAGAGAATGCCAGAGAGCCCAGAAAAGAGTGAAGACTCACTGGGGGCTGGGTGGCCTGATGCAATTTACATATTTAACCACTGTGCTAGGCACTATTATATATTATAGTTACTTGCCTTATTTTTGGAAGAGAAAAGGGAACACAACTTAGCGTGGACACTTATTTTAAGGTTCTGTTTAATAACCTATCTTCCATATTAGTTTTCAAGCTGCAAAACTTGATTGTATTTTTTTTCAGGGTTTTTTATTTATTTATTTATTTGTATTTATTTATACAAGCACTGGGTACAGTCAGAAGTGTGGGAGGGCGAGAGAATTCACCAGAGCCAGAGCAGGGAGCAGAGCAGGCACTGCTGAGGGGAGCAGGGGCAGCATGAGAGGTCTGCGCACCATGTGGGACCCTCCTCTGGTGGCCGGGGATCGAACCGGCACTGTAGAGGCTGCGCGCAGCTTTGCAACCCAGCATTCAACCTCTGCGCCACTGGGGAAGCCCTTGATTGTATTATTCATCAATTGTGATAGCCCTAAATCTATTAAAATGCTGGACTCAATAGTAGGTACTTAGTAATTGTTAACAGAATTCAACATAGGATTATCATGTTAGCTTTACTCTAATTGATACTTAGCATTTCATTGTGTGAATATATCTCTTTTTTTAAAAAAAAAGTCCTATTTTTAAACATAGACATATTGAGAAACCCTTTATTTCCAAGGTTTTATGTTTTTAAAGGGCTTTGCTATATTAGTCACTATGTTATCCTTATTCTTGGTCATACAGTCTACCTTAATCTTGTGGATTTTTGTGTCTATTTTGGATTAAATTATGCAGTCAATTAAACCACAGGTTTTTGCAAACATTTTTTTTTCCTAATCTCTACCTAAATATGCCCTATTTTATTTTTGCACATCATGAAGGGAATCATGAAGTAGAGATCTTTTTCTGTTCCTATTTCCTATTCTATCTGTATATCTTATTATTTAAAAAACCCACTGGGCCTCCCAGGTGGTGCAGCGGTTGAGCGCTGGGTTGTGAAGCTGCCCGCAGCCTCTGCAGCACCTGTTCGATCCCTGGCCACCAGGCGAGGGTCCCACATGGCACAGAAGACCTCTCCTGCCACCCGCTGCTCCCCTCAGCAGTGCACTTCATCAGTCTGCCTGCTCTGTTCCCTGCTCTGGCTCTGTTGAGTTCTCTCAACCTCCCGTGCTTCTAACTGTACCCAGTGCTTGTATAAATAAATAAATAAATCTTTTAAAAAATAAAAAAATAAATAAAAAATAAAAACCTACCAATTTAGACATAGAAGGAAATATAGGCGAAACACTACGTGATATGCACATCAAAGACATCTTTACAGACACATCACCCAAAGCAGTGATAGTGAAGGCAAAGATAAACAGCTGGGACTACATCAAATTAAAGAGCTTCTGCACAGCAAAAGAGACAATAACAAAAACAAAGAGAAACCCCACCAACTGGGAGAACATTTTTGCACCCAACACTAATGATAAAGGACTAATCACAAAAATCTGCAAACAGCTGATGAGACTCAGCAACAACAAAGAAAATAACCCAGTCAAAAAATGGGCAGAAGAGCTAAAAAGAAATTTCTCCAAAGAGGAAATGCAAATGGCCAACAGGCATATGAAAAAATGTTCAACATCACTTGTAATCAGGGAAATGCAAATCAAAACTACCATGAGATACCATCTCACACCAGTGAGAATGGCACATATTAAAAAAACTAGCAACAACAAATGTTGGCGAGGTTGTGGAGAAAAAGGAACTCTCCTGCACTATTGGTGGGAGTGCAAACTGGTCCAACCACTATGGAGAGCTGTGTGGAGATTTCTGGACCTACTAAACATAGAGCTTCCATATGATCCAGCAATTCCACTCCTAGGTATTTACCCAAAGGACACAGAAATATCAATTCCAAAGAACACCTGCACCCCTATGTTTATAGCAGCACTGTTTACAATAGCTAAGCTTTGGAAACAGCCCAAATGCCCAAAAATAGATGACTGGATCAAGAAGATGTGGTACATATACACCATGGAATATTACTCAGCATTCAAAAAAGATAAACACATGCAATTTGCAGCAACATGGATGGCGCTGGAAGGGATCATGCTCAGCGAAATAAGCCAGAAAGAAAAAGAAAAATACCGGATGGTCTCACTCATAGCAGGAATCTAGAAAACTTAAATAAGGGACCAGGAAAATGAATAACTATAAGAAAGTGAAAATCAAAATCAACAAAAAACTATGAACCAGAGACACTTTTTGGCGGGTGGGGGGCGGGAGGGGAGGGATTGGGGTCAGAATGGGGAGGTTGCAATTGTATGGGGGAATATAGAAATAAAATTTATTATTTAAAAAAAAAGTAAATAATCATGTAGTTAAGGCAAGCAGATATGGCAAAGTAAGTAGGATTAGGGTGACCAACTCATCCCAACTGAAAAACAGGAAGACTTGCATCCCAGCTCACTCCTGTGCAAATTGAGACAGCTGGTCACCCAAAAAGAAGACAAAAATGTTTGGTGTTTCAAAAATTTAAATGACAGGGAAAAAAAAAAAAACTACCAATTTAGGGTGGTGGGAATTGTATGGCGACTATAACCAAGATGAAAATTCATACATTGTGCAAAAATTAAAAATGATGTAAAATATATAAAATTTAAAAAATAAATTTAAAAAATAAATTTAAGACAGCAGAAAAAAAAAAAAAAACACCAAATTACCGCTTTTACAGAGTGCAGTTTAAATCATTGTATTTTTTCTCTCTATGGGTTCTCCCTTCACTCCAAGTCCCAAAATGTGATATTTTTCATGGTACCGATTCAACAACATTAGAATGTCTTCTCTTTCTAATTTTCCTTCTTGAGTCCTTTACTTGTAACCTTTGTGCTTTTTTTCTTAAATAATAAATTTTATTTTTATATTCCCCATACAATTGCAACCCCCCCATTCTGACCCCAATCCCTCCCCTCCCGCCCCCCACTCGCCAAAAAGTGTCTCTGGTTCATAGTTTTTTGTTGATTTTGATTTTCACTTTCTTATAGTTATTCATTTTCCTGGTCCCTTATTTAAGTTTTCTAGATTCCTGCTATGAGTGAGACCATCCGGTATTTTTCTTTTTCTTTCTGGCTTATTTCGCTGAGCACGATCCCTTCCAGCGCCATCCATGTTGCTGCAAATTGCATGTGTTTATCTTTTTTGAATGCTGAGTAATATTCCATGGTATATATGTACCACATCTTCTTGAGGATCAACCTTTGTGCTTTGGCTTAATTTTACCCTTTGTTTGACCGAGCCCACTTGTCTTCTCTTATTACCGATATTATCACATAGGCTTGTAATTCTGTTTACTCTCAGTTTCTTTCACTAGACTTTAAACTCCCCTATTGTTGGCATTATGTCTTTTTTTTTTTTTTTTTGAAGGTGGGTGGGATGTTGGCATTATATCTTGATAACAGTTGTAATGCTACCTTCTAATCCTGTGACTACCAATGAGTGGACCCTTAACAAAAATCTGTTCAGTGAAGGAATCAGTGGATAAATTAGTTGCCCTTTTCTAGGCAGATCATGATTTAATTTGTCCTCAATGTCTGGTGTATTTAAAAAAGGACTTTGTTATTATGTGTGACTTTTCCCGTCTCCTGAGTTTTATTTTTGTTTTTTATTTTGTGTAGTCTGATACTTAGCATATCACTTCAGAGCCATATAGCTTTTAAGACTGAGATATTAAAGAAAGAGAAGGAACTCTAGTTTTGGTCTCAATCTGCCCTGAGGATCCATTTCTCAGAAAAAGCAGTCAAGGATGAGTAGTGGTTGAATATCTAGGAGTAGGAAGTGCCTGTAAGAAAGAATAGAACATCATTTCCACATTGCCTTTCTTTCATTCCTCTGATTTCCCAGCTTGCAAAAGCCCTGGCTTGATTGTTGACCATCACCCTGTGAGAACTGTGGTTTCCACTGCCTTTATAAGGAAATCAGTGTGGCTGTATAAGAAGGAGTGAGAAATGGTGTTTCTGTCTCATGAATAAAAACTGTGTGTCTTGATGCTGCTGACAAAGAGCTAAAGTTACTAAACCAATGATATGCTCCCAAAGAAATATAGGTGAAAAAGATACTTACAATTCTTTCTTTCTTTTTTTTTTATTTCATAGCGCTTTGCCAGCGTTCAATTCAACCCAAGGAACCAGGAACTGAGGAGGAAGGAAGTAATTGACATTCAAAGCCTCTATTTTTAGACACCTTTACACTTTCTTTTGCTTCTAACTAGCAAGGATTTTTCCAAACAAGCTTTTAATTAGCAGGTGAGTTTAATTGATATGTGGGTTTCTCAGAAGGAAAAGGACCTCAATGTGAGAAGGAGGGGGAGGGACTCCATCACTCTCACTCACAATAGAAGACCATTAATTCATTTGCACCTGGATGTTTTAAAGGATCAATTTACTGTAGCAAAGAAAGAAGGCAGAGAATCAAAAGGTTGGAGTCTGTCAGAGAAGAAAGAGAGGAACTATAATTTAACATGCTATGTAGATGATTTAAAACTTGGAAAAATATTGCTACCAATGTCCAAATATAAGAACTAACCTATTTTCATAGTCAGATTTTGTCCAAATGCTGAGGAAAGATTTTTGTGTCAAAATCAGTGAAATTAATCTTTTTAAAAAAGTTTTTAGTGTGCAGAAAAGTAACAAAAAATCCCACATTTTTAAGCTACTTTCATTTTTCTTTTATTTTTTTAAAGATTTATTTATTTATTTATACAAGCACTGGATATAGTCAGAAGTGTGGGAGGGTGAGAGAATTCACCAGAGCCAGAGCGGGGAGTAGAACAGGCAGACTGACGAAGTAAGCTGCTAAGGGGAGCAGCGGGCAGCAGGAGAGGTCTGCGCGCCATGTGGGACCCTTACCCGGCTGGGGATCGAATCGGCGCTGCAGAGGCTGCAGCCAGCTTTACAACCCAGCGCTCAACCGCTGCGCCATCGGGGAAGCCCTTTCATTTTTCTTTTAAAGAGAATTTTGCTAATTTAATTTAGTGTGAGGATGTTTTAAGTTAAATCCAGAGTAGTCTTGCTTTTATTGAGACAGAAAAGGACACAGATCCTGAGTACAATTTCATAAATTGGGAAGTTTCCAGAGGCATGAGTAGGTATCATGTATCAGTAGCCATTGGTTGACTGTAAGAGAAACTATACTGAGCTAAGGAGGAAAAGAAAAGGATACATTGAACGCACATTGGCAGCCTCACTGAATCCAATGAGTGGGTGAACAATCAAGCTCAAAAAAGTACAGACCTGAAATCTAGGGCAGCTGAAACTTGTGCAAAGAATTTGCAATGATCTGCCTGCAAAATGACTCAGGAAGCTGACACTGATTAGTGAAGCTTGATTCCCATGCCATCGTTGGTGGGGAGATGAGATACCTCCGTTCAGTATTATGTGGTGAGGTAGAAATGGTCCATCACATGAAAAATCCTAAATGCTAGTACAACTTTGGACCTACTTTAAAATATTATGTATGCATATAAACACACATAAAACCTAAACATCTATGCATAGACATACATATTTCATACATTGTTACCAAATGTTATTCCAGCTTTGCAGCACAGTACTCCTTGTTGAACAGGTATGCCGAAAGTTTGTCACATCAGACATTGTTAAGGTACATATTCTCATAAGCCAGATGGAAGACCGCTACAGAGCAAGAAAACTCTCCTTGAATGTCCTGTCCCTTGTACCATAAAATAAATAAATAAATAAATCAAAAGACTGCACTCTTACCCTTTAAGAGATCTTTTTAGACCATTTGATATTTATTTTTAGGCAAAAAACCTTAAGCAGGGCCTCCCCAGTGGCGCAGTGGTTGAGCCCTGGGTTGGAAAGCTGCCTGCAGCCTCTGCAGCGCCAGTTCGAGCTCCGGCCACCTGGTGAGGGTCCCACATGGCGCACAAACCTCTCCTGCCATGCCTGCTGCTCCCCTCACCTGTGTACTTTGTCAGTCTGCCTGTTCTGCTCTCTGCTCTGGCTCTGGTGAATTCTCTCACCATCCCATGCTTCTGACTATAGCCAGTGCTTGTATATATATATAAAAAAAAATCCTTAAGTAATAGCTTTGACCTTGCTGGGTTCACCATGGAACTGTTAGAGACTTATCTGTATTGGAGAGATGATAGTTACATAGAACACAGAGTCCTGGAAGAGAAGTTGGCTATGTAAACCTCCCCTACCCCTAAATTTTCTGGGCACAAATTGAGGCTCTTGCAATGGAGCATTTTTACTGTAGAAAATAATTCTTTATTTATAATAGAAAGGGATAGTTGATCATTTAAGAATGAATCATCCTAGTCATGATAAATTTATCCTGAAAATTTGGGGTACTCAATATTTATTCTGCAGACTATAGTTACTGTTCTTTATTAGGAAGAAATGAGTGAGGTTGTTTTGAAGAGTATTGTCTGATCCCATGGTTAATCCAAATAGCACTGTATTACTGTGTTTGACATAGTATTTAGTTTCATAACTCGGCTAAGTTGGCATAGGTATAGCCACTCTGTATTTGTAAGATAAATCTGAAGAGAAAATCACATCCAGTTACTGTTCTTCCTTGATGATCTGTGCTCTTCTCTTTGCATCCTTCTCTGGAATATGAACAATGCAAGCTCTGAGAGCAAGCAGCTACCCGAGTCTAGTGTGTGCTGACGAAAGGAAGGTAATGGAAATAAGAACCCTTGAATGCAGTAATTGGTGACCCAGCCTCCTACACTCCTGAACATTAATTGGCCAGATGTTCTCTACCCAACTGTAATGGGGGATAATGTAGGAGACTGAGTTTTCAACCTTCCCCAGGTGTGCACATTTGAGCAGAGAAAAGTGATTATGAGTGACATGATGACAGGTGCAATGCCCATGTTCCCCAGTGCCCTTGTGTATCTGGTATATATTTAGGATTTTTCCCCTGAGGCTCTTTAGAGATATGAAAATAGACAAGGAACAAAATGGGAAGACCCTCAAAATAGAAAAAATTCCTCCGGAAGTTGTGAATATTGTATTATGTGTATATTAATTGTATTGTTATTTAAGGTCATAGTTATGGCTGTCTGATTAGCTGCTGTTATAGTTTTATGCCAGACACTGTACTGAGCACTTCACATTTTGTGATTAACCTTCTCAACTTTAGAAGTGGGTTCTTATGTTATCTACTTTTTAGATGAGTCCACTGACTTTGAGGGAGTTGAGTCTATTTCTCACAGTTATAGGAAGGAGGAGATAGTTTAAACCCAGAGCTCATGTGCTTACCTTCTAAGCTATATAGTTTCGAAAATAGCAGGTTTGAGCACCACACGAAGGCACAATCACTATAAGGCCATGGCTGCATTATTTCATTTAACCATCCCATCCACCAAAAGGGGTGCAGATTGCTATCCCCATTATACAGAGGAGGATACAGATGCTACTAAGCTTAATTAACTTGCTAAAGGTCACATGCTACCGTAGGAACAGTTCTCAAATGTAGTTCTTTCTGACTCCAGTGTTCAGGTTTTAACTGCAATGATGCATACTACAGAGAGAATATGTCTTCTGGGTGTGAAAATATAGCATCATTACTTTGATTTAAGTCTGACTTCCTTTATTGTCCTTATCCACATGTTTACTTCACAGCAAACATAATTATCGTGCCATCTTCTCCTCCGCAGCATTTCCTTGGGCTTCAATTTTGAGTGGAGTCCAATGTGTCCCCCGATTATTCCATGTAGTTGCCCTCAAGGACTATTTAGGAAGAAAATGTTGTTCTTCTAATAAAACAGCACAGCTGTCTCAAAGAGCTTTTAATCCATCTTTTTAAAAGATGTGGACTTTCTAAAATAATGTCGCCCCCATTTGTCTTCTATGGAAGAAGATATTTCAAAACCAGGAACACCTATCATAATAAACCATTAAGATGACTCCAGCCTTTCAGTGTATTTTTAGAATTTCATATTTCACCAAATGTTGTTATATATAATTCATGGTAGTGGGATATGATGGGCTATGACAGTTATCTCATTTGTGAAGAGAGACCAAATAACTCATTGTCCCACATCCACAAATAAATTATTCTTGTCCCCGAGCATGAGATTCGGTTTTGTTTGTTTCCTCACCTTAATGGATTTCCTTTTCTACATTAATACTTTTGCAAAATACTATGACCCTTAATATCAATTTGGATTTTATGAAAGAAGAAAAATTCCTGGAAACGAGCCTCACTAATCTAAAAATGAAGCTTTAGGAAAACAGTCCATATTTCTAGAAGTAAAAGGAGATCTGGCTGATCATTATTTTTAGGTTTTCATTCAGTGTTTCTGTCACATATCAAACATGTGAAGAGAAAGCCTAAATTTTTCTTGCCCTTTGAGTAGATACCATCTGTTTCAGGTCCAGGGTTTCTGTTTTTCTTCCATCAATATCAGAAGGTTCTGTGTCTGATTCTAACATAATAGTACTATACTTGAGTCCACAATGTCAAAAATTAAATGTGGGGTCTTAATGATATATTTTAGACCATAGAACATTTAAATGTATACTGAACGTAAGTAAATGAAAGCTTTCTCTAATTAACTTCTTGTTATTGTGCTGAGACATGCCTAATTAAATTTTATATTTCCACTTTTTATTTTTGCAGTCATGCATATTTCTAATGCTTTCCCATTTTACCTGGTATAGATTTAAGTTGATGATGTTAGTTGATTAACCTCCATGAGAATAGATAATTCCTGTTTTTCCTTGTTTTCCCAATTAGGGGGACATTCATAAAAGCACTTGATCACTTATTCAAATTGAAATTAAATTAATTTTATGATGTCCAATAAACAGAAACAGTTCCATGTTGCCTACTTAGTTGTAAAAGTCATTTGTCAAAGACTAGTTGTGATACATTTATAGGGGATTCTGCCATGAGCCATTGTTATTTTTACTCTCAGAAAATTGTCCATGGGAAATAGTGTTATGGTGTATTTTTAAGCTTTTATCCTGAAAATGTCCAAGCATGCATTCGTAGACTGAACAACAGTATATATACATGTTTTTATCATAAATAGTCAATATATACTATGTAATATAAAGAGAGCACTTAAATTTGCATTTACTTATGCATTAGCTGGCATGAACTTACTTGATTGAGGCTTCTTGATATTTATGTATTTGTTTACTATATAAAATTAACCAGTTGTGGGCCTCCTCTGTTGGTGCAGCGGTTGAGAGCTGGGCTGCGAAGCTGCCCGCAGCCTCTGCAGAGCTGGTTCGAACCCCGGCCACTGTCAAGGGTCCCACATGATTTGCACACCTCTCCTGCCGCCTGTTGCTCCCCTCAGCAGTGTACTTTGGTCCTTCTGCCTGTTCTGTTCCCTGCTCTGGCTCTGGTGAATTCTCTCACCCTCCCGTGCTTCTGACTGTACCCAGTGCTTGTATAGATAGATAGATAGATAGATAGATAGATAGATAGATAGATAGATAGATAGATAGATAGATAGATAGATCTTAAAAAAAATAAAATTAACCAGTTGTGATAAATACATATATGTAGATAGATATGTAAGTCGATAGGTATATGTAGCACATGTGTGTATTCTGTTTGTGTGTGTGTGTGTGTGTGTGTGTGTGTGTGTGAGAGAGAGAGAGAGAGAGAGAGAGAAAGAGAGAAACACTCATTGCAGCAGGCATCACTGAATGTTTAGCCCTAACCTTTTATGAGAATAAAATATAGGCAAAAGGAAAAAAAATATCCAATTTAATAGCCCTATTAGCCTCAGTAATCACACCTCAACTGGACATATCTGATTATGAAACTTAATACTAATTCCAAAAGTTAAATTAACTGCTGGCCACTACTAAGGGTTCCCTGGAAATGGCTTCTTAGATTTCATTGCAGTTGACACTTGGTGAAAGATGGTGGGAGTGCTAGGAGCAGTAATATTTTTAGGAGCAACCAAGTTGCTACCTGCCTGACCATTTCGCATTAATTCTGGTTACTTCTCAGTAAACAGATGATTCAGACAAAGATCAAGTAGGTTTTCTTCAACAGAGTTTATAAAATTTTATTATTTACTTGGACTGCAGTAGCCAATGAATTTTATTCCTTCTGCCTTTAATAGTTGACATGAAGACTGAGAGGTTCAAAGCTGCAGAGGTGTAGCTAGATGAAAATAAAAAAAATAATCAAAGCACTTGCAGTAGGGTTGCAATGTCTGAGCATAGCAAGGAGGCCAGTATGGCTAGAGAGGAATGAATGAAAGGAAGAGTAATGGATATTCTATTGGGAAGTGGGGAGAGGAAGATGAAAAAGTTTAGGCCCAGGTAGGAAGTTTATTTTGAATGAGGTGCCCAGCCAACAGAAAGGTTAAACAAAGGGCATAGAATTACGTGAATTGCCGCTTTGCTGGATGATCAGAGACTCATGTGTTGAGAATAGACTGGCAGGCCTCAGGGTAAATGTCATTAGTTAATGGAAGCCGGAAGAAAGTTTGGAAAAAATTGAAATAATTTAGGGAAGCGTAATCACATATGGCTTAAATGATGTGTCGTGAAACTGGAGAACAATGTGATCCTGAGTTTGCATTTTTTAGGGGGAAGTGACATTATAGATATGGTATATGGTTAAAAGGTAAGGTAAGGCTGCCTACAAGGATATGACCTAAGCAGCTGGAATGAAGAAGACACTATTAACTGAGTGCTGATCTATTGCAACACAGCATGTTGTAAGGAAAAGATTTAGGGCTAGGTTTGGGCATGCAAAATTTGAGATGCCGTGGGACCTCCCTGGTGGCACAGGCGGTTGAGCACAGTGCTGTGAAGCTGTCTGCAGCCTCTGCAGTGCCAGTTCAATCCCCGCTGGCCTCCGAGCAACCCACATGGTGAGCAGACCTCTCCTGTCTCGCCCGCTGCTCCCCTCAGCAGTGTATTTCATCAGTCTGCCTGTTCTGTTCCCCGCTCTGTCTCTGGTGAATCCTCTCACCCTCCCGCACATCTGAACCTGTACCCTGGTTCTTGTATAAATAAAATAAATCTTAAGAAAAAAATTGAGATGCCTATTAAACATCCTACCTGGGAAATTAGGTTGGCGATTGGATATCTCCAAGTCTTCTGGGGTTCCTTGGAGAGTTCAGGTGTGTGGATATAAACATGCAATCATTACTTTAATGATTGTATCAAAGCCATGGAGCTGGATAAAATCTCCCTGGAGGTTAGTGGTAGATGCTTGGTTCATAGTTGAGATATTTACATTATCTATATATGAACAAATAGATGCATGCAACAGCGATGAGATAGGGAAAAACAGTATCTCTAGCATCAGAGTCACTATGTATGTCTTAATTTTTGCATAGGTCATGATTCTTTAGCTAGCATCAACAAAAAGCCTTTGGTAATTTTAAATAACTATAACAAAAGAATTTTTTTTAAAAAGTACTGGGGCACTCACAGATTTTTTTTTTTTTTTTGAGAGCTCAAGAACCAGGCTTGAATGCTGCATACTCAGAAATAAGGCCTATAATTACACAGTCATTAAAAATAATTATAAATATGTCAGTGTTAGCAACAGAATAAGAATGATAATGATAAAAATGATATTTGAAATTAAAGAAAAGGGGATCATTTTTAATGAATGCCTACCATGTGATGGAACATAAGTTCATTTAATCGTCACACCAATATTGTGAAATTCATATTCTTATTCTCACTTTATGGATGAAGAAACTGTGGACTGAAAATATTAAGTATTTCTCCTAAGTCACAAAAATGATAGGCACCAGAGTTTGGATTCCAGTCTGAGTATCTCAGTCCCAAACCCAAACCTATCTCATTTTACCAGACTGCCTTTCCAGAGTAAAAGAATAAGTGCAACCATTCAGTAAAAGCCTCAAATTCTTTTCAGAACACTGTGAGGTAGGATGGGGTGATGGATTATTTTTGTTTAATTAAAAGGGAAGCTGGACTAAATGACCTGGTCTGACTCAACAATTTCTTAAAGAAGATGTGGGCTTTTATTCACAGTATGTGCGTGTATGTGTATCATACTTAAGTCCTAACTGTGATAACATTTTCCTGGACTATCATGTAATTCTAATATTCTGTATCCTAATAAGTTTCACTTGGTTTTTATTTTTTCTAATTAAAAGTTGTTTTTCTTATTTTTTTATTGAGGTAATAGTGTTTTACAACACAGTAAAACAGTAAAAGCTCACATATCCTTAAATGCATGGCAGCACACCACACTCCCAACAAATGCACCTACAGTCATCTAATATTGTGGTAATAAACTCCCTCTTCCTTTTGTTCTCCTGTCTTCCCCTTCTGATAACCTCAGTTATGCTGTCAGATTTCTAGGGTTTGTTTGGCTTTAATTTTGTCTCTCCTTTGTTTTCCTTATTTTTTTTAACTTTTTTTTTTTTTTTTCAATTGCATTTTCCTATCGAAACATCTCTTGCTTAGGAATAAGAGGCCCCTCCCATTCCTCAGGTTCTATCATTCTGATGTGGAGAATCAATCTCTCTTGTCAATAAAATATTTCTCTGCCTGCTTTTGTCATTTATTTTCATATTGGATTGTCTTTCGCTTTATTTCTCTGGTCCCTTTCCTTTTGAATCTTTAAAAAATTTATTTCTCCCAACTGAATCATTTCAGTTCAGTGAAATGAGATTTTGCTTGCTTTTTCTCCTTCAACATGTTATGTTTATCATGAGATTAACATCTTTATTTTTTGGCTTTGAGGTCTCTTGAATATTTTCTCTCAGTCATTTTTATTTTCCTTCTTCTGTGGTTCTGTGTTGTTAAAAGTTCTTCATGGCCTATTCTCCACCTATGTTTCAGTTTTCCTACATCAGCTTCTTGGGAGGTTTTATTCTTCAATTTTTTTTTTTTTTACATGATGATATCAGAAATCTTTGCTACCAGGTACAGCCAAAGAATTATAAGTCCTCTGCTCTGTTCCGCTTTTTGCACATGTTTATAGTAAGTGGGCAACATCGGAAGAAGTTCCATTCTTATATGAGGCTTGTCCAGAATTGTGTTTATTAAAAAAAAAAAGTGCTTCAACCTAAAAGAAACTGTATTGAAATAAGACTTTTTTATAATATATAATATATATATATTATAATATATAATATATATATTTTATATATATATTATATATAATATATAATATATATATATTCACATGGTCTTGGCAACCCACAACAAATATTTTTCTGACTTATTGAGTTATTTTTGAGTTTGATTAATATTTTAAAAATATATAACAACTGCAGACAACATACATTTCACAGTGTATATATTTACTGAGCAGTATTGCTAAAATTGGGTTACCATTTGGTGTGGTGGATAGAGTTCAGTATTGAAGTAGGATTTGAATTTGAATCCTGGTTTTATCTCCTTTCAGGGCATGGCTTTTGGGCAGATTAATTTTTCTCAGCCTCAACTTTCTCTTTTTTAAAAATTTAGATAGTTGTAACTGCTCTATGGGGTAGTTGTATGGGCTAACGTATTGTAGGTAATCAATGGTATGTGGTCATTGATATTATTATTGCCTTAGCAAAAAAAAATAAAATGGATAAATATTTTGGATCTTCAATTCAGGAAAATCTGAACAAGTCCATTAAAATAAAGGAGAACTAAGAGCCCACATTAGAAATTGAATGAACCAGGAGTTTTTTTTTTTTTTAACATATATTTGTATTTATTTATGCATATAAGAACTGGGTTGTAGACCTAAGGTCTGGGGGTGGTGGTGAGAAGATTCACCAGAGACAGTGGGGAGCAGAACAGGCAGATCTACTGAAATACACTGCTGAGGGGAGCAGCAGGTGAGACAGGGGAGGTCTGCTGTGCCATGTGGGTCAGCTCCCTGGCCAGGAATCTAACTCATGAACTCATGCTGCAGTGGCTGGTGATAGCTTGATAGCACTGAGACTTTAATCACTGCACCACCAGGGAGCCTCCTGAATGAGGAGCTTTATGTAACCTTGTAGAGTTTTCAGTAATGAAGTTACAGTGTTTTAGTCTTCATCAGAGTCCTCTACTGATGGTATCCTCAATAATTTCTTAGTCACTAGTAGGACACAAATAAGGCTTCTATTTTCATAAGTAAAGTCTCTATTAAAAAAAAAAGAGAATTAAATTCTGATTCTGAAAGTGTTTGCCCTTCTAATCAAATCCATGTACATCCAAAATCTTTATCACCTGGTCTACCTTCCTCTGCAGAGTTATTATATTGGATGAGCAAAATCTGATATATCTTCTCAACTCAACTTAGAAGCTAGTCAGGGCATCTCAATTATGACCGACTACTCATCTACCAAAGAAATTCTGTCAGTCTATATAGTAGCGTGGAAAGTAGTTGAAGTCATTCTTGAGCTACCAGTCCTATTTCTGACCTTCTGTTCCAACCCTCTTGATTTCTTCTTTTGCCCATTAAGGGACAATCTCACATGTGCTTATGATTTGACTTCATTTACTTTAGTACCAGTAAAACTCTGATAAATGTTTTCACAAAAGTATCTGATCTAGTGAGCAAAATCAGAAATAAACCTGTTAACATGTATGAAAATCAGAGCTGCTTACTATTCACATAGAATAACACAATCCAGAAGTTGTGCAGAAACATACATTACCTCCCCTTATACTCACTACTAGGCATCCACAGAACACTTCTTTTAAAGATGCAATGTTCTGGAATTCCACACATATCTACACAGACTTTCTTTTTATTCCTTCCTTAGTTTTGCTTTGTGCTTCTAAAATTCTGTCAAAGAATTCATCGCTTGGAGTTATATATATTACCATTACCTAAGGTGCATCTTCTCTCCTATGTTATAGATTGAGAGATATAAATGATTCTTATCTGTGGGTTTTTTTTTTTTTTTGCCTTAGAGGTTACCTTAAAATCTAAGACTGATTAATTTAGAACTCCACGGTTCCATTTAGTGTTAGGAATTTACTTATTATAAATTTCAAATGACTTAATATTTTACCCAATTCTTCGATCTCATCTCTTAGCTTTGCACAGACCCTCAAGAACATGGTGTTGGTCCTACCCATTTTTCCTTATTATAGACTGTGCTTCTGCTTTGGAAATTTGGACCAACCCCCTTTATCTGCAATGTAAAGTAATCCAGCCTGTTTAATATATTTTCCATCCACAGCTGTAAACAGAGTTCCCTTACTTTGAATGTAACACTTGAGCTCCAGCATGTTTTTATCACTTAACCATGCTCACTATAGAAAAATCAGCAACATAGAGGACCAAAAAAGAAAGGGAGAAAAAGAAGCTATTGTCTCACTTTAAAGATAAATAACAGTTACTAATACCCAATGAGAGGCCTTTCTTGATTTTTTTCTCTTTCTTATACATTACTATCCTCATAATTAAAAGGAGAAAGGTAGAAATGTTATTATTTTATTATGTGGAAAATATTAAGAGTTTACAACCTTTTTATTCAGTTATCTTCATAACTACCATAGTAGTAGCGTATGTTTACCTTAATTTGTTCGAAAAGAAACTCCAGCTAAGAAATGTTAGATCAGTTTCCCAAGTTCACAAACTACAAAGATAGAAAGCAGATTTAAACCCATGTTTGCTTTCATGCAGCATCCTGAATCTTCACTAAAACACCATGCCACCTGTATGTAAATAAATGCTCGATACACATTTATATGTGAAGAAAAAAGCAATGGAAAGTTTAAGAATGGAAAAATGAAATTTCTAAGACAAAAAGTCAAACTCTGTATTACAGAGACTTAATCATTATCTGAAAGGAGCAGATTCACTCGTAGAATATAAGGATAGTTATGGTTCACAGCTGTATGATTCTTACCACCTGGCAGATAATGCGCTGAGTGTCACATACGTGAACTCATTTCACCTTCACAATAACTCCATGAGAGAAGTACAGTTGCCATCATTTTGTATTTGTGCAAACTGAGGAAAGAATGAGTTAGGTTACCAACCCCAATAGGGATGCCTCAACCTGCAAGAGATCACTGCACCATCACCACATGGAGGTTTATATAATATATAAGTAATTCCACATATTGTATCATGTTGTAATTTATATGTAATTATATGTGTAAGTATATTTATATATTTAACTTCTACTTCCTAACCTTCTGTTTTTATACATTTTTCTTAATTACTTACTTTAGCCATAACATGACATTTAATATTTAATCAGCTGCTCAAAAATGGGGGATGATTCTTGAACTAGTTTTATTTGCAGAAGCAAGGCACTAACTTTAATTAACTTTAACTAGGACTGCTTATAGCTCCATGTAAGAAGAGACACAAAAAGGCCCATTAACTCTGAACATCATTTCCATGTTTTTGCCTCTGTATGCCCTCAAGATAGTACTTTTCCCCTGCTGTTCTTTGATTTTTGCCTCTTTTTCCATTTTTTAAAATGTATTAACAAAGGGTATTAGTCTAAAATTAGTCATGTATCCACTGCAGTGTTTTAGTTCATCTAAACACATTATTTCTAAGAAATGGTGGAGAATTTTGAGGGGAAATATATTTTAAAGGTTGAAAAGCTGTTTAATTTTTAAAAAAAATTCCTATATCCATTTAATGGGTCAGTTATTTTGTCTTGAATCTTTTCTGAGTGTTATATGAGTATGTATATTTTAAAGATATTCTTCACCAACTCTAACTCTAAAGCAACTGTCTTAAACATGTTAATGGCAAAATCTTATTCTCACCGGAATATACTTTTGCCTGCCTGTGGTTTGATAACATTGAAAGAAAACTGCTATCTTTCAGATATTTAATGTATAATTGTAAAAACCTGCTACACGATTGCACATGCAAACATTTTCTGAAAAGTAGCATTTAAAATTACGTTTTATTCTTTTCACAACTCTAGACTTTGAAGGAATGCTTCAATGACAGCTGAAGCGAGACATTTCCCAGCCACCTCCCTCTTTGTATTCTGTGCCAGGCACAAGGACTCCTTTCCTCTTGAAAGTTTTATCATGTGCAGGGCTATTAACATTATGAGGATAGGCTGAAGCATGAATAAATCCTGAGACTTACTGATGATGTCATTACATTGGTCAATAAAATACATAGAGGGAAGGGCTTCCCACACGACCAGGCTCCGCTAACTAAATCAGGATACACGAGCAATTAACTCTTTAATTAAGATGAATGGGTGACATTAGCCCTTCTTAAACTCTGCTCGTCAGCATTTACAAATAGAAAAAGACTGATGCCTCCTTCCCAAGAAATGTAGCTTTTATTTCCCCCCAGATATTGACACAGTCTCATTCTCCCTACCTTGCAAACAAATTCACCAGAGCAAAGGGCTGGTCAGAGATATTTGGACAGTCATATATCTTACTACTAAAAGACCATATATTGTATATATTATGTTTTCTATGAAGCCAACTACCATTATTACTATTGAACACAACTGCTTTGCCTTTCCCCCCTTTGCACACACGATTTATATCAGAATATCAGATGAATGTTACACAGCATGGACACAGTATCTGTCCATTTGTTCTTCCAGCAGATATTCATTGCTGCTGGCTGTTTCCCCAGTAAAGTAAGTCAGGACTGGAAGTCTACACAGATATGTCTTCTGGTTCTGCTTGTCCCTCGTTAGCTGTACACCCCTAGGTAAGAGTATCTCTGAAACTCAGTTCCCTCGTCTATAAAATTTGGTTAGTGCAAATTTGTAGCGGTTGACCTCTTACTTCTTTCAGTAATATTTAGCACAGTAAATAGGATTGAACAGGTTAGATGGAAATCTTTGAACTGCAGAGTTAGTAACAAGTCCATCTTTTCATATACAGTATATTCTATTTTAGTTGATTCATTTTTTTTTCTGGTTTAACTGGAGTTAGTACATATTTATTGAGTTAAAATAAATTGAAATATAGAAAAACGATTTTTGTTAGATATAATAGAATTTTTTAAAGACTTATTTATGCAAGAGCTGGGGTACAGGCCAGAGGTATGGGGAGGTGAGAGGATTCACCAGAGACAGAGCGGGGAGCAGAACAGGCAGATGGACCAAAAAACACTTCTGAGGGGAACAGTGGGTGATACAGAAGAGGTCTGCCATGCCATGTGGGTAACCGGCGCTGCAGAGGCTGCGGACAGCTTCACAGTGCTGCTCTCAACCCACTGAACCACCAGGGAGGCCCGATAATAGATTTTGATCTTTTCACTTCTTTGTTGTCTCACATTCCCTGGATTTTTTTTTTTTTTCATTTTGAGCTATCTCCTCTAATAACAATACTGACAGCAATAATAATGTTGACCAGATTAGCTTTTATTAAGTGCTATAATTGTATTGTGCAATTTTTGTTGTGTATTTTACATAATAGACTAAATTGGATTGAACCTATCCCTTATATAAGCCCAATGGAAACTTATAGATGATTTTATTTTCTATAGGGTGAATTCATATTATTGATTTAAATTACCTAGAATAGATACTAGAACACAGGAAAACATTCTGTAAATACTGGTGGAAGGAATTATTTGAACAGAATATAAGTTTTCAAATAAGGCAATTTTTTGAGAATATGTACTGAGTGCTCTCCATGAGGTAGACTCTTTTTTAAGTGAATGAAATAAATATTTTTTTTAAAGCCCAAAACCTTTCTATATAATGGACTCTTTACCAAGTGAAAGACAAACATATTAAAAAGCACTCAAACACAGTGCTCCACCTTCTGAGAGCACACAGTTTAGTGGAGACAACAGATGTTCAAATGATTCCACAGTTACATTACAGAATGCTGTCGAAGGTTTGCAATAGCAAAGGTTAAGTTTTCCAGGGCTGGGAGAAAACACGGGGAAAGTTGTGTTACTGGTACATTTAACTGATTTAGTAAACTTCCCCAGGTTAGCAGCAAGGGATCTCACAAACCAAAGGCACACAAAAAATGGAAGAGTACCCAGTGAGCTTTTTGGTAGGAACTGGCAGAATTAACACATAGTAAGAACTGGCAGAATCTGAGAAGAGAAAGATGATTTGAAGTCCCATTAGAAGTGACATATGGGCCTCCCCGTTGGCGCAGTTGTTGAGCACTGGGTTGCGAAGCAGCCCGCAGCCTCTGAGGCGCCGGTTTGATCCCCGCCTGCTCCCTGGCCACCAGAGGAGGGTCCCACATGACACACAGACCTCTCCTGCTGCCTGCTGCTCCCCTCAGCAGTGTACTTCAGTCCTTCTGCCTGCTCTGCTCCCCACTCTTGCTCTGGTGAATTCTCTCACCCTCCCACGCTTCTGATTGTACCCAGTGCTTGAATAAATAAATAAATAAATAAATAAATAAATAAATAAATAAATAAATAAGTAAGTAAATCTTTTTTTTTTTTTTTTTAAGTATAAGCCCTCATACCTTTAAAAAAAAAAAAAGATGTGACATATTTTTGTCTTATAGAGAATTTGGCCTGTCTTTTGAACAATGAGAAGTGATTAGAAGTTTTTAGTAAAGGCATAAAAAAATCAGATTTGAATGTTACATACAGTAATTGTGGCCTCAAAATGGTGAATGGTTTGAGAAAGCCAGACTCGAGTTGCAGGCCATTTCAATAATACCAGGTAATGATATTGAGGATTAGATGTAAGGGAAAGAAGGGGTTCAAAACCTTTTCTATGCCAGATTCCAAAGGCTTGTTAAAGGTAAGAATGAAAGGGAAACATCTAAGACAGCTCCAAAAATGCTAAGAAGGTAAATGCTCTTATTACTGAATACTAAAACTATGTGGACTTAATTTAATCATTTTTGTTGGTTTCAGAGGTACTTTCAGGATTTAGTAATATTCCCTGTCAGTTATTTGAGCTGCAGTTTATTGTAATGTTGTAGAAAATACCCTCAACAGGGAGTAAGTAAAACTATTTTATATATTGCCTCTACAAGTAATACACAGGATTCTTAACTCTGAAGAGACCAAAGACATGTGAGGATATAATCTATGAACAATCTTCTTTGCTTGTGGAGAAATCACTAACCTTCCTTATGTCTTATTCTTCCTTATAGTCTGATATCTGTGAGAAAATTAGCAATTAAGCACAGGTGTGTTTTCAAAAGCAGTCATAGTAAATATTATGTGGGAAAAATCTTGAAATAATCCCAAATATTCCAGAAAATATAAAAGTTAGGAAGCTAATGGTATTGGGGAGCATAAAGCAATATATGTATTTTCTGACCCCCATCACCCAAAAAATGGTTGGGGATACCACCTGACTATTTGAAACTACTCTTTTCCAAATCTTCTCACAAGAGAAAAGTAAATGAAGTGTCAGAATAAGCAAAATTATAAATTGTCTAGTCTCTATTATAGTGATATAGAACTAAGTCATCATTAAGTTTCTAATGATTTATTATGATTTACATTTTGACCATACATTTGTATGCAGACCAATTATCAGCCTTTTGGGTTATGGGAAGATCAGTGATGTTTAACCAAGAGTTTTGCTCTTCAGGAGATATTTGGCAGTTTGGGGTTTTCATGACTGGGGATTGTTGCTGGCATCCTGTAAGTAGAGACCAGGATGCTGCAAAAACCTTACAATGCACAGGAAAGCCCCTCTACACCATCACTACCACCATCACCATCAAGTGATCTATCACAAATGCTGGAGTTGAGAAATTCTAACATAAACCATGTATGGAACATCTTAGGAGTATTGGAGAGTTGTCATAAATAAGAGAATAGTTTAATATCTTAAATTAAAACATAAAACCATGTGGGGAGATTCACAAATGAAATATATGAGATGCTCAAATGGATGATGGGCATATAAAGGCTATGTCACTTTATCTTATCTATCAGTGGGAGTATTTTTCCTGCTTCTAAGACTAGTTCTTGAAGTCAATGGTAATGCCATTTAGCATTTTTTCTGGGAAAATATCTTTAAAAAAATGCAAGGTGAAGTTGCAGTATCTTGGAAATGGGACACAAAAGAGGTTGGCATCATTTTTTGTTGGTGAGCCATCCCCTTTAGTCTGGTGCACTCACATCTATCTGCACAGGAAAGCAAACTTGACTTCAGATCCAAAGACACAAACTTGTATATATAAGGCAAAGCTGATACTCAGTCCCAGGGTGGATCACTTCCCTATCAGTTGGAAAAGAGCTGTTGCCTCAAGCTCCCCAACCTGTCCTGGGTGTCCTGGATTATTTTCAAGGATCCATCTCACCACTAGGCACACAAAAGGGTGACCCTGGACCTTAGCAGGGAGCACAAGAACTCTTCTCCTAGATGTACAACTATTATTATTATAGCATCTGCAATAATTAAGACTGGCGTTAAGTACCCAAACCACACTCTCTTTTAAATGTTTGTGTGTCCTGATAAAGTCAGTAGGTGAAGCCATCCACATGTAAGTCGCTAGAGTGTGAATGACATTGAACCTTAATGAAGAGTGAATGCCAGGGAGTGATGGGGATGGTGGGGTCTTGGATAGCACATGTCTCTATAAATGTGAGCAGCCACTACCCAGCTCCAACAGATGGTCGCCATGTGGGAATGCAGGTCCAGAGTTGCCAGCTTTTTCAAGAGAAGCAGTGAAATCTAATGATTTTTAAACATTGACAATTAATTCAAATGTAAAACACTATTCAATCCCTACTGTAGCCTATATAATTCCTTCTGGGGATAACCTGTGGACCAGCAGTTTGCAAAACTCTGTATTAAAAGGATGGTGAGAGGAATGCCTTGATTCTCAGTACTAACATGAAATAGTTTCTCGACTCTAAGCCTCCTTTTCCTGACACTGAAAATATTTTTTTCTGAAAAAATCATTCTACATGAATTTAAACTGCAATTAGTATTTGAGATGACAGTGGGCTTACCTCTTACAGAATCAGTCAATTGACACTTTTGGTTCTGCCTTTTAAGGCATCAAGCTCCTCTCCATGTGACCAAGGAAAGTGGCCCCAAGCATTCACATGTGGAGTTTGCAGGAACATATCCCATATAGATGGCTTAAATAAGAGCTACGTGTTATGCTCAGGTAGGTGTGAAATTCAGGGACTGTATTTATGATTTTACCTAAGGAAATGCTTCAACTGAAAAAACAGATGCTAAATACTATTTTCTGAGTAGCTGTCACTAATGAAAATGCTTCATGAAGCAATTTAAAATATACCCAACTACAGGCAAGAGGAACAGTTCACTGTTCAAGTCTGGACATCAAGTTCCAATTCTCTTTCCAAGTAACTGATCACCTGAAGTTCTTCCTTATTTGACTTTTCATCAAAACCTCCATCAATTTTTCCAATATTGAGAGGCATTTTAATCACTAAAGAAAGTATTGTACCATACCAAATCTTATATCCTTTAATCCCAGAGTAATAACTTATATAAGGACAGATTGGAGACAACCGTTCCAGTGAAAACACTGACAGAGAAGAGCATCCACTTCTCAGATTGGGTCAAGTTGTAAAAGTCTCTGTTCTAAAGCTGATCCTGTGAGGGGCCAAGCGAGTTCTCTGGAAGTTCATCAAGTGCTTGGGGTTTAAGAATGACCATTCTTGTTACCAGCTCTGAAAACCCTCTCTCAAAAGGCATAAAATGAATAGATGGGGTTTGAATGTGCAAGGACCACTCAGTTCTCAGCAGCAAACTGAATAGTGGATGGCTACTTCTGGAATGTTTGTGAGAAGTAATCTTCTGCTCTTCCCTATTATAGCAGAGGAAATTGAGGCCTGGAAAGGTGAGGTGACAGAGCTCCCAAAGTCACAGAGCAAGTTTTCTGATTGTTTTTGTTTATTATATTTCCCTGTGCTGCTCTTCCTGCACCATATTTCTTGTGGCCATTTCACATGAGGGGAGTGAGAATATATGAAAAGAAACCCACAGGGGGCAGGGGAGCACATGTGCATGGATGTGTGTTGGTGATTCTGTTCATGTTCAAGGAGGAGGAAGTTGTACCAAAGAAGTAATATGAGCTTTGTGTGTTCTAATAATTCTCCACTCTTTCTCACCCTGAATAAGTCAAGAGCTGTTAATACTCACAATAACCTATATTGGTTCCTAGGAACTGAAGGCTTTCAGTACAAAGGAAGGAGCTTTTACAGAGGGCCTATTCTGTACTTTCTTTTAACATGTTATTTAATTGTAGCTGCACAAAAACCTGAGTCTAGGAGTCAGAAAAGGAAAGTAGTTTTCACAAAGCCATACCTGATGGGAGGGGGTGGGAATCCTAATGTTACCGCAATTAAATAAATAAATGTCTAAAAAAAGTTAAGTCATGCTGTCGATCACCGGCAAAGCTGGCAGCATGATGTGGTACCTAGTACTTGGGTTTGAACCCCAGGTTTCAGCACAACCGAAACAGAAGCCCTTAAACTGCTTACTTGAATCTTGAAGTGTAATTTCCTTCATCAGCAAAACAAGAGTAGTAGTTTTCACATCATTTGTCAAATGGGAATACAAACTCATAATAGTAACTTTTAAGGCTACTTGAAAGGTTCAGTGAAATAATCCATGTAAAGCACACAGTTGTGTTCCCTGAACATAGTAAGTGTTCAGGGAATACCAGGGTCCCAGTCTATATGAATTTCTCACTATAACACACATTTACCCTCTATCCCTCATCACACCACCTTGGATGTCATACTGATATGTTAGCATTTGATAATGAAGATTTCCATATTTTAAGGATCTGCAGGCATTTTAGCAATAGTTTGTCTTCGTAATGGACTTCTAATGAAGAAGTGTTAACAAACGCTCAGTGGAAAATTAGACTGTATGATTGATCCCAGAATACCTGAATACCCCTTAACCCTTTAACAAATCATAGACACCTTGACCACTTTCCTAATGTGATGCATGCATATTAAGTCTTTTGTTTATTGATTGGCCAAATATATGCAGGGCGAGTGTATGCTACTTCATCCTTGGCTCTTCCGAGGAAGAATGTTGCCATGGTAACAAAGGCATCCTTTGACTCCTATTTCTACGCAGAGTTATAGAAATGCTTCTTAAAAAATACTTACGACAATATTTAATGTCGAATCTAAAGTAATTTTTCTCATTGTTTGGGGAGCAAAATTGATTTTCTCTGGGCAAAGTTTGTTTGGCTGCCCAGATGTACTGTTTATAGTAATGTGTTCCACCAAATTTCTTTAAAAGCCAGTTAAATGTATTTTGTCTTAACTTCTAATCTAATTTCCTCATTTGGAAGTGCCTCTTGCTGCACTGTGCCTGTTTTGATTTGGAAATAGTGCACATTCCATCTTTGCTATGTCAGGGTAAGGTGGAGGGGGACAGAATGAATCATTTCATTTCTTATATCAGAGAGCAGTGTGGGTAGTGAGGGAGGGAGAGTGTGTGCTTGGGTATGTCTAGAGGTTGGTGGCTTATTCTAAAGCCAAGATTTTTCAGGTGGCAGCCGGTGCCTGGTTTATGATTCCAGAGGTTCAAAACCCGTTCTTTCCCAAGAGACATCTGTCTTAAATTTTTTAATCAAAATTAAAATTAACTTATGTTGTTCTCGTTACAAGAACAAAGCATGATCATTTCAAAAGATTCAGAAAATGTCTATAAACAAAAGAAAGATGACCCTAATTTATTTTTCTAGAGATAACCATTGTTACTGTCTGGATGTAACCTTGAGTTTTATGTGTTTTCACATATATTGTATTTCACAAAACAAGACGACACCTATTTGCTATTTGGTAGCCTGTTCTTTTTATTTAGCCGTGTACTTCAAAAGCATGAAATTAATGGATGTAAAGTACTAAGATAATGGTAAATTTAATTAATAATACTTATTTGTTCGATATTTGGGTATATCTAGCTTTTTCCCCATATTGGAGCAGAATTGTAACAAATTCCTTCATATGTTAAACTTTGTATGTACTGGTTACATGCATTTAAATGAAAAAAAAAAAAAAAAGGTAGATTCTTGTCTCACTGGGATGGAATTGAAAATATAGAAGTGTGGGTGCGACTGAAGCTGCTCTTCAGTGTGTCTACTTCTCCCCTCATGGGACAATGTCCAGACCTCTCCTCCATCCCCTTTGTGTGTCCTTTTGGCAGTCATTGCAGTGAACTTGATAGCAGCTCTTTCTCTGTGGCTTTGAGCCATTTAAATGCTGAATGCTAGCTTGTAGTTTCCTAGGATTTGGGGTGGGATTTTAGTTTCTTTCATGTGCAGTCCAGTGCCACTTGATGATGTTTGGGTTGACAGCATATGTTATATATACAGCAGTCCCTCAGTATAGCTTCGGTCTGTAATAGGTTGTGTCATCTGAAATTATGCAGGTTCCCACAATGATGGGATTGGCTAAGGTTACTTCTCATGATGTATCTCCTTATTAAGTCATTCACAGCTATCTTCCACAAACATTTATTGAGAATCAGTTAGACCCTAGTTCTTTGTATAGTTCATGAATTATACCACCTACTTATACCTTCCCCCAGCTCACCATCCATATAATTGTGTGAGTTACAGGATGTTGTAAAACAACATGGCTTTTACTTCTGATAATCACAGGGCTGAGGCCCCTGTCTCCTACTTAACACTTACTTTTCTTATTGCTAAAGTGGTAAAACAATACATTTCTTAAGGGTTTTTTTGAGGATTCAGTGACAGTGTATGGAAAACGCTAGGTGTAATATCTGGCATACAATAAGGTAACAACAAAGGTGGGGCATATGGCAACTGGAAAGCGTGGAGAAGGAAGGTACTCATCTTCCCTAGGAGTATCAGGAAGGCATCCAGCTTCCAGTTCTGTGCTTAATAGACTAAGCACAGAACGCACAGAACTGCAAGCTTAAAACTCCATGTCTAACTGCCCGCTCTCTATGACTCACTGCCTGACCTTGGGTTAACCACTTAATCCCTTTCTGCCTTGGTTTTCCTCTCTATAATATGAGCATAATAACTCTTACCCACCTCACTAGGGCAAGGATGATTAATCAGTATTTATAAAGCTCAATAAATTTTTTGAGTATAAAGTATGGTGAGATTGGAAATTATTATTACTATTAGCTGCTTTCTTAATATCTAAACCAGCATGCCAAAAACTGCTGAATAGAGTACCATAGAGTTATACACTCAACCTATATCATTGTTATGAATCTTAGTTCCGGGGCCTCCCTGGTGGCACAAGAGGTTAAGCACTGCACTATGGAGCAATCCACAGCCTCTAAAGCACAAGTTCTATCCCCAGCCAGCCAGGGAGAGACCCACATGGTGCAGCAAACCTCTTCTGTCTTGCCCACTGCTACCCTCAGTAGTGTATTTCAGTCAGTCTGCCTGTTCTGTTTCCCACTCTGTCTCTGGTGGATGCTCTGACCCCTCACATCTCTGGCCTGTACCCCAACTCTTATATGCATACATGAATAAATCTTTAAAAAAAAAAACAAATAATCTTAGTTCCTTCAGCCCTGTCTCTGCTGATAACAATTTTTCTACTGCTATAATGCTCACTCTTCAATAAGGAACAATCAATTTCCTACTTGTACACAAGAGCTCATAGCCACCCATACCCATAGCAATGTTTATTCCATTAACAAATATTTATTGAACAGTTGAAAGATTCTGTATGGGATACTGGAGATAGAGGACCTCTAATAATCAATTTTGCACCTACCTTTAAGGTGTATAGTAGCTGGAAACCCATACTGGTAACTGGCAATCCTATTACAACCCAAGTAACCTGAAGATACACAAGGTGGTAGAGGAACACCTGCACCTCTGCGGTCAACACAGTCTCCTTGCTAGAAGTGATATCTAAATGAAAATTGAGTGTGTGACAACCTTATTGCCAGGGAAACATATGCAAAAGCAAAGATAAAAAGGGAAGAGTTTTCTACAAAGAATAAGAATTATTATCAAAGCCCACAATGAGAGCAAACACGATCTGTTAACGAAACTGAAAGACATTTCATAGACTTGAAGCTGAAGAAAGGGGAAATGTCATATGAATGAATTCTGTGGTCACAATCTAATTCTGCCATTTGATCAGGCTCAGCCTCATAACCTGCCATTGCTATCTTTCATTTTAGGTACCTAAACAGCTTGGGATCCTGGCTTCTCTCTGGCGTAGACAGCTGAAAGGACTTCTTCCTCAGCTCTTGGACTTCAGTCTCCCAGGACTCCAACATCTTGTGAGTTTCTTAGAATTGATATTAATAAGTGTTCTCCCCCCCCCACAAATACTTCTTCTTATCCAGTCCCCTATCTGACTTCCTTATAGTTATCTGTAGTCTGTTCTTTATGGTAGCTATCGATTTGAGGGATGTTATTGTTGTAAATCAGGAGCCCAATTTTTAAAATGAGAAACACTGTACATATAAAATGAAAGGACTAGAAAAGAAAGAGATATATCTGTGAAGAATTAAGTTGAATGTCACGGTGGTACTCCTATGCATAACTATGAAAAGAGTGCATGATTTAGGTTCCTTCTGTGCAGTGCACATTGTTTATTACTTTTGAAAGCATGCAACAGAAAGTCCTTGAAAATAGCACAGTAAGTATATATATCTAAACCTAAATGACATAATACAGCCTTAGACAGTAGGTGAGAATTATATTGTAAGAACTAGACCCCCAACAAGAAAAAAGAAACTTTTCAATAATAAAAACATGGTATAAAACTGTAATCAACATCAGAGTTAATCACCTCATTTGGTAACTGACAGTTCAATGAAGTTTCAGTTTTAAAATCATGGGCAAAGCAGTCTGCCAAGTTTTATTTGTCATCTGATATAAGTTGAGCTATAGTCCGAGATGGTAGAAAACCTTTCTTGTTGGGTTTTACTTCTTTAATCTCAAATGAAAACTGGCACTCCATCTGGATAATGTCCAACGTGACACATTTTGGGAGCCATCAACTACCTAGCCTTACAAATCAAGAACACTGATTAAATAATCAAGATTTCTGAAAAGCCTTGAGGGAGCTATACGTTTTTTGCATCAGTAATTGCCATTCTGTTTGGAGCTCAAGATATTTTAGCGCTTTGGATAAAAACTTGTTGACATACTGGTACCAACTGTCTTATTTTTGGGTTAGCTGTAATTTGACATTCTTAGAAGTAATATGATAGACATCATGGGATTTTAAAAATGTCTCAACTAATGATTTTTGTCACTAAGAAAATGAAACAAGGTAAGTATTTGGTTATTATTTTTGAGGAAGAGAATAAACGTAATAGTATTTTGACAAGCATTCATCTAAATAAAAGCTCTTATTGTCCTTCCTCACAGTTTGTAATGTAATACAATATCTACATAATTATTATCCCTCCATACATAAATTGAATAGTCAATTTTCCCTATAATAAATAGAAATGTAAAGGTAGAAAATTCTGTCTGTAGCACATGGTCAAACATACCTCTATGGTGATTTAAAATAACCACTGCTCAAATTTGCAAGACATTCATTAGAATAATAACTGATTTCCCAGAATTGCATGCATGAAGGAACAATTCTTTCATTAGAGATGTCAAAATTAGTCTAGAAAATATCAATGAACATTATTAATGTTATGTTCAGCTTTGGCCCTAGGCAAAATTGTCAATTTGGTGAAGTTATTCTTTGCCATTTCTCAACATCCCTTTGAAGGATTTTATTTATGTTGATATTTAATCACTTATTCATTCAACAATTTTTTGTTGAGAGCTAACTAGCTAACAGGTATAATTTCATACTAGTGATATAGCAGTGAAAAAGATGTCAACCACTTGATGTATTTATATCTAACTTACATTCTAAAACTAGTATGGAGTTAGACGGTAAAAAAATAAGTTGATAAAAAAGAAATTCTGGATAGTTATAAATTTAATGACAATAAAAAATAAAAGTATGTTGTTTCTGTTAGAGAATATTCAGGGCTGGGACCTCTCTGGTGGCACAAGGGGTTAAGTCTCAGTACTATGAAGCTATCAGCAGCCAGTGCAGATTAGTTCAATCTCCACCCAGAGAACTAGCCCACATGGACTAGCAGACCTCTCCTGTTGCAACCGTTCCTCCCTCAGCAGTATATTTAAGTCAATCCATGTATTTTGCTCCCTACTCTGTCTCTGGTCAATCCTCTCATCCCCACCCCCTGCACTTCTGACCTGAACCCCAGCTCTTGTATGCATTAATAAATCCTTAAAAATAGAGAATATTCAGGGCCTTAGGACTAGTGATCAGGGGAGATATCTCTAAGGAGTTGAGATCTTTGAGCTAACTATAGGAAATGTGGGTGAAAACTATTACAAATAGAAGTACTCTGATAAATGCAGAAAGCTCAAGACCAGGGGCATGTTTGGAGTTTGATGGACAATGAAATGATCAATGTGACTGGAATGTTGTGTGCAAAAAGAGGCTGTAAGATAAGGCAAGGGAACTAGGCAAGGACTTCTTATTCATGGAGGTTCTAGTAGGCTAGGATGAACATTCTGTTTTCTCTCTGATAGGAACCCATTGCAGAGTTTCATAGATACCTGTCGTCTTCCTTTCCTCCCTCTTAATATTTCCTTTTCCTTCTCTTTCAGAATCTTTTCCTGTTGCTACTCTCATGATAGCCCCTTTGACTAAGAACATTTATGATCTCTTCTAATAAAGTGTACCTTTCAGCTTCCTGCTCTCTTAAGTACCACCAGGTAATTTGTAAACGAATCTGATAAACCAATGTGTGTTAGAGCATTCATAGTAAATGTAACTTAAAATGTTACTGCTTCAAGGTAGCATCTTTTCTTTAAAATAGTCTGTATCATCTAGACTTCAAGGAATAAATATTTTGGAAATTATAGCTATTTAACTAGGAAGAAAAAATTTAAGCAGCTTCTTTTACCCTCCTTTGCAAAGGAATATCCTTGATTTTGTGAAATCTTCCATACAGCAAATTATAAATCAGTAAGAATTATCATCACCCTTGGTTTTATGATCATTATGATTTCTCAAGCCCCTGTCATGTTTCAAGCAGAAAGAATCTTGGGTATTTCATATAGGTAATTTTACTATTTCTTACTATCAATCCTATAAATTCCCAATTTATAGATAAAGAAAGTGAGGCTCAAAGAATCCTTTGATTTGTTTTATATTGTGAACCTAGAAGGAAAACACAGTCTGTAAACAACAAAAAAATAACTCTTTGCTGAGTAAATGTTTAATTGATTAAAGCACGCATACACACAGACACACACGCGCGCACACACACACACACAAAGTAAAATAATAGATACTCAGACTGTAAGTGAGTGGATAAGAGGTAGGATTAAGTGGGCTCATCCCTGAAGCTCCCCTTGAAATAGTTTCTTCCTCATTGGGTCCATCATGAGCTTGTTTCTCTGGTCCACAACTCAGAGGACACTCCATCCAAAGGCAAGAAGCACATCCAGAAAGTCAGTCTTTTTTTTTTTTTTTTTTTTTTTTTTAATTTTCTAGAGGCATGTCTTATTTATTTATTTATTTATTATTTGTTTGTTTGTTTGGTTTATACATGCACTGGGTACAGTCAGAAGCATGGGAGGGTGAGAGAATTCACCAGAGCCAGAGCGGGGAGCAGAGCAGGCAGAAGGACCGAAGTACACTGCTGAGGGGAGCAGCGGGCGGCAGGAGAGGTCTGCGCGCCATGTGGGACCCTCCTCTGGTGGCCGGGGAGCAGCCGGGGATCGAACCGGCTGCAGAGGCTGCAGTCAGCTTCGCAACCCAGCGCTCAACCGCTGCGCCACTGGGGAGGCCCCAGAAAGTCAGTCTTTAGTCAAAGATTCCCTCCCCACCGTTTTTGTTTCTGTGAGCAATTTGCTTTATCTCCTGGAGAAGTCATTCTTATCAGATGACTAATGTCTGAAAATTGTATTATTTTGATAAAACCCAAAATTGCCGAAAAGATTTTTGTCAGGAACACACTTTGACATGCACATGTGTGCACACACATGCACACTTACATACATACATACATACATACATACAATAAATTGGAAAAAGTCATGTGAAACAGAAGGATCCAGGCTTTTGCCTCCAGTCACTGTCTCTAACCAAGCAAATTCGTTTTTGGGTGAGCTTCAATATCTTCTCAGTCACAAAGAAAATGCCCCTGTGGTGTCTAAGAATGTGATAAGAGTTATCTTCAAGGAATACAATTTTGTTCTTTGATTTTAGCAAGATCTACACATCTCTGTCAGAAGCTGAACAAGTGCCAGAGTCTTTAAAATAGAAATAAACAACTATATGACTGTGATTCATCCTTTCATAAAGAATACTGAACTCTTGGACAGGCACTCTGCAGAAGACAAGATGCTTCTGGTTGTATTGCAAATCTGAATTTAAGGATTAGTTAAAGGAATATTCCAATAAAAAAAAATGTCCTTACGAAGTTACCATGCATTACTATCTCATTATATATGAGAAGAAATTCCTTCATCAAATATATTTAGGAAATAAAATAAATTAATTATCCAACCTTTTAGGGGGTCACAAAGAGCATTATTACAGAATTCAAGAAGTCCTAACAAAGCAGACAACAACAACAATAACTTGTGTAACTTTGTTGAGTCACTGTATCTCAAACTGATTTGGCCACAAGACACCATGAAAAGTCTATGGAATGAATGCTCCATGGAATATCTTTTAGGAAATGCTACCTAAGGACTTTAAGTGATTCAAGATAAATAAGAAAGTAAAACATCCATGTGTACATATAGTTTTTATGGCCCCTAGGGTGGTTTATAAGTTTTAAAGGGGAAACATTTGGGGGTATTGTACACTATTCATTTACGATGATGTTACTTCTGAGTCTCTAAGTGCAGGCAGTCCTCATGATAGTGGGAACCCAGGCTGTCAGGTCCAGTGCTAACACTGCCACTTAACAATGTGCATGACTTTGAATAACTGCCACTTAACAATGTGCATGACTTTGAATAACTCACTCCAGTTCTTTGAACCTGACCTATAAATCTTACTTAGCTCAAAGACAATTATGCAAATGATGTAAGCAAAGCACTCAGCATTGTGCTGGGCAAATAGTAAGTAAATGCTCAATGAGAAGCGTTTTACTCCCCTCCCCCCATGCTTCTTGAGTTGGTGCAGAACCATTCACACTCTTTTACAGAGCCCTCTCTTGTCAGGGCGTGCATTTGTAAGAAGGCCAAGTGGGTATTAACTGTCTCATCTATAGACCTCATTAGTGCAATTCACAAACCAAGACCACAGCTTTATGGCTACAAAATACAGAATTATTTCTTGCAGTGTTACCCATATTCTTCTTTAGATATAATATTCAGTTAAGTGGCACTTTAAAAAGCTATTAACACAAAAATCACTTGTATTAAAACTAGTCTTAGCATTAAAAATCAGTTTTCTATAAAAATCTGTGAATATCCTTTCTGCTATTAGTAAGCCTGTGCAGGGATATTCCCTTAAAAACCAACATGAATATCATAAAATAATTTTCCAAGGAAATTTGCAAAATGAAATAATAGCTTAATGTTTACCACAAGTTCAAGTCAACAATTGCCCAATACACATTTCTTTTTGCCAGATTTGCAGCTCCTTGGTAGAATGACAGACAAGTACTTCAGATTATCTAGAGGAAGTTTGCTGCTCATACATCTGTATTGTCCTATAGGAAAAGTTACACTGCAGGTTATGAAAAGAATTTGCTCATATACACTCAAGTTAATAATAAATGGAATTTCTGTATGTTGAATTTATTATTTTGGAGCCAGTTTTAATAATTTATAAGGCCTATATATTAATAATTGTGTTATTCCTCTGCTCCAAACCCATAATGGCTCACCTTATGCAGAATATAAGTGAAACTCCACCAAATGGGCTGTAAAATGTCCTGTTCTGACCCCCCTCTTTGTTCCCCTTGCTCACTCCATCACATGCAAGGTGTTACTTCTTGTTTCAGTCATGCTGATGCCCTTGAACATTTTGTATTTTCTGTTCCTTCTGCCTTAAATACTCTTCCTCCAGACCTTCCCAAGACTGCAGTCCATATCCTTCAAGTCTTTTGTGCTCCAATGTCACCTCATTCTGAATTTCCTCATAGCTACCTTTGCTTGATATGTAATACTTAATACTATGTGATACAGTAATACCAACTCTTAAGAATCAGTTATTAGATTTCCATACCATTTCCCACAGGTGATACACTAACTTGTATTCCCACCAACAGTGGATGAGAGATCCTTTTTCACTGGGTCCTTGCCAACATTTGTTGATTCCATTCTTTTATATATGGGCCATTCTCCCAGGGTGATATGGTACCTCATTATGGTTTTGATGTGCATTTTCCTTATAATTGATGTTGATTAATTTCGCATCTGTCTGAAGGCCATCTGAACATCTTCTTTATAAAAGTGTCTGTTTAGGTCTTCTGCCCATTTTGTGATTGGCTTGTTTGTTGTTGCTAGATTGTATAAGAACTTTGTAATTTAGAAAATTAGTCCCAAGTCACATGTGTGATGGGCAAACTTTTTTTTTTCCCATTCTGTAGGTTGCCATTTTGTTCTTGTGATGGTTTCCTTTGAGGTACCAAAGCTTTTTAACTTGATGTAGTTCCACATGTTTATTTTTTGATTTTTCCCCTTGATGTTAGGGTTGAATCCCCAATATATCTTTGCGGTAGATATCCTGTAGTGTGTCCCTATGTTTTATTTCAAGTACTTTATGGTTTCAGTTCTTATATATTATCTTTAATCATTTTGAATTATTTTTGTGTGTATGGAGCTTAGTAGGCATATTGTTTCTTTTTATTTTTGCAAGTGGCTATCCATATTTCCCAATATCATTTATTAAAGAGATAATTTGCTCCATTGTATGGTTATAGCTCCTTTAGTCGAATGTTAAGCTTTCATATTTGTGAGGGTTTATCTCTTGACTTTCTATTATATTCCTTTGGTCTGAATTTCTGTTTTTGCTCCAGTGTCATACTGTTTTGATTATCATTGCTGTGTAATATACTTTGGTATCAGAAAATGTGATACTTCCATTTTTCTTCATTTTTTTCAGGATTGCTTTAGTTATTCAGGGTCTTTTGCGGTTCCATATAAATTTGATTATTGTGTGTTCTGTTTCCTTGGAAAGAGGTATTGGTATTTAGACAGACATTGCATTCAATCTGTAAATTGCTTTTGGTAATATGGACTTTTATTTTTTTTTGCATAGAAGAACTGGGGTATAGGCTAGAGGCATTGGGGTGAGAAGATTCAACAAGACAGAAAGGGGAATAGTACAGGCAGAGCTACTGAAATACACTGTTAAGGGGAACAGCGAGCAAGACAAGAGAGTTATTCTGCACAATATGTGGGTTAATTTCTTGGCTGGGAATCAGACTCAGGCTGTAGCAGTGATGCCACTGAGACTTAACCCCCAGCCACCATGGATGTCCCGTAATATGGACATTTTAATGATTTTAAGTCTTTCAATCCATGAGCATAGGATGTCTTTCCATTTATTTGTGTCTTATTTCATTTAACACAATCTTGTTTATTCCAAAGTATTTCATTCTCTTGGGATGATTGTAAATAGGATTGTGTTCCTTATTTCTTGTTCTTCTGATACATTGTTTGTATATAGAAATGCAACTGAGTTTTATGTACTGACTTTGTATACTGCCACTTTACTATAATATAAAAATTATCCATAAAAAAAAAAAAAACTCTGTAAAGAAGAATTTTTTAAAGGTTTATTTATTTATGCAAGAGCTGGGGTACAGGCTAGATGCATGGGAGGATGAGCAATTTCACCAGAGACAGAGTGGGGAGCAGATCAGGCAGACGGACCAAAAGGACTTCTGAGGGGAGCAGCAGGCAAGACAGGAGAGGTCTGCTGAACCATGTAGGTATCTCCCTGGCCAGCCAGGAATCGAACCCACGCTGCAGAGGCTGCAGATAGCTTCACAGCACTGCACTCAACCCACTGCACCACCCGGGGAAGCCCAAGAAGAGATTTTTGAGAGCCCATGTACCAGGTACTGGTGCTATGTAGAATTGGTAGACATTTTAATGGGAAATGATTCTAACATGCAGGGAGCTTAATTTTTGATCAGGAAAAGAAAAAGAGCAAATTAATACAAACAAACAAAAATCAATAAAACAGTAATGTAGATGTTGAAATACACTAGAAAACATAAATTTAGATATTGGTAACTTTTAAAAAACCAAGATAATAGATACAACTAGAAGAGTGTATACATATGTATGTATGTATGTATATATGTATAAACCAACATGAATATCATATGACTATCATATATTTGGAAATCAGGTGAAACCTTTCTGAAAGGTGCTATTTGAATTGTGATGTCAGTGAGCCAACCAAACTCAGATCTATGCAAAGAGCATTTCAAGCATAGGACACAACAGCGTGCAGTGGGAATGATTTTGGTAAGCTTGAAGAACAGATTGAGAACCACTAATTTTAATCCATTAGGTTAGAAAGACAATAGTCATGAAAGGTCAGAAAAGACATGCCAAGGCCAAGATCAGAGATTTAGAGTCCATAGAAAACCTCTAGAAAGTGACATGATCTGATTTAGAGTTACAAGTATACCCAGGCAATGGAGAAAAGTAAGAGAGCATTTAGAGACCCCTGCTGGGGTTCAACATATATAATAGATATTTAAAATATATAAGGTAACAGAATGAACCCCAGCATGCCTTGATCATTTTAGAGGTGACATTAACCAAAACCTGAAATTTTGAACATTCGTGGAATCTTTGATGTTTATATATAGTAAAGGGAGAAGGATTAAACGGTCATTTGAAAGGACACAGAATAATTTGGTAAGTTAACTACCCATTTTGGCTTTAAAACAAAATTAGTAAAGGAAATTGAAGAAGTCCTTAATATGATGAAGGTATCTACCAAAACCTTAATATCTTAATGATAAATGTTAGGAATGTTTATTTTAGAGTAAAGGAGAAAATTAGAAATATCCTTTGTTCTTTGTATTTCACATTATGTGATGATACCAACTTGTCAAAAAACTATTTTTTAAAATTATATAAGAGAGGAAGAAATAGCACATTTATTATTCAGAAGAGAGCACATTTATTAACTAAAGATAAATTATTAGAATCTCAAAGAGGTAAATATGAAATCTATATATTCCTGTATAACAACCATAACTGGAAACACTTTTAAAGAAATCACCATTTAAATTGTTGAGGTGCTGAGGAATTAATGTAGCAAAAGATGGCTTAAATTTTATGAAAAAGTTACCCAAAACACTAAAAATTCAGATATAAAAATATTTATAAACTTTATTTTTTTTTAGATTTATTTATTTATTTATACAAGCACTGGGTACAGTCAGAAGTATGGGAAGGTGAGAGAATTCACTGGAGTCAGAGGGGAGAGCGGAGCAGGCAGACTGACAAAGTACACTGCTGAGGGGAGCAGCGGGCGGCACGGGAGGTCTGCACCCCATGTGGGACCCTCGCCTGGTGGCTGGGGATCGAACCAGCGCTGCAGAGGCAGCGGGCAGCGGGCAGCTTCGCAACCCAGCACTCAACTGCTGTGCCACCTGGGAGGCCCCTATAAACTTTATTAAAATTTTAAATTTCTGTATTACAAAACACCCCAGTAAACAAAGTGAAAAGGAAAATCTCAAAGAATTTTGCCATCCAGAAAATTCTCAAAAGGCTATAATCCTATTAAGTAGTCCTACAATACTTAAAATTGGACTAGCAGAGAGGCCAGTCCTTAGGCCTGTTTGCTTTCTAATTTAATTTTCCTTGCTTATTTTACCCAACTTAGTGATGACTAGTAGCCATCTCAAAGTATGACCCAACCCTTATTTCCCCATCTTAGTTGATGCACCTCCATATTTCCACGGACTCAAGGCAAATTCTAGATTAGAGCAATCCTCAATTCATCTTTTCTTTCACATTCTTCATTAGGTCAATCTCTATTTTCAGAGTATGTCCAGAGCCTGATCGCTATTTTCATCATGTACATTACAACTTGAAGCACGGGAAAAAATACCACACCTCTCTGGTTCTTCTTGGTCTTGGCAAGTAATAAAAATAGCATTACAATCATAAGGTCAGCACAAAACAAACAAACAAAACAATCAATTTAACATACATAAGGGGAATTTCCATGGTTGTAATTCTGTAAAGCAAGTTGGGATGGACCAAGAATATGTATCATGTATTGAAGGACCCAGATCTTCTGGAAAGAGAAGGGCGAGAATTTACATGACAGGTGGGTGTGACCTTGTTTTCTTACTCTGAAAATAAAGGGTTCATTTTTTTCCGATAGGGGGGACATGATCGCTTATAAACCTATACCTGGACAATACCCACAAATTATGTTCTTTTAAGTCAGACATGAAAAAGAAGTAGTGGTTATTTCTTCAGTCAGGAAAAAGGCAAAGGACTGAGCTCTTTGTTTCTAGGGTCTTTGCTGATCTTAATGTAAAGTTACATGCATTCTTGAAGTAATGAAAATGGTCTTGGTGAGACTCAGAGCACCTCAAATGACTTTTTAGTTCTCAAAACCAAGGTGACACCTATTAGAGGAGACTATTCTGGACATAATGAGAAAAACCTATCTGACCTTTTGGGGAGACCAAACTCATATTACCATGCTGGTTTGAGGTATCATCTCTTGCCTCTATTATGACAGTAGCCCCCTAATTGGTCCTCCTCTTCTATGTATTCCTTTTTTGTCATTGTGTGTTTGTTTGTTTTGGAAGCACCATTTTATTTTATTATAACATTATATAAGTTTCAGGTGTTCTTTGTTGAAAGTTCACCACTACAAGTCAGTCTGTCCTCTGGCATACCAGTATACACATTTTCCTGCTTTATCTACTCCTTTTCCTTCTTCCCTTCTGGTGACCACTAATTGGTCTTATAGTCTAAAAACTTATTTTTGTTTGATTTAGTTCATCTATTTATCTTATCTAGACACTTTGAGTGAAATCAAGTATCACTTGTCTTTTTTCCTTACTTATTTCACTATGCATAATATACTCTAGGTCCATGAATGTTGTTGTATGTGGCAGGATTCCATATTTTTGTCATCATTGAATGGTATTCCGTGGTGAATATGTACTGCATTTTTATCTAGTCAGTGAGTGGACCCTTAGGTTGTTTTCAGTCCTTGGCTTTCTGTGTCTTCTTACCTAGCCATGAAGTCATTTAAAACCTTCTTACAAGTGCTTTGATTGCTTATGGTTATGGTCTGGTAACGTACATCTGAAGAAGTGAACCTATACCCCTAAAACAGATGCAGTATTGTAAAACAATGATACCTCAATAAATATAATATAATTTAAATCAATACAATTACTGCAGCTCAGAGCCATTGTGTAATGTCTCTCTCATATCCATCCATCCTCTCCCTACCTGGCTCACTCTGGTGAGCCTTCTTTCTGTTAAGACATGACAGTCATGGCCCTACCTGTTGTCTTTGTTCTAGTTATTTCCTCTTTGTTTGAAGTGCTTTGTCACAAACAGTTTGCCTAACTCTCTTGGCAGTTTCAAGTCTGAACTTATCTCCCCTCCATAGGGACAAAAACTGCTGCTCACATTGCAACTTGCACCATTCCCTTATTAGTCTGTAATCTTTCCCATCTTTCAAACCACCTTGTCATACAGTAAGTATTTTACTAATATTTTGCATTCCCTGTCTACATCTATTTACAAATATAACCTCCACAAGAACAGGTATTTTATTTAGTGCACTGATGCTTCTCTAGCACCAAGCAGACTGTAAAATAGTGGATAAGTACTTTTGGAATAAATGAAGGAAAATCAGTAATAATACAGAATAGTCAGAAATTCATCTAAACAGACAGTTTATTGAATAGAACACACAGATGACCAATAAACCTAGGGAAAGCTGCTTAACCTACTAATAATCATTAAAATCAAATCATTAAGATGAAAAGCTACATTAAGAGCATTTCCATCCCCATTTGACTGGAACAAGAAATTAACAGCTGTTGGTGAAAGTTTAAGGAAATAGTGAAACAATATATGCTTTGAATTTACAATAGAACACCATTTTGAAGTTAATTTTGTAATACTGAAATATATTTGCCCATACTCCTTAACTGACCACCTTCAATTCCAGATGTATTCCCCAAATAAACACTCCACACAGGTGAGGAGATGTTGGCAGCCCTATTTGTAACAGTAAAAATAGAGAAACAGTATAAAATCTTCAATAGAAAATAAACAAACTGTGATTTAGTTACACAATGTAGTTTTATACAGATGTTAAAATTAAATAAACCAGATTTGCCTGTATTAATATGAATTAATTTTCATTTTAAATATATGTGGAATGAAAATAAATTGAAGGCTATATACAGTAGGTAATCTTATTTGAATCTTTTAAAGACACACAAAACTAGCAGTGTATATATTATATGTATATAACATGCAAAAAATAAAAATATGAAAAATATGTTGTTATAACTTCCTCAGGAAAATGACAGCTTTGGAAGATGGAGGAAGGAAGTATTCGGATAATAGGACTTTCACAGCTAAAATTTATTGAATTCTGAAAAAATAATTTTAAATATGAATATTAATAATTATTTAATCTCACTAGTTGAAGTCTTTTGAATTATTTCCAATGACATAATTCTTTTAAGTTCAGAAAGTATCAAACAAATGTTTTGGCAAGTGAAAACAAGATAAAAAGAGAGTTTGGGTTATAACTTAAGGGAACAGCAAGGAAAACATAAAATTCTATTGGGAAAGAGGAGATCTAAGCATATTTGTAAGCCAGAAGAAAGGGCTTTGAAGAAAGGGGAAGTAGACAATATAAGAGAAAAGGTAAAGGAATAAAATTGTGGTGACATGTGTAGGATGTCAAAACAAAGGCACACAGGTAGCTGTTAGTTTTGACAGGAGAGAGTCATATTTCTTCTACAAGAAGAAGGAGGAAGGAAATACTGGTTAAAGGTACAGAGTAATATTGAGATATAACAGAAAAATAAAGGGAACACAAGCAAATACTCTCATTAAAGTTCAAGACAATGAGATATCAAGAATATTTCCAGCCACTAAGATAATCAAGGATTGTGGTAATTTGAGAAGACCAGATATCTGAAACTACTGCAGGTATGTCATCAGAAGCTGATAATAAGTAGGAGTTAACAAAGTAGCCTTATAAACCCAATGGTGTTAGAAATGTGTTCCGTGCTGTACTTAATTTTGAAATATCGTCCAGCAGTATTAAATTCAGTAATAAAGGAATACAGAAAATGAACTGAGTGGTAGTAGAAACTCCCTCAGGATTTAAAATCATGAAATTGTAAAGTCAAAAAAAAAAAAAAAAAAAAAAAAGGGAAGCCTTGAATCTGTGGTGTTGTTAAAGAGAACATCAGTGAAACAATTTAATTTGATATCGTGGCTGGGAAGAGAGAAATTGAAACCAGTCAAAATATCAAGAATTGGAGGAAAAGTAACAAATGAAGACAATGTTTACATGAGAACAAAGGAACATTTTCAGTAAGACTGCAATGAAGAATATTGGATATTGTCAACTACTGATGGAAATTTAGTTTGTTTTGCAATTTTTTGCATTGACAAAATATGAAAAATATATATTTTATGTGCACGTGAAAAATATCTTTAAGGCATTTACCTTGAGCAGAATTTTCTGGGTCATACACCCATCTTCACTTAAATGTGCAAGCTACACAGTGATATATACAGTAAATAATCATTTTGGTAAACTGTAAACACACAAACTTTATGTACATGTATATCAGCTAAAGTTATAAAACTTAATCAGCAAGTGAAAATACAATCATTTGGACTTCCCTGGTGGCTCAGCGGTTGAGCGCTGGGTTGCGAAGCTGCCTGCGGCCTCTGCCGCGCCGGTTCGATCCCCGGCTGCTCCCCGGCCACCGGAGGAGGGTCCCGCATGGCGCGCAGACCTCTTCTGCTGCCCGCTGCTCCCCTCAGCAGTGTACTTCGGTCCTTCTGCCTGCTCTGCTCCCTGCTCTGGCTCTGGTGAATTCTCTCACCCTCCTGGGCTTCTGACTGTACCCAGTGCATGTATAAACAAACAAACAAACAAACAAATAAATAAATAAATAAAACATGCCTCTATTTAAAAAAAAAAAAAAAGAAAATACAATCATTTACTCTAAAATTGGAGAGTATGTGGTCATAATTTTCTTTATATAGGTTTAAAATATTTCAAAATAAAAAGATAAAAGTTATGTGCTTTCAAAATAGCATAGCTCATTTTAGAAACTTTAGTATGCATAAATGCAACAAGTTGATGAAAATAAAATAACCACAGTGCATGTCAATTATTAATATTTTGGTATGCTATTTTCATTATATACACACATTTATAAATATAGTTTATATTTTATAATGTGTTTTAAGATAATCTTCTATTTTACCTAATAATGTATCATAAAAATATTAAACTATAGGTTTCTTTGCCAACATGTAAAGGCCTTGAAAGTTATCACTTTCATTCTTAAAATAAAATAAAATAATTTAAAAAATTAGCTAAATAAAATTAAATCCATCTGCTTTTCTCTAATCCATCAGTGAACTCTGGATGTAGTGCAAACTACCACTGCATAATCTAGAGAGATAGAAAACTCCTGAATCCTAGCTCAGGCCTGCATGTTGAAGCAGAAGCTGCTGGAGCCATAAACCAGTAGGAACTATTGATTGGTCATTGTAACAAATTGTTGGGTTAGCTTGAGAGTGGAAAAACTCTGGGTTGAGAAAATATTCATGAGTTTTATGATCAGAAATCTGTAGATTCTCAAGCTAATAAAGATTCCCTAATGGTTATGGAGTAATATTCAGTTATTAAAAAATGATGAAATTCTGCCAATTACAATAACAGAAGCCTAAATGATATCAGTCTAAATTGAATAATTTAGATAGAGAAAGATAAATACCAAATGAGTATATTAGTATGTGGTAAAGATAAAACCAAGTGGATGACCAAAACAAAGTAAAAATAAATCTTTGACTATAAGAACAAAATAGAAGTTACAGAGAACCAGGAAAAGGAATGGGTAAATTTGTTAAACGTTGTTAATTATATAGTGATAGATGCAAAGTAGACTTTTGATGGCAAGTAAAATATCATATGTTGAGAGGCTGATATATAAGCCTGACTACCTGAAGTCTCCATAAAGTTATAAAATAATGTTCCCTCAATAAAAAATGAAATAAAAATGCAATAGCAATATTAAAATATTGAGTTTTAATCAGAAAAGTAAACAACATCCCAGAATAAATGGTCAGTGTAATGAGTGATATGTAAACTAAGGAAGAATTAAAAGGAAATGCTAGAGATCAAATTATGTGCAGATAACATGATAATATACATAGAAAATCACAAAGTCTCTAGGAAAAATAAAAGCTGTTAGAAATAATAGAAGAATACAGTAAAGTGGAAGTCTAAATAATTAATATGCAAAAATCTATTGTGTTTCTGTACACAATGAACTAGCAAAAAGAGAAACCAGGAAAGCAGTCTTATTTGCAATTGCATCAATGCCTTAGGATACATTTAAGCAAAAAGTGAAAGACCTGTACACCAAAAACTATAGACACTGTTGAAAGAAATAAGATTAAGACATTGAAAGATATTCTGTGTTCATAGGTCAGAAAAATTAACATTATTAAAGTTGTTTTATTGCCTAACACAATATACAGATTCAGTGGTATCCCTGTCAAAATCCCAACAACATTCTTTGTAGAAATAGAACAAAGCATCTTATGTTTTTGTGATTACAAAAGAACCTAAGAAGGAAAAAAACAAAATCCTGAGAAAGGGCAAAATGGAGGTATCACATTCCCCCACTTCAAACTATTCTGAAAAACAGTAGTGATTAAAATATGATATTAGAATAAAAACAGACACACAGCTCAATGGAACAAAGAAGCCAAGAGCATAAAATGAAAAAAATAAAGTCCCCTTCAGTATATGGTGTTAGGAAAACTGGATAGCCACATGCGAAGGAAAAAAAAAAATAGACCACTATCTAACACCATATACTAAAATTAATTGAAAATTGATGAATGACTTGGATGTAAGACCTGAGACCATAAAATATATGGAAGAAAACAAGCAGCACACTCTTTGACTTCCTAATTAGAGATGTGTTTGGGGACTACACTCCAACAGCAATGTAAGCAAAAGCAAAATAAGCAAATTGGACTATATCAAACTAAAAAGCTTCCACACAGTAAAAGAAACTCATTAAAGTGAAAAGACCTTCTACTGAAAGGGAGAAGATAGTTGTACATCATAAATCCAATGAGGGGTTAATATCCAAAATATATAAACAACTCATAAAATTCAACAAAAATCAAAATAACTTCACTAAAAATGTGCAGAAGATATAGACATTTCTCCAAAGAAGACATACAGATGTCCAATACGCACATGAAAAGGTGTTCCCCATTTATTGTTAAGGAACTACAAATTTTAAAAAAATGAGCTATCATAGCCTACCTACGAGAATGGCTATTATTCAATATATAAGAAACAACATCTGTTGGAGAAGATGTGGAAAGATGACCCTTATACACTGTTGGTGGAAGGTAAATTGGTATGTCCATTATGGAAAGTGGTATGGGGATTTCTCAAGAAACTGAAAATAGAAATTCCATACAATCTAGTTATCTTAATTCTGGATATTTGCCATCAAAATATAAAACCATTAATTCCATAGATATAGACATCCCCATCTTTATTGCAACATTATGTACAATAGTCATTGACTAAATACAATCACTTGCCACTTACAGATGATTGGATAGAGAAGATGTGGTATATAGGCACAATGGAATATTATTCAGCTTAAAAAAACAGCTGATGAAATTCTTCTATCTGAAACAACATGGATGTATCTAGAGGGTATTATGCATAATGAAATAACACAGAGAGAAAAAGGCAAACATTATTTGTTTCCAGTAATATGACACAGAAAAAGCAAACAGATAAACAAAAATAAACTTTTAGATTATAAGACCAATTGATGTTTACCAGAAGGAAGAGAGAAGTTGGTTGGGTGACAGAAGTAGTGAAGAGTCCATTTTCTGATGAAAAAATAGAACTGGGCTTAGAGCAGTAAACTTAATGTAGTATATACACATGCAGCTGCATCATTTTCAGTGATGCAGCCTGAAACTAATGTAATGTTATAATGCAATGTTACTGCAGTAAACATATTTTTTTTTTAAATCTCAGAAGTGAGTTAGATTAGTATACATGTATATTCTAATGGGTACGTCCATATTACAAGAAGAGGAAGGGCTGGATTTAAAACCAGTATTGTGACTATAAACCCTGTCTATGTCACAATACTTCTAGCTTTACTTTATATTCATGTATAATCATACAACATAGTGTATATACATGTATTTATAAATTTTTATTAGTGCAAATGAAAAAATAAAGCACAGTCACAAATGGAGATTGCCTTTGATGTTCTCATCAGTAGACTGTACATGACCAAGGAAAGAATCAGTAAATTTTAAGATCAATTGGTAGAAAATTTCCAAATTAAAATGGAAAGAGAAAAATGAATGAAAAAGTAAAACAGAATAGAAACCCAAGAGTTGTTGAAAAACACATGTAACTAGACTGCCAGGAAGAAGAGAGAGAGAATGGAACACAAGAAATATTGGAAGAAATAATTGTCAGACATTTTCTAAAATCAATGAAAGACACCAAAGTACAAATTCAGTAGCTCAAAGAGTATCATTTCACTGCCCAGTTAGAGGAAATGTCCCTTTCAAATGGCACTGTTCTTTGTACTACAATAGTGAATTTTCAGTGGGACAAAATGCCTGTGATTTTAGTTTTAAAATGGAGCAAATGTCAGTGTCATAAATTACACAAATTATGAAGAAACTTCTTGAGGTCAGAGCACAGATATCTACTTGTGCTGGGTGAAAAGAAGAATGGGATGGAGTGAAAGGGAGAGAGAAAGCGAAAATGGAAGGAGAGGGAGGAGGATGGCCAGGAGGAATGAAGACAAAGAGGGAAAAAAAGCAATGTAAAGGCAAACCAAAATAACTCCAACTTGTCAACTTATTTTAGCAGATTTTAATACTTAGGTATGGTAAGGCTAATAGGTCAGGAGATGTCTGTCAGTAAAAACAGTTTATTCTACTCTTAGTTTCCAAACTGATTGTAGAGGTCACACCTTGCAGTAGAGGGCACACAGGACTTCGCGAGGGTCCATTATAAGCAGAGGAAGGGAAACACTGAAGGCAGACTCCTTTACTGTGGAGTCTGCAGGGAAGAAGTGGCAAAACTGAGCAAGCAGGTTTAGGATTGATGAGGTTGCTGTGGGCCATAGGGGTTATCCTTGGTTGTCTGGTCCTCGGTGCTGGGGTGATTTGGGTGGGACCTGGAGCATGAGAACCTGATGAGGGAAGTAGTTGGGTAATGAGCGCCTCAGGAAATGACCAGCCTCTAGCCATGTCCCAAAACTGGGTCAAGACAGCATTTAAAAAAAAAAAAAAAAAAAAAACAATTATTATACAGCTGAGAGCCAACAGACCCAAAAAGCAATTGATCTGTTCTACACTTTATCAGGGGATGAGGGAACAGGATAATTCTCATTTATAGCTGCTAATTTTTAATTGATTGAACAAATGCAAAATTCCACTAAAAATACTTAAGTTTATAGAGAATTTGTTTTATTTCTTTGCATATTAAAGGAAGTGAAATTTAGTTACAACATACCAATTACAACATCTTTATTTTAAACAGGAACGAGTGGAATTTATGTGCAAGAAAGTCAGTAAAATTATTTTCCATTAATTGTGTTAATGTTTGGGTTAGCACTATCACAAATTTAAGGGAATATATGCAGTTTCATTTATTAGCAGCATTTTACTTGAAAATCACTAAATTTCTGGTTTGCTATTATGATTATCAAAGCAGGTTTCATGTTAAATATCCAGGGGAGACAAGAATGAATTTGTGTACCCTGAAGGCTAATCTGAAGGTAATACAGGAAATGTCATTGGGAAGTCCAGTGATGTAAGCTAGCCTAAAGTTTGTTAATTTTTGAATTTACTAATAAAAATGGTGCCTTAATGAATGGAAAAACTAAGGAAACAAGGACAAGTAGTTAAATTCTGTACTTAAGTATATGACTCTCCAGCTGTCCAGTTGGCTCATATTGACATAATTTCTAATATGAATAAAACATCACTAAGATCAATATCTAGTGTATGTTCCAACTGAAATGTGACAATAATCCGTCCATGGTAGCATATATTTGAGCAAAGACTGTATGGTTATTCCATCTATTTAACAAAAAAAGCAGTAACATTTTACTGAAAATTAATGTTTGAAATTCAAGGCAGTGTTCTTACTAAAAGTATTTTGGCAGGAATCATTCATTCCAGCAGGGACATCTTTAATGATATTTAGCAATTAAAAGGCAATCTCATCTTCACACTGTTTTACTAACATCAGTTGATTAATTTTCATTATATTGCAACAAGATAGGTAAAGGGAAGCTATTTTTTTCCAGTTAAAGGGAAGCTATTTTTCTCCAGTCCAGATCGAAGTCAATGTCAAGATTTAAATTTTCCTTTGTATTTTGGCTTCCGTCCTTTGTACCAATCCCTGAGTAAAACATACTTACTTCAGTATTGTCAACTGCTATGAACTCATGTTTTTCAAAAAAAACAAACAAAAAAGATTCACAAGCTTAAGAACCAAACCTGAAAGCATAATTTCAAATTTTCAAGACTTCCTCAGTACTTTGCTTCAAAAAAAGTCAAAAGAAAGAAAAAAGAGTAGTGCTTTTCTTCTCTCTGTCTTGATAAAATAGCTTTATATACTGTAATGTCAAACTATACTCCTACAATATGAATGATGGTAGTTTTCAAATTACCTTTAAAATAACAGTATTTTTCATAAAAAAAAAGTTGGTGAGAAAATACCAAAAAGAATCAGATGTGCAAACTATTTATCTATAGCTCAAGGATATCTGTATAACAATGGGAGAAAAAGAATTCAGATATACTTGCACTCAAGGCATCTTTATATACTGGAAATTTAAAAAATAATAATTACAAGTGTGAATAATGCATACGTTCTTTTGTCACAGATTGCATTCTTTAAATAAATAATAAAAATATCATACATAAGAGAAAGCTACGTGTAGATTTCAAACTATGGGCAGCAGAAGGGAAGGCAGTCCCTTTTATAGAAGTGACTGAGATACAGAATATAGGAGTGACTGAGATGCATTTCCTCAAGTCATAGTTGTACATCAGAGCAATGTTTAATCCAAGATGTTTCTAGGCTTTGTTGGCAAAGCTTTGTTCTTAACTTCCTATTCAGGGATTGGTAAACTGTGACCTGTGAGTCAAATATATCCATCATGTTTGATTAATAAAGTTTTATTGTAACACTGCAATGCCCATTTGTTTACACAATGTCTATAACCACTTCTGCACTTCAACACTAGACTTGAACAGTGCAGTAGAGATCATATGGCTTACAAAAGCTAACATTAATTTTGTGACCCTTTATGGAAAATATTTGCCAATTATCTGCTCCATTAAATGTTACATTTTCAGAGAAGACAGACTATACTATTTTTAGGCAAGAAGCAGTGTACTAAATTTGAAAAGGGAAGTAATATAAACATATAGGGAGAACCCAATTTCTGAGCAATGTTTGGTCCAAAATTCATTTGTAAGACACTTATTCCTCTTGAGTCATGTTCATTATTAAATGATATGACATTAAAACTATAGAATGAGAGAAATTAGTTCATCTTTAAGGTTTTTAATAGGCACCAATTTTTTTCCTTTATTAATAATTATATTTCCTACTATAGTTACTTGTTGATAGATCTTCTTCTGTAACTTTATTTCAACCCAGACAATCCATATATATTTAAAATAGTTTTCAGCATAATTATCTACCATTGTCAGTAGAAAGCAAAGCTCAGTTCTATTTTCCATCAAGTTATGTAAGTCTTTTAATCAAAGGCTAGAAAATAATGTGTGTTTTGTAATTTTGGAAATTTGGAGAATGGAATATTTAAAAAGTTGTTAAATTATATCTTTCGAATAATGATTATGTTGCCTTTTTAGCCTCAAAGGTAGTTACTTTTTTTTTTTTTTTTTGTGGGACCCTCTCCGGCGGTGGGGGAATTAACTGGCACTGCAGAGGCTGTGGGCAGCCTCGCAGCCCAGGCGCTCAACCCTGCACCACCAGGGGAGGTCCCAAAGGTAGTTACATTTTAATTGTTTATAAATATAATGAATTACTTGCTCTGTTAACACAATAGAACAAAAATACTGAAAATGATATCAGTGGTGTGCATGGTAGATTCATTTAGCTTTCACCATTTGCTTGTAAACTAGGAATCAAATAATAGGTTCTAATGGAATATATATATATATATATATATACATATCCTGCTTTTTATAAAGTTTATATTGATTGCCAATAAGCACATGAAAAAAATGCTCATCATCACTTATCAGGGAAATGCAAATTTATACCACAATGAGATACCATGTCATACTTACGAGAAAGACCCATATCAAAAATGACCAGAAGCAACAAGTATCAGTGAGGATGCAGAGAAAGAGGAACCCTTACACACTGTTGGTAGGAATGTAGACTGCTTCACCCACTGTGGAAAACAGTATGGAGATCTCTCAAAATATTAAAAATAGGTTATTGTACCATGTAGCACTTCTAGGGTATCTATGCAGAGAGTGCAGAAATGCTAATTTAGATGAACGTAAGCACCCCCTGTGTTCACTAAAGTGCTGTTTATAATATCCACTATCTGTAAGATGGTGGATAGATCAAGAGAGATTTTATTCATTAGGATAATTTTTTTTCCCCTGGAGTAGATCAGTGAGTAGATATCCTGGAAGACTAGAGATCATGTAACACTTTTAAAGCTGAATGGCCTAATGTTAGAAGTTCAGTACAAACAAGGGGGGAGGATGGAGCTTGTTTTATAATTCTGGTCACATTACTTTATGACTCTGAGGAATTTTTTAGAATAAGAGAAACTAGATAACTTCTCACAGGCTAATTTCAAACTTAACCATTCCTAAAACTGGATTGAGGGATCATATGTTAATGGTATACCTCAGCATCTTTTGAAAGCAAACATTACTTTTTTTTTTTTAATCAGGAGAAAAATAACATAAAACTAGTCTTCAAGTTTTTTTTTTATATTTTCAACTTATAGTTCAGTATACAATTTCTAAAAATTGCACATGAACTTATGAATAGTATAGATAGAAATCAGTGTAAAGAAACTTATGATGTGAATAAAGACCAACAAAAACAGCAGTCAATAAAAGCAGATTCAATGAGACATCAGATATAAGTTATGGAATATAGATATTAAGATAAGCATGTTTGCTATGATCAAGGAAATAAAAGAAACATTAACAATTATGAAAAATGGAAATAAGAGAAAAACAGATTTAAAAACTGAAAAAAATGCAATAACCAAAATTAAGTATTCATTGGTAACTTTGTCAGCAGAGTAGATGTAGACAAAGAAAGACTTAGTGAGTTGGAAGACAGATAAGAAAATATCCAGAAAAACCATGGAGAAAAACAATGTGGAAAATCATAAGAAAGTATAGAACAAAACACTTTTGTTTTGTATTTAAACTCAAATATTAAATTTACCTATTAAAATTAAGACTATACAAATTTAACATGATAATAAACTTTTTAAATTGTGTCGCTTTTCATAGTGGTAACATTGGTTTACGACAACACACAATTTAGAGTTATAGGTTCACACTTCAGATGCATGGCACTAAAACAAAGTCCCCACTGAAGCTCCCATAATCCTCCACTCTAGCTCACTGGGCACCCTCCCCCCCAGAGTTTCCTACATCCCACTCTTCCTGTCTGGTGGCCTGATATCTACAGTCAGACATGTAAGGGGTTTTGTATTTGGTTTGTTTGTTCCTTTGATTTTTTTTTAATATTCCATATCTAATTAAAATTAGCAATATTTGTCTTTATGATGAGCAGATTTGATCTAGTTGGTGTATATATTTTACCATTCCTAGCAAAACTGCAAAAGTGCAAGTCCTTTGCAATGCATGCCAAACATTTACAAATGAAACTATTTGACAATTCATCAAAGAATCTCATGCGGAATGTTCTTTGACCACAAAGAAATTATAAAATTTTGTGAACTATAACTAGAAAATGTTTTCATGGAAAGGAAATTTAAAAATACACTTATAAATGATCTGTCAAGGTCAAAGAAGAAAGAAGTAACATAACTAAAATATTTTGAATTTAATCATAATGAAAATGAAATATAAAATTGTGTGGACTGCAGAAAGAAACATTCTTGATGATAATTCATACCATTGAATGTATTTATTTGAAAAGGAGCATGGTGAAAGTAGCTTGTGTAGAATTTAGAAGATAATCACAGTTGATCATAAAATATAAAAGACCAGATTTAACCCAAAGTTAATAAATAGTAAATGGATACATCAATAATGCCCCAACTGCATCTTTTAAAAGATTAATAAAATTGATAATCTTCTGTGTGGACAAAGCAAGAAATAAAAAATGGCACAAATAACAAATAGTGGGAATGAAGGAATCAGTACTACATAGCTATAGACACTGAAAAGAAAATTAAAGATTGTGATAACATTATGCTAATAAACATAAAAATTTAAATTAGACCAATCTTCAAAATTATTCTGTAAGAATAATTAAAAACCCAAGAATAACAATAATTATTCAAGAAATTCAACCAACATATTATCTTTCACAAAGTGAAATGCTGGGTATAGAAAATCATAGCAGCCACTTCAAGAGGAAATGGTGCCAATCTTTCACTAACTTTTTCAAATCCTAGAGATGGAGCGAATACTTCCCAACTAATTTCATGAGTCTAGCACAAATAACCTCAAAAAAAAAAAAAAAAAAAAAACAAAACCTGAAAAGGTCATTATCAGAGAAGGAAATTAATGGTCAGTATCACCCATGAAGTTAGATAAAAAATAAATTATTAACAAACCAAATCCAGCAATTTGAAAAATAACAATGCATCACAAACAGGCTTATAGTATGAATGCAGTTTTGTTAAATATTTGCAAATCAATATAATACAACATACCAACTGAAAAAAAAGAATTGTATGTAATACTTAGCAAGCTTGAAAGAAGACAACTGCCTTAATTTTTAAAAGCTATTCTCAAAACACATTTAAAAATAAAATCACAGCCAGCATCACATTGAATATAAAATAGTTCAAGATTTATTTTCCCTCTGAAATAGTATTGCAAAACAGGTATGCCTAATAACATAATTTCTGTTCAGTATGCAGTAATAATTATAATCAATCAATAGAATAAATATAAAATTATGTAATTGGGAACCAAGAAATACAACTTTGCAACTTGAAAATACAACTTTGCAAATTTGCAACTTAGCAAATACAACTTTGCAAAGAACATGATTTTGTGAAAATTCCAAGAAAGCTTGGAATTAATAAATTCAGAGGGAATTAATAAGGTCTGTATGTTAATCATTTGTGTCAATTATACTAAACAATTAGAAAATTAATTTTATAAAGCCACATCATTTATGAAGGCATTACAAAAAAATCACCTACAAACAAATCTGATGATAGCTGTGTATAACTGTACAAATAAAACTCTAAAATATTATTGAGAGAAATAAAGATGACCTAGATAAATAAAGTGGAGGCTTTTAAAATTATCTTGTTCTTGGAGAAGCTTGACAAGTTGATGGTAAATGCATATGGAGATGCCAAGGGACAGTTTAAACTGAAAAATAAAAACAAAATTGAAGAACTTATTCTACCGAAAAATTTAAAGCTAAAATAAGACAGGAAAAATATTGCTAAAAATATAGAAAAATTGAAACAAGTAAAAAGTTCTATGTATAGTCCCACCTATATATTGATTCTTGATATGACAGTGTTGGTACTGCTGAATGCAATAATAGTCCTTTTTGGGCCTCCCTGGTGGCGCAGCGGTTGAGCACGGCGGTTGAGCGCTGGGTTGCGAAGCTGCCCGCGGCTTCTGCAGTGCCAGTTCGATCCCCGGCTGCTCCCCGGCCACCAGAGGAGGGTCCCGCATGGCGCGCAGACCTCTCCTGCCGCCCGCTGCTCCCCTCAGCAGTGTACTTCGGTCCTTCTGCCTGCTCTGCTCTCCGCTCTGGCTCTGGTGAATTCTCTCACCCTCCCGCGCTTCTGTCTATACCCAGTGCTTGTATAAATAAATGAAAAAATCTTTAAAAAACAAAAACGAACAAACAAACAAAAACACTGAGCGTTGAAAAAAAATAGTCCTTTCAATACATGATAGTTTGATGGTTTTCTTTTTTTTAATTTTTTTAAAAATTTATTTATTTATTTATACAAGCACTGGATACAGTCAGAAGCGTGGGAGGGTGAGAGAATTCACCAGAGCCAGAGTGGGGAACAGAACTGCCAGACTGACAAAATACACTGCTGAGGGGAGCAGCGTGCATGGCAGGAGAGGTCTGTTGTGCCATGTGGGACTCTCGCTGGTGGCCGGGGATGGAACTGGCACTACAGAGGCTGCGGACAGCTTCGCAGCCCAGCGCTCAACTGCTGCGCCACCAGGGGAGGTCCAATAAATGATGCTTTTCAATTGAAAGCCATATAGGGGAAAATGACCCCACTTTATACACACACACGTATATGTATATGAATGAATATGTATACACTCACGCACACACTAATTCCAGGTGAATTGTAGCTTAAATTTTGAAACAATAATAAAATAAAAATGTTTCTAGAACATAAAAGTTGCTATAGTGAAATGTTTTTAAAGGGCTATAAAAGGCATCCATATAAAGAAAAAATAGTATTAGACTATATTTACATTAGGGCTATTAGAATATTAATGCACAGTATTAATAGGGCAAAAAGATATGCTATAAAGTGGGAAAAATATTTTAAGACATGTTGCATGCAAAGGGATTATATAAAAAATATATGGAGCTCCTACAAATAATTAAGAAAAGAGAAATAGCACAATAGAAAAAAAAATAGTAAGTACTTGAGCAGTCACTTCACGAAAGAATATAAACAAATACCTAACACGTATTTGTAAATTGTGCTCAACATCATTAATTATCATGGTTATGCAGAATAAAATCACAATGTAATACCACTATATATCCAAAAGAATGGTTAAAATTAAAATGAAGTTAGATTACCAAGTGCTGGCAAAAATTCAGAGCATTGGAAACATTGCCACATGGCCATGTTAGCACACCTACTCTGAGGAAGTAAAATAAGACACTTAGAAACTTCACTCTGAAAACAGCATGCCAATATTTGCATAATAAATGGCAGTTGTATGTTGTCCAATCTAATATCTTCAATCCAACATGCTTAGGTGAAATGCATGCAGATGTACATAAAAACCCATGCAAGAAGGTTCATGGAAGTATTGTATTAGCTTTAAATTGGAGGCAGCATAAATATCAGTTATCAGTAAAATGGATAAATAACATTGACGGGTTCACCTGAAGAGACATAGTGGAGTGGTAGAGATAAATGCACTATATAGCTACATATAGTAAGATGGATTATATAATTTGATTAATAAAAAAAGTAACAGGCAAAATCACAGTATTCAGGACAGAAAATCATAAATAAAAGGAGGAAATGATCAACAAAAATGTCTGTAGGGTGATTAACTTGGAATAGGAGGGAGTGTATATGACTGAAAGAGTACAGAGTTCTTCTAGACCCTGTTCTATTGCTTAATCAGGGGAACAGATACATTGTTGTTCATTTTGTCATAAATCTTTGAACTTTATATTTTTATTTTGATCTCTGAAGGTAAATATTTCACAATAATGGAAGGTTAAATAAGATGATAGACTTCAATAGCTAATATATATGCCACATTATAAATAGAATATTCCCCTAAATTATTTCTTGTCAATGATGGAGTCAGCAAATTTGGTTCATGACAAAGATCCTCACATCTTGGAAGGTGTCTCAGTTATTTTATTTTTGTCCTGCCAGCAAATTTATTCAGTAACTCTTTTGCTCATGTTGAGTACCTATGAAGGCCCAGACCCTGCTCCAGATGCCACATTTCAGTGATGAGCACAGTCCGGAAATCACTCCTTTTCATGAAGCTTACAATCCAATGGGAGAGATACATAACAAACCAAACTCGATAGGGAATCATGTATCAATGTTAGCTCCTCACAAGTGCTAAGGAGAAAAATGAAGCAGAAACAAGATGTTCCTTGGAGTAAATCTCAGTGGGGCAACAGTTTTAAATTTGATGACTTGTGTGAAGTAAAATGACAATTCAGTGAGGAGGGGATCCAGTCACCTAAGAACTGGGGAGAAATTGTCTTAGTCAGAGAAATAGCAAGAGCTGAAAGTAATGGAAAACCACACTATTCAGAGTTGATCTCAAAGCAACATTTGGATTGTTACAGAAATCAACTGATAAAACCAGGAAAAGAAAGACAGTTCACACAAAATCCGTAGGTAGTCTTGTGGTCTGACCTCATGCTTGTATTAAAAATCATTGTAAACAAACCTTGAAAAGATCCTTTCAAAAGAAACAGAGTAAGTGGTTACATTTTGGAGATCATATATATGTACTTTGCATATCAATGAAGGCAAGCAAAGTATTCAAATGCTATATAAAAGAGCTCTTGAGTAGGATAAAATTTTCAGTGAGATCATCATAGGTGGATTTTTAAAATTATATTTCAGAAATTAGAATAAAGTTAAAGTGATGTGCTCTGGAAAACTGTTAAGCAAGTGAAAATTGTGACTTTATACTGATGAATACTGAAACCAAAGATGCTTGTGGAGTGTGACTGGAAAAGTCAAAATATGAAAAATTTCTAAATTGATACTTTAAAAATATCCTATTCTGGGTATATCCAAGCAAAAACAATACATGAATGTTTATAGCAGCATTATACATGATAGCTAAAAGGTAGGAACAGTTCAAATGTCCATCATCTGGCTGAGAAATAATCAGAAGTGTTATACACAAGTCATGAAATATCATTCACTCTTAAGAGGGAATGGTACACTAGTACATGCTATAGCATGGATGAACCTCAATAGCGTGCTAAGTGAAACAAACCAGTTACAAAAGATCATATAGTGGGTGATTCCATTCATATGAAATGACCAGAACAGGGAAATCTAGAGGGACAGCAAGCCTATTATGCTGCCTGGGATTAGGGTAGATGATGGGGAATCAGGGATGTGAAAGCTAAAGTGAACACATTTTTTAAGTTGAAAACCATATTTTACTAAAAACCATTGAGGTGTATCTTTTAAATAGGTGAATAATAACATGATTGAATTGTATCTAATTTTTTTTTTCAAATCCAGTCTTGAAATAGATACTGCGTAATTCCATTAGTAAATATAAATAGCTATTTGATGATTACAACCAGTCTGAATGTGTGTTATGTTCACACTAGCCCCATACATTTCTGGGTAGATCTCTTCTTCCATATATTTGTGGGTCCTCTCCAAGGATTTCTGAAAATATTTGTTTGGTTAGTTATAGGAATAAAATAATGGGCCAATATGTGTGTTAAAGAGTTTTAATTTATTCTGTTTCCAGTTTTCCCACCTTAATTTTTTTTATTTTGATTTTTGATATCCATCCTTACCTACTTGGTCGTATTTTCCTTGGCTATGCTTGAACTTTGGAGGATAGCAACAGGAGCAGATTAAGACCTTACTGGTTTTAATCAGGGAATGACACTGTTGCCAACAGTATACATGATTCAAAATAAGAGAAAACAAAACACAGAAAAAACTTGCATTGTAGGTGGAAATGAAAAGAGCTTTGATTGCAAAGCGCTAGACAAGGTCATCAGAATTGCCTTCTCTTTCCTTTTCCCTTTTCTTTGTGCTCATATATTGTATACTGCAACAATGCCAGTGCCCCAAGTAATATTTCATCTACCTGTGGGGTGACCTAGCATGGAGAGTGAGAAAAGCAGATGCTTTGGCTAAAGTGGAAAAATTGGCATGTTCAGAAGTGAGGGAACACGATAACTGTGTCGTGGTGGTAGCGTTTACATAGTAGACATTTTCTTTCTTTTCTTTTAGAAATTATTTTGCTTCTGCTCTGAATCCCTGAATGAATTTCCCTGTCTCTGACAGGGTAAAAGATATCTTAAGTAATCATAAGGGAGTAGGTCAGAGCTTGACTTGACGTGGGCAGAAAGTGTCAAGAATTTATTAAATTGATAAATCTGATTTTCCTGTATATTTCTATAAAAATGAAAGAAGCTAATAGAAAATACACAATCAGCTTACATATCTGAGCATGAATCATGTCTGCCTGTGTTCTCCTAATGATTGAATCATTAGTGGTGCCATATTGTATAGGTATCTTCCACACTGCCTTGGGCATGACAGTCAAAATGTGATTACTATCTCCATTGACAGTTTGACAGTTTCCACCTAAATCAAAATCCTAACATAACTTGCCATTTTAGAAAGTGACTACCATTGCAAAATTAAATTTAAAATAATTTACAAATATATCAGCAGTTACAAATTTGAGCTATCACTCTACAATTAACATTTTACTGTGCCTAGTTATAAGGGTTATTTGACTATTGAGTGTTCTCTTATTTTTTCATGCAGTATATAAAAATCCTTTTCTGCACAATTAAAATTAAAAAGAAATTTTAGTAACATGTCACTGCTAAGATGGTAAATATTCACTAAAATGGAGAAATGTTAAAACTTACTGTTTTAAAAATAACCTGAAAGAAGAAAGAATTGGAAAAATTAAAATACCTTGAAGGATTTTTAGTTTCATCCATATATTTAATATCATGAAAATTTAGTCATGATTTTATAATTCTAGAGCATATTCAGTATTCTTTCTCCAGTAACTAACCTGTATTTACTCAGAATATCAATCAGCTGCATTTTTGTAGTGCATAAAACACTCTCTAATTAAGCTTTATTTAATTTGTTTTAACTCAGAGTGCAAAGGAGATGACACAATGTGAATTACTCATTATAGTAACCTCTCCTCCAAACTACAAATGGGTACGAAGTGATGTCTCTGTGTTTTTATACCGTAACATCACTCACAAAAGCAGTTCCTGAGAAAGATGATAACAATAATAATGATACTTAGCATTTATATAGCATTTTCTGTCTTCACAACACTTTATAAACCTTAACTAAATAATGGTACTTGCAGGAATGAGGTTATAACACCAATGAATTAGCATGTCCCTTGCTGTAACATTAGTCCTCTAAAGCGTCACCTCAGAGTGTCTGTTCCTGTGGGAATGATTGCCCCTCATGATGGATTAAAACCAGATACAATTGATTGGCTGCTCTAGCCTGCACTCTGAAGGAACCTCTGTAGCCTTTGGATGTTTATACTGATTAACTCTAGCAAAGGCATCTTTATTTGTGGTCTCAGACCAAGCCTCCATTGACATAGCCAAGTGGAGACTTGAAGGTAATTATTTGGACACTTTAGTCCCAATCTCTACTTATTCTGCATCATTGAGGTATTTGCCTGAATACCCTATGCTAGGGTTTTCCAAACTCAGCTGTATTTGCATTTGGGATGGAAAGTTCTTAGCAGCATCCTTGACTTCTGTGATGCCAGTAGCACCCACCCTCCCACTCACTCTAAGTTGTGAAAATCAAAAAATATGCTCAAAATGTTCCCTGGGGAGCAGAATTACCCTATAAATTGCTGGCAGTTAGACAACCGCATTCTGTATCTTAACGCTACATCTTTGTCTCCAGCAGCGCCTTGTTTGGTAGTGAATTTCAGGTGCATTATTCCAGCTTGGCTCTCACTAACTAGGAAACCCCATTGCGTTGGTTTAGGAAACCTTCATTTCAAGTCTGTTTGGATGACATGTGGTCTCACTACCTTCCCCAGTACCCAAAGTCAGTAATTCTTCCTCACAGAGTGCAAAACAGCAGTATAAACATACCCTGAAAATCAGTTTAGCATTACAGGTTATGAAAAACTTATTTCACAGGGTTTTGAGATAAGTTGACAGAGGCTAGTTTGAAAGCTCAGCCTTACACATTTTGCTTCTCAGCTGGGCTTAGAAAATTGTTGCGACTATAGTTGTAAGGAAAATACTACCTCAAGGCCCGATCATAAAAGCTTCTATCAGACACATGTCTGCAGTTATTTTTGGTTCTGTATTCAGTGAGTTTTATATGGACCTAATTCCCAGAAAAACTCCCCAGTCTGTTTACATGGACAGGATAAACTGACTGTTTTCTTTGTATTCCTAGTGTGAGCTGGTAATTATCCATCTACTGCTGGGATATTTCATGTAACTGGTGGACATTTTAGACACCCTGCGCATCCTTAATCTCCCTAGGATTCTCTCCGAGCAAAATTATTTGATATGAAAACCTTTGATATTACAAGTTGTGTTTAACATTTCAAGCCTCATTTACATCAGTTCAGTTCAATGAGCTGCTAAGCACACAGGACGACATATCATGGAGAGAAAGAAACCTATAGATGTGCTTAGTAGCCTGAAGGTATATTACATAAAATAATAAAAATGAAGTGCTGAGGAAGTATCTAAAATTTATTAGCACAGGGTGCATTTAGTGAGGTGGTTGAATATTATCCCAGAATATTTTTTTCAAATAAATAAATAAATGAGAAGGTGAGTGGTGGTAAAACTGATTAAGAAATTCTTGATATGTACTATGTATATTATGCATACAGCATAATCTGTTGTAAACTAATTAGCCAAGCATGAACGTACCAAATTCTCTATTGATCTAATACTATAGTACACAATTTTGGTCGTTTTTTCATTTTCTGCAAATCACCAAAGGCATTGACAATTTGCATGTGGGCTGGAATCAGACAAGCAAGTTACTGTACATCAAGGAGGTACTAATGGCTAGCTGAAACACCTGCTAACCTGCTATTGTAAGCATTTATCCAGTTTTTGCCTGCAGCAGAAATAAATGAATAAATAAACTTTCACCAGTTATATTACATGAGTTAAAGAATTATAGCATTACGTAAAGTAGCAAAGCACATTCTTCTGGGGCTTTTTAAAAATCATTATTTGTGGCAGGGTTAGAACATATCTACTGGTTTCCCTGCTCCATTTTCTTCACTTAGGTTTCTGTCAGAGCCCTCAGAACTACAAGGCTAGTTGGCCTTTGGTCTCTGAAGAATACCTTTGAGACAAACAGCCTTCCTAATCTTCAAAGAGTTTTAAAATGGCATTACAAAGAGGATGGATATATTAAACACCTCAGCTGTCAATGAGTGGAATCAATAGCAGAGGGTACATAGCTTACATTATATCTACTTACCCAGAGCTTGCACATATTTGGAAAGGAGAGCTTTTCTTTTGACAAGTTGGCACCAGCTGTTTCAAGAAATAACACAGCTGTATATCCCCAACACACCTGGCTCTCCTTTCATGAGTTGAGGGGGAATGAAAAAAGGGTGTTAAACAATGACCAGAAAGGGCAGAACTCTGCTAGCAGCCTAATTTTGCAACTATATTTTGATTTGAATGTTTAAAAAGTATCAAGGGTAAATAATTAAAATTAAAAATCTTGAGTAGGTTGTGCTAATATTTTAAAGCTTTTAAAGTACAATATTTCGGTTGGTAGAATATCAGGAATGTTGGGGGGTAACAGTATCATTAAACACAAATATGATAATGAATAACATCACTAATCACAGTGTATACAACAGTGCCCTTTACTTCACATAGGACTGTCTTAATTTATACTTACAAGTTTACATCAGTTTTTACATTGTAAGATTTGCTCTAATTTTTATTTTATTTTTTAAAGACTTATGTACTTATGCATACAAGAGCTGGGGAGAAGGCCAGAGGTGTGGGGGTGAGAGCATTCACCAGAGACAGAGTGGGGAGCAGAACAGGCAGATCTAATGAAATACACTGTTGAGGGGAGCAGCCAGCAAGACCGGAGAAGTCTGCTGAGGGTTAGCTCCCTGGTTGGGGATCAAACTCATGTATCAGTGGCTGCCAATACCTTCATAGTGCTGAGACTTAACCCCTTGCACAAACAGGGAGGCCCAGATTTGCTCTAATTTTTAAAAATCTCTTCCCTTTTCTAATTCATAAAGCCTATAAGGAAATTTTTGTGTATCAGGCCCTAATATGACAGAATGCCATCTAAACAAAGGGGAGAAAAGAGCTGTACCCTTATCATTTTTAGTATCATCTTTAAACATGTGGTTTACTGCCTCTGGGAGAAATGTTCCTCATTTAACTTTTCTAGTTGTTATTGTCTAATTTTCTTAAGCTATTACAGGAGTACAATGGTAAAAGTTAAAAATGAAAATAATACTTGCGATTATATGAATTTTCATAGAATCAGCTATGTGCTATATTTTCTTGTATGCCCAATTTTTTTTATGTTTAATATAATACATTTTGTATATATCTATAGAGATGAAATTAAGACAGCCATCTTATTCACAATAGCTTGAAGAAAAATAAAATTATTTGGAATAGATGTACACTGAAAACTATAAAACTGTAGAAAAAAATTAAAGAAAACCTAAATAAATGGAAAGACAGCCAGTGGTCATGGGCCAGAAGACTTAATATTATTCAGATGGTATTTCTCAAATTGTTCTATAGGTCCAGCACAGTCTCTGTGAAAATTCCAGCTAAGTTTTTGGCAGAAATCAGCAAACTGATAGAAAAGATCATGTAGAAATACAAGGAACTCAACATTCAAAAATAATTTTGTAACATGAAAGTTGAAGAACTCACACCTGTGATTTCAAAACTTACTATAAAGTTCCAAGAGTCTAAACAAAAAGTGCAGTGATAGCCTGAGAACAGACAGACAGATCAATGGAATAGAATTGAGATTCTAGAAATAAATCCTTACATTTATGATTAATTGATTTTCTTTAAGTGTGACAAGACAATTTAATGGGGGAAGAATTACCTTTTTAGCAAACAGTACTAGCACAACTGAAGATTTACATATAAAATAGTGAAGTTGGACCCCTATCTCACACCATACACAAAACCATTAACTCAAGATTCATCATATAGGCCTCCCTGGTGGTGCAGTGGGTTAAGTGCAGCTCTGGGAAGCTGTCCACAGCCTCTGCAGCATGGGTTTGATTCCCAGCTGGCCAGGGAGATACCTACATGGAGCAGCAGACCTCTCCTGTCGTTCCCGCTGCTCCCCTCAGCAGTGTATTTCAGTCAGTCCGCCTGTTCTGCTCCCTGCTCTGTCTCTGGTGAATCCTCTCACCCTCCCATGCCTCTGGCCTATACCCCAGTTCTTGTTTAAAAAAGTAAATCTTTAAAAAAAATAATCATAGATGCAGATGTAAAAGGCAAAACTCTAAATATCCTATAAGAAAATGTAGCAGTAAATCTCTGTGTCCTCAGGTTAAGCAGTGATTTCTTTTTAGATTTGACAAATATAAACAACAAATAGAAATGTCAGACATCATCAAAATTAAAAACTTTTGTACTGCACAGGACACAAATGAGAGTAAAATAACCTTAGAGTGAGAGAAATACTTGCAAACTAGGTATCTAATGCTTGTATCCAGTATATATAAAGAAATTTAAAAACTCAAAAAAGAAAGAAAAATAATCACATTAAATTATGGGGAAAAGATGAACATTTTTTCCCAAAAATATGTACATGTGACCAATGAACACATGAATATGTACTCAACACCAGTAATTACTAAGGAAATGCAAATCAAAACTGCAATGTAATATCACGTCAGGTGCTCAAGGATGCATATAATGGAGGGGGGTAGCAGGGAGATAGTAACAAATAAATGATGATGTAAGGAATTGAAATCCTTTTACATTGTTTATAGAAATTTAAATTGGTGGAATCACTTTAGAAAACAGTTCCTCATAAAAAGTAAACATGGAGTTATCATGTGACTCGGCAATTCCACTTCCAGATACAAACCTAAGATAAATGAAATATATACCCACACAAAAGTTGCACATGCATGTTAATGGCAGCATTATTCATAATAGCCCAAAAGGTAAACAGCCCAATCCCTCAGTTGATAAATCTACAAGTAATTGTGGTATATCCATTCGATATAGCTTTATTCATTAAAAGATACAAAGAGAGAGAAATGAAGTAAAAATAACAACTGTTACAATGCAGATGAACTTTGAATATATTAGGGTAAATGAAAAAGCCCAGTCGCAAAAGTCTATGCAGTACATGATAACTTTAACATGTACTAATGGATACGAATTGGTCATGGAGCTTTTTTGTTTTCTTCATTTTTTTTTCAATTCTCATAAGATAATTTATGTAATATACAATAGTGGTACCAAAGCAAAAATCATTCCCACTTAGGAAATTTCTCTGAAAATTATATCATTGAGAAAGAGAGGTCTGTGTTTTGGGACAAAACTCTAATATCACTGGATATTATATGCCAAAGTAATTTTTATGACAGTGGACAAATTGCTAAATATATTCATTTATTTAAACAAATCTCTATATTCAATTCCTACAATGCATCAAATGTTACTTGAGGCCAAGAGTCTTTAATGGTGAGCAAACTCCTGTGAAAACAGATGCTAAACAAGTAAACAAATAAAACAATAAAAAGTTGCAGATGATGATGACTGCTGCTAAGAAAATGAAAGAGGGTAATGGGATAGTGAGCATTTGGTGGAGGACTAAATGAGAGGAAAGATCTGCAAAATGCAAGGAAAGAGCTCCAGCAAAGTGCAAAAAGGTGATTTTATATAGCGGACTGAACCCCATATCACCTGGAGGAGAAGAGACAGTGACAATTCAAAATGGAGGATGGGTGGTGGGAGGAGGTCAGATATATAGAAGCAGCTGGACCATCTGAAGCCTTATAAGATCCCCCAGGAATCTGGAGTTTATTCAAAGTATAAGAACAGGTCATTGAAGGGTTTTAAGTGTTACACTAGCAGGAGAAATTAGGAGTTTAAAAAAGATATTGACTCTGTGGAAGAAAGTGGAGTCAGGGATTATTGTAGCAACATTCGGGCAAAGATCCACTGTGTCCTGGACTAAAATGGCTGCCCCAGAGATCTCAGATATGAGTTACTTAAGACATCTCTTTTTCTGCTTGATTTTATTCTTGTGGGTTGTAAGGATATCGAATATTTTGTTTAGAGTTTAAACTTGAATTTCTGACTGATTATCTGGTCTTGCCAAAATGAAAGGCACACAATGGCATCCAACTACCTTTCTGGGCAGATCAAGTCACCTCTACCTTAATACTCAGGGTGTAATCAATAAACATAACAGAAGCTTTTCATTGCACCAGAATGGATTCCAACAAAAGACCTCTTTTCACACTGGTAATAAACAGACTTCACCTGTTCCATCACATTATGTATTAAGTCTTGCATCTTCGGTGACCTACCTACTTTACTGCTCAATGGTGTTGAAATGTTCTGTTGGCATAAGAATGATTATAAAGCTGGGCTGCTTTTACTTCTGGTGGCTAGGACAATGCCTTTCCTATGGAGGGCGAGACGTTTCATTATGAAAAGACAGTTCATTCACACATTTTAAAGATTTGAAACTTAGTTCTTACTGAGATTTGGGCTGGGTTTTAAAGGTTTTCTCCAGGAGAGTATTTTCAATGCAACATTCAATTTATGTTAATAGGTTTACTGAGTTTTTGTGGGCATATGCTACTGACAGTGTTTCAAAAATTTTTTTGAGACATAGTAATTATTTTCATTGGTAAAATCTCTGCCATTATGAAGAGAACATTTACTTTTTTTAGATTTTGAATCACCAGGGCCAGTCTTCATACAGATATCTACAAGCACTAATAAATAGATAGCATTCATTAACTTGAACTTTTTTGGGTAGAAGTTTGGTACTCTGGGCTTATTTTGGAGCAATTAAATATGATTTATTCCCCATCATTTATTTACTTACTCTTCCAGCAGATGATTATTGACTACTTACTGCTATTTTATACAATGTGAAACAGATGAGGAAGGCCAATTAATAATAATAATGATTAGCATTTGTTGAGTAGATGTAGTGGGCCAGCACGTGGTCTTTTATATACTTCATCTTAGTTCTCATTAACCGTACCTGATGATGCACCTGCTATTATTATTTCCAATATATGGGGAAGAAAATTGAGGCATAGAGATAGCTTTAAAATTAAGCCCAAGATAGAACATGATAGATCTGGAATTGAACTCAAGGACTTTTCCTCAACAACCCTTTCTTAAAGATGGCAAACAGCCTATCTTCAAGAAGTTTGTATCCTGGTAGGGGAACAAGGACATTTATATAGACAAGAATAATTAAAAGTAAATTTAAATTCAATAACAGGTAAACAGTTAAGGATATTGAAAGGACAGAAGTCATTTCCATCCATAAGCAGTGGTTCTCAACCTTGGCTACAGGTTGCAATTACCTGATCAGGTTTATGGTTTTCTTTTCTTAAAGCAATGCTTTTGTCCCAACCCTAGCAATTTTAGTTTAATCCACCTAGTATGCACTGGTATGAATAGAATTTTAAAAGTTTCTCAGGTGATTATAATGTGCAAATAACTTAGAAAACACTGGTTTAGAGAGAGTAGGAAAAGTATTAAGAAGGGGAAAGATTCAAAGTTAATTTGTCAAGAATGAGTATCTGAAAGGTCAGAAGTACCAAGGCATGTAGTTGTGAGTGGGTGGGCATCTTGTGATATGGAATAAATTACTTGATACTCAAGTGGTTATCCTGGAACCAATGTTACTGGTATCACCTTGGAGTTTGTAGGAAATGTGGAACCTCAGTTTCTGACCTGGATTCCATGAAACAGAATTAGCATCTCTAGGTGATTTGTAGGTACATTCTGGTTTGAAAAGCACTAATATCAACACAATGAAGAAGGGAAAGCCACAGGTCTATTTGGTGATTGACAAGAGGCACTAAGTGCCAGTAGGTGAAAAGCATTGCGCATGTGTTGCATGGGTGTGAGAATGTAGGGAGAAAATTTGATTCCTGCAATACGCAGTTACAATTTGCTCTGTACATGAGGGCAAGTAAATTTCCAAGTAAAATTGATATGTTCAGGAATGGATTCTGATGATAGTTTTCAGAGGATTTGCAGAAGAGATTAGAGAAACTGAGAAGCGAGAGTTGTTGAGGCTCTCACCCAGGGCTCCCTGTGAATTGCTCAACTCACAAGTGCACAACGAAACTCAGACCAGGGTGCAATTCAGTAGGCAAGTTCTTATCTTCAAAACACATTTTTTTATTTTAAGGAATTCTTATCTCCTTCAGCAGCCTAAGTTGGGGCTACATTATGTATCTCAATAGAGGTATAGGCTACATCTTGTTCTGACTGGCAGCCAGTGTGTGCTGAACATCTTTGTTATTTCACCCATAACACACACCCCTCCCAATATTAGAACACGCTATAGGGGAACAAGAACAGAATGCTTCCCATATAAGAAAGACATTTATGTGAGTCCAGCAGTGGAACTAGAGTGATTGTGCCATAAATTTTCTGTGTGATCATAGAACATGGTACTGTATTTTATAAACTATTATGAATGAGAAGAGTTACTATGAATTCTTGGGAAATTTCACCATTATATGTTGTACTGGCTGAAAATACTTAATTTTGAAACCATACTGAACATAATTTTTTCATAGTTATTAGTTTTTTTAGTATCAGTACCAGCCAGCGTGTTTAAAAATCATCAGTAAAGGGGTAGCAACCACTTTAGGTGAAAAAATAAGCAAATTTATAGAAAAGGTTGGTTGACTAAATGCTGGGTAACTGCATTGACATTATGTTCTTTCAATCTAAGAGAAAATATTGTGTAATTCAGTGCTTAATACATACCTTTGCAGATACTAGGTCATTTGCTAAAGGAACAAATGCAAGGTTTTTATTAAAGGATATTGTATTATGAATAGACTTTCAAAAATCAACTTTATAAAGAGATAATTAAAATAATCTACATGTATTTAACCTATGTCAGTAGGCAAATGGAAAATAACTAGAGAAGTAATAATTGAATGCATTAGAGCTTTAAAGAAATATGTTAATAATCAATATAATAACATATTACCAAACTGGTCATAAGGTGATACCTCTTAATGTAGACAGACATTATTTTTTTTCAATTTAGAATATGGTCATTTTATTTTTTATATTTGAAAATTATTTGAAAAATCATTATTGAGGTAATGTTGGTGTATATAGCTTTTTATTTCTTGTGGGTTTACTATGCTAGTAACACTTGTAGACAATTTAAAAAAAAAAATCAAACCTGCAGATAGAAATTTCCAAAATTTACAGGTGTCTTTTACATTGCAATTTGTATATGTGACCACCAGATGGTGGTATTTGCTTTAGTCATGCCCACATGACCTCAGCAAGTAGGCAAAGTAAAACGGTATTTAAACTATGAATACCCAAGTCTTTTTCATTTGGAGAAAAATGATGGATTGTGCTCTGTTGACAGGCATTCACAATATAAATAAGACATGTACCCAAGCTCTCAAATAATTCAACAGTCTAGCAAGGTGATATGAAGTAAGACCATTATTATAATATCAGAAAGTATATAGTAAAAACATAGCTGAATATAGAACAACATAAGAGGTGATAAAGAAATACCAAAGGAAGAAAACTGCATCCTCCCTGATGAAATCTAGACTATTTCAAAATGTTTTTCTATTAAGCAAATCTTTGAAGAATAAAATGTAGAGAAATAAAGGGGTATATTGAAAGGGGAAGAAGCTAAATATGCTCAGGCACAGAGAAGGATTTATTTATATAAAGACAGTGTGTCTGTGTGATTAAATATGGGTCTATGGCAGGGAAGTGGAGACAGTACTTGACAGTAGGTTTAAAATAAATGGTCAAGGGCAAAGCATGCGGTGTCCTCATTTTTAAGGGCAATAGGGAGCCACTGAAGGTGTTTAAGAAAGAGATGGCATGATGAAATCTGTAAGATAAAGAGATTTTAAGAAATAAACTCAGGGATAGAATTTTGTCTTATCAGGAGGAAACACACTTCATAAGAAGAGATCCTTGGTGAGGAAATACTGTCAACACGAATTTTCCTGTAGTCTCTTGCTTCCTCTGCTTTCCCCCCTGCTAGGTTATCAAATCAATTTGTGCTGCAGTTTCCTACCATTCGCCTTAACATTCTGGAGTGGAGTGACACATAGTTCCTTGTTAGAGCCTTGTCCTGCTTCCTCACAATCTTCTCTCAGGCTTAGGCTGCAACGTGGCTTGGGAATAGATTGTTGCCTTTAGTTTCTCTCTTCCCTTTTTTCTTTCCTAGGACCATAGCTGTGCCCTAGGCTGTTAGAGCTCTCTAAGGAGGCTTGGAACCCTTTTGGGATAAGATTGAGGGTAGGAATGGAGTAATTACATTTCCTAATCTAAATCCATTAATGGCTACTTTGTTTATTGCTTGTCTTTACCTTGTTTGGTCTTTTTCATAGAATGTGAGGGCAGTGCCCCTGTATCTAGTCTGTTCTAAGAATAGGTCTACTCATGAGGTGCTAAATGCTGCCTAAGTCTGGGTACCCTAGGATAAGGGCTACTTCTCTGTTTTCCATAGAAATTGCATTTTGGAGCTGGCTTCTCTCTCCCCTTGGCTTGCCAGAAGACCAAAGGCTCACAGTTTGGTCACTGATAATACTAATCCTCTCTGACAATTAGTTGGCAACCTTTCCTATTCCAATATCTTTGAAGTGTTCCTGATTGGGGTGGGGGTGGAATTTGGGCTGGCAGGAAATGGCATAGGCCTTTTCATCTCAGAACCAAAAACACTAACCTGAGTTCTTATTTCTCAGACTTCATTGTGCAATGGAAGGCATTCCGCTGCTCCAAATATCTGATATAATCACGGGGCACTTCCCAGTACATTTGGAAGCCCTGCCAGAGAGGTTGTCTCCTTACCAGAAATAAGGTCGGGAAGAGGTATTGAGTACAGACTTCTTATTATAATTCAACTCCTCACAGATTTGTGGGCAGAGCTCTAACCTGTCCTTAACCTGTTACTTCTCTGAGCATGTTTGTTGATGGCTGTGAACCTTTCAAAGGCTTTTGGGAAGAAAAAGAAAAAAAATAGAAAATCAAATTCCAGCCCATTCAATATCACCTATTTGAGCTGGTGCAGGAGGGACTGCGCCTCTCTGAGCCTGGAGTGTGTGAGGGGACCACCGCGGTGGCGAAGGTTCCTGAGACCTCTCAAAAGCACGTACAAATGAGAGCAGCTTCTGAACCTTTTTTGCTGCTCCTTAACAGAATTGCACACTGTAAGAAAGATCTTTCTTGGTATTGATGCCATCCCTCAGCTCCTACCTCCCTCCTCCCTGCCCCACTAGGAAGGCTTATTTGAAGCACCATCTCTCCTCCTGGAGAGAGCTGATGTTTATACCGTGCTCGGTACCACCGCTGACTCTTAGGAACTGTTGCACACCCTTTGCTGTGTTAGCTCATTTTCTACTCACAACAGCCCAACCAAGTGTCAGTCACCATTTCTTTGAGGAGGAAAGCTGCGTCTTAAAGAGGTCACATAACTTGTCTGAGATTCCAGCTAGTGGATGGAGAGGGTAAGGGTAGGCTCTACTGTAAGCCTCCCTCCCTCCCCACCCCGTTTCTAAGACCTTAGCATCTTTATAATTAATCTGAAAAGAACTTTATTAATTACATCAGCATTAAGGAGAACACTGCAGCCAGTAAGGCCAGTGAATTGCACACACCTGCCTTGCTGTGTTCTAATCCTTTTAACAGTAACCTGTTGTCAGAATAATTTTTCTCATTCCAGACCACACCTTTTCCTCTCCTTGACTTTTAAATTCCTGTGGAAGACACAGCTGTACCACACAGTGGATTCTCATGGCATTTCTTTACTCTTTCCATTTTTGGGCTTGTGGGCAGGTCTTTCAACAGGTCAGGCAGTATAAGCTGCTTGAGAGGAAAGAAGAGATGGAGGAAGAAAGACTATTAGAATTATTTTTTTTAATGAAGCACCTACTATATTCTAGGCACTGTTACTTGCTTTCCATGTAAGGTCACAAATAATGCTCACTACAAATCTGAGAGGGTTGCTTTTTTGCCCTTATTTTATAAATGTGATGATTGAGGTTCAGAGATGTTAAGTAATGAGGACCAAGGTCACACAGCTATGAAGGGGCCAAGATGATTCAAAGCTAACATCTAAAGCCCTTGCCCTTTCACTCTATCAAGAAGCTTTTAAAGAAATAATATGACAGTTGCTTTTAGTCAAAGGGAAATTGGAGGTTCATGACCTAGGACTTCATTCTCACTGTGTTGCCATGTCATTTGATGGTAATGAGGATTTAGGGGTCTGGGTCTGTGGGCAGAATGTCAGGTGTTCCCCTGAGTCTTAAATATAGATCTTTACTTTGGAAATGAAGCTAAATCACCTTTGCCATTGGAATTAGTTTCACCAGTAGGGCCTGTTGGCCTCATTTATTTTCTATTAACGTACTAGTGGGTCATCCTGCATTGTAAGGGTAGTATTTAGTTGGAATTTCTCTGACTTTTGCCTTCTTATTTTCCCCTTCTGGCCTTCCATGCCTCATGACGTCCATGTACTGGGGTATGTCACTTACATGCTGCTTATGATCTTGCTGAGTGGCCTCACATTTCTAGTCCTAAACTTCTTTATCTGTGAAATGCTTATAACAATGGTATCCCAAACAGTTGTTTTAAGAAGAAAATTAAATAACATATGCAAAGTACTTGGCAATACTAGAAAATAGTCAGCACTTAGTATATAGTTGTTTTTCTTGAAACAAGCAGGTGTTCATGAAGTCATGGTACAAGGCCCTTGGGGTTCTTTGCATGCCCCCTCCATTCTCATATGATTATATCTCAAAAATAACTGTAAAATACATTTTCAGAGTCATTTTTTTTTTATTCCTTGCCCACTGGCAACCTATCTCTCTGTCTCTTTTCTCTAAGAATATTCCACACCATGCCTCTGTGAGGATATGTGGACTAGGTGAGCAACCTGGGTGAAAAGCAAACCTTGGAATGTGGAAAACTGAGATACATAAGAAAAATAACAATTATGTAGCCCTCACCAAATGTTTTCCATCTTCAAAGTGCTTTGAAAACATTAACTAATTAATTAATCAAAAAGAATTTCTACCAATCAGTGAAAATGCTCTTTACAATGTATTAAGGCTCTTGAAAGGTATTATTTATTCAACGATGTTTTCTCTTTAGTCCTAAGGGAATCATCGCAAGCTTCCTTTTTGAAACTTCTCAAGAAATTTTGTGGACTCTGCATTCTCCTCTTATTCTGTGCATCCTAACAAGCAGGAGTCTGTGAAAACATAGGCACATGGACACACACACACTGACACACACACTCACAAATACAATGTTCTTTTAGAATGCTGGCCCTTGATTTTAAATGCATTAAAATATTATATAAAATTATGTAATCTGTGCTTACCAGCTTTTTATTGACCTGTAGCAAAGTCAAGACAAAAATAATTCCTGTTTGGTCTCAGCTATCAATATCATCTGTTATATCCATCTATTGTCTGTCTGTTCTGCTGGTCTGGAAGCCCCCAGAGAACTGGATCTTTGTTGCCATACCCTTAAAGTCTTGCTCCTCACAAGCCTCCACCACATTAGCTCTGTTCTCTAGCACACAAAATGCAACTTAATCTCTTTGTGACATAGCAGGAGAGTAGTATTAATAATCTTATGTTCATTAATTCAACAAATATTGAGCATCCGCCATTCATTTATTTATATATTCCTATAGCATACATTTTATTAAGTGCAAGACTTTGTGTGAATCACGGTGATGGATTCAAAGATGATCCAGATAGGGTTATTGCATTCAAGAAGTTAGTCGTCCAGCAGGAAAGAGAAAGCAAGAACATAAAGAATTTTAATAAGGGAGCTATGATGTACACCTACAATGAGGTGCCTTCAGAAGAAGGGGAGAGGATTTCTGGCTGGGGCATTGGGGAATTTGGGGGAATAGATAATGCTACAGTGGGGTATTAAAAGAGGATCTGACTTATGGAAATGATGAGGGAGGACGTGTTCCTGGAGATGGACTGAAGATCAGATGTGTGCTGGGGGGGCATGAACAAAGAAAATTATGGCTGTATTGGAATCACTGATTTTGACTAAAGCTTAACTGGAGAAATACATTTAGAGAACATAATCTAGAGGACTGTCTGTCTGGGGAGTGAATGATACATACCACCTTGCATGGGTTCCCACCATTAACAGCCATCATTAACCAGTTTCAGCACTCAGAAATGTGTTGATTACATAGACAGGATTTTCAGATTCCTTTTGGGAGCCCATTCCAGTTAGTCATTGCTAATCAAGTACTTTAAAAGCTGTTGGTTTGGAAGAACTACTCAGGCCCCTCCTTGGCCACAGCTTGGAGAGCCTGAAGTGATAGGCTTACTTTTCTGACATCACATGCTAATCCAGCATGGATTCATTAGCATCATTAGCATCATTTGCTTGTCTACACTATTGTAGTCTGTGAAAATGCACTGAAACTCTATTGAAATGTGCATTTAGAGGTTTACCTGCACATTAAATTCAACCTTTCAGATATTGTATGCAAAAGTCAAATTTTTCTCCTTTATTCTCTGGTTATCAGTTTCTATATTTCTGGTTATTATTAATTTTCTAACAAGAACAGTTTACCTCTTGTTTTCTAATTCCCTCTGGGTTGGTAAGCTCAGACCTATTAAAATACCGCATACATTAAAGTACGTAGGCTCTAAGCCACTGTACAAGGGGTTTTCAGAATTTAAATTTAGATACTATTACATCTATGGGAGCTGCTCAGCTGTTATTTCTTTTATCTGGCTGATTTCTGGAAAGGTGAATGATTACTGTACAAGATATAATCTCTGTCCTTAAGTTATAGAACCAAGACTGTCATGGGTTTTCATTTTCACTACAAGGTGTGCCATACAAAAACGCAGACTCTGGCACCTGAGTGAGCTACACAGTGCTAGAGCAGAGATCACATTCACAGGGGCCTCTCATGACCTCTCTCCAAATACAGGAGGTTGTAGGAACTACTGAATTTTCCAAAGGATGTTTTACACATGGAGAACTTCAGTGATTTTACAAAGCTGGCTTTGTCTTGACTTCTACGTCTTCCATCCTGAGGACAGGGAAACTCCGCCAGTACATACCCTGGAAAGGGACCTAGGAAAAGTGAGGAAGATGTCTGTTGAGAATGAATAATCTGGGAAATGTTTGAAAACTACAAGGAAATGCTATTTAAAAGCAACAGGAATAAAGGCTTGTCAGAGGGAACTCAGAAGCCTTTGCTGCAGTGAATTCATTTTGACTGGTCCCTCCCACCAAGTGCCATATACATCAGTTTTCTAATTTGCCAGATAAAGAAACGTTCCTCCAGAGAGACTACCTACACTGAGTTATTTTCTTGGTAAATAGTGTTATTAAAACAATTTGTTGATGGAACATTGGTTTAAATTATTATGTAGGTTACAGGTGTGCCGCATTATTTGTTGACATCTCTGAATTCTACATTATTTTCATCACCAAAAGTCTAATTTCCACTCTCCATCATATAGTTGAACCTCTTAATAATTTCACCCATCTAAACCCAGGCCTCTTCCCCACTCATAAAACCACCTTTCTGTTCTTAAAATCTAAGTGTTTTGTTTTATTTGTTCATTTGCTTTCTTTATCATTCACATGTGAGTAAAATCATATGGTATTTGCCAGTCTCCATCTGACTTATTCCACTTAACCCCCTATTGCTTCATCCATGCTGCCACAAATGCAAGATTTCATCCTTTTTTTTCGTTGAGGATAGCAATATTACTAGACATGAAGTACTGTGCAAACAGGTCACCCTTGCCCCACCCTCCCCACATCCAGCTTCACATGCAAAGAGATGTCCCAAGTTCAAGGAGCAGGACACAATCACTTCACAGATTGACCTTGCCTCCTGGCTCAGTTACTCCCTAGTTGTGTGGCTTTAAATGTTTTGTTCCATCAAAGCCTCTGTTTCTCCATCTATGAAGAAGGGGAGGCTCACTTTACCTAACTCAGAGAGTTGCTACAGGAAGCAACTGTGACAATCTATATTAATGTATTCAACACTGGAATTATTAAGTGATTTTAAAAAAAGATTAAAAATGTATATCCTGGGTACCACCACAGAAACATTTACGAATGTTTCAAGTTTTTTCAGTTTTTCTTGAAGATTTCCTTCATGATTTTCTTAATGGTTTATTCTTATCATGACTTGAAATTCTGCATTTGTGCCAAAAATCAGCCCTACATACACAGAGGAAGAGGTTGTGGAGAATCTGAGAGAGCTTTCTGCCTTCTGAACCATTCCCTAGGCAGTCAATTTATTCTTGGGGGGATTGAAAATAGGGTTGAATATTTAACATTTTCTTAGTAACCATCCACTTTATTAATAATATTAGTGTACAGCATATTAATAGTCAAACAATTGCAGACGACAAATCCACAGTCAAGGACTAGAGTGTATTTATGACTGGATATATATGTCTATAGCTGTGAGGTATGTAAATAGAGGGATACAATTTGTGGATGTTTTCAGGTACACCTACTGAGAGGACAGAACAGGGAGATGAATACTAGAGATAGGATGGAGAATGTATGGGAGTGAGATGTTTTCCCATATCTAAGCATCTCGCTGTTATCCACTAGTAAAAATTCTGACAGATTAGGAATCTCTGTAAAGGGCTATGCACTGATATCCCATTCTGAGGTAATACCCCCAAATGGAAAGGTGTTAAACAAAATCTTCCTATTTGTAACCAAAGCCTCTTCATATTACTGAGCATGCCCCAAAGAGAAGCAGAACTGTACAAAATGAAATTTTTACTTTCTTGTGGTTTGTAGTTACTGCTGCTGCTGCTACTGCAAATGAGAAGAGAGGCAGGCAGTGAAGCATTGGGTTTTAGGTGAGGCTTGAAAAAGGCACAAGAACAGGGGGCTAAACACAGGTGGAACCAGAGAACTGGTAACAGGTGGGAAGGGTAGTGCCCCAGATTTGCTTGGGTTCCTGCAGTATTTCCTCCTGAGTGAGGAAACCCCCCCCCACCACCACACACACACATATGCACACACATCATGCCAGCCAGGAATCTCTGAAAATCTTGGCAAAAATCTGCTACTCATGACATTCTGTACTACAAATCTGTAGTGAGAGAGGCCTGGGTTTAAAACCAAGATCTGCATTATCACACTGACTGTGACCTTGATCAAGTGACTTTTAGTCTCAGAATCTCAGATTCCCTGTAAAATGTATAGAGAAAGAAAAAGCACCAGCAGGTGGACAAGTATATATCCTCAAGCTCTAGACCTTAGTTGAAATCCAAACCCACAGCAACCCCCAATTCCAGTGTCCCCTGGATCTCTGAAGTTAGGCCCAGGTGATTTAGGTTCAAATCCCAGCTCTGTGACTACTTTGCTATAAAATATTGGGCAAGTTGCTTGTGTGTGTGTGTGTGTGTGTGTGTGTGTGACAGAGAGAAAGAGATTAATTAATGTCTGCCAGATATTATGGGGAACAAAAACAACATATAGACATTAATTTCCCCCTGGAGTTTGTAGTCTAGTAGATTTCTGTTTGTTGGAGAGCCTCTGATTTTCTCATCTGTAGAATTGAAACAATACTTAGCTAGAATTATTGTTGTTAAAGTTAAAATGAAAATTTCTGAGCAAGATGCCTGTGGATTACTATTACCCTACTGATGCTTTTTTTCTTTTTACTACAGTGAATTACTTCTATGTCCCCATATTGCTGTCTCCAGCACTCTATCTACCTGACTTTGCATTGGTTACTGGCCACTTGCTACTGATTAAACAGAGAGCAGCAGAGCCTGAAGGCTAGTCATGTGAACTTTATTTAACGTCAGGAGTCCTGTATTGGAGTCCTTCTGTGCCTCTAATCCTCATGTTGAGACCTTAGATGAGTTACCTGTTTCATTTTACTCATCTTTAAATGGAGATAAATATCAGTTTCTACCCTTCAAATTATCCTGTCTATCCCAAGGGTTGTGTGTGTGTGTGTGTATGTGTATGTAAGAAAGAGATGGTGAGAATGAGTTTGTCTATCAGTATAATGGAATGAAATAGAGACTTTCTTTTCCCCTTGGAGCTTAATGTCTAGAGGCCTGCATGTATTGGCAAGACACAGACTAGCTAAATCATAACACAAATGGAAAATTGGAACTACAATTTCATTGATAAAGGAAAGTTGCATGATTCTTTGAATGCTTATAATAAGGGGAATTTGACTCAGCTAGAGAAATCACTGATGGCTTCCTTGAAGAGGTGATACAGGACTAGATAGCTGAATGACAAATTGGAGTTTGCTATATTAGCAGGGGAGGGAAATGTATTGCTAGTAAACCCTTACCATCAGATCATAAACATATGTAGCTGTCTTACTGGACTGTGAAATGAAAGAATATGGGGGCGGGGCTTTGTCATCTTCTGTTACCTCTAAGACAGTACCTTTAAGGAAGGACGTGCTTAGTAAATATTTGTTGAACGAGTGAATGTTAGTAGGAAATCAATACCAGTTTGTTGAATGAAATAAAAAGTAACTGCTATGCGTTCATCTCATGGCTTTATTCAGGATGCAATTAAGGAAGACACATGATTTAGTACAAACAACATGAACCTTGTTGAACAAACCATGCTCTCCTTATTTAGATCCTATCACCTTGGGGAAGTGAGCAGGGACTCTGTTTTAGTCTCCTCATGTGCAAAATGGGAATAAGTGCTATTTTAATGATTATGATGTTAAATATGCATCATTTAATAAAAGGAGAATCCAGAGTAGTGGTCAGGAGATAACTATTATTAATAGTATCAGTTTTAGGACATTGGTAAAATATTTGTAGGTTCCTAAAGACAGGCCAGGTATAGTTTGAAGGAGAGAGAGGATATTAGCACCCAGACATCCATCAAAGCTTAATTTGCTGGAAATGTCTAGAGTTCCTAACTTCTGTACCTCATCTGTGCTTTCCATCTTCTGTAACTCAGTGTCAGATTACTGGCTTCAGGTTTCCAAATGCAAATGGCTATAATTGACCGGCAGCTGGTAAAATAATTCAGGTAATTCATGGGGATCGTAATAGCACATCGCGGGGTAAGTAAACAATAGTTGCTAGCTGTTACTTACAACCACCAGGCCCTGTTAGATTTTCTGTCAATTGCCCTATTACTGAATTAACCTTTCCTGGGCCTGGAATGGCTTCTTTATAAAATTCTCTTTATGGAGGGAGAAAAGCAACCCTCTCTGAGGTCTGGAAGCCTGTGGTCCCCAACACCCCACCCTCCGGGGCAGTTTGAGGGCCACTGAGCAGTCTAGGTGAGGCTGGTCATTTGGGGGCTGAGGGTTCTGGAACCTCTGCTTCCCTCTCAAAGCCACCGAACTCGGCTCCGCCCCTCTTTGCCTTTCTAACCCTGAAAGGCGCGATCTGAGGTTCCAGCCAAGCACTGGGCATGCTCGCAAGCCAAGCCAGGCTCCGGTCGTCCGCAGCACGCGCCGACTTGCGGCGCTCCCCTGTGTGTAAGAGACCCGGGTGCAGCTGCGGTGCTTGGGGTTACGGGTTTCGCATAGCTGAACCCTAGGTGGGTGCCGTCAGGGAACCGAGCCTCCCCTGACCATCCCCAGGGCAGAACTGAACTCCGCACAGCCCGCGGTTTGAACGCTCAGTGCTTGGTCTTGGAAACGCAGAGCCTCAAGGTTGGGTTTTCTCGGCAGACAAAGGGGCTGCGCCCTTAGTGCCCCTCTATGGTAGGGGTGAACCCCTCCTTAGCCCCAAACCACGCAGCTCCAGCAGCTGCAGTCCCAACGCCACCACCCAGCCCCAGCGGCCGCGGCCTGTGCGCGCTCTCGGGCCCGGGGATTGGATCGCACTCTCCATTCAAAGGCTGCGCTGGCTGGCGGGTGTTGCGCGGCGCTCTGTGTGTGTGTGTGTGTGTGTGTATTTGTGTGTGTGCATGTGCGCGCGCGCGTGCGTGCATGTGTGTGCGCGCGTGTGTGCTGTGCGGCGCGCGGGCGGGAGCTTGTGCGCGCGCGAGGGCTCGCGTGCAGGAGCCACTGGGTGTGCGTGCGTGTGTTATGGGTTTGATTCCAGAGCAGGTTGCACATTGGTCCTGGGTGGCTCGCAGGCTCAGGTCGTGCTTGGGCGTCCTCCTAATCCTTTCCGAAGTAGCAGCAGCAGCAGCCCCAGCAGCAGCAGCAGCAGCCGCCACGGCAACCTCGGCAGCGGCAGCAGCAGCTCAGCGGCACAGCCGGCAGAACTGTGCAGAAGCGAGCACCGTTTGGGGAGTCCGGGGGGCGGGTAAGAGGGAGGAGGGGGAAGCCTGTCTTGGTCTTTGGGATTATTTTTCCCCCTTCTTTTCCCTCTCTCTCTCTTTCTTGAGGGTGTGTGTTGCCCCCTCGAAGTGAAGGAATTTTGCTCCAAAGCGAGCTGGGACCGAAGACTCTAGGCTAAGTTATCTCTCTATGTAGATGGTGTCAGGGAGCGAAGCTACTGACCGAGCCGCTGGTAAATGTTTTTCACTTCTTACTCTTTAATGCTTAAGGCTTTTTTTTCCCCCTTTTCTTTCTTCCTTGTTTCCTTTCTGTTGCTCCTCATTCTGCAATCGCTCCTGAATCAGCTGCAGTTCTTTTTCTCTCCTTGCGTTTGTGCAGTTTGCAACTTGTTTCGTGATTTTCTGTGTATTTTTTTTTTTTTTCTCCATCCTCAGATGAATGCTGGAACATTTAAATTCGGCACTTCGGGAGGTCATCATTAGTTGCATGAGTTTCAAGGGGGAGGGGAAAGATTGGTAGAGCAGAGTGTTATTTCCCTGCAGAAGGACTGCCGGTTTCTCTCTAATGTTCATCGCAATTATAGGGATTTTTTTTTTTAGGATGCATTTTAACGTTGCATTGATGTTTAAGGTTATCGTTCTCCAGGATTACAATGCATTTTGACTCAGCTTGACAGCATGACAGATGCCAGTGATTCCAGAACTACTGTATGGTACATGCTGGCTAAAATATTCAAAATTGGAGGGAGGATCATTTGCATTCCAAAAGAGAAATTCTTAAAAATGCTGTTTTGCATCACATTGCTGCCGATTAGCAAGAGGCAGTAATAGACACCGCTACTCATGTCGCTTGCAAAGATAATAAACATATAAGTGGTTTAGTGCATCACATACTGTCCTCTTCTCCAGTGATTAAGCTATTGCTAAATTTACTTAATAACAAATTGAGGACTATGGAGAAGGAGGCAGAGAGCTGGTATTGTTTTATTTAAAACTGAGAGGTACAGCAATTTCTAATCCCAACCCAGCTCTCTTAGATCTTACTTGAAGTGGCATCTTGTCAATTGGGGAGGGGAGGGCAGTTTCTGCATACACAGGGAATAAAATTATTTAAAATAGCCAGCATAATGCATGCAAATTGAACTCTAATTCTTTTCTTAAAAATAGAACTGACTCTGTAACTCTTGCTTCCAGGATCTGTTTTAAATATTATTTTAAAATTAATATACATCAGATCTTTAATGTATTCATAGCATTTAAGTTTTTTTGGAAGGTTCTTAGCAGTTTCATTTGTTTTGCTCTTTTCCTCCTAAGTTTTCAGTTCCAGTTGAGTAGAAAAACTGAAGGGTCAGTAAGTAAAGGCAAATCAGCAGTTTAAAGAGAAATCAGTTTATAGTTGTGAAATTTCTGCTAAGCCATGGGAAAATGAAGTAGAATAATGGCAGTAGGGATATTGTGGGGCAGAGCAGGTTGCCATTTCACTACCCGCATTATCATCTAGAGGAGCTCTGCTCTCCAGGCTCAGAGGAGGCTATCCAGTTCAGGAATACTCAGAGACACTGCACTTCACAGCAGTAAAATAATTTTATTTAAGGAAGCCTGCTTCTGCTTTGTGGTTGCCACAATGGGGAGCAGCAAGTTACCTGTGTGCAAAGAGTATGTTTGCAATTATACTATTCAACTTTATTTTAGTATAAACTTAACTGATATTGGAGAACAGCATAAAATAGTAGTCTGTTCAAGACTGAAGGACAAAACAAACTATAAATTAACTCCGAGTCAGACCCTCTTTTATATAGAAGAAAGCTTACTCCATGCAGATCCACCTGTTCTGGATTGCCTGTGTTCACTAAAAGCTTTTCTTGAAACTGTGGACAGGATGGACAGGATTTCTGAGCTATAAAGCTAATTTATTCTTTTGTAGATCACTTATTTAGAATGAAAGCTCAGCTTACTGATGGGTGTGTCAAAATGGCAATGTTGTTACTTTAAAATATTTTTATGGACCCTTCCTTTTACTATGTTGATCCAGTTGAGAGGGGAAAGCCAACTTCTGTTCATTTGGATCATAATTTTCTTGAAGGAAGCAGTTGTTTGCCTAGGTACTGAACAAAATAAATTCATAGAGTAAACTACCCTCCTAAGCACCCAAGTCTCCTAAAGCATCATGGTTTCTCATTCTAGGACCAAAAGCAGAAAGCAATATACCTCATGCTGAGCAACTACATTATTTCTCTGGCATATTCCACACACAAGGGCACATACAGAGAACTGACCAGGCACTAAGAACTCATTTTGCTCAGCCCAGGGAGCAGGGTTTCTAATTGTCAATGTAATTTATTCAGAGCATAAATTTATTTATGGAACATACATTTAGCTTCAGTTTCAGCATCTTCACTAGATGTGAAGACTAAGAGTCCATTTATTTAATGCACTTACTCTCTCCTTCTAAGGTTGGTTTTTACCCACCTACCCCACTTACACTTTCCTAGCAACTTCTGAAAAGATCTGAGAATTTATGTAAAAATTTAAACATATACATACATATATATAAATATATATATATATATATATATATATAGAGAGAGAGAGAGAGAGAGAGAAAGAGAATGTAATGCTTGATTAGATTACTACTTATTTGGCTTTGTAATTGCTTTGTAATTCTGTGTGGTATAGTGTTTGTTGTTTGTTGGTTTTATTGCTATTAAGTTTTTTATTCTTATCTAGGCTCCTTTTAACTTTTTGTACCTGGTGTTGATCTCAGGTTAATATCTCAAAATGATAATGTCCTCTTGAAAAGCTTGTCAGTAAATTAGCGTACTTTCAATTGATGTTTGTGTTGAATTTCAGCATTTTCAAAAGCTTAGCACCTGGCATTGTAGGGAGAAGGTATCTTACTTAGGGAGGAGAAGGCTATATAGAGAGACAGGGCTCAGAGACTGTTGCTTCATGGACTTGACAGTCAAGTCCTTATTGTTAGGTTTTCTATTTTCATTTTGTTAAGAGTGGAGTTTTCTCTGCATTATGAGGTTGTTTATTATGCTGGAGCTACCAAAAGTTTCTTAAAATTAATTGCTTTTTTTTATTTTGTAGTTGAAAAGAACTTTGAGCTACTTGTGTGTTTTTAAGGAAAACCTATATTGGCAAGCTTCCCGTTGTTCTCTGTTGTGTGCAAACCAATACTGAGAAAGGATTTTTGGTGAAATATGGTCAAGGTCATTGCCAAGGGCCTTTTCATCCTTCCTCACTTGAGATCTCAAACTTAACCTGAAAGTCAGACTGAAAGAAGCAAAATTTACATCAAACTTCTAGCTCAAAATGGGGCTATTTCAAAGGCATATGTTTTTGTCTCTCATTACTTTGTGTGGAGCAACAGTTTAATTTTTGACTTACTAGTTTCTAGTAGTTCTGATGTATTCACAGGGATAAGCCTTCCATTCTGCACTCATAGTACAGACAGCAAATTCACAACCTGCAGGGGAGATTAGAAGAACATTTTTTTGGGGGGAGAGGGAAGTAGGTATCTTTGATATCTTAATGGAAGAGGACATAACAGTATTTCGCAAAATGTGATATATTTGCTAACTAGGTAATACCCCACCTAAAATGTTTTTTAAAGCAACAGTCATTTTATCATTGTTACGTGGTAAGAGCAAGGAATAGCTTTGTCAAAGTATTTCTTAGTACTACTTGTTCCTATTTTGCTTTATAAAAGGGACATTCATATTGATTGGGATTTTGTACTATCAGTAACATATTTTTTTTTATTAGTTTGGGTTGTTTTCTCTACCCAACAAAGATAAACTAATATTTACCATAGTTATTTTAACTGTGCTGAATATTCTTGCTTCTGCTTCCAAAAAAATTCATAAAGTTGAAGTGGTATAAACTGTTTCCCTAAAATTTATGTTACTATTCTAGTCTACTTAATGTATTGTATACTACAATGTGATTCTGAGCTTGAATTATTGCTGCCTTTTTAAAATGAATTCTTAATGGTGAAAAATGAAGTGTCTTGGAAACAGTTTACAATAAAGTTCCTTCATTTTTGCTAAAGGAAGTTATTTGGTCCACCTGTAGGTGTAGAATTAGCTCCCTTTTAGACAAAAAGAATTGTCAGAAAAAAAGTTCAGTTATGTGTTTTTTGTCAGCACTGTGGGTAAAAAGAGAGAGCAGGTGTTTTAACTCTTTTCATGTAAGTTTCATAACGAGAAATCAAGACCAAATATACAGCTAAAGTTCAAATAAAATCCATTTTCCCCAGTAAAGATTTTTTTTCCCCTGGACAATATGAATTGATCTTTGACTCTGATGGAACAATTGACTGCATTCCTCATCTCATCACCACTGTGTGACTCCCGCCAGAATATTGGTGATGGGTGCTAAAGATACCGCATCTGTCTTGGGGAAAATGTGAGTGCGTGATTTGGGAGCAAAGAGATGGTTTCTTTGAAAGTTTAGACTTTTCAGGCCTTGGCTGCATTTTTTTTTTTCAGAGGAGGCTTTGCTCTCCTTGCTGTGTGTTTAAATCCCCAGTGGAAACTGCTCATTGCTATTCCTATCTGAAATGTAGTCGGCCACAGGTTATTGTAATACAGACATGATGCTAGTTTGTTCATCTCTGTTGTTCTTATCATTGCATTGGTTTATGGTTTCTGGAATGTGACACAGATCTATAAAAGTCTGGAACTCAGCTTTCAAAGGACAGTCTATTTTAGTGTTCTGGTGGTTAAATTATTCAGCTATATAGGCTCAAGCCTATTAGAAAATACTAGCAATTTTTTTTTTACAATACACTTCTGTTAGTATGATCTTGGTAAAGTACTTATTTTTAAGTTATATAAAAGGAAGTCACAGAATGTAAAATAAAGAATTTATTTATGAATTTGGTTCAAAGGAATATCATTTGTTTTCTTCATTTAAGTTTCCCCAGTCTTCAATCTACCTATTAGTAGGCAAGGACTCAAATTGGAGACTGTTTTTATTCATAAGATAAAAACAAATTGATACTGACAATAATATGTTGACTTAAAATTTTTCGAGAGTACTATTCTGTGGAGGATTCTTTTGTAAAAGGCTTATGTTTAAATGTCATTTTTATTATTGCTTAGAATTTAACTGATACTCAATGTTTTTGACATTTCTCCTACTTTAATTAAGGGCATATGTGAAGAAAGAAATATATCATTAAGTAGAAATCATTTTGACAAAGGTTAGAAGAAACCCCATAATGTAAAATAACCATTTCACAAAATTGTATAAGCTGCATGCTATATTTATAACACAATAAGAAAAAAAAGGCACCACTTCAGAATTTCATTTTGAATGTCAGAATTAGTCAAGTTAGGTCCTTAGATCATTCCTAAGGATGAAACAGACCATTAAGGATAGTTCTGTCTATACATATGACCAATCCAAAAAGTAAATGTCTTTATAGCTAAATTCATAGTTGTTATTAGAGAACTTATCACAACACACTCTGTAATCTTAACTGCAACGATTTTTCTAAACTGTTCCAAATGTATCAGTATATGGTTATGTTCACATTACATCCAGTCAGTATTACTTAGAAAGAACATAGACAAAGCGCAGGAACATATATTTAAGTCTTTTATTTTTAAAATTCTTTCAATAAGCAGTTTTTGGATTCCCAGGGCAGGTCAGGTATTGTGCTCCACTAAAAGCTTAATGTGATAAGAGTAATTTGATGTGAAAACGATATCTAAGTAAGTAAATGGGAATTGGGGTAGGTACTTTTTTAAAAATACCAGATAAAACTTTGTTCTCTGTGTCACTCTAGAGCCTATTAGAAAGATGATTTGTTTTAATTTATTTTAGAATTTGTCAGGCAGTAATAGTGGGCAAATATCTACTCCTCCTCCACCTTTTCATGTGCCCCACACATTTTATCCATAGAGTCTGGTATGAGAGACCTAAGTCATGTTTAGCTCCACCTGCATGGACTCCACAGAAGCTCTGGGAAGGGCAGTGTGAGTTAGTGTGGAGAGAATGAAGGCACCTGGGACATTGCTTCTGTAGTTGCCTACTCTTTTCTTATGGTGATAGTCAAGCCACTAGTTTTATTTTTAGCTTCACCTAAACTTCTGAAGAAACGCAAACTGCTTCTCCACTTTTTAGCCCTAAGAATAATACTATAATTATTATAAAAATGTTTCACAGTGGTTAGGGCTCTGCAATTTGTGTGACCCAACATCTAATTTTTCTCCTCTCTAATCCTGTTTATATATCCCCACATATAATCAGACTCAGTCAGATGAAACCAATTACTAAGGAGAAAAAAAATCAAATTTATTTATTATATTTATTGGATGTGTCTGTTGCTTAATTATCCATTGGTGAATTTACATGTGGCCACAGACAGGGCGGTGGATGAGTGTGGAAAAATGATCAATCATCACTTCTCACAGTCCAGAGGAGGCTGCCAAGAAAACAAGAAAAAAAAAAATCTTTTCTCATCAGACCTGGAAACTGAAAAGCAGGCGTCACCTCCCAAAACGTTATGTATTTAGCTGGCCGTAGGAAGATCTGGAAAATATTGGGAGTTAGACTTTTTCCTAGCCACTCAATGTAATGTTGAGAAGAAATGTGTACTTTACAATTTGAGACAAATTGTTGCTAAGATAGTCAAAGGTGTACATTGGAAAATGAATTTAAATTACCCTATTAAGCAGATGACCACCCCGGACACTTGAATGTATGCTGGACTGTGGGAAATGGCCGAGGGCTGGGTCTATCTGGTTGGGTGGGCATGAGGGTTAGGTGATTTGCAAGGTGGTGTTTGCAAAGTTTTATTGATTATTATGTATAACTAATGAGCAAATGCTAAGCCAGCATTGCTAAAGCAGTGAATGAGAATAGATTTTGTGTTTGGCCTTTGATAGTAGAGCTAGACAGAGACTTTTATTTTGGGGCTTGTGCTTTCATAAAACAAATTCTTCACTTCAACCTAAAATGGTTCTCTTTCTGTCTTTATTTTTATCCTCATCTTTAATAGGCTTGATATTGATCATGCTTTATTTTTTATTTTCTTCCTACTTGTATTCATATATTGTTGGAAATTTATTTATGTGGAAGTTGTTCTTCAAAATAGATAATAACTCTAATAACCCCCATTTCAAGTAAGTGTGACAAAGCTAGATGGTTAAAAAAACCATGACCTTATTTATGTAATGCTTAAATCGAGGGACCACTAAATTTATATGAGTCTGCCTATTCACATCCCCAAGGTAGAACATGTATATGAATGTCACAGGTGGAAAATAAACCACTTTTGAACTTGAGGTATTTGCACACTGTCTTCAAGGAATTCCTGAAGGAAAGATGTTTGTTACAAATTGCAGTGAGTTATTAATGCATCGTTTAAAGAAGACAATGGGTAAATTATAAATTATTGTGAATTAACATTTATTTGGGGATGTTACTGTTGAAGAATCTAAGCAATTATAGATTATACTTTTGTTACATTTGGCAGAGAATTTAAAATGGCAACATGAATCCTGGGAATTGAGAGGGAGAGGTAGTTTTATACCCGTTGACTTAGGAAGAAAATATTAGAGATGAGCTAATTTGCATTTACTTCAATGTATATTTTAAAATTTACTCTGTATTAAAGCAAAATACAGAATAGTAGTAGTTGCTCTCAGCTGGATTCACTGCAGAAGCCAAACAGTAAATAGAGAGCCTGAACTCTCTCTTCTACAACAGTGATTTTTCACTAAACTATTCCCTAAGGCCACTCTAGGTATATGAGGGCACGAGTTCTTTTTATATGATTTGTGTATGTTCCCATAGATTGTGAAGTCTATGTCTGGGCAATTTTCAAGTTAAAATTGTGTTACAGCTACCCTGAAGGTTGTCATTTCTTGGTTTTTCTCTTGTCAGTCAATTCATAAGTGTTTATTAAGCCCCTATGGGGTGTACGCAGAATTGTATATGTGGGGGGTGTGTGTGTGTGTGTGTGTGTGTGTGTGTGTGTGTGAGAGAGAGAGAGAGAGAGAGAGAGAGAATGAGAGAGAATGAGAGAGAATGAGAGAATGATTAGTCTTTGTCTAGAAGCATATAGTCTAGAGGCCAAAGTACCATTGTGTGTGTGTTTGTGTATGTAAAATGATAATTTGATTACAGAAATTGTTAGTAGTTGTTATTTTTTTGTTTCATATTTTATTTTTAATATTATTGCCCTGGAATTCAAATGTATTTATTAGGAGAAAAGCATAACTTCAGACTAAGTCAGGGATATACCTTCTCAACTTGCTTGATTTCTTTCTTTCTTTTCTTTCTTTTCTTTCTTTTTCTTTCTTTCTTTCTTTCTTTCTTTCTTTCTTTCTTTCTTTCTTTCTTTCTTTCTTTCTTTCTTTCTTTCTTTCTTTCTTCTTTCTTTCTTTCTTTCTTTCTTTCTTTCTTTCTTTCTTTCTTTCTTTCTTTCTTTCTTTCTTTCTTTCTCTCTCTCTCTCTCTCTCTCTCTCTCTCTCTCTCTCTTTCTTTTTTTTGCTTTCTTTCTTTTTATTTCTGTCTCTTTCTTTATTTCTTAATTCAGATAGCTAATGAAAGACACACAAGAAAAAGGGAAAGTCACAGGGCACTGGTAAATTTGGGTTCTGATTCGGTAAAATCAGGTTGTGGTTTATATCTGAGTTTCAGTGTGAGGACAAATTCTGGTGCTTGTCGTTTTTAGGGTCTGCCTGTTACCTGTATCAATCCAATCAGTGAGTGGATAAATAACTCTGTGCCCCAAAACTTGTCAATTTACATTTTTTCATGAACAATGAATCAATTTATAATTTGCCCTTTTTCAAGGAAGGATTTTTGACAATATGACAGAAATTGGGAAGGAAAGAAAAAATTTCAAGTATTCCTAGAATGCCCTGGATGAGAAATGTTCTCTAAAGGAATACTTCCCCTGTTGAACTTGAAAGCACATGGTGAGTACATAGGTTCAGGGACTTACTTTTCAGAAGGTATTCAGTCTCTTAAAGTCATCTTTTATCAATCATTTTTGGGAAGGGTAATATTCTTGAAAAGTACCAGATGAATAGCTCTGAAAGTGGATGGCAAAGGAGGAAGCATCAAGACACTGACCCTTTGCACATCCCCTGGTAATAGCTTGCTGCACTTCTGGCAGTCAGCTTTGACTTCCAATATCACTGGTCAATCTCTTGATTAATGCTCATTTTGATTGTGATTTCCAAGATGTGCATATCTCGTTTCCAGCCAATCATAGCTAAACCATCAAAATTTCTTTGCCATCTTCTGTTCCTTGTTGATGTGAATCAAGGAGGCAGTGACTGAGAAGAATATCAAAGGGCTCCTTTGTGTTCTTCATTTAAACTTTGACTCTTCGGTCTCCTCCTGAGGGTTGTGTGAATTTCTGAGGACATTTGAAGTTGCTTATCATTTGCTACTGCATGAAAAGTTGTTTTGTCTTTGTGATGACACTGTTCTTTACAGCTCAGTATTGCAGGAATCCTTAATTTATTTTTCAGCAGTTTTAGCATAATTTGAATTATTTTCTTTTTGTTTTAGATTCAGGTTATGCTATACTTGAATGCTAGACTGATACTGGCTAATGTAGATAGAAAGGGACTATGTTAGAAAGTTATGGGAAATTAGGAAATCATACAAAAGATGTGAAACCAGGCATTTTTGCCTGTGAACACTGGGTGTCCAGTGGGAGCCCTTCGCACTCCTATCACTGGGCACTGTTACTGACTGCCGTTAGTACCACCCAGCACTCTGCCTCCTCTTATGTGGCTCTTTGTCTGGAAGGAACTGCCTCCTGACTTTTCTTCTGGGGGAACTGAATCCGGATTAGAAGTTCTGAGCTGGTTCATCCATTGATTGGCATTGTGTTTTTCTAACTAGTTAAGTCTGGGGAGTCAAAAGACTAAAGCTTTCATATTTTATATTGAAATAAAAATGAGACTTTGGCTTTCAGCAACATTTAACTGGTGGTATTCCCTCAAAATAAAAGTGATCACTGAACAAAACAGATAAACAAAAGCCCCGCATATGTATTTATCTTTATTTCTCATACTCAGAGTAACCTGGAGTATCTTAGGGCATAGTTAGCGTGTACCTCAGTTTTTGAATTTGAAAGACTAAGTAACTTCTCTAGTGCTTAAATGAATTGGCGGGATGTTCCTGATCGAGCTTTTGCTTTTAGCACACAGCGGTCTGAAATATGTTTGTCATATGGGATTCTCATTGTTGTCACCAAAAAACATAGCGAATGCTATGCATTTGAATTCTGCTCTTGCTGAAGTTAAAGATAATTTACTTACGTATGTGTACAAATACAACACTGATAAATAGTATGAAAAAGGTAGAGGGAATTTATTTAAAGTACATTAGGAAAACATCTGGATGGCTCAGTAATTGCCTGTAAGCAAATTAATAGGAATTCCAGATAATAGAGCAGACCAATTTGCTACTTATAAGTTGGTAATAAGAGTGATTTTGCCACTTTAAAGAAATCAAACTGCATTTATTTTTGCCATCATTTGGATTCTCTGAGGTCAAACAATTCTTCCTCACTAAAGTATTAGCAAACAGAGTGATGTATAAGACTCACATGTGTAATTCACATCTCTAGTGAAACTTCTGCATCTAAAGGCTTAGTCTTTTATTCTTCAATTCTAAATGAATAAATTTATCCTTCCATCAATATCTCCCAAGGATTTTGAGAATTAATTAGAAACAAAATCACTTTCAGTGCTTGGATGTTACATTCTGTGTTGAGAAAAAATATGAGATATTGAGGCTTTATTAATAATGACAAAGGTTCATCCAATAAAATAGTCCAACTGGCTGAATTCTCATATGGTTGGTATTTTCTGATATAAATTACTGTAAGATTAGACAGTTAAATATTGAATATTGTCTCATTTAATGTATTTCCATGAGATATTAATGATAATGATAGTTCTTCAGTTTGGGGAATTAGGGAGATTTGTTTTTTTTGTTTTTTTTTTTTTGTGTTTTACTGACAGTTTTGGTAGCAATAATACAGTTACAAAATGATAATGAAGATATTTCAGTGAAGATGAGGCAGAAATGAATAGCCACTGAATTGATAGCTTGCAAACAGGTCAAATGTCACAAACATTTTTTATTCTTTGCATGAAATAGTTTTCTCTCTAATGACACCACTGTGGTCACCGTAGATAGCTTTGAGAATTTGTTAAAAGCATAGATCTGTCCTGTCAGGCCCTTGAAGAGAGGCCCTGTTTGTGTTGATTCGTTTGCATGAGGTATAGAATTCTGAAAATTGGACTGGGCTTTGAAGGAAGACTGTCCGTGTTGAGAGTGGCATTTGAAATGGGATTGTTCATAAAACGTAAAAAAAAAAAAAAAAAAGAGAGAGAGAGCAAAAGAGAAAAACAAAGAGTAAAAGGAAAAAAGAGAAATATTGAGTGGATACCTCAACCAGAGAGCCAACCATAGGTCAGTTAAGAATGGACAATTTAATGAAGAGAGCTAAAACTTTATAATTAAGACTTTTTGTTGTCCAAGTTTGTTTTTTTTATTTCCTATTTGATTTTAAGTTCTTCATTCTCAGTGCTTTTATCTCAGATGAGGGAATGAAAAACCAATGATAAATAGGGTAAGTGACTATTGTTGAAAAATAGGATAAGTGACTATTGTTGAAATATTTTGTCATATATACAGAATAAGAACACATACCAGCACATCAAAATGGTTTAAAGCGGGTGTTTCTCTCCCCCTATGGAAAACTTTAATGTTTTGTGAGATAATTTTATTTGAAATTGCAGTTATCCTTGTTTCAGACCTAGTAATTTAACAGTTGAAAAGAGCTCCCTTTTTTGTTCTGTGTAGTTAATGTATGTGGTGTTATTTTAAAAGTGTTTTGGGGTAGCATTCTTTTAGCACAAACTTATTCCTTGATAAAGGAGCTGGCTGTAATTTGCAGAAATGACTGTTTCTTTTTCTTTAGTGGTTGGATAATTGCTCTTTGTATACACTGTGGAAATGTTCATATAGACCAGTGACAAAGCCTAGCAGATGCACTTGCAATTATCTGGAATTTAAGTAAATTTTGCATCTGATACACACAAAGCAGAGGCTTTGTCCAAGCAGGCTCGCACACTGGCATGTGGATTGCTGTGAATACAATGAGTAGATTTTTAATGGAAAACAAATGGGACTATTAGTAAGTGTTGTCTTTTACTTGAAAAGACACCCGCTTTAGGCATGGCCTACAACTCATTCATATTCATAGTTGGTTCAGTTCTAAATATGACCTTTGTAATTGAAAAAAATAATGTTTAAAACACAATATGTGGCTGTGTTTTTATTGACTTCACTTGCATCATTTTCTGGAAAAAAAAATGGTCAAACAAATATTTGTTTCATATTTCAATGTTACTTTTTTCTGACTGTTAAGGAGAACATTCACTTATTACCACTCTAAAATTGTAAAAAATGGATTTAATGTTATAAATAAATCATGCTGTAGATAAAAGATAATTATAATGTTAGTTTAACAACCTCAACTCACAAGGGAGATCATAAGAAGGAATATATAATGGATCCAAATTCTACTTTTTTATTGTAAACAAAAGCGATCTAGCCAGAGGAGTAGTTTTCTGCAAAAGCCTCTTTTCCGAGTTGTGTTTTAGGTTAATTCTTTCCACTGTGTATTTTTTTGTTATTGTCAAACTTACATGAGTGAGATGTTTGAAGTCTTAATCTTTTTCTTTGTATTTATTCTTCGAAGATATTAAATGGATGGAGCTACTTGGTTGGGATCTCTTAAATGCCTGTAGGTTTTTTGGGGGAGGGGAATTAAATCATTTTTACTCTCAATGAGCAGGTCACAGATAATTGGTCCAGTTGACTTCTTATTTCATAGTTTGAAAGTGCTCCATGCTATTCTGGCCTTTGAATGAAGCAAATTTCAGAAGTAATTCAGGCAACATAAAGGCAGACCTACCTACCCACTTTCTGCTTTCTTCTTGATTTAAAGTGGAATCTAATAATAACTGGAGATCTTTTCTAATTCTTTTAACTATTGGGAGCCTCGGGGGTCTAAGGATTGAGTAATTGTTTGAAGAAAAAGTGGATAAAGTAGATTTTGCAAGCAATTTTTAAGAAGGAAAGGGAGAGCCGGGCAGAGGTATTTTAGGCTCTGAATTAGCAGACAGATGTGCTATTACTGGAATATTGTGCCTACAGTTTATGCCTCTACCTTAACCACTTTTCCAAAAACAAAACATAAAACTTCTACAACTAAGCACTTTTTATAGAATTTTGGAAATGTCAGAACTTGCTCAGATGGTCTCTGCCAGATGATTCTGTGTGTTCTTCAGTCTCTTCAGGGTCCTCCTGGCCTCCCTGTACCCCTCTCCCCTCCACTGTCCCCGTCCAGGCTGTGAAAGGCTGTCTTTAGACTTGGAGAGGAACCAGGTGCTTTCCTTGGTATTTAAGCAACTTGCTATTTTGAAATCCCCTTAGAGAACTGTGGGCATTTTTATCTCTGTGTCTTGAAGCATCTCTTTCCCTTTCTGAAGGAGAAGCTGCTTATATAATACCCAGAAGCAGACTCTTGGGAACTGCCAAGCTATTTCATGGATATTTTGCAGGAAAAGGAATGTAAGCATTTCTATGTCATACGCATGCTCCCATGGGGGGTCTCAATTTGAGATATTTGCACAATAGCAGATCCTCAGAAGGATAAATATATACAAATCCATCTTTCAAATTCGAGTGCAATCAGTAGGAAACAGCACCTAGGAGGAGGAGAGCCCACTAATAGCTCAGCCTGAAAGAGATTCTTGAACAGTTCCAGAGCCAGGACCCAACTGTCAGCAGAGCTTGCCAGGGAGACAGATGCTGCGGTTGGAAGACAGTTTCCTCAGTTAGATATTTTGTTCCTGTAGATGGCCAACCATGACTCATGGGGGAAACAGGAGAGAGAGAGGAGAAAGGAAGAGTAAATTAATCATTTTATTAATCCCTATTTAGAATTCAGTCATGTAACTAAATGTCAACCTGGTGAACTTTCCATGAAACCAGAAGGGTTGTAAAGACAGTTGCAGGGTTTGAAAGTTATGCCAGGTGATAAAGGCCTCTAATTTCACCTGCAGATTAAATAACTGACACAATTTCAGAAGGGTACCTGTGGAAAATAGTAATGTAGGAATTATCTAATAATGCAAGCTCAACGGAAGTATGTTTGGAAGGATTGAAAGGACTTGAATGATTTTTCTGTGAGAGATGATAAAGTTGTTTTCTGGTCTCTTTTTCTCAACCTGTGCATGTGTAAATTAATAGATGTGTGTGTAGAACAGATGTACATGTGAATGATGTTTTTTCCCCACGTTTTTTCTTTCTCTACCGCTTAGAGATATCTGTGTGTCTATGCATGTGTTTGTGTGCATGTGGTTATATACCTTACCAATGTGTTACCTTACGCCCCGGTTACCACTGCACCCTGAGATATCTGCTTTCATCCACATTTATCATTCACTTCCAGAGCTCCCAGCTCTCAGCTACAAGCAGTTGATTAGATAAAAGCAGAAAATCTGCTGTCTGAAAGATAGCGGATTTCAGTTTTTCTAACTCCTATTTCCGGTTTGTGAGTTTCCTTTAAAATTCCCAGAAAGGGGTGAATATATAGACAACCAAAAGTCTTAGCTTCTTCTGCCTCTCTATTTTAAAGATACCTCATCTCTTTTGTTCAGGGATGACTACCTCAGCCTCCCTTAAGCCAAGTTCATTCCACAGCTTTGCTTCCTGGGTCTCCCAAACTGGAGAAAGTTATGTGTGGTGGCAGCAGCCCCAATGCCAAATGTCTGAGCTACCATTTTTCTGGTAGGGTCCCAGATGCATCCCTTTTCATATTGGCATGTCCTTCATAGTTGAAATGGTAGATCCCTAAGAGTGCATGTTTGGGGAAAAATTAGGTTTTTATTTTTTCCCCTCAACATGCTACTTGGAGGGTTCTCTGGGAACTGAAAAACACAGCTGTGGAGCCAATTTAGAGAGAGTGATTCACAATTGACTTGTGGAAGATGTAGCTGCCTTCTTGAGACCCAGTGCTCTCGGCCAATATGGGACCTTCTGAGATTAGGCTCTTCATCTCGAGGCTTATGTGTCTTTCACTGCATCTCACATCAGATCAGGCACTAAGAGATGATCCTGTCAATTTGTAGCACTCTCTGGGGAACTTTGGGTCTTGAAAAACCCTGTGTCATATTGATCCTTGAATGAGGGCGGTTGCATTTCTTCCAAGGTTTATCGAAACCATGAAGACCTTTTTCTTTTAACTCTTTCAGACACTTATTTATGAATACATACACAAAAATCATCAATGATCCTCATGCCCATGCCAGAGAGTTTGGTCTCTCTCAGATTGCCTTGTACATAGTATGTGCTCAATTAATGTAAGTTGAAGGAAAGTAACATGGATTTATTTTCCTTTAGAAATGGAGAATATTTATGGCATTTTAAAACCATAATTGGTTGCATGAATTACCTTGGCTTCCTGGGTATATATTAGAATTTTTTCATTCTACTTTCTATTCTCTTTACTGATAAGGAAATAGTCACAAATAAGACTGAAGGACAAATTGAGATATTGAGTGATAAGTGAGGGACAGAAGTAGGATTAATGGAGATCCAGATTAATTATCCATCATCATATAATACTCAATTTTTTTTTTTTTACTTTTAATCTCTCACACTTATTAAAAGTTTTCCTACAGTAGCTACTATACGGAAATCAAAATGTACAATGATTTTCATATAAGAGGATCTGTCCTTACCGCTGGGCAAGACAAGAAGCCAGGCATATCATGTTTGCCTGGAAGTTAGGAAAAGTGCTGGCAAAATTGGCCCATTGTAGTACTCAGTGAATTCTGACCTATGGACCAAATTTGATTTATTACCTGCTTTTATATGCTTTACAGGCAAAAGTTGTCTTCATATTCAAGTTGTTGACAAATATGGAAAAAATAGTATTTCATGGCACTTAAAATTATACAATTCTGTTTCCTTGGAACACAGTCATTTCCATTCAGTTTCATGTTTTTGATGGTTCCTTTTGCACAGTGTTGATGACTGCGGACTCCCAAGACTGAGATAGTTACCACTTGTCCTTTAGAGAAAAATTTTGCTGGCCTTTAGCTAATGTGTGGCCTGCAGTGTTTCAAAGGCAATGTGACAAGACTGGTACTCATTTTTGTGACCTGCCTTGGATTTCTTGTATATATGGATTATTGAATCTGTGAAAAAAATGAAGATTTTTTTTTTTTTACCTACATAAGATGATGTTATTCCTAAAGGTATCTCTTGGTTTTACCCAAAACAGACTGAGCATTCCCTTCTGAGTTGGGAGAGAGATGTGTTCAAAGAATGGGACTTTATATTGAAATTAGAACTTTCCAATGTTGGCCTGTTGAGTTAGCTGTTCCCTTCCTATCTCTATGCACAGCTCCCCCCTCCCCCCCATACACACCCATGCACACACTCATGTGCAACAGTAATTCTTGATAGATTTGTTGTTATTGTTGTTGTTTTAAAGATTCACTTATTCAGGCATACAAGAACCAGGGTACAGGCCAGATGTGCAGGAGGGTGAGAGGATTCACCAGAAACAGATTGGGGAACAGAACAGGCAGACAAACTGAAATACACTGCTGAGGGTAGCAGCAGGTGAGACAGGAGAGGTCTGCAGTGCCATGTGGGTATCTCCCCAGCTGACTGGGATTGAACCCACACTACAGAGACTGTGGACAGCTTCACAGCACTGCACTCTGCTTGCGCCACCAGGGAGGCCCTGTTGTTTTTGTTGTTTTTAAATTAGTGAAATTATCAGGGGACTACAATCCTAGTTTTTATTAAAAACCTTTGCATTTCCCCCTCCCCCAGGATATTTCTGTTCCAGCCAAGCCAGATTCACCCATAGTCATTTGACATATATATGGAGTATTATGATATATGGGGAACTGTGTCCAGGTGTAGGATTAGGACAATGAACAAGAGAAAAAACATGCCTCACCATGCCATAGAAGACTTGCATGTGCAAATTAATGATTTCAATATGAAATATTAAGTAAAGAAGATAATAGGAATAAAAATAGAATAAAAACATGTAAATGTTCTAAATACTTTGCATGTATCATATCATGTATTCCTCAGTAGGGTCTCATTATTTGTGGAAGGAAGGAACTGAGGCAAAGAGATCTTCTAGATTTTATCTGAGTACTTCAGTGGTGGAGCAGAGACTGGAATCAGGCCAGGGGACTCCAGAACCATACTCTTGACCACTAACTATAGGCTCTCCCTGAAGTGCAAGTAGCATGTCTTATATATACTGTGTACTGTGGATGTGGCATATATTCACAGCTTTTATGTTTAACTAAAATATAAGGAATGTGTCCAAATGAATGAAGCAGATAATAGAAGCAGAAAAAAAAAAAAAAAAAAAAACCAGCATACCGAGTATCACATGCAAAGATGCAGAGACTAGAGAGGGCAAAGGATTTTGGGAAAACAAAGTTCTCACTGAATTTGTGGCAGCGCATCAGTGAATAAGAGTGCTAGGGATGGTAATGATGAGATTATTCACGATCCATTGATATATTTAGCAGCCATTTACTGAGATTATACTATGTACCTAGCACTGATTTCAGTAATCGGGTAGTAAATAGACATATTGTTTATGGTCTGTTGAGATGAGATAGATAAAAAAAAACAAAAAAAAAAAAAAACCAAAAAAACAAGTAAACAAGTAGAGGAAGAAGATAACTTCAGAAAAGTAGATAGACTTGGAAGGAAAGAGGACAGGGTGTTTCTGTGCATAAATGTCCAACTGTGTGCATGTGTGCACCAGTTAATTTAGATGGGTTGGACAGAGCAGGCTTCTCTGATACCATATGTGAAAAAGACCAAGCACTTGAAAAGTGTGGCATTCTTTTAAGCAAAAGGGACAGTCAGTGCAAAGGCCCTGACTTGGGAATTAAAAGTTCGGCATTAGCAGTATAGTGAAAAAGACCGTATGAAGTGATGAGGAGTTCATGGAGGTAGAAAGTAGCCCAGGATATTCAGTGAGCAGACTGTGAAGGGTCCCATAGATCATGTAAAGAAATGTAAGATTCTAGAGATGGTGAGAATTTGTTTTAATCTGTGATCACATTAAGACTGTCATAAAATAACTACCCTCCCTTGAATATTACTGTATCTAATGTATACTGCAGTAAATCTAACTAAAGGAGAAAAGTTGTCAAACAAAGTTTCAAGAATCAAGTTATAGGAAACAGAGGATAAGGAATATAATCAGGGCCTCCCCGGTGGCGCAGCGGGTTGAGCACAGCACTGTGAAGCTGTCCGCAGCCTCTGCAGCGCCAGTGCAATTCCCGCTGGTGAGGGAGATTCCCACATGGTGCAGCAGACCTCTCCTGTCTCGCCCGCTGCTCCCTTCAGCAGTGTACTTTAGTCCTTCTGCCTGTTCTGCTCCCTGCTCTGTCTCTGGTGAATTATCTCACCCTCCCGTGCCTCTGGTCTATACCCTAGTGATTGTATAAATAAATAAAAATCTTTAGAAAAAAAAGATTAGTAATATAATCAGCACAATTCTAATTTTGTCCTGAAACTCTGAATTTTTCAGATAGGATTTGATGAACTCATATAAAAGGGGTATCAGGAGTAAGAGGCAAATATATATGGGGTGTGTTTTTGAAGTAAAGTTTGCAGTTGCTACTGATGTACTGGATGTTAACAGTGAAGGTAAGAGGAGAACTGAATCCCTCTAGGGTTCTGGCTTTAGCATTAGAATAAAAGTTTGTGCCATTTCCTGAGAAAGTGTATCTTTTAAGGAAATATATCAAAACTATACCTAAAAGCATATGGGAACCCACTGATGGTGAATAGACTGGTGGCAGGATCCAGAACAGATTAGTGGGACAAACTTGAAAATGTAGTCTAAGATGAAAGACAACTGTGGTTATTTGATGAGACATACTAAACATGTTGACCCAAGAGATCAAAGTTATAATGGAGAGAAGACAAGGGTTATGCCACAAATTTAGAAGGAGGGATGAATATGACTTAATTGGGGGTGTGAAGAAGGAAGGAAAACCCTGGAGAGCCTTCATGTTCATGGAGCATCTGGTAGATGGTGAACACTATTTGTTGGTCAGGGCTAAGCATGTTTTGGAGGAAAATAATAGGTGTCCAGTTTTGGCCACCTGATTTTGAGATGCCTTAAGTAATGACCTGGATAGTTAGGTTTGAGAGTCAGAGATATGGAAAAGAGCCCATTTTTGGTATACATATGAGCAAAATAGCCCAAGGGATTTATAAGAAGAGGAGACAAGAGAGCATGAAGATGGACTGTTGAGAAACACCATTATTTCCACCTTTGGCTGCGAGAGGGAGCATGGGGAATAATTGAAAAGTGACACGAGAGGAAAGCCCTGTGAGATGAGTGCTGCAAAGCTAAGGGGTAAAGGACTCAAGAGTAAGACACTATGTTGGCGTCAGATATTGCAGAAGTGTTTATAGCATTTGGATTGGAAAGTACCCATTGGATTTGACTGTTAATAAGTTAACTATTAAATTTAGCAAGATCACAGTCAGTGGGGAACAGGGTTACGTTAGGTTAAGCAGTTAAATGGGGCCTCAGAAAATAAGAATCAGGATACCTAATCCAGCCAAAATTTTGAGTAAGCCAAATAGAAATTAGGAAGATCAAGAAGAAAGAAAACTTTCTATCAAGTATCACGTGATAGATGCAGAAACCTATTTGAATCGTTGGACATTTCCTTCTATTGCCATTAATAATCAGGAATTTCACTTTAATTTGTTTTATGGGATTGGACTGTTCTTGTGAAGTTCCTATGTTATAAATCACATTTAAGAGTTTATAATTGGGAACACGTTTAAAAGAAGTCTGCAGTCAGACCTTTATAATTCAAAATCAACCTCTCACTACTAAACTCATTTGTCTATGTGTTGCTTAAAGAAAAGCCCATCAAAAATGTAGTGGATAAAGAATTCTATGTGCTGAAAATAATAGTTGTTTTTTGAGTATGTCATATTTTTACACAGTTTTGATTGCTTGATTAGGAACAGCTTATTGAATAAAATAGAGAATAGATTGGAAAATGTGAAACTGAATACTTTTACATATAGAGATATACTCACTCATGCTTTGAACAAAAGAATAAGTGGTTAAATTTATTATAAACACACACGCATGGTCATTTGAGCACTTTGATACATGGAAAGTTCTTTCCCAAATTTAATCAGGTGGTTTGAAACTTTTTTTTTTTTTTTTTTTTTGTGGGACCCTCACCAGCAGCTGGCCAGGGAACGAACTGGCGCTGCAGAGGCTGCGGGCAGCTTTGCAGCCCTACGCTCAACCGCTGTACCACCAGGGGAGGCCCTGGTTTGAAACTTTTATAATTTCCTCATGTAAAAGCTCTCTGACCACTAATCTTTTCTGAGTTAAAATAACTTGTTTTATTTAGTATGTTTTAAAAATGTTATTTGTGCCAGTGTTACTTCCTAGATTTGTATTTGGCCTGAAACTAAATGACAGTCAAACAGCCAATACATTGACTAATTGGTTAGTTAGCTAATAAACTAGTTAATTAATAGATTGATTTGTCTTTATGTGGAGGTTTTGAGATGGAAATATAAACTGGTGCAAAAGCTTCTGAAATCCAAAAGGTCCACATTTCTAAATGAAGACATTCTTTGAGTTCATGAGAATTTCTGAAGTTTTCATTTTATGGGTTTTTTGTGTTTTTAAGGTAAAGAGTTTGGCCTTATAACCTTCCTGCCAAAGCCTTGGTGAAAAGTACTGAAGTTTGGTAATAGAAAGGAAATTGCCTCCTGTCAGTAACAGCATATAAGTTACTCTCATTTTCTTTGTGCTTATGGAAGAATCATTCTCAAGGCATTTGTATTTCACCTATCTTATTCTCAAGTATGTAGCTAGTAATCTTTGATCTTGAATCTTAATTTCTTTACTCTGTAGACCTGTACTGACCTGATATATAGTGTTGGAGGACACAGGATGACATGCATGAACATCTGCCATTAAATTTCATTACATGAGAGACTGCTGTGCCAGAACCACCCAGAGTGGAATTAAAAAAATAAAATAAAATAAAATAAAAGAGCAGTAGCAATAATAACAAATGCAGGTTAAATATCCCTTACTTTTATACAGACTTTTGAGATTAGAATCAAACTTTAGACTTTTCAAAAGCACACTGCGAAATCCCTCTTGTTGCATTTCATTGCAAATGTTGTTTTCCATGATCAAAATAAATAAGATTGGCAGTGACTGTTTTGAACAGTAACATACATAGCACATATATGCTGATAGCTGAAATTTGACCACCATTATGCTCCCCCTGACCTTTACCAGTATCCCCAAATCTCCTTGGAGTTTCTAAGTATTATTTTGCTTTCTCTTTCTTCCTTTTTCTTATTTACAGAGTTACTGATGAATACTTGCTTAAGGTGGTTTAATTCAGATCATATAAAAATTCCTTTTCACTATATCAAATTGATTGTATTATTTGCCCTTCTTGTAACAGGAAAATGACAGGGATATTTTTGGACAAACTCTAGTTCATACATATGAAAAGGAGCTAGAAAAAAATGGTACTTCACAGAAAAATATCACTGGAGTGGTAGTATAGTCATTTTGGATCTATAAATCACTTAAAGAATGTTCACTTTAACATCTGAAGGGGGAACTTTTGGCTTAAAGCAACGAGACATCTTGACATCTTGCCTAAATGTTATGAATCATGAGATGTTAAATTTTGTGCCAACTTTATTTTTAAAAGAAAAAAAATTAAAAGAAAATAGGAAATTAACACTATATTTAAGAATCTCATCTCACTATATTAAGAATTATTATTGCCTAGAGCTATAACGATCTGAAATAAAATAAATTATCAGAATTCAAAATTTGTTAATAATAAATAACAACAAAAATAATGACAATGTCTTTTGAGGATTCCAGGTAAGACCTTCCTCTTGAGAAGTATTATACACTTAAGAGGTCATTTTGCAAGGATACAAACTTTTAACCCCCTTAAATTTCCTCCACATAAAAAATAATTAAATACAATTATTTTTTTTTAAATTCCTTTTGCTTGGTGACATTTTTTCATAAAACCCTCTAGGACTCATTTGCAAAGCAGCTTTGAAGTTAATTTCATGCAGATCTTCCTGATTTGTACTTGTGGTGAATAACTGTAAAGCTAAAAGAAAAATATCTGAAAAACCTAAATCTTCAAAACTTACCATTTATTTCATCCTTTGTTTAAATTGGTTTACTTTAAACCATGCAAGTGGTACTAAGTATTTCAAGTCTCTAATAAACAGACATGATAAAATCTTGCTATGAATTAATATAGGATACAGCAGAATTGCTGTTTAATAATCCAGGTGTCTTCACCCAAGAACACTTATTAAGATACCTATCACCTCATTAAAATATCCCTACAAATAAAAACCTTCTTGAGAGTTCTTTTCCTTTTAAACTGTAATTTGGATAATTGGGGGAAGGGTACTTTCATTATGCAAATGATTTCTGGTGCTCAAATCAGAGTTGCTTAATTGTCAGCGAATAGGTCAGTTTCTATTTCCTCATTAATACTTGAAGTTTTAGTTGAAACCGCTTCGTGGTACAACTGACAAGCTTCTGTCTTGTAGCATAATTTAATTTATTGTGACCACAATGTCAGGCTTGCTTTAAATTCGCTATAGCTTGCATTTGTGATTGACAATCACTGTTTGTTTTCTGGTGGTAAGAACTCCTTTTATGTCTTAAATTAAAAGGGCATTTTGAAGATATGTATAATTTCAGGTTAAGACATTTGACAACTCTGCATGTCTCAGTTCTAAAAATATAATAAAATACAATGAATACATACTTAGACTGATGGCTTGAGAATAGGGGCTCACATTATAAAATAGAATGTAAAATGCTTTACATAACACATGTACTCTTTTCAGATGGCTCTTTATTAACATGGAGTGTGTCTAATGAGCATTTTAGCTTCTTTCTTACAAAATATACTCAACTCTCAGTTATAGGCTTTTGGACTCTCTAGTTTGTGGATTATCTGTAACAAAATGTTAATCCCAGCCATGATTCGGAGAGTCAATTCCTTTGCTCAGGAATTGTAATTCATTTTTAATATTAGCCTTAGGGGTAAGAAACATGATTAGAAATGCAGAATAATACTTTCATTCAAAACCAATTAAAACGACTTCTGGATTCTCCAACATAATGGGTAATTCACAGCGCTATACTTCCCCATTAGGATGGATTGAGTTTGATGGATTGAAAAATGATTTAAAACTTAGTCACTGAAATGTATTTCAACAAAACATTTAATTTTAGTTTTCACTGATGAATAAAATGTGTATTTTTTTCTCTTTTGAAAAATAGGAAGTTGCATTATATTTTTGCAAAATGAAAGTACAGCTTCAGTTTTTGATCTTTTACAAAAGTCACGTTTTATTTAAGTTACACCATATTTGCTTTAAGCTGGCCATTTTCACCCTGCAATAAAGTATCATTTTACAGTATAGAGAAAAACCATCACTTATAAATATTATTTATTTGTGGCAGTCTTATGTAATCTGGTACTTTTATACTTTCAGGCAGGAAAAAATAGAGTTGAAAGGAAGATAGTGAAACTCATCTATAAATTCATCTTGTATTTGCTAGATCCATTGGCTTTGCTTCTTAGAGATCTTTGTGTTTAAAACCAATGATGGGAAATGTTCTTACCCTTTGAATAGTTTTAGTATGAGTAGACATGTTAGTAGGGAAATAAAATTTGATATATAAAAATATTTTAGATCTTTTTTTTAGCTTATAGCATGTGTTCATTTTAGACACTGTGTTCCACTGGTTTTGAAGGGTCTGGAGTTGGTGAATGTCAGAGAAGCAGCCTGCTTGTGCAAAAGGAATGTAGAAAGGTGGCCCATCAGATTTACTTTAAAATTAAGTAAAACAAATTCATCTAACCCTGTGATTACCTAGACCTCATCATTGAATTGACCTTTCTTTCTAGTTAATTTCCTAAGATGATCAGAATACCATGTCAGGACAAATAAAATGAATTATTTTTTAAAAATCTAGAAGGTTGTGGAAACTTAAAATGCAAGGCATTCAAAAAAAGGGGGGGGGGTTCTTTGTAAACACTAAAAGTCTAGAAGGGAAGTTTTTTGGTTTATTTTCCCCTTTCTATTGAATCTCTGTGTTTCTTTGCTGCTTCACTGTTTCCAAGGCAATGACTTATGGATTCAAGGGCTTTCCTCTATAGTCTTACTGCTTCTGCATGCAGTGTGTACAAATTAGTAGAAAGATATGTTGAATGTTGGGAAAGGTCTATTGAGGATAGGCAGCATCTAAAAGATTTAAAGAATATCTGTCACCCCTTTCTGGGCATAAAATATATGCATTTTTCACTAGTCTGTCACTTGAGGGAATACCTAGTGTTGGTCTGAAAACATGCAGGGACATTGTTGATATTTAACAAGAGTGATAGAATATTGCTCTAATTTCATCTTAGAGGTTTAAAACATGGCTCTTTTGACTTCCAAGAATACAGAAGGGTAGATAATGTCTTGCCCTGAATATTGTGTGCCATACTGAACTGTTTACTGCAGTGTGATGTTTCCCAAGTGTTTAATATTTTTAAAATTCTGTTTATCAGGGTTACTACACTGTATATATTTTAGGGGAATAATTTCCCACCTCTTCAGATGTGTGTTATCACAACCAGCACCAAAGCACCCATAGTCCTCCACCCTTGTCCATTGGGGTCTCACCCCCTTTGCCTACCACCCCCACCCTCTCTGATAGCCTCAGTTCTATGCTCAGGCTTTAAAGGTTTGTTTTGGTTTGTCTTTGTCCCTTTGCTTTGTTTATTTAGTGTCTAAATTTTTTAATGAATCTTTACCACTTTGATCTATATAGATGTATACTTGCTGGCAGTGAATGCTCATTCTTGCTAATGGATGAAGTTTTTAATTGTAGGACATGACAAAGAGGATGCAAATACAGACCTTTGAGTGTGGACTAGTTTTTGTGTTCCCAAAGGACCTGCAGTTCGGAGTGCTTTCCCTTCTTTTATTATACTTAGACTCAACCTGGAATGGATCAGGTGCACATATGGAGGAGCAAAAGCATAGCCCCAAAATGAAAATTAAAAAATAGAATATTAATTTAGTTGGAAAAAAAGAATCCACCTGGAAGCACTGAAATTCTGTACCCAGATCCTGGATTATCTGGGCTAGTTCAGCCAGTTTAATATTCTCGCACGATGAAATTTCGCCAGATTGTAAAAATAACAAGACATCAAATACCATTTAGAGGATTTTTTTTTATCAGTTCAGCAGTAAAAGAGAATGTGCATAACCTTTTACATTATTAATCTGTCAAAATTGCTGAGTTAGATGTGAGCTTGTTTTTTTACAACTATTTCTTTGCATTTTTAAAGAAGCAAATTGTTTTACCTTTTGATTTGGTTTTACTTGATGAAAATGCTAAAGCATGGTTTTATCTGAAAGTAAAACAATACATAAAAGTAAAAAGAAGAAACTTACAAAATCAGCTATGTTCCAATGACCTAGATTTAACCATTATCAATATTTAGGGGACATACATTCACCTAGAGAAATGCATTTTTATTTACATGTGCACTACACACTGTGTATAGTACAGAAGCATAGTTGTAGCTATCAACTATTTATACAGAACTATATATTCCTCCTGTAGTCTCACATCATGCTTCATTTTCACCTCTATAAAAGTTTTTCAAAAAATAATGCCTGTGTAGTACATGATTCTGCTTAGTGCACTTATATTCACTTATCTATTCTCCTGCTATTGATTGTTTGCTGTTTTAGAAGCAATGGAGATGATTGCATTTTGAGTCTCATTATTGTGATACTTTAGCATACGTATTTCCATTTCTTAGCTATTTAGCCTTATTCCCCCATTACCCAGAATGACCGGGTCTACTTGTCTGTTAGTTTCAGGATCACATACAGAGAAGTAAGTCCCAAAGGCATTTCTCCATTTGCAATTAAAAGGACAAGCCTGCTAACTCTCTCAGAAAACAGTTTAATCTGAGCATTTCCAATTTAAGGATTTGTGTAGATCTCAATTTTGATGATGCATATTCAATCTTTTATTTGTCTGTTACTTAAATTATGAAAGCAATGCATGTGTAGGGCAAAAGGAAGTGTAAAATATGTATTTAAGAAGTTGCTAGTTCTCTGTTCACCATTCATTAAATCTACCCCCCAGTAATACATTTTATGTTAACATTTTGATGCTTAGTTTTCCATACTTTAGGCTTATATAAATAAATGATTAAATAATGTTCCCTACTCCCAGAAAAAAAATTCGTGGCATTTTCCTATTATTCTCTAATCCACTCCCTCTGCTCCACTTACATCTAATGGTTTATCCTGTAGTTAAATGTATGTATCTAATTTATTCTTTGTAATAGTTCATAATAACCATGTGAAACAGGTGAGGTTCAATCATTCCATTATTTTTGTACCCGCTGGTTCCTGGGGAACTTGGCTCTACCACCAGTAATCATCTACTTCTTTCTTGAAGGGCTGGATTCCAGCTGCCCCCCTGGCAGCAGCCCAGAACCATTGTCTGACAGGTACGTGGTTCTATTTGGGATAAAGCTCACCATGACCCCAGCAGTATCCAGATATTCTCTGTGGAACTGAGCCAGTCACCTGTTATGGGGTGCTGCTTTAGATTGCACACTGGTCTCCCACTTCTCTGCCCCTCATTCCCTACCTGTTTTTCCCAGGAACACTTCCAAATAAATCCGTTTTTATAGGAATCCCATCTCAAGGTTTATCTGGGGAACTCCATCTAAGACATAGCCTGCATTCTGCCTTTGTTCCCGGTTAATGGGTGCTTAAGCGGTTTTTGTATGTTTGGCTCTTGTTATCTTTCCTTCAGTGTCCAAATTTGTATACACGTGTTTAATTGTGGCTGCATTTTGTGGTTGTTTTATAGATCTTTCCCAACATTGAGACTGCTGAGTGAAAGAATTGATGTAGTGTTTACATTTTAATAGACAGAGCCAGAAAAAAAAAAAATGTTTGCAGGAATCCCTACTCCTTTCAGCAATGGATGAGAATCCTTGCCTATTTCCCAACACGCTAAACAGCACTGAGTATTTACCATCATTTAAAATGTTTCTTATTCACATGAATCAGGTGGTTTTTGTTATAAATTCATTTACCTGATTATTAGAAGTGCAAGCCCCTCCTCTCATACTCGGATTTTGTGCTTTATTTTGCCTTTGGCATTATTTTTGTGATTGTCGTTCTGTTTCATATCCAATATGCTGCCTTTTCCATATCAATTTGTCAGATCTATTTGTACTTCGATATCTTAACTCTTTGCGTACATGTCGAAACTATCTTCTACCACTTGTCACTTGTTTAGACTTTGTCTCAAACATGATTTAGAATGAGAGGCATAAAATACCATGGATGTTTCTAAGGAAACATCCAGTTTGGGAACCGTGCTTGCCAGCGTATCGACGTACACATTGGTGAATCATATGCATCTCTCTTATTTGGGTCAGTGTGCACAACTTGAGTAAATGCAGACTGTCCTATTTATAGGAACACGTGTTAGGAATTCCCACAACAAAGCTTTCAATATTGGTCCTGCGGGCTGTCCCACTTACTGCTCATGCTTCTCATCTGGACATGAGAGCAGGAAACAGATCAGAGGCTGGCTGTCCAAGTGTGTGGCTATCAAGCACTTGTAAGAAAATGAGCTCCCAACAGAAAACGTGAGAGGATCAGCTCCATTGTGCTGTTCAGATCAACTCATTTACACCCCTCCACGGAGATGTGGGCTCCACAGTTAATTTTTAGGTCTGAGTTGTCTGTTGTGATAGTTTATATTGATTAAATGATTGAGGGCACAGGTGCACACACTGGTGCTCAAGTAAGCGCTTGCTTGTGCGCTCTCTCTGTCTGTGTCTCTCTCTCAGTCTCTGTCTCTCTCTCTCTGTCTCTCTCATGCTCTCTCTGTGCTGTTTCATTCTCTCCCTGTTGCTAAGGTGAGCAAGGAAATAGAGACATTGTTTCCTTCACTTCTTGCTCCTTAGCACTATTTTACTTCCTGTGTAGGCCAGTCTTTAATCTTTTCATATTTATGCCTCTTTGCTTATTTTTAATAATTATAAATATAAAAGTATTTACTGCTCGAGACAAGTAAATGGCAAACAGATAATTAACAAGAATTTTTGTGGAGTGTACATTTCTCTTTGGAATAAAGTGTTCAAATTTCCTATTAATAATATTTAAGCAAAGGATTTCTGGATGTAGTTTGCAGTCCCAATGAAATAATAATTAGGTGGTGTGGTCCCAGATTTATGGAGATAATCTTTTAAATATCCAAATTCCTTAAAGCTTCTTGGGCATTGGGGTTGTCAAACTTACTTTTTATTGATGTCTGCATTTCAAATCCTGTACCTAAAAAAGTTTTCCACCCATCACAGGAAAGGAGCACCCTGGTGATGTATATGTTTCCTAATTAAAGTTTAAATCTAGTTCCCTTCAATTGCACTTCTGAAATGTTGAAATCACAGTGTGAAATATTTTTTAACTTTTTCCATCCATCACACTGGTTTTTAGGTTGCTGGTAATGTCAGCCAGAAAAGTATCTGAATTAGGAGCATTTTTCATAGATGCTTCTTAAATGGGTAAGTTAGTATTAAAGATATCACTAGAATTTATCCCAAAACATAATTGAATTTTTTATTGGTTTTAGGATGTAGTTCTTAGTTGTTCAGTTCAGATATGAACCATTGGAAGTAAAGAATGTGGCACAGTGTCAGTGTCAGGACAGCAGTAAAATTTTTACAAAGCAACTAGATCTTTTAGTATGTCAAACCCTTTCCCCAGAAATACAGTCCATGTGGCATTTTAATGGATAGTCTCTTAGATACATGAACAAGGATGGCAGTTATAGGTGAGAACATGTGAAGTGTTAGGTTTGGACAAATAATTCATTATTTCAAAAGGCAAATAAAAATCCCTTACTTGAGTACCTAATAGAGTTGGCATTTCTGCCACTTTATGGCTGTTTGGTCAAACCTGCTATTTCATTACAGCGAATGGTTCCTCCTTTAAAAATTTCACTATGGCATTTTATACTCTTCTCCCAAGAAGTCCTGCATTTGCTTTAAATGGGAACAGATGTTTTGATTCTATATCTTTTGACTTTTTCTTTCTGTGTGGCACAATATTTTTGAAAGTAAGGCTATTGCTTTAAAATTACGACAGTGCAGGTCACAGACTTTTGCATGAATATTTAGGTGATGCAGTAGCAAATGATGACCAAATGTTAGATGATGGTATGTGCCTGATTTTTGAAAATAAACTTTGTAAATACCACACCATTTATCCACCTATGTGCATAACAACCATGTGCACAAGGGAGTATAAATATTTCTATTTTATGAATGTGGTGAAAGTAACCTGGCCAGACTAATAATAATGCATCTTGGCTAAAAAAGTGAAATTCTGGGACTCCTTACTTGAAATTCAGAACAGCTTGAAATATAAATTCTTTGGGAAGATGTTCATGCTTTTTGTTTTTCAGAGTAAATCTACGCATTATTTTGTCCTCTCATTTTCTTGTGTGAGGAAATGATTAACACTGTTGATCTTGAACAAGTAATTGTAATTGAAAAAAATAATCTGTAAATTTGGTAAAATTGGAGCAATCCATATACTTCTCCATAATGAATGACACCTCTGTAATTCTTAGCCTTTCTATTTATGTTTAATCCTACACTTATTCGTCACACAAAGGTAAAACTAAGTCTGGTTATGGGTCACAATATACACAGTTTCCAATGTGACTGCTTAAATATTTCAGCTTTATTCAAAGGATTCTGGACAAATGCAAAATTTTAGCCTCTGTTGAGAGGTGCACACTGAGTTTGAAAATGTAGTTTCATGTGTAAAATAATAGGAAGTACTTGGTGAGGAAAGGTGAGACCTTGCTTATAGCTGAGCCCGAGTAAGAGAGGGAGAGGCAGACCTTGTTTGCGGTATGTGCTTGCCTTGGCAGTGAAGGTTTAGGAGTTGCTCCTCACCCTGTCCATAGGAGAAGTGGAGGCCAGATGGGAGTTAGAGGTCTTGTCCTCTATTAGGAACTGAGAGTTATGTTGATTGCTTTGGTGAACTCACTCGGCAGGTGACATATATTATGATTGTATTTCCTCTCCAAGAAACTAATGTTAGTAGTATGGATTTATGTCACAGGATATGATTTGTTATTAGATTATTTTTGTCTTTGTTGTGGAGATCAAGGTTATTGACTTGTAAAAGTGCATTGTTCTATTGGTTGTGAATTTAACTAAAGCATGTTGTCTTGGAGGTTGATGGCCGTGAGGGCTTTCAGCTTAGTCTCTTGACTGATAACTCTGCTGCTATTAGGATTCTTCTCCTCATAGAGTTGTGGCCTCTCAGTAACCATAAAAATCAGAATACAGAAGACAAAAACAATTTGGCTGACAGTACCCTCTGAGATTTTATTAGCTTTTTACCATCCCTCACTCTATAGAAGTCTTATAATGTTCCAGATCAAACACACTCAGAATGAAAAGCTTTCACAAAGATTTTCACTAAATTTTAAAGTATGTCCATCGATTCTATTCTCTTTCCATAATAAATCCAGTCGCTGCAGCTAACCATCATTTCAGCATGGGTTTGTCAAATGCTTACCAACACATAAGGCATAGTGAAAAGACAGACATGATCCACTTCTAGTGAGCAGGAGACAGACACCACTAAGAAACGCTAAGCAAGATAATTACATATAGTAATAATTCTGCAGAAGTAATACAAGCACAGGTTGCCTAAGGATGAGGAAAAGGGTTAATTACCATCAGGGGACAGCTCTCAGAGGAGGTGACAGGTAATCTGGGATCTGAGATGTGAGAATCTATCTGGAGGATGAGTTTCCTGGCAGATGAGTCCAGGGCTGCCATAAAAAATTGTTTAGTATGTGTACTGCACAAAAGTACTTGAAAAGGGGGTAAGAAGGGCTGAAATCTCGTGCTTCTCTTATAAAGCTGTGCTGTCGGGAAGGGGAATGCATTTGCATCAGATGACAGCAGCAGCAGGACTTTTAAATTTAATTTTGTGGCCACAAAGTCTATCCATGTGCCAAGCTATGTTCCTGAGAGGACTATGTCTACTGGACAGTGAGTGTATACATTTTATTTTGCTTTGTTTTGCGTGAAGGCAACTTGATAGTCAAACTGCCCATGAGTGAATTACAGAGTAAGATGGCCCATTGGAGGAAGAGAAAGACTACTATGTCTAGAGTTTAGGAAGTAAAGGAAACAGTGATGCAGGGCAAAGTTAGAAACCCAAGTAGGAACCTGGAATTTTAAAATTTGGTAAAGAATTTGGACTTTATTCTGAGTACAAAAATCCCACCAGAGGGACTTAAAGGAAAATAGTATGATTCTAACTTTGTTTTATCACAAGTAATCTGACTTATGAGTTGGAAGAGAAAATTTAAGTGGAACCCCCCCCAAAAAAAAATCTAATTGTTTTTTATTCTCTCATCTGTCCCCTCCTGTCCTGACCTGGAGGATTTCTGATGCTGCCTTTCAGGGATCTTGACTCCTCCTTTGATAGTCAAGATAGGTTAAAACACAGTCCTCTAGTGTCTCATGTCCAAGAATAGGTAGAAGGACTCTGTTCAGGAAGGATACATGATCTACCTGTCCCATCTATAGCCTGTCTACTGGACTCCTTGTTTGATAGCGGTATTCTGATGTGATAGAAATGAAGGAAATAAAGTTGCTTTTCTTTGGGAAGTTCAACTTACATTAATAAGTTCAACAGGGAGAGAGGGGATGAGGCAGCCATGAGCTTAATCTAAGTAGGTATATTTCCAACCTTGTGCAGTGGATTGTAAAATGAGATATTTTTGTGAGTAGTGCATAATAAAGTTCTCCAATATGATTACTTTCAGAGGGGATGTTGAAAAGCATTTTGTGAAAACACAGCAGGCTGGCAAGCTGGAGTGCCTGGTATTGTGAAACAGTGTTACCATCAGTGAAATATGAAGTGAAGCAGGTACATTGCCATCACCTAAATGAACCAGGATTAAAATGCATTGTGTCTGCTTAGTCTGTGAAAAGCAAGTATTAGATCATAGAATGTAGAGATGGTTCACTGCGTTTGATGCTATCTAGAAAACCAACCATTCCCTCCATAATCATGTTTTGTGTTTTTTTAAAGATTTATTTATTTATGCATACAAGAGCTGGGGTACAGGCAAGAGGTGTGGGGGGTGAGAGGATTCACCAGAAATGGAGTGGGGAACAGAACAGGCAGACTGACTGAAATACACTGCTGAGGGGAGCAGCGAGCGAGTCAGGAGAGATCTGCTGTGCCATGTGGGTTGCTCCCTGCCCGGGAATCAAACTCTTGCTGAAGTGGCTGTGGATTGCTTCATAATGTGATGTTTAACCCCTTGCACCACCAAAGAGGCCCCATGATCATGGTTTTTAAGAAAGGAAGACCCTGACAGATGCATTTGTACAAAATGTTTCTCAGTGAGTGTCACAGATTTTGAATTTGACAAGTTTTGGAAAAAGGTAAAATAAGGCATGGGGTATTTAGGTTTAATAAGAGAGTAGGGGATGCTAGTGGTCTGCTCTTAGTTCTGGGAGAAGAAAACAGAGAAAACTCATTAAATTAACTGGAATTTAATTCTTCCTTTCCCTTTTCCTAACAGTATTGTTAAAGATCTGGCCCAATAAAGGAGTCCTATTTAAAGATTAGTCCCTAATTCACACAGGGAAGGTGGTAGCACAGGAAAGCCTGTGTTCTGAATTTTAATGGATCTCCCCCCCTCTCACTTCCACCCCCCCTGGTGAGGAGAGGTAAAGAACAAATAGGCCAAATAGACTAAACAGTGCAATAACCCTACAGAACCCTGTTATATAAAGAGAAAGAACCAGACTCGGTACTCCAAAGTGAACAGATGTGGCTGGTTAATTCAGTTGCCCTGACCAAGAGATTAAGGGAATTAAACTTGGCCTGTTTCATTATGCTGAGTGTCCTTACACCCGCTCTTCTTTCCAGAGACAATGCTGCTTGGAGTCTTAAGAGTTATCATCCAAGACCAGGGTGAAACCAAACATCATCAATCCCAGATGTGACATTGCACCTTTTCCCCTAAGTAAATGCATTTGTGAATGTACAAAGGTTCCTGTGGGTCCACCTAAATTAATCCCTTCTTAAAAGGGTACATACAAATGGTTGTAGGTTTGCTTTATGACTTAACTGTCTATAAAACAGACTGAAATGTATATAAAGCATCATAGAAACCTGTCCTCTCACTTTGACACAAGGCTTTCTTGGGGGCAGTTTGCTGTTTATATAAAGTGGTAGACAGTTTAAATGTTTTTCTAGCTCATCTGAGGCTCTCAATAAATATCTTTAATTAGTGAATGTGAGAATGTATGGACTTATTTATCTTATTGGTTTTCTATAATATTTTGAAAATCTAACTTTTTTATTTCAATGGTTGAAAAACATTTTTTCTTCAAAGTGCCACACTCTTTTAAAATGTGATGGAACAGAGAACATAGTAATTCTTTTCTAGTTAGATTCTGCAGAGGGGAACATTTATGATCATTTTCAGGTATGCGAAGGGGTTATAAGAAATCTTTGTACAATGATATTTTAGTATGTGGGTGTTTGATTGGGATTTCAACCCGGAATTCACTATTTTATTTATTTATTTTAAGGGAATTCATTTTTTAAGCAGACATTTCTCCAAGGAGCATATGGAGCATCATCATCTTAGCAAAAATATGTATTTGTGAAATGTTTATCATATATTCATATATTTTCCAGAGTAACTCCATGGGCTTCTTATGATAAATTATTTATAAAATAAACTTGAAAAAATTCTTACCCATTCCTTAGAAAATTGTTATTATGTAAGATAGTGCATAACTTCTATAAAGTATTTGTAAATGGTGGTTTGTTTGACTTCTTGCCATATCGCAACAAGCCTGTTTTGCTTCCAAGGAGACCCATGTGCACCATCATACCCCTGTCCACTGGGGGAAGTTAAAGCTCTGCTACATGAGCTAGATGTAAGGCTACTCCCTTTGATTGGAATTGACTGTCACTGCTTCTCTGGTCTGTGATGTGGAGTCATTATGATACTAACTACAAATACACTGAAACCATTTCCTTTTCTGTCTTTCTTGTGCCAATTTATTTTTCCCTCTTCTCTGGATGATCTTCCAAGACCCACAATATGAGCAGAATCCCCATGTTTTATACAGATGCGGCCTGCTGTCCATTGTCCTAACCTGTAGTCATTAAGGGTACTCTGTTCCTCACGTTGGTTAATAGCATTGGTCATGGTACTCTGTTTAATTTCTGTTTGTGAGTATGTTAGGAAGGAGATAGGACAAAAAAGAAACATAATCCCTGAGAGGTAGATAAAGTACAAATTAAATACATTAACTGAGTTTAAATTAGAAAGAATAGGTATTCTCCTTTCTAACTTTTTGGTAGAATGAAATGTTGATAAACCTGAGCTGGTTGTTGCATGATAAATCTTTACCACTGAGTGTATCCATTCACTATAACTGTGCTCTTTTCTGATTATTGTAATTGTGCTGGGAAAGGCAAAGGAAAATGCTTCAATACTTACTAATATCATCCCTCATGATAATGATGTCAGGAGCGATTACCCCTATGAGGGTAATCAATTTTTCAACTCCAAAGCCCCCCTGATTACTACCTAATGAGAAAAATGGGATTTGGTGATACCTGGATTCTAGGAGATTATTTGTCATGGAAATTCTTCAGCGAGATCTGCCTGCGCTAACAGTGATGCTCAGATTCACATAACTACTCATCCCTCAAATTGAAGTCTCTCAGCTTCTTGTCCTCTCTGTCTTGACTCTAGGAGGTGGCAAATATATATGTCATGAGTACTTCATTCAGAGATTTGATTAAGTGGTCGGCATTTTCCCCTTCTGGTCTTATTACAAATAAAAATTCTTAATCTTGAATATTATACTTGTGGGATTTTTCATGTCTTCTGAGATGAATCAATATATTTCAACAAGGTTAATTTTGACAAAATAAACAGACACTTTCCAAACCATATTCTTATGCTTCTTTAGCCATATTGCTAAAGAATACCAGGGGAAATCTAAATTATTTATCTAGAAACACTGCAGTATATTTATTTATATTGCAATAGAAAAGTTACATTTTTTTCCTATTAATGTTGCATGCACAGCCCCATCATAGTTTACACATTGTTAGTAAATGCATGTCCATTTATTAGACCTTTTGTCCAGTGGAAATTAATATTCATGGAATACTCAATGAAAATAACTAGAATCCATTGAACTTGTACTATGTGCCAGGCATTGGCACATTATCTTAAAATCTTTAGAACAACACTGCAAGAGAGGCATAGTCTTATCCTATATTTTGAGGAGTGACATTTTTCTCTATAAGGAATAGTCTGTTTGATACTGGTAAAAGTATTAAGGAGATTTTATCTTATGTAACTGGAAATCTAGAGATATGGAAGAGTCAGGCAGTATCTGGTGAGAATTCTGGCTTACTTTTTTGTCATGCTACTTGATCTGTCCTAATCTCTGTGTCGGTGTTGTCCTCAGATTAGTTTCACTAATGGTTACATAAGAACTGCCAAGATTGACTGGAACAATATACTTCCTTGTTCCTATCTAATGGAAGAGAGAGAAACTGGCTCCCTATAATTTTCTGGAAAAAGAAAATTCTCTAACCTCTGTTGCAAGACTTTGTTCAAATCATTTGGTCATTCCTGGCAAGAAGGAAGGAGATTACTATGGTAAATTTATACAAATTAGAGCTCAGGCTTGACTATAGAGATGGATGTCAGCTTTCTCCTCCCTCTACCCCCGCTCTCTCTCTCTCTCTCTCTCTCTCTCTTTTTTTTTTTTTTTGGTTACATGGGGAAGATGGGATAATTGTACACAATTGAGGTTCCATAGGGAGAGGGAAACTTAGTTTTTATCCTCGTCTGATACAAAGGACTGACTAATTTATAAGGACTTACAACTACTTACTGATGGTTCCTAAACTTAAATCCAGGTCTTTTTACATATTTCAGAAGCCCAGATTTCTTATTTGCCTATTGTGATGGATGTTAGTGACCATGTATGAGAATATATCTTTTTTTTTTTCTTTTTTTTTTTTGTGGGACCCTCGCCCGCGACCGGGAAATGAACCGGCATTGCAGAGGCTACGGGCAGCCTCGCAACCCAGCGCTCAACCGCTGTGCCACCAGGGGAGGCCCTATGAGAATATATCTTAAGAAAGGCTTTTTATGGAATCTGTGCAGCCTTGGAAATTTCATTCTTTCTTGGTCTCCTTTTCCTTTGCATACAACAGAAGAATGAACTGACCTATTTCAGGCTTTGTGCACTATAAGGTCTTTGTCACAATTAACTACTCAAACCTGGCATTATAGCATGACAGCTGCTATGGGAAACCTGTAAATAAATGTTTGTAACTATGTTCCAATAAAACTTTGTACAGGTGGTTGCCCATGAACTATGGGATCTTAATAACTCTTCCGACTCTAAAATGGTAGGCTTCTGATTCTGTATATTAGTAGCAGCTTTAATATACATTTTCATCAAGTAATTTTTATACAAGCTGAATTTCCATATTTGGTATATCATAGACTTTTTTGAAGAGCTATTATCTAATTTTATAGCTTTAATTGAGATAATATTGTTTTACAGCATTTATATGATTTAGAGGTGTAGGATCACCCCCTTGTAGTGTATATTGCCAACACCACACCTAACACCAATGCGCCCAAAGTTCTCCACCATAGTCCATCAGCCCCTCTCCCCACTTTGCTCTCCTACTTCTGCCTTCTCTATTAGCCTTAATTCTCCAGTCTGATTCCTAGGATGTATGATTGGTTTGCTTTTATCTGACCCTTTGTTTTGTTTCTGTATATTCCACATAGAAGTGACACCATTTAGTATTTGTCTTTCTCCTTCTAACTTATTTCACTTAGCATCTTACCCTCCATTTCCATGCATGTTGTCACAAATGCCAAGTGTTCATCTGTTTTTATAGCTGTAAAGTATTTATGGTGACATATTTAAAGATAAGTTCCCTTGACACATCCAAACCTCATTTGACGCAAACGGTTAGGAATATCAAGAATCACAGCCTAGGCCTCCCCTGGTGGCGCACACGGTTAAGCGCCACACTATGAAGCTGTCCACAGCCTCTGCAATGCCGGTTCGATCCTGGCTGGCCAGTGAGGGTCCCGCATGGCGCGGCAGACCTCTCCTGTCTCTCCCGCTGCTCCCCTCAGCAGTATATTTCATCAGTCTGCCTATACTGTTTGCCACTCTGTCTCTGGTGAATCCTCTCACCCTCCCACATATTTGGCCTGTACCCCAGTTCTTGTATAAAATAAATAAGTAAATCTTTTTAAAAAAAAGAATCACAGACTACCTAAGGAATCCATGGTACAATATTCCTTTATTTTAATAGCTGGCAAAATTGGATACAGGGATATAATGTGACTTTTTGTTTTTATAACTGAGTAATATTCCATTGTGTATATAGAACTCAAATCCACACATCTGTCCTTAGGCACTGTCATTATTTCCATAGCATGGCTATTGTAATAGTGTCATATAGTACAGATTTTAAAAAATATTAAAATTGTTAAAACTGTACATTGCGTATTTGCTCATGTAATGTTTTAAAATTTGTTCTCTGTACTATGAACGTGGAAAGAAATTTGTTTTCTTTTGGATTACCATGGCATTGTAGAAATTTTTCCCCTAGATCACATCAATATTTAACTTGTCAGTGGAACATGTCTTAAGTGACATGCTAACCTGGAAGAGAGATGACAATAAATCAGTATCCATAAAGGTAGGATAAAGGGTCTCAGCAAAGAAAACTTTTGAAATTGATCCTTAACAGTTTTTCAATAATATGATTTTTCAGGTATTCATGTTTTATAAAAAACAAAATTATGCATAGGAACTGTCATTGAATAGTCTTAAGTCTTAATCTTCTTCATAATATATTCGTCTCTTAATTATAAAATGTGCAAGAAGATTAAAAGTATATAAAACCACTCCATCACCTTCATTAACATTAAATGAACTGCATTGCATATAAGAGGACTTGCTCAGTCAATTTCCCCTGAAATAATAGATCACATTTCTTCTTACTCTAAACTTAAAATAAATTGGGTTTTGTGGGTCACTATTAACACCCGTAACAAAGAGGCAAGCCCTCAGCTTAGCACTTTAGGGCAACAATAAAATGAGTTATCAGAGAGCTTCATCAATGAAAATCTAACTTACATGTTTACATTTTTTTAATTCCACTTTTAAAATATAAAAATATGTTAAAAACACAGTCCATATTTCTTTAGTCACAGAATGAAGAAATTAATGACAGTTCATTATGATCACGATATATTTCCTTTGCTTCTAGGAAGAGCAGTAAATCATGAGAAATAACAATTTAATTGTAGGAATCCATGTAAGTAAACATTCATTCATTGTGCCCATGGATTGTGAAACTGCTAATAACATGTGAGATCCTGAGATTTGTGCCTCAGCCTAATCTCTGTAACTCCATTTACCACCCCCCCCATTGACATGGGGATGATTGGGGAAGAAATGTCCAGTGTTTAAGGCAAACAAAAGTGAAAGGAAATTTAAAACATCTGAATTTTTGAAGAGGCCAACCAGGTGATAGAGGACTGAGAGAAGGTCTGGCAATCTAGTTGATCTTAAAGAAAAATAGATAATTCTGTCCGTGCAGCTACAATTCCCTCATTTGTAAAATGAGACTAGTAATACCATTCCTAGCTGCCTCAGAGGCTGGCTGAAATCCAGTAGAATTATATATGTAAAAATGATTTGTAATGTGGATGTATGGAGATGAAGGATTTAAAAGTCTTGCCTAAAGTAGATTCCTTCTGAGGTCCCATCAGCACACTTAATTGCAAGCTCTGCCTTATTATTTTCTTTCTACATTGCCAGTTCTTCTCTTTACATTGTTTTACCTACATGTTATAAATTTAGACTACAAAGTATTTTCTTTTACTTATTCATCTATCCACCCACCATCCACAATCCATTCAACATTTACTTCTGGACACTTAGAGGGGGTGAGGGTATGTTTCCAAAATAGTAACAGTGAATCAAAAATCTTGATGGATTTTTTTCAGATAAAAAAGAGTGTTCTAGAAAAGTAGATGTCAGCAAAGTCAAATAAGAACATGGCCAGCCAGCCATTTATTGTGCTCAGGTCACTGGGTGGGTAGCAGAATAGGTTAGTAAGGTTGATTGTGAAGAAAATTGAAAGACCCTACTCAACAATTTGAACTTTTTTCATGGGAGGAACAAGCAGTCCAGGTTCTAAATATTTAGACCACAGATAGTGCCTGACTTACGGTTTTTCAATTTAGGATTCTAAAGTTTTACCATGGTGTATTCAGTAGGAGCCATTCTGCAAATTTTGAATTTTGAATCTATCTGGGGCTAGAAATATCTAACACGATACTTTCTTGCAATGCTGAGCAGCAGCAGTAAACAGCAGCTCCCACTCAGCCAGCTCTCATCAGGGTAAACAACTGATGCTCCATAGTATACTGTGCTACCAGCATTTTTACCATGTTCCCTAACTTAAAATGATTGCACTTCAGATATTCTCAACTGATGATGGGGTTATCAAGATGTAACCCCATCATAAGTTGAGAAAGATCTGTTTACTTTCATGATTATTTCAGGGTTGTTCATCCCTCATAATTAGAGTCAATTTATTAAGCTTTCTTTCCTTCTAAATAAAGGGAAAAATTTATCCAGGGCTAAGAGCAAGTAGGTAATTTACCAAATTCTAACCTTTAGGGGTGGGAGGTGACCTTAGATAGGGACAGGGAATGAAATGATGAGAAATGAAGAATACTAAAAATATGTGAGCATGTCAGAAAGATCCCCCCTTTTTAAACTTATATATATATATATGTATGCATATATGTATGCATATATATGTGTGTGTGTGTGTATATATATATATATATATATATATATATGTATATGTATGCATCCTGAAATGAGATATACTCACTGAGTATTACAGTTCTTTATTTTCTGACCCATCCTTGCAGTTTACCACATATAACAATTTTTCTGTGGGAAACTCATTCTAAGTAAAATTTCATGTGCTTTGGGGACAGAGTATAGCTGTGTGTAGGGAGTCAGCATGGGGTTCAGGAAGAGTGTGGAGCGCTCATACTAAGGCACTCAAAAGCCAGCATTCTGCATGCCTGAGGACCCAAGTTATCAGAAATCATTCTGGAAGTCACAGACTGTTAAGAACACTAGGAAGAAGCTCAGACATACCTTTTCTTGTATAATTTTCCAGCTGAAGAATGAGATTTGGAGATGTGCAGTCCCTGGTTTCAGTTGGCTTGCGTGCACATTCCCTGTTCTAAAACCATGGGCAAACATACACCATGGCGGGGAAAGAGGAAATCTCCAAGGTGGGGGAAGGGTGGTTATATTAGTTATTTTACCCCTTTGGATATCAGTTTCTTATCTCTAAAATAAACAACATGAACCAGATATGTAAGAATTCTCTTTTTGGACTGATCTAATCTTCCTGTGGGAGATGTGGGTATTTTTTGGTTTGTATAGGAGGCAAAGCGAATACCTGTTGCTACCAAAGTTTGGCTGTGGCTGATTTCTTAGGGAAGCACTTCAGAAAAATGAAGTTGGTATAAATCCTGGGCTTGTAGTATGCCTGATACATTGCAAGAGATATATTTTTTTTCTTAAAAGAGATAGTTAAGGTTAGGGAATACCCTTAAAAGGAGAACTAATTTTTCCCTTGCAAAATTTGTTTCTGCCCCATAATACCCTTTTGCCTAAAGTAAGACAGGTGAGTTGCCATAAAGTATGTCAGGGAAAATTATTGTTTCCTTGATTTGGGGGAAGAAATTTATATATATGATTTAAATTTACTCAAATGAGTGCTACAGAACCAAAATGAATTACAGGAAATTAATTGTGGTAAAAATTTAAAATGCTATAAAGAACTGTGTTAATTTAATTTCCCATTACTTTGTGGAATGCACAGAACATAAAATTTGCAGAACGACTCATAAAGCCAGGGCTATACTTTCCTCTTCTGACTGTGAGCTATAGTCTCACCTGCATGTTGTGGTCCTTTCTTTCTTTACAGAGGTTATCCTGAAAGAACACATTTTTGTCTCTGCACACAAAAAGGGAAGCATAAATTGTACCATACGTTGCTATTCTGGATCTGACAAATCTTTGTTTATGAATCTAAATCTGAATCAAATTTCTGTGCCTTAACATTATGTAAAACTGATGGATATTTTGCCTAAAGTTGATGTCATTAAAAGGGTCTTCCTGTTCATTGATATCAGCTGTTTTTTCAAAGATTATAAATACTGAGATTCTGGGGCCTAAAAACCTTAATTGCAACCAGAATCTGTTTGGGTCATATACTTTGGAAAAAAGTTCTTCTCTGTGTCTTATTACTTAACAGAAAATGACAATATCAACTGTTCATAGAAATGAGAAGATTGAATGATTTAACACATACAAGTGCTTAGGAGAAGACCAGATGCATAGTATATGTGTAGTAGATACTGAACATTATTATTCTTCCTGTTATTATGTGCCTTATATTATTATTATTATTTTATGCTAGGGAAATTCACAAAAGTTCATGCTCTTCACATTTACATACAATGTTCATCCTCTCTGCTCTTGGACTTACCTCTGAGGATCTACTATCTAAATGAAGAGGGGTTTATGACATTTAGGAGATCTACTTTTAAACAAGACCCCCAAAGAAACAGAAATGCAGGAATTGAGTAACAAACTTCAATATAGTGGTTCATAATAATAAAGGAAACTTCCATTGGAGCTCATGAAGGCAGGATTATTTTAAAGGTGGTGCAAACTGAGTGGTGAATCTGACTTGCAGACATGGCTCACATGTATGATTACCCTATCTATTAGAGGATGCAGTGAAACTGGAATTTTATTTTTTTATTTTTTTTTTAAGATTTATCTATACAAGAACCAGGGTACAGGCCAGAGTGCGCAGGAGGGTGACAGGATTGAGTCACCAGAGACAAAGCGGGGAACAGAACAGGCAGACTGACGAAATTCACTGCCGAGTGGAGCAGCGGGCATGACAGGAGAGGTCTGCCTTGCCATGTGGAGTTCTTGCCGGCCGGCGGGGATCGCACCCGTGCTGTGGAGGCTGTGGTCAGCTTCACATTGAGGCGCTTAACCGCCTGCGCCACCAGGGAGGCCCTGAAACTGGAATTTTAGAATAATCTGACAGTACTTTTAGCATAAATGTGCCCCATGCAATATATACAGTACTTTTTTTGTTTTAAAGATTTATTTATGCATGCAAGAACTAGGATACAGGCCAGAGGTGTGGGTGGTGAGAGGATTCACCAGAGATGGAGTGGGGAACAAAATAGGCAAATTAATAGAAATACACCGTGAGGGGAGCAGCAGGAGAGTCATGAGAGGTTTGCTGCACCATGTGAGTAGCTCCCTGGCCGGCTGGGGATTGAATTCATGCTGCAGTGGCTGCAGATAGCTTCATAGGTTACGTCTTAGTCCCTTGCACCACCAGGGAGGCCTCATACAGCACTCATACTAAAAATTGTTTATCTGAAATACAGAGTCAACTAGATGCCCTATAGTTTGATTTGCTGTATCTGGCCACTCAGTTCACTTGGTATCTTTATAAAAGTGGGTATTAGTTGTCTGATTATAAAATTTGGACTCTTCTTTTTATAAAATTAGAGGACTTGGCAGTGACAGAATAGCCATGTAGCGTCTACTCTCTTTACATAGAACGTGCATTGTCTAGTCACAATGGCCCCTTCCACCTTTCAGTGTCTCTCTGTTTCTTACCTAAAGTCTCCTAGAGACCTTTGCCCCTGGTATCATTCCCCCAACAGACTACATAGCAAGTGGAATTCTAATATATTTTGCTTTTTTCAAACATCTTTAATAAAGTCTCAGATGTACACGAAATTGGTTAAGATGAAAGCAGAATCTATTTACGATCTTTGGATACTTTGCCAAACCGTTTTCTAGCCAAATGGAAACATTTCCCTCGGAGCTTTGATGGACAAATATGGCCTCTGGGACTTACTGCCCATTGGCCCTCTTAAATGTTCCATCCTTTTTCTGTGAATTTTAGTTTCTAAGACTAGTGACTGACAGATGAGGAACAACAGTTCTAATGTTCTGCACTACTGGGTCCAATCCAAGGACAGTAGCAGGGGAACTTGCACTCACTTGCAACTAAACTTCATTAGCAAATTCCAGCTTACTGTGTTTTAATGTGTGGCATTCTGAAATAGCTAAAATGAAATGAAGGGTATTAACTTATATTAGTAATTTCTTAAATTGTGCTGGGCTTAATATGTGAAGAGTTACTCACATTATACCTGTCACAGATGAGAAAGTCATACACCTGGACAAGTCTAATCCTTTTATTGGTTTGTGTGGACACAGCCCATCAGAGGATTATTTGAAAATCTTTTGAGATTCAAAGAAATTAGATGTGATATTAGTGCGGTGAACTCACTGTACAAGTGTAAAAGTGTAGATAATTTTCAAAGGTAAAATGTGTCTCATAAAAATTCTATTCTTTTGGCCTTACATCCTTGAAGGGTATCTATTTATATTAACACTGTTGTAGGGAGTAGCAATAGAATCAGAGTCAATAAATTAAAAGTCTCTTTTCCAGATCACTCTCTGTTATCTTTTCAGTTTTCTGCACTTCTCAAGCCAAAATGTTCCCTGAGAATGTATCTTTATGTCCTAAATAGAAATTACAATGTCAAAGTGCCGAAATTATTATCAGGGAGTTAATGAGCCTCATGTTAATATAAGTCAACAATCTAGATTCAGCTGTATTTTTCTTTTCTACTGTGGAGACAGAAAACAGAATTCCCATAGTGACTCGGTGTTGGGTCAACACTTCTTGTCTTAAAGCAAATTATTCAAGAAGATTCACTAATGAGAAGTACTATTAGCAAATAAATACATATTTAAATATTGGGATGTTAAAGAATTCACAAGTCTGGCATTTCACTCAGGGAAGACATGTTTAATTTAAACTTTAATATATCCACGTTTCAAACTGAGGTAATAGGCTATTCAAATAAACGAACAAGCAATCAAATTAGCCTTAAGAACAGAGATTTACCAGAAGCGAATGTTAATCAATGTTCTAATCGTTTTTTTTTTTTTTTTTTTTTTTTCCTGGATTTAGTTGTTAGCTCTAAGACTTTGGAAAAAATTATCTCAAAATTTTGGTAAGCTATTTGAAAGTGAAAGCATCATAATTATAATGTATTGTTATATATGACATTTGCATTTTAAATTCATTATTTGTTACTGAGGTGCTCCAATTTGCTGGTCACTGTTCTAGGTACTGGGGATACAAGAGTGGCTAATAGAAACGAGTCTCCTGACATCCCATTCTAGTGGGAGAGAAGTAAGGTAAGCAATAAACAAGAGGTTGTCAGGCTGTGTCTGGGGTCTTGAAGAAAATAAAATGGGGATGGGCATGAGAAGTACAGAGAATCAGGACTGCTAAGGCAATTTTATGGAATTGGGTTTGGGCAGGACACTTGAGGAACCAACAGGAGCCAGCCATGTGCTCTATGCTAAGAGACAACAGCAACAGCAAATATGTTGAATGTGGTGCTTACTTGACTAGTTCAAGGAACTGAAAGGAAGGCACTGTGGCTGGATGCTAGTGGGCCAGGGTGAGACTGTGAAGATGAGGTTGAGAGGTAAGTGGCTGGACTATGTAGGGATGGGTATTCATACATGGACTCCTATTAGCACAGATCTCACAGCCACCTAAGAGCATCCTGTCACTTTGAAAGTCTTTCAGCATCTTCCCACTGTGTATACAAATAAGTCCCAACCCTTTAGCATGGCACCTCAATCCTGGCTCCACGCTAGAATTGCTGAGGCATCTTTTAAGAATACAAGTGCTAAGGTCCACCCAAAACAAATCAAATCATAGAGTTGACTTTGATATTTTCTGTATCTTCCAGTTGATCCAAAGTTACATTTAGTGTTGAAAGACATTGACCTAGACCTGTACATTCCCACAGAATTATAATACAACAGCATATATTCACATGGTCACATTACAAAAGGAAAATGGAAATCATTAATTTTTAATACCTTTTGTTTAATTCAGTTTGGCCAAAATATCAGCATTATAGCATGTCCCCAGTATAAAACTTATTTTAAAGATTAATTTTTATTTATTTATGCATTTAAGAGCAGGGGTGTAGGTCAGAGGTGTGGAGGGGGAGTGAGAGGATTCACCAGAAACAGAGTGGGGAGCAGAATAAGCCGAATGACTGAAATACACTGCTGAGGGGAGCAGCAGGAGAGGTCTGCTGTGCCATGTGAGTTAGCTCCCTGGCCAGGGATTGAATTCTTGCTGCAGTGGCCGCAGATAGCTTCATAGTGCTGAGACTTAACCCTTTGTGCCACCAGGGATGCCCCAAAATTTATTTTAAATTCCCTTTCTTATACTGAATCTTTAGAATTCAAAGTGCATTTTATACTTAGAGTAGACCACAATTCTGTTGTCAAATGTTCATCAAAACTATTTGATGTATATTTGGAGTTTATGAAATTTAAAGTTGAAACAGTAGCTTCACATAACCACAAGTTCATCACGTATTCAAAAGTCTTCAGAAACTTCCCAATAACCCCAAATAATTGAGTTTCATTTAAAAGTTAATTAATATTAGTTCAAATAAACTAATCATATTAAAATTGAAAACTAAGCTTTTTGGTCACATTATCTGCTTTTCAAGTGCCTAGTAGCTATTGGTGGCTAGCCATAGGTGAACAGTATAGTTCAACTACTCTGTTGAACTATAGACCCAAACTATAAGCCCAACCTAAACTAAAATATAAACTCAGCTTATATTTTTTAGCATACTGCATTCCTGGATAAAAGCCTCAAGTCCACCATTAGTGTGCTTCAGTCCCAGTTATGTCTGTGGTATTACAGATTGGTTAAAGTTAGCCAGCCTTAGTTCCCACATCTATGAAAGAAAAAGAATATTGTTAACCACATTATCATTGGCACTAAATTAGAAAACATAGGTCAGTTACCTTGTGTAATGCATGTTATACAATAGGCTTTCAATTGTTTAGATTTTCCTTCTAATCCATTCCTATCCACCTATCTCTTATTAAATCCTTCACTCAATTGAATATATTAATATATACATAAAAATAAAAGGGACAGGGACTTCTGTGTTTGTATACTTTTGGCTCTGATCATCTTTGTCTCTAAACTTCCTCTCTATTCTTTTCTTTCAATGTCATCCAGCCTATTACAACATACCAAATTTCACATCCATATATATTTGAAAATACTTTATTTTTGGCACTGATTTGGATGTCTTTTCCCACCAGGGTGTATATTCTTTATCTAAGTAGTTGTACCCTGATGTCCATGGGCCAAATCTGGCCCAAAGTCCTGTTTTACTTTGCCCAATGCAGTATTGGTCTGTATAAGTTAAAAAAAAAAAAAATGGTTACTAGCATTTAAGAGTCAGAGATATGTTTGTACAATTTTAATTTGCAGCTTCTCCTGGAAAAAAAAAGTCAGTATTGTCAACCCAAGGCCTGTGTTTCCACATAAGGGTGATCTGCTAAGCTGAGATGAAGCTTTTCCCTTTAGCCAACTTATAGTTTCCATGTATCCACTATCGCCTCATTCCCTCTTGTCTCTCTGACCCCAAAGCTGAAGCTGAAAGTGGGTTGCTATCACCTACTTATTCTAGCAATTTTATTTGCCTATTACCAGTATGCCTTACCAAAATCTGCCATTAGGCAATGACGTCTGGCCTGTTTCAATGTTAAATCCACCCTCTTAAACTCTACTCTCTTCCTGTCCTTTTGAAAAGGAGCTGGAGTTTTTAACATAGACAGATATTAGATAATTTTCTTCTGATTCCCAATGTTCCCTATCAACCCTTGGAGATAGGACTTAAGGGCTGAATTTCATGTATGGTATTTGAGTGTTCTGAAATGAGTGTCTTTTGCTCTATAAATGTATGTAAGTGAAAAACTTCTGCTTTGGGTAAACTTCCACACCAAGTGATCTAAACCCTAAAGTACATGCTGTGTTTTCATTAGTTCTAGATGGGATTTTGAGAGAATGGAGTCACATAGTGAATGAGTTACTTATAACGGAGTCCACATATGGATTATTTTCAGAGCAGTCAGCATTTTAATGATGGTGTGATTATATTTAAAATTCTAGAAAAGTTCCTTTGAAACAGAAAAGGATATCACTTAACCACTATCGCTGGAAGAAAACCACCAAATTTGGAATTTTATAAGTTGTTTTACTTAAGTCTCTTCAATGAATTCTGGAAAATTTTCAAATTTTCATTACCCATTTAGAATCTTTGAAATATGACTTTGTCCTAAATCATCTGCTGGTGTATTCATACGGGTAGCTTTTCAAGAACATGTGTATTACTAAGGGTAATTTTTTATGGTAGACTTGCCTTCAGAGATCATAACGTTGTAAAGCTTGATTTAACTGTGAAAGGAATGCTGGTGAGGGTCCTGCATGAACCTTGCCAACATCCTAAATCACTCATTCCCAGAAGTAGCCCTGTAGCTAGTGCTGGCAGGCCTTTCCATGATTACTAACAGTCATATGAATGTTCCTCTGATATGGTCAAAGGCAGTGAATGATTTCCTAAAAGCACCAAGTTAAATCTATGCCCATCAAAGGTTGACCAAATGCCCTAGCTGCTCCATATGTGTGTCCTCATCCTCTAGTCAATAGAATCAGCAAACCAGTTCCTTTTCAGCTTGTCTGCATACTGTTGTTTCTCATTTAATGGTGTAGGAACTGAGCTCTAGGGATTGTTCCTTGACTGAGTTTAGTTCACCCAGCTACATAGCGATGAAGCACATTTGAATTCCAATATCCTATCTCTCATTAAAACTGTGGAGATGATTTTTTATTAGCACTTGCTTTATATGCAAGATTATTTTAGGATCATAAAGATAATTCTGTTGGCTTTTTAAAAATGGTGAATATTAAAATTATTTGGAAAACTGTGTTATTGGTGTAGATCATCTTGTGCTATTGTTTTTGGAAAAAGTACTTTTGAGAAAAAATTAACACTAAAATGAATTTAATGTTTTATTTTCTAATTATAGTATTAGGATCATTTCAAGTTGATTTAAATAATTCAGGGATATATAAATAATAATTTACATATTATTCAAAATATTACATCCAGAGATTATCAGTGTTAATACTTTTGTGCATATTGTTCCAGACATCTGTTTATTAATACCATATAAAATTTTACATAAATGGAATCATGATTTATATTTTAACATCTTTTTTGCTCTCTCAGATTTGATCACACCCAGAAATACAGAGCAATACATTTTTTTGTGCTGTTACAGGAATGCCATGAATATAATTGACATTATTAATGACATTTAAGTTGTTCTTAATTTTTTACTAGATACATTAAAATGAATGTTTTATTCATGTATTTTCAAACAACTCTCTAATTGTTTTCTTAAAATAAATCCCTACCAATAGATTAGTGAATCTATGGGCATTTGTGAATCTAATCAAACACATTACATGTTTTGATACATACTGTGAAAGTACAGAATCATTAACAACATATTTTGTGTCTCTTTACCTATGATTTCACCAACAAAGCATTTTATGGTGCTTTCACTTTGCCAATTTAATGGGTAGAAAATGTATATCTTTTCTTTGCATGCCTTTCTTTGCCTTTCTAGATCCCTCTTGCCAATATTTTAGACAGATGTTTGCATTTTTCTTATAAATGTGTAAGAACACAATCTGTTAGATCAATCACATAATATATGTGTGTATAGATAGGTATATATAGAAAGTAGTCATATTTATTAACCAATATTTTCATCTGTTCTTTACTTAAAAATTGAGATCTAATATAATGACTCCACTTATTAAAATACCAAAAGACTAATTGGGTTTCATCTCAGGTGGTCAAGCATCTCTGCCAAGCTCTACCGTCAATGAGTCACTCTCATTTTTGGCTTCTATTCTCAAACTTTCTGGATCTAAATTTCCTAATTTGTTCGATGAGAGAGTTACATGGAATTATTTATAAGACCTTTTCAGGTCTAAAATTCCTTGAGTCTGATTTTATATTTTAGTGCATTGTGTTACTGATGAACCTTTGAAAAAACCTTGAATTCCAAATAGTAGGACTTGAAAAACTGTAACTTGGCTTAATTTGATTTGGACTTGGTAGTATAATCAGACTTCTGCTTAATTTTAGCCTTTTTATCTCAGCCAGCCAAGTCACAGAAATTGTGTGACTTATAAGCACTCGACATTTTTGATCTTAGGATGAGTTTCCCAGCGAATACATATCTGTGATGCATTGTAAGTTCCAGTGTAGGAAAGTGAACTAAAAGAACTATCTCTTTCCTGACAGCCCACATAATAATATAGACCCTTGACCTTTGTGAATTCCCATGGTCATAAAGATAGCAAGCACCATTTCTTCATAAGTATGGCAAAGAACAGCTAGAATTTTTGAACAATCCCTTGTGCTGCAATGAGTCAATAGATACAGATGCTGTATCTATAACATCTTAGGATGGTGGAAGGGAAAACACAGCATCTCCAAAGTGTTGGACACCTGCCTTTCTCTTTTACACTCTATACCCACACTAGGAGTATAGACTAGTGATTTGAAAGTCTCACCTGAATTCATTGCATTCTACATACATGGCCAAGTTCTGTGAATCTCCTCTTCTCTAAAAGATGGATTATATCAATTCTTTCTTCATAGGATGTTAGAGATAAGCAAGATATTACTTAATAATAACTGGCATTTTTCCAGGGATATGTGCCAGGGACTGTGGTGTAGGTTTTTCATTATTCTCACAATCCTTGCACACTCAGCATTTCATCCTCAACAAATATTACTTTATTATTTTCACAGCTATCTCCCCCTGGTCAAAAAATGAAGCATTTTATTCAGTACATATAACAGTTTTCACTGAAAGGAATTATAAAGTAAATGCTGGTGAGGGTCCTGCGTGGACTTTGCTGATAAACTAAATCATTCATTCCCAGAAGTAGCCCTACAGCTAGTGCTGGGGATCCTTTCCATGCAGAATTACTAACAGTCACATGAATGTATGGGCAAAGGCAGTTAATGATTTCTTAAAAGCACTGAGTTAAATCTATGACCATCAAATGTTGGCCAAACACCCTAGCTGCTCCTTATCTGCATCCTCGTCCTTTGCTCAGTAGGAACAGCAAGTCAGTTCCTTCTCAGTCATTCTGCATACTGTGCATACTGTTTTCCTTCTGTTGGGATCTTTGTTCCTTCACCAGTCACCTTCTAACAATTCTGCCAGGTCCTTGGATAGTAAATGCAGACTGGAGGCTGGTTTGGTTGCTGGATTCAAACACACACACACACACACACACACACACACACACACACACACATACACACACACACCACACACACTTAGAAATACTTACATGTTAGGAATTTCAAATAAAATAAAATGGAGATTCCTGGCTTTAATTAGAACAATTGATAGATATGGCAACCCTCGACTCTTATTGCCACTAATTACAGTTTACTGGTACCCCTCTTAGATGCTTCACATTCTCCTGTCCCCTATCATCACCAGTGCTTTCTTTCCTTTTCACTTGCCTGGCTTCATTTTGTATGCTTCCCTAACCCCTGTAGGTTAGATGAATATGCTTTTGGGCTTTTCATGAGGATTTGCTTTTTCCTATTAATTCTTTTTTTTTTTTTAAAGAGGCATGTATATTTATTTATTTATTTGTTTTGTTTATACATGCACTGGGTACAGTCAGAAGCGCGGGAGAGTGAGAGAATTCACCAGAGCCAGAGCAGGGAGCAGAGCAGGCAGAAGAACCAAAGTACACTGCTGAGGGGAGCAGTGGGCGGCAGGAGAGGTCTGCGCGCCATGTGGGACCCTCCTCTGGTGGCTGGGGAGCAGTCGGGGATCGAACCAGCGCCGCTGAGGCTGCAGGCAGCTTCGCAACCCAGCGCTCAACCGCTGCGCCACCGGGGAGGCCCCCTATTAATTCCTTTTGCCTCTCTCCTTTTCCCAACTTTCTCCCTCCTTCCCCATTTCAGAGCCAGCTCTTTGCTGCCTTGTCAAGCTTCTATTCCTATAGAAACAGAAACATAGCAGGGAAATGGAAAATTCTGGATAGTTCTAATAAGGCGTGGGGAAGTCCTGAGAAGAAAGGGAGAAGAAGTCTTTATAAAAAGTGGTAGTGTCCCTGCCCTGCCTTTATACATTGCTGATGGATGCTCAGGATATTTTATTTACCACTGCTCACAACCTTCATTCTGGTGTACGGGACCTAGGTTCCTGCAGGCATTCCATGGAATGTTACAGTCTGTTAAATCTGAGGACTTTAATTCAGGCTCATCTTATGCTGTGCTTGACCACCTGCAGGATTTGTCTAAGGAACTTCCTTAGCATTATCTGTGGTAATTTTGATCTAGTAGAACTGGAATGAGACCTAGGAATGTGTAGGTTTTATATTAATTCAGATCTTCTGAGAAGCTGGTCCACAAATAGGCTTTTAGAAACTAATAAAAGTTTCACTTTGAATGTAGGAAAACTGAAACTAAAAGGGCAACATTTCCTAAGAGGCTCATCTTAACAGAATAGTACTTATGTCCAGGATCCAAGATATCTAATTTGCATTCATATTCACTGGAAGTACCTGAAAGTACAGTTTTTGAAAGTGTGTGTTACGCCAATTTACTTGTTTTATTTTTCAAGTGTGTGTGTGTGTGTGTGTGTGTATCTGTGTTTTTTACTGAGAGAACATTGGTTTACAGCAGCATATGATTCCGAGGTAATGGTTCATATGTCTTCAAATATATGTTAACACATCACATCCAAAGTTTCTAGATTCTTCAACCGTAGTCCATCAGACCCCCTTCCCTGATCATCTTCCCTTCCTCTTTGGTAGCCTCAATTCTACCATCAGATTTCTTAGATTTGTTTCATATGTGCCTTTGTTTTGTTTCTCTCTATTCCACATATGAGTGAAACCATCCAGTATTTGTCTTTCTACTTCTGACTTATTTAGTTAGCATAATCTCCTCCAGTTCCATTGATGTTGTAAATGACAAGATTTCATAGTTTGTTTGTTTTTTTTAATACTTGAGTAGTATTTCATTGTGTATATAGATCACATCTTCTTAATCCACTCATATGCCAGTTTGCTTTTACAAAAGATCTACATTAATACCTGCTTTTGCTAACTGAGAGCAATCCTGAGAGAATCTTTGCTTTTATGACAAAAGGTGATAAAGTTTGGTGTTAGTTTTGCAGCAGACATTCTAGAAGCAGGGTCACCCTGAGCAGTGAGAGTACTCTACCAATCTTCTTGCCCAATAACTACTTTATCCAGGTTGGGTATTTATCATATCATTCTTTTTTTTACTATGTGTTAGTGTGTGGTTTTTTTTTTTTTTTTTTTTGGCTTTATATTTTCCTTAGTTTGAGTTGGTAGATTATTTTGGGAATTTGGGAATGCTACTGATATTTTCTATATAAAGTAGTAGAAAGGCTTAGGTTTCATAGGAATGCTGTACTTTCACATAGTAGGAGAACATGTGTTTTCTAGATGTTTTTGGTTTTCCTTGAGAAATGGCAACTCTATTCCCACATAACTGATGTTAGCAAATTTGAAGCCATCTGAGTGCTTGATTTAGTAGTTGATTCTGAAATAAGACAGTTCATCAATTAATATATATCTATATATTATTCACATATCTGAGTATGTGTGGGTATATGTGTATGTGTGTACATACAGGTGTATTTGTGTGTGTGTGTGTATATAGTTAAACTTATAATAAAATGTTTTTTAAAACGTTTTTTTAAATGTTTAATTAAATGTTTTTTTTTAATTTTTTAAAAATTCTTTTAAAAGAATCTTTTAGAAAGATTCTTTTCCTCCATGTACCTCCTTTAATTCTGCTGTATATTTTGAATTTTTTTTTAAAGATTTATTTATGTATAGAAGAGCTAGGGTATAGGTCAGTGGTTTGAGGGGTGAGAGGACTCACCAGAGACAGACTGGAGAACAGAATAGGCAGACTGACTGAAATACACTGCTGAAGGGAGCAGTGGGCCAGAAGGAGAGGTCTGTTGCGCCATGTGCATATCTCCCTGGCCAGCTGGGGATCGAACTCATGCTGCAGAGGCTGTGAATTTCTTCATAGTGCTGTGCTTAAACCCTTGTGCCACCAGGGAGACCCATATTTTGAATTCTTTAAAAGCTTTGTGAATTATCCAATTCTTTTTTTTTTTTTTTTGATAAAAGGACCTGTACACAGGTTTATTTCATAGGTTCATATTGAGCAATGGAACAAGTTGAATTCCTGCTTTGCCAAGGTTATAAGATAGATAGTCATGATTATTGGATTAAAATATATAGGTATGAGGACAGTAAACTCAGTGTTTTGTCAGAATTCTACAGAGAAGAAGAGGATATTAATTTTTTCTGAATAGGTATAATTTATTCACAGTCTGGGGAATATTACAAGATTGCAGGTATAACTAATTTTAAGAATTTTTATGAGCTTTTGTAGTGTATATACTCTAGGGTAAAAGCACCAAAATACTACATGCACATAATTGAACAACACATAAACCACAATAGAGATGTTTTGTGGCACAATTCGCCAGTCCAACCTCAAAATTCAACTTCAGTAATGTCCTTAGAATTCAGTGGAATATGTATTTTTGTAGCCTTTGCTCTTGGGTTTCTGTGTTTTCAAGGGTGGATCAAAAAAACAATTCTGATCATTAGTGGGACGGCATTTCTGAAGGAGGTGAGATAATCTGCAAAGTAAAATCTTGGAAATCTACTAAATGCCCTTGTGTTTTATTAGCTAGCACTTTTTACAGCTCATAATAAAGTCACCTTAGAAGGTCACTTCTTGAACACAGCAATGAATATTGTAGTGTATGAATTCTCAAATTGTTTATAAGCAGACTGGGTGAGGATTTCTAATAAATACTTAGCCAGCAGAACTACTCTGATATATATGTATATGAATCATGCGCGGAAAAGTTGAATTGGATTCTGCTTCCTGCTCCCCCTCCCTGCACCTCACCCTAGGGCAGCGTGTTCCATCTGCATTGAAGCTATGGTTACTGTATTCTTGTTTTTCTTTTTGCATTTGATATTTGTAGAAATTGTGGGGTATTACAGAGCTATTTACATACTTTATTTCTAACTCAGCTGAAGGATTTTTGTCACCTTTATTCCTGCCATTTTATGTCTTTTTTTTTTAACTTTCTCTAGCAAATACAAGGCTCCTGCAGATAAAATTCTCACCTGAGTTATTTTTCAGCTCCAAAAATGAGGTGTAATTATTGGAAGCAATACCAAGTAGGTTCATGTAGGCAGGGCAATGGGGAAGACTTCAGTGAGAGACAGAAGTTAAAAGTACAAGGCACACAGGCTTGTAGAATAATTTTCTTGGTGTTACGTGCTAGACTGACAAGTGTTAGATCAAAGGGAAAGAATGCAGGTTGGCAATATCTGTAGGAGCAGCGTTAAACTTAAAGTCAATAGTATATAGTATATTATGATGAAGCACATATATAATTCACAGCTCTTTTTCTTGGGCTTTTATTGAGAAAGTTCATTTCCTAAAATAAGGCATTCAGCCCAATAAAATGGAACTAATATACAGCACTGCTGATATGCAGATATTCTACCTTAATTTATGGAACAAGGTGAATAGAATAAAGCAGCTTGGGCCAAGTTCAGTTTTCACCCACTTGAGCTCCATCTTTCAAGCTGTAGATTTGTACATCATGACATTTATGTTGCTCTTCCTTGTTAATGAAATTTTTAATGACAAGCTGATTGTTTTAAATACTGATGAGTGGCCTTTGAAAGGTTTATTTGCAATTTTAATTGATACTTCCTTTTGTTGAAGATACAGTTTAAAAAAGTGAAAGGCGGCTAGTCAATTTCAGTTTCCTTTATGTTGATTTTGTGGTTTCTCGTCCTTTCATGTAAAAAAAAAAAAACAAGCAAACTATGAACCCCTCTTTTGTAATACTAAGAAGAGATGACAATGAAACTTTTTAAATGACATCATTTGAAAGAAGGTATGCGTGTGAGCATAAATAGCTTAACTATATTGTTCTGGGTAACACTGATACTCATTGGAAAAACTTTTTATATGTAGCAAATATAATTTGACATACTATTAACACCTGGCTTCCGACATTTGTAACTCAGTGCATTTTGCAGGAGATGAGGTATGTTGTTTAAACTTTTAGGCATAATAAATGCTACTACAACATAAAATTTGTATGTTAAAATCATTTTTACAAAGACCAGTAGGTCTAGTCCCACTTTATTTTTATTTTTTTTTAAGCTTTTTATTTATTTATTTATACAAGCACTGGGTAAAGTCAGAAGCGCAGGAGGGTGAGAGAATTCACCAGAGCCAGAGCAGGGAACAGAACAGGCAGAGTGATGAAATACACTGCTGAGGGGAGCAGTGGGCACAGCAGGAGAGGTCTGTCACGCCATGTGGGACCCTCACCAGTGGCCGGGGATTGAACCGGCGCTGCAGAGGCTGTGGGCAGCTTCGCAGCCCAGCGCTCAACCACTGTGCCACCAGGGGAGGCCCTAGTCCCACTTTAAATAAAACAAAAAATTAAAGAAAAGAGGAAATTCTCTTGAATGCATCATTTTAATGTGGATACAGGAGGTAAATATACATTTCTTTCTGACTGTTCATTTTCTTACTTTTCTTAAAGCTCTAAGATAGTCATGAAAATAGATATTTGCTTAAGTCTAAAATGAGTCCCTTGATAAAATACTATGATATATTGGAGTTGGTACAATAGGTAGCCGCTTCATAGCCTCATTCATCTTGGGGGAGTGCAAGAAAGTTAGGAAGACTTGCTTTGAATTCCTTGGATAATGCACAGAGTAGGTTATGATTTTATCTGGAAACAATTGGCCTATCCATGGCCTCCTTTTACCAGAGTAGCGCTACTGCCTCCCTGAATCTATTGATTATTTTTGTTGCCTGCTGCAATCTTGAGGGTTTAGCAGCAAAAGGTAGTTCATTCTTTCAGGGGTTCACTTAACTTAGATATACTAAAATTGATTGATAGCAGTTGATAATCTTGGTTTTATATCCCAACACTGAAGTTTTCCTGAGAGTAAGGAAGAAAAAGCTGAAAAAGAGGCATGTGTGCATCTGAAATTATTATAAAGCAACGTTTGAAGGAAGAGGAGATTGTATTATTTCTGTTATTATTATTCTCTAGTATTTGTTTCAAGAGACTTTGTGACTGTTCATTTCTGAGTCTTCTTGAGGCTAAAAGCCATGGGTTGGTTATTGACTTCATTCGGCTTGAGGTTGACAGCTCTGGTTACATCTGAGGGCCATAGGGACACTTGTCTGCAGCAGGGATTAGTACTCTTCTAAGACAGCAGCATTCTCCTCAAAAGGGAAAATGATCTGGAGTAGGTGAAAATTCTTTGTTTTGGAGATTTTTTCTGTCACAAAGGAAAGAGCTTTTATATTTCTTGGTTTGTAGACCAAGTTACATTTCCTGATGATTATACAACACAGTGGCATACAGATTGCAATATTTGGGATGGGTGGGGTTACATTAAACAATTAGTTTTTCATAGACTGACTTCGTATTCAGGTACCCAGCTGCAATTTGAAATCTAATAGCAATTTAATTTTGTTTTCCATTCTCTCCATTCCTGAAATGTCACCACAGACTCTACTTTATTTGAAACCTATACATGCAGAGATAGTACTATGCCTCACAGGTTTTTAATTGCAGCATATTTCATTAGGTCACATATATCAATTCCATTGTATTGTTAAAAAATAAAAAGGAAACTGGAAGTAACCACATGGTAGTTAAGTTCATGTGAAGTTCTGTGAGTAAATATATGAATTGGTTTGGTGTTATCAGAGAAGTAATCCTGGAAATGATATTATTTCAGGCCTTGTATGACAAATATGTAACTATAGGGCTGGCAGTTTTAGCCACACTGAAGAATTTGTGGTACTATACCTGCTTATTTAAAATGTTTATCTAAATGTAGATGCCTTGCTGTTAGACATTGGTCATGATGCCATCTACCACCATTTTCTGCATTAGATAGATGGACATTCTTCTACTCTTGGAAGTATTTTCACAATCTTCCATGAGCTGAGTTATAAATATTCACTTATTCAGTGATAATATATGGAAAGCAAAAACAACTGCCAGGAATAATTAGGGATGCTGAGGACACAGTTAAGAGGGAGATGAGAAGACTGTCTGCACAGAGCTTATGTTCCAGGAGAGGGGAAGCAGAGATGGAAAGTAAGCAAATGATGGATTGATTATAGGATAATCTTGAGTAATAGTTAAGCCCTGCAAAGAGAATGAAACAGGATGAAAATGAGCTAATGACTTGTTAGGAAGCTGTATTGTCAGTTTGATGCTGGGGCTCCCTGGAGAGGACACATCTGACTTGATACCAGACTAGGGAACATCCAGGGGCAGAATGCAGTGAGAAGAGGGAGGAGCAGGCACTTACTTGGAGATTTGTTTGAAGGTCTCATAAATAAAGTGGAAGAGATGAGGTTCACAGGTATGTAGAGTTCAGGTTGTCTTTCTTCTTTGTTGTGGCTTGTTTGCTTTGTTTTAAATAATTGTGAAGCATTTCTAAGATAACTTATTTATGAAAAAAATATGGTTCAATATCTTAGTTGTTTTATTCTGCAATAAAATAGCAGATTCTGATGTATAATATTAATTTCTTCTCTAAGTTCTATTATGGGCTCACAAATTATACTAATAAAGCATTTTTGTTTTGAATTCATAGTTCCATTTAAACAATAAACAGTTTTTCCCCAGAACTGAGGTATCTTTCTTGAAGTTTTTTCTCCCCCTACCTATTTTTATTTTCTATTTCTGAGTGGGAAGGCCAAATGATGTTGGTGATTATTTTCCTGAGGCACTGAGTCTAGGATTTATTTAATTGTCTGCATAATCAGTTGAATTTGCTTTTAGTCTTCCTGTTTTCCAAGGGCCTTATCCTGTTAAATATGTGCAATTCTTGAGTTCTTTTTTATTTGCTGCTGTGTTCCAAACCTCCAATGCCTTCTTATTATCTCTCACTGGTCTTTGCCCCTCAGACTGATTTAATACTACCTGTAGGTTTAATTAACTTGCTGTTTATTTTGCTAGCCTGGACCATTAATGAAGATGTTGAGCAAGACCTGGCAAACACTCCCACATGGGATATGCTTTACCATTTATATCCTATTTTGCTTTGGGATCCCTGATTCCATTTTAATAAAATATCTCTTTCTTAATCTAAATTCAGTTTGGAAACCAGAGTTTGTGACTCCTTAGTTTCTACTTTCACCTAAAATGAAACAAAGAGATGGCACATAATGAATGAATATGAAGATTTACTGGTTTGTCTCTTACTTTCTGGTGAGGTAATTTTACATTGCAATTTGAGGAAGGTTTTAGTTCAGCCTTTCATACCCTTGGCTATTTTTCCCTCTTTAGAAAAAAATAGCACCTCAGTATCTTTGCTTTGTTGGCTTCAAGTTATGATTATTTCATTTCTTATGGTACTGAGGTGATCATTTCAGGAGAAAAAATATCTTGACTGATCTCTGGTCCTACAAATAATCTCTGGTCCTACAATTAATCACCTTGTATTTGCTACTGTCATTTTCCCTAAATTCTATGATTTTGTTCTTAAGGTCTTCATTACAAAATTTTTATATATACTGATTAATAGAAACACTGATTTATGATTTTCCTGAGACAGAATTTCCCACTGGGACTCTATCTCCTTCATTCTTGGGTTCCTAGCCACCCCATAACAACAGAGGATCATCATGTAGCCAAACAGAACTTGCAGAAGAGGGATTTAGAGCTGCTTTTGCCACACTTAGACAAACACCAACCTTTCTTGCAAAAAAGCTGGTGAGGCTGAATGAAAGAAGAACTGGAAACAGAGCGTGACATTTCTTGGAGGGAGTTGCAGGGTTTTGTATGCCGAAGGGTGAGGAGTTGTTCTTTCTCCAGAAACCCGGAGCAGGTCTTCAGAGAGTGATTGAGTGAGGTTCCTGTTGTGTACCAAGCAAAGAGTATGGTGCCAGCACCTTTCTGAAGAAGAGAAGGTGAGCAAGATTAGAGTATGGAGAAAAGCTACTCTGGGAATGCTCTGTGCTCCCGTATTCTGTTGAAGGAAAAGATGTGTATTTCCTGTGGATGTATGGGGAAAACTTTCCCTAAGGAGGTCTCTTGGAAGGTAAGACATGAGCAGGGAAATAGATTGATGATGCTCTGTGGACATCCTTGGTAGTTGCCAACAGAGATGTTGGCCTCTCCTAGTCTCTGTGGTTGAGAGGTCCTTGCAGTGGTGGAAGGTGTGGGAGGAAACCCTTCAATAGTCAGGCATCAAGCATCATGACCTAGGAACCGCTTGGCCAGTGCTAATGAAGCAAACTCATCCATAGTCCGTGCTTGTTTTCCTCTCTTCTGATTCTGTGTTCTAACCCCAGCAGGATCATTACTAAAGATAGGGGAATAGGGGAGCTAGGAATGGGGCAAGAAAGCAACAAACAAAATTGCAGGGGACTGTGGACAATCTCCATGAATTTGGAGTTTAAGCTTGAAGCAAAGCTGTAGGAAGAGAGAAAAGTTATGATTTCACTTTAAATGAATTTTGGAGTTTTAACCAGTACCTTGGACTGGACATTTTAGTTATTAAAGAATATTTTCTTGAACTGAGAGAGTCTTAGGGACCTTTCATTATTCTGAGAGTGATTAGAAAATTCAGGGTGTCAGGCTAGAGTATCCTTAAAGGAAAGAGAAAAGTCAGCCCCACAAAAGTGGACTGGAATGGAGATGGTGGTCAGGACTATTTTTTTTTTTCTGCATTTACATTGCGTGTAGTTGTCTTTCAATCTAATATTTGCCTTCTTTACTTTTAGAGATTACTAAGAAAATAAACTAAATAATGGAACTTTCTTTCTGCAAAAGCACTCAAAATCCCCTTGGAATTAGCAAACTCAGTCTTTATTTAATATATATTTGTTGTCTCTGGAAATGAAGCCCAAATCTGCCTGTGGAGAAATTCACTAAGAAGTGTAAACATCACTAGAAGGTAACAGAGTGACAGAGAATCCAATCTTTGCTATGTGAAGAACAGATGTAGGCACGAGGGACATATTTAACCTATACAAATGAGAGAGAATTTGGCACCTCTCTTCATATATCATGGAGGAAGGACTCTATTTAATTCTGTATGTCTCAATAGAATCAAACTAGGAGCATCCTAGGGAGAAAGGATTGTATACTAACCTAAATTACAAACTTATAATGTTCAGAGCTGTTTTTAAATACTGCAAGTGGTTGTTCCTGTGAGAGTGAACTACTATCATAGATGTTTGCAAGCAGAAACTGGCTAAATTTAAGGGTGTTGTAAGGACCAGCACTGGGGAAAATCTTGGATTTCATACCTTGGGATCCCTGACTAGTACTGAGATTTCAGTTAGATTAGGGTGTCTTCCAAGAGCCACTGGCCAGGAAGCTCAGACTATCAAAACTCAGTAGTAACCACTGAAATTCACAAGATAAGCACCTGTGCTCACAGAAAAAACACATTGACAGTAATGTGTTTGTTCAGTCAGGACCAGTACAGCTACTGCTAATACTGTAGTCATAACTAGATTTTGATGTCTTTCCTGGTTTTGTTATCAAATGGAAACAAAGCACAAGTTAAATGCAATGCAGACTACAAAAATAGAAGGTTGAGATGATAAATTGATTTGGTGCTACTAAAAACATCTGTGCATCTATAATGTGTGAAGACATGTCAGTGTCAGCACTGGCTTTGCTTTAAATACTTATTTTCCAAAGTTGTAAGAATATCTGTAATCAAAATAACAGAAAGTTATGAAATGAATTTTTGTGTAAAGAAGTTAATCTCTCATTACCATAAAAGAAAAAGGAGAAGCACATGTGCTCACCTCGTCAATTAATGCTTCACCAACATACATCCTGAAGGGAGTTATGCTTGAAGGCATGATTGCATTTTGCATCTCTTTGGGGATTTTGCACCAAATTGAGACTCATAATCTTGTGCTTCTTCTGTTTACAATAGGAGTTCATCTCAGCATAAAGACATCCTTCTCTTTAGCAGCTTATAGGATTCATTTATTCATCTGTAAGAATTTTCAAACATGCTGTCATTTTGCTATGTTAAAGAAACAATTCTCTTCATCTTATACTCCTACTTAGCAGTTTATCTGCTCTTCATATAGCAAAAATTTACAGGAGCTGTCCATACTCACAGTCTTTAAGTTCTTGCCTATCATTCTTTTGTCAGTCTACTACCTTAGTGATATTTCAAGTATTCTTATAATTTTATTTTATTCTTATAATTTAAATATGATCACCTTTGTATTATCATTCAAGATATTTCCCCTGTCAAAAGCAGGCATCAGAAATGGTTCACAAAGTAGGTAAGCCTTGTTGTAATCTCGAACTTACAGCTAACAGTGTAGGCAAACTGTTAATGGGTTGGTGGAAGGCTAAGGATGGAGTCCCTAGGTCAGAGACATGGCTTTTTGAGTCTAAACACTAAACTGAAAGAGTAAAAAACAATCAACTTTAGCAGTTAAGGTCAGGAACACAGAAGCCAATATAAGAGTTGACAGAACAGAGGTGAGATGCCAGAGATCCTGTTAGAAGAAAGACTAGCAGATACCAAAGAGAAATACTTGAGACCTTATATATTTATACCTATAGTTCTCATTTCTAAATTGGATTCTGGAAAATTCTTCTTTTCCATATTTTATTTTCCTTGAGAAGGCTAAATTACCTACCATGGAATGGGGAAAATAGTAGATTTCTATACAATGTATTTAATAAATGTTAAAAATTATATGAATAATATATCTCCAAGTGACAGTTTCTAATCTTGCTTTATTGTAGTTATAAGGCTATAAATACATTGAGCTTTAATGAATCTTTGAAATAAATTATTGATGATCATGAATTTTCTCATACCAGAGCCAACTGGAGCTATACCCCTGCAGTTTTATGAAAGTAAATTGTACATGTATATTATAACTCTATTAGGAGAATCATGATTTCCTGCTGTTGAGAGCTGTGAGTAGAATGATTTAACAATGTTATGGTCAGTTTTCAGCAACCCTTAGGTTATTAGATACCAATAAGATGCATTTTCTTTTTGATGGCACATCAGACATTTGTAGAAAAAGACGCAAAATGCGAGAAACAAATAGCCATAGGCAGGTAGGAGATAAACTAACTAAATATTATGTTTTCTTCGGCCATTGATTTTGACATTATGACAAGATAGATTTTGATTATGTGCATTCTCAGGGTATAGTCAACATTTATGTGGTATTCATCACTAACATCAATGCAGGTATGGATCTCATGAAAGGTATGGAGACAATGCATAAGAGGTGCCTTCAGACTATATTTGGTAGGTAAGATACCTCTAATAGGTTATAATTTATGTAGTCAGTCTCAAGATTTTAACTAAGGGTCTCAAGAGTTCACAGCCACCACCAATTCATAAAGAAGTAGAGTTACTGAAATAGTTTCTAGTACTTTGAACTTGAGCTAGGGAAACATGTATATGCTGAGTTTATTGACTGTGAGCAAAATTCATCATCACTCTGTTCACCAGAGCCCATTTTCCTAATAGGCAAACTGAAGGTGCTTATGGTCCCAAGAAAGCAGAGAAACCATGACCTTTAAATAATTCAGCTTAAGATACAGAAAAGCTTGAACTTTACAACCACAGGAATTTGAAAGAAATGTCTTTTAACTCCAGCACATGTATGAAAGCCTCTGTTTTACTATTTAGATTTTTTATTTCAAATATAGGAGAAAGTCCCATCACCTCAGGTTTTAGGGTATTTTGAAGGTCTTCAGCTGACCTTGTTCTCCACTGGAATGGAAGCAAAGCACCCTTCTGAAAGTGCGGTGTCTTTGTGACCCAGAAGGTAATTAGTCTGAGCCCAGAAGGATGACTGGATTACCCTTATCTCGCTTGTGCTGCTGCACGACAAACGTTATTAATGGTCATGAAATTATCTGATCCCTTTTCAACACCAGCCTTAGCATTTGTCTCTCTGACCTCTTGTGGCAGTTATTCCCACAGGCTGACCAATGTACTGGGTGAAGATGAATTCCTTTTTATTGGTTTGAAATTTATTGCCTGCTAATTTCATTGATCAAAGGGAATAAAAGATCAAAGAAAGGGTAGCCCATTACATGATGATACAAATCATTATTACTTTCTTTAATATTTTTGACATTAACATTAATCACTATGAATTATGGTGGTGTTCCTTTGGATGTAATATGCAACTTCAAACACATTTCATTTTAACACCACATTACTGCTCACCATGTTACTTAAGTACGTTTTCTTTTAACCCAAATTTTCCCTCGTTTGCAGCCAAATTGAGGCAGGGGCTAGCATCATGTTTATATCTCTAGAGACTGTGATCACAGGGATATGTACCTGTATCTGCTTTTGCAGCAAAATACTTAATATTTAATAGAAGTGACTGAGCTATGTTCTTTCCTCAATAAACTGGACTGACTTAAAAGGTGTATAAATATTCAAGATCTGTGGAATCAAAGACAAGTTTGATATTTTGGGGGGAAATTTAAAGCCACAGATGATAATAGGATTGTGTACTTGATTTGAAAATGTGAGGGAAAAGATAGATGCTTTTGATATCTCTATAAAGGCGTACATTTTCTAGCAAAATGACTCTTTTTCTAAAAGGCTTTTTTTTTTGAGGGGGGGTTGTAGTTTAACAGCTAAATATCTAAATATTTCAGTTATATATGCACTTTTGGGAAGATATTTGTAATTGCTTTGAATGTCTGCCCTATTTGGTCAGTTATGACTTCATATAACAAAGTAGATATTTTAAGAGCAAGGAAGATTATAGAAATTATCTTGTTCACCTCACTTCATGGGTGCAATGCTTAGATGCAGCAAAATTAATGATTTGTACAACTTAGAATTAGCTGGTGAAAAGCAGGCTCTGGAACTATTTCTGACTTCCAATTTATTGATCTCCAAATTAATCTCACTTTTCTGTGGTTAAATTGCTTCTTAGGCAGTTATCCTTATTATTTTAAAAATAATTGAAGTTTATTTGTTTGAGCTTAACTCTGAAGATCCTTGTTGATTGAATGTCAAGTTGAGTTCAACAATCATTTACAAAGCATGTGCTACAGAGTTGGTCCAGTGCTGGGCACTGGAAACACCCCAAATGATTGAAAATAGAAGTTTTCATTTTTATGTCTAGTAAGCTATCTAGAGTCAAGTAAAAATAAAATATATGGTATATAGTGTGTAAATGCTGGAAACTGAGCGATTTGCATGTGCATTCAGGGAAGGGAGTACTTAACTCCAAGAAAGATCAAAACTTTTTCAAGAAGATCATTCTTGTCTCTGGGAGATACTGAAGGGAAAATATATCTTTTTTATGTCAAAAGGGGGCTTTCACGGTAGGAAAAAAAAAAAACCTGATTGTGCAAATATCCAAAGATTTGAAATAATATAGCATACTCTACACAACACTCAGTTGTGTGGGAGACTTGGGAGATGGTATGAAGAGACAGGCAGTGTCCAAAGCCAGGACATTCCATTCAAGGAAATTCACAGTGGGAAGGCATTGAAGGGTTTATGTGGATATAGAGATCTGGTGTTGCTTTAAAAATGCTGTTCTAAGAAGAATGAAGAGGACAGGTTAAGAAGGGCAGGTATAGGACTAGAAAGAGAGAGAGGACCTAGGCCATCTCTTGGCCCAGACAAGAGTGACAACAACCTGAATTGTGATACAATGAGGTTTATTAGAGAGGATTTGGAAGACTGAACAATTATTTAGGAAGACTGAAAGGCTGCCTTGGAGATGGAAGAAGTGTCAAGTATGACTTTCAGGAATTTTGCTTCTATGAATGGAATGCTGATAAAAATTATTTTGGGGTAAAGCTGGGAAGAACACAAGGCACTTAGTTTTGAATGTGTGGAGTTTGCGGTTACACATACATCCATTGAGGTCACTGATGCCAGCTTGATGTCTGCAGTTCAGGTAATGTAGTCAAAGGAATCATCAGCATATACCATGTCATTTAAGCTTTCGAGAGATTGAGCATCCAGAGAGCACACAGAGAAGTTGCAGAAGATGAAGTATAACTCAGAGTGCCGCAAACATCCCGGAGACATTTAAAGGAAGATCCACTTGTGTAGAAGCCTGCCATGGGGTAGAGAGCCTGGACGCTGACAACATGGAAGACAAGGGTGTAATGTATCAGCAAGCAGACATTAGGGCCAGGAGCTTCAGGTTATGGGAAGACGGGTGTGGACTAGAGTCCATTGGTGGAATATTGATGACTTCAGCTGAGATGGTTCCTGGCATGTGGGTCAGGGGTCTGTTCCAGAGATGAGAGGGGAGATAGGTAAAGGTACAGAGAACTTTTCTGGCATTGAGAAGCAATATTTAGAGAAAGTGGAAGATTCAAGGAGTAGGGTCAGGGAATGGGGTCACATTTCAGCAGTTTTAGAGACCAATGGGAAAGAGTACTATAGAAGGGGAGAGACCGGCCTTAGAGATGAGGGACCACAGTAAAGGAAAATGTTCCTGAGTGCCCTGTGGTCAACAATGCAGGTGGAGAGCTGCCTTTTGCAAGGAGCAGGAAGAGTGCACACTTTCAGAGGAGTTAGTATGGACATGGATCTAACTGATGGGGAGAAGTGACATGGGAACTGTCCTGAACTGCATTATTTTAAATATAAGTACTTACTAGCGTGACCTTGGACATGTTTCATTATCTTTCTGCTTTTCATTTTTCTAATCTGTAAAATTGTGACATTAATTATCTAAACCTTATTGAGTTATATGGATTAAATGAGAGACTGCCTTTTTCAATCTCAGTTTAATGTCTAGAACATTCTAAGCACTTGAAAATGGCGGTTATCATTAAGGTTTGGCTGGGCCTCTCTGGTGGCATAGGGGTTAAGTCTCAGCACTATCACCGCTTGGCTTGAGTTTGATCCCAGCCAGGGAGCTGACCCACATGGCACAGCCGACCTCTCCTGTCCCTCACGCTGCTCCCCTCAGAAGTGTATTTCATTGGATCGGCCTGTTCTGCTCCCCACTCTGTCTCTGGTGAATCCTGTCATCCTCCACACTCCAGCCTACACACCAGTTCTTTTATGCACAAATAAACAAATCTTAAAAAAAAAATAAGGGTTGCCTGAAGAACTCTTTTATTTCTGCATCCTACCTGATTTCACCGCCCCCCCAAATGTAGATTGTTGCTATTCTCTTTCTTCCAACTTGCAGTCCTATTCTGACACCTTCGTCAGCCAATCCCGTGGTGACTAATCAGAATTGAAGATCAGCTTATAAGGAATGGTATCTTGAACTTGTGCACCTGAGTTATACAGGGTCCAAAGAGAAAACACAGTTAGTCTATTGTGATCAAGCAGCTACTTTGAATCACTTTCTTCCACTCAAGTCCTTTTTATTAGGCAGCTCTAAGCCAGGCAGAGTAAATATGACAGTGCTAAGACTGGTCATGCAGGGAGCATACGCAGTGCTGCATCTGGAGGCAAACCAATGGGTTATTTGCCCAAACACTGAGCTGTGGATGGCCCAGTCTGCACTTGCTGAAACTGATGATTGCTTGGTTGTTCATGTGTCTGAGGAGAATTAGTGATGGCAGGGGGATGAGTGGATAGAATAAAACATACTCATCTTCTCTAATCAGCTTCTCCTGGAGTGAAAGATCAGTTGCCTTCAATGTGGTGCTAAACTACATTTGTACTATATTTTTTAGTCCCGGTTTCAAAATTTGTCAGAACTCCTTAAAACATAATAATACAGCCATTTACGGTCTTACTCATAAGCATGGAGAGCAAGAAAGTAAACAAAGAACTCACTGGGAAAAAAGGCAAAGTGTTCATCCTCCAGATCACGTTGCATGGAGAATAACTGTTGCATGGAGAATAACTATGTGTGGAACCCTGTTGCCTCCCCCACCCCTTTCCTCGCTCCCAGCAGAATAATGGGATTTTTTTCCCCAAATATTTCGTTTATTTCCGTGGTGGAAAAAAAAATCTTTTGATTTATTAGTCCATTTAAAACCCATTAAAGATCTACTTGCTTTGATTAAATGGCACCATTTTAAAGGTTAATCAGTGTCATTTTTTATATTTAAAACTTAAAGGTACAGTGCTTCTTACTTACTAAAAATTACTACCTAAAATTGGAATGAGAGGAGTCGTTGAAATGCGTGCTTACTTAAAGGATGGAATAATGTGTGAATCATTTCTTGCTCAGATCCTATGGATCAGTGTGCTAATAATAATATACATTTTTCTCACTTTTGCCAGCAACAAGGTCAGAGTGATATCCCTGTTTATAGCCTTCACCAGGCATCTTTACACTAAGCTGGCTGAAGAATACAACCTCTCCCAGCCCGTTAATTTCCAACCATCTGTGTCAGTAAACCTCTTGCCATCAAAATGGAAAGCAACACTCTGAACCAATGGGGAAATGTTTTTTTTTTTTTTTCTTAATGTGTGCTTCATTACTATTTGCTTTCTTCTCTTTTTAATTTAATTTTATAATATATTTGGTATTAGATTATTCTTATAAATCTTGTATCATCGCAGGTAAGACTGAAATCCTCTTTGATATGTGTCCCCATCTAGGTCCCTGCCACTTCTCAACTCGGTGATACATATCATAAAAGCATAAAAGCATCATGTTGTAGGTGTCTGACACTCTTCCACCTCTGACATGTCCTAGAGGTAGCTTATGTTGTTTCCTTAATTTATGTTGTGAGGCTTACAAATACATGTGAAAATCAGTTTGGGAAACTATTGGGAAACATCCTTCACATGTAAACCAATTGTGAGAGGTATTAGAAGGTAAATCTGGCAACAAGTTCAGTCAGCTTTTTGGTTTTACAAGGTGATAAGAGAGAGGCTAGCTCATCTTTTCTCATGATATCTTGACAGTCTTCTATGGCAGACCTTTCCCCATTTGCCTAGACAGGTTTCTTTGCTAGTGATGGCCATCAAGGAAAGTCTTTAGTTCTGAGAACTAATTGTGCCATTGACATTCCTTATGTATTTGCTGGTTTTTGCTTTCAAGGAATACAGCATCAGGGAACAAGCATCCTCTGAATATGATGCACTCATATTATATTGGATAGCTTCTCTGTGGTTCATCATTGGAAAAAGAAGAGAGACCCTAATGCAAAATCCTGCACATGGTTTGCTCTTTTTGTGTAAAACATATTGAAGAAGCAATACCACTCTGATAGTGCTATGCTCAGTGGCTTTGCCACAGATAGAAGAATTCAATAAGAAATTTTAAAAAATATAGATGAATTTAATCTGTATTCATGAATAATTATTTGGCTATGATTCCCTTGTTTACCAAGTAATTATGGTTTTAAAATCTGTTTGGGTTAGCATTTAGCATTTCTCCATCCAAGGGAATCATAACATTGATGGAATATCTATCAGCCCATTCTTACGAGCTGAAGTAATTAAAAAAATTCTTTATTATTCTCTGTATGATAGTAACCTATAATAAATTTGGAATGAGTTGTTCAAATATTGACTATCTAAGCAGTGTCCTTCTGCTTCTCTAAATAAAGGGGAAAGAAGAATTTGAAGGGTTTTATAAGGCTTTAATGAAACTCATGATTTCAGAATCAACATACATTGGAAAAGAAATGTGAAAAAAGTTTAATCACACCACGCATACAACCAATCACAAAATTATATACATCACGATACCAATATAAAACAGACACACAGAACAGAACTTGGGATCTGAACTGCAGAAAAAATGAAGTTTTAAGGTATTATATTTTAAGTTGTGATTGAGTACCATTTCTTTTGATAAATTTATATCAGGAAATACACCCTTTTAAAAAATGTACTACATTTCATGGCTATTTAGCAAGCATAAATTTATGGCTGCTAAAAATGCCTATTTTTCTTACTGTTTATCTTGAGTTAATTCTAAATTAGGTCTAATACTTTAACAAATAATAATAAACAAAATCATTTCAATGGTTAAGAAATTGGACTAAAAGATGTCTGAGGTCTTAGTGCTACCATTGTATAATAATTCTAAGATAGTTGTTATTCCAATAAAGATGCTTAGATTTGTTTTCCTTTAAAAATGTTATTTGTCGCTATTTAAATTTTTAAGGGGGGGTGGTAGTTCAGAGATAGGGGTTCTCAGCAGGTACTGGGAGAAGAGTGTACTTTTTTTTTAAAGAAGCACAATGTTGAAACTGCGTAATTACATAGTAACTGTTGACCTTGTAATTACACTGTAAGTACCTGTAGTGACAAGATAAATGCATGGTTATTTCAGTCTTTTAAGCTATAGGGCTATCATGCGACCCTAACAATGTAAGCTACATAGTAATTTATTTGTAGAGTAAATAGTGCTTACCCACAAGTAATACCCACACATGTGAGGGGCTTGCTCTACAGATCCATGGAAAAATGGCAAATCAGTGCCCTCTAGGCACTTTTATTAAAATGACACACAAGCCACTGCATATATTCCAGTAGGATTATTTGCCCTATTTATGGAGCCCTTGAGGGTCTTTATTACTGCCTTTTGTCCTTAAATTTCCTGATCTCTACATAAATAGAGTCATACATTATCTATTTTTAATTGACAACCATTTTTCATTACTATAGAGTGTAATCATATGATTTGTTAACTAGGAGTCTTTTGTCTTGATAGAAGACTTCACTAAACTGTACCACCTTTGGGAGGAATGCACATGCATTGAAATGTATTTATTTTAACAAATTGTTAAGTGATAATCTTTATATGAGAATTCATTAGAAATGAATAGTCATTGTGACTTTTTTCTACAACAAAAATGCTTTTGTAATAAACAAAAGCAATAATAGCCAGTATCACTTACTGAATGTTTATTAAGCCTTAGGACATTATCATAATTATCCCTATTTTTCCCCATCTACTCAAGTTCACATTTCTTCCTATTGAATGTTCTTATGACAATTTGAATTTAACTAAGAACCTGGATGACTTCTTTCCCAGTCACTTAGTATTTTTTTTTTTTCAATCTCTCTGTTGTGCTACTTACAGTGTTAGGTAGTCTAGAGACTATTCATTTCTATACTATGAGAAAACAACTGAATAACTTGCATCAAACTATTTTTTTAAAGTAACAGTAAGCATAGGGTGTAATGAAAATTAATATTCTTCAGTCATGAAGGCAGGGGAAGGTTTGTGATAGAGGAGGACAGTATTCCTGACTGAGGGAACAGCATGTGCGTGTACCCAGAGACAGGAGAAATGACATGGTGTATTTGAAACTGCAAAGTCCATGACTGAGACTTGGAATATGAGCATGTGAGTGAAATTTGAGCATATGAGTTTGTGGAGAGAGGACTCCAGAAGACAGATGCCATACCTTGATCAACCTCATGGTAGGGAGTTTAGATTCCATCCTGTGCTCCTTGAAGAATCATTAAATAATCTCAGCGGGAGAGTGAGAAATTACATTGGAGACAGTGGATGAGAGTGAGTCTAGAAGGCCACTAGGGAGACATATTAGTGAGGTCAATAGAGGCACACAGTGGGGATGTGATAGAGCTTAGCATTCAAAAGTTAGAACATCAGAGGCTCCTCCCATTTCTGTCTGCATAGTTTTTCATACTGGAGAGGTTTTATTTATTTGTTTATTTTTGTCGCTGCTTCCAATGAATATTACACATTTTCCAGTTCTGGTATAAATGCAAGGTAGGATAGACCTATCACATTGGAATAACCAGTCTGGAACTATTAATTGGTCAATGTTTCTTTATGATGCTTATAATTGAACCATGATTTTAAATGCATCATGTACTAATGTTTATAAGTTCTGTAGGTGGAAATTTTTCAGCCCGAAGGTGGTTTCTGCTCCTGAGACATACTTCAATCTTCCCTTGTCTGAAACATTGAATCATTCAATAAATAAGCCACTGGCACTTTCCTCCTGTGGCCTCTCTGTTGATCCATTTCCTCTAACCAACACACCGTTTTCAATTGGCATATTTGTTCCTTTTTTTTTGACAAGGTTTGCCAGTGAACCTCCCTAGGAGAGACTGTAGATGTGAACCACTCTGAAGGGCTTATGGAAAGCTAAATTGGGATTGTTTTTCTTAGCACATCAATGTATGATCAGGAGAAAAGAAAAAAAAAAGCAAAAGGCAAACTTTTGTTTGGATTCAAATGTCATCTTTGCCTGTGCTACATTTATTTTTATTTCCTCTCTGACAAGGAATGTTAACTTTCCAGGAAAACTCAACTTCTCTAAGAGAACAGCCAGCTCAAACAATTTTTTTTAAGGTGTGATTTTCCTTGAGGCTGTGATTTTATCATTTGGAGTGAATGGTGGGTTGAGGGAGAAATGCTTGGAGTATACATTTCCTTTGCTAGGACATCAGCTTGAATCATGCTTTGGATGTTGTGGCTGTAGTTTTCAGTCATTTGCCTCTCTGGAGACCCTGATGTGAAACAAAATGGAAAACTCTATTCACATTCTCTTTGGGTCAGATCTCCTGGGAACCTGGGGAAGGTGAGAGAAACTTCCACTTACTCACAACATATTCAAGACAGATGTTGTCTCTGAACATATTTGCATTGGCAGTTTGTTTTTTTTAATTTGGGTAAGGTGGATTTTTAGAAATAAACATTTTTTTTTTTCATTTTTAGAAGGGAAATGTTCAGGTAGAATGTTCCCCAAAATTTTCTTTTAAATTCAAAGTAATCAACTGTACTTTACAAGTAGCTGGATTCTCTGATTTTTACACATGTCCCTTCCATATTGCATTTTAAAATTTATTAAAGCTTAAACAGATTTTTCTATTTCCTTTGAGTATTAAGAAAAAACTATTTGCTTTGCAGTGTTTTCTTTGTGCTTTTGAGTTTCAATGGATGCCATCTATTTATAATATTTGTATTTTTTACACTTTATAGGATAAATAATTGACAGGTAAAGCCATTCATATCTTCCATACATTATGAAAAAAAAGGATAAAACTCATTTATATATGGTGTTTTTGCATTTCACCCCATGCTTCTAAGCCTAATTAATAATCATTATAAATTTTACCAATGATAGCTTTTTTAAAAAAATAAAAGTAGAGTAGGAGGGATGGAAAGTACCTTAAGAATACACTAGTACTAACAGTTATGATTATGTGACACCTTGAATTCTACCCCATACTTCAGCATTACAATATTCCCTGAACTTTTACAATTAATGATATTCAGGCTGAAAAAAAAAAAAGGTTGAAATGCCAACATCATATTGGAAGACAAATTTACATTTCATTCCCAACACCGTAATTTAATAAAAGTTTTATGCTGTTATGGGCACTTAATTATGCTCGAAGCAGAGCTGGAATTTAACATTGCTCCACACACTGAGAGTTTTGGGTGGTTATTTATTTTAGCAAGAACCTTTGAAGAGTAGTGTAGTATTTGATACACCAAATATCCTGCTTTTAGAAGACACTTTGGGAAACAATGAATTTCTTAAATTGTATTTCATTTCTGTTACAGAGAATAAACTCATAATTGATTTAAGGTGATTTAATATACTAGGTTATTGGCTTGTCAGGTTTTGAAATAGCCATTCCTCTCAGAATTACTGCTATGTTGATGTTACTGTCATATGGATGGTACGTGCAGACTGCACTGTAAGCCAAGGCCTGAGCTTTCTGACATTTTTTCCCAAAGTAAACATAATTTAATTAATGTTTTAAATATTTTATTTAGAGAAGATAAGGGGTGTAGGCCAGAGATGTGGAGGGTGAGAGAATTCACCAGAGACAGAGTGGGGAACAGAACATTTGGGTCTACTGAAATATACTAGTGAGGGGAGCAGTGGGCATGACAGGGGATGTCTGCTGTACCATGTGTTTTAGCTCCCTGGCTGGCAATAGCTTGATAGTGCTGAGACTTTAACCCCTGTACCCCCAGGGTGGTCCAACATAATTTAATTCTTGTGGGCACCCTTGGAGATAGCTTTTCTCCACCCTTCTCTCTTCTAAAAGACCTGTTGATTAGATCCTTTTAAAGCTCAGTGAGAATCATGTTGTCTTCCTCTACTTAAAATTGTTTGAAGTCTCCCTTCCCAGTGTTAACTAAATTGTTTCCAAACTGCCAGTTTGGACTGATTTCTATTTGCATAGCTCACATCCCAGCCAAATTGCTGTCCTCAGAACAGGACCCTTGCTTTGTGCTGTTGCCAGTGGTAGAATTCTCCTGCTTCTCCCTTTTCCACCTGGTGAATTCTCTCATCTTTCAAGACTTAGCCCATCATGCTACCTCTTTTTCAGACAGTTTTTCTCCATCATTGGCTTCTTTTACAGTGTTATAGTTTTTTTTTTTTATTATTATTTTTTATATTCAGGCTTAACAAGAGTTTTTCTTTTTACACATGTGACATCTCTCTATTTTTTAAGATCCTTTTTAGAAAATCCTGTATCTCAGTCATCCCCTAAAGCACTTGTACAGTATATTCTATTTAGTATACACTTAATCAGTGTTTGTGGAGCGAGTGAATTCACTTTTGGAACGATTATTTGTATGCACTGAAAGTGACTGTTACTGACATTGCTTTTAATCTGAATGAATTTTACTTACTCTATTAATTAAAACTGGTTATAACCTCAGATATATCAGATGTAAACTATCCACCTCTAATGGTGAACTCGTCTACCATTAGGAAAATTGGAAGTATCTATGATTTTATCTTTTCATGACAGGTATTTTTTGTATTAACCACCTTAGCATTTTTTTAACCTGAGGTCATCTAGGCTTATGGTAGGTTTTAGAATTTTGTGTTTTTAATTTTATATTTATGATAATTTTGAATCAATTTTTGTAAGGGTTATATTGTGTTGTCTAGATTGCTTAACTAATCATAGGTACTCTCAGGTATAGCTCATTATTTTGAAATTCAGGGCTTTTAAAATTGATACATATTTTAGAGCATTTTAAAGTTCAAAACCCAGTTTCAGTGGAAAATACAGAGTTCCCACAAATCCCCTCTTCCTGAAAATGCATGGTACCCCTCACTATCAACTTCCCACAGTACAGTGATACGTAAATTATAATCTGACATATTTTCACCCAAAGCCCATAGTTTACATTAGGGTTAACTCTTGCTGTTGAATATACTATGGATTTTGGCAAATGTATAATGACATGTATCTACCATTATAGTATAATACAGAACAATTTCACTTTGTTAAAAAAATATTGTGCTTTACAGGCTTATCCCTCCCTCCCCACTAATTCTGGCAAATTCTAACCTCTTTACTGTTCCCATTGTTTTAGCCTTTTCCAGAATATTGTGTGTTTGGAATAATACAGTGTGAAGCTTCTTAAGAGTGACTACTTTCACTTGGTAATATTCATATAAGATTCTACCATGTATTTTTATGTCTGATAGCACATATCTTGTTCATTGCTGAATAATACTCCATTTTTGCATGTAAACAGTTTATTTACTCACTACTGAAGGACACCTATGTTGCTTTGAAGTTTTGGCAATTAATAATAAAACTGTTATACATATTCATGTTTAGGTTTTAAGACTTAATTTTCAATTAATTGGGGTAAATACCAAAAATTTTATAAATGTCACATCGTATTGTGAATGTGTTTAGTTTTGTAAGAAACTTACAAGTTGTCTTCTAAAGTAGCTGTACTATTTTTGCATTTTCAACAGCAATGAATTAGAGCCCCTAAGTTGTATGCTTAATCATCAACTGATGTCATCAGTGATACTGATTTTGGACTTTATAATAGGTGGTCTGGCTTTAATTCCCTAATAGCATATTATGTTCAACATTTTTGATAAACTTACTTGCCATTGATATATTTTCCTTGATAGGGTGTTTTTCCAGGCTTTTTTCTCATTGTTTAAAATTGAGTTGTTCATTGCCTTAGTGTTAAGTTTTAAGAATTCTTTATATATTTTGGGTAACAGTCTTTATGACATGTGTTTCTTGCAAGTACTTTCTTGCAGTCTGCGGCACATCTTACCATATTCTCGACATTGTTTTTCTTAGGACAGAAGTTTTTAATTTTAATGAGATTCAGCTATCAATTATTTCTTTCATGGATCATACCTTTGTTGCTGTATCTAAATGCCATAGCTGTCCCTGAGGTCATCTAGGTTTATGCTAGGTTTTAGAATTTTGTATTTTTAATTTTATATTTATGATCATTTTGAGTTAATTTTTGTAAAGGGTATAACGGATGTGTCTAGATTAATTTTTGTGCATGTGATGTCCAGTTGTTCCACCACCACTTATTGAAGAAGTTATCATTGCTACATTGTATTTCTTTTGTTGCTATTTTAAAGGTCAATTGACTGCATTTATGTGAAATTATTTCAGGGTTTTCTATTCTGTCCAGTTGATCAGATTCTCCAATTTTGTTCTTACTTGATTACTATAACTTAATTATTTGACTGGTATTGCATTGACTCTATAGAATAAATTGGAGAGAACAGACCTCTTTGACATTACTGTCTTTTTCTATCCAAGAACATAAACTATCTCCTCATTCGTTTATTTCTTTCATATCTTTAATCAGTTCTTGTAGTTTTACTGACATTGATTTTATAGATATATTTTTAGATTTATAAAATGTTTTATTTTTGAGGAGTTCTAATATAAATGATATTGTGTTTTTAATTCCAAATACTGTTAATTGCTGGCATATAGCAATATAATTGAATTTTGTATATTAAAGTTGTTGCAATCTTTCTATAATATTCATAAGTTTCAGGGTTTTGTTGGTTTATTTTGCTGTTGTTGTTGATTCATTTGGATATGTTACATAAATGATTGTCAGTTGTGAAAAAGACTCATTTCTTCCTTATCAATCTGTTAACTTTTATTTGCTTTTTTTGTCTTCTTGCATTATCTGAAACTTCTAGTACGATGTTGAAAAGCAGTGATTAAGGAGAAACATCCTTGCTTTATCCCTTACCTTATTGGGAATCCCCAGTTTCTCCCCATTAAGTTTGATGATAACTTTAAGGTTATTGTAGATACTCTTTATCAAGCTGTAGAAATTTCTTCTCTATACTTAGTTTGCTGGAAGTGTTGCATATTTTCAAATGCATTTCCTGCATTTGAATTACTGCTATGCTTCTTTAACCTGTCGACATTATTGTTACATTACATTTTTTTTTTTGAGTAATAAACCAGACTTGTATGCCAGGGAAAAATATCATTTTATATAGTGTGTAATTCATTTTATATACTGAAAATTCAATATATCAAATTTTTGTTGAACATTTTTGCCTTTATGTTCTATTCTTATAATGTCTATGTTTGGTTTTGGCATTAGTGTAATGTAGACTTCAAAAATGAGTTAGGAAGTATTTGCTTATATATTTTAGAGGAGACTGTAGGTAATTAGTATAATTAAACTGGTAATTCTACCAGTATAGCTGGTAGAATTCACCAGTGTAACCATCAGGGACTGTGCTTTTTCGGAGGATATAGTATTTTGGAAGGTGATTAATTATTGATACCATTTCTTTAACAGACATAGATCTATTTGGATTGGCTACATCTTTCATATTTATAACAGATTATGTCTTTCAAGTATAGGTCCATTTAATCTAGATTATCATGTTTTGTTCATAATATTTCTTTATGATTCTTTGAATGTTCATAGGCTCTGTAATGCTGTCCCATTTTTTACTTCTGATACTAGTAATTTGCCTCCTCTTCTTTTTCTTAGACTGACTCAAGGCTTATTGATTTTATTGATCTTTGCAAAGAACAAGTTTTTGATCAGGTTTATCTATTGAATTCCATTTTCAATATCATTGGTTTATGCCTAGTTTTTATTATTTCTTAAATTGCATACGATTTTATTTGGTCTCATTTAGTTTTCTAAAATGGAAATTTAGATTGTTGATTTTGGATCTTGTTTTCTAATATATTCATACAGTGCTTTAAATTTTACTCTAATCACTGCTTTTACTGCATGCCACAAATTCTGACAAGTTGTATTTTCATTTAATTAAAATATTTTAAGATTTCTTTTGAGAATTCTTCTTCGAACACAGTGTTATTTTGAGTGTGTCATACAATCTTGCTGTATTTTGTGTTTTCCACTTGTGTTTCTGTTACCAATTTCAAGTTCTAATTCCACTGTGGTGTAATAGAAGACATTGTAAGATTTCTATTCTTTTAACTTTCTTATGGTGTTACCAAGAATGTGTGGTCTATCTCGGTGAATGTTCCATGTGCGCTTGAGAACAAGATGCAATCTGCTGTTTTTGGAAGAAGTGCTCTAGAGATGTCAGTTATATCAAGTTGACTGATAGTGCTGTTGAGTTCAATAAGTCCTTACTGATTTTCTGTCTGGTGGAACTTTCCATTTCTGATAGAAGAATATTAAAGCTTCCAACTAAAATAGTGAATTAATCTATTTTTTTCCTCACAACTCTACCACTTTTGGTCATGTGTTTCAATACTCTGTTGTTTGTCAATACATGGAAAGGATTGTTATATCTTCTTGGAGTTTTGGTCCCTTTTTATTATGAAATACCCCTCTTTCTCCCTGATAACTTCATTTTTCTAAAGTCTCCTTTTTTGAAATTAATGTGGCAGTTTCCCCTTTGTTTTAGCATTTTACCATGATATATCTTTTATTTTTGATGTATATGTGCCTTTATATTTAAAGTGGGTTTCTTAATAAATATATATAGTTAGCTCATAGTTTTTATTAACCAATAATTTGTGGTTTTGATTTATTTTGACTTGATTTTCATGATAAATGATATAGGATTAATAATTTTTATATTGTTATTATTTTATTTCTATTGTCATGTCCTTTGCTTCTATTTTTATTTTCCATATTTTTTCAGCATTTTATGGTTTTAATTGTGCATTTATATACTCAACTTTCTTGGCATATCAATTATATTTGAAAAAATGTCAGCAGTTATTCTAAGATTTGTAATATAAATTTACAAAATCTAAACCCAACTTTCAAATAATACAATATCCCTTCACGAGTGTGTGAATACCTTAAAATATCAAAATATTCCTAATTCCTCTTTTCATTTCTTTGTATTATTGCTGTCATTCATTTCACTTATATATATGCTTACATAAAAATTGATACATGTCTCTATATACATATATAAAAATATAATCAAGTAGATAGCCTGTTATTGTTTTGAACAAACTCTTTTTAGATCAAAATGAATAACAATAATAAACTATCATTTTAATCTCACTTATTAATATTTTGATACTTTCCTTTTTATGAAGATCCAAGTTATGCAACCTATCTTGTTTATTTTCTCTCTGAATAATGTCTATTAACATTTCTTATAAAGCAAGTCCATTGGCAGTAGGTTTTCTCAACTTCTGTTTATCTGAGAAATCTTTATCATTCGATTTTGAAGGATAATATTGTGATGTGTAGAATTTTCATTAGTAAGCCCCCCCTCAAAATATTAGCATCATATTCTACTCTTTATTCTGTCATAGTTTTTGCAAAGAAATTGAAAGTAATTCTTATTTTGCTCCTCTATGATAAGAATTTTCCCCCTTTAGTTTCATTCAAGATTTGTTTCATTATCTTTAGTTTCCCCAAGTTTCAACATTATATGCTCCAGCATATTTTATTGGACATTTATCCTGCTTCATATTATCTGAGCTACATTGATCTGTGGATTGGTGTCTGACATTTATTTGGGGGAATTTTCAGTCATTGCTCCTTCAAGTATTGCCTCTTTCTCGTCTGCTTCACTTATTTTATAGTTATGCTAAGATTCTTGGATATTCTTTTTCTATTTTTTCCCTAAGTCTTTTTCTTTGCTTTTCCATTTTTTTTGCCATATGTTTGTATTTAGAGATTATTTCCTCAGTCATGTCTAATCTAATAATGAGCCCATAAATAGCATTCTTCATCTGTGTGTTTTTGATTTCTAATAATTCCTTTTTATTTTTTTCTTAGAATTTCTATTTTTCTACTTACTTCTACTATTCTTTAAACTTGTCTATATTTTCCATTAGCACCCTTAGCATTTAATTCATTTTAAAGATTGTCTAATTAATATCCCTGCGACATCTGACTTTGGTTCTAATGTTTCAATCTCTTTGAATTATACTTCTGCCATTTAGTTTGCTTTGTAAGTTTTTGGTGAAAGGCCTCCAACTATTTGTCAATTTTAGCTTATGTTTTCATACCCAACTCTTGTTTTTTTGTTTTTTTTTTTAAGATTTTATTTATTCATACAAGCACTGGGTACAGTCAGAAGCGCGGGAGGGTGAGAGAATTCACCAGAGCCAGAGCGGGGAGCAGAACAGGCAGAAGGACCGAAGTACACTGCTGAGGGGAGAGCGGACGGCAGGAGAGGTCTGAGCGCCATGTGGGACCCTCGCAGGTGGTCGGGGATTGAACCGGCGCTGCAGAGGCTGCGGGCAGCTTCGCAACCCAGCACTCAACCACTGCGCCACCGGGGAGGCCCCCAACTCTTGTTTTTATGGATGTTTCTCCTTTTGGTTTTCTGCTCTGATAATTGTGATTCTCTATCTTCTTGGCTGTATGCCCAATTTTTGAGGGCAGTGATTTGTCTTTTCACCTCACTTTTCTCACATATCTAAGAAGGGTTTTTGTTTTTTCAATATATTCAACTTTATATTTGTATTTATAACAGTGTAAAGACTTGTAGGCTTTCTACATGTCCAAGAGGATAATGTAAATTGAGGGTCAGTTTTAATATTTGTTGAATTTATCACTGTTTGAACCCTCAGTTCTTTGTTCCTAAAATGACATCATCCCTTTGATTAAAATATTGTGTTTTGATGATTTCACAAGGCTTCACAGCTAGCATAAAACTTTTTAATGCCAGTCAATAAAAAATAATCATAATAACGGGACTCCTCTGGTGACGCAGCAGTTGAGCACTGGGTTGCGAAGCTGCCTGCAGCCTCTGCAGCGCTGGTTCGATCCCTGATCACCGGCGAGGGTCCCACATGGGGCGCAGACACCTCCTGCCACACCCGCTGCTCCCCTCAGCAGTGTAATTCATCAGTCTGCCTGCTCTGTTCCCTGCTCTGTCTCTGGTGAATCCTCTCACCCTCCCTCGCTTCTGTCTGTACCCAGTGCTTGTACAAATGTATAAATAAATCTTAAAAAAATCATAATATGGATAAGAAATAGATGAATTTAAATGACAATAATAACTTCAGCTCCATTTTGAGTCATGCGGATGAATTTCTTGTAGAAAAAGTTGAAGAACCATGACATTAAGGTAAATCTCTATGTGAATTATAGGTTTTAAGTTATTTGTGAGTAAAGACTTAGACATTCCATTAATATATGGTGCCCAAGAAATTGATTGACTCATACAACCTATGTTATTATGGAGATAGTCGCACAGTGGTGCAATACGTCATGAACTTTTGTAAGTTCTAATAATTAAAATATGTTAAAAGAAATAAAACTCTACATAGTTATTGGTACTACGTGTGATCTTTCCCCTAGAAAGTACAAGATTTTCCTTTAATTTCTAACCTATTTAAAACCACATAATCTTGCAATTGTCAAACTATATCTCCTATAATATAGTTGAACTGATCTGAGGCATCTGGATGAGCCTTAGCACACTCATTGGGAAATGTGAGATATTTTAAATATTTAAGGGATTAATAGCAACATCTGCCCAAAATACTACTATTCTGTTATTTGGGCTTAACTACATATGCATAATGGCTCTGTTACAAAATTCTTTGTTCCAAAGGTACCACAAAAATATTACTGAGGAACTTAGGTTACTGTGAACTGAGAAACTTTGAGGAACTGAGAAAGTGATGTCACCCATGTTTGTAATATGCATATGTGGATCAGGGACATCAAGTTGAAATTCTCGCATCATCATTGACACATATAAGATAACTCTGAAATAATTATGTCAACCTCATTTTAGTAGAATAATAATGGGGTGTAAGTAGTAGAATTATTGTTCATTTCAAATGTTCATTTCAGTGTTTCCAACTAATGTCAGCTCTTTGTTATTTGTAGTATACTGGCCAACAAAGGCAATATTAACAAGGGTGCTTATGTTACTACCCATACATTTAAACCTACTTATATCTTTATATAGCTAATACCAATTACAGTTATACTGTATTATATATAACAGTTTCCTAGCTGAAAGTTTCTATTACTCTATAGGTGAGACTCTGAATGAAAATCATATCTTGTGGCAGATTGTTAAAACAGTGTCTATCCATACAAACATGCACACACACATGCACATTATGTCCCAAGGGAATTCACAATTGAAGATGAGCACCAGCCACACATAGAATTTGATAGTCTTTGAATGCTAGTGAAGATAGTTAAGGCTTGACATTTTTGTTTTTAATTTTAATAAATTTTAAAAATATTTGATATAAAAACTAATCCAGGTGGAAATTCACTCAATCCATTTGTCATTGTCAGAACATTAAAAGTATTCATATTTAGGGCCTCCCTGGTAGTGCAGCGTATTGAGCACAGCACTGTGAAGCTGTCCACAGCGCTGGTTCAATCCCTGGCCTGCCAGGGAGAATCCCACATGGCGAGGCAGACCTCTCCTGTCTCGCCTGCTGCTCCCCTCAGCAATGCTTTCAGTCCATTTGCCTGTTTTGCTCACCGCTCTGTCTCTGGTGAATCCTCTCACCCTCCTGCGACTCTGGCCTGTACCCCAGCTCTTGTATAAATAAAAAAAAAAAATCAAATTTATCTGATGTACTAAAATTTTTATTATACACACCTTGGTCTTGGTTTTAATTTAGAATTCTTTTACAAATTTTGTCTTGAAATGAGTGCCAGTGTTGCCTGAAAGAAAAATAAGAGGTACAAATATAATTAATATACAACAGAAATAGTAATATGGGCTACATATTTAATTTTAAATTTTCTAGTACTCACATTTTAAAAGAGTAAAAAAAATACATTTAATTTTAATATATTTTACTATACTTAGTAAATCTAAAATATTTCAACATGTGATCAATATACAAATTTTAACTATATTTTATATCTTTTTTTCATACTGAGTCTTTGAAATAGAGTGTGTATTTTTTCACATTCAATATACTTTAGTTTGTCCTTGCCACATTTTAGATGCCCATTGAGCACTGTGTTGCATAAACCACTATATTAGAATCACCTGATGTTGCTAATTAAAAATTCAGAGTCTTGGACCTTACCTATACTTATTGACTTAGAATCTATGAGAGAAATTCTAGTGATCTAAAATTTAATTTATTTTTTCAGCTGATCCTTCTGCATGTTAACATTTAGGACTCATTTTACTTCTAAGGATAGTAAATTATTAATCTTTTTCCACCTGCCATTTCACATATATGTCCCTGCACATTCTTGCATATGTGCATACACACACATTATTTTGACCCAAAAATAATGCTTTAAATAAATGCCTTAAATAAAGCCTTAACTATCTTTTCTAGCATTCAAAGATTATCAAATTCCATGTGTGGCTGGTGCTCATCTTCAATTGTGAACACCCTCAGGGCATAATACATGTGTCTGTGTTTGGATGAATGGACACTGTTTTAACATCTACCACAATCTGTCTGATTTTCATTCAGAGTCTCACCTATAGAGTAATAGACTCCTATTTTACTATAAGAGAGTTTAAAGTTCTTTCCTTCATCTCTTCTTTACCAAATATATGGTGATGAAAAAAGTTTGCTTTCCTCACTGATAAGAAAAGACAACAAATCAAATTAATAATTTATAATAAAAGGAATACTAATAAATATCAGTATCTTAGGTCAGTGAGTAATTTTGAGTATATTGTACAGTTACTCAAAATTATGCATTGAGCAATTTGTGGATCCATTTTACATTCCAATATCTAGATACTTTGAAATAGGAATACATAGTAATTATGAAGTGTCTTCATTGGACTATTTTTATATTTTAACTCTAAGTCAGTTATGAAAGAGTAGCGCTCACAGCACAGTGCATGCCAAGAATCTAGGTGTTGATGTCAGATAGATGCAGTTTCAAGGTCCAGCTGTGGTGTATCCTTAGATAACATAGTAAGTATTTCTGTACCCATGTGTTTTCATCTGTAAAATGGGGATGTTGCAAATGCCAACATCATAGGAAAGACTAGCAATTGAATGGAAGAAAATGAAGATATACACAGTGTTTAGTATGGTCCTTGAAAGTTAGCACAGCATCCTTTTTGTCAGCCAATGATAAAATAATTCCTGTACTCCTTATAAATGTATTTATTTTTTAAATTATATTTGTTAGTGGTAGTATTCAGTTGTTTCCATTGAAAGAGTTTAAATGCAGAGAAGGTCGACTAGAAAAGAATGGCATTTTGGCTGTGCATTGTTATCACTAATCTTCATATTGGACAATTCTGCTCTGTTCAGTTGGTGGGTACTTAATGGGGTTTACAGTACCCACAGATGACTTAACAGGCACAATTTATTAGACCCCTTTTTGTAAAGTTAAAGCTCGTTCACTTAATTTTATTCTTAAGGGTAGAGAAAACATTATTTGCTACATCCCCAGTGGGTTTGGGGCACTCAGGGAAATGATAAGGAAGGCCATACATTTTTTTTTTCTCACAGAGTAATTGATTATCACATCCCCAGAAATGACAAATGGTAATGAAAGTAAAAAAAAAAAAAAAAAAAAAATAAAAATAAAAAGTATTAATGTCTCAAAAGGATCATTCAGTCTTTCTTCTATAGGCAAGTGACTTTTTACACACTTCCTGTTGGTGAAGCAAATACAAACTGAATTCTTGTGTTAAATGTGTTTACTTTTGCACCAAAAACAGTAACACAGACAGTGTGTTTCAATTAAAAGGAACCCTGGAGCAAAAATGTGTTACAGTCAGGGGTAGAAGCAGAGTGTATCATTATCTCGTAGGCACAGCAGTCAAGATAATGAACAGCTAAGAAGACTGGACAATGGAAGGTGAAGTATGACTTGTCATGAAACTGTCAATAAAATCTGAGCTCACTTTCCATTAGTAGTTTCCATGAAACTGCAGGGATGTGCTGAGCAGCTGGAGAAAAAACTCAAAAGTGGCCAGATAGTACTTAGTAATTCTGAGCCTGATTTAATATTTTGCCACTGTTATCAAAAGCTTTAAATCAGTAAATTCAATGTTTAATTCCTTTTCTCTATAAATTGATGACCTGGGCTTATTCTCTTGCCTTGACCTTGAGACAGAAATTCCACAAGTATTTTTCCTTTGAGGGGATTTTGTTGTTATTTTCTTCTTCTTTTGTATGAATGTGAGACCTGAATGAGATTTGGAATTCTGGTCCTGCTGAAGGACAATAGGATATTTTACAAGTGACTGTGAGAGTTTGTATAACAATGACTCGCTGCTGAACTGAATGTTGTAAGAATCAAGAGCAGATAAAAGCTAGACAGCAGATAGGCCAAAGGAATCATTAAAAAAAAAAAAAAAGTTTGACAAAGAACTAATGTGTAACCAGGACTGCAGCATGTTTAATGGAAACCAGACTCTGAAAAGATCCTGCTGAGGAGTAATTAATTTGGAGAAATAATACTTTAGAGTCTCAAACAAACAAACAAAAAGTATCAGGTTGTATTTGAATGAAAAATTAACTAGTACCATCCAGGTTTTCCCCCACTATCTGAAAGTACAGTGTGCCTATGAAACTTTCCTATACCAAAATGGAATAAAGTGATGAAACAATAATTACCAAATTGATTGATTATATGGGAGAAGTTTTGAGCAATCCCTGACCCCAGAAATAATTTATACAATGAAACCAAATGACATATAAAACCTAAAATAAGGTTATCCAATATTAAAAGCAGAAATGATGTAATAAATATACAGCCTGCATAAAGTAGTTCCTGGGGAAGGAGCTTGGCAGAATAAGTCTTGCTACTCTGGGTCTCACTCTGCAAAATCAATGCTGAATGCTCTTTTCACCTTGTACCTTTTGTCAGGAAAGCAAAAACCCTCTTTGGATTTCCACTTAGCAAAACAGTTATTAATGCAGTTATTTCATAAAAGCAAAGTGAGTTCACATGAACTTTTGAAAAGCCGTGATACCTGTATATGCAGGATACACTGAATTAAATCCATGTCTGAATTTGAAGTACAGATATATTTGGTTTATTAATTTATTCATCCAGTATGTATTGGATACCTGCTTCATGCCAGGTAGTGTTCTAGGTCCTGGGTACAGGTCAATGACAAGCAAGTTCTCTGTTCTGATGTACAGAGACTGAGAAGAGATGAATAAACAAATCAACTCTAAGATTTCATATCACAATAAGTGAGATGAAGAAAATAGAACAGGGTATTTGCGGTAGAGTGGCAGGGCCCCAGGACAGCTGCTCAGTGACAAGGAAAAAACATTTTCAATCCACAAGGAAAGGAAGTTAGAAGAAAGGAGAAAATCTAAATGGATTCCTGTGTACCCCAGAGGAAGAATGCAGCAAGAAACTATACTCTTTGTATTCCTTAAAGCTTAAATTGGTTAAATTCAACCTTCTCCCCCTAAACAAGTGAGAACTCAGGCACAGAGAGATGTTGAGACATTTTGTAGTGGGTCTGCTGGCTTATTCTTTCTTAGATCTCCTAAAAGCTTCAATGGAGGACACATTGTGAGTTTTTGGAAAGTATCTAAGGTCCTTTTCATCCCCGTTAGTTCTTACATAAGAATCTCTTCTGTCCTTCTGATAGTAGGCAGATTTATATCTGTTCAGAGAGTCATGTGTTAGCTCTTTAGAGATAAAACCTGTGCCTTGCAGATGTATACCAGGTGCCCAGTGACAGACGCAAGGCAGAAACACTGTAAACATTTCTGATTAAAAGAAAGAAAGGAAAGAAAGTCTCAGAAAGCCAAGCTGTTAAGTCATGTTCTCATGAATAGATCCTAACTGTACTTCCAAGAGTTGCCAAGACCAAGGTCTAGGACTGATTCAGAAGAATGAATAAGGACATTTAAAAATTCCTGCTTGCACCCGGGCAGACTTATTCAGTGGCTCTGGAGTGATACTTATGCATTAGCCTTTTTTTTTTTTTTCCCTCCAGTCAAATCTCTGTAAGCAGTTTTTTGAGTGCTGTTAGATTGGAGAAAGTGGGAGGTGGAGAGAAGGTAAGGTTTGCTCTAAACATGACTTCCTGGACTTTCGTTGTGTGTTTATTAATTTCCCCTTTTAGTAAATGGTGTATTTAAATGGGAACCAACAGTCACCATGATGCATACTGTATTTAGAACACTGCAGATAAAGTGAAGGTAAATTTTGTTTTTCAATTAGACATTCAGAAGCCAAAGGGGGCGAGATACTGGTCTTCCTTTTTGAAATATGTGCAAAATCTGCTGATCTGTACCAGCTCCCACCTCAGCAGAGAGATTGGTTCTCTTAATAGCCAGAACATCATACAAATTGAAGCATATTTAATAGTGGATATCCATATACTAAAAGCTTCAGATAGTTGGGATTTTAGAATAGGATTCAACTTTTTCCCCCTATTAAATGCCAGCCGGGTGAGCTGCATTAATGACGGTGGTTATGTTTGAATGTAAATGGGGGACATCTGGCAATATCAGGAGATCAAACGTTGGGAGTCTGCATGATGACTCTCATCTGTTTGTCACTCAGCAGGTGTAATGGATGGCAGGCATGTGGGCTCTTTGCCCATGTTAATGTACAGACCTAATATATCGAGGGGAGAAGTTTCCTTTGTGGTTTGAAAGGATCAGAGCTCAAGATAGGTGTACGGGGAGGAGCATGTGGAGTGGATATTTTTCACTGCACCAATTTATTTAGTAAAATCACCGCTTTCTAGCCTCCAGGCATTTCCCTTGTCCCGTTTCAACAAACTTCCACAGCCCAATTTGTTATTCAAAAATTTATGGAAAATGTATGTTAAAGTGAAAAGGGTACATTGTGCAGAAAGGGAAAGCAGCTTGTAAGCATATCATTATGCGTGAGCCATGGGGCCCGCAGATGGCACTTCTACTCAGAAGCGAGAGTGGTGCCAAAAGCTAAACTCTAAATACATTTAAATCACATATCTTTACTTAAAAATGGAGTATCTTGGAAGAAAAAGCAGATGATATTTAAGTACACAAGTGGTATTCTTTTGTTCCTCGTATAATAGAGCCCTCTACAAAAGTCGTTGCCTTCTAAGTGTGCAGTAAGCCTTTGATTCCTCCAATACCCCAGAGGATTTAGTTGCAGTGCATGGCTCAGTTCTTAATAGGATTAACCATTGAGGTAGTACCTTGCTAGGAGAACAACTCTTCAAGTATCCTTACAGTTATTGAAAATTAAAGGATTTGTTTTGATTACTATGTTCAATGCTAACAGCAAACCTTTGTTTTGCACATTAGAAATAGTAACACAAAATTATCATGACATACGGGCTTCTTGTTTTAATTGAAAATAAATTTAGTTCTTAAACTGTGCCAATCTCTAATTAATTAGGAGGAGAGTAACCAAAAGGATAAAGGCATTTGTTTGCTACTTAATATATTGATTTTCTGGGACTGTATTTTTTGTAATATAACAGTTATCCTGATTTCTTGTTTAGAGTGTAGTTATATTTACTCTTAATGCAAGAGTTATATTTTAAAGGGTACAGTTCATGGTGGTGAGATTAACAACATAAATAACCAGGTCATTTTCATTTCTTCTTTTGGAGGAGAGGCATCATTCCTACTAGCACTTTGTATGATGAATATTTGAGTTCTGAAATGGATTTTGAATATGTGTTCTTAATTTTTATTGATGACATTAAATATCACAGCAATAAATTAAAATAGGCATTTGAAAATTTATAAATACTTTTCATTTTAATATGCTAATAGCTTGATATGTTTAATGATTTTTTTTTAGAAAATCCAAATGTTTAATTATATCTTTATGACATTTGGTATATGGGCTCTTTAATTTTCAAAGTATTGCAAATACATGTTATTTCCACATTTCTCTTCCCCCTTCTCTTCCCTTATCCTCTTATTGCATTTCTCAACATTGAGAAGATTTTCATGGCTTATATTGAGTTGGTGTGTATGTGTGTGCAAGGGAGAAAAGATACGTGTGTGTATAAGTAGAGTGCGTGAAGGAGAGAACTAACAATCATTTCTTAAAATCCTATAATTTCATTATTTTCAGTCAACAACAGGTAAAACATAGCAATGTGTGATAATGTGCTTATAAATAGAAGTCCATTGGTGGACTCTTAACGCAAAAACCTGAATCAGTTGTGATTTTTAGTATATTGATCATTTCAAGTTGAGTGCTGATAAAGCAAATTTAATGGTGCTTCAGAAGGTTTTGCACATAGGCTGGATAAATAATTCTATTATTAGTTCTGTTGGTTTGTGCTGTGTGTGTGTATGCGTAAATCCTCATTTGTTTTTTCTGTAAAAAATTGTCAGACTACCATTCATTAGTCCCTGTTCATGTATTTGGAGGCCAAATTCTTTATTAACTGAAGATTCTAGGCATTTTTCTTTAGGCTCCTTTTGTGTATTTATAGCTTTTGGTGGAATGCTGTGGTTATTTGCTGTTCAATAATCATTATGTATTCTGGGTCATCTGTTCACCGAAGATGGCTGCTGTGGATGTAAAGTTTTAGGCAGTTGGCTCACTTGATCACTGATCACTGTGCACTTAAATGGTTGTGCTGGGTGGTGAGAATGCAGAGTCATGAGGGAGTGGTGCATGGTGACTGTCTCCGTAGCAGGGAGTAAACGTGATGAGCAATGAGGTAACCCTGTGAGGGTTATTATTGTGAGCAAATATTTAGGGGATCAGATTAACAATAAAATAGTTTGCTCATGGACAGGTAAAATATGATAATTACTGTTTTATGAAACACATGAGTAGGTTGGCACATAAGCTAAATAGAGGCCTATATTACATAAAGGTCAGTCTCTTTTTGTGATTTCAGAAGGACTCGTATTCCATGGGCTAGTTCTTTGTCTCTCCATATTTTAATAGAGATGATGACAATTTTGTGAATCTCTTTAAATGTTACAATACAAACCAAGTGTCCAGGCATATTTAAGTGTAAATCCAATCCCAAGCAATGTCTTTTGGCACATTTTATTTTTTCTTAATGAGTTCATTCTCTCTCTCTCTCTCGATATATCTATCTATCTATCTATCTATCTATCTATCTATCTATCTATCTATCTATCTATCTATACACCTATATATGGATATAGATATATCTCTTCAATGTAATGGGCATAATCTGCAAGGAATTCAGTTTCTGGTAAGAATTACTAGTTTTTGCTTATGCCAATTTGTCTTTGAAAATAGTGTATTGTATCTAAAAACATTCAGCAAATGAAAACAGTCCTTATATGATTTAGTGCACTTTGATTGCACTCTAGGTCTCCATATGAGTACTATTTTATATACTTTAGCAAAAGCAAATGAACCTCAACTACCTGTGAATTAATTATAATTAGTGACTGATTTAATGTTTTCTTTTACATTCCTTTTTATATGTATCCCTCTGAAACAAACATTATTCTAGGCATGCAATACACAATTATTAGTTCAAGTTGAAGTGATTCTGTATAAAATTGGCCTCATATTTATTCATTCAGAAAATGAGCACAGAGAGAGTGCATATTTTATAAAACTCCAGTAATTTCTGTATCAGATAACCCTTAAGCAAAATAAGATTCGACCCTTTCAAAATTGCTTAATGAATTGGTCTTACACGGAGTAGCTTTTTAAACTTCTGTAGAATTTTTTTCCCTTTTATTGAAATCTGAACATAAGCTTTGGATCACAGATCTTATATTTGAACATTGAAAATAGGATTATGTTTTGATTGGTTTGGTGCATCTTTAAGATAGGAAACGTGTATTCTAAGTAAATTATGCCAGACTTTGACAGATTATGTAGAAATTTCTATGTGAGAGAAAAGAAAATTCACATTAATTGACATGTTATCTTAAAGAGTGAAAATAAGTGATTCTATAAGGCAAGAAAAGGTGACTCTTTGGACAGCAGTGGTTTTAAAGGAAATAAGATATATTACACAAATAGAGATGTGCTATTTTTAATCGATTCTAGTATACTTGGTTGTTACTATCTGGCTGCCCATAAATTCTTTGTGATGTTAGGCATTGCCACAAAAGATCATGCTCTGCTAATTAATCTCTTACATATATTTAACACTTCTCAAACCTGTTTGCTACTACCACAGTGGGGTTCAATCCTTAGGGAGTTTTTCAGGACCTCTGATGTTTTGAATTTTTTTCTCCTGGTTCGTTCCTCCTTAGATTTCACTTAGCCAGCTTGGGGATACCGGTGAATTTCAAGTACTTTTGTGATGAGACCGTTCTTTTGCTAAACTATACAAATTTGTCATAAAAAGCAAATAATATGGAAGCTCCTTCACCCTCCCCCTAAATCAAGGGCCACATTCATAGCCCAGGGTTTGAGTCCATTCTGCATAGCAGATTGACTTTGTATTCTCTTTACGATAAAGAAGTCAGAAGTGGTGAACAACCATGCTTAAGTTATCAGAGAAGATTTTTTTTCATAAGGAGTAACATATTTTAGTTTTTTTTTTTCTTTGCTGTTTTTTGACTATTGATGTAATTTCTAATTCACATTAGCAGATGACAAATTTTCAGGGCTTTGTTTGCAGCTTATATGAAAATGTACCTTCCTCAGCATCTGCTCAGGCCCTTATGCACTATCAGTGTATCAGTGCCCGGCCACAGATATGCATGTGTGAATACAGAGACCTGTTCTTCTTGTTAGCCACTGTTATCAGCTTGCAGGGGGCAGGTGGGTGTGGGGATGTGATACATATAAATATAATGTAAACCGCATCTGTCATTTCAAATTTTCTAGTAGGCATATTAAAAACGGGAAAAAACTGATGAAACTATATTTTCCTTAACTCAATATGCCAAAAATTTTTTCATTGTATGTGAATTTTAATATTATAAAATATATTTCATGGTAGTATAAACATAGCTTATAGTAAAGCTGGTGAAAGCTGGTTTTGTCTCTGTGTATCATGTTCAAGTTCATGTACTTGCAGACTACTCATAATCTAATTACTCAGTAGTCAAAAGTATTTGGCTGGTGGTTTCTTCCATGGACATCATAGACCTGGAGCTTGACGTAATGTTTGATGCATGGTTGCCACTCCATTAAATATTTGTCAAATGATTAAATGACACTGATGGCTGGTTTTAGTATATCCAGAACAACTAATGATTTTCTGTGTTATAAGATTATTTTATTTCAAGTCCAAATGCCTCATTATCAAATTTCCCTAAGTAATAAAAAGATCTTGAACTTTAGAATATTCCCTTTACAAGTGAGACTGACATTCTTAAATAGTGACAAAAATAGTAAAATGCAAAATGACTTGAGTATTCTGAAATTTATACATTTGAAATTGTCATTTCATTTTCTTTTGCTGTGTGTAATGAAACTCATATGCTCATATTTTTATGCCTGTTAATAATTATTTTTCATTAGAAAGAAGTCAATTAATTCGCATTTACAAATGTCGCATTCCTTACATTGTAATATCATTTTCTTTGCATCTAAAGGGAAAATTGCTAATATTTCTTTTAAGTCTATAAACCTAATTTTCATTAATAAAACTGGTAGTTTGAATGAAGATAACAACATCTTGCAAGTTTTATTCCAATTATCTGTTTTTTTATAGATTAACTATCACTATTTTGTGGCATTTGTATAAAACACATAGTTAGGCATTTGTTTAGCTTTTCTGATTTATATTTTAATAGTGAGGAAATCCATCTAAGACAAGCAATTTGAGGCCTAAATTATTCCCCATCTGTCAATAACATTTAATTGAAAGTGCCTATTTTATAATACTTTCAAGTAGGACATTTACACTTCTCAAGTTTCCTATAGATATTAAATTAAAAATAAAAATAATTGACTCAAAAGTGGGTCAGATTAACTGTTATCAATAATCTGGAAAGACCATTCCTATTATATAAAAGGGTCTGAAATAAATATAATTGGATGGCAGTGTTCTATTTATGCACAATTTTGTCTACTCCAGGTGAATTTATTTATAGAATGATGTCTAGAAATAAGCTCACCAAATGTAAGCAGCAGTTATCCCTGGCTGGTATGCTTTCCCCCAAGTTTTATTAATAATTATGCATTTTGTTAAATGATCTTGCCCTCTTTGTTTTAATGTAACTTCTATATCTGGAGGGTTTTATTTATAATAATATCACAAAACATTAAAGTTAAATTTGAAAATATAATCTCATTATATCTATATAATATACCATGTGTAAAATGTAGCATAATATTTTATTTCAGGAAAAAAATAAAAGTTTGGGTTTGTTTGATTTTATTATAATTTAATAAAGTCTTTAATTTCAGTTAGCATGTAAGTTTATCAGAAATATCTTAATATAGATGAAAACATTTGGTTAATATAATATTTTATAATATACATCACTTGTTATTAAATATTTGATGAGTGAAATACACCATTCAGAAAGCATTTCCATTTATTCATTTGACAAATACTTAGTGCATATAAATTCAGAAATTAGTAAAATTTAATGTAATTTTATTTCACTAATAAAAATAAATAAAAATAATAGTATTTATTATGTGTTAGTCATTGTGCTAAGTGAATGATTGGTATACTTTTTTCAGGAGCCCAATGGGTTAGATATGTTATTATCCCTTCTGAACTCCCGGAGTGTCTCAGGAGCAGAGAGGGTTATAGCTTACCTGGGATCACATAGTTATTCACTGTTTTTGTCACAAGTTAAATCCAGGCAGTGTAACTGTGAAACCCCTGATTGAATCACTATACTGTGTCAAGGATACTGTGCATATTGACAATGCCTTGTTTTACTTTACTTTCTCACAGTAGCCTTTTAAATTCGTAATTAACATGATATAAAATAACAAAGCAAATAACTTTTCTCTATTGTTAAACATTGTGTTACTACTACAGAAAATTCTTAGTTTATCTTCATGGTAAATTTGTGTACTTGCTTAGACAAGAATATGACTCAAGGGCACAACTGATCTGCAGGTCTGAAGAGGGTCAGTGGCTTCCCTGAGGCTGCAAGCTAGGCCCAGCCAAGGCATAGCTGACCATGCACTGGTTCTGTTGAGACTTCTATGATTTTATGCAATTCTAATTACAAAAGTAATTTTCAGATTCAACCCATTGGTGAATCTTCTGCAAAATATTCTTGCAATTTTACTTAGTAATAAAATTGTTAAATTGTGGCTCTTAATACCATTGAAACTAATATTCAAGAGAGATTAGAGGATCAAAACTGCACAAGTGAGTAAACAGACTTGATTATAAGGACAGCTAATTATTATAAGGTAGGATATAATTAAGTGCTAAAGTTGTGCAATAGAAAGACAATAAAGGCTGCAGACTTTCTAAAAAGGAAATCAAAGAATCATACTGCTTAGCTCGGTTCCCATTGCCAGGTTGAAAACCTGCCAAAAAAAAAAAAAAAAAAACACACACACAAAATAAAAACAAAGCAAGTACATGCAATATCTTATAATTCTGTCTAGTCCTGTCATTTTGTCTTTTATAGACACTTAGTTTTGGCACTTTTACAGCTGATGTTCTCTTATAATCAGATTATCAGGTTTCTGGAATCCACAAGGTAGCATAGCCAGGAAAGCATTGATTTTGATTATGCCGACCACAAGCATTTTCTTTTAGTATTACTCAATTTTATGTAGTAGGTGTTTTGCGTACCTATCCTCCCATTTTACAGTTAAGAAGACTGAGGTGTAGAGGATCTGAAGTACTTGGCCTAGAGTTGTGCTTATTAGTGAGAGAGACACAATTTATTTATTTTTATATTTCTTTTTTTTTAAGATTTATTTATTTATACAAGCACTGGGTACAGTCAGAAGCACGGGAGGGTGAGAGAATTCACCAGAGCCAGAGCGAGGAACAGAACAGGCAGACTGATGAAGTACATTGCTGAGGGGAGCAGCAGGCAGCAGGAGAGGTCTGTGCGCCATGTGGGACCCTCGCCCGCCTGTGCCTGGGGATCGAACCGGAGCTGCAGAGGCTGCAGGCAGCCACTCAACCTCTGCTCAACTGCTGCTCCACCAGGGGAGGCCAGAGAGACACAATTTAAACAAACTCAGATCTGCTGTGATTTAAGTTCCAGACTCCCAACTGCATTGTGACAATCCCTTTACTTTCTGGAAGGTCAGGACACTAATATTACCTGGAATCTTACTGGATGTCAGCAAGGCTTTTCAGAGTGGTCAGAGAAGATAGAGCTATCGGTCTGAAAATACTTTTAATCTTGTGAGGAGGGTGACTAGAAGTGTGATATCCAGAGGTGGTCATGTATGAGAGGAATTTAACCCAACTGGCACCTTTCCAGCTCACTAGAGTGTCTTTCACTCGGCCTGGGAAATGCTGACTGAGAAGGGGCTCCTTACTACCCTACTCAAAGTGTGTGAGAGAATGATTTGTGCAAAACTGGGAAATGAGAGCTGGCCTTCTTTGTTGATGTTTTCTTTTGCACTGACCTGATCCTTTGTGAACTTAGGAAATCACCCTTCATTTCCCACCAGCAGGGTACCTTATGTCTTAAGTCATGTATTGCTTAGTATTTTTATTTTTTTAATAAATATTGATAGTCTTTCTCTGGGGGGAGGGAGAGAGGGGATGTGGGCAATTTTTATAATAATTACTCTCTAGGAGATAAGCCCTAAATCTCCACTGAAGACATTACAAACATATAGAAGCAGAGTGGTGGTAACAGCGTTTAAACAGTAGTGGTTGATTATACGGCAGGGACACTGCCGTACAAGCCCAAACCAAGACTTTTGATCACTTTTCTATTTAATCTCAAAAAATTTCTACAATGTAGGGGTTAGTACATCCCTGTTTTAGATGATGAAATTATATGTCATTTGCCCAAAGCAAGTTATGTTGAGGTGAGTGATACTTTTTTGAAGGAGATACACACACACACACACACACACACACGTAGTTAATATCCACATCCTGATAATATTGGTAATTGATAACAAATATTTGAATTTAAATATTAACAAAATAATTCTCAAATTGTGTGAATAAATAAATCTTACATATTTTAAAGTGAAATATATCATTTATAAATGTGAAGAATAAACCTAAAATCTATTCATTGCTAGGAAGGTGCATATAAATTATTGTCCTGTTCTAATACTGCATTTCAGTATGTATATTATAAACAACATCATATTTGAAAGATAACAAATGAATATGTTATTGTGATCATTTTGTAGTATCTTAGTGTTCATGGTGAACCATAATCAAAATGACAGAATAATATTTTAGAATATATGTTACATTCTCTATTGAATGATATTCTAAAGGGTAAGGTGTGCTATTTAGCTTATAATTCTAACTTTCTTACACTTTGCAGATGTATTTATTTGCATTTTTTGTTCTTTTTTTGCTTTATGTGCTCATTTGAATCTTACCTATTTTCTTTCTTTTTCTTTCTTGTTTTACAGTTACATATAGCTTTTTACTGCCTAAGCAGTCTGGGGCTTGCTTCATCACTTTGCTTTGCTGTGGAGCACTCCTGTAAAGCTAGCTGAATTGCACCTTGAAGATCCACCCTTTCGGTGAGTGGAATCATAGCTACAATTTTGTGTTTTGCTCTGCCTCAAGTTGTGTTTGCATTGTTGACCAAAGTGCTTTCATACAGAGTACAAAATAGGGCTTTTCCAGCTCTGTGCAGAAAAGCTGGTGTTTTTCTTTCCCTTTTTTCTCATGAACAAAAGTAATTTGTGCCGTCATTTTCTCTCTCTCTGAAATCTGCTTGCTATTGTCTCTTCCTTCCCATTTGAATGACTTTACAATTGTGGTTCTGCATCTGTCTCTTCTCTACCTGGATGGATCCCCTTCCAATGCACCCTGCCCTACCTCCACACCCTGACTCCACAAATAATTAACCATCACACTTTTCTTATTTGCTATGTACATATGGGAATAAAAGATAATGGCTGTTATTAGCTGGGGGCACATAGTGTCACACTGTAATGTGTAAAGATCTTTTGGATGGAGACATTTGATACCCTTGATCTTTTTAATGTTGTGAATCTATTAAGGCCATATGATAGCAGGCAAAAAGGAAGCCAGCAAACCATTGTTATGCTCCTGGTTAAATCCTTTCTGCTTTTATTGCCACTGAACTGGCTTCTTCAATGAATTTTGTGGCATCTAGCACCATATATCACATGTCTTCCTAGGGCTTTTTCTTGGGAGTCCTACATCCATTTTTCTCTAGTCTTCTGTTTTTGAGATTTCAACATTAGCATTTATATTTTTACAAATCCTGTCAAGAGGGCTTACTTTTTGTGTATGCCAATTAAAGGGGTCTGAGGATAGTTAGAGAATTAAGCAATTCTCATTTGGAGATAGAATATCTGACTTTGTGAAAACAAGCAGCTCCAGCATAATTTTAGTAACTTGAGTATGTATAAAGACTTTGTGGCCAAGGAAAAGGTATGAGAGGAGATATATAAAGACTTACATGGGATTAGAAAAATCAATGGAAAAGGTATCTCAATGAAATCCTTTTCTCTAAAGCTACTTTTTTCATCTTTCTTCATTTTTTATTGTTGGCAAAAGTTTGTTTTTTTGTTTTTTTTTTTGTTTTTTTTTGTTTTTGTTTTTTGGTGAAAGTAACATAATGAATATAGGGTAGATCATAGGCAGCTAGGAGAGTGAGAATGGGTGATGTGAATACCCCCAAGAAGGAGGAGTGTGTAATAATGATAGTCAGACATGTTGACTGGAAGCTTCACTTCAGGAAGTGGTTATGGACCAGATGATAGAATATCTGGATGGGAATCTGATGAGGGTGGAGTGGCATTTAAAGTGGATGACTTAGTAACATACTTATCCTAATACTCGGACACATGGTCAGGGTTAAATAAACCTCATCAGCAGTTTTAGCTCTTATTGAGAGGAGAAGAAACTTATGTTCATGCAACTTGTTCAAAATCTACCTCTCTTACCATGGCTGTTTTCCACATTTTTTTCTTGCTGTCCCCATACATTTTATTCATTCAGTTATGTGGTCTAAGTAGAGAGAATTTTCTATTACAGCAATAGATTATTTTATGATTGAATTATAATTTGAATTTGAGAAGGCACTTGATTTAATAACACTCAGTACACCTTAACTTCCTCTCAAGCATAGATATCTTGGAGGTCAGAGCAGACTGATTGTACACGGAAGACTTGACAGAACACATCTCTGACTTTATGATTGCCGGCACAGAGATTGGGTATCATGCTTTCTCAGAAGCATCCTCTGGCACCATTTTCTGTCTTTGAGGCATGAGTCCATCATTACTTTTGTTTTTAAGGAAATATCACCATCCTCAAGTGCTTAGGAAAATCATTACAAATCAGAGTTGTCGAAATAGGAGTTTAAGTAGTGAAAACAGATCAAAGTAAGACTCCAGCATAGCCTGTGTCATCGCATCCATCTTCTCCTAGAGCAAGTAGCAGAGGAAACCTGCACACAGTTAGAGGAGGTGAGTTTGGTTGGGCAATTCCTGGAAGCATGGAATCTGTCATGGAGTAGCAGGCATCATTTTCTAGACATGATTCTCTAAACCCTAAGGACATCCTGTTTTAGTATTCCTGAGGACTTTCTTAACTTTACTTGATGCAGCAACCACTCCCTGCTTTTTTATGTTTTTGCTCGACATCCTAATTTATCTTCTATTTTCATTTTCTCCTCAGTGTACTAGTACAAATATGTCTTTGGTACATGGCAGACAGGGAAGCGGGCATAGGATAAGGAGAATAGTGTGCCAATGTGGGGAGAGAGAGAGAAGGCCACATGGTTTTGGGAATGCCCTTGGTATTGCAAGCCACCTCAGAATATCAGTGATCTGCCTAATGTGCTGGCCAGAAAATTACTTCTCCTCAATGCCATCATTTTGTTTTTGCCATCATTCTTATAGGGCAGTACTTTGTTAATTTACTTGTGCCATGAAAAATGGTGTGGATTTTCACTAAATAACAAGCCAGTCTAGGAGGCAGGCTTTGGCTTATAAAAAACAGGGACCAACTTTTATGTTTTCTTTATGCTAATGGTCTTCATGTCATATTCTACATTCTATTGAAACTATTTTCAAGAAATACCTACCTACTTGGAGAAGGTCTCTGCAAGGCTTCTGCCCTCTGCTGTTCATTTGGAGTGTCATTTTCAGCCCTAATAGAATTAATTAGAGTGACTTTACTAGGCAGTAGGAGGCTTTATAAACATAAGCCAGTGTTTGTCCAGGTTTTTCATTTCCTCTCAGACCACCACCGGCTTTTTCCTTTTCACTTAGGCTTATGCCTGAAGTTTTAAATGCTGTTCTCATTGCTGTTGAGAGGCAGTGTCCTAAGGTATATAGCTTTTCCAGCAAAGGATCTACCTTAAACATTCCCCCGTGACTCCTTTTGCTTAACTGGAAGTAGTGCATTAAATGGTTCTCACTCCAGATTGGAAGCTCAGAAAACACTAGATTTAATGTGGATTTTTGTAGTTCTAGGGAGGTCATGCCTGCTTTTAGCCAAACTAGGATGAAACATAAGACATGATTCTCTAATCCCTAAGGACATGCTTTTTGACTGTTTTTCAAAATGTAAACAATGAAAATAAAAGAGAGCTTCAAACTCATTAGAAAGGTTGCCTTTGATAAGGGTTAAAAAGAACTGAAATGTTTTGATTTCTGATATTATTAAAACAGAACCTTACTTATGGAGGAACTTTTGGGAGAATTTATCAGGCCTACATGACAACTGTGTTTCAGCCCATATTGTACAATGAGTGATGTTTGGATAGAATACCCTGTCAGAGGAATGCAATGAAATATTTCCTCATCTCTCCTATTTAAAGGGTTCTTAATAACCAACAATACCAAATATATAGGGCCAAGTCTCTTTAAGAAAATAAGATTAATGATTTTTTTTTCTATTTTAAAACCTACTTCTATGTAAGAACTGGAATTATTAGCACCACGTTGAAAGTATTGCACTGAGCTGTTTTTCCCTATTCCTTTTTTAATTTTTTTGGCAGCATGGAAGCACCCTTTAATACTCAACCACTAACCTTTAAAATGAGTGCATTCTAAGATGTTTTTTTCTCTACAGTACATACATGCCTCACTTGCCTCTTCACATTGTGAGATTTACAACAGATTTTCTTTAAACATCTCACATTCTCTCACATAAAGTCATGCAATACTACATATTTCACAAAATATTTTCTTAGAAATTTAAAGAATAAAATAGAACTTATATAACCAGAGCTAGTATAGGATTCATATGGTGTTTTAATAGAACAATAATGAAGGGGTAAAGGAAAAAGAAATTATTAAGTACATATTTAATTTTTTATGCTCTTTAGCATGTATTATTTCACTTAACTATAAAAACTAAAGTCCTCTATAAACCTGAACACTGAAGTCCAAAGAGGTTAAGTACCTTGGTCTTTTGCTTAGCTAGGAGAGAAGAAACTGTATTTTTTAGTTCAGTCCGTTACTCCAGATACTAATTTACTTATTAGACTATTTTTTTTTTTTGGAGGAACAAAACATGGGATTATTATAGAGAATGCTACAGTATACAAAATACAGAAGAATATGATCTGATAAGCTATGATTTAGTAGATTAATTAAATACAATTTAAAATTATGGATTGTTGTGTTTAAACTTCATGTGGTGTCACTTATGCTAAAGTGGGAACACTGTGCTTATCTGTTTGTCACCTATCTCTGGATGTAGATTTTTGTTTTCCAGTCTTTGAGTATATAAATCAATGAGCTATTTGTAACCTGAAATAAGAAAGTTATTATTAAAACTTAAGCAGCTCATTTGTAAAATTGAGAGGGGATTTCTTCTAATGCTTAGTTTACTGTTACAGAAAAGTTACAAAAAGTAAATCAGTATAAAATGTTTCTTGTATCATTAGAACTATGCAAAGCAATGAATAAATGGAACAGTATTTGGGTGAAAGCAAACATTTTGACAAGATGTTGAGAAACTGTGGAAAGTGAATTATTGTATTATTATGAGTCAAATTTGACTAAAAACTAAAAGATAAAAATGCATTGTTATAAGGTTAATGTAGTATAAATAAAACATCATCATACATAACACAACTTTTTATAGATAAGTCAAAAATTATAGTTAAGATCTTTCAATGAATGGATATTTGCTTATGTCTCTCTGGGTGTGGAGATATGTATATCTCAATATCCAGACGCATAAAATGGGTTACAAAAGTGGCATCTTAATAAAGAATAGAAGCATATAGGTTCACAGAGAATTAAATATCAAGAACATAGGAAAATAAATAAATATAGTTAATTCTCCTTATTTGTTATAGCCATCTTCTATAAAGTTGGTGGGAACACTGAATGGATAAATATTGAATCATTGCCCCTAGGGGAAGTACAGGATTAGGAAAAGTGAACTTCGGGTCCTAAGATTTTCATCAACCAACCAATCAACCAATCAATACATTAACCATGTTTTATGAGTATTTCTGTTAAAAAACATCTTATTTTAAAAATGCAGTAGGTTTATTAACTTGGAACTCATAATCGACAGCACTGTAACTTCTGCTTGAGTGAAACTTAACTAGTACATGTATTTTTTCCATAAGGCACAACCTGTTTGGATTTAGGACAACTAGACAGCACACTTAGCACTATGATTAGGAGCTCATTCTAAACAATAAAATCATCAGAAAAAATGTGGAATATATAAAAAAATGTAACTCTAAAAAGACAAAAGGATACTTGTTTATGAAACAAGGAAACAGAGCATTGTTTTGTGGCAGCTCAGTTGTTTTGTGGCAGCACAGTTGGCAGCTCAGGGACTGTTTTTTCAGCACTCTGTTAACAACTATGAAAGCACTAGAAATCTTGATTTTGGAATTATAAAAAAAATTGAGTGAGTTGGCAAATTCACCAATATGGAATCTAGTAATCTAGTAATAATAAGAATCTAGTAATAATAAAGTGTGTGTATGTGTATATAATATATACACATTTTTTGAAGTAGATTTACAAAGTTTAGCTCTAAGTTTCTTATTAAACAAAGTCTATTGATTAGCATATAATTAAACACCTAGGTGGCTGTTTGTGATTGTATGCCCTTAGTATTTTGATTTTGTAACATTGAGGCATTTACAGACTTAGATTTTGGTTTCTTTAAATAAACTGCCACAGAATTGAAGCCACATCAGTCTAATGTCCTCCTTGTTAGTTGACCTAACAATTCCCTCTTTTTAGTCTTCCTCTCACACATGAGATATTGACCCAAAATTTGGTGTTAATGCCACACTTAGTCACCAACAAATTTAAAGTTGCTTTTATCTCATTGTCAGCCTCACTGAGTGTGTCAGTTCTGTGAAAGAGTTGTTTTGGCTGCTCATCTCTTGTTTGTCTTTCTTGTCTTTTACCAAGTGCAATAAGGCCATCTGGTTACTGCTGATCACTACCAGTATCATTTAAAACCTTTGAGAGAACATAGTATACCAGGATGACTACAGTGATAACTTTAGGAGGATAATACCACAAGACTGACGTATGTGCCTAATGGAGCCTCAACAACCAAACTAGTTGGTATCAAATAAAGAGAATACCCGAAGGGACTTCAACCTATTTTAGTCAAGTCACTTGTTTGTTAATTTCTTGATTTTGATGCACTAGCAGAGACATTGGCCCAGGTACAGCAAGAGGTACTTCCTAAGTTCAGACTCCTCCTTTTTCAGCCATTAAGTAATTAATAATAATCCTATTAACTAAAATCAACTTAGCAAGCAACTCTAGGGACCTATTTTTGTGCCTCTACAGAGTAACAGTAGTCTAGCAATAGTGACTTTAGTTAAGGAGTTTTGCCTTATATTACAGAGACAAAAATCCAGAAAAAAAAAGGCAAAATGAGTCTGGTGTCTATATTGGAGATATGTATTTTGATCTTTGATCTTCGAAGAGTTGTTTACCTCAAGATGTCCTGTTTTTTTCTTTTCTTTTTTTTTTAAGAGGAAAAGACAATGAACAGGGCTAGAATCTAATATCCACCTAGGGTGTGTTATTAATTTTTACCAAAACATCATTTTCCCCTCTATAATCACCCTCATTTTTATCAAAGGTAATCTTAGTAAGACTAATTTGTTTGCAAAATAAGTCTACTCTCATTAAATTTGGACTGATAATAGTTCAACAAGTATAGTGATTGTGTAAGATTTTTAAAAAATGTTCTTTGTGAAGATTTTTTAAAAATCTCTTTTTATAAGGAATCTTTGCTGTGACTTTTAAAAGCCTTTTCAAGCTACAGGGTTAACCAAATTCTCACCATCAGATTGCAAGTAAACAATTGTGTAATGTCTGTTACACTAGCATTCTGTGGATTGACAAATTTATAAATACATTTCACAAGTTCTCAAGGTATATTCTTATACAGTGCACATTTTTCAGTGTGGCACAATACATGATACTAATAGATCCAAATCTATTTAACTCATCTGTAAAAGGGGGCCAAAAGTGGATAAACCTATGTTCAGTAATGAGTGTATCAGTATTTTATCTTGGAAATAGTCTAGAAATTCAATGAATATTCACCATTTAATTTATCTTAATTTAAGATTTGAAGTATGAAAAAGATTCTGGAAACTTTTTAAGTATACATATCATAAAGCACAATTATTGTTGAAAAGTTCATTTATAAACTTTCATCTGCATCTATTTATTTGTTCTTAACAATTGTGTTTATATTACTCATGAATATTTTATGAAACATTAAACAACTAGCCATTGTATTAAGTTATCTTTCTTGCTGGCAAATTCTTTAACAGAGATAATATGAGCTTATGTGACTTTCAGAAAACCTAGGTAGAATAAAATATTATGTTTAACCCTGATAACCCTAAAGACATTCTTATTTTAATTGAACTAATAAACTTAAATTAACTTTAATTTACTAGAGATTATTCTAGATCAAATGAACTTAAAAAATGTGGGTTATTTCTTTATTTCTGATATTAGTTTTTGGTATGGTAGTGAAGACTTGTTTGCCTTTAAGCCAATTAAGTAGCACCCTCTAATTATTAATTTTGGCAAAACCATCAAGAACTAGAAAAAACACACACAAGATATCCTGTGTGTATATATATATATATAACATATATAGAGACATGCATGAACTTCCAGACACATATACCTTACATCTTAAATTTTTAGTCACCTGACACAGATGACAATGTAAGACACCCTAGTTTATAAAAGAGAACTCCGACACAAATTGTGTTTCTGATAGGTGGAATAACTTAAGGTTATCTGCTTTAATGGCTAAGCTTTTACTAACATTTGTGGGAAAGACTATTAACATTTTCGTTCACCAAATTTCCAGGAGTTTTGTTTTGTTTTGTTTTGTTTTCCTGATAAGCTTTACCTTCCTGGAGTTTGCATTTCAAGAGAGATGGCTTTGGATTCTGAGGAAGACAAGGTAGAACATTCATTTCTCAGAGGCACAGAGAAAGGGTATCAGTTTCTCTAAGAAGGGTTTTAGCTTTCTAAATCCAGGTCTTTTAGGATATCTACAACTCCTTTGAGATGAATAGGGAGGCCCTGGGAGTGATAAAATGTATAGGTGGACTGGGCCTCCCAGGTGGTGCAGCAGGTTGAGCACAGCGCTGTGAAGCTGTCCACAGCCTCTGCAGTGTGGGTTTGATCCCTGGCCAGCCAGGGAGATATCCACTGGTGTGGCAGACCTCTCCTGCCTCGCCCGCTGCTCCCCTCAGCAGTGTTTTTGGCTATCTGCCTGTTCTGTTTCCCACTCTGTCTCTGGTGAATCCTTTCACCCTTCTGCTTCTCTGGACTGTACCCCAGTTCTTGTATAAATAAATAAATCTTTAAGAAAAATGTATAGGTGGGCTTTAAATTGTTTCTAGAGTGAAATTTCTGCTTTTGTAAAGACTTAATGTGTAAGACAAGTGTCACTGATTTTAATTTAATTACATTGTAGCCATCTTACTACATTATCTTCAATTTGCTTCTTTATATCTGGGACAAGATCTGCAACTACTATGGGAATCAAAAGATTCCTTTGTTCTAGATGTATTTCAGTGTTTATTTGGAAAGTTTTATCAAATTCTTCCTCAAAGGCTACAAAATATTTTTTCTGATTTTCCTGTGAGTATATAGCTTAATAATAAAATTGGGGAGAAAGCCTAAAAATAAGCCTACCAGGCTCTTAATTCAGCTTCCAATTTGACCAACTTCTGACCACAGAGCTGTTCAAACAAAAAATTCTTTTGGATATCTTGTCAGATTTCACATGGGGCAAACAGTAAACATTCCTGGCAATATCAAGTAGCTCCATGGACTCAAGAGGGGTCCCCAAAGAGAGTGCAAAAGGTACCACTACCCCAAGATCCAGGGACACTACCAAACATAACCAAAACAAATACTTAGAAAATTTCCCTGAGAGCTGGCAACAGCCTATAGGACCTTGCCTGCAAATGGAATACAACCCACATTTCCACCTGGTCCCCAATCTGATGTTTGCCTAGCCAAGTTATCAGGACACAGTATAAGACTGAAAAGAGGCAGGACCTGTTCTTGGGAGAGATGGAATCTCTAACGGAGATTTTTTTTTTCCCTGCCAATCTAAATTTGGAAAGGAAGAGACATTGTGAAATGTTGACCTTCTTTCTACTAGGCCCCCACAATGGAGATCTTGGGGAGATGACTTTTGGTCATGACTTTGACATCTTCTGTCACTTTTCCATGGTGCATGTTCTGTAGTGTGTGGGGTGTCCCATGAGAAGAACTCACGCTGCTGGTCTCCAGAGACTGTAGCTGCGGAAAGCCAGTTTCCTTCTGCCCTTTGTAGTGAGGTTTTATATAGAACCCCCTTCCTCAGGGGCACCTCAGATGTGGATAAGCTCATCTAAGGTGGTTAAAAGTCCTCCACAGTGGTCACTATAACTCAGGGTCATCTTTGGTAAGGTTAATAACCTCCAAGTTCAGCCATAAAACAAAATTTTGTTCACGTGATGCCTCACATTGGCATGGACACAAGCTGGTTTCTAGTAGTTGACTCCACTACTACTGAGGCAGGTTTCCAACCCAGTGTGGAAAGATAGGGTCAAATAAAGCCTGGAAGCTAATTATGTAAACATTGTGGGGTTAGGATCCAGGAAAAGGAAAGCCTTACCCGTGACCCCCAGAGGCTGAGAATGCAGACGTTGCTTCTGGGCACTGTTGGGTCTACTTGGGTTCCCTCTTCTGACACCAGGACTATTAAAAGATAAACTGGGCCTCCCTGGTGGTGCAGGCAGTTGAGTGCCACACTGTGAAGCTGCCTGCAGCCAGTGCGGCACAAGTTCGATCCCCAGGCAGGGAGCTACCCAAATGGCATGATAGACCTCTCCTGTCTCGCCTGCTGCTCCCTTCAGCAGTGTATTTCAGTCAGTCTGTTTTGCTCCCCAGTCTGTCTCTAGTGAATCCTCCCACCCTCTCACAAATCTGGCCTGTACCCTGGTTCTTGTAAATTAAAAAAAAAAAAATCTTAAAAATGTTTTTTAAAAGATAAACTGAGGCACACTAAAGTTTCGAGTCGATTTGTACAAAGATTACATCCCACCAGGCCAAACCAGAAGTGGTAAGGAGTACTCCCATGTCAGAAGTTGGGGAGAGACTTTTTATAGGTAAAAATTGGAGCAAAACAAAAATTATCATCTGTAGCTTGAAGCCTAGTTGCTATTTATGATTGGTTGCCTTAGAATTTTTAATTTGTGATATTGAGGCATTTACAGGCTTTGGTTTTGGTGTGCTAAGGGGGCTGCCCAATGCTGGAGTTACTCATTGTTTAATTGATTTAAAACTAAAGTTACAGTCGTCTTTCAGTTGGAAGTCAATTTTATAAGTTGAGCAGAAGATAGAATGTCTAGAGTATTGGTATATTTTTCTGATAATTCAGCATCATGTTTGAAAATGCCTCAAAAGTCTTGAGATACCACAATTGACCTTCTAGGCAAATTATCATCAGTTAAAAAAATATTCTTGTCTTGGATATATGTGTGTTTGTCGGGGGGTGGGGGGAAAGGTTGCATATCACTGACTAATGGGGGTAAATAGTGGAGAGGATCTTAAAAAATATATAACTTTTGAACCTGTTATTACTCATTTAACATTTAACATATTACTCATTTAAAATCCATATTGGGCAGAAATATACATTTCTGAAGGATGTTACCTAATGAATCATTTAAAATAAGGGCAATTTGTAAACAACTTAAATGTCTACCAATAGGAATTTAAAGTCATCAAAATATTGAAGCATGATGTAGCCTTGAACATTTTATTCTCTTAAAGAATATATTATAATAGGGCCTCCCCGGTGGCACAGCAGTTGAGCAATGGGTTGCGAAGCTGCCTGCAGCCTCTGTACCGCTGGTTTGATCCCCGGCCACTTGGCGAGGGTCCCACATGTTGTGCAGACCTCTCCTGCTGCCTGCTGCTCCCCTCAGCAGTGTACTTCATCAGTCTGCCTGCTCTGTTCCCAACTCTGGCTCTGATGAATTCTCTCACCCTCCCGCGCTTCTGACTATACCCAGTGCTTGTATAAATAAATAAATCTTTAAAATATATATATATATATATATTATAATAATGTTTTTTAAGTCTGTATGGTCTGACCCTACTATACTTATTTTTAAAATCTATCAAAGAACATTAAAAAAAAAGGGAGGGACATACCAGGAAATTATATCTAAGAGAGAGAATGTTTCATTTGTATTTTCTTAGGTTTATTTCCAACAGTTTGCCATAATTACATGTTACTTTTATGATTAGAAAATGAATAAGGGAGAAGACGTTGTGTCACTCGTTTTGTCCAAGTTGAGAAACTTGACCTGAATATTAAAGTCATCTCAACTTTTACCAAAAATGTGACTATTTTATTTTTGTCATGAGAATTTAATATCCTCCAGCAGAAGATGGTGCTATTCATATCTAGTAGCATGGACGGCTACATAAAAGTAAAAAAGTAACATCAGAGAAAAAAAGACACTTCATCTTTTCCACTATTTCTCAGGTCAGAATTTACCTTATTAGGTACTATTGACATAACCCTTCTCATTTCATATAATTACTAATTTAAAAAAAAGCATTAACTGGTGGTTTTGTGCCTTTTATGAGAGTATAGTGAATTAAATAACATGATAAAAAGAAGTTTGCAAGTCTTTCTAGCTCTCTAAAAGGTTCAATTACGTTTTAAGTGCATGTTGGTTCTTTAAAAAATGAAATAAGTGATATGAAATCCAGAGGAAAGAGTTATCATTGTCATTATCATTGTGGGCAGATCGCGTAAAGGAAGGCATCACAAGTGGGTGGCACAGAATGAGCCGTGAATAATGGCCAGGGATTTGATAAGCACACTGCAGAGTAATAATAAGGACAGCTTATTGAGGGCCTATTACATACCAACTACAGTGCTAGACTTTTCCTGTAGCCACTCAAAACATTTACCACAATATTATCCAGGGGCTGATATCATCTCATTTCACAGATGAAGCAAGTGAGACTCAAAGATATTAAGCAGCCTTCCCAAGGTTAAATCACTAATGAATGACCACAGAAGGCTTCCAATACCTTTCTTGCTCTTCTTCCCCTCCTCTTTTTCCTTATTGAGTCTTAGTACCCAGCACATAATGGTGTGTAATTGTCATCTCTCTGAGTTTTAGTTTCTTCTGTAAATGGTGTTAAAGTGACTTTCTGGGGATTGCAAAGTGAATGGTGAACAAGTTGGGAGCAAGGTCTGTTTGAGTCCAGTTTTGTCAGTAGTGCTCTTAATTTTGATTGTTCTGTGTGCTGGAGTGTGTTTCTAAACTTTATGACTGCATGCTCCCATGTATAAGACTGCTTTCCTCCTGGGCTATTAGGAAAAATCAATTATTTATTATATGTAAAAGCACATAAAAGAGGGTCAGGCAGATAGTAAGTGCATTATTATTATTATTATCAGCAACATCATAATCATTATCAGCAGCAACAGAATTATTATTATCTTCATCATTATTATAGCATTGCTACCAAAGCAATAAAATGAATATCATTAGTGCTGCAAAAGGACATTCAAGTAATTACTCAAACAGTGAAACATGACACAGTGAAACATAACAATGGAAAGTTATTCCCATTTCAGATTTCTCTGATACAACTATTATTTCTAGAGGATTATCTCAGTTTGTAACTTTAATAACTCTTAATTTATTGCTAATATTTCTGTTTTAGGGAAAAGTAGGTTTAATTTTAAAGCTTTTGTTAACCAACAATATCTGGCTTGAAATTAGGAACATTTTAAAAGTTACATTTACTTTGCATCTACCTTCTATTCATAGCAAATACTACCATTAATTATATTTAAGTCTTTAGAATTGACTTTTAAAATAGTGTGCTAAAGAAACAAATTCATCAAGATAAATAAAGAGATAATGCTGAGGGTGGCTGTTGGGAAGATAATATTGTAAACACAATTAGGGAACACTGCCCTAAAGGAAGCTGGCAAAAAAAATGGAATGAACCAATTCAAGGAGGAACCAGCATGACAAGATTGGAGGGTCTGTCTAGAGCACTAAGCAAACATGTCAAGTGGAACATGACTTGGTACAGTTCTTTTTTTTTTTTTTCCCTCATTTTACCATGGAGTGGTGAAAATGTGGGTAGAGAGAAGCTCTGGGCTGTGGATAAGCATTGTGGAACCTCAAAGCCCAGCTTTCAAGTGAGAACTATAGGTGACTTAAATTCAAAATATCTTTTTGCAGTAATCATTTTTTTTTCTTTTTTGCATTTTCCACTTTATGGATCTAAGCTCCTAGAGGCCAATAACCATATATGGCTTCCTTGTTACTAAATCCCCAGGGTTTAATCAGGTGCTTGGGACATTAAGTCCTCAGTAAATATTTTCTGACTGAATGAACGAATTCTGTCTATGGGGGTCCTCCAGTGAGTTTGTTTTATATTTGGAGATCATATCTAAGAACTTTGAGGGAATGGCATAGAGAGAAAGAGAGAATTCAAAATTTCATAGGTGTGTGACCTTCCATGAGGTCATGGTGTCAGTGCAGATGTGTTTGGGAGATCCGCCACTGTCAGATGAATCATCAATAGCATAAATCAAGACTTAAAATCCATTATGCAAGAGGCCCAAGGTGTATGCACACCTGTCACTGCTGGATAGAATATTAGGAACCTCATGAGAGGAAATGTTACTGATCACTGAGTTTCCTTAAAATCAGTTTTAATCGACAGGAGTCTGTGATTTGCCAGCAGTGGGATGGGAAACCGTGTCAGTAGGGCAGTGGAGAGCATAGAGATTATGATCAGGTATAGGAACATTGCTGTTTGAACAGGACAAGAAGCTGGATGATTCCTGAGGCAGATGACTTTGTATTAAACTATGTGTGTGTGTGCATGTGCAAGTGTGCCAAGTTGTGGCTGTCAAGGGAAGCTCTTTCAGAAAGATTACCTGGGGGTATGAGTTTATCCTTCTAGAGCTTCCTCTTTACCTAAATTGCATACTAAAGGTAATCAATTTAGATGAGGTTATTAAATTGACCAGTTATAGGATAATTCTGCTTTCAGCATGCTTCCTAATTTAGGTGTAGGAAATTTTAGGGGTGGCAGAGTTATAGATATTTTGTAATGATACAGTGATATTTTACTATATCACATTTTCCCAAATTCTTCCCGCAGGGATGAGTTTTAGCTACTTTGCCCAATAAAACCCTCTCCCTTTACTGAATAACATTTTGAAGGTGTGTCTGTATATGATGTCCTGGGTTTTACCTCTTATTACACTGAGCTCTGTGTTATGGGATTGCTTCAGAGAGTGATTGCAGTTCTTCATATATAAAAACAGGTTGAGGATTTTCACAAAATATAGATATATTTTAGATCAAATGTTGAAGTTCGATAACAGTAATAAGAAGTCCTGGAACTTGATAACAGTGAGCCTATGGAAACTGTGTAATATCATGGGCCAGTTCTGCTGAAGACTGAAACACATTCTCATTAGACCTTCACCACACTCCGTGGGACACATGAGACTCCTTTCTCCTGCACACCCTAAAACTTCCTTTCATCCAACCAGGTTTTCCTCATTTTTCTCTGAACTTCCATCTCATGACTAAGCTTTGCCTAGCATTGAAATAACAATTGCTTTACAGTGTGTTTTAAGGTCACATGATATTTACCATAAAATGTAACAACACAAATTTGTTTTATCTATTGTGTCAGCTGAACCCAAGCTAATATCATATATTATGTGTAGTAACTTTCTGAATAAGTGATACTCACTGACTGAATGTTTTGACAGACACTCTAAGGGGAAAAGAACACCGTACATAGTTTTGTTGTGAGGCTTTTATTCACTATATCATTTCAACTTCTTTAACACACGGGTCCTAGTAAATAAGTTGCCTGACTCAAATTTGACAGAATTATGTATTATCAAATTTATCAATTCCAAATTCTGAACTCAAATTGCTCTTTTGTACCCTTGAAAGAGACCTTAAGTAATAAAGAAATTCCCCTGACCTTTAAGTGACTCCAAGAGACTATTTAAAGGCAGGATACAGCAGCATTGAAGAAAAGCTCGACAGAAATTTGAATGTGCTCTGAAGAGGGGGCAGTTGTCACCATGGTGATTTTATTCTTCCCTAGACTGAGCTCAAAATGAGAGGGGAGGAGTATCTCAAAGCAAAGATGCTGAAATAGGTGAATCAAAAATCTGGATATAATTTCTAGCCATTATTAGAAATGCAGTGCTTTGTTTAATGTTTGAAGTGTATATTTGGGATTAGATACTCAATCAAGATCACAAGTGTTAGGCAGCTGGAGAGAGCTCTTTTCTATTTTTAAAATATTTGTAGATAATTGGAAGTCCATCTTATTATCAATATTCTGCTAAATCTTAATTCTGTTCACACTGGGCACCCTCAAGTAATGCTATTAAATGTTTAGTATTCCTATACAATATGCCCAGTGCTTTGTGTGTGTTGTTTCATATAATGCTTCAGAAATCAGTAAGGCAGATTCCATATTCATTCCCATTTTCAAGATGTAGAACTTAAGGCAAAGGAGATGAAGTGATGTTTTATTTTTTTTAAATATACTTATTGTTTTAAAGATTTATGCATACAGGAGCTGGGGTGTAGGCCAGAGGTGTGGGGAGGGGTGAGAGGATTCACCAAAGACAAAGTAGGGAGAACAGGTGGATATATTGCAATGCATTGCATCGGGTGAGATGGAGAGGTCTGCTGTGCCCTGTGGGTTAGCTCCCTGGCAGGGGATCGAACTCAGGCCGCAGTGGCTGGCTATAGCTTGACAGTGCTGAGACTTAACACCTTGCTCCAGCAGGGAAGCCCTGAATCCTTATTTTAAAAAATCAGATTGAAGAGCCCCCATTCTCATGGACGTTGCCTTCTAATGATTTGCCTAGTGTCATACAGCTAGTAAGTGGCAGATGCAGACCCTAAACCCGGGTTCAAATACAAAATTCCCATCCTGAATAACTAGACCACTGCATCAACACATAGATAAATATTATTATATATTAAATGCCCTGTTTAAGATTGGCTATACCCGTAAGTCAAGTTTTTGGATGACACTGCTAGGGTGGCTGCTGAACCAGGCTGGTGAGCTTTCGGCTATAATTAATTTGTGCCCCACTATGAGAATTTTGGAAATTAGTTACCAAGGATGGAACTCCTTTTCCATCACATGTTTTCCAGAGCCTCTCTGGACTTCTGGCAATTTCTGTCAGCCACAACTGAAGTATAATTCTTTTCCAGTGGGAAGGGCCTACTCTTAAACTGAGCATATGAAGTCGAGATTTATCAAAACCAGCCCTGGCTGCCATTGTGGCGACAGATGTCACAGCTAGACCTCCCTCAAACAATCCTGGAATGACTCTTTGGAATTAGCACGTGCCAGCAGTCATTTTCAAGCACCACATTTTTTTTTTTTTTTTTGCTTGTGTTCTTCCTCTTGCTTACTGTGTGACCTTCATCAGCTAGTTCTTTTCTCTGTATCTCTGATTTTTGACTTTCAAAATTGGGTAGAACAATTATTTTCTTTGTGGAAGTCAGTGGGATGCTGAGAAGATGAATGTCTTGGTGAATCTTTTTTCAGTATTTGGAAGTATTGACTTTCTTGCTCATGGCCCAGAAAGTCCTAATACTATTCACCTTCTAGATAAAAATCACAAGAACCTTCCTTTGTCTCCTTTTCAAATACTTTGGAGAATGCCCAGCCAGTATCTTCATTTCCCTGGAGGAAATGCATGGGAGCCAGCTGCTAAGTGCTGGTGTTTGCATGCACCTGTTTGTTTATTTTTTAATAAGTAATTGGGAATATGCCTGGAAGCACGAGTCTGTTCCTCTAGTGCACTCTAAGCAGATTTCCGCACACAGAAGACAATCACAACCTTATATTCTGCATCTATGGCATGCTGCATTTTCTGGTTGGCATTTCGCAAAGATACCACGATCAGAAATGTCTGGAACACAGACTTCAAATGGGAAGATGAGACATTAAAAGGTAACCAAAAACATTAATGGCCAAAGAGCATAGTAATCATAACTCCTGATCAGGGATTACAAAACTTTTTATGAGTGGTTTTTAATACTGGCTGCAGTTAAATGTCATCCAGGAGACTTTGAAATACACATGTGTGTGTGTAAGCATGTAGCAACACTCTCTCTCTCTCTCTCTCTCTCTCTCTCTCCCTCTCTCTCTCCCTCTCTCTCCCTCTCTCTCCCTCTCTCTCCCTCTCTCTCCCTCTCCACTCCACCTTTAGTAATTGTGATGTAATTGGGTTTGGGCTGGGACCCATGTGTTCCTATTTTGCCAAATGTATGTAGGTAGTATTATGGAACTGAACCTGGGAACCAGAAAGTTTACCTTCCTCACCTCACCTTCATGCATTTGCCCATATACTTACATACTGCATCAAAGGTCCTGTCTCTATTTGAGCATGCAAAGCCCCTTTCTTCCTTAGAATCTGTTTTGTCTTTTTCCTTCTACAGAAATGCTCTCTCCTCCTAGATCTTTGCATGGCCACTCCTTATGTATCATTTAACTGTCAGCTAACATGTCATCTCCTTGGAATTCATAAGACAGAGTCTTATGAAGTTGTGTGGTGTGTAATGTGGGTGACTGTCAATAGGGCCACTGTCTTTTTTGACTGTCAGCATTCTCTCTGGTTACTCTCAGATCAACTATTTTTTTTTTTCTTTTCCAAGGGACTAATGAAATAATATGATTTTTTTTTCTTTTTTAATCTCCTGAAAGGTTAAAGCCAAGAGGACACCGTTTTGTATAGCATTTCTGGTACCTAGAATAATATTTTGCATATAGTAGTTTCAGAATAAACATTTGTTTATGAATGTTCTTGTGTGGTACATAAAGCTAAGAATCTCTGCTATAGGCAGTAATATAAGGTAGTTGAAATTGATCAGGAAATCTTACTAACTAGGGGAAGTTCTGAGTTGATTTTTGATAAAGAGAGGGTGGAGGCTGCTTTTTGTAAGGGAGCAGTATGCCCTAAGAGCTGGAGCAAATAATGGTCAGAGATAATTGGGTAGGCTAGCTCAGATGAGCAAGCTATGGTCACAGTGAATCCAGTCTTATGATATAACAAAGTGATCCAAAGAGAAAACAGACTTTAGAAATAGATCCCAGTTGGTATTGAAAGCAAATGTGTCTCAGTGAAGAGGACCATAACTGCCATGGTTCTGTAGTGTCCTCAACTCACAATAAAACTTTAAAAGCTATGTCTTGATTTTCAATTAATGGCCTCAGAAAACTGAGGAACACCTAGCAATCATCATGCCAATGGCCATATATTGAGTGCTTCCTTAGGTGGGGGCATTGGAACAAAAACTTAAATTCATTGTATAATTTTAACCTTCGTATAATATATCAGCTAGTTAATATTTACAGTTTACCATCCACAAAACTGAGACTTAGAAAAGCTATAACATTGACTGAGATTTGAACCCAGATTTATGAATCTTAAAGCCGCTTCCTTTATTTGGAATACTGTACTGCTTGACTTTGATTCAGTTTTCTCCAATTGAGATCCAGTGTGCCCATAATGATTATCTATGTTTCATACTGTGTACTTCCCCACACCTCACCACACAATTCATATTAAAATTAGATTTTTAATTAAACACACAGAAAGTCTTCAAATTCTAATTTCTTATAAACTTTTTAAGTAGTCCACATGGAAATCAAAATACACTTTCAGGGGAGAGTGTTATAAATGATGTGTGGTTCCCCAAACCACAGAAGTTAAATATTATAACTATATATTTTTTTTTTTAAAGGCATGTATTATTTATTTATTTGTTTGTTTATACAAGCACTGGGTACAGTCAGAAGCGCGGGAGGGTGAGAGAATTCACCAGAACCAGAGCGGGGAGCAGAGCAGGCAGAAGGACCGAAGCACACTGCTGAAGGGGGCAGCGGGCAGCAGGAGAGGTCTGCGCGCCATGTGGGACCCTCCTCCGGTGGCCGGGGAGCAGCCAGGGATCGAACCGGCGCCACGGAAGCAGCAGGCAGCTTCGCAACCCAGCGCTCAACCGCTGAGCCACCGGGGAGGCCCCTATAACTATAATTTTGAATATTTTCCTAAATAAGAAAATAAGTTACTTTTATGTTGCATGTTGTTTTACATGTGGTGGGTCACTTAGTTATGTCAATAACAACATTTTAAATAGAAAAATTAGTTTACATGTATTCTAATGTACTGCACTTATGTGTAAGCAAAATGGGCAAAAACAAAGGCCATTTAAATTTTGGATCAAATGTAAATTGAATGTTGATGCCTAGAAATAGTTTAATTAAAATAGGTTTAAAAAAAGGTGTTTGGGGGCCTCCCTGGTGGTGCAAGGGGTTAAGTCTCAGCACAATGAAGCTATCAACACCCACTGCACCATTTCCAGGCAGGGAGATACCCACATAATGCAGCAGACCGCTCCTGTCTCGCCTGCTGCTCCCCTCAGCAGTATATTTCAGTAGATCCGCCTGCTTTGTTCCCCACTCTGTCTCTGGTGAATCCTCTCACCCTCCTGCACCTCTGGCCTATACCCCAGTTCTTGGATGTATAAATGAAATAAATCTTTTTTTAAAAAAATGGATGTCTGGGTAATTTTATATAGATGGCAATGCTGGTTACAGGCTCTTTGTAAGAATTTAGGTGGATTGCAGTTGCTTTTACTACATAAGATTTCAAACTGGATGTAAGTTTTCATTCCTGTGATGGGATCATCCTACTTAGTGCTGTCTGAGCTCTGCAAAGTGTGTTGGGAGGGAATGAGCAGGATGCACATGCCCAAGATCTATGAAAAGAAAATATATTAGATATATTACTGAGAATCAGGAATTAATGACAAAGAAAGGATGAGTATTTTAAGAGAGGGAGATTTTAGAAAAGAAATACCACTTGGGCTCAGCCCAGTTGCCAAGCTGTTCTTGGCTTGGATGTTTCCCAGAGGCCAGAGTGCCAGCAATGGACTGCAGGTGAGAATGGAACTAGGTAAGGAGAAAGCATGAGCTCTAATAACTAAGCAGGCAAGCCTTGTCTGCAAGGCCTAGGTAGAAGTTTCTAACTCAGGGGAGCAGTTGCTTTCTATTGAGTTAGACGATTGACAGATTAAATAAAAAGGTAATTCCTCCTGAATTCAGGTACCAGTACAAAGAAAGTACCAGTTTCTGATAATCACCCTCGATTGATATTGAGTGCACAGGTGGGTCTATTTGATTTTTTCTTTTTAAAAAATGATTTATTACTGTTAGAGAGGAACATAATAAACTATTCTAGTGTATTTCTTTTAAAAAGTGGAGCTACTGCTGGTTTGTTTTAAAAACAAATAGTTAATTCAAAACTAAAAGAATTTTCCTTTTAAAAAAAAGATGGTAGTTGCTTATTTACTTCATTTCAAAGGTTTTTTTTTTTTTTAATTCAGTCTCCCTAGCAACAGAGACATCTGTCTCTATTCTCTTAGTCATTAAAGCCAAAGAAAGTAGCTGCTTCAAAAATAATAAAGGCAATTTCTATGAATTGGGTAACTGTTAATTGTTGCCAAGAAATCTTAGTGAGATAATGAGGCATACAGCAATTGACAAAGATCTTTTCATTGATGTGTGAGCTTCCAACTAGCCCGTGGTGGTTAGCTAATATATACAGTACCATCGATGAGGTATTGTGTGATTTGCTATGTAACACAAATAGAGAAGTGATCTTTACTCTTTCTAATTTCTTTCAGAAGTATGCCTTGCTGCGATTTTTCTGATTGCTTAGTAACTAATCATACCTCGGTATTCCAGGGAATATATTTGCCCATTACATTTCATGAAAGTAGAAAGGTTTGAAGCATTCACAATGGAGATCAATGCAACAAATAGTGTAGTTGGTGGTAGTGTTAAAACACAATAAACTTCTTATTTGAGTTGTAGATTCTGCAAAACCATTTGAGTGAAAATACTTAAAATTGCACTCTATTCTAAAATGTATATTGGCATTTGTGCTAAACTGTTTGCAGGCCCCTTATAATGAAACCCCAATCACCCTCTACAATAGCTTCACTAATAAACACAAAACAGTTTTTCAACGCTTTCTGCTTTCCCAGCAGCCAAGGAAGCAAATTATATTAAGTCAGTATTTTTTATTATTGGCCCTATGTTTGGCACATGCCTGGGTGTATGTGAAACTACTGTTAAGTGGGTAATAACAGAAGGAGAAACCAAGCATATAAAACCAGCTTTTTGTGAGTTTTTTTTTTTTAATCAGGAAATATGCCTCTGATAACCAGATGTGAAAACACTCATCACATTATTGGCCCCATTAGCCTATTTTACTTTCTTAAGGGGGATGGTGATTACAAGTGGAAAGTGTAAAAAATTGCTGAATTTAGTTTCAAAATTAGGATGTTTGCAAAATTCACATGTGTGGATAAATACCAAGAAAAATGACAATGAATATTAAATGTGTACCGATTTTAGAAATTTTAATAAGAATTTTGCATTTATTATAGCATATTGTGATACAGACAGGTAAGGAAGAGAAGATCTAAAGTGTATTTTTAACCTTTCAGTGACACTTGTTTCATGTTAAACTGTAGGTATTTATATAGTTTGGTGTATATTACAAATTATTAAAACATTCCTGCTTAGGATGGGATTTTGGAATAAAAATGTAGGCAAAGTTAGGTAGATCTTTTTAGTTTCAGAATATTTTTATAATTTGTGAAGTATTTTCATTAAGGAGCTTCTAAATACAGATATTTCTAGTAAATGCTTATGAATATAAATGAATAAAAGACATTATCTATCTTTTATAAATTACAGTTTTCGGCTGCATAATTTTGCACTGTTAAGGTGACAAACTGTTAATTTCCTTTCAAGATGCTTTTAATATAATGAAAGTAGAAAGGATTTTTCAAACAACCAAGTAGAAATAGACTTGAATAGCTGATGGTGACTTTTTATCAAAAGTTTAAAGAATTCAGTGTAAAGAAAATCTTGGCACTTGATGTAGCATTTTTCACATACTCTGGAGGATCTCAAAGTTACAGCACTGGCTTTGTTGATCAAGTTGTACCATATTGTCTATCAGCATGTCACTTAACAGTAGGTGGAGGCCTTGAAATGAATATTTGTCTCAAGCAAGGACCACTTATAGCATCTATTTCTCTAGGTAAGGAGTTGTGAAACTTACAGTCAGTGGGTTGAGTCTGACCCACTGATTGGGGTCAGACTGTGGGAAGAGAATTATTTTTACAATTTTAAATGGTGAAAAAAATAAAAGAAGAAAACTATTTTATAACTTGTGAAAATTATGTAAAATTAAAATTTCCATGGCCATAGATGGTTTTATGGGAGTATAGCACAACCATTGGTTTTCATATCGTCTGTGGCTGCTTGATGCTGTAACAGCAGAGCTGAATAGTTGTGACAGAGATGATTAGGACACAAAACCTAAAACATTTGCTTGCTGTCCCTTTCCAGATGTTTTCTGTCACTTGCTCTAGATTTAGGAAACAGTATCAGAATGAATTTTAAAAATGTAACTAATATAACATATTCTAACCCTTAATGCATGCAGCTAACATTTAGCAATAATCTCTTTGTAACAGGAATTGTGTTAAATATTTTATGTGTATCATCTCCCTGAATTCCTACAGCAAATCTGTGAGGTGGGTAATATTATCATTCCCATTTATAGAAGAGGAAACAGACTTCAAGAAAAAAAAAAAAAAAAACTTGTTCAAAAATCACACAAATAAGAAGTGCTGGAGCTAGAATTTGGAAGTTTTTTTTTTTTTTTTTGTGCAAGCAAAAATCAATTTTTTAACAATTACAATATTCCTAAAATTCCTAAGAGTATGAACCTTTAAGTATCAATGAGAAAAAGACAAATATAGTACTTCACTAGAAAAATGAACAGAGGAAGTTACCAGATATTTTCCCAACAAAGAAATACACATGCCTTATTTCCCACACAGCTTTTAATTTGGAGATGAAGTATTATTAAAGCTCTTTCTGGTATTCTAACATAGGTATTTTAACATAGGAGTTTGACTCTTGTGAAGCCATCCCCTCAAAAACTTTCCTTATGCCCCCTGATAATCCATTCCTTGCTCTACCTCATGGTCAGGAAGCACTTTTCTGCTTTCTATTACTCCGTACAAAGTTGGATTTTCCAAAATATTATATGAATGGAATCAGCCAATATATACTATTGTGGGGGATACGGGACCTGTTTTTTTCCCATAATGTGTCAGTCTTTAGTTCATAGGTTTTCATTACTTTACAGAATTCTTATAGAAGAAATGAAGCATGAAGCAGCATCACTTGTCACTGTCTGAAATCTAATACTGTTTTTTTTTCAATATTTCAATATGTCCACTGAGAGAGAATCATAAAAAAGGCTCCAAAATTGATCACTTTGAAATGGTTTGATTAAGCATTGTGTTATTTGGATGGGTAAACTGGAGAATTTTCTTATCCCTTTGAGTCAAGAAGCCAAATCTAATTAGCAGGCTGGGAATCCTTGTAATCCCTAACTTCTGTGATTTAAAATTAGATTAGTCAGTGTATTTCTTAGGGGCAAATGAATTTTCTTGCAAAATGATCTGTTCTTGGAATTTATTGGTAAAGGTATTTAGATTAAGTTTAAATATACTTACAGAATCAACAAGCATTTCATGTTGATTGCTGCAAGGTATGAACTTGGCAGCAGAAATGTAGAGATAATGAAGATATGGACCCTGGCATTGAGGGACTTCTAGTGCAAAAGGGGTACATAGTTAGAATTATATATTTTATATACATTGATTCACAATGTTCATTGAGCATCTGTTATATGCCATGTTCCTAGTCTCTGGTACTGTGGAAAAGACCATCTCCCTTCAGTGACAGATCTAGCTTTCTAGTGGAAGAGACACATAAGTAGGACTGATACGGATAATGAAATTTTTCTTTTAAGATTTATTTTTTATTTAGTAGAAGAACTGGGCTGTAGGCCAGGAGAATGGGGGTGAGAGGATTCAACAGAGACAGTGGGGAGCAGAACAGGCAGACTGACTGAAATACACTGCTGAGGGGACCAGCAGGCAAAACAGGAGAGGTCTGTGCCATAAGTGGGTTAGCTGATTGGCCAGGGGTCCAACTCAGGGCTTAGAGGTGATAACATTGAGACTTAAGCCCTAGGCCACCAGGGATGCCCAATAATGAGAAACTTTGTGATGAAAATAAGTAAGGTGATGAGAAGTCATGGCAGATTAGCTGAGCAGCTGCAAAGTTGGGGTAAGAACATTCCTGGAGGCAGCAAAGTACAGATGGTGAGACTTATGTGAGGCAGTCTCAGTGGAGCAGTGGAACAAAAAACAGGAGAGGTCAACTGGGAACAGTGATCAGATGAAGAGGGACACTTAAGGCAGAGGTAGAGAGCTAGGCAGGGGAAGATCCTGTAAAATTTGGATAGCCAAGATCAGGAGTTCAGGTTATATTGTTTTATTAAGAGAATCGGAGAGCTCCCAAAACAATTTTCAAGGAGAGAGTATTTTTTTTGTTTTAATTTTGTTTTATAAGCAATGTCAAGGTAACACAAAACAAAATAAATAAATACAATATGTGCAGTAAAATGAATATATCACAAGTGTTTGGATTAAATTTTGACTTGTGCGCAGTTACAAACACCATCCAAACAAGACACAGGACTTGTCAGTTCCAAGTAAGTGTCCTTCTGGCTTTTTCTGAGTTGCTTTTATAATGATCACTATAGGGTGTTCACCTCTGTATTATCTGACTTGCGTTATCATTTACACCTCTTTGATCCTCATACTTAGAAGTCACTGGTCTGTCTTTTGAAACACTGACCTGTTCCTTAACACAGACCTTCTTTTCTCATCTTGCTCTTTCCAGACTTTCCCATGTACTTTGTTTTCTAGGTCACTTCCTAGAGAGAGTTTGGTCTCTCGTCTATTCTCTCATCCAAACTCCGCAAGCGTTATCAACCTCAGCTCCAATCCTGCCTTGTCTTCATAGTCTTCAATAAATCCATTCCAGACTGGTCTATGTTCTCTGAACACTGGCAGTATTTCTTAGCTATTCCACATCGAGCTTTCGTTTATTCTCTCTAGTGGAGGAGTAAAGAGAAATACATGGTGATAATGAGAATGAATATGCTAAATCATTTAAAAGACAGTAACAAAGACAATAATATCGAGAGGGGAGGCAGGGAAATCCTACCTCAGTGCAGTTTTGTCAGTTTTAAATGGAAAGAGTTATTTGACATGTGTAGACCTGGTCCAAACACACTGCAGTCTTGGTTTGGTAAAACTGCTGAAACCATTTGAGTTTTCTCTTTATCTTGCACTGTGAGTCATTTTTGTCCGTGATCTAGTCAGCCAGTCATGAAGGCTTACACACTCCAGAGAACGCTGGACGCCTTTCTGCGGGCTTCAGACTTCACCGTCTGCTGCCTTGTCATCCATCTAAATGCTAACTAATGCCTTTTTTTCCCAGCAAGTCAAATGCTCAAGGCATTGGCTTGTCAGGGGTGGGTGTTTGCCTGTGCCAGTTCTGTGGCCTACCAAGGTAATGGATCGGAGGGATTTGCTTATTTTAATGATGATTTGATCTAGTGCATTCTGTGTGGGTTGAGGTGTTAAAAATTCAGGATGTTATTTACCAATAATTGCATAGAAACCAAGGGCAAATGGGGCTTTGGCCAAGAATTTCTTCCTTATTGATGCTGCCATCACAAATATTTAATTGGCATCAAGGTAAATATTCAAAGGTTAATGTAGCATGTTGTTAATGGATAATGAAGGTGTGCAGTTCCTATTGCCTCTCTTTGTTCCTGAAATGTAATTACCAGCATATAGATTGTCAGATGTGGAAGCTTTGTGTCATCTTTTGGCACTTACCTGCAGGTAGCATACCCCAAAAGTGGTGGTGGTTAAGATCCATTTTGTGTATTTTGATGCATTAGTCACAATCAGATGTCTGCATTTCCATGTGTTAGGATCCAAGATCAGTGCATTACATAGTGCTTTTTGGCAGCATGACAATGATGCCAAAGATTTATATATTTACTCCAAAGTACAGACAGATTTATTTCTCATGCAAGTCCTAACAGTGGCATTTCATGGGGGTAAGTAGCCCCTTTAAAATTTTTTTTCATCGTGTTTTTATTTTTCATGTATCTCATCTAACAAACTTAGAATAGAGCCCCATATAATGAATGCAGTTCATGACTATTCTACTTTCTTACTTTTCTGGGGGACTACTTTGTTTCTCATGAAGTCTTTTTGCAGATTATTTCTAATTTTCATTGGTATTGTGGTTGCAATGACAACAATATTTAAAGGATGTTACTTACCATAAAAAAGTTTGTGCCAAACTTTTCCTTTTTTCATATTTCTTTTATTTTATATAATTCTTACATCATTTTTCATTTTTGCACAATGTATGCATTTTCATTTTGGTTATATTCCCCGTACAATTCTCACCCCCCTTATTTTGGTCCTAATCCCCCCGTTAGAGACTGCATTTTTCTTTTTAAATTTCTTAAGTCATACACTTCTATTCTAAGGTAATGAATTATGCTGTAATACATTGCCTTGATATTATCATCTTCTAAGAAGTGAATGTAGAGTTAACGTTTGCTATTATTTCTGCTCCAACACATCATTTTTAAAATGGAACAGGAATCTAATTTGGATGTTTGCATTTATGAATTGATGAGAGCCTTGGGCATCTCTAAACTTAGTATTTACAAGAATGCTTTTACATTTGGTATTTGAGGGGGTGAGTTTGGGCCATGCACCCTGACAGGGCATCAGCCGGCTCCTGCTTCTGTTGTTTCCTCCAGCTTTGCTGTCATCTCTCTCAGAGCTTGTCATGCCTGTTGTTTCTGTCTTTTTTCTTATTAGAGATGATCCACTGTTAAGTGCATTTTAGAATCCAACTGAGACTTTGAGATGAAAACAGAAAACTTGAAAACACAATGAGAAAAACGTATATGCTTACAAAGGGGATGGTCAGTTTAGGGGGCTCTCATGTAAAATGGACCATTCTTAAGAGCAAGATTCCATGCTAGGGAGGTTATTCTATCAATAGAAAGACCAAGGTGAGTTAATGCAAACTGACTGAAAACAATCCTGCATCGATAGACATGGCTGTTCTGTTCTGTATCAAGTATGCAAACTCACTAGTCTGGTTTTTCCGACAATGTCTATGTCGTCACTCTGCACCAGCACCAGCACCACTTGGGGTGGTGGTAATGGGCTCACATAAACTATGGCATTAACTGTCCTGTAGTTGGGGCCCAGGGTCCAAAAATTGGCTACTTCAGACATTTTCAAAAATTTCATTATGAGAGATTTCTTTGCCAAGAATGTGTCTTTTGACTTCATTAATATAAAACTCCTAAATATGTGGTGTGTGGCACCTGGCCAGCCAGCTTGCTACCCCCAACTTTGGCATCCCTGACTGCTCCAGTACCTCACCTCTCAGTTTCTTATCTGTAAAATGGGAGAGACAATTGTGTCATTGTTTAGGAGTGTTTGGGGACAGTCCCCATAACTCAGTTTGCACAGTGATTGGCAAACATCAGATGTGCTAGGTGTTAATTATAGTTGTCTTTATGCTAATAGCCATTGTTATTGTTTTGTTAATAATAGCAATAATCCTATCACAACTTACCTGTGACAGACAGACTTGTCAAATAACAGAAGCATCACATATTTTTGAAGCCTACACATGTCTACTTCTGTGTTAATAGCTGAATAGTTCCCAATTGAGTATTTATGGAACAACATGGAAGGACCTTGAGGTGACCATGCTAAGTGAAATGAGTCAGAAAGTGAAAGACAATTACTGAATGGCTTCGCTCATATGTGGAATATAAATAACTAAAGCAAAGAAACTGGCAAAATAAGAAAAACCTCTTCATCTCTGTGAACAAGATGGTGGGTCTCCGAGGACGGAAAGAGGTTGATTCAGTGGGTTGAGGAGGTCAGGGTGATAGATTGATGGCACAAGAACTTGGGGTGTGGGTAGTGAAGCATCTACACATTATCAAGGTGTACAGCTGTGCTGCCAAAATTACATAGTTTTGTAAACAAATGGTAATTCAATCCAATTTGTTTAAAAAAAAAAAGGAATGTCCACTTCTATAGCTCTGTCTCAAAAGAAACTTAAAAAAAAAATAAGTAGAAGGGAATGGGTTTTCTGCACTGGGCTACTCCTCCTAAGGATGTGTAGGAAAGATGCCGCAGGTGACCAAGAGTGGGTGACCCCTCCAGGTTGGGCTGGTCCCTCTTTCAGGGGGTGAACCCTGCCATGTTGGGCATCTCAAGACTTGCTTCTTCATCCTCTTATGACTTCACTGTTGCAAATGCGATGGCTATACCCTGTGAGCAGCCTGCTGCCACTCTCACCTGCAGATGCAAATCCATCGGTTACTGACAATTTAAAACATGCCCTTCACCTCTCCCAGAAGAAAACTGACCTTGTGCTTTCACTGTGTGTTTTTGACCCAGTTCCCACACACTGGGTGTTAGGCAATTAGAGGGCTTTTATTACATCTGTTAGACAGGCAGTCGGAGCGGAGTGCCTGACTGTTTTCCCTCCCAATATCCAGTAGAAACTTGAAAGGGGGGAGCACAGGTGGAGTTGGTGTGTGAGTGATCCCATGGTTCACATGCCGGTGGTACCTGGTGATATGAATCGGTGATGCTTCATCTCTTTGGGTCCCAAGCAACTGGCCGTTGTCCCTCAGAGCACATTGGCACTGTGTCTCCAGTCACCAAGTTACAGGAGACTTTCTCTAAAGGCTATTTCTCCTGACATTTCTTGCTGGTAGATCTCTTTCCTTTTCCTGGAGGCTGCATTTTTGGAAGACTGAGAGGTCTTCCAAATGGCTCTTGATAAGGGTGTTGAAGACAGTGCACTTCACTGCACCTTGTGCTGTAATGGATGAATGATTTCCCCTTTGCTGTCATAAGTAGAGCATCCCTCTTTCTTCACTCCTCATGCTGCTACCACCTTATTTTAACATACCTGGTACCTGAGAAACAACTTCTCAGGTTTATTTATTTTTTGGCAACAAAGTGAGTTTTCCTTTAAAATTATAAAATGTTTCCCTTGTATATCTGTTATAAGCAGCAATCCAGAGAATTAATTCAGGCTATTTTCAGACCTATTTCAAACATTTTGATGACTCAGAATCTGAATCAGAGCAAATAGAACACGATCTAAATACTACAAGGTGACACAAATTCAACACGAGTAGGAAAGGATTAAAAAGGCAGTAATTGCAGTTATTCATCTTTAATTAGTTTATATTGAAAGACTTAATGCTGCAGTTCTGGAGATATATGTTTAGGTATCATTTGCATCATTTTTCAAATATATGGTCCTAGGGATATAAAAATAACAAAATTTATGGGACCTGTAACCAAAATACACAGATTCTCTCTCTTTGCTTGAAGTTCTGAATGTCCTTGTTTTACAGTTAATGAATTTAGGATGTATATTGTGTTCCCTACAGTAATCATTAGTCTTTCAATTAATTGATTGGCCTTAATTTCAGCAACTTTGTGGGGCTTTGATTGACATACATAAAGAGTACTGATGTAATTTCTGCCTTCAAGAAACATCTAGTCTAGACCAGGGGTGATAACTAATATGAAATGAATATGAAATCAGTCAGTCATCATTCATTCATTCATTCATTCAGCAATTTATGGAATACCAACTGTATTCCATGCAGGGTGGAGTCATGAAGAACTTACAAGTTTTACATAAATAGCACTTGCTGCAAGAGCATATTTTCCAAAGGAAGGGGCACTAGAAGTATCTCACACTCAGTGTGCCCTTCTTCATTCCATCCCCTGGATCTGGGCTGGTCTTATTGACTTACTTGCACTTTTGAGAATAGGCGCAGGGCCTCCCTGGTTGCCTAGGGGTTAAGTCTCAGCGCTATCACTGCTGTGGTCTGAATTTGATCCCTGGCCAGGGAGCTGCCCACATGGTGCAACAGGTCTCTCCTGTCTCACCTGCTGCTCCCCTCAGCAGTATATTTCAGTAGATCCACCTGTTCTGCTCCTTACTCTGTCTCTGGTGAATCCTCTCAGCCCCCACACCTCTGAACTACACTCTAGTTCTTCTATGCATAAATAAATATTTATTTTTTAAAAGATTTATTTATGCAAACAAGAGCTGGGGTACAGACCAGAGATGCGGGGGGTGACAGGCTTCACTAGAGACAGAGTGGGGAGCACAACAGGCAGATTGACTGAAGTACACTGCTGAGGGGAGCAGCGGGCAAGTCAGGAGAAGTCTGCTGCACCATGTGGGCTGCTCCCTGGCCGGCTGGGGATTGAACTCATGCTGCAGAGGCTGCGGATTGCTTCACAGTGTGGTGCTTAACCCCTTGAGTCACCAGGGATGCCCAAATGAATATTAAAAAAAAAAAAAAGTTCAGGCAGCTTTCACCTGGAGCTTTTAGAAGGCTTGCTCTACAGATCTTCCCCGTCAAGGAACTCCCTCATGAGTCTTGAGTGGCGGCTTTGAGACCATAAAAAGGCTCTGTGTCACTGGTCTGACTCTAGTCCTTGCATCATCTCCTCCAGGAATCAGAAGTGATAATGACTTCAGATCCCAGATTTTTCAGTTTTCCCAGTGGAGATCCCAGGCATTGTAGGATGGAGGCAACTCATCCCCCTGTACCTTCTTGAAAATCTTGACCCACAGAATTTGAGGTGACTCTACACCACTAAAATTATTTCAAACTTGCCAACATCTAGTAATAGTGTATTGAGCAAAATGGAGATCAGTAAGTGATGCTACTAATATTTTTGATCATACAATCAGCTAATAAAAGGTCTCGTTTATTCCTTGTTCTGTGCTCTGTGACCTAATCCTTGTATCATCTCACAAAAACCCAGGGGTAGATATTACAACAATTCCCAAGGCAATGAAGAAGGGAAAGTACAGTCACGTCATGATGAAAGAGGACAGGGAGGCTCTGGGTTTTACTGCTTGAACCGATGATATGCTAAGGGTTAAATATGGTGTGTCCTAGCACTGGTGCCTGAGGTCAAAGACTGTCACTGGAAGTGTGGAGGCTTTAGACTCTGGGAGATTTTTTGAGGAGATAAAGTTTATACTGAGGCTGGTCAGGTGTGTAAGATTTAGATAAACTGAGTAGAAGAGGAGAGGTTTGCGTTTAATGTGGAAGTAACCATGGGAACAAAGATAAAAGTGAAAAAAGAATCCATGAGTGTGTGGATGGAGAACAAACCAGTAAGAAGAGAACTGAGGGGGAGGATGGTAGGTAGTGGGTATTAATAGGGCTTTAGAGATATAAAGCTCTGGGGTGCTTGATCTGGGAGGAGCATGTCTAGCTTAATAGTTCAGTGGAAGATTCCTCTGGCACGAACAAGGAAGTCAGGCAGACCTGAAGAGGGACAACCAGAAGAGAATAGTTGAGAAGCTGCTTAATTAGCCTAGGAGAGTACTGACAGGTGGCGATGGTAATAAAGATTAAGGGTAAATTTAGAGAAAATGTCCAAAGAAATAAATGGCACAGCTTAATAACAGATTGAATAAAAGGGTTGAAAGAATAGGTGGTGGTAAAAATGGTTTCCAACCAGTGAGGTCGGAGTGTGATAAAACTCTCAATATATTCATTTATTGCCAGAAATAATTAAGACTATTCTAGGCCAGCAAAAACATGGGCCTTAGAATTGCAGAAATCAGAACTAAGTACAGCAAAATTTGACAGATCTTACACAATGATATAATAATTTATGATTGTAATGCCTCCTACCTGGGACTTTCCTGTATGTGACAGACAGCTGTCATATTTAATACTGGCAATCAGACTAGGAGTTAGGTAGGTAGGAGAGTGGCCGTCCCATGTACAGATGATGTAACGTCACTGAGGCTTAGGGAGCTGGAGGTCTAATTCAGTGCCCCGTGGTAGCTACGACCTCCTCCAGGACCAGGTCCCTGTATACTGCTACTTCTATTTATAAGACTTACATTTTGAATAGGTTTTGAACTTCATAGTAATTCTTTTGTTGTTGTGAGAAGCCAAGAAGCACAAATATTTCTCAGTATCCTGTAAATTTACAATATATTGTGGTTTCTGACTCTGAGAACCAGCCTTTCACATAAGCCCTCATTATATAAGTGGACTCGGATTAGTGGGTAAGTGAAAGCATGAATAAGGTTTGAGGAGGTTTCTTGAACTCATTCTGTCTACAGATTGAGTTCAGTGACTTGAAAAAGCTGAAAATATCTGGTTTTCAAATATTGGTCACTCAGAGCTGTAACTTTCCTTCTTAACCCTGTATGCACAGTCCTCTTCATTTCACATTTGAATTCTCTCTAGATTCCCTGCGTTCTCTCCACTCACGTCACTTTTCCCTTTGCCACCCCCCTGCATGTTTCCTGGAGTAGCTCAACCAACTTCTGATAGTGCTGTCTCACCTCTGTACACCCACACCATCCATTCTCCAGGTCTGATCATATTCAAATTATCAGTGGTTTTCCCAAGACTCATGTAAGATTTTCTGTTCCTCTTGGCATGCAAGCTTCCTTGGAGTGTGCTGTCTTCAAGGTCATAGCATACTTTCTAATACAGGATTATTGATAGAATTATGGGTCTATCATACTGAGACACACATTTCTTTGGTATAAAAATACATGTTTTCCTTTCTTGGAAGGCTTTAGTTACTCTGTTGTATTCCCTGGAAATCTTCAGTTCAGTCTTAAAATCCTGCTCATTAAAACTCATCAACACATCCCTCCAGTCCCACAGTGCTAATACCTCCTGCCTTTTGTTCCTCTGTGAGGACCCAACTCATATTTGTCATGCCTGGCCTGGCCTGTATTGTAGTTACTTATCTTCATGCCTCCTCTGCATTCTAGACTGTAAACCACTTGTGAGCAGGGACTGCCATCCTCAGTCCTGTGCCCCTTGATATTTCAACAATGCTGGCCACATGGTGGGTACTCACTACTAGAGGACTGCTGAAATGAGAAAAGTAAAATGCTTTGGCAAGCAAAGGTTTGGGGCTGGGAAAGGTCAGTATTGTGGTGTCACGGCCATGAATCTGCCAAGCTCCTGGTTTCCTTGGAGTTCTGTGTGAGTGCTCCTCAGAACACATTACACAGACCCGCTGCTTGACCTCTAAGAACTCATTTATAATTTAATACGTATATCAGGCAGGAGGGCAAATATGGAAAGGACAGACAATAATTGAATTACCAACATTAAACAGATATACAAATAGGTTAGATTAAATATTTACTTTGTATGTACGCTACCTTGTAAAGGGTAATTGCATTTTAGCAGCTGGTGAGTGTTTGGGAACCATTTGAATTTTATGTTTAGACAATAGGATCCTATCATCATGATTACAGTATAAACTAAATTTTGATGGTTTTATGGGTGAAGATGGGCATTAATATTCCTATGAGATTAATTTACATTATATTGGAAGAAGTCATATACCTTGGATGGAATCCAAATCTAGACACCTCTGGACAAATTAGAGCAAATGGGGCTTATCGTAGAACTCTACCATTTAAAAAAATAGGGAATCTGAAAAATATATATTTTTCATCAAAAGCAGGAAATAGGGTATTTGACAACATGCATTTGTCTACTGAATGTGATGGAATATGTGATGAAATATGTTTTGTCAATAAAATAAATTGCCAAGCAAAATGTAATCCTTTCTGCAAATGCATTTAGTCTCCAGAATGAAATAAGCTTCTTCCACAAAGCGCATTTTTCCTTTGAATTATTTTAGATTTGCTGTCTATCAAAAACTATGTGGAAAATGTGTTTTGTCAGACACTGTATGTTAAGGTATAGAGATAAAATATATTTAATTAGGAAAAAAAATAGACTTAGTCGTGGATGGTCAGTAAGTATTTGTAGCATACTGATGTAGCTTCAATGAGTCTATTGTTTTGGTCCTAAACACCTGAATTCTCATTTCAGTGTTGGTTGTATTCTTGAAAATGTTGAAGTGACACCCTAATGGGCTGTGAGCATATTCATTTTTTTTTTTATTTTGCCAAGTTATCACTATATCACTGAAAGAGTTAATTACATTCCTAATTAGGTTCTTTTTGTTTCATTCTCCCCCTGCTCTGTGAATTAGTCCTTTGCCCCAAGGGTCTTGAGGAATTTTAACTTACATAATTAATTAATGCAGTTTAACCCTTCAAATGTGACTTTAACATTCCACCTTATTTAACATAGTTTTAGATTTCTGCTTAACAGTCTGTAGTGTTAGGCAGTGGAAAAGTTAAAGCCAAGTAAGTGTTGTTAAGTTAGAATAAAATAAGATATTTAGAAAAGTGACCCATGGAATAATATGTACAGAAGCAACTATGAAAAGGGTGAACTATTTAAATTCAAAGCAAAGATGGTATGAATGGGAAGGTTGTCTTTTTCTTTTGTTCTTTTTAAAATACGAGCACACTTCTTCACTCATGCTCTCTGCTTAATATTTAAGGATTGAATGAGATAATGTCTATAAAACTCTTGGCTTCAGGCCTGGTACTATTTCTATATTGATTTATAGCTCTCTAGTATTAAATAAACATTGTTCCATTGGGTTCTCACACTGCCCTCTTCTCTGGACAGGAATTACTTATCTCCATTTTATGGATGTATTAACTGAGATTCAGCAGGTCCATATAGTGATGGACTCAAAGGAGGGGCCAAGCGCTACAGCTGAATTTGGAGGGATTGTATAGGGAGCAAGCAGCATTTGAACTGTATCCAGAATAATGAGGAAATAAAAGGCAGGAACTGAATGGAAGTGATAAATGTGGGTGATAGGTTGAGTGCATTGTTAATAACCTATATTGTCAGGGAGAAGGGCTTAATTTATTGGGAAATGAAGCTAGAAAGGCAATTTGTAGTCATAAAATACCTATGTGCTACCGATTTTTGACTTAGTTCTAGACGTACTGGGAAGCTACTGGAAATATTTAAAGCAGGTGACTGACATGACTCAACTTGTAGTTTTGAAAGCTAGCTTCAGTGTCAAAGGGAAAGAAGATTAACACCATGGTCGGGGTATGTGTTGCTATATCACTCCTGTACTCCAAGCAAGAAATTGTGAAAGTCAGAACTGGGGCTATAGCAATAGAAGTAAAGAAGTTTGGGAGAATGAATCAAAAGACATTTGTCATATCTTATGTGGTAGACAAGAGTATGGGAGCATTTGGGAAAACTGAAAAGTTGATTAGGAGATGACCTAGATAGAAGAAAAAAAGTTAATGGTAGATGTACTTGGTTTTGAATATAAGAAATACAACTGTAAGATTTAATAGATGGGTTGTAAAAATGACCCCCTGGGTTGGGTGAAGGAATAGAGGTTATTATATGTATTTTTGTAATTTCTGTGATATATGAATAAAATACCTTTATAAAGTCTTTGATATTCAGGTGTGCCTGCCCATCCCATCCTCTCCCCACCATTTTTCCATGCCACCATGTTGTAGCACATGATTGTCCTGGCTAATGTTGTCAAGAGCGTCAACAAAGCTAGAGAGGCAAATGCCAGGTTCTTACTCGGCCATGCTCCAAAATGAGTGTCCTCACTAGTTTCTAATGCTGGTGAGGAAGCATTGATACCTTGGCACATTTGAAATCACCGATGATCACAGAAATGTTGTGAATCTTATAGGCAGGTTAAACAAATAGAGAGTGATCAGCTCCCTACTTGATGTACAACTTAAAGATCTAGAAAAATGATAGAATAATCTGCTCCTTTCCTCTCAGTTTGGTTTCATTGTACTGACAACCTCACCTGGCATTATTTATCGTGAAGAAGCAAGATGAAAACACACGGAAGGGAAAATTCTAGGATTCTTTTTCTAGCGATGCAGTACATATGTGCAAATAAAATGTCTCGATGGGAGAAAAGCTTTTTCAAATTAATATAGCAAATTGAAATTTAACAAATACAAAGGTCTAACTCTCTTGTGTTCCTCTCACTTTTACTTGGTGATGATTATTGTTAGTGTGCCATGTTCAGGGTTAATTAAGGTTTGTATGATTTATCTCAGTCAATTAAGAAAAAAGTAGAGAAACCTGGAGGTAGAGATAGAAATATTTCTATTTTGCAATGAGAATACTGAGAGCTGGAGAATGAAATTTATTGCCCATTCTGGACCGAGAATTCAAATCATTGATTATCTCTAATCTGTACTCTTAAATCACACCATATGGAAATGTTGAAAACTAATTCAACTTCAAGGCATCCAGTTCTTGATGGAAGCTCTTGTTTGGCTGCCATGTTTAGCCTAACCTCTTCTTTGATAGGACATTATTCTCAAGGACTCCACAGAGGACTTGACTCAAAGAAGGTAGCCAGTGCGTATTTATTTCTGTTTTTTATCCTTACCCTTCACTCACTCTCAACCCTTCTAGCACCCCTTCCAGATATCGTTTAAGAGTCATAATTCTCCCTTTTTACTGTAGACATAGATGCACATTGTTCCTTACTGGATGGTAGGTATTTTGAACGAGTATTGCTTTCACTTTTCCCATAGTAGCCATTACAGGGCCTAACTCTCTGCTGCTGAGTGCTGTGTTACATTACCTCATTAATGCTCCTGTGAGATGATCCTATAAGTAGCTCTGTATATATCGTGCAATCAGTAGCTTACCCAAGGACTCTCAAATACTTGAGTCATAGATGAGGAAATCTGTCTAGAGCAGGAAAAGTGCTAGCTAGGTTTAGGTGACTAGTGTCTTACACACAGTAGGCTATCAAGCATGAGGGAATGAATGAGCAAACACATTGCAAATGCATTGTTTGCACTGTAGTTTGTTTTTTTTTTTTTTTCCCATGGTAATAAGAGTATACCTAGACCTATTCAGAGAAGGCTTGAATAAGGGAGTTCTGGAAAAAAATAATTAATGTCAGACTTCTGGAGCATCTGAAAGGCACACATTTGTTTCTTAATCGCACCGATCCAAATAATGAACTGGGGAGTCCACAACAGAATTACAGAGATTGTTCCAAAGCTTAGTGGCTAATTTGATTTTGTATGGAAAGTTAAGAAAGAGTTTTCGAGAATTTTTAATGGAAAGGCAATTAACGTCGAAACCTTCATTAACGGATAGTTAGGAGGAAAAACCGGACTTCTTGCTGAGTTTTTGATTTTTTAACTAATTGCAAAACTTTATGGTATTTTTACTGTATATTAGAAAATGGTAAGGCACTATCTGTTTAATGCAGCTAGACCTTATGGGAAAATAGAACACTTTTAAAGGCTTTTAATTTTTTTTAAGGAAAGGACAAAACCCCCAAGAACTAATTATTACTGAGCAACTCTCATTTGATAAAATGGATGCACTGTAATGGAATGTTCACCAAGAAACGTTAATTTTGACTCAGCTTAAAGGATTCTTGAAACAATTATGTGTTTTGCATACTGCAAAAGTAGAGATTTTATAAGAAAATTATAATTTATAAAGAGCAGTCCTGAGCATTCAACAGAAAATAGATACTACTTAATGAATGTTGGTTTATTTAAATCAAATTCTCTAAATTCTTTAAATATGGTTTGTTTCTCATTTTAGCATTAACTATTAATTGAATGGAATATCATCAGCCTTTGGTTTTTCAATACTGAGTTTTGATATCAGCTTTTCAAAACTTTGCCCTAGAAATGTTAGTATCTATTATTTCTCTACCCCCTAATACGTGAGTGGTCCTTGTGGCTATAGAGTAATAGCCCCATGAAGATAGAAGTCTTTGGGCTGGAGGAATAGTAAACTTTTATTGGCCATCTGCTATCTCCCAGTACCATAGAATTAGGAAATGTCTTATTTCTTGTCTTTCAGAGTGCTTTAAATAAAAAAATTTGTATAAGCTCTGTAATTAATATAGCTTCCTCAGTTGTCCACCATCAATTTCTTTTGTCATTACCAGGATACTGACCATATGGCAGGGCAGGGGCAGGCAAAGGAAGGTGAGGCCCCCTAAGGAGAGGTAGTTTGCTGTCCAGCCTTTGCCCTGTGGCAAGATTTTTTATGTGTCAGAATGTTCTCCACTGAATCCAGTGACGACACCAAAAAGAAAAAAAAAAAAAAAAAGTGTAGACTTTATCTATCAGATAGGGTGTGAAACATGTTCTTTACCTTTTTCATTTGCAACCTTGTTTACTAGGAAGCAGCCATATAAAAGAGCTGGAGGTATGTTCCTTAAACAAAAGCAGTCTTAACTTCCATTTGTTGGCAGTAAAGTGAACAAAGGAGAGACATGCATAGGTGCCTAAACAGTCAAAGTCATCCCATCTTGAAGTGAGGAGGCAAAGTTTGATTATCTCTCCTCTCTGCTCATTCTGTGTTAATGCTCTAAGTCCTGTGACTTGATTAAGAACCAGCATATGTATCATAGGCACTAAATGTATCTATTTCTAGACAACATAGTAAATTAATTGGTCAGATAACTACACTAAATACAAGAATTTTACAGAAAAAAAAAAAAATGAAGATCCAGGCTCCACCTCTGCCACCTACCAGCTCTGTTACCTTGGACACCCCTTTTATATTCCTTCACTTGGAATCGTCAATGTTTAAATCTAGCTTCTCAGCAGCTGAAAGTATCATCTTATTTGACTATAATCAAAGCATTTTTGTTGACTTAGAAAAAAAGTGGGACTTCTTTACAATAGAGAAATCTATGTACAACCATTTTCATGCACATATATTCCTGTATTTGAGAATTTGTACTTTGCTGCATTGTGAGATAAAGAAAAAACTGAAACGTGCCAGGGAAATGCATTCTTTCCATTGATTGGTTGTTTTACTAGCACAGAATCTTATAATCCTCTCTCTCTTCCCTTATGTTTCTCCTTCTCTCTCCCTCTCCTTTCCACTCTTCTTTCCTGCCTTCCTTTCTTTCTCCTTCTCTACTTCTCTCCTGGAATAGAATTCTCTGGTAGTGATGCAAGGGAAAAAACAAACAAACAAACAAACAAACAAACACTACTGATCATAAATTGGTGAAATTATGTTTTCATAGGGTGTTACAAGTGCCTAATTTAAAAAAAAAATACAGAAATGTTTCTACAAACATTAAGCTACAAAGAGCCAAAAGAATCCAAAGTGGCATCCTATGGTGTCAACTCAGTCAAAGATCACTGCAGCAGGTGGGAAGGGCTTGTGGCTCTGAGAAAACCAATAGGAATTCACAAATACTTTCTTTGATCAAGTGATTGCACAGTTCTCATATCTAGGCCCAGGTTTGTCATCTGACCTTCTTTGGTGTCCACATTTACTGTTTGTGTTAAGGTATTTACCCAGTTAGCTCTCCAAACAACAAATGCAGATTTTAATACTTTAGTTCGAAAACTAAGTCACAAAACTCATAAAACATAGACATTTTGAGTGAACCTTTATATTCACATATAATCTAGAGTAGATGATGTGTGATAATTTCATGAACTTGTTTTATACAAGAGTATGATAAGATTACTGAATTAATCATTCTGTGCCACATCCTTTATTATTGTTTTAGTGCCTTTTTATTATGCCTTATCCAAACTACTAATGTAAGCAGTACATTCTTTTATTTCTGTGTTAGATTTATTAATTTGTTCACTTGGCCATATGTTTGGATGCCTTGACATGAACTGGATATCAATTCCCTTGTCACATTTTTCTTTATTCTGCCATATTGTGAGTTGACACCAAAATACACACTGCAAAATGTATGTTAGGCTGGGACATTAAAATGATTGACAGTGAACTTGCAGGGCAAGGAGGAGGCTAATCCATATATGACACACAGAAGCTGTTTTCCTGGCAACAACTTCATCATTGTTTCTAAACATGAGAGATGAGCCCATGTACCTAAAAAATCATTCAGGTAAACAGCAAAGAATTTTGCTTGGCAGGGTCTGAACACTGTACTTTTTCTCCTTCTCTCTACACTATGGTAAGTGGAAATAGATTCTTCCCACCTAGACTAATAGCTGTTTTAAACCAATAAAAGACGTGTGAATCTTTGGCTGTTTCCTACTGAGTCATAGTCATTCCTTTTCTATGTATGGACTAACATCTCTGAGTAGTTGAGGTAAAAGTCAGACCCTTGGGGAGATATGTCCATATATAGTAGGTTAGATATACACCACTGTTTTGGGGGGAGGTAATTAATTGTTTTGAGGACAAGTTGAAATTTGATGATAGCCTATATCAAATGTTGACGTTCCATAATAGCTCATGGTATTTGATATTTCACATTACATGAACAAAAGAGAAAATAGGAGCCTAAGTTGGATCAAAAAAAAAAAAAAATTGTATGAGGCCTAAGAAAAGACGGTTCCCAGATGGAATTCACTGAAGATTCTGTTTCTTTGCATTTTCATTATAATTAATTCTTTAATATTGCCAGTTGACTCACGAATTGAACATGTTCCAATCTATACAATCTGGCATCATGCTGCTCTTCTGAAATTCCAGGGAGCCTTCCTAAGGGAAGATTGGAAAATTCACAGTATGTGCGGAGCAATTATGGTGGAGGTGTGGTATCAAGGGACGCATCCCCAGTAGACAGAGCATCATGGCAGTGGCCTTTTTCCAAGTGCACCATAGTTAAATTAGCACATGGTAATCACAGTGGAAGAGAGAGCGTTGCTGCTCTTTGGAAACAGTAGAAATTTAAATTTTTGAGTTTCATGGTGCCCAAACCATATCCTGAAAAGATGTACATATAGTAGAGCTGGAAGTAGTGTTAGATAAATTGCCAGATAGGCATAATTTTGGGCACAGATGCATTTGTGCTTAGGCAAGTGGGATGAGAGTAAGGAGACAGATCATTGCTTGGAGAGAGTTGTTGACCAGAGACCCTCAGGAATTAGAATTGAGATAGAAGAATTAGTAAAGACGGGAACTTAGTGGGAACTTAGCATAATAATTCTATTATTTTGGAGAAAAGGAATTGTATGAGTGGTAAAGGGGCTCACATATCCAGGCAGTGACAGAGCCAGGGGCAATTATTTCATGTCTGTCTCTAGGATAATACTGAAGAATTAATGTATTCATTCTTTTAAGAAATTAAATACATAGGAAGTTTCAACTTCCTTGAACCTTATATAAAATTCATATAATCTTTTATCTTACCTGTGACATCTTAATTGTAAAACAATACATACTCATTGTGGAAAATTTATAGAATCATAAGGGACTTCTTTCCCTTTCTTGGTGCCATAGGCTGGGAGTGATTTTGAATATGGGGAGACAGCTATCAGACGGCTATCAGTATTATTTACTAGTTTTATGAGACATAAATAATGCTGTCAGAATCAGTATAGAAAAATAGTGCCTCTGAACATTTTTCGTGTTCCCATTCTGTTCCTTACAGGCTCATGGCCAGGAGAGCAGTGAGAATCTGCAGCCTTTGTTAGCCCCAGACCAGTCACTCCCAATCGTCAAACATTATGACTCCGCCCACCCCCGACCCCTAAAACTAGAAAGGCCATTTTCCTTTTGTTTTTGTCAAACTTTTTCTTCTATCCATATTTTCAAAATTGAACTGATAGTGTATACACAGTACTGGATCCTGCCTCTTTTGTTCATTTAATACTTTGAGTATTTCCCATATCAATACGTAGTCTTCAAAAGCAAACTTTTAGTTATTATTTTTATTTTAAAGAGGGCTAAGTTAATCCATTCAGATTTTTACTTACTTGGAAAAAAATCAAGAATTAAATTTGTAAATTATCTTTCAAAAGCTCATTTGCTAAGTTGTGAGAGCTAAATTTACTGAACTTTTCACTTCTGTTAACAGCAAAACCACCACTATATTTGCTAGAAAAAAATGTCAGTGAAAATTGAATGTTTTACCTCGGTAAGGAAAGAACGCATACTCAGAGGTCGTCTATGAGTTAGAATTTTTCATGAAATATTTCCACACCTGAATCTTTAATGTTTTTGCCTTTTTATTAAAACTTTATTTTTTAAACGTTACCTTCTCTCTTTCCTCATAAACCCTCAACAGCATCAGTATGTGTACTGAATAAGTCATGTTAATGGATTCCATAGATAATTTCCAAAGGTTGAAAAGGCCCTTTGACTTCATAGAAATTGAAGCAATTTTGAAAGCAGCCGAAGAGGTGTATATTAGAATCCTCCCCACACATAGGAATAGTGGAGTGACATTTGAATTTGACAGAGAGAGTGAAAAGATCAAGTTGAAATGTGGCACTAGAGAAGGGAATGCCACCTTATCCGTGCCTTCTCTGTTTGCTGAGAGAAGATATTCTGAAACTTTGAATGAGAGGAAAAGGGCATCAGCACTAAGCGAGAGTACAGGAGTCAACTTGGATTTGCAAATAACAAAGTCGTCTCGGCTAAACTTCAGGAAGACCTTGAAGCTGAGATCCAAGATCACAAGCTTAAAAATAAGTAACTTTTGTTCAAGAAGAGTGTGTAGGTGACCAAAGTTGAATTTGCACAATAAAGGAGAGATCACAGAAAGGAGACTCTGAAGGAGTAAGGCTGCCTGGTTGTGGGAGTCTAATTCAGGAGGCTGGGCTAGTCTCAGAGACTATAAAATGATTTCTGTGAGGTAAGTGACTTCCACTTCGGCTTTAAGAAAAAAAATTGGAAGTTCACCTACACTGACATTTTATCTCCTTCAAAAGATGGGCTCCTCACTGCAGTTACATGTATTTAGTCTTAATGATAAGATCTGCATTTTTGCCTAGATTCTCTCCTTAAAATTTTGTGAGCCCAGGGACCCTCAAGGCCTCATCACTTGTTCTCAGCTTAATAGCAGCATTCAAACTATAGGTTCAGATATCTGTGTATTTGACTCATTTGGAATAAGGAATAATTCAAATAGGGCATTATTCATTGAAATTCACCTCCCCAAAAGCTACGGTCAGTGGTTGGTTATAAATAGTATTTCTGCCTCTGTATTGTTTGATTCTGTTAGAATAAGAACACATTCATGTATTATTTGGGCATCTAAAAATAAGTTTAAAAATAGAAAATAAATTATAGTGCAAGAAAAAATAGCATAAGCAATACTTAAAAAAGAATTTTAATTAGGGAATGAATTAAGCATGCTTTCGTAGTAATGTTTAACTGTAATAAATAAAAATTAGTTAGAAAAGTTCGGTGGTTGAGAAAACTTGGTTCTGGGCCTCCCTGGTGGTGCAGCAGGTTGAGCGCAGCGCTGTGAGGCTGTCCACAGCCTCTGTAGCACTGGTTCAATTCCCGGCCGGCCAGGAAGATTCCCATATGGCACATCAGACCTCTCCTGTCGTGCCCGCTGCTCCCCTCAGCAGTGTATTTCGGTCCTCTGCCTGTTCTGCTTTCCGCTCTGTCTCTAGTGAATCCTCTCATCCTCCTGCACCTCTGGCCTGTACCCCAGCTCTTGTATAAAAATAAATAAATCTTTAAAAAAAAAAAGAAAACTTGGTTCTACAGTGTCACACTGCTAACACTGAAACCTAGGTTTGCCAGGATATATCTGAGAGTTCTTGAGACAGGTGATTTGTAAGATTGGAGTAATAATGCATGTACACCTAACAGAGTTGTTTTAAAAATTAAGTGAGATACTTACAAAGCATTTTGCACGATGGCTGATGCATAGTAAACTCTCTGATAATGTTGTTCCTGCTTGGTTTGAAAAAAGGTCTGTGTTCAGTTCCATTGAGAAGCAGACACTGAGAAGGAATTGTTACCTGCTAGATTTATTGAGGGAAACATCTGTGAATGATAAAGAGGAGGAAGCTGGAGTACAAGGAAAACCTTCAGTCCTTAATGCATGTGGGGCTGACAACTGTAAGATAAGCAACATAGGGAGGCAGGAGGTTGGGAGAGGGAAAAGACTCAGGCTCCAGCACAGTTGGAGTCCCTTGTCCCACAGGAACGAGCTTGCACTTTTATGGGCTGGAAGCATCTCTGGCGAAGCAAAGACTGTGTGAATATAGCAATGGAGCCAGACAGACCCCTGCTCAGATGCTATGGTCTGAAGCAGGAGACATGAGTGGTACATTTCTGACTATGATCAGGCCATTGTGTGAACTGGCACTTTGTTACAATAATTATAATCATTTGTTTTGATTTATTAAAGCACTTCTTCACACCACACTTGGGTGCTTGCTTCAGGGTACCCCATCTCAGAACCTCAATTTTCTCACCTATGAAATAGGTCACGTAAGTATTACATACTTCAGGACTGATTTAAAGATTTAAGATATTAAGTCTATAGCTAAATGTGTTTGGGAAATGTAAAATAGTACACCATCCTTTACACATTTTATAATTCAAAAATATCTATTAGTCTGATCTTTTGATTAGCCAAACTTTATAAGACTTTTGTTGTAATTCATTTCATATGAAAATATGTATCTGTAGAAACAAATAGATACCCTTATCCTTGAAATTGCTAAGAACTGAAGGCTTGCTGGGTGGGATATCTTATTTAATAACCGTTGTAAGTGTGCATGGCTAGTGAGTTTTCTCCACTATTCAATATACAGTTTGCAGAACCAGAAGAATTTAAACCACTGTATTCAGAAACTAGTTGGAAGGGTAGCGCTGATTGGATCTCAGGCACACCAGAGAGTGCAGTGCTGCTGTTCATGACTGCATCAGGGAGCCTCAAAAGATGACCAGGATATAGGAGAGTCTCAGTAAATATATGTTGCATTCTTCACCAAAGCCGTTAATTTCTTGCTCTTCTTAGGTTATCTCTGTAAACTTTCCACATAGAAATTAGGAACCCTAAATACAAAAATATGGATGGAAATGTGATGAAAGCCCAAATTCCTGATGCTTGTAGAAATTAGAAAGAAAGGGTCTGGTATTTGAATCCTTCCTCTTAGAATCACAATGATGTTTAAATCACTATAGGACATGTAATCCTACTTCTTTTTTTTTAAATCAGATTTTCTCAAAATAGGCCAGATAATTCTTTTGTTGAAAGGAGCTAGCCCATGCCTTGTAGGATATTTAGCAGCATCCCTGGCCTCCACCCACTAGCTGCTACCCAGCAGCATCCTTTCTCCTGATTTGTGAGTACAGAAGTATATCCAGAATTGCTAAAAATCCCCAGAGGGACAAAATCATCACCAACTGAGAACCACTGTTTTAGAATCTACATAATGAAGGAAACTTGGAGAGTGTAAATAGGTCACCAAAACCCTCAGTAAAGCTAGCACTCAACTCTAGTCCTAGGACTAACTATCCATTCCATTCTCACTACCATCCAACACTGCCTCTGTGATTAAATATATGATTAAATGCGCCTCCAGTATAGTTGCTATTATTTTATCATGACTCTTCATATCTATTCATAGCATTCCTGCAGTCGGTAGACTGTTTGTTATTATATACGTTTTATTGCATGGAAGGCAAGACTTGATATTCTTTTCAATATTGGAATAAAAATGAAGTTCCTCTTGGAGGTGAAAGGGGCATATTTTGAAGCCCAAAATTGACAGGGGAGAGAAAGTTCAACACTTTTTCTCCTAGGCACTTGGAGATGTATTATACTTTCATTGCCCAGCTTACACTTAGATAAAAAATTATATCTGTACGCAAAGATTTCTATATTAAAAAAAAGCCCATCAAGTCCAGAAGACACATCTCAAAAGTGGCAGAGAACAGGTTGATCTTGTAGGGACAGTCGAGTGTAATTTCAGCTAATTCTATATCAGGTCTCTGAGAACCCTTTTGGAAAGCTCTGTTATAAGTGCTGGGTCTCCAAGAAATGGAAAATTAGTATTTTCTTTCTCAGCCTACAATTTATTGATCAAAGAAAACTTATTTTGGGCTTTGTCATGTTGTGGCAATCTGAAGCATATTAATAAAGAAAGAGAGTTGCTTCTTGGGGAGATAACCTTGATGACTGTAATTTTTCTCATGAGTATCAATGCTGCTTATGTGCCAATATATCACAAGTGAAGGGGAAGGGAGGGAGCAGATGCTGCCTAGCAGAGGCCGCATGGAATTCTGTGTATTTTGCTTTGTCTTCATCCAGACTTTCTCAAGGAGTTCTCATCCTTCACTCTTTATTCTGGAGGTCTTTAGGAGATAGCCATATAAGAAAAGAAAGACTTTTGGGTGCCTGACAAAGAGTGACCTACTTCTCCTCATTGCTTCTACCTAATACAGAATTAGAACTTCAAGCCGGTTTGTTCCTGTGTATATGCGTGCATGTCTATCCCAAGTTCCACCTGGATCGTATCCCTGCTCCACCTCTTATTGGGCACATTACAAGGTCTCTCTCAGTCTCACTTTCCTCATCTGTAAAATGACAATTATTAATAGACACAGCAGATGTAAAGTCTGCTATGTCTCACAAGGCTAATTCAAATAGGGATAAATCAATGAATATTGTCAAGGTATGTAGAAAATCGTTTGGCATCTAACTCTGTGTTTTATTCGTGAAAACAATACATTTACAATTCATAACGAGGTTATTATGTATAGTGAGCACTACACCAGGTGCTGGTGACTTATTGCAACAACAGCAACAACAAAAAATAAATAAGAAAAAGCAGACATAGCAAGATCCCCAGAGCAGAAAATAAGTTACTTTTACAATTCTACTTTTCAGGCTATATTTATGAAATACCTTCTTCATGGAACCCATTGTGCTAGCTGAGGAGTGGACAGAGATCACAGTCAGCATTTCTGTTCTCTAACAACTTTATCTGGTGGAGAGAGGAAAGGAAATGTAATTTTAAGATAATATGGCATGTGATAAGTATAGACATGGTGTAATCTGTTTCCATTGACACCTCTTAACCTGAGGGTGGAACTTGAATCTGGAGAAAACCTGTAGGGGAAGTGAGTCAAATTTCCTAGGTTGAGTCGGGCTGACTAGAATAGTGTAGGCCAAGAAGTGAAGCTTGGGATGTGGTCAGAGGGAGGTACATGCATGGCATGCCTAGGTGAGAAAGAGCATGACAGAGCATATTAATAGATAACTGGATCAAGAAGATGTGGTACATATACACAATGGAATATTACTGAGCATTCAAAAAAGATAAACTCATGCAATTTGCAGCAACATGGATGGAGCTAGAAGGGATCATGCTCAGCGAAATAAGCCAGAAAGGAAAAGAAAAATACCAGATGGTCTCACTCAAAGCAGGAATTTAGAAAACCTACCTAAATAAAGGACCAGGTAAAAGACTAATTACAATAAAGTAAAATCAGAATCAACAAGCAACTTTAAACCAGAGACATACTACGGCGGGGGCTGCGGGGAGAGGTGAGGAGGGATTAGAGTCAAAATAAGGGGGTGGGAAATGTATGGGGAATATAACCAAGATGAAAATGCATACATTGTGCAAAAGTGAAAAATGATGTAAAAATATATAAAATAAAATAAAAAAATAAAAAATAAAGACTGTGTGTGCTACCTTGACAGAGAAAGGAAGTCACTGAAACATTTTCAGTAGAGGAATGATACAATTGGAGAGGTGGGGATTTTATTTTATAAATCTCTTTCTTGTGCTGTGGAGAAAAGGATGGGAGAAGGCCAACTTGAAAGGCTGAATGCCCACGTTGGGAAAACTCCACTGAGAGATGATGAGGCGGAACAATGAGAGCACAGTGGGGAGAGAGGGCGTGGTGGAGATGCCTCTGGAAACTTTTAGTAGCAAGACTCCAGCAAAGTCATGCTGCCTATTGTGCTGGAATGGAACACACGTCTAGGGAAAAGCATGGATGTAAAGTCTGCTGTGTCCCACAGGGCTAAAAATCTTTGTCTGACCTTTCCAGACCCGAGGAAGGGAAGCAACGGAACATACGTAACTGGTCACCTGCAGCTGTCCTTCTGAGATGTTCGTTTCTGCCATCATACAGCCTTGTCAACTTAGACCTCCTACTGACATTTCTGGCTGCCATCTTTTTTTCTGCCCTTTTTTTGATTCAACTTGAAAGAATTTTCATGTATTATGACACAGACATAAAAGTCAAAGGGACTTTAATGCGTGTTTTTCTTTGACCCTTGTCTTAAATCATAGATATTTGAGCAGAACCTGAAAGGATCATTCAAGATCATCTAATGAAGTCGTGGCAGAAAACTTTATCTCAAATGCCTTTAGTAAAGCATCATCGTGGCTGCTTGGAGTGCTGAGTTGATGGAGAATCTGAGGCCCCATTTTGGCTCGGTGGAAAAATGACGAGATCAAATAAAGATGTCCCTCATTGGTGCAGCAGTGCAGAGCAGCGTTGCACATGCTTTGTATATCCATTTCCAGGACAAAGAGCCTAAACCCCAGCATTAGTTGACTTGTCGAAGACCACAGCTCTAGCAAGGAGCATGCCACAAACAACATTCTCTCTTGGTTCTCAGCACTGAGATACCTTAGTCTGCAGTGTCTTGGGTGTCTAGATAGTGTGTTCTTATGTTTTTGTTTTGAGTGTTAGATGTTTGGCTTTTAACAAGGCTGACAAAGCCCCTACTTTCATGGAGACCAACATTCAGTGGCAGATGGGCCAGAAATAAACCAGTAAGAACAAGATTAGATAGCAGGTGAAGGCAGCAAAGTCAGTCACATCCTGGGCATGGTGATATCAAGCAAATGAAACATGCCTGGCTGCAGGGACACCAGGCAGGGGCGTTGTCTCCTAAAAGAACCTTTAGCGATCCTTGAATGGGAAGAAAGTGCTGGAGAGGCCAAGATCTGACAGAGGAATATTCCAGAGAGCACTGAAGGCAACTGCAAAAACACTGAAGCTAAAAGTAACTTGAGTGTTTGAGGAACAGAAAAAGGCCTGTGGGATTGGGGGTTCTGAGTGCGCTGGACCAGAGTGCCTGGGAAGGTGGGAGGGTTATCAGGGACCACCTGTTTCACTAGTGTTCAGGGAAGGGGAGCCTTAGGGTCCTTCTTAGTGGCCCAGGAGTAGAAAAGTGATGGGCTTAGAACCTTGGTTGTCAGTTTCTTAGTGCGGTGCTTTTGAAAGTATCTATGAGTAGACAGACCTTTCTTTCTCTTTACAGGAAAATCCTTGATTATAACTGCCAAGATCAAACAACTGATAGAATCAAAAACTTTGCTCTATATAGATTAGAGAGGAAAATAGAAACCTGGAATAAGTGTGTTTCCTTCAGGTGACCTCAGTAAAACATTCATGGGGTGCTGACAAGTACTTTGAATTTATACAATGGGGAACACAGTTTAAATACTTTGATATATTGCAAGCAGCTTCTAGAGAATCTCAAAAAAGATTGTGAAGCTCATTTAAATCTTGTACCAACCCTGTGAGAATTGGCAGGAAATAGCTATAGCTGTTTTTTTTTTTTTTTATCCCAGATGGATAAAATGAAGCAGAGAGATTAAATTATTTGATTTCTGATTTCTTCCTGTAGTCTTGTATTCAACCTAATGGATACATTCCACACACCTTAATTTGTAAATAAATCTATGGTTGAAATCCAAACTGTGGAAAAGCATCATTAGAATCTTCGATTTTTGAGTCCTGAGGTCCCAATTTGTGTATTTACTTCCTAATTATGAGTAACAAATAAAAGGAAGTGAATCTTGCAAGATTCATATGCTTGAGCAAGACACTGAGCCTACTGAATTTTATTTTATTTGTCAATTTGTTGCTAAAAGTTTCTGCTATGGTTTACAGTGGTCAAATTCCAGGTGCCCCTTTGATATTTGCATATATTCCATTAACTGAGTTGTCCTTTTCCTTCCCTGCCTTTCTCCCCAGCCTGCCCTCCCCAGGCCAATTTACCTGTTCTTTACTTTCCCTTCCTTGTAGGCTGTGCTCTCAAGTGACAGCTTATGAGCATAATAAATCTAAGCAAATGTGTAAATGGATGTTAATGGTGCACACTCCCCTTCAGGATAGCATGTGTACACTTTAATGGTCACCTCTGATGGTTAATACCTAACTCAAAGGAATGACTAATGGCAGAATTAGGAAGCCAAGTAAATTTGTAGGTCAGCATTGTAGCTAATTGAAAGTAATATGTTGCGGGGGGGGGAAGTCAAGGACTCTGTGAGCCCCTAAAATTCTCATGATATGCTTATTCCCAGAAGCAGCTCTCATCCTAAGAGGTGGGTCTCATTATGCAGGACTTCATGCACCTTAAATAGTATTTCTGACATGGATATAAGGTACAAACTATACATAGAAGGTTGTTCTCAACAAATTAGCTGAAATTTATATTCAGGTACAAAGTAATATATGGGAGGAAGTGCACTAGAGTATGGGTATGATTACAATCACTGAATCATAGTAACTATTTACACTTTTGTTATGAGTCTTTCATCTCCACCATATTCTTTCCAGGATCAGGTGAGTTCTGGTTGTTCTTTCTTCACTTGTTGGCCCATGACCTTAAAGTTTATTTCAAGTTGCAGCAGAGCAGCAATGTGACTTACAAGGGAGGTGTCCAGAAATATGGTCCCTGTCATCCTTTTCTAGTTTATATCCTTGGTTCTAGCACAGAGACAGTGGTATATAGGGAAACCCACTCTACTAAAGTGATGTCTCACATTCTACTTTAAAATTATATTTAACAAAACTTTCAAAATGCTACATTTCATAATCTCTCAGTACAATGTTTTCTTTCTCAAAGGAAGACAAATGAAGATAAAAATCTTCTTTCTATATAAAGGTATAAGAAGGTATATGCAGAAAGGAAATGATTCTGCAAAAGGTAGAGAAAAGAAAAAAAATATATTTCTATCTCAAGCAAGTTATGCCATCCTCCAGAGCTTTTAATGTCAGTAATGAGTCTAATAATTCTATTGAAGAAAGTAGATTTGTTTCTAAATAGATCTGGTTAAAACCCTGAGTTAGCAAAAGTATTTGTTGTAAATTTCTATTAGTATAAACAGGTGTTTCCAGGACTTCATATGTAATTGAGACCAGTGGTGCCTGCTTAGGGAATAGCTTCATATACTACCACTTTAATCTATTTAAGATTGAGACTCATCTAGGAGTCAAGTAATGTGCTTTTTCTAAGAAAATTCATGTCATTATTTTTGACTCTTTAATTTTTGCATGACTTAAGAATCATTGTCTATAAACCAGAGTTAGGGGAAAGTTTATTTTGAAGGCAACTCTCATCTTTAAAATTCTAGAGTTCCAGGAAATAAAAGCAGAACCAGAAATGTCTTCAGAAGGATAGAAGGAAATGTGCCATCCAGGGGCTCCTTCTCAAATATTAAGGTGTGCTCCCATAGCAATTTTTCTTTTATTTTATGTCCATCTTGGGACATACTTATTTATATACTTGCCTTCTCCTCCCCCAGATTATATACAAATATTGTTATAAAAAGTGACTTTATATAATGCCTTGCCCATGATAAGCATTCTGGATGGTTGCCTTCCATGCAATGTATCTATGAGAATTATAGAAATGAGTGTCATTGTTTATTTTTCATATCCAATGTATGATTCATTCCTTCCTTTGGTAAAACTTTCCTGAATTCCTGTTATAAGCTGAGAAGTCTGTTAGGTGCTATGAGTGTTATAGAAATCCCATCTCCTATTCCAGTGAGCTCTAATCTAGTGGTAGAACATGAACACCTGCAAATGAGAGACATCAATGTCATGGATTTTGAAAATGCCGAGTAATCACCAGTATTTAATAAATGACAACTGGTAATTAGCTACAGATAAAATTTCTAGTGTCATTATTATTTTCATTATTTCTAGAAATGAATAAAGAAAAATTAAAAAAACAGAGAAGTCAAACATTCTGTAGTGATTAGGTGGTGCTTCAAGAGATGTAATTTCATCTCAAGCATCTGGATTTCCTTAAGTGTGGTCGTTGTGCTTTGAAAAAAATAGATGCTGTCACTTCATAGTAGAACTAGGTGTCTACATAGTCTATTCTAGAACAAGGTGCAGTGTGACTTCTAGAACAGCTGTAGCAGCATCCCCTGGGAACTGTATAGAATTGCAAGTTCTCACTGGGATGAATCAGAAAATCCAGGGTAGAGTTCAGCGATCTGTGTTAACACAAATCCTCTAGGTGTATGTCATATGCCCTGATATGTGAGCACTGTGGTCCCAAAATGTCATGGAGACATGGAAAATGTACTTTGGGATTAGGATGTGACTGTGAAATGCCAAAGACAAAAATGGATTGAAAGAAAGAGATTTTTACAACTTCTGTTTTCACAAAGTTTACAACCTAGTGAGGAAGAAAATAATTGCTAAGATAAGCACACAATCAAAGTGGTTGATGCATGGGCAAACACAGGCATGGCCTGTATCAGGAGGAATGGAGAGGTCTAGACCCAGCAATGGATGAAGTTGAGCAGAGTTTATGCCTTGGATGCTGTGTAGGTGTTGGACTCTAATAGAGATTTGGGAAGGCTATTCAGCAAAATGCTTTTGTACAGCTTTTTTTCTTATGCACCTTTCTTATAGTTAGTGGCCATATCTTGAATACTTTTTCTTTCTTTCTTTCTTTTTGTGTGTGTGCAGAAGATCTGGGGTATAGGACAGAAGTACAGGGCTTGAGAGGTTTTGCTGGAGACAGAATAGGGAGCAGAACAGGTGGATTTACTGAAATATGCTCCTAAGGGGAGCAGCAGGAGAAACAGGAGAGGTCTGCTGTACCATGTGGGTTGTCTCCCTGGCCTGAGATCAAACTCAGGTCAGTGGTGATTTCATTGAAACTTATCCCCTAGACCACCAGAGAGGCCCTTGTATGCTTTTTCCTAAGCTACTCAATATTCCAAGTGTTTAGCTGCACAGATATTTGTGTATGCACGTAAACAGAAACTTTCATTGATAACTGTAGTATGTAGCTTTCTTTTATACTATTGGGAACTATTGGGAACTAGCCTTCCTGATACACATTTTCCTAGATGTTTACCCACAGTTTATAAATTCATTCTCACGGCTTTTCTTCAAATAGGAATTGTTAACTCTAGTAAGGGTGAGTAAAAGCAATCAGTGAGATGAAGTTACTTGCCTAGGATCCTGCAGCAAGTAAGTGTCAGAATGGGATCCAGGAAGTCTGGCTTAGATTCCTTTCTCTTAACCACTCTGTGAAGAGTTTAAGGGATAGAGTATGTCTCTGATTAAAAGATCATGCACAGAAAGGGAAGCAATGTCTCATGAATTTGTATTTCATTCTGACATGTACTTTCCTGTCCCCACACTTCTCGTGACTCAAGAGAAGATATCAAGTACAAGAGTTCAACCTCCCTAATGTCATAAGCACATTCAGAGAAGCTGGAAATTCTAACTTCCAAAGATAAATAACTTGAATAACTCCCAAAATATAACAAACCAGGACAGAGAAATAAGGATGTGAGTGGGCTTGGGGAGGGGAGCAATATAAGTAGATTATTTGGATGTTTCCGGGCAGTCCCTGGGGAAGGAGTGACTCTACTAGCTTGTATGAAACCAATTCTATCTCTTCCTTTTCCAACTTTCAAATTCTTCTCTATATTTTAGCAGATGGTTAGGGTGTCCTCTCTCTTGTTACATATTTCCTTCAGTTTACCCTTTTTTGACTTTTTTTGAAAGAGTTATTTATTTATGCATCCAAGAACTGGGGTACAGACCAGAGGTGTGGGAGGTGAAAAGATTCACCAGAGACAGAGTAGGGAACAGAACAGGCAGATTGACTGAAATACACTGCTGAGGGGTGGGGGAGCAGCAGGCGACTCAGGAGAGGTCTGCTGCGTCACGTGGGTTGTTCCCTAGAAAGCTGGGGATCAAACTTGCACCGCAGAGGCCGCGGACAGCTTCATAGGTTGTGTCTTAACCCCTTGTGCCACCAGGCAGCCACTTTTTTTGACTTCTTTCCTCCCTTTAAGTAACCTTTATGTTTATTTCATCCTAATGTTCAGTGATACAAGTAACACCAGGAAAACACACAGGGGATAGCTCCCCAATTTTTAAACCCTCTTCATTGATTTAAGGTAGAATAATTATAAATTAGAAAATAACAAGCAAAAGGAAACATTCTTTTCTAACTGTAAGATGCTGATGGTAACAGAAACAAATCCAGTAATAACATTGTCCCTTCAGAGAACTTCTTGGAATGTTTTGCAAGCTGTAGTTTTGGTGTGTTTTCTAAGCAAAACTGTGTCCATGTTATTTTAACTTAAAACCCTAACTCAAGGAAAACCCCACAGATCATCTCTTCAAATTTCATTTGTGTAGTTAAAGATGTTTTGAGGTCATCATGTGTCAACTGGTGTCTTGGACGTCCTAAGGTCAGTGCAGAAGGTCAGCTTCCGCAAGAGGTCATGACTCCACACTATTGTGTTGTTATGATCCAGGGTTATTTTTTTTTATTTTTTTTAATAGAGGCACGTTTTTATGTATTTATTTGTTTGTTTGTTTGTTTGTTTGTTTATACATGCACTGGGTACAGTCAGAAGCGCGGGAGGGTGAGAGAATTCACCAGAGCCAGAGCGGGGAGCAGAGCAGGCAGAAGGACCGAAGTACACTGCTGAGGGGAGCAGCAGGTCGCAGGAGAGGTCTGCGCGCCATGCGGGACCCTCCTCCGGTGGCTGGGGAGCAGCCAGGGATCGAACTGGCGCCACAGAGGCGGCGGGCAGCTTCACAACCCAGCGCTCAACCACTGCGCCACCGGGGAGGCCCTCAGGGTTATATTTTTAAGCATAACTATTGATATTTTGACTTATCTAAAATCAGTGCATTTGTAGTGTAACTAACAAGTCACTACATATAAAAGTGAATTCACAGTGCATTTCCTTTACTTGCCTTTCCACCTAATCAAAATCTGCCCTGCCACTTAAAGTTGCCCACTCTGGGGCCTCCCTGGTGGTGTAGGTGTTAAATCTCAGCACTATCACATCTAAGGTGTGAGTTCGATCCCCTTCTGGGAGCTTAACCCACATATGGTGCAGGAGACCTCTCCTGTCTCGCCCACTGCTCCCCTCAGCAGTATATTTCAGTAAATCTCCCCTGTTCTGCTTCCTACTCTGTCTTGGGTGAATCTGCTCACGCCCTGCACTTTCGTCTTACACCCCAGTGCTTCTAAACCAAAAATGAAAAAAGATGTAAAGTTGCTCACTCTGGGTCACATGTAGCCACCAGAAAGACACCTTTGGCCTTTCCGGCCCAATTCAAGAGTAGTAATTTTGAATTGGGGCCAGAATGAGAATTTGGTTAGTTTCACAGAAGCAGAAATACTCCCCAAATCTGTACCTTCTATAAACACAGTCTCTTTTAAAAACTAAGCTCTCAATGAGAAGTAGGGGTTTCAAAATGAGCAGTAGCCTATAGGGGAATCAAAAAGCAATTTATATGCAGCTTTCACAACATTAAATAGCGTTAGTGAAAACAGCCCTGCTTTTATTCACTTTCTTTAAATATGTAGTTTATTAATGTATTTTCAAATTAATAGTTTGGAAATTTTCATACCTTTCTAACTATGACTCAGTAGTATACCTCCACCTGCAAGAGTGACTTGATGCATTCATTTTACTACAATGAAAGTGTCATTTAGAAAGCCATTAAAACATAACCTTAAAATTAACATCATGACCCTATAAGGAAACACTAAATGAGCTGAAAAGTAATGGTCTTGAAAAGGAAAGGCCTGCCTTTAGAGTACAAGCTTTAAAAAAAGAGAGAAAGAAAAAAAGGGGGGAAAGCCACTAATGAATAATTACCTTAATGAGCCTCTGGTCTCAGAGAGACTCACATTCTCGTGCACTAATGCTGTGAAACTTTGGATGGTGTGAACACATTAAAATATTCATTTCAGTGCTTTTTTGTTCAACAAAGCAATGGCATATCCCAACCTCCTCCATGAGATGCCTCTTTGGCCTTGACCTTGTCATCAAAATGCTAATGTTCCCAGTGGATCCTTCTAGCCACTGCCTGGAGGCGCTTCCTAAAACATTCAAAACCCTCCAGAGTCTTAGCACCTTCTCCCGAGGCCCCCTGGCAAGGGTCTCTCTCCATACAAGGCATTATTACTGAAGACTCTAGAGTGTGATGCTGAGGACAAATATCACTTTTGCAATCTGAGACAAATTGCATAGCTGGCCTGTGGCTCCAAGACTGTATCTGTAAATGAGCAAAAACTAGTGCCATTACAAGCACTTGTTTTGAAGCGCAGAAGAAATGGCCTCCACAAAAAGTGCTTCGTCAGGTACCATCATGAATAAAAAGGAAAATGTAACTGTAGCTAGGTTACAGATGACTTTTCTCTGCATAACTTATCTACCGTGAACCAGCTTCAGTTCACTGCAGGAGGCTATTGCTTGCCCTTTTTCCCCATCCCTTGCCACTTCCTTTATGTGTAGTTCAGGAAAATCTTAAATTTCAATACATATCTGAACTACTCTGGAGAGTCTGTTTAACAGATTGCTGGATCCCATGCTTATGTTTCTGTCAGTAGGAGTGGGGATGGGGCTCAGCAGTTTGCATTTCCAGCAAGTTCATAAGTGATCTTGATTCTGCTGGTCTGTGGACCACACTTTGATAACTGCTGGCCTAGTCTACCCTTTTTATAAAAGGCTGTTCTTCCCTCTGTCACCTTGGAAAGTTGACAGGAAGGCCCTGCTCATGGCTACCTCATCCAAGCCTTTGCTAATTCCTTCAGCAGAATTGTCTGTTCTGTGCTTAGCTGCCATGAATAATAAAACTGCTAGTTCCATTTGTTTCTATGACACCAATCACCTTGAATTGAAATTGTTGGGTTTGCATGTTACATGTTCATGTATCATCAAGGGACCATGATACACACCTCTTTGTAACATTAGGGTTTTAGGTGCTGCCTGGCACATGGTAGCTATGCTGTAAACTCTGCTTCAATAGATGAATGGGCAAGCATGCAACCCTACCCTTTGTTTATCCCTTGGGCTTTGTAAGAGTGGTGTCTTCCTTCAGAAAGGTGGTTGTCTTATTGACTCTGATGAGATTCCTGCTCTGTCCTTCAAAACCCCATGCTAGTATTTTTAAATTCCCGAAACATTTCCCTAACTTGCTGGAATTGGTGTTCCTTCCCCCAGGCACTCATCGGTCATCAAGTTGTTTTCCCCTCCATTTGACTGAGATTTTTATGACCACAACAGCGCCTTAGCGGTCTAAGCACCCCCGGAACATGGTAAAGTGGCTGGAACTTAGGAGGCTCTTAGGAAATGCGTGTGTAATGAGGGACTATTGAGAGCATGCTCGGGTCAGGGCAGCTAGGACAACAAAGCTGGCTGAAATCATCACAAGGGACCCCACTCTCCACTCCCTTCCCAAACATCTTGCAGAATTTCGGTCATCTACACCCACTCTACAGACCATTTGAGATGTAGAGTGCAGGTAAAAAGCTACTGCAATACCCAGGCATTTATATGATGGAACCCTAAATTAAGCAACAGTGTGAGAACGAGGTTGAGAGGCCACCTGGAAGAGGATTTGTGGGAAAAGCATATTCTACATTGACCTATTGAGAATATTGAACCCCAGGCTCTGAAAAGAAAGTCACCTGTGCTTGAATCCCAGGATTTCCACTGATCATGTACCTTAGCTTTGTAAGTCCTGGATTCTTTATCTGTAATGGGAATAATATGTTATTATGGGTATCAACCGAGATGACACATGTAGAATTCCTTAGCACAGGGCTCATGATATAGAGTGAGTCTGTTATAGGGCTACATGGGGTCACTGTGATGACAAGCAGAGCTCCCCAGGTCCAGCATAGCAGGTACATGATTTTATCTTTTATCCACAAAGACAGAGTTACTTGGTAGGAAAAGCTGAAACAGACACACCCCAAAAAGAAGTTGTTTGTATGTCATTTGTTATTAATCATCAAGGCAGTAATCCAGTGAAGGTTTTGATGTGGTCTGGAATTCTAGAAGGTCGTGAGCAGGGGTGGAGCATGTGGACAGTACTTGCATGCCATAACTACAGAGAACAGGGGATGTCAGAGGATAAGAAGTAGTTGAAATGTGAGAAATAAAAGATTCTGGAGCCTGGAGATGTCAGTTCTATGTGTATCATTGCATGTGGCTATAGGCATTTATTTTTTGTTTGTTTGTTTGTTTTTCCTAAGATTTACTTATTCATGCATACAAGAACCAGGGTACAGGCCAGATATGCATGAGGGTGAGAGGATTCACCAGAGACAGAGCATGAAGCAGAACAGGCAGAGGAACGGAAAACACTGCTGAGGGGAGCAACGGGCAAGAAAGGAGAGGTCTGCCGCGCCATGTGGGTATCTCCCATGGCCAGCCAGGATCAAACCTACACTACAGAGGCTGCGGAAAGCTTCACAGTGCTGCACCCAACTGCCTGTGCCACCAGGGAGGCCCTAGGCATTTATCTTTCAAGGATACAGGAATACAAATCAATGAGATTTGGGCATAGCTCATGAGGGGGTTATTTGAACCTAATGGACAAACAGTAATCCTGTGTAGGTAATGACACCGAAATTTGAATAGGTTTTTATAGACATAGAACTATAAATTTCTTTGTGTGTGCATGTGTGCGTGCCCATACTTTTATAAACTGCAGGTGTGCTGCTAATTGAAGAGATCTCCTAAGTATTTCAGTTTGGACAGACAAAAATGATAGTAGCTAACAAATATAATGTTGATTGTGTCAGCCTTATTTCTAAGTGCTTTTATATTTATTAAACCTTGTAATTCACTCTTCACGATGACAGTATGGGAAGGATGCATGTATGATTCCTAGCATATGGGTCATGTAACTAGGCACAGGACGGTGTCTTATACACTAGGACCCATAGGAGGCCCAGTCAAACTGGTTTCCAGGCCTATGCCTCTAAGCCGAATGCCATTGCCAGTTATCTCACTTTCCAATCTGGAAAGCTCTGCTTGTAGCTTGCAGCTACAGCCAGGGGTAGCTAGGTGGGACACCCCCAGGCCCTGCTTGTCCAGACAACGTGCTGGCACCCCTCCACCTCTGAGGAGTGACAGTGATTGAGTAGACTCTCGATAGGGTGAGTTCTATCTCCACCCTCCTTGGGATAACCCACACATTCCAAATGCTAGTCCCATTCTCCTATTTGCTCAGACAAGTGGATTTGTCACTTGAAACAATCTTTTAATTGTTTCTTTTCCTCTGGCTTCTTTCCAGGGCTTTGTAGCAAATGTTAAATGCTGTTTCAAAAATGTTTTTCTTCTTGTGGAATAGGTTAGCACATGTGTTGGTTAACTGTTGCATCTTGAACTTCCCACTTGGTAACTGACAGCCCGTAATTAAGCATAACTTGAACTCTGACCATGTCTCCATGTAGTTTTGTAGCCTGTCACCAAATTTCTATTGAATGTTTTCTGTGAAAATGGCATACAATGAAATGCTTCCCAGCTTAGCAATGTCTCATCATGGTTAGGTGAAAGCAATCTCTGAGGGGTTGGAGACCCCCCCCCCAAAATCTTTAACCATGTTGAAACATTTTTATTTCTTCTTGAAAACAGAATTTTGATATAATGCATTAATTATTTTCCATGCGGGTACAGAAGCTCATGACAGGGAATAGAAGGTATAGGGAATGGCATTTATTTAAATATCTAATAGATATCTAGTGTGGACTGTCTTCCTGGCTTCGGATGGGGTGATACACCTACCTATCCAGTGTTGACACACCCAATTGAAGTTGTGTGTCCTAATACCTTTGCTAAAACAAGAGGCTCTGACTTAGGGATTTGTCTCAGGTACCATGGTGATATTGGTCATGTTGTCACTTTCCCTATACTTAGGGAAGACTTGCAAGTCAGGACCCTCATCCTAGTTATATAGATACTCCAGAGTAGTGTAGCATTTTCTCTGATCAATAGCATTTTCAGAGTTCTGAACCAAGGGAAATAAAAAGAGGGTGAGGGATAGGAGATTATAATATTACTCCATTTATTAATAAAAGTGATATTAGTAAATGCAATTGGAAAATCATGCTCTGCTAGACACAGGCAGAATCTGGAACCCCATAGGGAAAGAAATATCAAACTCCTCTCTTCTAATAGTTTTAGTTTTTGTTGGTATTTGTTGGTATCTTTCTGCTTTTCTGTGATATATCACTTATAAAAAGGAAAAAGAAAACTCTGCAGATTGGTTGATATTATGTATGAGCCACTAGAACTGCCATGCAGAGTTAGCATGTCTCAAGTATCACCGAGGCTCCCTCCTGAAGGAGACCCCTAATCTGACCCCCATCACCACATAGACAATTAGGACAGTGCATTCACACATGAGGATGTAGAGGAACAGAGTAGCAACCGTGCATCTTGTGAGAAGCTTGCACAGAGAGAGGTGGAGGGTGCTGGGCTGTGGCTGAGCAGTTTTTCATTTCAATTTCACTAAACAATTTGAGTCCCTCTACCCTCCCCTGGAAGATCTGAGGGAGGCATCAAGGTTGTCTAGGCATGTTATGCTGATAGATCACTTTTAACGTGGGAGGAGATATCAGAAGTGGAGAAGAGGTCCTCCCTCCACCTACATTATGAACATGAACCCCTGGAGGGTACACAGGAAATAGTATATAGCAAGATGTACAAAATGTCACAGGCTTAACAGGACATATTTTCCAGGAGCATCAATTTTACTCAACAAATTGGAGGGGAAATTTAGTTTAATAATAGCACAAATATGAAGATATTTATGAAACAGAATATAAAATTCACATGAATTTTTAAAACAAAACATAATACTTTAAAGCTTTTTCAAACTTGCTTTGGGCTGCTTTGCGTTGTGCCCTCAGGTCCCCCAGGGGTATATGTTCATTCCTCTTTGCCTAGAGTAACTTCAGTGGAAAAAGTCTGGAAGCTCTCCTAGAACAACGAACATGCCCCATGAAACCATTATTAAAGCTCAAGCATGAACTTGGCAGCATTAGCTGATGGAAAAGCAAGGGCGAAAAGGATTCAGGGGGAATCAGAGAGAGATATATTCATTTGCAAGCCACATGGCTGAGAAGGGAGTGCAAATGGATAGGATGACCTAGTGGGCAGGACAGAAGGCAAAGAGGAAGAGAGAATGAGAGAGAAACCATGAAGCTCAAAGGCAGCCCAGGCTAAAATAGCAAGGGAAGTGGCAGCCAGGGAGTGGAGAACTGAAGATCATCGCTGAGGCAGAAACATGCATCCTGGTACACATTTCTTGCTTTGATGACTTGGTGAGTGGTGCTACACAGCCCTGCCCACCTGGCTATCAGGGGTGCCCTCAGTGTGAGTATATCTGCCATGGACTTTCCTTCACAGAGAAGCAGTACTCAGTCCAGTCCCCTGCCAGATTGTGTATGTCTGTTCCTCATCTCTCACTCCATGGAATGAAATGTAATGGGATGGGACAGGACAGGATGTGATAGAATGAACCCCAATCCCTGGGAATGAATACCAAGCCGACTTCACTGCCAGACATCAAAACTCAAATAGAGCAGGTTTTCCAGTGATGTTGCTTCTCTCAGTGACTTTTCCATTAGTCTCAGTTTCCAAGAACCTACCAACTACATTAAATGAGCACCTAATGCATCGGTTATCCAATGGCAAAACTGGTTTTGTGAGATAAGTTGTTTTAAGTAAAGTCATATGTCCCAAGAGTTTGTGAATGGCACTAGTGTTTACTTTATCTGTGGAGTCGAAGCAGATAGAAAAAGTCTATGGCTGTCCAGTATCAGTTATTGCAAATGCAGTACCTTGTTCAAAGGCACTCAAATTACAATCAAACCAAAAAATAAAGAAACAAATAGAAAACAGACTGGCCAATACAGATTTTCTCCTGTGTCTGGTTTGCAGGACTTTACTTTCAATATCCTTGGACAGACCTGACTTTCTCACTGTAACATGTATATGTGTTTGTGTGTGTGTGTGTATGTGTGTGTGTATTCACTACTGACCACAGAGGTAGAAAGACACAATCCACCACAGAAATGTGATTTGTATAATGTTTATCCATAGAGTGGTTATCAACAATTATAGTGCTATTTAACAAAATACAGTGACAAGCTTGCTATTTTAAATAACATGCTTCAAAATAAACAATAACAGCAAAGCTGGGACTCTTGAAAGTCAAGAGAATAAATGGTTATTGATTTGGAAAAAAAATAATTGCTTTAACAGCAGAAACATTTTAAATACGAAGCTTAAAAAGAAACTGTCAGTTGATGTGGTCAAAAACTCATTAATAGCCAGATATTGGACAGCTTTTTCACTAACTGTTATCTTGGTGACTTCACTCTATATAATGAATTTTGATTTCTCTGGCATATGTGTGTAGTATCCAATAAAACACTGAAAGGAAAAAAGATAAAAGTTAGTGGAGGTGAGTGACTTCTCTCACTATATGATTGTTCATGGCATTCATTACTAGTAGATTTTTACAACATACATTTGTTACATTCCAGTTCTTGCTTTATTTTTATGAGCAGTCTGTCATGAATATTTGTTTCATTCAGCAAGGGGAGAGTTTGCAAAATGCTTGGCAAAGTGGAATTGGACTCTGAGTCTCCCCAGGCTGGTTTTGCTTATTTCCTTTATCTTAAAAGTCAAAGACCTACCATATTTCAGCTTTCTCTGACCCATTTTTCCCACTGCTTGATTGGAGAAACACAGATTGTTTTGGCGAGAACCATCACCATCTTGGCTAAAGACATCCCTGTCTTCTCAATATGTACTTCCCTGCCTGCTTCCCAGCTCCAAGTAGCTGGGATGGGAGCCTGAGGGTATATATAACTCTAATAGCCACAGAAGCCTCAGTAATGACTTTTAAACACCCACACAAAAAAATCACCTCTCTTCTGGATGTGAAATCACAGAGGAAACATTGTTGTTCCCTCATTCTTGTGAACGATTCTATTGTTAATGATGGTATACGAAGCCGGTAGCCTTATTCATTAATACAAAATACAGCAGAGTGCATTTTCAAGCGTGTGCAGTGAATTGCATACACAGTGTGCATTATTGTCATCGGAGCTGTGCTGAGGGAATTTAGCTAAAACTGTTTAGAGGCACCCTGTAATAGTTGCCTGTAATTGTTTCAAAATTGGTTTTCTGGGGTTTAGAGCTCAGTTTTTATTATTGTTGTTATTTATTAATCTCATTCTATGACTGTCACAAGTGATCCTGGTTTTACTAACACTTTCAAAGCAGGGACAGTATGTGATTTTAATTCATCAAAGAATTTCAGTACTGCACTTCACCTTTAAGTGAATTGAACCTTCATGCATTTTTAAACTATTAACAGAATTTCTTACATTTAGCATAGAATTATAGGTCCACTGGGAGCAAGTGTTTGCCAATACACAGATAATTTTGTTCTATCTCATTTATCAAAGTTCTTTCCTGTAAAAATATTCCATGTTCTTAGTTCTGAAAAGATGAAGAAACAAATGGGCCTGTGTTCCTACAATTCTGGCAGAACATTTAATGAACTTGGTTATATGTTCTGGTTCATGAGAACTATGTAAAAGGCAAGGTAAAGTAGTGGATTTAATTTCCAGTAGTATGTTAGTACATAGGACTTTCCATTTTTAATGAGACAGCTAATAAAGTAGGTTGCAACTCCATCTCCCACCCCACTCATTAATATATTATAAAGCATGGGCACTTTCTAAACCCTTGTATTAAATAAGAGATGATGATTGTCATTTAAGTGTATTCATTGTATTTTACATTAAAAACTTACCATTAACCAGCAGTTACTAAATCTAGCCCTTTATGTATCACTTTACACACTTCCTTATTTGCATATCAGCCTACTTGGGCTGTTAGTTTTTGACTTATGGTTCTATGTCATCCCTCCTCATGGGATTGAAACCTTATTGGCCAAAATAATCCACACATTGCTGCTGTTGCTCCTGTCCCCAGCCTTAATCCTCGGGACTGCAAGCCTATCACTTCTCAGTCCTGTGTCCTTCTCAGGCACTGTTGCCAATGAATGGATGAGAAGGAACAGACAGTGGTGCTGGTTGTGAATAAAGCCCAGGGATTATGGTAGGGAAACATAAAGTTCAGAAGCTCTCCTCGTTGTAGCCTTGCTAGATCCATTTGTTCAACCTTTTGTTTGTTTGCTTGTTTGTTTTTGTTGTTTAAAGTTGGTCAGATTTCTCTCCATTCCTGCCTTTGGGGTACACCTAATTAGACCATGTATTGCTCCATCACTGTTTCTTCTTCAATTTCATTATAGTATCAGTAGAATGGGGGGAGAGTTATGCTAGTAAGATGGCTAAGACTGGCCCATGCTAATTTCAGCCTCAGGGTCCTTCTTCCACGTTACCAAATTTAAGTTGAATTATTTTCTCAGTCTGGTTTCACGACGAACAGAAGTTGTCCTCCTCATATTGTGCCTTTCCTCCTTGGATATTGGAGATTTTATATATTTCTCTAAATTTTCTGACAGCATAATCTTCTTAGGCAGCTATAACAAAATGCCATCTACTGAGTAGGTTAAGCACAGATACTTATTCCTCCTACTCTTGGAGGATGGAAAGTATAAGGGCAGTGTGCTGGCTGAGTTGGTTCTTATGGAGGGTCCTCTTCTTAGCTTGTAGAAGGTCACTTCCTAGCTGTGTCCCAAAACCTGTTCCCAAATACCATCGCACTGGGGTCTAGAGATTTAATACATCAGCTTTAAGGAAATGCAAGTCAGTGTGTGGCCCCAAACTCCTCTATCATCTGTGTATTAGGTAACATTGATCTCAATCCCTGTCCCCAATACGTTTCACCATTTCTTTGTATTTTTACTAAAACTGCATTAACTTTGTTTTCTTTTTAAGATTTATTTATTTACACAAGAACTGGCGTACAGGCCAGATATGCAGGAGGGTGAGAGGATTCACCAGAGACAGAGCGGGGAACAGAACAGGAAGACTAATGAAATACACTGCTGAGGGGAGCAGTGGGCGAGACAGGAGAGGTCTGCCGCGCCATGTGGGTTTCTCCGTGGCTGGCTGAGATCGAACTGGCACTGCAGAGGCTGTGGACATCTTCACAGTGCTGCTCTCAACCACCTGCACCACCAGGGAGGCACTGCATTAACTTTTTTTAAGGATGTTTTTGATCAATACGCTAAGTGGAAGACCAATATCATTTTCCATAAATAAAAGGTGAATTCATGAATATAAAACTTTTAGGAAAAAAGATGTGAACCCTTTTCTGGCTCTCACATTTGGGGAACACTTGAAAAAATAAAACATGGGCAGGTTCTAAATTCACAAATCTCCCCAGGGGTCTCAGATGTCCCAGTACTAATAGAGTGGCGCATTGGCTGAAGCCATGGGTCTTTGTATGATTATACTAAAGACTTGAATCTAGTTCAGAAGGTATGAAGAGTCGTACAAATAAGGAAGAATTGCAGCTCATCTTAGTTCCATCACTTTCCTTTCTGCAGTCCAGATTTATAGTTGTAATATATATGTGTTTCTTGATGTGAGCTGTACTGGCTACTGGCTTGTTAACTTTAATTGGTGGAATTGTGATCATTCAAGCTATTAACAGAAACTAGTCATGTGTTTTCAAAGAAACTGGTATAAATTAGAATCTTTCATTAAAGACCTATCAGCCATTTTCACATTTCAAAATCTGATGCCATTGCTTTCCTGATAGGGTAGCAAACTGACCAGAAAATTCATTGAATTCATTTTCTGAGGGTAAGCATCAAGAAAATAAAAATCTATCTATATTAGCAGCTTAAATATTTATGTTATCAATTCTGGCATAACTGGTTCAAGAGTAAGATTATAAAGTGATTTAGCCAATGTTGCTTGAAAGTTAGGCGTATGGAAAAGCAACGGTAGTCAGCCTCATTATTGTGTGCTTGGATCTCTGATGTTTACTTTCAAAAATTTAGAGAAGAATCAAGGCGGCATCTAACTGTAGGTAAAATAGTGTTTCCTGATTTTCTAAAAGCAGGATGGAGTGCTGAAAAAATAGTGATTTTTTTTTTTTTTTTAGTTTTCTAACTCAGAATCTAAGTTTCTTAAGGAAACCCAGACATGATTCAGGGCAGGAGTGATGGACAGGCACCTCAGTGACATCCTGGAAATGACTGCATAGTTACTTATGCAAAGGGCCCTGTGGTTGGATGCAAGAAGTAGTATTATTCCAATGGCTTGCGTTCTAAATCCAGTCTGCTACTCTGCTCTTAGTCAAGGCACTAAACTTTACAAGCCTCAGTTTTTCTTCTGTTTTATAGGTATAATGATGGCAAGTTTTATTTGATCTTGTGTGGTTGCTGGGAAGGTCAGTTGAGCTACTCAGTTCATTTGCATATCAATGTAAACCAGGTTATTATCACTCCTTTCTTGTTCTGCTCCCTGAGCCTGATAGCACAAAGGTGATCTGGTAAGGCCCCATAATGAAGAGCCCCTAATGCTGTTTCCTTGACTGTTGGGACTGGAGCAATGAACAGGGTTAGATGCGTAGCAGCATCTGCACAGGTCCAGTGCAAGACCTGTCTTGTATGGCCAAGTTTCAGTGATCCATTTTGTACTTTTCCTTTGATCACTTCTGCTTTATGCCATCTGCCTTTAAATGCCAACATTTCCTCAACTGATATACAGAAGAAGACAACGAGAATGAAAATGGACCATTTTCCTATAGCATAGGTGTTAGGAAGGATTTATGGATTATGGTTTCTGTGTGTGAAAGTCTGTCATTTTATGATCTTTGTACTCTCAAGTTGTATATGCATAGATGTGAATGTTGGGCACAAACAGATGTCAAAAATAGTTTAAGGCATAAAAGTCTAAATGAGACAAATTCATAAACTTCTAGACATACTCCCTTTTTCTTATTTATTTAATGTACTGATCTTAGGAAACTAAATTCTAGGAGGTTTTCCAACACCTATATTTTTAAACATGAAAAGCTTTTCCCCATATAAAGTCAATTACAGCTAATGACTGTGTACTATTTTGTCACACAGAAAATTTTATTGCAGCTTCTAACTTACACATGTATGTTTATCTGTCCCTTACATAGTCCACAAAATATTTAATACAATTGACAAAATGAACATATACAATCAAAGATATGAATGTGAAAAATAATGATTCAGAACAAAAAAAAATGTAAATAAGACAGAAAAGTCAAAACCAGGGCCTCCCAGTGGCGCAGCAGTTGAGCGCTGGGCTGCGAAGCTGCCCACAGCCTCTGCAGCACTGGTTCGATCCCCAGCTGCCGGCGAGGGTCCCACATGGCGCACAGACCTCTCCTGCCGCGCCTGCTGCTCCCCTCAGCAGTGTACTTCAGTCCTTCTGCCTGTTCTGCTCCCTGCTCTGGCTCTGGTGGATTTTCTCACCCTCCCACACGTCTGACTGTACCCAGTGCTTGCATAAATAAATAAATAAATAAATAAATAAATAAATAAATAAATAAATAAATAAATCTTAAAAAAAAAAAAAGAAAAGTCAAAACCAGGGGTTATAATGACCTCAAATCTGCTGTTACTTGCTTTCATTTCATGCATTTAGTTCTGGAGCTATTAATGGTTAGAGAGAAAGCTGCTGGTCACTTTACTTTTATTTTTTTTTCAATTTATTTTATTTTTATGCAAGAACCGGGGTACAGACCAGATGTGCGGGAGGGTGAGAGGATTCACCAGAGACAGAGCAGGGGAAGAGAACAGGCAGATTGACTGAAATATACTGCTGAGGCGAGCAGTGGACAAGGCAGGAGAGGTCTGCTGCGCCATGTGGGTATCTTTGTGGATGACTGGGCTCGAACCCGCCCAGCAGAGGCCACGGACAGCTTCACAGCACTGCACTCAACTGCCTATGCCAGGAGTCCCACTTTACCTATATTTTTACATTTTATTCTAACACTAGTGTCAGGAAAGGGTTTTACTGTTTTCCGCTGGTGGTAACACTTGTTTAGAGAGGTCTAGTGCCTTGTATCAAGTTTCTCAGCTAACAAGTAGCAAAATTCTAATTAGACCACAATTCTAATTCCAGTGGTGATACATTTGATACACGCTACTACACAACATTTGATTGCCATTAACTGAGTCATGAATTCCCTTATTCGCTGCTCTGCTAATACCTGCTCTCTGCAACCTTGATTCCCTTAGGTAGCTTTGTGTCCTTAGAAGCTGAGACTCAGTATGTTGTATTAATAAATTATCAGATTTTTCCTGAAACTTACATAATGCTGGGTTGTATATGGTTGGAGACTATTTAGGAGTGCTATAATACAAAGAATATAGACTCTTATGCAGGGGGCTGCCTTAGGCATGGTGATAGAACTGCTTTTAGGCGATTCCTAATCAGAATGACTATCTCTGACTCTGCTTTCTGTTTTTTTTAGGAATGAGGTGGCTGAAGTGTTGTGCCACCATAAGGGAGAAGGGTGTGTATGGGCAAAAGGAATTTTTTCTCAAGTATTCATCAGCTTCTTAGTGAAAAATAAAAACACTTAACATTAGATTGTGACCTTTATTCTATGCCTGCCATTAAAATCAGGAAAATTGGCAAGAACATTGAGGCAGGACTTGGGGGAATAGAATTTGGCCGCAGTACCCACGTACTTGTTTACCTTGGGACATCTATTCTGTCTCTTTTCTGCCCTCTTAGGTTCTGTGTAATGCAATTTGTAGATTTCCCCATTCAGTTGATTCAGGCTGCCTTTGGATTTGTAGCAACCAGATTTTACCTTATGGAAATGTGATCAGGAAGGCAGGGAGACCACACGTTGCAATTTGTTTCATGCACACACAGCTCTATTTTTATTGTATATTAGTCAATGGAAATTAATTGCTAATTATCCAAACATTTCTATGATAATATTTCAAGCGCTCTTGTAGCAGATGTGGCCTAACTATATTTGGAAGAGAGAGTAGAGAGTATTATCTTTCTTGATGGGAATGATCATGTAGGGCTTTAAATTTTTTTTCACCGTTTTTTTTATTTTAGAAGGAAAAGTGGCTATCATTCCTTTGCAACATTTGTTAAATATTCATACTGACCAAGGTAATTATGCACTGAGTATATCAGCAAACATCTAACTGTCAACTTTAGGAAGTTGGGAACTGAAATTAAACAGGTTGTGGATAATATATTCGGTTATATGCTCACAGAGACATATAGATTGCTTAAATAACCGACACCACATTGTGTTTGCAGTCATCAGCAATGACAGACTTCTCTTATTTGGGGACTCTTGTGCTGAATTATTCTTTTTTATTGCATTAGAAGTCTGTCCTTCAATGTCTGAACATTGCTTTTTCATTTCCCCTTTATGAATGCTAATAATATACTGGATAGAGCACTGGCTATTTTTAGTATTTCAGCATTTCCTTATATTTATACTGTGAACAAACTTGAGAGAGTTTAGCTCTGATTAAAACAGATAATTTTCTCTTTTTAAAAGAGAATAATGTGGGACTGATACATAGCGAGGACAAAAGGAATTTGATGGGCACAGTGTCAAAGCTTAATTGTGTCAATAATTATTTGTGTATTAGTGCCAAGTTTTTAATGAGGAGTAGTCACTTGTGTGTAATCATGATCAATGACAAGTAGTTAAAATATCTTCATGAAGTAGCAAACTCTGGGGTGAAAAATGAAGCAGTCTTTGCATTGCCTACAGTTAGCTGTTTACAGGCTAACACCTCCAAAATCTAACAGGCAAGTTAGATTAAGAAATTGAAACCCCTGCAGGCATGTTTCTCTGTGTGTATAGCACATATACTTATGTGTTTATATAAGATTTTCCACACTTCCCCAGCTTCCGGAGGCCTCTTGGGGGTAGGATCTTGTGACCTCTCATCAAGCTCTCCCTCCCTTTTACACATGGACCTCTGTCTGTGCATCTCATCACTGCCCTGTTCACATACTGGTTCCTCTTCCCTTTCCTCATGTGTGTCTTCCAAGTCATCGGTACTTGTCAGCATCCATCCGGAGGACTGTTGCCCTATTTAATATCTTGCCGCTTTCTAGGAGGCTTGCTCTTAACTTTTTTTTTTTTTTTTAAAGATTTATCCACCCATGCATACAAGAGCTGGGGCACAGGCCAGAGATGCAGGGGTGGGGGTGAAGAGACAGAGTGGGGCACAGAACAGGCAGACTGACCGAAGCACACTGCTGAGGGGAGCAGTGGGCGAGTCAGAAGAGGTCTGCTGTGCCAGTTGGCAGTTCCCCTGCTGGCCAGGGATAGAACTTGTGCTGCAGAGGCTATGGATACTCTCACATTGTGGCACTTTAACCCTTTGCGCCACCAGGGAGGCCCTGCTCTTAACTTTTATCCATATTTTAAACTAAGGAATCTGAGCGGACTCTGCCGCATGAACCCCATAGGGAAGGGATGAAGGCACTCACAGGAACCCTGAAGCATCTTTGGAACTGTTGAGGCCAGATACCTGCTCTCTGTCTCTACAATGTGTGATTTCAAGTGTCTGTTTTGCCACTCATGTGGTAGAAGCCTCAAAACTGATGCCCAGTCAAGTTTTTCCCCTCATCCATTCGCTCCTGTCATTGTGAGCTTTAGTTGTATATACAACACCCAGGCTCACCCCAATCCAGGCAGTCCTGTTGTGTGTTTGGCTTTGGGACCAACTTTTATTTCCTCACCAACTTCAGGAGGCTTAGCTATGATCCTGAATGTGTGATCTTGACAAAATAGCTATAAAATGATCTGCTTGACAATAATGTGCAAATAAGAATACAACTCATGAATATCTCTAATTGTGTTTCCCTTTACCAGGAATTCAAAATTAGCAGCAGTGGGTTATCAGGAATGGGTAATCTGGGCTTTACCACCATTTGTTAGAGCAACTGTATTTTATCTTCTTTATTATAATTTCATTCTGGCTATTGTTTTCCCTTGTGAATGATGTTAGGTGAGACTGGAATTTGGCATCCCATATATTGTGGGATTATAAGGAAGAATGTCCCCCACCCTACTTCTTTTAGTATCTTAACTGAAGTTTTTGAATATTCACTGAGTGGGGGGGGGCGCGGGAAACCAAGCACCCGCTATGAAGTGGTTGCTCATAGCAGATTTTGAGTAGGCCTTCACCACTGAGCTAAAGTCTGGAGACTTGCTGACATTTTGAAAATAGTTTTTAGAACAAAATGTCAGATGATGGGGAGCTTTACATCATGCAAGAGTAACTTGTGCAGCTGATGCTAACTAAGCCAATTCTTACAAAGCCGTTTCAGGATGGATGACCATTGCGCTTTTACGAGCACTAAATATATCTACATATAGATTCAACACTTCACATTTTGCACATGCTTTGCTTAGCCTGGCTTATGTATAAGATGCAGTTGACCGATGCCTTTCTGGACCCATGCAACGCCAGCAGCCTGGCGTTATTTTTGAAAGGCACCATGGATGCTGAGACGTCATCACATCTTCCAACTTCGGGCCAATGGCGCTCCCACCCCTCTGGGAGCAGAGCTCATCAAGGCAGCTGTGCTGTATTCACATTGAAATGAAGGGATTTTTAAAACCCAAGCAGCTGTATTATTCATACTTAAAATAAAAAGCTTAGTTTCCCCAAATGGGTGTGACGTAAACATCTCATTAAATATTTTTAATTTTGAAAAAAAGTTATTTGAAATGGCAGTGACTATGCTGGTGGTGGCTGCAGCTCGCATTTGTGTGGGAGCCTGATTGGGGTGTCTCTTTACGCTTTGGCTGCAGGAGAGAGTACTCTGCCTACTAGCACCAATCTGAGGAGGAAATCTCCAGGCTACAGGTGGCAGAGGGGAAACACGGAGTTAGATAACTTTTGATTAGATAAAGTGCTGACTCAGAAGGAAACCTGGGTGCTTTGCTCTGGCCTCTCCTTGTTTTCCAGAGCTATGATTCAATAAGCGAAACCTGGAAAGGGTAGGAAGGTGCTTTTCTCTTAGATTTACTATTAGTTAGTGTTGGGTAGTGTTAGGTGCTGGCTGTGTTTTTATTTCTAGACAGTTAATACTCCCAGGTGGGTGACTCAGATTCCATTGACCAAGAGATCATGGGCTATATTAGGTTGTACCTCCTTTCTTTCGTTCTAGCTTAGTGAGAAAATTATTTACTGGGGCTCACCCACCCACCCTCTCACTTGAAGCTAATAAAACAAAGATGGCAGACACTCTTGCCTCTTAATGCGAGAGCAACCTCAACACCTAGCCCTTTGTTAAGAAAGCATTGCCACTTAGGTTATGGATTAGCTTCCTATGCTGTGGAAACAAATTAAGCAAAACAAATGTATTCTCTTATAGTTCTGGAGGTTGAAAGTCCAAAATGAGGCTACTGGGGCTCAAATGAAAGTCTCACCAGGGCTGTTTTCTTCTGGAGTCTCCAGGGGAGAAACCATTCATTTCTTCTTCAACTTGTAGGTGCTGCTGGAATTCTGTCTATCTTAGCCATATCACCTTCCCTCCTTTTCTAGAATTTTCTTCTGCTTCCCTTATGAGGACCCTTGTGATGTTGAGCTCACTTATGTAACCCATGCAAATCTTCCTATCTCAAGATCCTTAACTAAATCATTGGGAATTACTTTTAACCTTGCAAGTTCATGTTCGCAGTCTTCCAGATTCAGGCATGGGCATCTTTGGCATGTTTTTATTCAGTCCACCTCAGGGTATAAACTTTGGAGGATACCAGATCTGGATGTGAATTGTAACTTGGCCAATTGCTGTCCACATGTCTTCAGGAAAGTTATTAACCCTTACAGTTTTCTCACCAATAACAGGAGGTTAATACTGCTATCTCTATAGATAATGTCTGAAAAGAAACCCATTTTTTATAATAGGCATTCCACAAATTAAACCCCCACTTAGCCCACCAAGAAGTAAGCATAGAAGGATGTGACATTCCACAGATCCCAGCAGGCCCAGTGATTAGTATATAAAAATAGTACCCCTTTTCTCTTGTTCCTTCACTGAAATTCATTGAGATTTAAGTTAGAGAACATGGAGCACATTGAGAGTTTAAAAATCTTCATTTAGTGGTCTTATGAACTTGGGCATTTTCTCATTTCCACCTCCCTGTTTTGCATACTGGGTCAAGTATACTCATGGTGTTTGACAGATTCTGTCACCCAGCTGTCTTGTGTCACAGAATGCCAATCAGACTGCAAGTCCTATGACCAATTCCGCCCCTATTGAGAACAATATTCATTTGAATTTGATTTGCCTATCTTCTGGGAAGACAAAGTTCCCCTTCAGTTCAACTGAGTTGCCAATGTGCACCCCTTGTACCCTTCACAGCTCTTTCACCTATTATTCTGATGATGTCATTATTCACATTATTGCTCTCATTATTATTATTATTATCCGGTGACCTCTGTCCTGGGGTGGAACTCCCTGTGCCAGATGGGAGCTTCATTTATGGGACTGTTTTATGCTGCTCAGTCCCCCTGCCTTTCCGGATTTTATATCAAGATGGGCTCCGTACAGCCACAATTTGTCAGTTCACTTGGTAGCTATGTATCACCAAAACTCTGCCAGTCCTTCTGGGACCCAATTATTTATGGATCTGACAAAATGGGCTAACTTGTCTTATTATGAAAACCACTCTTATAATAAAATCGTGGCTATCTTGAAAAGCAAGACAATTGGAGTTCTAGTTGGTCAGAAATTCCATTAACTAAGAGTTAATTCATATTGCCCCAGGTGATTTCTTGGTGCCCAAGTGAGATGATGACATCCATAGGGAAAGTTCTATTTCAATATTCCTTTCTGTCCAGACTTGGAAGATCTGTTAATAACTATAGTGTCTGGGGCTCCTGTGAGATACAGGTTTGATTTTAACAGATCCGGCACAACCTTTGTTTTGAAACCCACTTGCAGACACTTTGTGTGTATGGGGAACGATAGGAAGTGGCAATGAAATAAGACTTGGTCTGTCCCAGTAAAGTGCTTATCATTGAGTGAGGGGAATGACCCAACTCAAATCTATACTTACCAACATAGATGAGAGAGAACTACTTATCAATCAAGACCAGCTTGACTGCCTCAAGCCTGAAGTGGACTTGAATGCCATTCCAGGGAGGTGACTCTTTTGTTCTCTGACATTTTTCACTAACCCTGTGTCACACTGATTTGAAACCAAATCCCTCATCTCTGCTTTTAGGACACCTCACAAGAACCCTGAGAATAAAGGAAACTAATTAAACCTAAAAGAAATTAAAGTCTTAAAAGAAAAAGCCCGTGTAAGAAAGGGATGAACAACAACAACAACAACAACAAAAAAAAAAAAACAGTCATAGTTTGATACAAAATAGAAGATATTTTTAGGACACTAGATTGTACATCTGTGGCATCCATCGTAAGGGATGGAGGGGCCCATTTTCAGAGTTAGATCTTTTGAATTGGAATTTATGACTTGTGAGTTTGGCAGGTCCTAAGTGTAGCATCTGTAATTCAAATATAAAGCTTATTTACCAGGCACACCTTTCCCTAAAACATGTGCTCCCACAACTTGTGCACCCAGGATTATTTTTATCTTTCTCTTTCATTAAAATAGTCTTTGAACTAGTCATAGTGCTTAAAAGATTACATCTTATAGGGAAACATAACATATTGTTTTTAAATATGCTAATCTTTTAGAGGAAATGAAGTATCTGAGCCTGCTCATTAAGAAATAAATTAATTCATCACCATAGTATTCATCATCAATCATCATCCAGTTGTGTCCAGTTTTCAATTAAGTTTTTCCAAACTGCTTTGTGCCTTTACCAAAAGAACTGATTATCTCTGATGATGATTTTTTGTGGGTATTCGAATGCTGATGGCAGTTGAATTGGCATAAACATGCTGAATGTCTTTTTTATTCAAGTAGTTATGCAGTAGCTGTTCAGTGCATACAAATACCTTATGATGACAAGTAAAAAATATCTTATTTTTAAGATTGTATTTTTGTGGTCAAATGTCTGTTTTTTCAGGTTGACAGGGGCTATTTCCCATGAGCATAGCAATCACAAATGTACACATCGCACATTCATAATATATGTGTCACTTGGTCATTCATTCACACATCATGTTTTGAGATAATATTTATGAAACAACTGTAACTTCCTAGGAATGTGCTAAGCACTGAACACACATGGCCATAAATAACACAAGTGACAATAGTCCTGCCCTGGTGGAGCTTCCAGTCTATTTTATTTAAGATGCTTTTTCTGAGGCACATTTTGCTAGATAACACCTCTCCACTTTAGTGACTGTACACTCTCTTCCTTGGGTTGTTCTTTACAGTGAACACCAAAAGTCATGGCTCCTTCACTACACACAGCCTATATGCAGTCTCCTTCCTCTTGGATTAATGAGCATTCCATGCCAGAAAAAAACAATTTCTGACTATCTCTTTAAGGTTTCCATGCAGAATGAGGATGTATGAAAATGACTCACCATGCCTGCCACTTATCTCTAGATTCCTATAACATGAAGATGATCACAATCTGCCATCGTGCTGTTAAAATGATGCATAACCCTACCGGCACTCTGAAATGATCGAGTATTATTGCAGCCTCTTACAAGTTGGGCACTGAGATAATTTGGCTAGTGTTGGAGAAAGAATGTTCCACAACCCCTGTGGCTCACCCTTCATTGAATAAATATGGCAGGCTGCTGCTTTTGTTCTCCTTGTGTATGGAAGAGCAATTAATGTGTCAAAAAAGAAAAATCACAAAAATGTGCAGACTTTTTTTTTCCCCTATGAAAATTGCAAGACTACATTCAATCTGCCTAAAAATTATTGTGCAACATTACAGGATGTTGTTATATTTGAAATATTAGATAACTTGTAGTTGGCATTGCATTTCTGATTGTGATTTCATGACTTCTGTTCCATTAAGGATCCCACAGAGGGTTTCTGTATGTCTTTAAAAAGGCTTTTGGGCTACCAGCATTTACATAGACACCTTGATTTTTTTTGATTGTGAAGCTTTTTTTTTTTTTAAATGCAAATATCTGTGGATTTTAGTTAAGAGAAAGAAGCCAGAATATGGCCAGATCTGTGCAGTTCATACCTTACAGTCAATTATTTCTCCTGATGTTCAAGCACATTCTTAGAAAGATTCACAACATCTTTGTGATGAGAAAGGAATCAAAGGTTGTTTTTCCTACTATTAGTACTTGGAAGAATAAGAGGGGAAGAAAGGGAATTCACTTTCCCTTTGTCCATTTGATTTGTGGATGTAGCCCGAGTAACTCAGTTAATTCAATATTCTGTACCATAGTAAGTACAAAATAAATATGTGTGAATTGAATGAATAAATGAACTCAATCTCATTACTAAGCTTATGAAAGAGGTGAGTCCCTGTAAATGTTAAGCTAGTTCATTAATTTCCCTTTGTAGTTTAAATTAGAAGTAGTCCATTATTTTGAAACAAAAATTAATAATTTCATCTTAAACTGTTGAATTATATCTGTTTAACTCCCTTCTCCTCTACTATATTATAAGGCTCATACTCATAAAGTCTGTCATATTCTTCCTTCTATCTAGTGCCTGGGACTGTCTAGCACAAATTTGGTGTTCGAGTGTGACTTATCTAGTGCTATTCTAAGCCAGAACAAAAGACCTAATGTGTTCCTGAAAAATGTACACATTCAGCTATAGTGAATAACAGTTCTGCTTCTACGTTATATTATGTGGACTATTTTAACCATATCACGTGGTGTTTAAAGTCCTGAACAAATGCACAGAGCATAGATACTACAGCAGCATAGACCTGATCCTTCTTCCCTTATACAGATCGCATGGCTGATCAGTGCCTTTGTCAGATGTTCCCCATGTAGATAATCTGCCTTGCTTACCCCAATCACTGTTCTCCTGTTTGCACTAACTCATTTCTAATAATTCTTTTTTTAAAAAAAAAGATTTATTCATTCACTTATACAAGCACTGGGTACAGTCAGAAGCACGGGAGGGTGCGAGAATTCACCAGAGCCAGAGAGGGGAGCAAGCAGGCAGACTGACGAAGTACACTGCTAAGGGAAGCAGTGGGTGGCAGGAGGGGTCTGCGCGCCATGTGGGACCCTCGCCGGCAGCCAGGGATTGAACTGGCGCTGCAGAGGCTGCGGTCAGCTTCGCAGCCCAGCGCTCAACTGCTGTGCCACCAGGGGAGTCCCATTTCTAATAATTCTTGAAGGCTCAATTCAATCAGTTTCTCATTCATCAAACCTTCCTTTGCTCTCTTTCTATCCCTCCCAGGATGCCACTTCCACATTTTTGCTACCATCAATGATTACCTTCATACTAATCGTGTTGATTGTGGTGATCTGCTCATGTGTCATTCTCTTCACTTGATTGGCAAGGACCTCGGAGGCCAATATTAGGTTTTATTCAGTGTCATAATGCCAAAACCTAATGGAATGCCTGGAACAGAAGGGGCTGTTATCTCTGCTTCGAGGAAGAAAAGGAAGGAGGGAAGGATGGGGGGAGGAAAGGAAGAAATGAGGAAGGAGGGAGAGAAATATGAGAGGAGAAAGGAGGGAGGGAAGGAGGCCAAGAAGAATCGGGAAGGGGAGCAGAGAAGCAGGAAGGAAAAGACTCTCAGGAACTATTTATTCGTTATAACGAAGTCATCTCCACTGGACAAAAATCATGAGTGAAAAGGGAGGGCTGAATACAGGATTTAAAAAGAAATTACTGTGTGTGTTCTGAGTGTTCCTCCATATGAAAGACTGCCCATTCCCCTGCACCCCAACATGGTCTGATCCTGTGTGTTACCCCCTTCCATGCAGCCATCACCCTAACACTGCATTGCATTTTCATGGCCACCTACGTCTGTTGTTGAACTAGCAATAAATGCTAGTTTCAGCTTATATTAGGATTGTTACTATCTTGTTACTGAGGGCCCAGGAAAAAAAAAAAAATCATCATTATAGAAAAAAATACAAAACAATCATTGCTGTGTAACAAGCTTAAGTATTCAAACTTGGGGTCAATTAAATTTAATTAGCTTATCATCTTGTTTTCACAACACGTCTTAAGGGCCAGAGCAGTATTCTGGTCATAGAAATGAAAAAATTTATGAATTGACTTCTTCAAACTCTTGTAATAACATCTACTGCTTGCATGATGCTTAGAAAGTCAGCCGATCTTCTAAGTGCTTTTTACATGATCAACCCACTTAATTCTCACAGCCACCCAATGACATACGGTCTCTGACTTTTATAGGTAAGGAAACAGAGCCACAAAAGGCTAAGTAATTCATCCAGGGTCCCATGTCTTCTATGAGGCTTATTTGAAAGGCTAACACAAATGGTTTAGATTCCACTATAATCCTGGAAAACCTCTCATGAGGATTTTATCCTGGGGCCTGGAGAATGCAAAGACTCTTTCATGTAAATGGTTGCAAGTGCAATCATGTCTAATATAATAAGCCAATATAGCATTATGTCAATTTCATTTTCAAGAAAACGATGGTGTGGGCCTGGCCATAAAATATATTATTTAATGTAATCATCACAACAGTCTTAGCAGATTGGCAATAATCTTTCCCAAATCTCACTTCAGAGTGACTCATCAGGTGGTTGAACCAGGACTACAATACATATATTCTTATAGTTTCTCCTGGCTTATCGTTCTAAATCTTTCACTTAAAGGTTACTTTAGTAAACCTGCTTCCAGAAGGGATTACAGAGTGTGCATTGGCAAATATTTTATCCCTAGAAGGCAGATTGGGAGGACTGAGAACAATCAAGGAAGTAACAGGGGTCTCTGCCAAATGAAGATCAATTGAAAATGGAAAGCGTGGGTGTGTCTAGCACATCATTTCACTTTTCATTTGGGGATATTTATGAACATGTCCACTTTCAACAATATGTCCATTGAATAAAGTGAGGTGTGCTGATAAATAATTAGCTGACCATGTTATGTTCTTCAGCTTTTTAAGATCTGTTTTGTGTTTTTTTTTTTTTTTTTTTTTACCTACACTGGACTTCTGACACCAGATGTGTGGGTTTTCCACACCAAGCCATTTTCCAGTTCTCTGCACCGCAATGGAGTGTCCCACAGTCCATTCAAGTCTGACACTAACTACCTGGAGTTAGTGCAGACCCCACAGGTTAAAGACACAGCCCCACAAAATTGTCCCCCAGTTCAGGTGCTAATTGTACTTCCCAGGCCTCCTGGGCTTCTGACTGATGGGCTGTTAATCAGGGGTCCTTACAGACTCTCCTCGTTTGATAATTTGCTGGAACAGCTCACAGAACTCAGGAAAACTCCATCTATGTAACATGACTGATTTGCTATAAATACAACCCAAGAATAGCCAAATAAAAGAGAAATAAAGGACACAGTATATGGGAAGGGACATGGTGCTTCCACACCCACTCCTGGTGTGCCACCTTCCCAGGAGTACACTGGAAATTCCCAAACTTAGGATACTGATGGAGATTCCATTAGACAGTCACAATAGACTACAGCATGGGCCATTGGTGATAAGCTCGATAATTAGTCTCTCTTCTTCCCAGAGGTCTGGAGGTGGGGTTGAAAGTTCCAACCCTCTAATTCTTGGTTGGCTTTCCTGGCAACTAGCTTACCCCATCCTTAAGGACCTTCCAGAAGTCACCACCTTAACATCAACAAAGGTGTGGTTGCAAGAGGATCACTTATCAATCCATTCACCTCTTAATTCAGGACATTCCAAGGGATTTGGAAGTGCTGTGCCAGGAATTTAGGAAAAAGATCAAATGTATCTATTGTATTATTCTACGCCAGCTCACCAACATTTAGCATTTATGACTTCTGAGCATAATTTGAAGGAGTGGAGTGGCACTCTTTCTGACACTGCTACCTAATGACCATTTTCACTGCTTAGTAGCCCTAATTTGGAACCTTACCTGTTTACAGTTAAAAAGCTACCTCTTTTCTTCTTTAAAAATGTGCCTCAAGGGCCTCCCTGGTGGCGCAGCGGTTGAGCGCTGGGTTGTGAAGCTGCCTGCAGCCTCTGCAGCACTGGTTTGATCCCTGGCTGCTCCCCGGCCACCAGGCGAGGATACCACATGGCACACAGACCTCTCCTGCCACCCGCTGCTCCCCTCAGCAGTGTAATTCGTCAGTCTGCCTGCTCTGCTCCCTGCTCTGGCTCTGGTGTCAGACACCCTCTCACGTGTCTGACTGTACCCAGTGCTTGTATAAAAATAAATAAATAAATCTTTAAAAAAGGAAAAGAAAGTAGAAAAAGAATACAGAATGAAAGATTAAAAAAAAAATGTACCTCAAACTCTTTGGCAATACATGGTTTTCCACTCTGTGGGAGGTCAATAAATCCCTGTTGACTCTCTTTACATTCAGCAGCTCCAAGTAAAAGGGAAAGATGCATGTCCATCCAGGCATTGCACACACTATGGCTTTTTCTCATGCTCCATTTAGATGCCTAATAGTTAAGCCAGTGTAGTGTGTGGGGCTCAATTTTGAACCACTGGCAGAGGCACTTGTATATAACATTTGCTTTTTTTTTTTTTTTTTGTCAGGGAAATGATCACATTGGAAAAGCAAGACACTATACAGGCTTTCAAGCTGTTCTGATTTCTCCTGCTTATTTATGTACCATGCATTCTGTTTTTCTATTTCTTCACAAGGAAACTTGCATGGAATGGAATTTTATTACCAAATTTATTCACTTTTAGAAGTTGAAGAAGTAAAACTTGGCACATGGCATGACTGAACTTTGATGGTAATATTATTATAATAATCACATGTGCCCAAACACACATGTAGTTTAGATCTACTTGTGAACTTGCCTGAGATGTGCTATGTGCAAAACTTATGTATCTGTGAGGTGAAAACTAGTAGGAAGGAGAGTTTCTTGCCTCTCAAACTGGGAATTAAATTTCAAAATAAGGTTTTATGGGTTCAAAATAGGGGCATAGTTTTAATATAGACTCATGATTTCTTTTTTTTTTTTTTTAAAGATTTATTTATTTATTTATACAAGCACTGGGTACAGTCAGGGAGGGTTAGAGAATTCACCAGTGCCAGAGCAGGGGACAGAACAGGCAGACTGGTGAAATACATAGCTGAGGGGTGCAGCAGGCGGGGCAGGAGAGGTCTGCGTGCCATGTGGGACCCTTGCAGGCAGCCGGGGATCAAAACGGCACAGCAGAGGCTGCGGGCAGCTTCACAGCCCAGCGCTCAACAACTGCGCCACCAGGGGAGGCCCTATAGACTCATGATTTCTCAGCTGTCACATAGTGTTTGACTTAAGGGACACCTCTCCAAAGAGCCATAATGAGAACCGTGGTAGGCATTTCTGTACAGGTCTGGGAAAGTCCAGAAACAAATAATGTGTCCCAGTTAATATTCCTTCTCTTGGGGATACTAGTGACTTGGGCTACAGTAGGGTCATCATTAACTTGAATGATCTGGACATTACAATAAATAAGCATTTATATTCCTTTTAGCTTTTTTATAGTAATGCCTCAAAATCTGGATCAGTTCGATGTGAGGAATGAAGATGGAAAAGTTTTCTTTCTGCTATTCATTAGATATTTATTAGATCATTTTTTTAAAGTTTAATTCTTTTACAAAAGTTGTAAATTTCTAAAAAAAAAAAAAACACAAATAATAAACCAAAGCAATGTGTCATAATTACTACAATTAGAAATTCATAACATTTTCTGATATTCATCCTTTCTGTTCTCAAGTAGATGTTTTCACCTTTGAGTTAATAATATTGTCAAAGTGTGTCTCTGCCACTGCTTTAGGAACTGTAGCAAATTTGTTCCAATGTGAAATTAGTAAAAGCTGCTTTCATCTTTATAGAATACAAGAGCAAGTTCTCTTTGTAGGAAATGAGACTGAATGATGATTTTCTTCTGGGAATGATTTTTTTCTGTTTATAATGTCCAGTCTAAACAGAGCCTGACAATAATCAGTGGTTCTAAAGCTAAATGCAAAAATGACTAGTGGGTTTGTTCTGGTGTCTATATATCGAGGAACTGAGCCTTTGTTTTGTATGTAAATACTAACACTTATTGAAGTGATTATACCAATGTCAGATTTCATTTAGAACATTTAAAAGCCTGCAAACATTTTCGATGGGCTGAAAATATTTATACTTTTGTAGTTTACTGGTGAGTCATGAATCACATAGGTAATTGGAGAATTAATGATACCTCTCCATTGCCTTGTGAAGTTACATAAATTTGACATGAAGCTGAGCATGTGAATGAAGAAAATGTGTCAAAACACAAATGATTCCAATATTTCCTTTATTGAAAAAACAAAATATGAAAATTAAAATAAAACATAGTTGGAAAATTATCTCAAATGCTAGAAAATAAAAATGCTTCACTCAGATAAACCAATGACAGAACCTGATGATGCCGTCCATGAAAAATAGAAAATTCTTAAACTAAAATAGGCAGTTTTCCTTAGGATTAAGGCACTTGCAAATTTACTTATTTATTTTGTATAGAAATGGGGTGTAGGCCAAAATGGTGGGGAGTGAAAGGATTCACCAGGGCCAGAGTAGGAAGCAGAACTAACAGATCTACTGAAATACACTGCTAACAGGAGCAGCGGGCGAGACAGGAGAGGTTTGCTAAGCCATGTGTGTTAGCTTACTGGAGTGGATTGAACTCAGGCCTCAGTGGCTGGAAATACCTTGGTAGCACTGAGACTTTAACCCCTGTGCCACCAGGGAGTCCCCACTTGCAAATTTAAATCTGTAATCTTGTTTGTACTAGTCTTGCATTGTCTTTGTTCTGCTGTGTCATTTAGTTGCTATGCCACCTTATGCAAGTTACTTAACTTGTCAGTTCCTAAATTTCCTTATTTGTAAAATGGGGGAAAATGAGAACCTAATTTGTTATTTTGCCCTTAGGTACAAATCAATTACTACATGTAAGTAGTTAGAAGAGTGTTGGGCACGTGGAAAGTATTGACTAGATATTATTAAGTGTTCCAACTCTGTTTGCCTTATAAAAGCATAAAAGTTATTCATATGACCTTGTCACCTTTCACAGCTTTTTATTGCATGAACCTAATTATAACATAACTACCTAGATAGTAAGGCTTTTGTCATAGTCTTCTTTGATAGGGGTGGTGAAATCGTAAAGAAATAATTGATTGTGTAATGTGGTCCATTTTGTAGATTCAACATTGAGAATTCTCTAAAATGTGCATAGATTTTGCTTTGTCAAGAATTCTCTAAAATGTGCATAGGACCAGTGCAAGAGATGAAATAAAGAAGGTTCACATATTCAGGGCCTGCTGTCTGTGACATGTTAAAATGTCATTCTGGCTTTATGGGGAAAAAAAATATATATTCTCTGGGATACTGTGTCCAAATGACACCAATTAACAAGAAGCCCAATCCCCCACCCCCCACCAGGTTTTCGTGGTCAAATATTTAGGAAGTAGATTAAAACACTCTGATCCCTTTGTCTCAAAAATTCTCAGAAGCTTTAATATGCCATTGTGCTTTGAGTTCATTTGAGAAGAGGAAGTATTATTTTACAAGCTTGTCCTCAGCCATTGTTTCAAAGCTATCTGTGGAGCATCTGTTGTCCATGTTATGAACAACAGAATTTGGGGGACCTGCTGGAGTCCCTGACTATCATGGAGACACCATGTTGGCCTTTGCCACCGAGTCCTTCCATAGAGCCCTGACAGTGTTCTGCATGGGAAGCTAGGGGTTTCCCCAGTAAAGTATTAAATTTTGAGAATGATTTACAAAATGTAAAATAAAATCAAGCTCACTTGAGGAAATCCTGTAATTCTGTCACCGTGATTCATTTGCATTTCAGAACACTGACTTCTCAAGTGAAAAGCAGGAAGCCTTGGGGAACTGACACAGGTTTTGTTGCATGCGTGTGGTCATGCAGCACGTATGGAAAATGACAAAACATCTGAGCAGCACTGGACTTCTCAGGCTCTTTCCTTGAAACAATTCCCTGAGCTCTGTATTTCACTAACTGGTTCTGTTGTATCTCTTGAGTTATCTGGATATGGCTATAGAAAGCACTTTAATTTTATGACTTTCAGATGCCTTGTTTAGTGGGCAAATGAAATAATGGGACAAGTGGGTTTTGTCTAGTTGCTAAGGAATAAAAATAACAAGTGCCTTTATTATTTTGCTCACAATCTATTTATAAATTTCTGAAGGAGATGCCTGAAGAGGAAAATACGCATATGTTTTGGACATACCTGAGATTTCTCAAATGAAATGATTTATTGATGACTTCTGCTTTGATAACATGGGCTGAAACCACCCCTACATACGTGCTATGCTTTAGGCCTGGGTCTTTGAATGCCTTTATAGAAATGGCATCTGGCAAAGGCTGTTCCACTCACCTCCTTTTTGACCTTACAAATATTGAATTGCTCATGGAATTTTCAAATATTGTAGTGTTGTCACCTTAACCACACAGGATGGAAAAAGATGCAAACCATCTTTTTTTTTTTTTTTTAACCTTAGCCCTTGACCAAAGGTGGTTCTATAATACATTATTAACCCATGAAGTCTTTCTGTGAAAGTTTTCTTGGTTTTCATTTGTTATTGCTCTATCGAACAGCAAGCACTCCTTGATCTTCAAATCAGAGAACAGCTCTTCAGTTACCAGTGCATCCAGACCTTTCACTGCATTGCCAGAGGTTGGACACCCCCAGTGCTGGGAAATGTGGAGGGCTAGAGGAGCATTGTGGGTACTGGCATACAAATGAGTGATGCCAGCCAGGTTGTTCTCACATGCTGGGAAACTCAAAGAGTGCAAAATACGTTTTCCTAGTTAAACACCTGCCTTATCAAGCCCTTACTAGAATAAAATGACAATTTAAAAAATTGCCTGGTCTATGAGAATTTTGAGCCCAAATGGCTAGACTTGGCACCTCTTGGTGTCTCTGAAATATGTAAGTTGCATATATATTGTTATACTTGAAAGAGGGTTAATGCTGAAGGAATGGAGAAGAAATGATAAAATATGACCTATTGTTTATTGATGAATACAGTGTAATAATGATGTTTACAACTTCAGAAAACCTAGTTGTTTGTTTTGTTTTGTTTTTAATGAACTCAGCATTGTCATTTGTTTTCATGCAGGTGTGATTCATATTATCCCAGCATTCGAGTTCATAAAGCAGTTTTGTAGACTGTCCCACAGTTGATGCTATGATAATCTGGCAATCTGTAATAGTAGGGAAAATATAGAGTAGCCCCAATGGTTCAGTTTACTTTATACAAAGAATGTCTTCCATCCTACCATTGTTCTCCAGAGTTTAAGTTTTAAAAGGCCTCTAGTTTTGAAGTAAAAAAAAAAAAATGACCATATAGTTCCAAGACGGAGTAAATCAGAAAGTGAAATGAAGGTGATTTGCTTATTGATATATCCCTCCTTTAGAAGAATTTATTTCCTGCTTGTCAGGTAATGATTTATATATTTCATTGAGCACTTAAATAAATATAATTTCTATCACATTATCTTATCATGAGGGTTTGAAAAAGATTGCGCTCAAATAACCAAAAATGACAAGGTAGGAGAACCTGGAGATTTTCACACGTGGGGTGTATTTTTACAACTAGAAGGACTTTTGAATGTGTATGTTCTTCTTTGTGTCTGGGAAGAGCATCTTAGGTATAAAGATATAAAAACATCTTCCTTTATCTGTCCAAGCACAAAAGGCTATAGATGTTAATTATTATTGTATTAAAGTTCATTAACTGTATTATAGAATTATTGCTTAGAAATCAAAATCAAAATGCATAAATTACTGGTCTTATTTGTTTGGGAGGTAAGATATTTTATAACCTATTTTAAAAGTTTTATCGACATAAATGCTGCCTTGTTGCTCATTTAATTTATACTTTTGTCTTATAATATCAAGATATGGGGGCAGCTAAATGACATATAAATTAATTGAACTCTGTAATGAAATAACAGTTTAATTAGTCATTTATGATGTACAATTGGAAGGGAAAGAAAAATTCAGCAGAAAGTGTGACACAATCATTACTCTCATTTTGTACTTTTTTTTGCCTTTAGCAGCACAAATCAAGTCATTTTGCGAAACCCAAGCTCTGTTTTGTTTTTTGTTTTTTTTTTGACTTTAAAAATTTGTGTCATGGCCTTGACTGAAATAGCATGTAAAATTTATTATTTGTTTGTTCTTAATATCTTCTTTACTTTTAATCATTATATTTGAAAATGAAACACAGATACAAGTATATAACTTAATAAGTCATTATAAAGCAGCACCCCTTGTAACCACCATTGAAGAAATAGAATTTGAATAGCAACTCCCCTCACCCCTACCCTTGGGCATGCACATGTCACATCCCATCCCATCAGAAGCCCTGCCATCCCTCAAAAAGTAACCACTTACCTGATTTTATATTATCACTTTCTTCCTTTCCTTTATCACCCAGAGTTGTATTCCTAGATGTGGTTTTGATTTGTCTGATTTGGTGGTTATTTTTAATCGCCATATCCTTTATTGCTTTTGCAATTTATTTGTTGAAGAACCTGGGTGGTTTCTTTGTTTTTCTGAAGCATCCAAATAGCCAGTGCAGGTACTTGGGAGGACAGACTTCTCAGTTATTTAGCTGGTTTCTGGTCCTCCCTCCACCTGACATCCCCCACATTTCAGACCTGCTTGAACAAACACTCTGGAATCCAGACTTGCTGTATTGGGGTTCTGAATTCCTAAGGACCATTGGTGATGTGTTCTTCCATTTACCAATAGAGAGGGAAGGTGATAATCCCAATGGAATGGGAAGCCATTCCATCTGCAGCTAGTCACACTGTGACCCATTTGAACTACATAGTCTCAAGAGACTGTGATTCAGACAGCTGGGTGAAAAGAACAGTGGTGGGAGGGGAGGTCACTGTAGACCTATGGAAGTCTCTGGATGGGTTGGGTTCCATGTCTCCAGAGGAAATGGAAGCAGGAGGTTATTTTTGAGCATCTCTCCTGCATCAGGCTCTTGTCCAGGTTTTAATCCTTTTCTCCAACAGCTTAATAGCTGATACCCCAGTGTTCCAGACGTGGCATCTGGTTTTCTTTCTTAGCAAAAAATAACCTCCTAACTGGTCTTCTTGTTTCCATGTATGGGCTTTTAAAAAATTTAATTCAGATATTTCTGTTCCAGAATCCTTTGCTCTTAGAGTAAAAGCCAGACTCCCTCATGTCCAATTCTGGCTGTTTCCATTGCTATTGGTAGCCCCTGTGGCTCGCCTCAGTTGCTGTGCTACAGCCTGCTGCTGCTCAACTATCACAGCTCATCTAACAGGATAAAGCAGCTACAGCTTGGCAGTTTTCTCTCTTAAGAAAATTCAGCATTTAGGACAGGTCCAGACACCTTTTCATTTGTATTTTCCTCTTTCTGGAACCTTCTACTGCCACATTTTCCTTAGCTATATCTTAATATTTCTTTCAGGCCTCAACTTAATTGTCACTTCCTCCAAGGAGTTCTCTGCCCACTCAGTCTACATTAGCTTTTTCCTATAATTATCTCCTCCGCTTACTCTTTTTTCCTTTTTGGCACTTATCAACTGTGTTTAATTTCTATCTGTTCTCCCTAATCTTAAATTACCTGAGGGTATTTTTTTTTTTTTTTAATTGGGATGTTCTCTGTGCCTAGTTACCCAGGGCCTGGAACATCACAGATGTTCAATGGATATTGATTGGAATGCAAAATTAAAATGAGGCTCTGAGAGGTTAAGTAATTTGTCTGATGTCACACAGTACTAAAAATCAAAAATAGGGATTTGCAAACATTTCCTGAAGTCCCTGTATTTTCAACGATACACTTTTTTCCCAAACTCTGTTCCTTGAATACTACTCTCCTGATGATGGGTCTTCATAGATATTTCAATATTTTTTTTAAAAAAAGGATCTATGTTCAGATAAACTGTGTATATGATACAATTTTTTTTCTCAGAGGACATGGGAAGACTTGAATATGCAGATATGTTTTGAAACTAGAATGCATTGATATGGTATGGGCATTTCCCTCCATTGTTGGGTTATGATTTACTTCTTTCAATTAAACTACTATCTTATGAGACACAAGTATTCGGCAGAAGCCACAACGTGAGTCACTCCCTATTAGAATCATACCTTGCTCTTCCCTAGAAAATAAGTAAATTGAAATTTCTATCAGCAAATTAAGTCTAAATATTGTATTTTTTAAAGTTTTATGTTTTCTGCCCTCATCTTTCATTATGAATATGGAGAGTGGAGGATTCATCATAGGAAAACAAAATTAGAAACTAGAAATTAAAGAAAGTTAACTGACATCATTTGGATAATTTGGAGAAGATATGGGAGCGATATAGTTTAAGAAATAACTGATTAGAAAACATGAACTAAAGAAATGTTTGTGCTTGTTAAGTTGGCATGGGAAGCATTTTTTTCCCATTTCAGCATGCTATTAAAAATGACTAAGAGTGATCCTAAATGCTGACTTCCCTTAATGGATAAAGTATGAAATTACAAAATAACCAATGTAATCACACCTTAATCTTGTTAAATTGAAACACTGTAATCTACATTCAAATTTCACATATGGTCAGCCTTGCAAGATCTGGGTGGATGAGCCAAAGCACTATTTGGAATTTCAATGAGAGTGACTTTTCATACCTCTTCAAATCCCATTTAATTCTTTTTTTTTAAAGATTTAATTTTTATTTATACAATAGCTGGGGTATAGACCAGAGGTGCGGGAGGGTGAGAGGAGTCACCAGAAAAAGAGTGGGGAGCAGAACAGGCAGACAGACCCAAAGCATTGCTGAGGGGAGCAGCGGGCATGACAGGAGAGGTCTGCCACACCTTGTGGGTTTCTCCCTGGCCGGCTGGGAATCGAACCTGCACTCAGAGGCTGCAGACAACTTCATAGCACTGTGCTCAACCTGCTGTGCCACTGGGGAGGACCCCATTTGATTCTTTATGAGAATTATTCCTCTGGGACTAGGTGGAGAGAATGCCAAGCCAAAACACAAAGCGAGTAATTTTTTTTCACACTTAGAAGAAAAAAAAAAGTTTATTTCCAGAAAACTGACACTCATGACCAATTCCATCATCAAGAAAGCAGAATGCATTTCAGCATAAGGTGGAAATAGGTTTCAGCTATATCTTGCCAATGTAGTATTACAATCTGTGGACAAATGGTATTTTAAAAAATAATAGCTAATGTAAAGCATTTTCATAAAAAACTGCTGGAATGTGGCTGCCCATTGAGTCAGCTTGATGTGTTAGAAGCCCTGGTCTAGGATGGGGGGAGTTGCAAGAGTAGAGGTACCTACATTTGATTTTAAAAATTATTACCCTTTGATTCAGTGGGACAACCAAATGAAAGATTATTGCCATGCTGAACACTAATGGATCTAATGAAATCATACTGCCAATGTCCTTAAAAAATTCTGTTAGAGAAAACTTGAGCATCATAGTAATGAGAAATAGAAGACAGTTATGAATTGTCTGGACTTTTCTATTCTGATACATGCCTTTGTACTGGGTTTTAACACTTTCACCAGAGACTTAGAAAGTTACTTTGCATCAGCTTTTCCATAGGGATTTCTGATTATGGTAACCACAGGCTTTGCTACTGATACTCCTGACTGCAACATTACAGGGAAGATTTGGCTATTTCCTTCATTCTAGTCTTCTGTTACTTCCCAGCAAGTCACTTGTCTCTAGAGTATTGTACTGTATCTATAATAAGATAAAAACTAAGCTATTTTGAAGGTTTTAGTAGACACAGCCTCCATGACCACGTTCCCTGGAGACCTGGAGTGAAAGAAAGATGAGTCTAAGGTACAGTCTCCAAATCCTCTGTGAAATGGATGCTCATAGTTTAGTCCTCTTTTTTTTTTTTTTTTTTTTTGAGACTTCCACCTCCTGAGGGCTTTGGGAAGGAAGTTCTGTACAGTTTTATCCAGTGCCTTTTGCTTTAGCTTGTGAGTGCCATTGCATTGAGTGCTAGAAAAAGTAAACCCTTTTCCTCCAATAAGAAGACTGTGTGTCTTTTCATGACTTTGGACAAACTAAAGATTCTCATCTCAGCTGTGAGTGGGAAGGGACCAGCACCCACCAAAATGGAATTCAGAAGAGGTCTTCTGCAGTCCAGGAGCATATTCTTGTGTGCCTCAGTTGTGACACTTATATAAATGGGGTTGCTGGGACTTTACATTTTTTTGTAAAAGGATATTGGAGATAGTCTGTATTTCTATGCTGTACCTTTACTATGACACATGTAACTGTAAAAAAGCATGTAGTCAAGTATGGAATATTAGACTTGATTTTTGAATTAAATGAATATGCTCTCATAGTCTTACAATCATGTTGTGATGCTAAAATATCCTATTGCTTTTGAGCTTACATAAGCTGACCTCATTTACCATGAGAACATTTTGAGTATTTAGGAATATGAGGGTAAGCACCATAGAAAGAATATCTCAATCTAGACTAAGAGACTCTTTTTTGAAGCTTCATTAACTGATAATTATTTGAGTGCAAAACAATGCCCTTATTGTTTGATGAGTGAATACTAGCCCCTGTGTCATGCTGATAAAAATCATGAATGGTCGGGCCTCCCCGGTGGGGCAGCGGTTGAGCGCTGGGTTGCAAAGCTGCCCGCAGCCTCTGCAGCACTGGTTCGATCCCCAGCTGCTCCCTGGCCACCAGAGGAGGGTCCCACTTGGCACGCAGACCTCTCCTGCTGCCCACTGCTCCCCTCAGCAGTGTACTTCGGTCCTTCTGCCTGCTCTGCTCCCCGCTCTGGCGAATTCTCTCACCCTCCCGGGCTTCTGACTGTACCCAGTGCATGTATAAACCAAACAAACAAACAAACAAACAAACAAACAAACAAACAAACAAACAAACAAATAAATAAATAAATAAATAAATAAAAGCATGCCTCTAAAAAAAAAAAAATCATGAATGGAACTAGACTCCTCAGCATTTGGGGAACTTTTTTTGATGCTGATAGATTATGTTCATTTTGGGTAGATATATTTCTCAAATGACTCAGCAGGTCTAACTTAGATTTGTCTACCCATGCTTTGCATATTAGTACATCTGGACTTACAGTATTATAGTATGCAGTACATACAATATCTTGAATCCAATCTTATAATGTGTGTTTCATGGAATTTATCTGTCATGACCTGAAGATTATTATTATAAGAAAATTTGATCATAAAAATTACAATTATGTTTTCACTTGAAAGAATAATGTTGTGCTTCCCTCCCCATCATATTCTCAGAGTCAGCAGTATGAAATAGTTTATTAAGATCTCTTCACAATGTATATATCTTTGGAGTCTGTTGAATATTAAGTCTATGTAGATATTAATTTATTATAAAGGAGAGTTGTATTAGTCCAGGTAGGCTTATAGCTGTAATAAATATACTCAAAATCTCCATTGCTTATTATCATAAGGGTCTAATTCTTACTCACATGCAGGGAGTGAAAGGAGAATGGAGTGGAACAGACTCTGCCCGTCATCATTATTTCTTGGGATCCAGACTCCTTCTGTATTGTGGCTCCTGCTCTCTCTATTAACTCAGGGTCATCTGTGTTCACTGGGTGGCTGGGAAAGGAGATTGTTACAAATGGGAAGTTTTCCTTAATTGGCCAAGCTTGGAAATGGTAGCCTCATTTCTACTAATATTTCACTGACTGGATCTCTGACATGAACTCCAAAGGAGGCATAGCATGTGGTCTGGCTGAGTAACCAAAAAGAAGAGAGGACTCAGATGCTAATGAACATTAACTGGCTCTTCCACAGACTGAGATACAAAATTAAAATCAGTTTAAGATAGGTTTGGTGAATATAATACATGAAAGCCGTTTGCTGGTTATAAACATTTCTTTCCTATGGTGTTAGTGCTGAGAATAAGACAAGTGATATGCACAAATAGTCATTGTTAATAAAAAATAGAATATTACTGATCATTAAAAACCAAAGTTGCTGTTCTCGATAATTTTATAACATTCTTCTCTTATAATTTCATGTTCTTTTGGAGGTGCAGGGCCAGAGTTGGGGAGTGGATATTTCTCATTAATTTCACACCTTGTTTGGCCAGTCCTCAGAGCCTAGGATCTATGTAGACATGTGTTTAAAGTGGGTCCCAAAGTTTAGGCTGATCAAGGTCATGAATATGCCTAATATTCCTCTAATTGGCAATACCAATGCTTTCCCATTTCTTCACTTTGAAGTTGTGGCCACCTGAATGACTATCTCAGAAAATGCTGGACTGACAAGTTGTCAGTATACATCTAAGAAAGTATAGTGGCAATGCTTTAGGGGAAATTATTGTCTAAGAGCTGGTAAAATTCAACGGGATAACAAAGCATGGTTTCCCTACTTACTGAGGACTGTGGAGATAAAATTAGATTCTCTTTCTAATTGTTACCTGAAATGTACATGAATTTCTTATGCTCAGTTCCTATTTGCCCACACTTTTGGTCTCTCTCTGTGGTTGTTTCAAAATTTAAGTACAATCTCTAGACCAGGTTCAAAAACTGTAGTATATAACTCTTCTTTGCCATCCAAAATTAAGCTTTAGATCACTTTTCTGACAGTTACCCAGATTCCCAAGCATTTGGACGTTCTTCACCCTCCATTAGGAATGTCCTTTCCCTTCTGTAGAGAATGGCTGTTTATTCTTCACAACTTTATTTAAAACATCCTCTGAAGGGCTTGCTAGAGTGCATCTATTGGAATTAAGTTTCTCTTTTGTGTTATCACATAATGCTGTATATAAAATGGGTACAGTGCTTCAAGCAATGTATTGTCACTGTTCATCCCTCTGTTCTGGACTCCTTAAAACTGACATGATATTTTATTTTTGTATCTCCAAAGCCTTCTACCTGCCTGACACTTTGTTGGTTTTCAGTAAACGCCTAGCAGAGGAATGAGTGACTGTTCATCCTAAGAGGTGGATAATAGTAAGATCAAGTGGCTGTGATGTGTGTCTGCTCCAAAAGAGTTAAGAATTACATAAACACACATATTTGAGTTGAAAAACAAAACAGGTAGTAATTGTCAAGACAGAGAGAGGTCAGCTAAGCATGTGGCTGCTGGAGTATTTACTCATCAGACCAGAAAAAAACAGCCTTTATCAGGGAAAATCAGTCTTCCTGTCACTTAGTGTTAAGCATACAGGTGCCGACAGTGGACATGGTATGGGTGTTCTGAAAAAATCTCACGCCATTCTTAAGTTAGCTGTAGTGCTACTTGCTTTGGCATATAAGTCTGAACGGTATATACTTTTCTAGAACAGGAAGTGTATCTTTTTCAGCACTACTTTATCTCACATCATGTCTGAGGCCACCCTGTATTCTTCAAGTACACAACACGATCCGAATGCTGCCAGACACTTGAACTCCTCCCCTTTTGCTCTTACTTGTATTTTCCCACTGTGTTTGCTAAACTTGTCCCCTCCTCTTTCTGCATAGACTCTGTATCATTCATTTTGGAAGCAGTGCATTTCTTCTCTGAGACCAGTTGAAGCTTCATTCCTAAAACTTTTGCATTTTGACAGTTGCCTCATTCTTCATTCAAATAACCACATACTTCTGACGTTTTCTGAATGTTTAACAGAATCGAACTTTAAAACTTTCCTGTGCTTTATTTTCCCAACTTTCTTTTAAGATTACTGATGGAAGGAAAGTCACTTCTTTGAGTTCACCCAGAGTAGTTAACACAGGGCCTTCAACCCAGTAAGCATGTTATACACATTTCTTGATTTGAAAATCAGGCCTGCAATTACTAATAATATTATACTAAATGGTGGATTGTGTCTGTACTTTCCTTGGCCTCAGAAGAATTGGGTTTAAATTGCAGTTCTGTTTCCTGGCTGGCACTGTCAGCCAGGGTGAGCTACTTCAACTCTCTATGCTTGACTCTTCTCATCTATAAAATGGACCAGTGGGAGCCGTTGGTAAGAAAACATGGAGATAAAATCCTTTCAACGTTTTGCTTCATGGTGACTATACATTACAAGTGACCTCGTATCACAGTTATTTTGTGTTTAGTACGTATTCGAGTCAGACTTCCTGTGTTTATATCTCAGTTCTACCACTGCGATCTCTTATCTGGGGCTAGTCACTGTAACTCCCTGAGCCTTGGTTTCTCTCTCTGGGAAATGAAAATGGACAAGTACTCTCCTCAAGGTGTGGTTTGCAGGAACAAATAAAACTATGCATAAAGCACACTCAACACAGTACACAGACCGTGTTAAAAAACTCCACAATATTAGCTTTTTGTTCAGCAGCAGCTATGCTGATTAAAGTTCTCTTTTTTAATGCTTTATTTTTTTTTTTAATTGCCCAGGGTATGTATTTTTTTTCTTGTGTCCTGTTCTTTTGTTTACTTTTTTAATAACTACAAATTCAAGCTTAGGGAAGCTTGCCTTTGTCTTGAAAAACAAAATGGCAAAACATTTATATCTTGCTCACGTGATCTCACTTTAAAATTGACATGGTAGTTATCCAGGAAGAGCATAATTTGTACCTTGAATATACAGGTCTCAGTGTGATGGTGCTAAAGGGACATGATAGCATTGTTGACAAAATTATAACCTGCTGGTGGCATTCTTGGAAAAAAAGCCCTTGTAAATTTCTAAATGATAGTAACTCTGTTAGGATAGACTTAGTGTCTTACAGACCACAAAGGGGATGAAGTTTATAAAATGCCTCAACAGAGTTTGAATAAAATCCTGGATTTGAAAGTTATTTGAACTGGATATGTTAAAATAGGGTTACCACTTGGGCCCTAGGTAGCCTGGGCCATGGTTACAATGCCTCAAGTTCAAATAAAACTGCTTTGAGGCAGCTCTCCTTGCCGGCCTGTGACTATGCATGTATCTCTCTTTCTTTTCCTTTCTCCTTTTCTTAACAAACCTGTCCTTTTAAAATGTAACAAAACAAACAAAAACAAAGAAAACAAAAATCTGCTGTGATGTTATATTATTTCACACGTCACATATCTTTCCAGGGGCTTTGCTTTGCCTGACTTAGTGCTGGTACAAGGTATGCTCATTTTCCCACACAGATGCCTAGCTCCAAAGCCAAAAGAGAAAGGAAAAGCATTGAAATGAATACCTCAGGAAATTCTGTGCAGAAAATACTACTTTTCCTCATTGCTCCCCTTTCCTCATCCTTAAAGAAACAGAAGCTTCAGGGGGCCTGAAATGGAAGTCCTTGGATAGAATGTTTTCAGGTTTGCTGGACCAGCCAGGCACCTACTGAACACCTTTCTTCAAAACATCACCTTCTCTCTCCTTCTGCTTCTTCTGACTGAGAGCCATGGTCCCTGCTGGTGTGCATTTCCACATCAAACACAATCTACCCATCTCCCAGTAGGGCAGGACTGTCACAGTGAGACCTGCCTCTTGAACTTCTCTGAATCATGTTGTGCATCCAGAAGAATCCTCTCCGTGTCTCCACAGTGGATCGAAGAGGAGGAAGGCCCATGCTCCAGCCCCCACCCCCTTTCTCCCGTTGCCATCACCATTGCTGCTGTCGTGGTTCACAGGTTTCCACCCAGGGCCTGCAGAGGCCTGCTGGCGGCGGCAGGAGCTCTTCACCTTCTCTCAGCTGTGTGGAGGCAGTGGTTATTCTACTAAATATTAATAACATAACATCATTGGGTGATCAGAGGTGCTGAGGCCACAGCATGACTGTCCCCATTTATCAAGCAGCAACACCGCAAACCTAATTGAAATTTCACTTGTCCATGCTGAATTTTCATGGAGTAATGCTATTCATTTGCACAATGAAAACATATTTTTCTAGCAAAATCCCATTATGCTCCATACCCTCCTTTGTTCCTTTTCTTGGTGCCTTGGAATAAAAGGCCAATGACTTCTCTGTAAAAGAGTAGTCTTCCCTAAGTGGTTTACAGTGTTAGCAAATCTCCTGGCAGTCAGGACTTCTGTCATCATGGAAAACATTGGGTGTCTGAGACACACAGGGAGACACCCACCTGCTGCTGACCTACACTCCATGGGCATAGTTAGTCCTCTGCCTCCTCCAGGGCTCCATCACCTCCATTAAAGGATTCACACGCACCAAAGTGTGTATAAATGGAATGGAGAATTTCCATGGAATCTGATTTCCTCCTCCTAGGGAATAGCCTATCCTGTTTTTAAGAAGGGATAAGATACCCTAGAAGTACTTTGTTAACTTTCCGGTTAACAAATAGGATTCTTTTCCTTTCCTTCTCATGGGAAAAATGTACAATCAAGTTGCTACTACTATTGCAACCTAGTAAAGCCTTGTTGGTTTGCAGGGCAGTCTCTAAATGGGATTTGGTTTGAATCTTGTTATTGCACAGCCTCCTACTGCAAAACTAGCCAGGTATGGTGTGTGTATGTCTGTGTGTTCGGGGATATGTGTGAAGTGGCTTATAAGAAGACAAGTTGTGTAGGCCAAATTGAATGCATAAACTTTCTGTGATAATGATCCGCCTCTTGTAATATTTAATGTATTGACTAAATCACTCTCTTATTTATCTAACAGTTTTGCATGGCACATCAGTTGCCAACTCAGTTGTTTGAAACATGGGGTGTTTAAGCTTCTATATGATTCTCTCACAGGGAGTTCTATGCCAAGACACAAAAATCCATTGGCATAACATTAAGCCTAGTTGTTGTTTTTGTTTTAATTTATCCTCTAGAGAGTTGACCCATAATCTCTTCTTTGTTGTCCCTTGAACCACTTTAGTCAGAGGTTTCCTCCCAACGCCTTCACCAAAGCAGTTTTGTCAAGGACAAACATGAACCAATAGCTAAATCCTGTGGTTGGTTTTCATTTTATTTGACCTACCCTGGGAATTGCCACTTAATTGCATCTCCTTAAATCAAGTTTTTCCTTTGACTTCTGGGGTCCCATTCATTCATGTTCTCCTTGTCCTCTCCTGATTTCTCTTTCTCCGTATCCTTTCAGTTGCTTGTGCATTCTGGTCACCTCCACAGCTTCTCCTGGGACCTCCTGTCTGCTTCCAGGGTCTTGACTATGTGGGCAACCTTAGCCTGGCCCATGTCTTCCATGTCGTCTGAGGATGTTGCTCCTTTGACTCTGTTCCATATTAGCTTCTCTCTGCCTTGAAAACTCGAATAGGCCTCCACCTCTGCCTCTCTGTAACTGTGAAATCATTCTCTGATATAGCTGCATGGATCATTCTATCAGTTATGTCTAGTCTTTTTTAAAAAGAGATTTATTTATTTATGCATAAAAGAACTGGGGTATAGGCCAGAGGTGCAGTGGGGGAGAGGATTCACCAGAGACAGAGTGGAGAACAGAACAGGCAGATTAAAATACACTGCTGAGGGGATCATTGGGCTAGTCAGGAGAAATCTGCTGCATCATGTGGGTAAGCTTCCTGGTGGGGGATCGAACTCTTGCTGCAGTGGCTGTGGATAGCTTCATAGGTTTTGTCTTAAGCACTTGCGCCACGGGGAAGGGGGGGGCTACATCTAGTCTTAATTATCATTTCATCAGCAAGCCTTCCCTGACCTGCCTGTGTGTGTGAGCTCCTCCATCAGTCAGAGGCCCAATAAAAAACAGTTGGCATAGTACCTCCTCTGGTGGTGCAGCGGTTGAGCACTGGGCTGCGAGGCTGCCCGCAGCTTCTGCAGAGCCGATTCATTCCCAGACTGCCAGCGAGGGTCCCACAAAAAAAAAAAAAAAAACAAAAACAAAAAACGTTGGCACATTCTAAAAGGTATCACTGAAGAGAGCTTAATAAAGGAACTAGACTTGAAGGTTTAGGTAAAGTTCGGGAATTGGTAGGGAATGAGGAAACACCTAGGAACGAGCAACAGGCCCACTTCCACCCACAGGCCTGAAGGCCAACGGGAAAAGTACCATATGGTCAGCACTTGCCTGAATGCCAGGGCTAGGAAGCAGAGACTACTCAAGAGAAGTATGACTGAAGAAGAATACATTGACTTCCAGGACCATGACTACTCAAAGGAAGGAGAAGAGCAGGGGAAGAGCACAGAAACACCCAGACTTCCCCTTCTCCTGTTATCTGATCTCTCATCAGTGTGCTTCCACTTACTGATTCCAGTAGGATTCTACAGCGAATCTAGCTGTAGTGTTTTCTAGCATCCAGATCAAGACAGAGAATAGTGGAGAATGAATCTAGGAGAGTGAACATAAACTAATAGAGGATGTTTAAAACGATGGCACTTAGAATTGTGAGGGCACAGCCCTAGCAATCATTATAAAATCAGCATTACATGTCACCTCCTGTCAGTAAGCTAACCTCTTCCTGAATTAACATTGGCTGAAGTCAGAACAACCTAATGTGTGTTCTCTAAACAATAGGAGCAATGTTCAAAATGTTTAACAAGGGGGCGGAGCAACATGGCGGCGAGGAGACGCTGCGAGTAAGATCTCCCACTAAAAAAAGTGAATAGGGAGGAAAAGCGGCAGGTCCCAGAGAGAACTGGGACACGGAAGATAAACAGGTGATGCCAGCAAACTACCCGAAGAAGAAAGTGGCCATAAAAGAGGACTAGAAGGGAGGGAAGCGCAGAACCCTGCTCCCCTCCCCCGCCCACAGAGGCAGCACTCTCCGACCGGCAGAGAGGAGGAAAACAACAAACCAAAACGGCCCACAAGAACAAAGGACGCAGCAAGCGGGACTGTGAGTGGAAAGGAACTATTGCAGCCACCACACCCCGTGAACAGGAGCTGAGGCGAACCCTGCAGGATCCGCCGCGGCGGTGAGCAAACGGCTCCGGGCGCCATTAGAGAAGAACAAAGACCACGGGAGACGTGCACACAACCCGGGCTGCCGGTAAGCTTGCGCGGGAAAGCGGCGCTCTTGGCACGCTTGAAAAGCAAGTGCAGACCTGGATTGCGGCTGCCCAGGTACCCGCGCCTGCGACCTAGGCTTGCGGGGAGACGCGCGGAGGTCCTCACTGAGGTGAAGGTCCCTCCCTGAGTGAGCAGGAACCAGGCGCCCAGGCACGGAAGCTGTGCAAAAGGCGCCATTCCCGCACCACTGAACTGGGCTACAGCCCGCGTCCTAGACCTGAGGGCTTTGAACTGAGACCCGGGGCACGAAATTAGGGGCGTGGGTTCTCCACGACGGTGGGGCACAAGGCAGACACAGCACCCCAAAGCTGTTGAGGTGTACCCTACCATTCCCACTCTGTTCCCTGTCCCACGGGGTGGGGGGAGGCGAAAAACAGCCCCCCAAGGACAATAGGAGAGATCTCTGGCGCCACCTAGCGACCAGAAAAAAAAGTCACTAACACCCCATAAAACAGGAAATTTCTTAAGACTGCTTGAAAAGGGCAGAAGGCTTCTGGAGGACCCAGTGGCCAGCTGGGAAGTTAGCCCACGCCAGGCCCCTTCCGACCAGCAGTCTGAGCCCACAGAGGGAGCAGATACCCACGTCCGGGGCAGACCGGGTGCGCAGAAGAGTGTGCCTGAAACCGGAGGCGCAGGGACTGCATCCCGCTTCACCATTTTAGAACAGGGACATTTCTTCAGTAAAAACTGCCTAAAACCAGCAGAAAGCTCCCCCATAAGACAGAGATGGCTCCTGGAAGAGCCAGAGGGGAGCGGAGAAGTTCACCCAAGATGCCAGTCAGTCCGAGCAACACAGTGTCCCAACGCATACGACAAATTAGAAAACAGACAGTAGGGAGTAGAAGAACCACACGCAACCTAACAACTCCTCAGGAAAGAAGCACACCACAAAAAGAAAACCACTCCCCAGATTGCAACGATAGCAACTTGGAAGAACTTCTGAGCCTTCCAGAAAGAGAATTTAAAATTGCCATGATTAAAAAAGTGATAGATCAGAAGAAGGAAATTGAGTCCCTAAAGAGGGAAGTAAAAGAAATGCAGGAGATCAAAGAATTAATGGAGGAACTAAAGAACTCTGGGAAAAGCAATGAAAGCAGAATAGATGAAATGGAAGAACGGATAAGTAATCTTGAAGACACAGAAATAAAAAGAACCAAAACAGAAAAGGAAAGAGAAGTACTAAGGAAAAAGAATGAAGAAAGACTTCGGGAACTATCTGACTCCATGAGGAAAGGAAATATAAGAGTTATAGGAATTCCAGAAGGAGAGGGGAGAGATGTAGGAACAGAGAAAATATTCCAGGAGATAATTGAAGAGAACTTCCCAAATGCGAAGAAGGAGCTGAAAATTGATATACAAGAAGCAAGAAGAACACCAAACTTCCATGACGAAAGGAAAGACACAGCAAGACACATAATAGTAAAGCTCCCAAGAATCCAGGACAAGGAAAAAATAATGAAGCTGACAAGAGGGAAGAAACAGATAACATTCAAAGGAAAACCAATCAGGCTGACATCAGACTTCTCCGAAGAAACACTACGGGCAAGGAGAGAGTGGAGGGACATAGTCAACAGACTCCAAAAAAACAGATGCCAACCAAGAATACTCTATCCCGCAAAGCTCTCTTTCCTCCATGAAGAAAGAATATGGACCTTCCCAGACAAAGAGAAACTCCGGAATTTCATTACGACTAAACCCCCACTCCAAAAAATACTACAAGGAATCCTAAAGCCAGAACCTCAGAGGGACGAATAACAACGAAAGAAGACCAAAAAAAAAAAAAAAAGTTATTAAAAGAATAAATAAATAAAATCAAATGAAAGACAAACATAATGGCAAATACAGATGCTAACATATCAATATTAACTCTAAATGTAAATGGACTAAACTCTTCAATAAAAAGACACAGAGTTGCAGCCTGGATTAAGAAACAAAACCCAACCTTTTGCTGTCTCCAGGAAACACATTTAGCTACAAAAGATAAAAATAGGCTCAAAGTCAAAGGATGGAAAACAATCCTACAAGCAAATGGGCCAAAAAAGAAAGCAGCAACAGCTATACTTATATCAGATAAAACAGACTTCAAACTCAAAAAAATAAAAAGAGACCCCAATGGTCACTACATTATGATTAAGGGGACAATACTTCAAGAAGAAATAACACTCATTAACATATACTCACCAAACGAAAGAGCACCAAAATATATCAGACAACTGTTGTCCTCTCTGAAAACAGACATCAGAGAAAACACATACGTAGTGGGAGACTTCAACACACCACTATCAACAATGGATAGATCAACAAGACAAAAATAAGTAAAGAAACTAAAGCTCTAAATAAGGACCTAGAGCATTTGGGCTTAACAGACATCTATAGAACACTAAACCCAAAAAAAACGGAGTACACATTTTTCTCAAGCGCACACGGATCATTCTCCAGGATCGATCACATACTGGGGCACAAGACAAACATCAACAGATACACCAAGATTGAAATCATACCAACCATCTTTTCTGACCACGAAGGCATCAAACTAGAAATAAATCATAAAAAGAAGGCAAGGAACTATCCTACCTCATGGAGATTAAAAGCCACACTACTGGAAGACCACTGGACTAATGAGGAGATCAAAGAAGAAATTAAAAAATTCTTTGAATTGAATGACAAGGAGGACTCCAATATCCTAAATGTATGGGATGCAGCAAAAGCAGTAATAAGAGGAAAATATATAGCAATAGAAGCTCACATCAAAAAACAAGAAAGAACTCAAAGAAACAACCTAATCTCGAAGCTCAAAGATCTAGAAAAAGAACAACAAAAAAACCCCAAAACCAGTAGAAGAAAAGAAATAATAAAAACCAAAGCAGAAATATATGAAATTGAAACTAAAAAAACAATCCAAAAGATCAATGAAACCAAGAGCTGGTTCTTTGAAAAAATAAATAAAATAGACAAACCCCTAGCCAGGCTCACAAAGGAAAAAAGGGAGAAAGCACAAATACACAGGATCATAAATGAAAGAGGAGAAATCACAACGGACACAGCAGAAATCAAAAGAATAATCAGTAACTACTATGAACAGTTATATGAAAACAAGTTCAACAATCTAGAGGAGATGGACACATTCCTGCAACTCTACAATCACCCAAAGCTAGATAAAGAAGAAATAGAACACCTAAACAGACCAATTACAAGCAGCGAAATTGAAATGGTAATCAAAAACCTCCCCAAAATCAAAAGCCCAGGACCTGATGGATTTACAAGTGAATTCTACCAAACATTCAGAGACGAATTAGTGCCTATCCTTCACAAACTCTTCCAAAAAATTGAGAAGGAAGGGACAATAACAAACACGTTCTATGAAGCCAATATTACACTAATACCAAAACCGAATAAGGACAACACAAAAAAAGGAAAACTATAGGCCAATCTCCCTAATGAACACTGATGCAAAAATCCTCAATAAAATTTTAGCTATCAGAATCCAACAATGTATCCATAAGATAATTCACCACGACCAAGTTGGATTCATTCCAGGGGCACAAGGATGGTTTAACATCCGAAAATCAATCAACGTTATCCAACACATCAACAAAAAGAAATATAAAAACCATATGATAATATCAATAGATGCTGAGAAAGCTTTCGACAAAGTGCAACACCCATTCATGATAAAAGCCCTTGAAATTCTTGGGATACAAGGAACATACCTCAACATCATAAAGGCCATCTATGACAAGCCAACAGCCAGTATCATTCTCAATGGTGAAAAGCTGAAAGCAATTCCATTAAGATCTGGAACAAGACAAGGATGTCCACTCTCACCACTGCTTTTCAATATAATACTGGAAGTCCTAGCCAGAGCAATAAGAAAAGAGAAAGACATCCAAGGAATCCAAATAGGAAAAGAAGAAGTCAAACTATCACTCTTTGCAGATGATATGATAATATACATAGAGAACCCCAAAATCTCCACAGAAAAACTAATTCAACTCATCAATCAATTCAGTAAAGTGGCAGGATACAAAATCAACACACAAAAGTCAGTAGCCTTCCTATACACAAACAATAAATCTGAAGAAGAAGAAATCAAAAAAACCATCCCTTTTATTATCAAAACAAAAAAAATCAAATATTTGGGAATAAATCTAACAAAAGAGGTAAAGGACCTATACAAAGAAAACTATAAAACACTTTTAAAAGAAATAGAAGAAGACACAAAGAAATGGAAAGACATCCCCTGCTCATGGATTGGAAGAATAAACATTATTAAAATGGCCATCCTACCAAAAGCAATATACAGATTCAATGCTATTCCAATCAAAATCTCAATGGCATTCTTCAAAGAAATAGAACAATTATTGATGAAATTCATATGGAATCACCAAAAACCCCGAATAGCCAAAGCTCTCCTGAAAAAAAAAGAAGGAAATGGAGGCATCACACTCCCAGACTTCAAACTATACTACAAAGCCATAATCATCAAAACTGCATGGTATTGGAACAAGAACAGACATACAGACCAATGGAATAGAATAGAAAATCCAGAAATAAACCCACAGATTTATGGTCAACTAATCTTTGACAAAGGAGCAAAGACTATGCATTGGAGCAAAGAAAGTTTGTTCAATAAATGGTGCTGGGAAAACTGGGTCGCTACATGCAAAAGAATGAAGCTTGACCACTACCTCACACCATACACAAAAATCAACTCAAAATGGATTAAAGAACTAGACATAAGACCTGAAACCATAAAATACATAGAAGGAAATATAGGCGAAACACTACGGGATTTGCACATCAAAGACATCTTTACAGACACATCACCCAAAGCAGTGATAGTGAAGAGAAAGATAAACAGCTGGGACTACATCAAATTAAAGAGCTTCTGCACAGCAAAAGAGACAATAACAAAAACAAAGAGAAACCCCACCAACTGGGAGAACATTTTTGCACCCAACACTAATGATAAAGGACTGATCACAAAAATCTGCAAAGAGCTGATGAGACTCAGCAACAACAAAGAAAATAATCCAGTCAAAAAATGGGCAGAAGAGCTAAAAAGAAACTTCTCTGAAGAGGAAATGCAAATGGCCAACAGATATATGAAAAAATGTTCAACATCACTTGTAATCAGGGAAATGCAAATCAAAACCACCATTAGATACCATCTCACACCAGTGAGAATGGCACATATTAAAAAAACTAGCAACAACAAATGTTGGCGAGGGTGTGGAGAAAAAGGAACTCTTCTGCACTGTTGGTGGGAGTGCAAACTGGTTCAACCACTATGGAGAGCTGTGTGGAGATTTCTGTACCTACTACACATAGAGCTTCCATATGATCCAGCAATTCCACTCCTGGGTATTTACCCAAAGGAAACAGAAACATCAATTCCAAAGAGCACCTGCACCCCTATGTTTATAGCAGCACTGTTTACAATAGCTAAGCTTTGGAAACAACCCAAATGCCCAAAAATAGATGACTGGATCAAGAAGATGTGGTACATATATACCATGGAATATTACTCAGCATTCAAAAATGATAAACACATGCAGTTTGCAGCAACATGGATGGTGCTGGAAGGGATCATGCTCAGTGAAATAAGCCAGAAAGAAAAAGAAAAATACCGGATGGTCTCACTCATAGCAGGAATCTAGAAAACTTAAATAAGGGACCAGGAAAATGAATATAAGAAAGTGAAAATCAAAATCAACTAAAAACTATGAACCAGAGACACTTTTTGGGGGGGGGGGCGGGAGGGGAAGGATTGGGGTCAGAATGGGGCGTTTGCAATTGTATGGGGGAATATAAAAATAAAATTTATTATTAAAAAAAATAAAATAAAAAAAAAAGAAAAAATGTAATTTTCAATCATATGTAATAATCTTATAATATTCATCTTTTTACTTGTTATTATTCTGGTTACAATAAAATCAGTTTAATAAAAAAAAATGTTTAACAAGAATATGAAACAGACCCTCAAAAATCAGGACAGCGGCCCAACAAAAGAGAAGAATATATGATGCTGGGATATATAGTGCAATGTTCGATGTAGGGCATTTGCAAAAGATGCTATAATATAAATATTGAAAAGTGAGGTTTTTTTTTCTAAGAACATTTGGGGAAGGCATGTCTTATATGTAGGGGTAATTTGTGTGCTCTAGGTGCTCCTTCTCAGTAGATTCTGATCCTTTCCTACATTTAGGAGTTTGGATTCTGGGGTTCAGTAGAGGGTAATTTTGCTTAAGACCATTCATCTGCTGGGGCTCCCACCCAGGCTGGGACTTCTAATACAAAGCGCTAGGTCTTGACTAAATATTCAGACTGCCTCCCAGATGAAATAGGGATGGGTTTGGAGCAGAAACTATTCACAAGTTGCATTTTCATTATTTAAAATGATTTTAAGAGAAATCTCTAGGTAAGTCTCTTTGTATTTCCCATATAATTTTTCTCTCTCAAAAAGTAATTTAGATTCATTCCTGGCTTTAACCAAAATCTGCAGCAAGGTCTGAAGATGATGATGTGTTTTTCCTCCTGACCACACTCTTTGATCCACTCTCTGTATACAAAAGGCACCAAAAATATACATGTTAACTGTAAAAACAGGTTTCCTCCTGCCCTGTTGTTTCCAATGCGGGACCCTGAGTTCTGAAGTGTAAATATTGATAGCAGGTGGCCTCCTCCACTGTTTTGACAGAGGTGCCTGTGAGGCGTGATTTGCTAGAACTTACCTTGAAAAATACTCTTTTGAAATCTATGCCACTGGCATCAAATAGTTGACAAACTTGAATTTTTTTTTTACTTACCATGAAATTGCCACCTTTTTTAAGCTCCAAATTTCTGCTTCCTTTCTCTCTGCTTTACTATGCAGGTGAATGGAATACTGAAGAGAAATTACTCATTCAGGTATCCTTTGCAATAATTATTTTGAATCCTTAAATCCTGACCCATACCTGTTGGGGGTCCCAGCTGGGCTAAGTAACCTGTGAGGATAATTGGAAACCTTCTCTGGGTACTGTTTTTTCCATCACAGCTCATAATGTCTTCACAGAAACCAACAGACTTAGTGGACTAGAGGAAGCAAATGATTATTATGTCCAGCAACATGTTGGAACCTTGATTTTTTTTTAATTTATTTTTTGGTATGTGTACATTACATTGCTCTGCCTAAGTTAATGAAGGAAGAGTAAAGACTTGCTACTTATCATTTTAATACAGTTTTGAGTTTCTCAAGAGAGAATTTCTCTTTTGTCTCAAGGTGATGTGTGTGTGTGTTGTACTTAACTTGTCCAAATGATAAATAGTGTCCTAGGTAAGTTGCAGGCTGTATATGTAAGAAAAAGTAATATTGCATTGGAAAGTTTTCAGATAAAGTAGAATTCAATTTTATTTTGAAAGGCTATGATGAATGTTAACCACTTTTTTGCTGAAATTATTTTCAGACATATCTTAATCTTTTTTAATGATCCATGTGTGAGTTTTTAAAACATAAAATATATAATAAGGTAGAAAAAATCTGTTATTAATAATGTTAGAGGGAACTGTTCTTGATTTCCTTTTTTCCAGTCCCTTGAAATAAAGACAAGGAGAAGCACAAAAGGAATTTTGTAGCTTTTTCCTTTGTTACTAGTTTGGCAACTGAGAAAATTATTTCACTGGTTTCCTCACAATGAAATGCTGCTTGTTTCATTCAAAACAACAATAATGGAAACATTCCCTGCATTTAATATGTCTAAACACCCACAAATAAACAGTGATTGAGATTAATGCCACATTCAACTTAGGCTTGTTCTTATGCACTTATGTGGGCATGAAGATTTAATTTTCCCTGTCACGTGAAGAAAATGCCTCCTCTGATCGGGTGGATTTGTTTTGGGGTTCTCTCTGGTGTCCTCACTTCCCACACTGCTGTTTTGACACATTACTAGTTCTGTTAAATACAGACCTTGCTTCTTGAAATACTAAAGAACAGGGCTGGTAACCAGAATTAACATGTGACAAGGTTTTATTTTGTCCCCGGTGTAAATATTATAGGTGCCTTGCTGCCTTGTTTTAAGAAGGCATACTAAATGTTTTTGTTCTTTGAAAATTCCCCTTAAAAATGTGTGTTATTTGAGTAGTACCCCTGTTTCCACGATTTAAGTATGAAATAAAAGAAGCATCACAGATTCTACACTTATTTGGACATTGATATCATCAGTTATTTTATTTTCAGATGGCTATATTCAGATTTTATTTTCAGATGGACAATTTGATTTCCAATTTTTTAATGATGTGAAAACTTTAACAAGGTCCAAGTTAACTCACATAATCCAAAAGCTGTCAGCTCCAGTACTGATGACTCTTTTCTCTTTAACATGTTGCCAGATATCTAGATATTCACACCCGGGACATGTTTCTTTATTATCTGTTCCCCTGCGTTGGTGGTGCTCCACATCCAATAAATTACCAAGTTCTGTGTTTTCTATTTCAACATTTCCACTCGTTTCTATTTCAACATTTCTCCTCACTATCTTTTTTTTTTTTTTTCATTTTGACAATCCTTATTCTGATAAGAGGTCCCATTTCCTCTAGTTTACATAATCACAGTGCTTCTGCATCCCTATTTGTGATCTCTCCCAATTCAAAACCCAAATTTACCGGGTCATTCTCTAAAGATCTGGGAAATCGTTAATGTTGAAAGCTCTCCATTCAAATAGTACGTCTTACGAGATACTCAGTGAGGCGTTCTCCTATTTTTCCAAGCGGATTTTCTAGAATACTTTTTGTAGGAACTTGAGAAGTAGCCAAATCTAGTTATTTCTCAATGTGCCTTTCTCCCTGTCCCCTCTTTCTGTACCCAGGTCCCTGGACCCACTTTCTACCCTCCCCTGGACACACACCTTCTCCTGCCACCATTCTAACCACCCAACTCATTCTTTGTGACCAAACGCAGCTATTTACTTTCAGTGGAGGCACCTTTTGTTACAGGGCAACCCCACTCTAAAACAGGTTGCCTGACTTGGGTCCTCACTCTCATGCTTAAAAGGGACTTACACTGCAGGCACACACTAATGCTTAACAAAAGGTTTATTTACATGGGAAAGGAAAATGAGGAAATGTATAACTTAGGGAGAAAAGAGGGAGATAAATTCTTAAATGTGCCCTACCTGTTCAGCCAACCTGGATTCCCAAATGACCCGCCGCGACCAAGCCTGCCTGGCCAAGAATGATCTCGTTCTTTTCTCTACCAACTCTGAAAGGCAAAGATGCAACTCAAGAGATGGGAATAGACCCCTGTGCTTCCAAACTTGCAAACCACACAGTCTTCAAAACCTTTCTTCTTTGAAGTGGCTTCATTTATAATCATTTGTTTACATAACTGCTCAGCTGTTTGTGTCCTTTGAATTCAATCCTTAGTGTTACTCACAATTGTATCTTTATATAAGGTGCTTCACATATGGTTATACAGTTTTGGGAAATAATTTTTAAAAATATATCAATTTAATAAATAGGGGCAATAATTCTTCCAGGATGGAAAGAATGTGTGATCTGTGTAGCTTGATCTGGTTCGGGAACCTGCACAGGACAGGTATTTTTAATACCATTCCCACCCTCTTTTAGAGGCTGTAAGTAGCTTGACCTAGGAAGTTTATCTGGGATGTGGTGAAGAGAAACTGCAATGTCAAAGCTTTTCCAAGTTCTTAGTATGACTCAGAGTGTTGACCCAGGGCAGCTGACTCTTTAGTTAACCGCATTAATGATACTTTTAGTTATAAAAATAACAGCCAGGTGCAGTCCAGCCAGGGGAAGTTGAGACAAAGGGGAAATAAATTTGTTCTACATGATCAAATGAGATGGCTGTATTTTTTTTTTCCCCTTCCAGTTCTCACCCAACCCCAGCAGCCTAAAAAACTTGATGGCTGGTACTAAGCCTGACATAGTTGTATGTTCTAGTGTCATCTGAGGCATGTGAAAATATAAGTATTAAAACAGAATACAAGAGAGTTCATGACTAGTAAATGAAATAGGTCATTGTACTAAAATCCCAAATGTACCACTTCAAGGATCTCCTTCTAGAATAGAGAAAGGGCAATGGATTTCCCCAGTTGTTTGAATCAAAGTGTCATACCCAGATTGGTTTTCAACTTCTCACAGTTTATTTGCTTAAAGAGACAGGATGCATAGTTTCTGCATATCTCATGGCTGGATGTCTATCAGGACTTATCAAATAATGGCAAATCATTGCACAGGGATTAGAAGGTACAATTGATGAAAGAGAAGTGGCTTGCCCTTATCCTGAGGACAAGGAGGGTGTCAAGATTTCTGAGAAAAGTTCAACTCTGATGAGGGAGTATTTGGTGTGAAAAAGAATGAGGGCCTCCCCATATTTGAATCAGGGAAAATAGTTCAAATGTGTCCTAGACGATAATAGGAACATGGAAAAGGAGTTACTTAAGTTAGTTGTTGTGTCATAAGCCCCTACAAATGAACTTATATTACTCTTCACTCACTTTGCCAGAATAGCAAAGTGAGGTCTATTTAATTAAATGACAGTCTCAGTCTACTTATTAAAAAAAGGAACTACAGCAGATCCTTATTGTCCCTGTTGTAAAGCAGGCAAAGCCTCTAAGGCTCAGGTCTGAACAGTATCAGCTCCTTCCCGTTAACATGAATGGGAACAGTGTGATCATATCCTTACAACTTATAGCCTTCCTAACCACAGAATTGTAATTTTACTCTGCCAGTGACAAATGAAAAATTATAAGCATTTAATTTGGAGGCAAATTTAACGTGTTATTCCCTAAGTCCACTTGGCAAATGAAGGAGGCAATTAATATAAGCTCATTATATTGCAGTGTTGCATCCCTGCAGCCACAATAGTTGGCTTTTTAAAATCACAAGTGACGTGTTGAGGTGGAAGAATAGCTGCATATGCAGGATTCCTGCCAATGTGCAACTTCCCGGATGATGCATACACCTGTCTGAATGTCAAGGCCTGTGCCCTCAGAACTCAGAATGTTTATACATTTGTCTTTCAAATTTGAAACTCTCTCGTACGGCTTCCAGATTTTCTCCAGCTTTATTAGAGCAGCTCCAGAAGGAGGTAAAGTAAGTGTGTTTCTTTTCCTCACCCCATCGAGGCTCATGGTCCATTACTGTGCTTTAGTGCCTCTCCCAGCAGGTAAGGATGGAGAGTAGGCTCAGACAGCAGAGTTAAGCCCGCATGTCCTGCGGAGACTCACCAACACAAAGGGTAATACTACTTTATCGATCCCTTCCACACTGTCTCCCACCATTGCGTTAAGCCTGTGGTGAGTACAACCTTTACAAAACACGATCCCGAGATATGGCTTACTTTCTGACTTGAATGGGGACTAAAAAAAGATGGATAAAAGCATGTTTTGTAGGAGTGGCGTGGTGTTGGTATTTCAGAACATAAATGATAAAAATAAAATCAAAGTCAAGTATCTCAGCAGAGGGAAAAAAAATATCACGTTGAGACTTGTACGCATACGTATAAAATGTGGCCACATTCTTCCATGTAGAAGAGAAAAAATTTAATTTGACCCTATTTTATTGTCCTTATTTTTTCTTGTTAGACAGCATTGTTAGCCTACATGTGTAGAGATGAGATGCTCACTTTGGTCTCAGAGTTTATGAACAGGGAACATTATTTTTGTCAATGAGATTAGGAGAGCTTTCATACATTTCATTTGAGGCCAGTTAATTGATTTCCCCAGAAAAATCGATAATTTATAAGCCATTACACTTTGTGATTCTTTTACTCTCAATAAGGCATTCAACTATGAAGGAGTTAAAAAAAAAAAAAAAGGTGCATTTGCTGAGAACTGCATGGGATGTGTTTTTAATTGGCACTGTCACCTGTCTCAAGATAATGGGAAAAAGCTTATACTTCACTGCTTGCATGATTTTTGATTTTACCTTTGTTTATTACAATACAGAATTAAGAGGGAAAAGAATTGGTTGTGAGTTACCTTTTAAAAAACGCTTTTCCTTTTATTGTCTGCACTAATGGAATGAGAGAGGTATAAGACAGATTTATTTTTATGTTTAATCAAGTCCAATAATTATTGCATTGTGGTTACTTTCTTTGAGCATTATATTTTCTGTAAGTAATTTATCAGCTGCATTTATTTTATGTTATTTGTTTCTGGAAGGGATTAACAGTGACTCTAGGATTTAATCACTGCAGGCATTTTTCCTCCTTTAGTAAATAAAGCGTACTAATGGCATAGGCTTACTGAGGCTTCCCAAACTTCCATTTGTACACTTGTAAGTGAAGTTTGAATCATTTTCTTTCTTACCCTTACTAGGTTAAGAATATCTATAGGGCTGGTAGGACCTGTAGACAAAAGAAAAAATTGATGCATAGATAAGGTCACCAAATTGTCCCAGGTTGGCCATGGCGTTTCTGGTCTCAGTTCCAGGAAGCTGCTGGGTTCCAGGTAGACCAGAGGCCCTGGGCAGTCGGTGAATGGGCACAGCTTTAGAGCTGGAATCCTGGATGGCAGCTTCATGTGGAAAGTTTTTATTTATTTATTTTATATTTTTATTTTATTTTTTTTAAGATTTATTTATTTATTTATACAAGCACTGGGTATAGTCAGAGGCGCGAGGGGGTGAGAGAATTCACCAGAGCCAGAGTGGAGAGCAGAACAGGCAGACTGACGAAGTACACTGCTGAGGGGAGCAGGAGGTGGCAGGAGAGGCCTGTGCACCATGTGGGACCCTCGCCCAGTGGCCGGGGATCGAACTGGCACTGCAGAGGCTGCGGGCAGTTTCGCAACCCAGTGCTCAAACACTGTGCCACCAGGAGGCCCTATTTTATATTTTTAAAGATTTATTTATGCATACAAGAGCTGGGGTACAGGCCAGAGATACGGGGTATGAGAGGATTCACCAGAGACAGAGTGGGGAGCGAAACAGATTGATCTACTGAAATACACTGCTGAGGGGAGCAGTGGGCGAGACAGGAGAGGTCTGCTGGCCCATGTGAGTTGTTCCCTGGCCGGGGATCAAACTCGTGTTGCAGAGGCTGTGGATTGTTTCATAGTGCCATGCTTAATCCCTTGCACCACCAGGGAGGCCCCATGTGGAAAGTTTTTAAATAATGAAGTTGAAGTTTCTTTCTGGGCGGAAGAGCAAAGAGTGAAGAATGAGAGGTCAGAGCAGATCTGAAAGAAGTCCGTAAACAGCAGAACTAGGGTGGAGGAGGAGCTGACTCAGGACAGGGCTGGCTCCCTGGATGATTTGACCTGGTGCTTTCACTGTCTCTCCTTCATCTTTCCGTCTTCCCCAGAACTTTTCAGATTCGCTGCTCACTTACAACTCTTTCCCTGCACCACTCTACTCTTGGCTACCTTTCATTCCCTCTGGAGAAACACATCACCAAAATCCAATGTATGCCGTTACCTGTTTTGCTATCAGCAGACATTGTGAGTCATCTACCCTCACGTCTCTTAGCTGCATAAGAGAGTCTTCAAATAGATCTGCTCAGCGATCACCCAGAGATAGCCATGGCCTTGGTGTGAGCAACAGTTTTCCTAAAGGTTTTGTAGGAAATTTGGGTACAGCAATCTTGGTCTTTTAGCAATGATGGTAACAAAACTGCTGAACTGGTTGAGCTGATTTTCCCTGAAATGAGATCATTAGTGATGTTACAGAATCCAGTTTAGGACCAACCTTTACTCCTTTCAATTCCTTATCATAATTGATGTTCCTTCTTCCCTTTCTTCCTTTGTCCTCTCGTCTCTTCTTTCTTTTATTTTTTTTTTTAAAGATTTATTTATTTATACAAACACTGGGTACAGTCAGAAGCACAGGAGAGTGAAAAAAATTTACCAGAGCCAGAGCAGGGAGCAGAACAGGCAGACTGATGAAATACACTGCTGAGGGGAGCAGCGGGTGCGGCAGGAGAGGTCTGTGCACCATGTGGGACCCTCGCCGGCGGCCAGGGATCGAACCAGTGCTACAGAGGCTGCGGGCAGCTTCGCAGCCCACTGCTCAACTGCTGTGCCACTGAGAAGGCCCTCTTCTTTCTTTTAAATCAACACAAATGTTTGCATTTTTAATGCTTCAAATTTTCTTGGTTCTGTGGTTTTTCTGGAGAGTTGTGTGTGTGTGTGTGTGTGTGTGTACATGTTCACATATTCCACTTCTAGGTTAGTGTGGGTAACTGACATGTTGTATAAAACAGAATAGATGTAAATGGACCTTTGGCTCAGTGTGGGTGAAAGACATGTTAATGCATGAAATAGAAAATATCTGAGTTCCTACATAAAATATATTAAATTAATGAAAACATTATAATTTTACATAACTAATTCTGTATGTCCTAAAAATTGTGAGGTATTTTGGTTTCAGTGGAACATGTAAATTTTTCACTGTAAAATAGCACATAGAACAATATGCAACTCTGACATTTTTCCTTTATTGAAAAACTTAAGAAATCTACCTATTTTATTTTCCTTGATATCATATGTTTCATTAGGAGGGATTTAGAATCAAAACACCTTTCTTTTTTCTTCGTGGAGAGATGCTTATATGGGTAGTCTCTGTTTATTCCTACAAAAACAGCAAAGTCATTTGTAAGTAGCACATCTTATTTGAGGTTTCATCAATAATGCAAGTTACATTAAAGAAGATTTTATAATTTCTTATAACTAATAATCCCTATTAAATTCAGTAAGCAGGTGCAGTTTGTTTTCTTATCAAATTTTAAATGCAGTGGCAAAAGATTTCAAGTAAACATTATTGTAGCATTTGCTATTTGGATGCTTGGATGGAAAACTGCATTGTTAATCATATTGATTTAAATTTAAAAAATTCTGCATGGGGTGAAGATCTGCTAATATTTATATACTTATAATGATTTTCTTTTGTAAATTCACCTAAGTGAATGTGAAATTGTTGCTAAGATAGGTTACTACAGTAGTTTTAAATCTTACTTTTTTTTTTTTTATTTTCTAGAAAGACATGTTGCTTTTTTTTAAAAAAAAAATAATTATTATTTATACAAGCACTGGGTACAGTCAGAAGCGCGGGAGGGTGAGAGAATTCACCAGAGCCAGAGCGGGGAGCAGAGCAGGCAGAAGGACCGAAGTACACTGCTGAGGGGAGCAGTGGGCGGCAGGAGAGGTCTGCGCGCCATGTGGGATCCTCCTCTGGTGGCTGGGGAGCAGCCGGGGATTGAACCTGTGCTGCAGAGGCTGCGGGCAGCTTTGCAACCCAGCGCTCAACCGCTGTGCCACAGGGGAGGCCCCAAGACATGTTGCTTTTTAAAAGTACTCTTTGAATCTTATTATATTTTAATTTGGAGCTCCATTCTGACTTTTTTCTTCCATTTCCTACTGATGTTTTTCTTCATATAATTTGATGGCTAGTAATGAATATTTTCTTTAAAAAAAGTCTTTATAAACTTTTTAAACAATTTTCTAAAATTTTATGTTCTTTGTGTTTTTACAACTTTAAAGAATTTATAACAGAGGAAAAATCCAGAACTTCTGATTTTCCATTAGAAATTTTTTGACTTTATCCCCAAATAAATTGTCAAGGAATTTACTTCTTATTTTGAGGAAAGACATAGAAATATAGGAAGTTTTCACATAAGTCTACGTATTTGTTATGTTTTTAACATTTCAGGCATAAGCTAATCCCTTATTCCATTCCTCCTCTGTTACTTTTACAAAAGTAATAGAAAAACAAAAACAAAAAAAAAAATCCTTGAAAAAATAAGATAATAATAACCTCATGCTATTTTGTGTTCAAAATTATTTTGGGGAGTTTTTATGCAATATGTGCATTTCCATTCCCATTGAATGTATTTATAAGTGCACACAACTTTAAAAATGTAAACATTGTGTTTAAGCTGCACAAGAGATTCTTTTCAGTAAATTGTCCCTTTAAAAAATTAAAAAAAAACAAACTTATCTCCCATTAGGTCTTCATTTCTGTCCTTATGCTGCTTTGCCACAAATTCAAACAAGGAGAACTAACATTATTTATACAATTTAGGCAAGGTTGCATTTAAAGGCCCATTATGTTGTTTTTCACTGTGATTTGCTGTAAATCATCCCTCATTGTCATCTAGTTTATATCTCACATTCACACACATGATTAGAAGTGATGGTACAGAAGGTCAAGCATGAAAATGATTCTGTTTTGATGATGCATTCAGCTTCATATAACGGATATTTATATTGGTCCTGACTCTACCGCTTACTCTAGATCCAATTTTTAGGAAATCAACTCCCTTCAACATCCTGGTATGCAAATCTGATAGGAATAATATTTGTTAGTTAAGCAGATGTTTAAAGTGAAGTTACCCTGCTAGTTACATATTGTTTTTACATATTAAAGATCTAATAACATGTTGTAAAACACCTTCTTTGTCAACTAAATGATACATACAGTGCCTTCTTTAATTCTGATGATTTATGTGGCTTTCTCATTTTCTTTGAATGCAACATACACCCAGAAGCAGGTCAAGGCTTCATACTCAGCAAATATTTGTTGAATAAATACACTATGTTTAGGCTTCTTGTTATTTACGAACCCAGCTGTTCAAGTTTCCATTTTGGGGACGCTCTTGCCTACTCTCAAAAATAAAGGATCAACGAGCTTATTTAAAAGATTTTTGCCAGCATCGAGGTCCTATGATCCTATAACAGATATATTTTATGTGAAACTGGCTCAAATCCAAGAAGCAAACTTGTACAGTCAGCAATATGAGTCACCTGAACCATAAAGCCAAAAATGCCCACTTACTGAATTTTTAAGACACATTTCGCATATGGATTTCAGAACTACAAATGAACTAGTGTAATTAATTTACGGAATTTGTGTAGTAAATTAATTGTTAAACACCCATCTCATTTTACCCAATAAGGTTAATTTTACATTTTTCTTTTTCACTTACAAATGGACAAAGCTTTCTCACATTTGTCTTCCTGTCCAGGAGCACATATCTCTTTAAAATCTCCATATTCAGGAAAATACGTCATTTTTATACCCATCTCTGGTCATTCAACCTGTGTCCACAAAACTCTCTCCTAAAAATAGATGACTTGGTGTCAGTGAGATTTATCCTGATTCCTGTTGTTGGAAACATCCTTTGAAGTCATCCAAGAAAATGAATGCTTGCCTCTGAATAAAGATTTGAAGCAGAAAACAGGGAGGGGGACATGAGATGAGGAAGTAAAGAGCATGTTGTTATAACCCATAATAGTCAGTTTCCCTCAACCTTTTTGCCCTTATTGCAGAAACTGAGGTACACTTTTGTTGTTTGTTTTTTTTTCCCCCATCTGGTAGGAGCTTGTTAAAATATAAACAATAGTTAGCATTTATATAGTACCTCATAGTAAGGTAGCAAAGTGCAAGAAATTCTGAAAATACCACTTATAAATAAAACATATAGTGACAGTAACAAGTTTGGTTTGGTTTGGTTTTGGTTGGAGGGTGGAGAGCAGGGTCTCATTTCTCCTGATTTCAGTATGCAGGAACGAACACTTCCTGCACATTCATCCTGCAGGTGGGATGACCCCACAGTGGCTTGGTTGCTGCATTGGGTTGCTGCGATTGATTGATCCATGTTACTCTATGACAATAGAAGAGTTGCTTTGAACCATTGTACCCAGTAAACTCACCCCTCTTCCCCTTCTTATCTCACCTTCCCTGGTGTACTTTCTCACATAACACTAGTCTGTTTTACAGCCCACACTACTTTTGGTGAATTCTGCCAAAAATGAGTTCAGAGGGGTCCAATTTGGTGTGAAAGTTCGGAGTCAGGTCTTAGTGACCAAGGCTGGAATTCTGTCTGGGTCCTGCTAAGTAAAATGATGCAGAAATCCTTTAACTTTTTCCAAGCTTGGATTCCTTCACTCTGTAATTGGGAATAAAATTCTAAAGTAGCTAAGACGATCCAATGATGTATGCCTAAGCAAGGACCTAGATATTTAAAATTTTGAGCCTGCACAACAAGCAATAAAAAAAAAATACAAACTCAATCTCTAACACCCGTATAGTGCATTACATAAATCTAACTATACTAATATATTGTGCATATTGCTAAAAAAATATTTTTCTGAAAAAGAAGATAAAGAAATAACAATAATAACAATGAATCATATTTTCTTCCCTCTACCTCCCACACTTAAGCCACACGGCCCACTTTGGAGATCTCTATTTTAAATCATATGCAAAATGCAAGGTATAATTGATATAGTCATTACTAGTTTAGCATGACTGCAGACTGAATTCCAGACTTCAGCTGCTTTGCTAATTCTGAGGGGATAAATAACTGTGTGTGCTCTTCTCTAGCACGCTAAGCCGAGTTCAGAGCATATATCCTGCTGGTGGGTCTTTAGGTTAATGTAGGAGCAAGCAAAAGGGATTTCAAGACCTTCTGAGTTTTTATCCAATCTGAATATTACTCAAAGTCTGCAGCCCTTTGTAAAAATAATAACTGACATTTGTACAGTACCTAACAGTCTGCAAATCTCTCTCAGACACATTAACTCATTTAATCCTCCCTATCTGTCTGTAAATTAGATATACTTGCCATACTGATTTTACAGAGAGTAGGTAGAATCTCCTTCATTTTATGAAACACCTCCTGCTCTTTTTTGTATTGGAAAAGGTACTTCCTGTGGCATCTGAGCACCTGGCTCTGGGTCCCAATTGATCATTAAAATTTTCGGGTGTAAGAATCATAATCAGAAATTATTTTTTGATCTCCTTCAGTAGCCATTTGAGAAAAGCAATCTATTATCCTTTGCAACTTCTCTTCTTCCCTTTCTCTTTCCCTTTTCAGCCTTACAGGACTGAAGCTTGTGGGGGAGAGTGAAATTAGGGCTCCTTTTTGACTCATTATAACCATTTTAAACACCCATTTCCCTCTTGCATCTAGAACTAAAAATCTACTTGATTTGAAGATTTTAATATGCAATGCAAATGAGCAAGGTCAATTTTATTATTTTTATCTTCTACAGTGATTCCTACCCTTGACTAAAGTCCTGAAATAACATGCACATTTTTAAATTGATGTGAATACTTTGACTCTTACAGGTGAGGTTTTTCTGCATTTCATCAGATTCGCAGTTGTTCTATGACCCGCACGCATTCCCACAATCATCAGTGCTGTAAGTTGCTTAAAGGCACGGGGTGGTGAAAACATCATATGGTTCCATCCCTTGAAGATCACTTGTTGGCTGCAGTTGCTTAGAAATGAGACTTTTTTGTTGTTCAGATTAACCATAAACCTCCAGTTTCCTTTCATGCCCCTCAGAAACCTTCAGAGCATCTTTGAGGGGCCAGGAGGCAAAGTCTGTCTCACTCCACATTTGAGGGTTTTGTTATCCTAACACCTATGTTCTCACCTGTGCTTTGTACACACAAAACTGCTCCCTGCTGCTGCCACGGAAGCCACACTGACGGCTGTGAAGAGCCGCAGGTCCCTTTGGTGGTGGCAGGAGTGATTTTTCAGTGGAACACTGATGATGCCTGGCTTTTTTCTACTTTATGGTTTAGGGCATTTATAATTTGGGGTAAGAAGAGAAAACCTTTCATGGAGAACATTCAGCAAATGTCCCAGTGTGGGGCTTTTAAGAAGACAAGTTCAATCAACCTTTTTTAAAGATTTACTTGTGCTCCCCCGCCACCATTTTCATTTTGAAAGTCTATTTAAAGACGACTCTTTCCTTCATTTAACCACGTGCACTAAAACCTTTCAGCAGAGAGAAAATAAAACAATGAAGGGAATATTAGCTATAAATCCATATTGGTTCGTTGCCCAGTATACACTGCGCGTGAAAGAGGTCTCACCATGGACTCTTAGGCTAACAATTTCAGATCAGGGGTGCAGCACTGGAAAAAGGGTGAAGAGAATGATTTCTAGTGTAACAGTGATAAAACAACAGCTGTCTGTCCTCCTTCTTCAAGCCTTGATGAGGCAAAGACTGAATCAGATGTGAGAAGGAGTGAAGTGTGGAAATGGGTCGGAATGAAAGCATGCCTAGAGGAGGTTCACGAATTTCCCCTTGGGAGACCAAATTTGGAAACAGCCTCTGGGATGATATGTAGTTGGTTTCTCTGTCAGTCACTGCAAAACGGGCGGGTCTTCACAGGCTGAATGCGGGGCATAAGGTAGGGGTGGATACAAAGTCGAGGAAAATGACCTGAATCAAAAAGACACCTGATCCGACCTGGGTGCTGAGGTTAAGTCACAGAATTAGAGATTGAACTAGAAAGGCCAGTTGTGGAAATACAAAGAGCAGCTGGGAATAGAAGCTGCACTCCACAGGGACTGGCTTCCTTGGAAGTCCGAGCGTCAGCTTCATTTTCACACATCAAATTATGTTTGCAAAATTCTGAGAGAATTTACTGTGTGTCCTCTGCTAAGGGGTTTTCTTTAGCGTAAAGAAAGGGCTCATTCTTAGCACCAGTCGGGGCTTCCACCACTTCACTGTCATCATATTGGGATTTTTTTGCTTTCTGAGGCTGGTTGGTGAGGCTGGCACAGAGAGGCCTGACAATTTTTCAGCAGTCCTAAGAGAATCATTTTAATGATTTGATACCTACGCTCCCTAGATGTCCAAATGCTATTCCAGAGCACATCTCAGAGACTCTGGGAGAACCAACTTTTCTCAGTTCAGTGCTCTCTGATTTTACACAACAGCTGCCAATTAGTGACTTGCATTTCAAGAAGTGGTGGCCACAGGAATGACCAGCGGTAACTTGTGCTGGTGCACACAGGGCGCCGGCCGCGCAGGGAGCAGTGTCATCAGAGGAGCACAGCCTCTCTCCCGTTTCCGAGGAGCGCAGGCAGCCACACAGGCTTACTAGATGCTGCCTTGCTTTTATATGAGTCTTTTGCCTGTGTCTTGCAACTTAGTGCTATGTGACAGATGTCAGGGACCTGGCATTTTCTCCAGATTAAACTAAGCAGTGCTTAATGGGGGCCTTAGGGCTTTACCTTTGTTTACTCTGAACCTAAAGGTCAGAGTTCAGACCTCTTTGTTCTCTGGGGTCTCCCTCCACCTTAGGATGGGACTGCAGAGTTCCTTCAGCATGAAGTGCTGGGCCTCCTCTTCCTGTACCCCCCCACCCCACCCTCCCTTTATTTATTTTTTTTTAAAGATTTATTTATTTATTTATACAAGCACTGGGCACAGTCAGAAGCGCGGGAGGGTGAGAGAATTCACCAGAGCCAGAGCGGGGAGCAGAGCAGGCAGAAGGACCGAAGCACACTGCTGAGGGGAGCAGCGGGCAGCAGGAGAGGTCTGCGCACCATGCGGGACCCTCCTCTGGTGGCCGGGGAGCAGCCAGGTATTGAACCGGCGCTGCAGAGGCTGCGGGCAGCTTTGCAACCCAGCGCTCAACTGCTGCGCCACCGGGGAGGCCCGCCATCCTCCCTTTAGCTGACACAAGTTGAATTGAAAAATTAGCAGATTTCTCATTCAGTGTGTTCTCCTAGGAACCTCATTGTTTGGAAGACACAACCACCCCCACCCACCATCCCATTATGGGGGGGTAGGGAGAGGGTTGCCACTGTTCTTCATTTTCCAAGAACAGGTGACATACATCCTGTCATGAATAAAACAGTCCAAGCCATAACTTTTGAGACTGCTTCCATTTTTCCCCCTGGCAGAGGGCTTGTGTTTTGTTACAACAGCTCAAGGAGTGGTTATTAGAGTGTTATGGAAACCAGGTGTTAGAGCTGATTAGTCACTAATCTTCCATCTCTGGGAGCTTGGCTCCAATCTTCTGTTCATCAGAATCATTCTGTTGCATTAATTTATTCATCCCAGCTCTAAGAACCTTGTCAAATCAACATGGTGGTCTCTGCTGGGTCCCTAATGCACTATAGCCCAGATCACAAACCTACTATATGACACATAATTCAGTATAATTGGCAGTCAGAGCTCAAACAGCCCTGTGATTAAATGGGGATGGAGACAGAAACAGCCTCTCACCTGTTAGAAGGTGGTCTCGCTAGGCCAGTGGTGTTCTTCAGAGGAGGCTGCTGCTGAAAGGGCTGCACTGCTTTTCAGTTTTACGTGGTTTCTGATTGTTGAGGTAACACTTCTTTTTCCTCTTAATATTTTACCTCTCAAAACACGAAATGAGACACTTAACTTTATATTTCCTTTTTTAGACTCCATCTCAAGTCTTCATTAGTAAATCTTAATGACTGCTAAAATCGTTGGAAACCCTTCACTTAGTATAAAAGGGAAATAGAACACTTTCTCCCCCATTCTGCTGCTTTTGCAAACAGCTCACTTTTGACAACTGTTTATAATGACACAAAGAGAAGCGTTGACAAGGTTTTTAATTTTGACAAGTAATGTGGCCAGTTCTGTATGCCTTGAAACAGTTGCTTCTGATGAAAATAACTTAGCACAGCCACGAGGGGGCTTTAGGTGGTCATGAAAGCCAAGTTAGCACTAGTTCTGAGCATTATTTCTTATGTCTGTGTGGTTTTCAGAATTATGGAAATAATATATCGGGGAAATTTGGAAGATAGAGACACATAAGGTGCTAACAACTTATGATATTTAGTGCATTTTCTTTCTTTCTTTTTTTTTTTTTTTTTTTTATGTAAAATAAACCCTTACAATTTCTGGTTTAGATCAACTGTGAGTGACACAAAGAGCCATGGTGTTTTTGTTCTACTGAGACTTGTTTGTTTGATTTTTAATTTCAATACTTGTGTTACTCTCTGCTCATCTTCACATATGAAGTAATTCACGTCTATAAAAAGGTTGTCTATTTGAATCATTTCCTGCCTCCTCCCAGGAAAATGACCAAGGAAGAAAAATTTGTTCTAGCTTGAGATGGAAGAGATAATATAGTTGAGTGGTCCAAAAACAAACAAAACTATGCTCTTTTGCCAGATAAATACTTAATTCATTACTGTAGTTTATAGAATCGCTCATAGTCCAAAGGAGATTTTAAATTTCCCATTCATATTTCCTACAAAGTAAGGGAGGAAAGTATCCTCAGTTGTAATATATGTGAATTTAGTTTCCCAGAGCAACATAATATAATTAAGGGTCTAATTTATTATTTTAGATTTTGTAGCTTTTTTAAACTTAATGGTATAATTTTCTTACTCCTAAACCATAGCAACCTGAGAATGAGTATGAATGGAGGCAAAGCATTCTAGCATATATAAGTAACACAATTTAATTACCCAGTCCTCTCTTTAGAGGCAAGGTCTATATTTTTTCTTTTATACTCTTAAAAATGATACCTTATTATGTACCATGGAATATAATGTTACATTCATGATTTAGGCTATTTGTTTATAAATTCTGTAAATTAGAATGTGGGGTGAAGAGTCCCTTAAAACGGTAACATTAAAAAAAAATTATTGGAGGGCCTCTCTGGTGGCACAGCGGGTTGACTGCAGCACTGTGAAGCTGTCCACAGCCTCTGCAGCGCCGTTTCGACTCCCGGCTGGGGAGAAACTTACATGGCTTGGCAGACCTCCCCTGCCTCACCTGCTGCTCCCCTCAGCAGTGTCTTTGGTCCGTCTGCCTGTTTTGTTCCCCGCTCTGTCTCTGGTGAATCCTCTCATTCTCCCGCACATCTGGCCTGTACCCTGGTTCTTCTATAAATAAATAAATCTTTTTTAAAAAATTATTGGAAATAAACTAAAATACTTTGACTGTGGCACCTCTGAACTCAAACTTTATCCACATCCTTCAGGTTAGGCTTGCTTTGAATGTCTGGCATTTGCTTAGTTGTAACAGTTATACATTGGCATGTGTTCATTTCATTCCTTTTGGCTAATTGAACTGGAATATCTGTATTAAATAACCAGGCCCCAAATCTTGGAGATAGAGGTTATCTACTATGGTCACAGATATCCATCAGCAAAGGGTTAAGTGGAAAATGGGGATAGTGATGGTTTCCCCAATCTGTTGTGTAAGTTCTGTGATTCAGGATTTTTAAGGTATGACATGAGGGTAATTGAGGATGAAAAAATGCTTTCGAGAACAGGACGAGGTTGTTCCTGTAAGTTATAGCTCCTTTTAAAAGGTTCTCTCCACCTTTCAGCAAACCTCTTCATCCTCTTTCTCTGGGCTCTATTATTATGTGGGTGACAGTGAAGGTTTTAGCAAGAGAGGAGCATGATTGCTGGGAGGTAAATGTGAAAATTCTTGTATATTTGAAGCTTATTTTTTTCCTTTGTGAAAATCTATCCTTGAGCCAGATTGAAATCTATATTTTGCTTGATTCTCATGGTGTGACATAAGCCATGTGCCCAATAAAATCTCTAAGGACTTATCCAGGTAATTTTTTCTTTTCTCCTTCATACTTTGCCCCAGGTTTCTAAGAACTATAGCATCAGGAAAAGGAGGAGGCAGGTTGCCTTAATATAGTTGCTAAGTCAAAAGCTATAAATATGTTTAAGACCCTTTGGCTCTCTCTTTTGACACTCTAGGCATCAGTCTTACTAACCAGGATACACCCATTCTTTGAAAATTACTAATTAAGCAGGTGGGCAACATTGTCTCCTTTGTATTATTATAGGAAACTAAAATATTTTTGCCTAAAATTATCAGCTGTGAAATATTTTTATTGCTTCAGTTTATTATTTTTCAATGCATGTATCTGTATGCTTAAATTATTTTTGTGCTTTTATTGTGTAACTGGTAAATAGTTTTCCTGATAGATTTTTTGGTTTTGTTTGTTTTGTGTGTGGGGTGTTTAAATTGTCAATACATCGTCGTAGGACAATTCATTTGTTCTTTGAAAGAAAGAACCTTAGAAACAAACTCACAGATCAGAAAAGGAAATTCTAGAAAGGTTAAAAAAATGACAAAAAATATTAAGCTGTAATATATGAGAACAAAAAAAAAATAATTCTGCCTTCAGAATCAAAAACTATTTTCTACCATCTAAATGAAGTTCCACAAAGAGGGGAACATTCAGTAGGCTAGCATGATACCTAGGAATTTCCGGTATATATTTGTAAATGGATTTGATTGAATAATTTATGGAGTGAAAAGTCTTTCTGATCATTCTCAGAATACCTTGTTTAGGATTCCATTGCTTCCTATAGGCAACCATCATTGGGCTTCCATACACACTTGGAATAGGCATATTCCTAAGATCACTCTCCAATTCCACACCCCCATGTATATGCATCCTGTGAATTCCCCTCCCCTTGGGTGTGGGTGGGGCCTGTGTCTGTGAGGGTATTTCACTCCCGTTTTCACCTCCTATCCAAAGATGAGAGACTTTTCAGGTGAAATGAAAGTCCCTAGGTGTTGACTTTTATTTTGGTTGGGTCAGACCTAATGGAGAGCTGAGAGAGTCTGTATTGCCAAAGTATCATGCCATGGAGAGATGCCATGGCATCTTGCCCTAGATGCCAAGGGACTCAATTTGGCCAATAATCAATGAACTAGGTGATGACCTCAAGTCCCATCTGAGCTTGTGGCTCTGGACACCCACTTCACATCCTACAGTATGTTTTACCTTTCTGGCATGATGAGAGATTAAAGAAAAAGGAAAACATACTGTAGGATGTAAGAACTGCAATGGACTGAGGAGAGAGTGGCCATGGAGTTTTTAGTGTGCCTTGGATCCAATTCCCCTTTCGGGCAAGCTTGATCTCAGTCATGGAAATGCCTACATTTTAATCTGTGCTGTTCTCGTGGCATAAAAACTCAGACTGAGCACTTTTCTCTCACAGGGAAAAGTCCCGCTGATGGGGGGAGGAGAGTGGAAAACAGCTAATATATCTTGTTCACAAAAAGTGTCATTTTAGTGTCAGTTCCTATTTCTTTTAAATCCATTAAGACTCATACTCTGCAGTTGTAGTCGGGAAAGACAGACATGGTTACACACATTTGTTCCTGACACCTTAGGGTACGTTTTCAGCATTGCACCCCTGGGAAATCACCGTAGGTGTGCAATTCCTGTGACTGTTAAATGGAAGTGTGAATCGGATTCCCCATGTACCCTGGAAACTTAGGCAGAAGATATCTTTGTTTGCTTAAGCGTTTCAGTTCAGCTCACTTTAAGTGAAGCCTGTGAATTCTTTCCTTTGTACATAGCCTGGGGAATCTCAACCATACAGATGATATTAGAGAGAAGGTGGGGGGAAAACAAAAGACTTCTTCTCAACATGTAGGAATAGCTTCTCTATTTCTGCTTACAATTTCTTCTCACCCAAGTCGGAATCAAAGATCCAGGGGATAGAGAATAATTTGTATGCGTGGGAATAGCTTTGCAAGTTTGTATTATAGTTTAAGCTTTTTACTGCATTTTTTAAGCAGTTACAGGCTGGGAAGTCTATAAAGATACTTTTTGATCTTGTTGGTTAGTTTTTGAGGACAACAGTAACAATGAAGATGGAGGTATTGATGATGATACCCACACTCTACTGAATGTATTAAAATCCACTTCATAAACAATATCTTTGTTAGGAGCTTATTTAACAGGGATTGTACCAAGTACATTGAAGGCATCATTCTTTGTCCTAGCAATATTGATTTTTTTTTTTTTGGATGAGGAAAAAGAGCCCTAAAGATGAGACTTGTTGCCCAAGATTACTGGCAAAGCCAGGAGCCAGTGCATGCCTAGTGCATTTCAAGCTCAAGTTTTTTGTATGACATCTCCCAATATGACTAAGTCAATGTTGAGGATGCCTTACCATTCTTTTGCCAAGTAAGAAGGTTCTGCCAGGTGTCACCATTGGGGTGACACCTTCTTACTTGGCAAAAGAAGGTTCTGCCAGGTGTCACCCCAATGGTCTGAGACCATGGAAGCTCCCTACCTGCACCTTAGCTGAAGTTGATAACATGATGCCAAAATCATGAGGAGAGTCCTGGTAATCTCTCTCACCCTTCTATACCAGTGACACATCTGAAAACATAGCAGACTCATTTGATGTACAACCATTCAACTCATCATAAATATTGGAAGATGACACATGCAGCAGAAACTGTTCCCTCTTCCTGAAGTCTGAATTTCCTCCAGTTTAACATGACCCACTTTAGGCAAGATTTCTACTAATGAACACATAAGCTAGTTTCTGATTTCTAAATGTACATTAAATCTCATCTAATGCAAAATTAACCTACCTTTATTACTGGAACTGTAGACTATTAAGATAGCATGCAGAGATACCAAATTATAAATTTGGAAGAGATTTCCATGTGAGGCACCTGTGACTTTATTAAAGCAATCCCCCTTCTTCTGAAATTGGGTTTTGAGTCAAGGATTAATAAAGGGGAGCAGAAAGAGTGGGATAGGACAGGGAGCAGTTCTTGAAGGTCACACATTCTAATGTTTGGTCCCTGGACAAACCCAATTTAGCAGGGACATTATCCCTGGGAGGTACTGACATTTGCAACACAAAGTGTAAAAATAGTAATGCTCCGTAAATGTTAGCTGTGATAAGCACTTCTGTTGCAATTTCTCATTAATTCTCACAAAACCCCTGAAGATGGGTGCTATTCCCATCTATATTTTATGGATGGGGACACTAAAGTAAAATCTTTGTTTCTAAACTATACAACTATTTACCAACAAAGAAAGGTGTGAGGTCTGTTAGTGACTAAACTCCATGCTACACTACTCTGCTCCCATTGCTTACTTAATAGAAGGGCTTCATCATTGTTGAAAACACCAGCTCACTTCTATGGGCTTGTATTTATGCTGATCCATGAAATTATATAAACACCCGGAGCAGCTGGCAGGCTGCATGAAAGAAATTAGAAGGACAATCTCAGTGGGAAAAACTTCTCTTCACTGCAAAGGAGCACCATAATCTCTGTTCCTGGGATTGATTTATTAACTGTGTCCTTGTGCTAGCATTTACATTTCGGGGGGGGGGGATTAGTATCTTATCTGGGAGTGGTGACATATTAAGCCATTATTAACCATTAATAGCTTAAATTAATGTGTCCTATAAGCTCTTAGTCACCTACAAAGGACCAGAGAAAATCAGTCCTTCACACAGAGAAGGTGGAAGCTTTTATTGAGCATATACTATGAGGCATGAATAAAGGTAGGTCAGGATCCACAATTTTTTTCTACAATGGGTCAAATAGTTTAGGCTTTATTGGGAATGCAATCTCACATCTACTCAACTCAGCACTGGGGTATAGAAAATGCATATAGTATTCTAATAAATGTTAAGTTATAGAATCATTTTCAGGCTCATTTTCAGTAATTGATAGCAGCTATTATTACTATGTTATTACTATAATTTTATAAAAGATGGCTATTTTAATATGAAAAACAAGAAACATAACTTAAAATGGAAAAATAGTTCTTTAAATTGACTAAAGAATTCATGTAATTATTTTTTTCTACAGCCTAACCTGTACTTGGACACCAAATTTTAAAGTAATCTGTATTTTTTTTTATTTAAAATGTTTTAGTGTTTCAAAGTAAACTAAATAGCACAATGAGCCCCCCATCTGCCCATCACCCAAATTCAGCAATTATTAACATTACCATATCACCCATCTTTACTTACCTGCATTCATTCCACACAATTATTATTTATTTACAGTTTTAAATGTGATATATATGCACATAGATGTGTGTGTGTGTATAATTGTAAACAATCATGAAATTCTGACTAATGCATATGACTGTAAAACAATCCCCTCTTGTCTATAGTGTGCTTTACTATGTATATAAAGAAGCAGTTAATTGATTCTGGATCCTGAATGACAAGATTGGCAGTAGATTGAGAGATTTCCTATCTGGAGTCACTGAAGAAGGTAGCAGTTGTTTCTTTTTCTCCTGTTCTACTAGGATTGAGTATCATTGTGAATATTTTCACTAGTGATCTTTGTAAAGCCAAACTGTGTAAACTCAGAGAGATTGAGTAGCCTGACAGGGACTCACAGTTAATCAGAAGCAAAATCCAGTTTCACTCCCACACCATTCACTCTGCAAAACCTGGGCCAGAAGCATTGTCAGCAAGAAGTCAAATGTGGATATCCATGCTTTCTGAAGGTGGTAGGCCAGATGAGGGGCCTCATGCAGTCTGTCCAACTTATTCCTAGAACTGAACCTAGCATGCATTATTTGACCAGTCCACATTCATTCATAACAGAATGTAAAAAGAAGGCCAGTCTATGGAGGATACAAAAATTGATCACAAGAGTCAATGCCTTCATTCTTTTGTCTGGTGCTGACAGAAAACATCATGTTAATTGTGAGCAAAACCTGCTCCTCCTTGCAAGCTGTACTTCCCTGCAATCCCAGCCAATACAGGGCATTAAGAATGGAAGATAATAGCAAATAAACTGTGTCCTGGGATTGTGGTGGTGAGCCATTCGGTCCTGTGTACATTGAAGGAACAGAGGAATATCAGTCCATGTGATCATGAACTAGGCAACCTCAAGTATATCATATGAACACCATTAAAATATCAGCTTGGGCATACTCCTAGTCTGCTTTCTATATTCTCTTTTTTTAAAATGGACTTTTGTCAAACCCTTGTTTCTTCCTGAAGTATGAGATAGAAAATGGACAGACAGACAGATAGACAGATTAAATAGAAGAGAAAGAGATAGAGAAGGAGAAACGGAAAAAGGAGAATGAGAGAAAACAGACTTGAAATAGTCTGAGAAAGTTATTTGTTCTGGAATATTCTCTGATGACTTAAATTATTATTATTGTGGAGATAATCACCAGAAACTGCAAAGTCACTCGCACAGGGACCACACAGGGAGCCTTGGCAAGAGATGGGAGCCAAGTGAGGATGCAGGAAACCACAGAGCACTTGTGTCATCCAAAAGAGATGTTCACTTCTCAATTTCTGTCAGTTGCACTGCTGCCCGTAGAGGTCCAGTGCTGTGCATCCTTCCGAATTCTAATGAGAAACCTGGTATCAATCAGGTGATATCTCTCTGAAACATTCTAAAATTTGACTGATATTTTTTTTTTTTTTTCAAAAAGTGCATCCTTTTTTTTTTTTTGTGCAGTTGACAGGACCAACATCACACTGTCCAGAGGACATGCCCAGAGAGCATGTCAGTGAGAGCAGCCAGTGCACACCTTCTGCACAAGCTCCAATGCCCCCTTCCTCTACGTCTCCACTGGGCACAAGAGCTAGAAAGCAGAGGGGGCTGCAGGAAGCCACCAAGTGAAGTGGCAGAGTTAGGACCAGAAGCTATTGGTTTCTTTCCACATCTTCTTTAACAACAAAGAAAAGCCAATTTTTCATAACCAAAATTTACTGAAAGAGCGATGGGAGGAGAGAAGAAACAATATCCTGTTCTGTGTCCCCCACTTTGCTAGAAAGCTCACCCCTACATTTCACATTGGTGGGGATGGAACGCAGCTCCCTGTCCCAGCGCAGCAGTGTCATTGATCACCCACCACTCGCCTTGCAGCACACACAGTTGAATTGCTTTTCCCTGAGGGAGGCAATGCCTCCAGGTGTGCTAATAATAAAATTAATAGCTTAGAGAAACTGCTTGCTACAGCAACAGCGGCGGGAGAAAGGGAGGATCGATTTCCGTGTTTAACTGTCCTAATTCCATAGTGTATACCCCACCTCAGCCCCTGGTGAGCTGCGCTGGGTCTCACGGTTAATCAATAGATGCCTGATTTAAAACAAAGAACCAGTTTCAAGATTAGAAGCCTTTGTGAATAAAAGGATGTATGGTAAAACTGTCGAAATCCTTCAATTCCCATCTTAACACAGCAGCTTGAAGGGCAGTCACTAGCTGATATGACAGAAAAAAGTCCCGTGTGTCACCTCCCCCTCTGCCTATAAACAAAAGAAGTATGCTGCGGAGGCACCGTCGCTGCTGATGGCATCACATAAATAAGAATTTATTGAGTCGCTCTGTGTTTAAAGGACTGTGAACATAAAGACATGTGAATACTTTCAGTGGCGCTGAGAGTAATATGTTTCTGCTCTAATCGGCCTGCTATCTGGTGCTTCAATTTATACCTTCTTGTAGCCGGCTGTCTCATCTTTTCCCCAGAGGGGAGGATCAAATTCGCCATCAACTTCTTGGCCACTGTTTGAGTTACCACTATCCGCTGAGTTTCCAAGCTGGCACTGTCAGAGGCTGAATTCCATATTTCTCATTCTTCTCTCACGCACCAAATCTGCCTGCATCCACGTGAAAGTAACCAAATCTGCTCTCCTGTGTTTTCTGGAGGACAGTCACCTCCCACCCGCTCCCTCAAATCTTCCTTTCTTGGCACCTGCTGTTATTTCTAATAGCCTGTCCTGTCCGGTTATGTCCTTTTCCCTCCATGAATCTTCTCCCTGTTTTGAAACCAACTCCTTGAGCATGGTGAGGAGTGCTCGCTTTCTTTGTCTGTGTTTCCCAACTAGTCCTGCACTGAGTTTTTAAGTGATGAGTCCCCAGGAAGAAGGAATTGCATTTTTCTTGACTGTTCTTTCGTTCACATGCAGTTGGTTTTTGTTTGTTTGGTTTTTAGGCTGCCCTAAAAAAGTCCCCATCCCTACTTGGTCCATGGTATACAAAACTGCATTTGGGCTGGGGTGTACATTTCCTTTCTTTGTGCCAGCTCTGAGCAGGAAGGGGTGGACAGCAGGTCTGCCAGGGGCTGCTGCTTTGAACTGTGGCTTTGCAAGCTTCCTTTTCCTCACTAGCCCCTGTCTCCAATGATGATGAGTCAACCAAAGAAAAGGGTTGAATCTTTCCTCTAAACCAAAGAGGGTAAAGCAGAAACACCTCCCCCAGCTCCATCTTTTCTTCTTTTCTCCCAAGGCAAAGCATTTAATTTGAAACTAAAATTGGCATTAAGTTTGTGTTGTGTTTTTTTTTTTTTTCCCCCATATTTATTTTTTACAGTGATGGTGGGAGTCGATTACCAGTATGGGCTCTTTTCAACACATTTTCCCAGCATGAGAGACCATTCCAAATTAGTTCAGTCTGAGTGGAGCCTTTTGCATTTCAGTTAGCCTTTATTTTCTTCACCATTTTATTTGTTAAATTTACTCTTTTGGGGTCTCTCTCTCCCTCTTTCTATCTCACATCCTTGCAGTCTCTTTCTCCCTCTCCCTTTCTCTCTTTCTCTCCTTCATTGTGGAGAAGAGTTCCAAAAGCTATGGCAGAGAAACTTTTCTCGAATTTTGTCTCTTAGAAAAGTATTTTCTGAATTTGGATCAGGAGTGGAAGTGGAGGAGCATTATAGAGAACTGAAGTCTAAAAATAACTCTTCCACTGATATATAGGTTCTTAAGGGGATTTACATCTCCCTTTCAGTATAATATATTTAATTAAAGGTTGTATCTCCTTTGATGCCAAGCCATGGGATACCTGGCATGAGACTGAGGGGATGTGGTCGTCAAAGTACAGCAGTCACTGCTCTCCAGAGCCTAAGTTTTTGAGATTTTCCATTAAGTAATTTCTGAAATAGGGTATCCATTTTCATTTTCAGAATCCAAAGACTTGTAAAATTGAAGACTATCTCATTTGTTTGATTACAGAACCCCTTGGCAAACCAAACCAATTTCTATCACATACTGTAAGTACCCAGAAAAATAGTGGCAAGGCTCTGAGTCCCAAGAACCAGGAATGTTACATCCCAAAGGGATCTGGTGATAAAGTAGAATTTCTGGGAGAGAGGAAAGGATGAGGAAGAACACAAAACATTGTGCCCAGCATGGCATTAACCTTTCTGCCAACTTCATTTCTTTCTTGCCAGTGGTTTTCATTTTCTTTTGAGTATTTTTTTCTCCTCTTTTATGATGGAACTTAGAGTGAAATTAGGATTTTACTAACAAAAGTACTCACTTTCTAGCCAGATTTGTTAGAAAGTAGCTATTTCTTCAAGAGAGAAATACTTGTGCGTAGCCAATCACATTAATGAGACCCTAGTTTTGTTCCCAATAACATAATATTCAAGTGAAGGTAAGATTGTTATTGTGTGCCAAGCATTTGATGGGAATTCTATTGCCTTTTAAAGATGTAATGCTAGACAAATGAAAAAGAAAAGGAAAAGTCCAACTTTAATGACCTTCATTTTACATCCTGAAAATGAATGGTAATAACCAGAAAATAGAGAAGTTCCAGTGAGTTAGGATTCATAAATATTAAATGTAATGGAGGAAAATCACAGATTTTTAAGAAATTAACTTGAACAAATGGTGATTTTAGTTACGATGTTGTCATTTTGAGTAATGGTCATTAGCAAAGTGGGTTGTAATGGGAATGAGCTGACTGTATAGGAAGAATGCCTTCTGATTAAGTTGGGATTTTTTTTCCTGATGCTTCAGCCGTTGACAACGGTACTGCGTATCTCTTCATTTGGAGCTTGTGATTGGTTCCAAGGGCTCTTTGTTTAGAAATGCGTGTGCTCTATTTTCATGATTAAGCTTTTTTATGATTAGTCTCCATTTGCTTTTTTGTTTTAACTTTTACTCTGAATAATGTGCAGTGCCTTGGAAAGCTGATTGGCTGACTGATGTAATTAAGTTCAGATGCAGTTCCTTTCTCTCCCCACTGTTGCCTGTCCCTGCCTGCCTAGAGACCAGACTTTCAGAGCTGCTTTGCAGATATTTTCTTACAGTGAACTGGTTTCTTGCACAACCCAGTAAAACTGACTTCAAGGCAGGCCATTATTGGAAACACACAGCATTTGAGCCTGTTCCCTACAACCTACACTTACATATGCCCCAAGACATTCCTGAAGACAATAGTGAAAGATGTAGGTTTTATTGACTTTTCATGGGGGAAAAAATTCACATAGCAAAACTCCCTGAACAAAACTGGTAGAAATTTCTTGAGTTTCTCAAATTTCCTCTCTGTATGCCAGTCATAGTCTTAAAGATTTATTTTTTATTTATTTATGCATATAAGAACTGGGGTGCAGGAAAGAGGTGTGGAGGTTGAGAGGATTCACCAGAGACAGAGCGGGGAGCAGAACAGGCAGATCTACTGATATACACTGCTGAGGGGAGCAGCGGGTGAGAGAGGAGAGGTCTGCTGTGCCATGTGGATTAACTCCCTGGTAGGGGATCGAATTCATGCCATGTGCAGTGGCTGGTGATAGCATGATAGCTCTGAGACTTTAACCCCTGCACTACCAGGGAGGCCCCATCAGAAGTCATAATCTTCTTACACTCTCAGGATCCTCTCGGGTTCTTTTCTGGGTCTTTCTCCAGCATCTCCTCTCACCTTTCCTTTCCCCTCACAGCTGCCTTTCCTTACCTCTTTTTTTCTTAGCCTACTGCTTTCTGGACAGACACAGCTTGCACTCCCAGCCCATCATCTTGCTCAGCAAAGAGCCTTCAATCCCCAGGATTCACTCTCCTCTTCAGAGGAAGTGAAGGGATTTATATAACTAATAATGGTTAATTATATGTATCATCCCATTAAAATTAGCCTTGTGTTTTCATTTGATTGTCCTATGGGAGAAAGCAATGCCTTTTCTTCACTTGCTGGTTTGGATAATCAAGTCTATGGTGGAATTTATTCTCTCCTCTCCTCAGAGTCTACCCCCACCCATCACAAGCATATTCCTACCAATGATGTCACCATCATCCCAGCCACACAGGGGTGATTCTAGCAATACAAAACTTTCAGCTCTCTTGTCTCAGATCAGGCTATCTCTGAGGTATAGCTTACACTCCAGAGTCACCTGACAAGAAGAGGTTGAATCTTTGTGGGCTTAGTCTGAGATGGTATCATCAACTGGCTTGCTACCACCACCCCACCACCCCCACTGTCCTGATAAAACTTCCTTGGGAGAGCCTCCTACATAAATCACTTGCCCATTAATCGTCCTCTTATACTGTGCTTCCAGGGAACTTGTACCAAGACAGATCCTATGAGATATTATTATCCATCTTTTAGGGATGAGGAACCTGTGTATAGTGGTGACACATAATTTGTGAAATGCCACACACATCTTGTAAAGGGAATAATTAGAATTTGAATCTGTCCCAATCCAATTTAAAACATATTCTTTTTGCCATATAATATCATCTCCCATGCTACTTGTATAATTTTCCTAAGTGTATGTCACTAGTCTTGACAAGTCACTGCCCTACTGTACCTTGGCATTCAATGCCCTCACAATCCCTGGCTAACATGGCCTCCTAGTTTTAATTCCAAGTGTGTCACTTCTTTCACTCTTTCTGCCCAGGTTGTAGAATTACTTAGTGTTCTTCAAATATGGCTCCCTCTGGTAAACATCTCTACCTCTTTTTCTCATCCCACAATTTCTCTCTGAAATATCCTTCCCACTTTCTGTCAGCCACGCTACTATAAGAACTGGCTCTGGGGGCCTCCCTGGTAGCACAGGCAGTTGAGTGCCACACTGTAAAGCTGTGTGCAGCCTCTGTAGTGCAGGTTCGATCTCTGCTGGCCAGGGAGAAACCCACGTGGCGCAGCAGACCTCTCCTGTCTCACCCGCAGCTCCCCTTAGCAGTGTATTTCAGTTAGTTTGCCTGTTCTGTTCCCCACTCTGTGTCTGGTGAATCCTCTCACCCTCTCACACCTCTGACCTGTACCCTGGTTCTTGTATAAATAAATAAATCTTAAAAAAAAAAAAGAACTGGCTCTGTGCTTCCCCTGATGATAGAGCTGAGCTCTCCCTGCTTTCGTGAAACATGCCGTGGTCCCTAGACTGGATCAGTAATTTTCTTCTTTAAACTGTTACAGAAATTCATAATTTCCCTTCATATCATCTGACACAGGAATGAGGCAAAGCCCTCTGCATTTGAAAGAGCAGAACTTCTTTAAAAAAGTTAGAAACCAGTGACTTCAGTGGGGCCCTCAGTGGGCTGGAAGGTGTCATACAGTGATAATAAGATACAGCAGGTGTTTTCAGGGGGTTATCTTGGTTTTTATGAATATGAAATTTTTCAAATTTTCATTTTTGAACTTTCTCATATTCTAAAATATATCAAATAAGATGTCATTTCTGTAGGCCACATGTAAACAATGAACAAAGAAGGACAGGGAAGAAAACAGAGATAAAGAGAAAGGAAAACAAAGAAGATAGAGGGGGGATTCAAAAAGAGAGAAGAAAGATGGGGGGCAGGGTGAGAAAATTTGGTTGAACTGCAAAAATGTGAGGAATTTCAAACTCCAGGAAAAGAACATTTGGGAAAGTTTAATATCTTCGGAGAAGGGGTAGACAGTATAAAGTTTTCGCATCTCCATGTCTTTGCTGTGTTGTTATGTTCTCAGATTTGTTGCTGTTAGAGTTATTATAAAGATTGAGAAAGAAAAATAGGTGATTGACAAAAAGTTAAAGAAATAAGAATAGTCTGAAGCTGTGAGGTACCGGGGAAGCAGGGAAGGGATGGAGGGTAGAATAAATTGGATGATAGAAAATAAAATTAATAGTAGGGTCAATTAGATAACAGAATAATTTCCCAAAGAAAGTAATTGAAGCAATCTCATCCAAGCTATTTGGAATGAGAAGAGATAAATCAGTGAGAAGATTAATGTGGACAAACCACAGTGGAGCGAGATGGACCAGAGGTGGGAAAATCTGTTAGGCTCTCCAGATGAAATGCCTGCGCAGATTTCCTGGAGCAGATGCCAGAGATTCTTGCCCCTCACTGCAGGAATTAGAAATGCATAGGCATCCTCAGTGGAATTCTGTTTTGGATTGCCAATCTTAATTCTTGAATTCAGAGGGGCCACATTTCCAGCATCGGGCACCATATGTTGCAGTGACAGAACTGGCTGTGATGCCAGGGCTAGGGAAGCCCAGTGTCCTTGTTTGAGGACATTACTTGAGAGAGAATGGAACAATTACTCAGGAGAACTACACCTCCTGTTTAATCTTAAACTCCTATTTGCCAAAAGTTTTCTTCAAATTTCAAAAATTGTTGTTCCAAATAGGGCTTCTAAAATGACCATCTTTTCCATGGACACATAACCCCAGACAACTGTGGTCTGAACAGCTTCATACACATGTGACGCACGAACCACAGTAGCTTCCTCAGCAGACAGACCTGGGTTATGAAACCTTTCCTGACTTTCCCTCTAATTAGTGGTTAGTCTTTAACCTGTCCTTTATATCTAAGACTCCACTCATCTTGTAAGATGGGGAGCATAATATATTTGCCTCATCACTAAGCATGTATGATGATTAAACAATAACACCAATCCCTCATACAGTGCATGGTGTGTGAGGAATCTTGTCACAAAAATTGTGTTTCTTTATTTTGCTTCCATTATCTTTTTCTAATGTAAACCCTTACATTAATAAAAATGTGGATCTTCGATTAGTGTATCAGATTCACCTGTAGATACACACTCCTCACCTTAGGCAGATGTCTTTATGATGTCTAAGATGCCAAATTAGTTTCTGTTGCTGCTTAACAGTTTATCACAAATTTAGTGATGTAAACCTGCCTATTTATTTTTTTCACGGTTTCCAGGGGTCAGAAGTCCAGACACAGTGTGGTTTAACAGGGACCTCTGTTTGAAGTCTCATGAACTGAAATCACAATGTCAACAAGACTGGATTCCTTTCTGGAACTCTGGGGAAGAATCCACTTCTAAGCTCACCCATCTGGTTGGATCAATTTAGTTCCTGTAGTTGTAGGAATGAAGTTCCCATTTCCTTGACATGTGACCTGCTTTATCTCAAGCCAGTGGCAACATCTCCAGTCCTTCTCATAGTTGGAATCTCTCCAACTTCCTCTTCTACAATTTATTTGATTTTCTCTATTGCTCTGTTAGCAGAAGCTTTTATTTATTTATTTTTTAAAACTCAACTGATTCTATTGGACCCACTTGAATAGTTCAAGATAGCCTTTGATTTTGAGGTCCAGCAATTAGTGACCTTAATGACATCTGCAAAGTCCCTCTGGCATGCCCCCAATGGTAAAAGTCATAGGGAGAAAACTCTGCCCCTGAAAGAAATGATCCAGATATCCATCTGCCTCATCTCTGCTTCAGTCTCCTCAAACTTCATCCTACTCAATACTGAAGTCATGTCATTCCTCCGATACCTTGAAGAAATGGAAATAACTTTCCATTTTTCCTCATCTGTCCCCTTTTGTCATGGTAACTAGGTAAGCTATGGAAAGAGTAACATTTTGATTATTTTTCTGTGGTCTTCATCACTGGAAAAGGGCCCATAAAGGGAGGAACTGTGGGCTATCAGTTTTTGGATCCCTAAAGTCTGCCATGGTTCTGGATACACCACCTGGGGAATGATTGTCTGAAGCTGTGCTAAAGAAAACTAGGCATGCCTCCGAACCCTTGAAAGATAAATTTGCAGAATGTGTGTCTTGAAACAAATGCATGATTTAGAATTTTAGTTCTAAGCTTTTGCCACTGAGCAGTCTTTTCTAAGTCATTTAATTTATTTAGGTGTTATAACTCTTTTTTTTAAATGAGTTATTAAAAAAAATGGATGTTTCCCAATCTTCATTAATACCAGTTTTTTTTTTTTTGTTTTTTGTTTTTTGTTTTTAATTTTTATCTTCTAGTGGACCCATGTTTGGAAATATTTTCATTATCAACTACTTTTTTTAGTAGAAAATGAATTCCTTCCTTGTTTATACCTTACCTTAAATCAAGCAAAACCGGGCCTCCCCTGATGGTGCAGGCAGTTGAGCCATGCTGTGAGGCTGTCCGCAGCCTCTGCAGTGCAGGTTGATCCCGGTGGGCCAGCGAGGGTCCCACATGGTGTGGCAGACCTCTCCTGTTTTGCTCGCTGCTCCCCTCAGCAGTGTATTTCATCAGTCTGCCTGTTCTGTTCCCTGCTCTGTCTCTGGTGAATCCTCTCACCCTCCCACTCATCTGGCCTGTACCCCGGATCTTGTGTAAATAAATAAATCTTAAAAAAAAAAAAAGGAAGAAGAAGAAGAAGAAACATTTTGCAGGAAGATGTAAGATGTAAGGAGCCAAGAACTACAAGATTGAATAACATCAAAGGTTTTTAATGTGCTATAATCCTCATTCTTAAATTTTAGTCTCCTTCTGTTCTTTCCTGATGGGACTTTGGTGGGACTTCACAGTGTGTGAATCTTTGCTGTATTTTGCACGAGGTTGGTGCAATGTCTAAATTCAGATGCTTTGAGGAGGCAGCACAAATAAAGAGAACAGACTGAGTGACAGCACACAGAACAGGCACAGCTACTGAGCTGCCACCAAACTCTTGAAAGTTTCAGATCTGGTGGTGTCAGATCTTATGATCTTAGAGTGAGCTAGAAATCTGAATTTTACTTGTTACAACAATCTTTAAAATATTGGCAAGTAATTCAATCTTTAAACTTCTGTGTGAACCATACAATGCACATCTGTGAGCTAAATGAGGTTCATGGACTGCCCATTTTCAGCCAGACATAGGGTTTTGGAGGGGTAATAGCACATAGGGTAGCTATTCTTCAGAGTGTTCTTTGTGCCAGGCATTTTTCTCCAAGACTCGACATACAACTTCTTTGTGCTTTAGTTTCATTACGGTAAAATGAGACAGCAGGCATGAGAGTACTGCATAAAGTATAAGGGAGTGTTAACTACTGAAGAATATTATTTAAGTCTTATTGCATTTAAAAGTAATGCCATTTTGTAAATTTTAAATCAAATTAGAGATGCACATTCTAAGAAAGGTGTGTGTGTGTGTGTGTTTGGAGAGAGAGAGAGAGAGAGAACAGAATCATTTGGTATATAATTGCTTAGGTCTTACTGGTTAGTCCTTTCTGACTTGTAGCTAGTATTCATGTCAAGTAAATGATATTATTGTCTAAAGTGACGTAGCTCAATGTCTATTTTAATCATTCTAAGCTAATAGTAGATGACTGTGCCTTTAGAAGCTCGGAGTAAAACACTCTGAGGTGCCACATCCTGGGAAGAAAGCAATTGAATGGTCTCATAAATTCGAACTAACTTCGATGTGAGAAGTGCTATAAAATAAATAAGTCAGGCATGCACCAAAGAACACTAGAAATGCATGGACATAATTAATGTTTTCTTAAGGCATAGCTGATGCATATATTTCCTTAAGATTTAGATTGCAAGTCAATTTATTTTGGTATATTGTCATGAATTAGAGCTCTTTTAAGGGTTTTCATTTAAGAAAATGTAAAGTTACACGGATTTTGCTCAGCCTCACTTAACTGCTCATGCTCTTAATCAGGCTGGTGTCGTTTAAACTAAGTTAATGAGGACTTTCATGTTTTACCATGTCTGGGTTTTTTTCTGTGATCTTGAGAGATGTCTCCAAGTGTCATTCCAAATATCCAAAGGCAAATCAGAGCGCACAAACAGCTAGCAGAGCAGGATGCCTCTTTCTTCAGAAGCCATTTCACTTTGCTTTTTTTGTTCTATTTGAGTCAGTTGGCAGAATGAGAGCAAAGTTGCTCTGAGGAAGTTTCCTTCTACCCTGGGCAGGAGAGGAACAGTGAACTTTCTAGGGGAGTCACCTGGAAGAATCCATAACCTCTCCCCATTGTTACGACTTTCTCCATAACTGTTCTTATTTCTTGTTGTTTGATTCAGAGTAGGCAGTCATACTATTTTGGCACCTTGGCAAACTGCTTAAGTTCTTCAAGTTTCCTTTTTCGTATGTGTAATATGAGAAAACATAGCACCTACTTCCTATCACGGTTGTGAAGAATAAATGAGAGAATACATGTGAAAAGCACTTCAACTCTCCTAGTAATATGGGAAGCACTCGATAAATATTAGCTATTCTCAGTAGTCTTGTTATTCCTCAACTTATATTGACTGAATGATTAAAGTTTCTAATTTAAGGCAGCTAATTGTTTATTTTTGTAGTATCTCCTACTTTTGTAATTCTACTCTTTCCCTCATATAATTCATCCAAATTTGTTGACTTGCCAGAATTTCAAATTCCTCATTTCTCGGGGCTCACAAGTAACCCCAGCTGATGAAGAAGGAGAGAGAAGGACTAAGTTCTGGTTTTCTGGGTAAGGCCTGATGCTAACACTCAGTGTCTTCTTCTCTCCCTTTTTTCAACTGTATTGACCCTCAGTGGCCATTGAATTAATGCCACATTACTCATAGGCAATTTACCTTTTCCTTTACCTTGCTTATCTGTGCTGGTGTAAATGTCTAAGCGTAGAAACGTCTGCTGTAACATTTTATACTTCATGCAGTGAATAGCATGTGCTCTAAATATAATAGACACAAAACTGATGGCTAAATTGATTTAGCACATTGCATGGACTATTTCATTCATTTCACATGACAACTCCATAAAGTACATATTTCTACCTATGATTATTATTCCTGTTTTACCCTTTAGAAAACTGAGGTTTAGAGATATAATTGGTGAGAGATCACTTATCCAGCAGTGGCTGACAGAGGACTGAAACTGAAGCCACTGAGACTAGTGACATCTGTCCTCCTCTCCCCACAATTTTCTTTATTCCTATAAATCCATACGTGGAATCAAGAAACAGTCCTCAGCTTTCCATTCTGGCAACTGCCTTGTATTTCTATTTTGTTGTTGTTGAGGTAGCATTGGCTCACAGTATTGGATGTGACTCAGAGGTATAGGTTCACATCTCTTCAGATGCATGTCACCACACCACACTTTTCTACCTCTCCCTGATTTGTAAGATGAGTGGATGTATGCATAAAAGGAAGCAGCCATAATTTGCACAGTTCTAGATATTAGAATATTGTTTCTACTTAAGAAATAAATTTCCCTTTTATGAAATTAATATTCTTTATTGACTTGCCAAATCTGTTTGCACTTTCAGTACCTTTTTAAATGCCTGCCTCTACATACTTTTTTCTATGAAGTTTGAGCACTGTAGTTCACACCTCAATTTAATTTTGTTAGAGTATATTGAACAAACACCCCAAACAAAATTGTATGCTAGGCACTATGGGAGAAAAGATATAATGAGAATATATTATCTTTCCTTCTGTATTTTGCCATCGAATAAACTCAGCTAAGTAAAATAATGAATAGACTGTGGAAAGTAAAGGCTATGCAAATACCTGAAGCAACTTTGTCAAAGAGAGAAAAACTCAGAGGAGGACACAAGACCTTCTGGGGTTTTGAAGCACTAGAAGATTCCACTTTGGCTTCTCTTTTGAAATAATCTCTTGATTTATTTCTTCTTCACAAAATAGTATCTCTCTCACAATATTGCTTTTGCTAAACCAGTTTCCTGAAGGAAAAAAAAAAATTGCCAGTGACCGCTTCATCCTACCTGAAACTACAATCTACATACTTAGATTTTACGAACACAAAAAAATTATACCATTTCAACCAGTAGGATAAAATTTGTGTTATTATGTGTAAATTCTACATGGAGCTAACTCTGAGAGTAGGATTCTACAACATATTATAATATAAATTATAGCCTATTATATGAATATAAAATATAAATTTTTATGAGTTGATAAAATTAGATGATTTGATCATCAGCTATCATTGAGATATCTTTCAATTCAAAATAATCATCTATACTACATTTGGGCATAACAGATACAGTAGTCCATAATATAATGAGCATCCTTAGAAATGTATTTATCATTCACAGTGCTGTGTTGAAGTGTGCCTGGCTCAGGAATGTGTTTTCCTCACTCCTTCACCAAAATGATAACAGAACAAGAACTAATTTTGCATCCAGTGCTAACTTAATAACTTGCCTTATATCTCAAAGCCCTGCAGCCCAGGGAACATTGACTATTCCTCTACATTGAGTATCATACAAGAAAATGATTCATTAATGGCAGCCTTGTGCATAGACTGACTGATCATGATGATATCAGATTGTTTATTTCTTCTTATCAATAGTAATGATAGCTGATATTAGATTGATTCTATATTATCATATTATAAAAGCTATACACCATATATATGAAAATTGATGGATTATGCTTATCATTTGCAATGGCTTTGCTAAGAACTTTGTACATGTGTTGTCATTTTTTCTTCACAACACCATAAAGTAAATTTTGTTAATCCCATTTCAGTTATAATAAAACTGAGGGTGATAGAATCATGTCTCCAAAGCCCATGTTTAACCTCTAAATTTATAATGCTTCCACTCTCAGTCCTTCTTTCTAATAGTTTCAGACATGCACATTATTTGGAACCTGAAGTTGACATGTTGATTTGAAAAGAGTCAAAAAGATTGCTTTTAGCTTTTTTGGCTCTCTAGCCAGGAAGAACATATTAGAAATCACTCCTCAAGTGGAGTAGGTGAGAGAGAAGAGAAGGAGCTCAACTCTAAGACTTTCGTTGAAAAGCTTCTGCAGCTCAACAAACCTGCGGCCACAGCTCCAGGTGAAAAAGATTGTTTCCCCTCTCATCTGGAGCAGCAGCCTCAGCAGCAGCCGCAGCCATGCCATTCTCTGGGTCCCTGTTCATTAGTAGTCAAGGTTTTCATTGTGCTCAGCAAAACAGTCACAGAAAATAAATGTGCCGCACAGATGGGCCCATAGAAAATCTACTTGATGTATTCTTGAAAATTCACAGCTAAATGACTTTGAAGAGATGGGGGTTATTGTGCCCATGATTAAAACGAGGTGTGGCATGAATCTTTCAGATACAATGCTTTTCCTGTAGAGCCTCTTAAGACAGATAAGGTGCAAAGTGGTGGCTGGCCTCTGGCGCATGGATGTACCATGGCTTATTGAACCTTTCCCCTGATGATGAAGTATGTTTCAAGTCCACTTGCTTTATACAAAGTTAAACTTGAAGAACTGTGTAAAATAAATCAACTTCATTTTGTATCAGCTGAAGCCTTTCATCGAAGGATTTTCCAGCTTGGATGTTCCAAAGAGATAGAACCTATATCAGTATTTAAGTGGACCAACTCTTCTACCCACATCAGAATTTCTTGATGCTCGCTGGGTTGCTGGTCACAAGTACAGGACCAGTGACCTACATTGTGCATAAGGTCCCAAGTCGCTCTTGTGACTGGGATGTCACATTGTGAGGTTGAGATCGTACATTTCAAATATGAAGTACAATGTGTGTTATTTGCAAAATTAAAAATTACCTGATTCCCTCAAATAACAGAAAATTATTGTGGAGATTTTGCCATTTTAAATCTGGGATTCCAGGTGAATTGTAAACCTTTACCACCAGCAGTGTAGTTTAGTTGGTTGGTAATTTCAAATACCTATTTTTGATAGCATTGAGCTACTTTTTCCTGTGCATTATTAATAACTGTTGCTATGTCACTGTTCTGTCCACTGTTGCTGTGTACTTTGTATATCACAACCATGCCATCCAGGTGTTTATTCACACCTGTTGAAAAGTACTTTACGTGTATTGATTATTTTGTGAGGAAGATCGAACAACAGTATACCCTATATTGTTATAGGGTGTGGACTATATTGTTAACTGGGAATAGTATCCTCTGTGAAGTATTAGAAACAATAGGAAAATTAAAAGTGGGAATAAAATCAACATCAGTTACTAATTAATGGTTGCAGAACTATATTCCTTTGGGAAAATTAAAGTTGAATTGTGAGTTTTGAATTACATAGGGTCTTAAAAATTACAATGTATACAAAATTGACCTGGTGGAATAGAGTTTGAAATCTTCAGCATAGCTGGTAACCATTTTTTTTTTTTTTTTTTTGCCAACTTGGCCTCTCTATTGCAATTTTTCTAGGAATATTTTTCCCCCACAGAAATTGGCTGTCAGGCCTACTATTTAGAAATAAACATCAGAATATAGAGATGCTGGTCCACAATGGTGATCTACTCAAGAGGCAGATTTGCATGATAATCTTAGGGGGAACCATTCCCATCATAGTCTATATGGCATATTTTAGAGTTTTGCAAATCTGGTAAATGTTTAACAACTGATTTGGGGATAGAAGGAGCCCTGGTTTGTAACATCGGCTAACTGATGATGCAAGTAATTCTACCATGTCCAGTATGGTGTCAATCAGCTTACCCAATTCCTAAAAAAATTAGCAATCAGCATTTCTGAGCTGATGCCAGGCTGACTGCAACATATCTCTGCCTGATAGGATTCCACAGGCATGAGGACACTATGGCCATGTCATTACATTTAATCCAGAGTCAGGTGCACCTCTGTGTGTGCTAATAAAAATTATGCTTCAGAACCCTTCCTCATTTCTTATATTTCAGTGACACAAAATGTAAGATTCTCCCCCTTTTTTTATCTTGGTCAGCTTTATACTTTGTCTTAACATCAACATCACTATTACAGTATTCTGTCTGGTTATGTAAATAGCATTCTCCTGCTATCTTTATCCCTCTAAAAACAGAAAAAAACAAACAAACAAAAAACATGTGTGAGGCATCCAATGAAGTAGACTTGATGTTCCAATTTGATTATCAATGATTGACCCTGAGGTTGGATTGGAGATTGGCAGTTTAAGTATGGAGTCACATGTAGCAGAGGAAGGAAGACTACGGGTCCCTTGATTGTGTAAGATGGATATACTAAAGTTGACTTAGCTGCAGACAGATTTACTTCATCATGCAGACATAGATCTCAGCTAGGGGTCTTTCTCCATATTGCATTAGGCTGTAACCACAGCAGTACATTTTCTTCTTCTCCCGTTCTTTGTAATTCCCTTCCCTTGCCAATCTCCTGACCTGAGTTTTGATTGCCTTCCATCCCTTCAGAATATATTTCTTCCTGCTTCTTTTGTAGATTATTTATATCGTTCTCTCTAGGCATGCTTTATCTTCTAGAATGAGATGAAGCAGAGAATTTCCTTAGAAATTCTTCCCCTTCATTACATCTTGTCATCCATCTCTTACTGACCTTCAAGACCCAGTTTTAGTAGTAACTCATCTTCCCTGATCACTCTAAATGAACATCATCTGCCCTGCTGGGAACTAACTTAGCAATGGTTTATAACACTCATTGTGAGTGGAAACCACTAGAATGGCTTTTTTTTTAAGATTTATTTATTTGTGCATACAAGAACTGGGGTACAGTCCATAGGTGGGGGTGGGTGGGAAGATTCACCAGAGACAGAGCAGGGAATAGAACAGGCAGATCGATCGAAATACACTGCTGAGGGGAACAGCTGGCGAGTCGGGAGAGTTCTGCTGTGCCATGTGGGTTGCTCCCTGGCCTGGGATCAAACTTGTGCTGCAGTGGCTGTGGATAGTTTCATAGTTTGCCTCTTAACCACTTGTGCCACCTGGGAGGCCCTAGAATGGCTTTTGAGAAACAATATTTTGGAGCCACCAGAGACTCCGAATTAATTGGTCATGTTTAGGGCGTGGGTATTGCTGTGTTTTCCAAAAGTGCTTTGGTGACCCTAATACACAGCAAGACTTAACCACTAATCTATAGTGTGATACTCCCTTTCCTTTTTGCACAACTCGAAAGCAGCCCCAACTCCATAAAGGACATGAAAGTATGGTTGGATCTTTCAGTGGAAAAGAGCTTATATATTTAACTGAAGGTGGCAGAAAATTGACTGCAACCACACTGAGCCTGTACCCTGCCAGTGGGGAATCCCTGCAGTAAGAGCCAGAGAAAACTCAGAAGCCATTTCCCAGGATCTGGAGTAATCTTGGAACTGAAATCTGTCATAGCGGGATGTATCCCAGTGTCTTCCCATTAGGAAGGAACTGGAACCGCAAGAGGCTTTCTGATTGTTACATGTGACTTTTCCAAGATCATATAACCTCTTGTCCCAGGGCCAAGAGATGAGCTAATACTCACTAAACTCATACATTGAGGGCCTCCCTGGTGGCACAGCGGGTTGAGCGCAGCGCTGTGAAGCTGTCTGCAGCCTCTGCAGTGCGGATTCGATTCCTGGCCAGCCAGGGAGCAACCTACATGGCGCGGCAGACCTCTCCTGTCTGGCCTGCTGCTCCCCTCATCAGTATATTTCGGTCCATCTGCCTGTTCTGCTTCCCTCTCTGTCTCTGGTGAATCTTCTCACCATGCCTCTGGCCTGTACCCCAGTGCTTGTATAAAAATAAATAAATCTTTAAAAAAAATTCATACATTTGAGCCAAAATATTTCATATGTGTTCACATGTGTTCCTTTCATCTACCAGTGCTTCTTTCTTTGTAGTACTTAGTATTGTAGGTATAATACTACAATATTACAATATACTACCACAGTTGGTTTATCTTCAGTCTCTTTGTATAACATTTTTATTGATATAAAATTTACATATCATTAAGTTCACCTGTTTCAAGTGTGCAATTCAATCACCACAATCTAATTTTAGAATTTCAAATTTTAGAACCTTGAATCTAATTTAGAAATTTTAGGTGAGGTTTTCATCACCTCCAGGAGAATTGGTACCGATTGACACTCACCACAATTGTAGGAGATAGTTCCAGAGTTGTGCTGTTTAATAACTCAGGTGGAGCAGCTTGGTCAGCATCACACATTAGTAAACAGTAGAGCCAGAATGAGAAACTAAGAAACCAAGGTGGTCACATCCCAAAGTTCCCATTGAGAACTAGAACCAGTCCAGTGTTCCTGTCACCCGCTCTGTGGAAGGAAATTCAGTTTAGACAAAAAGCACATCAGAGACAGACTTTTTTCCTCCCCTGCAGGTCATTTATAGAGAAAGGATTCACTGGGAGGAAGAAGAAATCTCATACTTAGTCTCCAATTGAAGGTTTGTCCTGACCCATGACTCTCATTTTCCAGACTGCTATGTCCAGGACCTGTCCCTTTTGTAGTCCTGGTACTTAGGTTCTGTATGTCCATTTGCCATTTAGTTTTCCCCTATACAATATCATATCCTTGAAGTTGAAGACTATGTATATGCATTTTTGTTTCCTTCATCATGTCTACTATACTAGGCCTAATATATTAATCAGTAAGTATACTAGTGTATTAGCCTATCTACTCAGTCTTTGTAGATATTTGAAATAAAGGAATGAATGAATGATTCCTGGTAATGCTCAGTATATCTAGGTGGCAGGTGTTCTAGACTCTCCCATTCATGAGGTAACTCATGAAAGATTCCTAAAATTAAGATATGCACAATATCACAGATGATAGGAAAGTATAGTTTGTTTTATCTAAATAATGCATTTCCTGGTAAATTATTAGTATTACTTAGTTTGGTCACTTAAAATGCATAACATATATATTTAGATTTATTCTATTTTGGTTCTTTTGGAAAAAAATACTGACCTTCAAGTGGTAAAGGCTTTGTCATGACTTATTAATGAGTTTCTAAGAAAGAACCACGAATTCCTAATGTATTTTACTCATAATTATACCTTAGGATAGTGTTTAGAAAAGTAGGTGTCCTGAGTCACAAATTCTGGAGGAATCCTTTGGAGTTTTAATTACACAGCACTGCCACCTAGCATCGACTATGTGGGCTTTTTTTATTATTATTAAAGTAAAAAAGAATAGAGGTTTCTTTATATTTAAAATATTATTCAGGAGATCAGTCTGCAATCTCTTAAGAAGGATGGACTGAGATTACTTCAGGAAGTATTTGCAGCAGCTTCCAACTGATGTTGTTTACTTGAAAACCCTTGTGATTGGGAGTGAATTGGTGTCAATGAAGAAAGGGGCTGTGAAATCTGCTGAAGAGTTTCAAATGTCAGAGCTGCATATTCATGAGTTGCAGGCACCTGTGGCCATGCTGTCTTCTGCAGATTCCTAACACTGCAGTCCGCAGAAGGGCGGGGGAGGTGGTTTCCAAAGGGCATTGTTGTTTATTTGCATATAAATAAATATATAAAAGAAATAGTGGGAGTGGGGAATAAACATGCAAATAAGTATTTCAAGGCAAGAAAATAACTCCATCCTGCTTCAGGAAAATGGCAGCTTGAACCAACTCTGCAAGAGTTGAGGATGCCTGTTAAAAATCTGATTCCTTCCGTTGGCAGTGTGGTCATGGAAATTTCCTCTGCCCCTCTGGGAAGTCCCTCAATAGAAGCCAGCTCTGGGGAGCTATGGGAGAACTCAGTCCTCTGTCATTTCCTGTTGGTCATTCTGCAAGGTGATGGATAACGCAATTCTCAATCTTCTCAGTTCCCAAACTGTGCTTAAAAAAAAAAAAAAAAAACCTCCAAACGAATCAATAGTATTTAAAGGGGGAAACCTCGCACTTAGATTGATGCTTTACATAATGAGCACTTTATGAGATGTAATGCCAACTGTTAATCAATAGACATACCAGAACTGCCGCTAATACAACCTTGTAGAGTTTTTTTTTTAATTAATCCTTATTAAAAATATTGACTTGTTGTGACTTGCTGGGGCTGCTCCTGGCTCTGTTTTTTATCCTAATTAGGAGGTTATGCTACACTGCTTGGGCTGCAGATAATAATGTAATGATTATTGTCTTAAAACCTGAGAATCAATATAAGATACTATCAAATTGTGCCAAGTGTCACAATTATGAAAATTACTCAAGATTTTAAAAGGTTTATGAAAGCGAGATTTTTTTTTTCTGCTATACTTGTTTTTCCTGTTTACTTATTTCTAGTTCTCTCAAGATTTGATTGGTTCAAAAGTTTTTATCATTTGCAAAAGGCCTTTCTCAAATCATTGTATTTTAACATGCTGTTTTCCAATGGTGCTGCATCTCCTTGGGTACAGTTATTTAAAGGGGGGAGGATTCCCTCTCCCCAGCTCGTTGCACCTGCAAACACATGTGTGCCTTAAACTTGTTAAACGTTCTAGTATACAAGTAATAATAGGGCAGCCAAAGTTACATCAAGGGATGCTATAATGGAAAGACACTCAAAAAAGAGACAATAGCAAATGAAATGGGAGATAGGTTGTCGCTTTTCTGAGAGACTAAAAATTTATATATATATATATAGTATTCATAAGGGCAGGTTTATTAGGAAAAAGAGAAAGAAGAAGGTGCTTGCATAGACACATGCGGGCAAAGAGCTTAGAATTTCTACTCCTATGATGCAATAGCAACTATAAGAATAATAGCTATTCAGATGTAACTTTAGTGGGGAGAAATATTGGGGTGAGGCCAGAGATGTGGGAGTGAAAGAATTCACCAGAGACAGAGTGGAGAACAGAAAAGACGTATTTATTGAAACACCTTGCTGAGCAGAGCAGTGGGTGAGACAGGAGAGGTTTGCACAGGAACGAACATTTTAAGGCTCTCTTTTATACTCTTCTCGGGCTTTCTAACTTCTTGTTGTAACCGCTTTCTAACCGGTTTGCACCAGTTATCTGCTGGGATGTCTGGTCTCAGGCGCTGGCCTTTGCACAGAAACATGTGGCCTCTGCTTCAACATTCCTGGACCTGGGATGGTGTTTCTGGTCCTGGTGGTGAGTCTCATGGCCTGATTCCCATGGCAACTGTGTCAATTCCCTTGTCCAAGCCTCCCAAAACTTCCTGCTGGACAAAGAGTGGGGGCTTAGTTTTTACCTTATTAAATGGTATCTTCATAGTAGGTAACATTTTTTTCCACAAGCCTGACATTGCTATGATTTCTTCATGTACCTGAGCTAATTTAACTCTCACTAGAGTCCTAAATCATTGTCCCACCTTTAGCCCTGTTTTATAGATGAGACAGTGGAGAGTTTCATTTACTTGTCCAAAATTATGCTTTCCTGACTGTCTGAACTATTAAGCACTGTGATAACTGAAGCCCCCGGCAAGCAGAGCCTCTGCCTTTGGCCATGGAGAAAGTTGGGTGGAGCTTGACAAATGTATTGACTGTTCCCGGAGCCTCAGGCAATAGCAAACTATTGGATATCTGTGTTCACAGAGATTTCAGATCTTCATCTCCTGCAACCTCCAGGTTGAAGTATTTGTCCCTGAGCCAGTTCAGACCAGGCATAGCAGGCTCACTCAGTTGAGCTATGCCAGTGTGTCTCAGCCTCCTGAGTCGCCCTGGCATCTGGTTCCTGGCATCTTATTCCCAATATCCTCATGGCCAGCTCTTTAGAGAGTCATTGTTCCTATGAAAATTAGGGAGGGGTAGTAATGGGAGGGAGCCCCACTGTTTAGCTCTATGTTTGTGAATAAGGAAAATGTTTTCCTTCTATAGCCTCTTTAGAGACAATTAAGCATTAGCTTTTGTCGGATGCTAGATTATGAGTGAATTTAGTTTAAAGTATGTGAACCATGCACCCTTTGAAATTTGCCTGAAAAGGCTCATTATAAAACTAATGCTATGAAAAAGCACTCCCTTTCAGATTAGGGAAAGCACCTGAATAGTTTTCATAAGTGGCTGCGCATCGTTTCAAAGCTCTCCAGTGTTGCCTGAACCGCTTTCAACACACCTTTCAACTAGGAAATTTCGCATTCAGCATATCTGTAGTTCTACAAGACTTTCAATAATATTTAAATTGGTTAACTGTATTTCTTTTATATCTTTTTTAATGCTTTTATTGATTTGAGGTAGATAAACTTGATTGTGCATGAAATCTTATTTTTCCACACAAAGGAGATATGGTTTGAGTGTTTAGGAGGAGAGCCGTACCTCCAAATCAGGCCAAACCTCAGAAATGCAAGGGTTTGGGTCAGGTAGATGTTTGCTGAGGTCTTTGAACTATACCATACTGATGCTAACATTTGTTTTCCCCAAAATCAGTGCTGCAGAAGAGGTCCTGGAATGGCTTCTCTTTATTATTGTTAAAGTTTATGGAGAGAAGAAAAGACTTCTTGAATTTTCATATGAGAAAAAATAAATGCTTCTCTTAAAAAGTTTTTTTTTTTTTTTGAGTAACTTTTATCACAGTAAGTCTGATAACAGATAATATTACACTCTCCTTTAATCACCAGGAGCTAAGGCTCACATTTGTGGACATGTTAGCAACTGTATGTGAGGAAAATTATAGGCACCATACAGTTAAAAAAAAAATAAGACAGCATTTTGTAAGTCAAACCCAGCTCATTGTTCATTTCACTTTACTGCTTGCATGTGTAAAAGCAATTTGATTACTACATCAGATAATAATCGATGTGTGGTACTGAACTGCAGGATGGCACCTATCTCTGGGGAGAATTTCTGCATTTTCTATAGGGTTGTTGACAGATTCAAGTCAAGAGAGCAATATGGGACTGGGTAAACATCTCCACGTGGCCACATGTTAGCCTCATTCATTGCCGTGGCAAATTACATGGTGAGATGATAATATTAATCCTGTGTGAGCAAGAGAGTGAGAAACTCGACCCAGCTGAATTTATTGAATGCCGACTGCATTGTGCCACACTTGAAAAGGGTTGAAGGGGCAGTCAGAGCCCACATGGGTGTGATGTCTGCCTTCCTGAGTTTCACTGTCCACTGGTGGGGATGAGTTGGGGGGTGCAGATAGGAAGGCCAGTGACTGTAAGCCCCACAGTAAATCCTAAGTACAACATAAATACTGAGGCTCAGCAAATGTAAACTAAAGAACAGAACATATTGGGCTTAGGATGCAGAAGTGATATGTTGTCTACCTTAGGCTTAGAACTGAAGAAATAACACAAAGCCTGTGAAAACAGAGCCACCAGGACCTTCGTGTGCATAAGTGAGGAAGGAAGAGGAGACCCACTCTCCGTGCACCTGTGGAATGCTAGGTGGCTCCTTTCTTCCCATTGACTCATAAGATTTCAGCTTTACCTGCAATTAGCATGCACTTATTACAATACAAAACAATTATTTACTGACGTTCTTACATTTAATTGTAGCTACTGTGCCAAGCGACATGGTGAAACAGAGTAAAACTAATTTTGCCTATGGGAAAAAGATGGATTTGTTCAAGGTCATGCAGCCAACGTGAGGAGGGAGGCAAAGATTGAATTCTCCAGGAATATTCAGCTTTACAACTTGTCTTCTTTCTATATTCACATTCTCTTCTTTTGGTTTAACCTCTCAGAGTCAATTAGTTGAAGGCAGGTCTACGCAAAATGACTAGATATTGTAGGTGAGTTGAAAGTAACCCTCCCCTCTGGATTTTGGTTTGGAAAGCCGAAACACAGTAGAATTTTTATTGAAATTTTGTATTTCACAAAAAATTCAGTGCATAGCTCAACTGTAGGGCATTTGAGTATACAACAAAATAAATTCATTTATTCCAGTGTTAAAACTGGTTCAGAATGGTTTTCTTAAAAAAAAATAATGACCCAGTCTAGATGAAACTTTTCTCATTTGCCACCTGTGATGGTGCTTTAGCATGGTCAACCATATGTCTTTAATAAATAGACCAGAACTATTCTTCTACATATATGAAGGTCAAGCAAATAATTAATAATGGAGAATATTGACACACTGGGCTCTCGTGTTTGAAGACCATCTTAAACTTTTACAAATTGTTATCAAAAACACAGTCTCAAGAATAATGTTTACAGAAAAATATCTGAAGAGCACCCATTGTCCAAAATCTGCTTTCTGAATAATTGCACAATTTAGACTGTGTAGAACTACTCTTGCAGAATTGGGTTTTGTCATCATGCTAGCAGACCATACTGATGGAAACTTTAGGAAATAGTGGAAGAAAATACATGATTGTTTGCAACAATGACTCAGTGGGAGATGTTGTCTATCACAGGTAACCATTTTTCTTCTTTATAAGGACACATCAGGTATCTAGAAAAATGCATTGCTTTTATTCTGTGGGGACGCTTAAGCGCCTATGTTTCTCTCTCTGCTTTGGATGTTAGGAAATGTAGACTTAAATAAACCTCTGGTTGACCTTTTGCCTGTGAACAGGACTCTGTGCGTCCTGGTTTGCAAACAGTATCCCCATACTTGTGTCTTTCAACTCTTGGTGATTTATTATCAACTCATGTTTTTCAAGCTTCAATTCCCTTGATATTTATTTTATTCTCAAACATTTTGAACGCTGCTTCAAATATTTTATAAGAGAGTGTGGGAAATGAAATATGTTATTATTTAGACACATACATTATAGACAATGGCTCTCTCCTTTGCTTGTATCTTTATTTCATGTATGGAAAATATTTAGGAAAAGGAAAAATAAGGATAGACTTTGCCACCAAAATAGTCTTTGAGTAGGATTTTCAATGGTTTGCAATACTGGTTGCATGTCAGAATCATAGGAGAGAGTTTTTTTAGCATAGATTATAGGATCCTATCTCCAAATATTCTCATGGTTTAGATCTTAGGTAGGATTCTGAGATTTTCATATTGTGAAGCTGTGAAGGCAGCATTTATATAAAGTGTGGAGGGAGAACAACTGACAAAAATATTTAATGAGCATGTACCTGCTGAAAAACTAACCTATGTAAAACCTATATATAGACATGTACTATGAATTGGTTTAATAGCGGAGTACCAGCTTATTTGGACTGAAAGAAAATTGCTTAAAATTTAACAAGCATATGTTAAGTAGCTACAGTACACAGTTTTATGGTAGGTTATAGAAGGGAATTTTCAAGTTGCCTGGTGTCATAGGGTAAATTGAGTAATGTCTCTCCTTTAGTGTACCATCACCACCATCATCCAAAAACATGTTGAAAACCTATCTCACAAAGTACTTTGCTCTAGCTGCTGGAGAAATAAAGTGCTGCAAGATATTGTCCTTACAGTCAAGGAGATTCAGCTCCTTGGACAGACAGGACATGTACATAAAAAAAGATAATTAACACTGCCAGGTAGCATATGCTAAGTGCCAAATCAGTGACGGCAACAATAAATACTCTATGAGTTCGGGGAGGGAGAACATCACTGTGGGCTCTGAGGTTGGAAGCCTGCTAAAGAAGGTGGACCGTAAAAACCCTAACCTTGCTGTTTGTGTAGGAATTAGATAAATATTTCTCTAAAAGTCAGTGAAACGGCAGCTGGCTGCCTGCTCATGCAGACTTACTCAAACTTCATTTTAAAATAGAAGGCCGTAACATTGTATGTATATCTGTGAATTTTGGCAAAATAATGTCTCTGCCTTATTGTCTACTTCTCATTTATAGCTCAGTGGCTAAAACTATCAAGTAGGAGACCATTTGGAGCTATCTATCTATCTATCTATCTATCTATCTATCTATCTATCTATCTATCTATCTATAATGGAGGGCATAAAGCTCTGATCTATCTGTAAATTTATATCCATTTATGAAGAGGGTCTTCATTTTCTAGAATTTCAACCCTGCCTTGGGTAGATGGCTGTTTATGAGTTTATTGTATTTCATTCTAAAAGAAAACCAGCTTTACTACAATTAGGGAGAGTGAAATTGTGCTTAACAATCTTTTGCATTATAAAAATAAGAAAATGCTTGTTAACATACAATATATTCACTTAATATAAGAAAGCACTTGCTTTCATTTTTCCCCTAAGTATTAAAAGCATTTAGAAGGAGTTGTTTTCATAGTGACTCAACAGAAAATATCTCAGCTAGTGTCAATAAATGAGAAGGACATATATTTTCTTAAAAAATTGTTTTTGACTTCACAGAATTCTCAGTGTGTGCATGACAGTCTGATGTGGAGAACATGATTTATAGAACAATATTAAAATTAATAAATAATTATATCTGGAAGTAAAATGGTATTTCAAAAAAAAAAAAAAAGAACTTCATGGTTTTTTTATGAGCATGGGTAAAAATCCATGAAAACTCTCAAGAATGCCCAGATGCTTTCTATCAAGCGAGTAAAGAGCACTTTAAAATGTCTCTGATAGAACTTCGTCCGGAGAAAATAGCATTGGTCTAACTTTAATAAGTGGAGAGTTAGAAATAACACAGGAGATTGGTTCCCTCGAGTTACCAACTCCAGCTCTGTCTTTGTGTATCCAGATGAAACATGAGGAATTTAGTCAGTAATGAGTCCTCACACACACCCAGGCTGGGGGTAAACAAATCCAATTTTTAAAATTCTTTTTCAAACAGAAGTTTGTTCTTTCTCATCCTTTTTTTTTTTTTTTTTTTTGTTTTGTTTTTGTTTTTAAAGATTTATTTATTTATTTATACAAGCACTGGGTACAGTCAGAAGCTCGGGAGGGTGAGAGAATTCACCAGAGCCAGAGCGGGGAACACAACAGGCAGACTGATGAAGTACACTGCTGAGGGGAGCAGTGGGCACAGCAGGAGAGGTCTGTGTGTTATGTGGGACCCTCACTGGGGATCGAACCAGCGCTGCAGAGACTGTGGGCAGCCTCACAGCCCAGCGCTCAACCGCTGTGCCACCAGGGAGGCCCTCCTTTTGTTTTTGAACCATCCTTCATTTTCACTCTTCTCTCTAACTGCCAGACCTGAAGAACTTCATTAGGATAACAGTGAAGAGTGTATCCTTGAGGCTGGGATATACCTGAAGGTTGAACAATGGAAGTTTTCTTGCCATCATTGTTTGAAGGCCAGACTGTACTATGTTTCATCAGGACTCTGCTGTGTACAGACAAAATAGAACCTCTTGCCATTTTGAGGCAAAAATCAACAATAACCCATTTCTTAGAAGCCAGACTACTTGAAGAGACCAACTTGAAATGACAACCTGCTTCCTATGTCTTTGGCAGTCTTTACTCCTGGGAGCCTGCATCTGTCGGTTTGTTAGGAATTTCATAATAGAAATGTGTGACTCAAATCACAGAAATGAACTTTCTCACAGTTCTAGAGACTGGAAGTTTAAGGTCAAGGTGTCAGCAGGGTTGATTTGTACCAAGGGCCTCCTTCATTGACTCATAAAAGCCATTGTCTTCCAGTGCTTTCACATGGTCTTCCCTATGTCCACCTCTAAGTCTTATTCTCTTCTTGTCAGCACACCAATCATAATGGATTAGTCCTCCAAGGACCTCATTTAACCTAATTACCTCTTTGAAGACCATATCTTCAAATACAGTTGCATTTTGATATACTGAGGACTAGGATATTCAATTTCATATGAATTTTGAAAAAACGCAACTTGGCCCATAATACTGTATGTTATGTGTCTCCCAAATCTTTCTTCTCAAATGTGACCTCCTTGCATTAGAAGTCTTGAAAATGCAGAAAACAGAATACAACTCAATCTGTTCTTAGTAAAAAAGGAAAACTATTGATTCACACAACTGAAATTATTGAGGTAGACTGACCACAGATTCAGACACAGCTGAATCCAGATATCAGATGATTTTTTATCAGCTATTGATTTCCCTGTGTCTCACTTATTCTTTCCTCTGTAATGACTCCATGCTCAAACAGACTTCCTCATGGTTATAAAATGGGAACCAACTGGTCCAAATTATAAACTAACCTACTGGCAACTCCAGGCAAGAAAAGAGATATCCATGTTTTCTCACCTAATTTAATGAAGAGAACATATTTGGGTCTCTTTACTCTCCCTAAGATCTTCCACTCATCAACAAAGTGATGTCATGGTCAGGTAGGGGGGATGCTCTCATGGGTGAGATCTGAGTCACATGTGTGACTCTGAGGGAGAGTGGAGTAAATTACATGGAACAAGAATGAGGAGATTGGGGTCCTTGGGAAATCATAGTTGCTGTTATCAGGCAGGAGGATGAATAACTCAGCATACACAATCAATAGATATTCACTCTACCACCCTTCCTCCCTTTTACCTCACAGATTTCCAATTATCTAACAAATTTCCACTCAGGCTCACCCTCTTCCCTGAGATCATCTTTGAATCTCTTCAGCAGAGGAAGCACCATATGGTCCTCACCTCTACATCGTCATTCTTACCTGAACTTTTAGCTTGTCTTCCTTTTCCTGTGGACCATGGGGTCACAAAAATAATGAGAATCATTGTTTTATCTTTAGTAAACTTACTGCCAAGGTAATGCTTGGCATATAGAAGTCACATATGTGTCTCCTGTAAGAGTATATACGCATGTGTGTTTTAAACTGCTCAACTTGTTACCTCCCTGGGAAGCTGCAATAATTCCTAATATAAACAATGAAAGGAGGCTAGCTCATGGGGACATCTGATACAAAGGTTCCTGTCATTGACTGAGGGGTTCAAAGACAATGCAAGTGAAGAACAAATGACTTCATTATCAGATCAGACTATATGGCAGGAATAAAGAGGCATGTTCTTAGGCAATTTGCATTCTGTCTTTGAGCCCCTGTTTCTTTCTAAAATGGGTTGGATTAAATTTCAGAGGTCTTCTCTGAAGAGTTCTATTTGATAAGTCTGTGGTCAAAGGCCTGATACAGCAAAAGGTAGGCAGAAGGGCTATCCCAGGAATGTGCACGTGGCAAGGATTGCGTTGCCCATGTCCTGGATCTAGGCAAGCAAATTATAGAATTTATAGGGGAATCCACTAGGCAGATTCACAGATATCAAATAGGAATAGCCTCTTGTCTTTTCTTTCTTTGCATGTCACTGGCTGGTGATATCCATAGTGTGTTTCTTCTGTCCAACTTATTACTAAGTGTATATTCTTTGTATTTATTCAAACACAGGAATGTCACTCACTTAATTTGTGTCTTCTCCATTTTTTTCTACCTAAAGTAAATACTATCTACAGTTAATGTGTCTTTTTTACAAAAAAACTTCTCTGCTTATTATGTCTCCAGTTGGGACAGATGACATCTTGGTAAAAGTGTCCTTTGTAATTTTTAAGGTTTTTCTTATCGACAAATATCTTATGAGAAATTAGAATTCCTTGTTTATTAACAGCCATAGATTCTGTAAAGGTATATAATTTCATATCCATGCATTCCTAAGTCTTGGAAACCAATCCATCTACTTCATTCCTTCAAGACCCTTATGTATGTGCCATAGATAACAATAAATATTTTAATGATACACGAGGAGAAAAATAAGTAAATAAATAGCTTATATTTGGTCATATTTTATCAATTTTATAATTTTTAAGATAATTTTAATCAATGTTTTATCAATTTTAAGATTTTTTTTCTTATTTTAATATTCTTGAAACAACCGACATCAAGATTCAGTCACTGTTGGTCAAAGACCATTGTAGTGGAATTGTGATTGTCTACACAGGTGCAGTTGTGACTAACGTTCTGACCAAATCATGTGCATCATCAGTGATGTGTGTTGAGTTCATTTTATTGTCTGCCTTTCAATAAAGAAATTTGATATTTCTTGTAGTGAACATTTGAAGAGGAAATATTTTTCCTCATTATTGTGTGATAGTCGTCTGTTTCAACCTTCTAAAATCAGAAAAGCATCAACAAAAGAATTCATAGAATAGATGTCAACAACTTGGGGGAAAATCATCAAGATGTTAGCAGAACACTATTTTAAGAAATGCTGCATCTCCAGCACTTCAGCACAGGCGGTTTTCATGTGTGGAAAAATAACATAGACATTCATGTCTATTAGTAAAAAAAAAAAATGATTTGGAAAAGTTGGCACCCAAATATGAAAAAGTGTTCAGAATATATTTTGTTTGGATTTTCCACAAAAGGGTTACACAAATAAAATCTGTATCTGAGTCTTAGGAGTTCTTTTAATGAATTTTTAAAAACTGATAAATCATTAGTCTCTAGTTTGCCAATTATTTTTTGTTTGTTTATTTCTTGGCCATTTAGAAAGTAATGGTTATCATGCCATCCATGCCATGCCATCGATAGATTTTTGGCCCTATGAGATATGGCAGTAACAGTGGGGAAGGTATTTTGGGGCCAAAGACCTAGTTATTATGTCTTAAATCTCCCCACAGTATATTCCCTGCTACTCCACAAGACTAAATTGTTACTCTCCGTGGAGATAGATTTGAATGAGACCAAAGAGAGAGTGAGAGTCTCCAAAGACACAATATCTTGAAGACAGGAATTAGCTAATGAGGGGGATGGTGAATTCTTGAGCCTTTGAGGTTTGCAAGGGGAACTCTGCCTGCACCAGTGCTGGGTAGGCTCTGCCTGTGTTTACATGCGTAGAGCAGCTGCCTGTGTAATGTGCGAACTTCCTTTCATGGACTGACTAGGTGAGGTGGCCTTCCCTTCTTCTGATTACCTAAGCATAAGAGAGACAGCAAAGGAAATAATAAGAATTGGAACTTAGCAGATTGTCGTAATCAACATACCAAAAGCCTGTGAAGAATGAAAAATAGTCAAGTTGTTTGGACTCTCACTCCACTGATCAGGAAAAGATGTTCTTGATCACAGATAAAAGTTGTTTCAGTTGCTTCAGTTTCTATTTTAGAAAGTAAGAGGCAGCTATTTGCTTATGATCAGATATTCTTTGAGAGAAGCCTTTTCTGGGTGCCTATTGTGCATTATACTGAGGTGTATAAAATGTAATTAGACAGCAGCATTTGCGTGGTTCGTTCATAAATAGAAAAAATACCCCTATGTGGCAAAGTCTACAGATCTTCATATAAGCAGATGAAATAAATCCCATAGAAGGAGATATCTGAGTCATTTTCATTTAAAAATGAGTACAGAAAGATCTGGTACCTTAGAGGCATCTTTGAAGAGTGTCTTGTCGTGTTCTTTCTCTCTAACTTAAGTGATAATGAAGAATGTATGGCTAATAGGCAGTTTTCACCCATTTTCTAATTCAGACTGATTGGTCTTTTGTGAACTGATGGGGCAGTATATAAGAACACCACTTTCATTTAGAGAGGTGTGCTCTCGGTCAGAAGTCAGGAGACAGACTTCAGACTCTAGAGCTGTTATACGTCCCCTATTGCCTTGGTCTGTTCTTTCTATGGAAAACTTGTTTTCTCCTTTGCTCAAATACTCCTCTTCCTTAGCCATCCATTTCAGGCATTATTTCTCTAGACTCCTCACCTAGCCCACCACCATCAATGTTGGGTTACATGGAATTGCCATAGTGCTGATACCCTTACCTACATTTATTTCAGAATGAACCATCTGTGGTATATCTTTTACTAGTCTACATCCCCGACTAGTTCTGGGATCAGCTTGAGTGCCGGTATGTTGTTCTGAACCCAATGACTAGGACAGTGCCTAGAAGAAAGGATATTATCTCTCAATAAATGACAGAACATTTGAGAAAAGGATGGAAAGTTAAATCATGTTTACTTACAGGTAAATTAATGGACTTGTCCTAGACATCCCTTGCAGGAATTTTACTGAAGTTTATCCCTAGTTTTCCACCTTCTCTTGTTTTCTGGTATGGGAGCTACTCTTTAGCACTGCTGTGATAATAGGATTGAATAATATGCCCAGCGTCATTCCTCTAAAGAATGGGATAGGGCCTCCCCTGGTGGCACAGCGGTTGAGCACTGGGCTGTGAAGCTGCCCACAGCCTCTGCAGCGCTGGTTTGATCCCCGGCCACCGGTGAGGGTTCCATATGGTGCGCAGACCTCTCCTGCCGGGCCTGCTGCTCCCCTCAGCAGTGTACTTTGTCAGTCTGCCTGTTCTGCTCTCTGCTCTGGCTCCGGTGGCCCTCCTGCACTTCTGACTATACCCAGTGCTTGTATAAATAAATAAATAAATCTTTTTTTTTTTTTAAAAAAAGATAAATGATGTTTAAAAAAATAAAAATGGGATAGACTGTAGTGAGTTTGGTAAGTTTTATTTTTTCCACCCTATTTGTCCCTATTTACATGTATCCTATGTAACTATTAACCATTTCTTTAGATACTATTCTTAGCCACCTGTCGTTGTTGCTTGATTTCACCCCACTGTTTTCTTTTAATGCTATAACTCCTTCAGTAAGCTTGTCCATTTTCTTGGCTTTACTTCCATTTATATTCCCAAGCTCTTGCCTCAGGTATATCAATTGATAAGCTTTCAGCTAAGAAAAGAAAAATAGATGACCAAACTCTAAATAGATTATTGATAGACTTACAAGGAAGAGCAGAGTGGAGGGGATAGGGGTAAGGCTTAGAGTTTGGTGATTCAGCCATTCATGGTGTAATCAAGGAGTCAGATTCCTTCTATCTTTTTGTATCACTATTCACACATTGGCTTTATTACAGTCATTTATTACTTTGTGCATGGAATAATCATCAATAACAACCAGGACTAGGTGTTCACTACTTCATGTTAGCAGACAACAAGGTGCATCTTTTCTTATTGCTCTTAGACAATGGGAAATGGGTCACGTGATAAGAAGAAGCCAGTGTCTACTAAAATATGTCTCCATCAGTGTGCTTTATATCTCCTTAAATGTTCCAGTGAAAGTCCTAATCAAATGTATCCTATAATGGATCACTCTCTTTCCTTCTAGAGACTTTTTTCCCCAATAAGTCAACATTCAGATTTTCCTGCACTATGTATTTCATTGACATTTTCATCATCATCCACTCTAAAAGACTAGGATTTACTTTTGACTTTTTCTCATTCTATCTCAAACATAGTCTATCACAAAGAGAACTAAATATCTAGCTCTTTCACTCAACTATTTATGGTGCTTCTATTGTACAAGGCAGTAAGTATATAATGTCATTACTAGACAGACTAATAATATGAAATTGGTCTCTAATGGTAAATACATATGTCTTGTTCTTTACAAACATCAGACAAATTTGAGTATACTTACACAAATGTGTGAGCAATGCTTTGGGGGCAACAGATAAGATAAATAAAAACAAAATTGGAGCTCGCATGAAATCATGTGAAATGGAAAGACTGCTCAGAAGTGACACTTAAGCTGGGTCTTGAAGAACAGACGGAGTGAGACAGGCATGCAGGCAGGCAAGGGGAGGCTGAGCACTGCACACACTACAGAGAATCCCATACGATGGTATAATCAAGGAACTTCAAGAACTCCAGGCAGAGGGTGGCATAGCACAAGTCAGGAGAAGAGTGCTTCAGGGAGGAAGGATTGATGGCATGATTAAATGCTGCCAAGGGTTGAATGAGATGAGGGCTGAAGAGCAATCTTTAGATTTGGCAACATGGATATCTTTGAGACCTGAGCTGGAGCAATTTTAGGGGCATAAGGGGAACAGGAGCAAGACTAGAGTGGTTTAAAAAATGATTGCAAGATGACAAAGTGAGGACTTATGTATACATAACTCTTTGAAGAAGTTTTCTGTGAAGTGGGACAGAGTTATGGTTGATAACGGAAGAAGATTGTGTGGTAGCGGATTGTTTTATTTTTAGTTTTTGTTTGTTTGCTTTGAGTTGGCACTGGAATTCTCACTAGTCCAGTTTAGATCTCTGTGGGACTTTTTTTCTTAAGACATTAGCTCTTTATCTGATTCATATCTTTCCTCATTTCATAAAACGTTGGTGTTGACTCAAGTTGTCACTCAGTTAAAATTTTGGAAGCATGGTACAAATGATGCTAAAAGTAGGTTATTATAACCCCTTTGTTTATTTTATTTTTAATGTTTATTATTGAGGTTATGTGGTTTACAATAATGCATGTGATGTTTTAAAATTGATGTAGCCTTATATCATTAACACTTGATACATAGTACAGACATTGATGATTACATGAATGATATTTGTGTGTGCGCATATGTGTATGAGAGGCTAAGGATCAGATCCAGTGGACACATAAAATATTTAATATTTAAAAGAAGGCAGAAAATAAGACATTGTAATACAAGTGCAGAGAAAGATAGGTACAGACACAGTGGATTGCTAGAGTTGGGGTGAAGTGTCCATCTCACAGTTTCTAGAGAGTCTTAAAAAGAATAAGACTCTATTATGGGATGAACATAAGGTGGATCATGTGAGAATGTTCACTGCATTTGCTGAGAGTAGATAGAACATATAGAAAAATGTCTGGACAATTAAACATAGTAGATAGAACATATAGAAAAATATCTGGACAATTAAAGGTGGTACTGCCGGGATATACATACACCTGCACTCTCCTGTCTTGTTGGAAATCCCCACCATTGATAACCTGCATGGGTGCAGAGGGGCAAACATATGATGATCAGTTGGGTTAGTCCAGGGTTTTGTCATGTAAGTTGAGGGACAAAGAATTGAAGATATCCCGAAGGACATTATTTTGCAGGAAAAGTAACCAGAGGGACTACAACATCTGACATTGTGACATTGAAGGCTGCATTGTTAGTTTCTGTCAGTAGCCAGAGCAGTCCATATTTCTCCCAGTATCTCTCCAACCTGCAGATTTTTCTCCATTCCCTCATGTCTGAGCCTCTGTTACATTAGTCACCTGCAGTATCCTTGCACACATTCCCTTCCTCCGTGCTCTTCTCCTCTAACTTTTTTTTTTTTCTTATCTAATCTCTCCTGGCCTGAGATCTGTTAGATCTCCAAACAGTGTCTCAGTCACACAGCTCCCTGCTCAAAGTCTTCATTCTGTGTCTAGACTTGGCATTCAAGATTTTCTATCTTTTTGTCAGGCTTTACCTATTGAATTATTTTCCTGTAATCCTTGACAGGAGTGCATTCTATTCACACTGCCACATCCTTTACCTCCACTCCTATGCTTTATTTTTATGGATATCTTTTCATCCATAAAAATAATTTAATGTAACTTACTTTTATAATTAGTTATGGTTTGTTAAATATTTAGTTAAACGTGCCTTGTCTGCCAAGGTGTGCAAATTATCTTTTACTTATTTTGATGTTTTGATTATATCAAAAGTTTCTGTAAAGCTTAAGGATACTTTTTATATCACCTTTTCATGATAACTAATAATAATGACAATAACTGTAATAACAAGAACAACTTCAGCTATCTAAATATGGGAAAAAGCATTTCTGTATGGTTTATCTACCACTGCATTGAATACAGGTTAACCTCACTCCCACACAATGAAATAATAGACACTGGTATTTTGAGTGTTTGGAACTATCAATGATTTCAAATGATTTCAAAATGCATTTTACCATGCGATCCACAAACAGTTAAGTGGCTACATTTCTGGATGTGTTCATCTTGGAGAGATATCTGTTTCCAGTGAAGCAATTAGAATATTCTAGTTCCCAAAAAGTATAATCTTCAGAACATGAGAAGGCTGAGGTCAGGTATTCTAAGGAGCCCCTCACCAGCATCTGAGTGGAGACAAATAACCCCTGAGAGCAGCCCCCTGCCCCCTCCCCGCCGCCCTGCATGCTGAATGGAGACGATGTTAGTCTCTGTAACCTCTCCCCACAGATAGGTGCTGACATGGAGCTAGGCCTGGAAGCAGTGTCTCAGCGCCTCCCCAGGGACAGAGAGCCTTTTTCCAGGGGGAGTTTGGCACCTTGTCACTTGTATGCACCCAGAGTGCCATCCTGTGGCCTAAATTGAACGATGTTTGTGTGGAGTTGTAACTGCCTGTAGTATTTGCAAGGAATTTTATGAGATGTGCAAAATAGAGTGGAGGTTAAGATTTATCAAGGGTTCCTAAAAGCGTGACCAAAAGGAAAAAAAAAAAAAATGAAACTACAAAGGAACACCATGCAATTCTTGTCAAGTTGGTTCCAATTACAATCTTCATCTGGCCCATTGCTGGTTCTATTCTGGTGTCTAATTCTTAGTTGCCATTTTCATCTCTGCCGGTTTCCATGGTTCTTTCTCCCGCCTCCCTCAAATGTACATTAGCAATGATGTTTGCTTTTGTCTTAATTTCAAACAGGTTTGAAAACAGGTTTTAAAGTGCTAATATTTGTAATGTCGAGAGATTAGGTACCTTGACTTAAGGAGATATGGCATTTCACACTTGGGCAAACTGCGGGAAAACTGCCTTCTAAACAAAGGATGCACAAAGCTCTTTCCACTATCTAGAGCATAGAAAAATCACAGGAGGTGAAATATTTCATCCCATCCCTTGATTCTAGCAAAAGTGCAGGTATTCTCAGTTAATACTGGAGGAAACATGGAATGACACAAACTTTCGAGATGAGAACTTCACTCTGCATATATAAAAAGCAAAAATTAAAATGTTCATGTAGGTAGACCCAGTCATTTCATATAAAAGATGTCTCTTTTTTAAGGCATTCAACCTGAGGAAATGAACAAAATGCTATAGAAAGGGTACTCTGTATTACTGACAGAAGGATAACATGTTAAAAACATAATCACCCAATAATAGGAGATATGTTATGGCACTTCAGACAGGAAATGCTGGATAGTGTTAAAGAAGAAAGAATATTTAATGACTCAGGAAAACCTTCTCAATATGGTAAAGGGTAACAAACAAATAATAGAGTTTAATTTGGGTCTTCCAGAGGACATAGAAAGACTCCCAGACTAGCCCCATTCTGTTCCCAGCCTGAAGTAGAGGCCAGCAGGATTGCCAAGTAATGGAGATCAACATAGCAGTTTTCTAATACTCTGTCCCTCTGAACACACTGCTTCCCCCAGTTAAACTCAGGAACATGTCACAGGTAGACTGGAAAAATGCCTGGCTTCTCTGACTCCTGTCATTCATGTTGCTTCCCCATTTCTACTTACCAGAGGAGTGTGGCTCCTCCTCTTTTGGAAAAAGGTACGCAAGAGATTGAAAATAGGTGGAAGTGGTTCCTGGTACTAGATACCTTTCCCTCTGGGGAATAGAAGTTTCTTCCTTTCTATGGCAAGGTAAGTGTAGGGATATTGGTTTTCCCATTTAATTCTCTGCAGCTTTTTATTTTATTTTATTTTATTTTTAAATTTATTTATTTATTTATTTATACAAGCACTGGGTACAGTCCGAAGCGCGGGAGGGTGAGAGAATTCACCAGAGCCAGAGCAGGGAGCAGAGCAGGCAGAAGGACCAAAGTACACTGCTGAGGGGAGCAGCGGGTGGCAGGAGAGGTCTGCGCACCAATTCTCTGCAGCTTTTGACTTCTTAATTAATTTAGCACCCAGGAGGAAAAGAAAGGATTGCTATTATTGCTACCTCTCTAAGACTTAATAAATATGTATAATGGGCTACCAGGTATTTTCATGTGTATATTGCCTTATATGTAAAGACTGGAAATACTTTTATATCTACAAAATATTTTCTACAATGAGAATAGACTATGTTTATGAATTTTATACATATAAACATATATATATACAAACTATATAAAGGAATTCATGCATGTATATATTTTAATTTATTACATATAATGCAATGTATAAAAGTAAATACATATCTTAATATTTACATAGTTATAAGGGGAAAGGCAAAATATAATTACCAAGTTAACCTGAAGCATGTCATGTCCTAAAATTCTGGGGTGTTGTAAATGAAGCAAAGGCAGGCATCCACATGGCATCGCAGGCGTGCATTCTGCATTAAAGGGTAAAGTAGTCAGGACAGCATTGCATGCGCCCACAGGTGGGCTTGCTCATGTGTGTGTATATAGGGGAGGGGTAGTTTAGTGTTGGTGGGTGTGGTGTGGAACCGAGCAGGAGGCAAAAGGCATATGTAGGTAGGAATGTGTGACTGCTGGGAATCTGGTACTTCCTGTCTCCACTTTCCCAAGAAAGCTAGAATCTCCTTGGAGCCACCCACTTATTTGTTCGGTTATATACATCCACATTGGTTTTGACAAGTTCATGGAACATCAGCTAAACATTGGGATAGAGCATGTTAAAATAGTAGTCCACAATTGAAAGGACTTCTTATCAAGACATTATTTCATAACTGAACCAGCTATTAAAATATTATCAATAAAATAGGGCCTCCCTGGTGGCCTAAGGTTAAGTCTCAGTGCTATCATGCTAGCACTGCTGCAACCTGAGTTTGATCCCGGCCAGGGCCAGGGTGCTAACCCACATATGGCACAGCAGACCTCTCCTGCCTTGCCTGCTCCTCTCAGCAGTGTATTTCAGTAAATCTACATGTTCTGCGCCTCACTTTGTCTCTGGTGAATTCTCTCATCTCCCCACACCTCTGGTCTATACCCCAGTTCTTCAATGCATAAATAAATATTTAAAGAATACATTATCAATAAAATACTATCAATAAATATTTGATACTATGTATCAGGAACATGCTAGACGTTTATAGGCACTAATGTATTTGATCCTCCCTCACAACAATTAAGTAGCTAAATAAATCCCTGTGTACTTTCTGGAGATGAGAAAGCTCAGACATGGAGTTTAAGGAATTTCCTCAGGTCTTCCACTGAGTAAGTGACAGAGTTGAATTTATACCTGTACAGTTTGACCCCAAATTTGTGCACTTTATTACCATCCCAAACAGCCTGTCCAGTCTGGTTCTCCAGAAAGGTGACATTACTTAACTTTTGAAGTCATGTTGCAATTTGGGGATGGCATGATACTTTTATTTAATAATCTCAACCTTTTGGAGAAACACTACATAAGTTCAGTGGTGCCAAATGATTTTTATTAAAAATAATTAAAATGATGTCCCAGTTATCAAGAACACTTTTGTATTACAGGGAAAAATAAATGACTGGTGCTTGAAATAGAAAGCCTAGAGTGATATGTACTCACATTAGAAAGTAAGGGGCCAGTCTGACTTGTGAGTGCCCCTGTCCCCTCCCCCTTATGACTCTCCATTTATCTTATAGTTAAAAGAATAAACCCCTGGGATAAATCACTTCATCCCATAGCATTCCTTTCTGCTTTTTTGAATTTAAATTTGAAAATGTGAAGCCTGAGAAATCCTAGAATCCAGTCTTTTTAATAGGAAATTTAATTTAGGGGATGGCATGGAAGAAGAGCTGTAGAACCTCTAATGGATTTTTTTTTTCCAAAGGAACATGAAATTAAATATTGGTAATTATTTGATACGCTTTAAAATGTCGATTCTAAATTCATCCTATCATAGGAACTTCCAGATGTACCAGGCATTAGTGTGACAATTGGAATGGTGAAATGCTTTGAAAATGATGAAAAACCTCATTTTCGAAAGCAGATGACAGATACAAAATGTTGGCAGTATGTCTAAAAGAAACCATAGCATGCAGAGGAAGATCTAAAAATACTGTAAACAAAAACTGAAAGACAACTTGGAATTTCACTTTAGAAATGTTGTAGATTTTTAAATAGCACCAGTGACTTCTTTTCCCCTTTACAATGAAATTTGATGGATTTTTGCTTGAAGAGTTTTTATTTCATGCTTGTGCCATTCTTTGTAAATTTTATTTAACTTATGGTTGTATTTTTTTAATCTTAAGATTTAGATGTAACTTCTGAATGTTTTTCTATCACATTGAACTTCTAAATATGGGACTAATTCACTTTAGTTTCTGATAATATCCTATCCTATGCAGCTGAAGTATAGGGCAAGAGGTTGGCCAAGAACAGTGATTTCCTAACTGTGTATCTGAATTAACAGGGGGGCTCCCTAAAACAAAAATTTCTGGCCACTCTTCTCAGACTTTCTGACCTAACAGATGTGGGCACTTGCCTGAGTATTTGCATTTCTGATAAGTCCTTGGTGTATTGTGTGATTTCCTCCCTGGAGCACACTTTGAAAACACTTGCCCTCCTTAGAGGAGGAAGAAACTGCACCATCTACCTGTTGCTTCCATATCCATGTCAGTAAAACCTGAACAGTCCATGGCCATGTCACCCTGAACGCACCTAATCTGGTCAATAAAACCTGAGTTGATGCTGTGTGCCTATTGGTGGTGGGTGGGAATGAAGAGCTATAGCATCGACCAACTTAACTGAATCTAAAGACTGATGAAACAAATTAAGTGAATGAAATATGGATTTAGAGGAAAGAAATCCAAAAACCTAAAACATACTATGAACTCTTTTAATATTCTTTCTTTTGTAAAGATTCATTTATTTATGCATGCAATAACTGGGGTGCAGGCCAGGGGTGCCAGGGGTGAGAGGATTCAGCAGAGACCGAGTGGGGAGCAGAACAGGAAGACTGACAGAAATACACTGCTGAGGGGAACAGCAGGTGAGACAGGAGAGGTCCTACTGCACCATGTGAGTAGCTCCTTGGCCAGGGATCGAGGCCCTGGCCACCATGGAGACCCTCTTTCAAGATTTTTGACTAAAATATATTTGAAAATTCCTAGTGTGAATATAGGATATGTGCTTAGAGAAAATAAAGGTGCAAACTAAAAACACACTAGTCCAAAAAAGAAGTTCCAATGACCTGCTAATGAAATAAGTCAAGAGTGAATAGGTGGCTGCATGTCTCTGTAATTAGAGCTGTGTGCTCTTCTCAAAGACACTGTGGCCATCCTTGGTGAGATGAAAATGGTGAGATGCAGCCAGCTACTCCTGGTGGTGTACAATATCCACAGCATAGAAAAGTTTTCAAAATTTACTGTAGTGACTGTAAAATATATAGCTCCTTCACCCATATCTGTAGGTCAGATCCAGAATTGAAACATTCTTGAAATAAATCCAGGAAAAGAGCAAAATGAAATACAAGGCACAAAGTACCAATTCTATGGAGCTTGGAAGAATTCAAAAAGAACCGCATATAAATAAGGTAAAGAGTGGTAAATTATAGCAACTGGCTATGCCATTTAGCTAATGAACATCACCGATATTTAGAGTGTTGTCTCACATTCCTCCAATGCTCACCCTTTCTTTTCTCCGTTCTCCCTCTCTTCTTCCCTCCCTCCCTAGCCCTTCCCCTCCTTCCTCATATTCTTCCATCTTGATATTCAACTCCTGTGTTTGCATACTACTCTCTTTGTGCACTGACTCTGCTGGGTAGTCTTTGGGATATAGCAGTGAGTAAAACAGATATCTTGGATCCTTGCAATCTATTAAGGAAGATAGATTTTATAGATATTAAACAAATAAGGTAGGAAATGTCCTGTGAAGTGTGATTTCATGCTGTGAAAGCATATGGTAGAGAGACAGGTTCCTATCAAGGAATCAGACTAGATGACTGGGCAAATGATGTGTGGCCTTGCTCTGCTCAGAGGATGAGTTTGTTCCTTGTCCTCTGTCCTCAGAATGCTTCATGGAATATAATGCACATTCAATAAATGTATTAAATAAAAAATTCAGAGTTCTGAGGGTGAATAGAACTAGCTAAATGAGGGGTTATATGATAATGGGGAGCTTTCCATGAAGGAGGAACATGCTTTTGTTGTGCCCCAACATGAATGTGACTGTTCTGTACAGCAGCCACTAGCCATATTATTAAGCATGTGAAATATGGCAGTCCAAATTGAGATGCACCAAAAGATAAAATACATGACAGATTTTGAAGAATTAGTATGAATTAAAAAATGTCAAATAGTCCATTAATCATATTAAAACTCAGATTTCACATTTGAAATTACTATATTTTAGAAATATTGCCTTGCACAAAATATACTATTAAAATTAATGTTACCTGTTTCTTTTTAATTTTTAAATGTGACTCCAGAAAATAGAACATTCCATGTGTGTCTTGCATCTGTGACTCACATTTCATTTCCACTGCATACCACTGATATATAGAATATTATCCATATAGTTCTGTTGAGTGAAGTATCGTTCAAGCAGCTTCTGACATGTACTGCAGACTTTCACTTGCTGATCTGAAATATGAGGCCATCCCATCCCACTTGTACCTGTACTGCGGTGAGTCCCTATTTGGAGAGAAAGCTGCATGCTACTATAACACTGGTATGCTAAAAAAGCTTACTCTCTCACCTGCTATTTGATTGTCATATTGTGCATATGGATACAAAAATTTTGGTATCTCAGAATGTTGAGTGAATAGATTTAGTGAGCAGCTTCGGAGAAGTGTGGTGATGGATGCTATTGTCAGCCATATTTCTTTCACGAGTCACATTCCTAGTTTGGTGCCTTGAGAGGTCATGTTGATTGTAAGGTTGGGGTTTAATTTGGTGGACTGGTGATACATTGAGGTAAAATGGCTCTCTGTGGAGAAAGAATAAACTACAAGGATTGAAGTATAGCGGGACCATTGTCTACAGACACAACTTCAACTTGTAGGTGTTTTAAACCCCCCACTAGGAAAAAAGTGCTAGTGGTTAGAGTCTTTATATTCTGAATACTGTTTAGAGGGATGCTGAGGTCTGTAAAGAAAAGGAACATGTTGTAAAAGTTGATTTTGAGTTTGGGGTTTGAGTGCTCATAAAATGTTAGAAACATGAGAACTGATGCATATTTGCAATTGCTTTTAGCTGAGGGGCCATTTTGTTTCAGACAAATAACCAAATTCTAGTAGAGTGATAGGATGATACCCAGAGCTATGAAAACAAGAGTGAAATATCACTCTCCTGTGAGGAAATCTAACACCTGAATCATTAACAGTCATAATATAAATGCATTATTGACAGCAACAATTAAAATGCATGTTAATGCTTAATGATTATATCTTCACTGTACTTTGAGATGCTATTTTTATGATTTCTTTTTGTCCTCCCTTGTCCCTCATTTCCCAAAATAATGAGGGACCACCAAGTAAAATTTCCTTTGATTCTCGTGATATAGGGTACTGATTCAAGCTAAGGCTTTTTCACTGCTTTCAGACAAACCACGTTGGGCAAGCTTTTGCCATGCATTTTGCATTCCACATCACTGCCAAGACAGCCAAGTGTCTGCCTAGCCCCTGTTAATAAAAATGGAGGATAAGTCACTGACCCTGTGAATTTCACATCCAAGATATTTCAGGTTTGATTTAGAGAATCAAATTGGCTTTGGACTGTGGTTCAGTAAGGCAGTGATTCTTCTTGGCACTTTGTGTAAAATTTTCATTTTGTTGTTAGCTTTAATGTATAATGTTTTGATATTCAAATGTATAGTATTGGCATTTTAGTTTAATCCTGTTAAGGACTAAAGGATATCATCTGTTGAATAAAATTTTCTTGAATTTTCATTTATCATCTGTTGAATAAAATTTTCTTGAATTTCTTGGCCTACTGTGTGCCAAAGCAAGTCTCAGTTTGGTATCATAAGAGAAAAAGCATCATCCACACTTGAAATAGAAAAATTTCTTAGCAAAGATAGCTCAGAAAAGTTAAACAAGGTAGAGAAATGTATTCAGGGTCAAGGTCAGGCCTTTTTTGGTGGCCTAGTGGGATGGCGTTCTCCTGGCATCTGCTCAAGTAAGAGTTCACAAGGTTAATATGCTCTATGCTTCCGAAACCCAGAAGAGAAAATTTTAGAGGGCTATGAAATATCCTCTCTGAGGTTATGGGAAACTTTGCAGAAACTAAGAAAGCTACAAAATAGAAGTGCCAAAGGTGATAAAGAAAGATATTGAGGAGGAGGAGATACTGAGCCCAAAGCCTGGGGAATATTAGCCTTCAATATAGTTCAACAAGTATGATGGAATCGAGCTGTACTTGTTAATGTAGGCCAACAACTATTATAAAATAGCTCAAAGAAAGTATTTATTTCTCAATAGAAGTAGCAAACAGGTGGATAGCAGGAAATGGTTTTCTGTTACATTGTTTCTTAGGGCCGGAAGAGACCCAAGCTGATAGAGGCTTCTTTCATCAACATATAATCTTCACAGTCATTTCCAGCTTGGCCAACTATCCAGGGAAAAGAGCATGGAATGGTATTAAAGAGTTTTGTATCAAGGACCTCCCTCATGGCACAAGGGGTTAAAACACAACCTATGAGGCTATTTGAAGCCACTTCAGCATGAGTTCAATCCCGGGCTGGGGAGCTACCCACATGGTGCAGCAGATCTCTCCTGACTTGCCCACTGCTCCCCTTGGCAGTGTATTTCAGTCAATCTGCCTGTTCTATTCCCCACTCTTTTTGGTGAATCCTCTCACCCCCCCAAACCTCTGGCCTGTACCCCAGTTCTTGTATGCATAGATAAATAAATCTTTAAAAAATAAATAATAAAGAGTTTTGTATCTATTGGGAATGAAAATCATCCACATCACTTCTTCTTTCATTCCTTTGGTAGATTTAAGTTATAATCCCACCAAATTCCAAAGGTATGCATCAAGGAAGAAGACGAGCAGTCAGCAACTGTGATCATCTGTATGATTAGTTCAGCTAAATTCTGTTCTTGTATACCCTTACCACAATCAGATCATCATTGTTAGATCACATTAACACAGTCTGAGCCTTACCATTAGATCACTTTTGAGTAGAGTTAACATGAAACGCCATGTATGCCAAGTCAATATGTGTAACATTCCAGATTTTTGAAAATAATTTACATATATTCAACTAGGTGACTTCACTAGGAAAAAGCTGTAGTAAATATAATCATCTTCTCATATCGTGATCCTACAAGTAACAAGAAGAATCAAAGATCATGTTTCTTGTAGTCTAACAGACATGGGTTTGGTGCCTTATTCTTGAGTTCATAGCTTTGAAAACTTAAGTATGTGGCATGACTTCTTTGAATGTTTGACTCAGCGTTTTATAAACATTTATTTATTTATGCATACAAGAGCTGGAGTGAAGGCCAGAGTTGTGGTGGGGGAGAGGGGTTGAGAGGATTCACCAGAGATAGAGTGGGGAACAGAACTGAAATACACTGCTGAGAGGAGCAGCGGGTGAGGCAGGAGAGGTCTGCTGTGCCATGTGGGTACCTCCCTGGCTAGGGATTGAACTCATGCTGTAGTAGCTGCATATAGCTTCATAGTGCTGACACTTACCCCTTGCGCCACCAGGGAAGCAATGATTCAGCATTTTAATGACAGAAATAGCAAAACAAAAATGCTACTTCTCAAACAATTAGGTGATTTTTTAGTGTAGAGATAATTTAAAAGTTTAAAATACATTTAATGCTATTTTTTTCTTATTAAAATAATGGTTAATTTGTATTTTTCAAATTACTGATTTTCAAAAACAGGAATGGTGGTTGAATTTAAGTGATGCTTTAGCATCATCAAGACAATGATGCTAAATACTTTACTCATTGAGATGGTTAATATATTACTCATCAGTTATCACCCTCCCCCAAATTCTACCAGTTTAGTTCATAGTTGATGTACTTGTTGAATATCTTGCTGTCTTCAAATCAATGCCTTGGAATTTAAAAAAAAAAAATCAGGGAAACAGACTTGGACAGGCACATTTAAAGCTTGTCTGCCAAATCAATATGAAGTTACTAAACTCCTTTATCTTGTGGTTTTTCTTTCTCTGAGATATTTAGTATCAGTGGTTTCACTGACATATTCTATACGTTGGTATGGATTAGCAAGAAAAGTGTTTATACTCTTTAGATCACCTGGTAAACATGGTATTCAGGCTTCCAAGGGCCACAGTTAAAATATGCAGAAAACCAGAGTGCGGGGAAGGGTGAAAAGAGACAAAGGGTAGTTTCAGGAGCAACTGACTTCTTGAGACCTCTCCTGTCTAGGAGCTGCCTTATTCACAGTCTTCAGACAAAGCCCAAGAAGAAAGCCATTTGTGTCAGAACCATGTCTAGTGCTGAATGCTTAGAGAATGCACTCTCCTCCCTGCTGTGCTCCACATGGAGATGAAACAGCAGCTCTCCTCATGCATTTGTCCAAAATCATTCTTTCCTCTCTCTTATCCTGCTTCCAAGGTAGGATTCTATCTGGGTCATCTCAATAACCATCCCTTGTCTTAAAATTTCCCCTCCTCTCTCTTGGAGTTGGCAAGTATTTATTGGAATCAGAAAATGTAAAACTCTTCCTCTCATGGAGGTTACATTACATAATAACATGAGGAGAGATATAAACAATAAAAATTAGCTAGATTATTAGGGATATTGATAACTACTGATGAGAAAATAATAAAAGAGAATATCTGATAGGAAGTTAGTAGTGTATTGAATTTAGATAGGGAGAACCAGGAACTCCTTCTGTGTAGAGGGCATGTGAACTTAGGAATCAAGGAGGCACCTATTCATAGCTCTGAAGACAGATATTTCTGGAAAGAGGGAACAGCCAGTGCTAAGGCACTGTGCGAATATTCCTGGCTAATTCAAAGATTAGAAAGAAGACCCTGCTGTGTAGCAGAGTCAATCCAACAGAAGCTGTGAGAACAGGAGATACTAGATCAGCTAGTTCCTCACCAGCCTTGGGAACAAGTAAGTCTAGATTTTAGCCCCCAGGTGGTAAGAAATCACTGTACCTATTGACAGTTTAGTTAGTTATGTTTGATGTGGTTAAATAGTATGTACTACTGGTAGATTTTTGCATGGTGTCTTGAGTTCTGCAGTCGAAATCTTAGTCTCTCAGTCTCAGATTGCAAGAGAAATGGAGACTCATAAAAAAAAAAAATTAATAAGATTTATTGACATGTGCAAATTGCAAACTCTTGAATGGCAAACTGTTTCTTTGTAATTTCCTTTACATTTAGGATAAAGCAAAGGGGAAAATCCTTTTTTTATATCAGGGTATTGTAATAAGGGTTTTTATTTAATGTGTAAAATAACACATCATTATGAAGGTCCTATTTCCAAAGGGTGATTACTAAAAGCTATGTTTTTTTTAAGGTATGCTGCCCATTTAAAAGCACATATCTTTACCAGAATGAATGAAAAAGTTAAGGGAATTGGTGCTAATTGAGAATGACAAATTGATTATGAACTCCCACCACTTTTATTTCTTGATATGTGGTTCTTATGAGTTTTTTTTGCAAACAACTAGCACATATCATCAATTCTTTTTTGTTTATGTTTAAATTTTTATAGCTAGATTTGTTTGATATTTTCCTACCCAGAAGAGGTAAAATTTTTGAGAGAATAAATTGCAGATTATGTCAGTTAAGACATAAAACCTCCACATAGAAAGTTAAGGCAATGCCAGTCAATTTAAATGAGACAATAGCACTGAGGTAAATGTGTTTAAAAGTTGAGATTCAGGGTGATTGGAGTTTACTTTTATTTCATGCTCTATCTGTTGCTTATTAGATTCATGGTGTCACCATTGGGACACATGCTATCACCATTTGCTTTCTCCCCAGAATTCTTTAAAACTCAGGGTTATTAAAGAGATGTTTGGAAACAATGAGTTTTTGATGGTGGTTCTTAAAATGTCTTGGGAAACTTGATGAGGCTTGTGATTGCTGTTTTGTTAAATGTTCTTTATTTCCATTCATTATGCATTCTTTGGACTTCAGTTCTGGCTTTAGTTTTCAACTTTTGGATGTGATTCTACACGAAGTGGTGCCCGCCCTATAAGTGATAAAGTGTCTTTGGTTATATTTTCTGGAGCCAGCCCACATACATTGCATGCGATGCAAGTGAATGAGCTAGATATTGTCTGTACAGTTTGGGAATTCCCATAGTCTCTTGGTACAAATGGAAGCTGGCATTCAGGCTTAGTAACCCCTGACAGTGGGTGACATTAAACCTTTGAGGAATGTGCAAAATCTCCAGTTGTTACCCACTTAAGAAACAAAATACATTGGTCAAGCCAAACTTTGTCTAGAATAACTGATCCAAAACAAAGAAGTGAAGGGTAAAGTGGATGGTCAGTGGGAATAGTAGAAACTGCCAGGGAATTTCTGCTAGCATCATCTTTTGGTTTTTATTGGTTTTAATATGAATAGATGTTTACAGAAGTTCTAATTAGGACTAAAATTAAAGTACTGTATTATATAATGATAAAATATAAAATCTAATGTAAAATATAATGTAAACCTTAAAATATAATGTAAGGAACATTAGTAACAGTTAATCCAAATGTTGAAAATTCGATGCAACTGAATTTTCTCCTTCCTCTTACCCTCTTCCGGTCACACTTTCAAGGAAGCTCTTTTGTTTGGTTATGCTTATACCAAAATATGTGGAGATGCAAGTAGAGTAAACAGAATAGAAGATGATTTACTTAGGGGAAAAGTAGCTAGGAAGAGGAGGGGAAATTAGGAAAAGATAAAAAGTAATGTGAAACTAGAGAAAGGAATTTTGGAGGACTTTGGTTGAAAGTAAAGTTGCTATGCGTTGTGAGATTTGGGGAAGATCAAGTTGTAAAACAACTTTCAGGAAGTTTTACTGTGTAAAAAGATAAGGAGGTTTGCTGAATATTGTGAGAGGCAATTTCCCATTAATCCCTCCATATACTCTGAAAACATTTCAGGAAAGATAGCTACATTTTTCTTCAATACTCCCAGAGTTAAAATTGTGTTTCTTTCCCATGCTTCACCATGCTGAGATGGGATCTTCCTACTTGACAGGCATATAGATCAAGATTTTGACAGAAGAGCTTAAGGCAACATATCAATAAATTAGCTTATATAGATGAAATAGGATATGCAAAAGAGGTACCACAACTTCTTCTTTATCCCACTATAAAATAAGGCCATATCCTATATAATGCTGTGTAACCTGTCTCTTCTATGAGATACAATTTTGTAATATACATATCATTGTATTCCATTTGAAGGTTACAAAAAAATTCATTGTGTGATTTACTGTAATTGATTTATCCCCCTGTTTTTGGACAAGTAATTGTTTCCAAACATTTGGTTTTTATAGATTGCATTACGTATTACAACAACGCTCCTTGTAACTAAATCTTGTGGTCTGTTCTATTTTGCCTTGCTGGAGCAACAATTAATGAGTAACAGTTATTTGGAATGAAAAGGATCAAATAATAACAGGTATCTAGTATTTTCTAGGCGTGAAATGCTGTTCATTGAAGCAAAGAAAGAATCCCAAGCACCAAAAAAAAAAAAAAAAGGAAGAGTTTAGCATAAAAAAAAAAAAAAGAATCATAAAAATTAAGTCAATAAAACATAGAACTAAAGGGCCTCCCTGATGGGTTAAAATCTCAGCACTATCAAGCTATCACAAGCCACTGTGGCATGAGTTCAATTCCTGCCCAGGGTGCTGTAAAGGCAGGAATGGACGCGGTGCAGGTTTTCTGATCCCATGCAGACCGGGTAAAGGAGGAGGCAGAGTCCTCAGTAGTTTTGCAGGTTTTTTATTTGGGGTTCACCAGGCATATGGCAGGCAGGGGTGCTGGCTGGGGGGCTGGGAGGCTGTCAGGCCTCCCAGCCCCCAGCAAGTCTTTACTCTATCTGGGCTATCTGGCGTTCGTTCTGCTGCTTCTCGGCTTCTGCTGCTGCTACTTCGGCTTCTACTGCTGCTGCTGGTGTCCCCGTGACGCCGCCCTTAAAAGCACAGTCTTAGCTCAGCTGAATCCCATCTACCTGTGCCCACACCCTATTCCAGGTGCCCGCCATCAGGCATGCATTCAGGACAAGGATCCATCATCTATCCTGATGGCGGAAGGGCAGAAAAGCCTGATATTTTCTTTACCCTACAGGTGCTAACCCACAAGGCCCAGCAGACCTCTCCTCTCTTGCCCACTGCTCCCCTCAGCAGTGTATTTTAGTGGATCTGCCTGTTCTGTTCCCTATTTGGTATCTGTTGAATCCTTTCACCCCTGGCACCTCTGGCCTGCACCCCAGTTCTTGTATGCATAAATAAAAAATAAATCTTAATAAAAACAGCAACACAGAACTAAGTGTTACAAGATGAATCAAGAAAGGGTTTGCAATCAGAATTAGCATTTTCCCTAAAGTTTGTACCCTAGTCAAATGGACTAGTGAGATGTTACAAATATGCCATAAGTGGAATAGAACGTCTACTTAGTAAACATAAAAGTAAAGTAATGTAGTAATTAAAACATGTCAAGAATGACAAACAGAAGCTAGAAAAGTTCCAAAGAAGGGTAATAGGTAAGATCCAAAAGATTCAATTTTAATCAGAGATTATCCTCTCACATGGTAAATGATGAGGACTAACGGCTTATCTGATCAAAGTTAATGAAATCATGAAGCCCCGCTGGAGTGGGAGAAACACACACACACTTGTTTTGCATGCTTCATAAAACAAGAAACAAAGAACACCCTGTGAAATTGATACTATTAGCTTTAAGAAAAGAAAGGAAATAACTAAGTCTTTTGGTAGCCATAATTTGGAAAGAGTGTTTATATATTTTTCTTTGTTATCCTTTTTTGAAATCTATCCTACTATGTCCACATCAATTAGGAATGTGTTAAACTGCTTGAAAGAGAAAACACAGAGAGGCTTAAATATGGATGTGACTCCATGTCTGTCAGATGGTGAGGGGTGGGGTCAGCTACTGTCAGAGTCAGTTGCATTATTGTCTTCCAAATGAACCAGGATGTGGTCTAGCTCCATGCCCTAGTATGTATGGTCTCACAACCTGAATCTCTGCTGAGCAGATGCGAAGATTCAGAAGTGATGACAAAGTTCTACAAAATGTTTACTGTGGATTTTCTTGTTTAGAATTCTGTGCTGTCAAAGGCAGTCTCTTCCTTGCTTCTATCATAAAAGCCCTGCCCACCTTGCTATTCAGAAAATGTATATTCATGGATAACACTTCTTATTCCTAACTCTGTTAAACTTCAGCTGAAATACAGAAAACCTGAGAAAGAGAGGGTTGGGGAGATACTCCTGAGATTACTCTGTCCCTCCGTTTCTATGCATGCAATATAATTTTACTTCAGCTCATAAGAACAAAAAGTTTTTTTACTAATGTCCCCACCATTATTGACCCTTTGTTGGTTTCTGAGAATGCAAACAGGCCAAGAATAAATAAGCATCTTAAAGTTTGCATATGCAAGCAGAATGTGCTAGACCAGCAGTTGTCAATCTTGAATGAGTGTCAGAATCACCTGAAGGACTTGTTAAATATGGAGTGCTGGATCCTGTCCCTGGCATTGCTGATGCAGTAGGCCAGGGTAGGACTGGAATTTATAGTTTTACAAAGACACAGAAGATGCTGTGCTGCTGATTTACGGGCCAAGGTTTGAAAACCACTGTCTGGAGATATACTGGTCCAGGGTCAAAGATGTAAATGTCAACTGGGGTCAAGCATGTAAAGTAAGTGATGAAATAGGATTGAGTGTGAAATATAATTGCATGACCAGACAACAGAAAATATCTAAAATTAAACATGTGCTGATACAGGGTCCTATTGTTAAAGGGGCCACCCCCACAGTCTTCTACACATTGTGCCAGGATCAGTGTTGCGGGATGATCTGATGTCAGAAGTATTCAGAAAAGAGCAGCTGGAAATATTTATTTCATAGATGATTTCTCCATTTACATACATTTAACACTAACTAAAATATAGCTTCAATAATATGTGAGGCAAATATATGTATCTTCAGGCTGCATGTGGCCATGTGGGGTACCTGTTTAACATTCTCCAGTGGGCAAAAGGTAACTGTCCACCCCACCTTTTCGCACTCCCACCTGACAATAACAAGTCTGAATGCTTACCTGCTTAAATTGAATGTAGATGTTGGCATTTTTGCAGCATTTCCTATCAATACAACCTTTAGTAACTTAGATGTCTATTTTGGGTTACAGCATTAAAAGAAAAAGTGGCTATAAGATCATGTTTATTACCACCTTTCATTCATCTTCTTTGATTTCTTCCCCTCTCCTCAGACCTCCCAGCCCCTAAAGTGTTTTGAACAGAAATTTCCAGTAAATAGCTCCATTACAGATGATAAATATGTGTTATAAATGACTAAAGTTAACAATATTCTCCTAAATTCAAACTCTAATGCTCCAGTAAAGTTATGAGTTGATATCATTTGGAAGCAAAGAAGAAAGCCTGTTGGTTGGCATGGATTGCATTACTACCCTTTCATTTCTGGAATCAGTTAAAATGTTTTACTAACCATCTGGTCACCTATAGATTCAGGAAAAATCCAATGCCAAAATACAACTAAGAACTCTTGTGAGCACTTTGTAGAAAAGAATAAAATAAAATCCTGGTCAGTTTATGTGTCTTCATTAATGATTCCTAGCATAGTTGTTTTTTTTTTTTTTTTCACTATGACTAACAAGTATCATCTAGTTATGAGAGGCCATTATACAAAATCATTAAAACATGCTTAACTGTACTGTGTTAATTATGCAATGATAAATTATTCTTTATTTCTTCATTAACAGTATTGTAGCAGTAGAATTAGCATTGTTTGTTCCTTTTTGGAGAAAAAAATCATTAATATTAAAAAATGAAAATTCTGGAGACTTAATGTTGTGGAATGACAGTTTTAATTTGATTTTTAAAATCCTATTTGCTGCTCCCCTCAGCTATAAAAGTTGAGCCATTATGTCACTGTAATTACTTCTGCTGTTCATCTCTTCTTCTGTGCTATATCTAAGTCTGTGCTACAAACTGAGAATTGCATTCACCTCTGAGCCAGAAGACCTAAAGGACCTTACTGAATCTTCTGCTAACTGAATCTAAAAGCACAATTTAAACTTTTCTAATTTTACTCGCTGATTTCAAATCATTTCATTATTAAGCAGCAAACAATTCAATAAATATTTGTGGGACACTGTATTTAGGCACAATTGCCTTGGAGTATTGGCAATTTATCATGAAATTTAGACATTGATGTAATCAACATAAAACAAATGTAATCACTAATGAGGAGGTTTGCCAGGAGGGTTAGGAGCTAGAAAGGAAAATGATTCTGGCCAGATTGTTTATTAAAATTTGTGTTTTGCCTCAACCATAAAACCACACCACTGCTGTGTGCAGGTCATTTATTCTGTGTGGGTTGCTAGCTCTAAGAACTCCATTGAGCTGTATTTAAATCCTTATAAGATCTCGATGAGTTTGGTACTGGTATTGTTCCATTTCATTGGTGCAAAACCCAGAAATGTTTATTAGGTGTGAGGTTGTCCAAGTGTGGTCCCAGGACCAAAAGGACCAGAGTCACTTGAGTGACTAGCAGAAAGGCAGATTCCTGTGTGCTCCCCATAGCAAACTTATTGAGTTAATAGAAAAACAAAACCAACTCTGGAAGTGGGGCAGCAATCTGCATTTTCACAAGTCTCACAGGAGATTCTGATTGCCACCAAAGTTCAAGCACCACAGCCTTTGGTATAGAGGATAAAGGCAGTGGAAACGTGATCTAGGATGTAGAGTTTATGATGCCTGAGCCCAGGTACCATCTTTGCCTCTTATAGCACATATTACCTTGATTTTTTTTTTCACCTTTCCTCTTTAAATCTCAGGTTCAGCACATGTAAAATGGGGAAAACATTACAGACACACCTTGGAGAGAGTGTGGGTGCAGTTCCAGGCAACCACATTAAAGTGAATGTCATAATAAAGGCAATCTTGCCAAATTTTTTATTTCCTAGTGCATATCCCTGGTGTTTACAATGCATCGTAGTTTACTGTGTGCAATAGTGTTATGTCTAAAAATTAAAACCAATGTACATGCCTTAATTTCAAGAAATCCATTGCTAAAAATGCTAACTAGCACCTGAACCCTCAGTGAGTCATAATTTTTTTTTGCTAGTGAAGTGTCTTGTAAATTATGCAGTATCTTAGAAGTCCAATAAAGTGAAATGCAGTAAAACAAGGTGTGCCTATACACTTCATGACTGTTTTGAGGATTAAATGAAATCACACACATGAAATTATTACTACAGGTCCTGATCCAAAGTAAGATTTCAATCAATGATCACTTCTATTGTAGTGATTGTCATCACTGTCATTGCCATCATCATTGTCATCATCATCATCATCATCATCATGAAGGCAGGGGAGAGGAAGAATATAGTTTTCCTACAAAGAAGATTAAAAGGATATTTTCTCTCTTTTGTGGCAGAAGCAGGTCACAAATAATGAATTGAAATATTAAAGCCTCAATATTTATATCCTTCAGAAAACCTCTTTGATTAATCTTCACTGCAGGGATTATTATTATTATTATTATTATTAATTTGTGTGTGTGCATGCACGTGCACACGTGTGTGCTTGCTTTCCTGTGTTTGGATATAGCCTGTCATGAATAAATTCTCATTTTTTTAATGTTATCCTATAATTGTTTTAATTTGAAACACACACATTGCCTCTCCCTGGAATAACTAACTTAGTCCCCTGGGCTTCCCGTTTCTGTAGCGTTCTCCAGGGGGAGAGAAAAACAGCTGTTCTCTACTATTCTGGAGTCAGGCTGGACTTAATAGCAGGCTCCACCAGTCGTGAACACTTTGGTTTGTCTGGGTCTATGGCCAAAGGTTCCTCAGCTTTACAATGAGATATTAAGTTCAAGGTTCTTAATTTTAAAAAAGAAGCTTTGAGATGTTTAATTTGATTTTATAATTCAAAATAGGAGTACACCCTTGAGTAGCAATGATTGGGAAGTTGGAAGAGTTAATACAAGAAAAACTAACCTGACTGCCTGGAAGAAAAGCAAATCTTCCTTTGTTGTTTTTTTTTTTTTTTTTCCTTTTCTTTCTATTGCTGCTCTGTGAGGTAGCGGAGGCTCCCATTCTTGAGATTGTAAGGCTCCAAAATAGTGCAACTCAACTGGGCAGGGCAAGAAGGCAACAGTGTATAATCACCAATTCCCTAAAATTACTCTCCTAAGAGATAAAATGTGTGTGCCCTGCTAGTGGGTAGGAGTAGGCAAGGGTAGCATTAGGCAAATAGGGGGTGGGGAGTGGGGCTGGACTGCTGCAGATCTGGTGAACAAACCCTGGTTTCATGTATGCACACAGAAAGATATGGGAACCCTTTGAACATAGTAATTGCATGCTACCATCTCCTCTGTACTAAGATGTCAGATAACACACCTCCTTTACGGACAAGATATATGAGTCTGGGCAAATCCCATTCACTTCCTTCTGTCATTTTGTTTGAAGTATATGAATGAATGAATGAATGAATGAATGAATGAATGAATGAATGAATGCAGATTTGCCAACATGTATGAGTGCTTGCTCATGTTAGGTACTGTGTTAGTGTCTTATATGAGCATTCCCTTTGAGTCCTTACAATTCTAGCCTAGGAAAGTGAGGATGACTTCCATTGCCCAAAGAATTCTACAAAACAGGCTATGAATTTTTGTTAGGTGTCATGGATAGTGAAGAAGATTTAAGCTGGAATTCAAAACCATTTGTATGGACTCAGAGAATAAATGCTTGGATATTATCCCAGGGAAAAAATGAGATTGACCAGAGAATTAAGAGTGTTCTCACCTAAAACTGGAATTCTACGGATTCCACTGATGCACCAATGTTTACATATCCTACTTGAATTTTAATCTACATTCTGACACTTCCCCATATATTAAAATAATGAATTTCCTCTCAGTTCTGTACTTCCAAATTTTTAGTATTCTTGTATAATGCCCATTTTTATACCAACCTTTTTTTCTTTCTGGTATCTGCTCACTTGATGACTTACAAAATCTTCAGTAATACTGAGCACTTCTGATGATTTTCTAATGAGGAGCCAAAAATAAAATCTTTTTATGTTGTGTCTGTGGTGACTGGGACTCAGTTAAACAATCTCTGGTAGCCAGGGTGCAAATTATTTCAGTTGCAAAATTGAAAATTTCATGTTGTGGTCAATTGAAGGTCCTGTCTGAAAACGAAGATGAAGAAGCTCTTAAAGTTTAGATATCATATTTATTTATTTTAAAGATTTATTTATTCATTCATTCATTCATTCATTCATTTATTTATTTATTTATTTATACAAGCACTGGGTACAGTCAGAAGCGTGAGAGGGTGAGAGAATTCACCAGAGCCAGGTAGACCGATGAAGTAAACTGCTGAGGGTAGCAGCAGGCGGCAGGAGAGGTCTGCTGCGCCATGTGGGACCCTCGCCCAGAGGCCGGGGATCAAACCGGCGCTGCAGAGGCTGTGGGCAGCTACACAACCCAGCGCTTAACCGCTGCGCCACTGGGGAGGCCCGATATTGTATTTATTTTGCAGAAAGATTGGTGTTTGACTATAAGGCTACTCTGCAAGTGTTAAACTTGTAAAGCTGTACTTTTGCTCAGGGGGACATGTTCTCCCCCACATCCAACCACAGTCATATTTATATTCTCTCTCATCCTGATGCAGTACACAAGCTGAGGCATACTTGAGTACTTTGACTGTTACTGCATATGGGAATATATCCATAACTGATTTAGGAAATGTGACAGTTGAGTACTGTGTGTTTTGTTCCTATATTCTGGAAGGTTTCCCCATGTCATATCTTCCATCCCTCTGGTAACTGCATAGGTATACACATCCTCACTGGGGTGTTAGACTGGGAACAGCTGCACTGCAGAGTCTTCCCCCAAATGACCCAAGCAAGCCTAGGTCAGGGTGTCCCTGCCTGTACACTATCTCTTTATCCCCCCACCCACAGTGAGCACAGTGTTCTGCGCCAGACCAGGTGAATAATATTATTTCCACAGAGGTAAGTGAACATTAATGTGGCTGATGCTCCCTCAGCAAGTCAAACTGGCAGACAGACTTTTTGGCATCATCAAAGTGTACCCAGGCATCTGGATGTCCAAGATATGTGCAGGTTCAGACAGAAAATGAGTTAAATAGCTTTTTCAGCCTAATATTTTATTTTCTGTAACAGCTGACTCTTGTAAGAGCCCAAAGTATAGGAAAATAGTTGGGAGATTTTTCTGGAAAGATGAAGCCACAGTGTAGATAAAGATTGGGAAACAGGGGCATGATGGTCATTTTTGCCCTTTAACCATTTATTTTAGCAGAAATTTTAAATTTTATCTTTCTTACTCCAGTATTGAAATTTGGGAAGGATATGTCATACTTTCTTTTTCTAGGAGTTACTATTCATTTTACTTATTGATTGATTGATTTTTACATACTAATTGATGACCATTTTAAAGATACTTTGCTAGTTAAGTGTTAGAATATTGGAGATGCAAGGTGGTTATTATCAAATAAGTTTGCTTCATATGAGTTCAGGTGATGGCTTCTAAAATCGAACCTTCTTGCTTCCAAATATGTGAAACTAACTCAGGTTGGTTTAAGCTGAAATAGAAAATTTATTTTAAGAGCACAGGGATCTGTCTGTGAATCTAAGTACAGGATTATACCCAGGACTGGAAGGTCCTAGAACTTGGGATAGGAAAATTGTACACTTTCCATCCTTCATCTCTGTGCAATGCACAGAGAGGGACATTTCAGTCTGCAAACTCACTTCTTCTGTATCTTCTGCTCTTTATGAGGAGGTGTTTCTGGCCTCCCATTTCCAAGCATATAGATCCAACTGCTAGAAATATATCCATCTCAGTTACCCTGAACATTTCCATATTCCTGGGGAAAATAATTGATTATCCAAGATGGAGTCACATGATGATTATTCCAATCAAACTACAGAGGTAGGAAGGGAATCATTTTTACAATATCTTCCCTGTGTGGTCTTGCACCTGGGCACTCATACTGCAGTGAACTTACATGAATTATCTTGTATTTGGAACTAGTTTCCAAGGAGAGGTGAGGTCCTTCAAACAGAGTTGATATCCTTCCCTCCAACAAATGTAATATAGTTCCTGCTTCTTTGGAGGTGCACAGAAGTGTGTGTTAAGTAGAAAGGCACAGGAACTGGATGAAGTCAAGTCCTAGTTACTGAATGTCTGATATTTTTCCTACTTCAACCAATTGAGCCTCTCCTTCCAGCATCTTATTACAACGATCATTTATCATGATTGTGAGGTTGCAAATTGTCACTAATCATCTCAAGGAGAGGTGCAAAATGCCCCTGGAATGAATTTTAATTCAAATTTAATTTTTTATCAAATAACATAAAAACACTTGGGCATAAGGGAAAGGGGATTATCATAGAAAGGTCATGGAATTTAACCTTGATTAGGAGTTGGAAATTCATTCATTTGGTTTTGAAATATCCTCTTACCAGAGATAAATTTTAATTTCCCCAAATTTAGATATATCCAGCAGTGGTTTTACATAGAGTATTTTCTTGAAATATGAGGTCATTTTTTACATTGTAGAAATTTTACCATGATAGAAAAACAATAGGGGGATACATGGAAAAAAAAATACAAGGAGGCAGGATTTGTTGGTGAAATCTGGATTTAAAACCATATACCTGCATTTTATATAATCGTAAACCAAATTAATTTATTTAAATCCTCATCTATAAAATGGGTATTATATTTTCCTAAATAAAGTGGCTGTTGTGTTGTGTGAAGAGTTAGCACAGCCCGTGTGAAGTCCTTTGTCTGGTGCAGTAACTGGATAGTTCATTCATATAAATAAAAGGTTCCATGGTTCCAGCTACATAGATAGATGATAATTTGGCATACGAATAATGCCAAATCATAAGATGGGAATGTCCTATGGTACATGAATACTTTTATATTTAGGGACAGTCAAAACCCACCTGCAAACTCTTCGATTGCAGTTTATAGGAAGCATGTTGCTCTCTTTGTTCATCTCTCAGAACATTTTAAGTTGTTACCTGTGCTCTGTGTCACCATCCTGTCCAGCTGGCTAAATCAGCCTGTTATTTTTTAAAGCCCCGCTGTTTCCATAAAGTATTCAGAAGTTGTACTTGAGTCCACATAGAAAACCGCATACTCTCCTGCTGGTAAAGGTGGGAAGGCATTTAGTAGAACTGACTGGGATTCGATTCAGTGTCTGCCCTGCTTTTGTTTGCACATCCATTTGTGTTTTGGATCCTTGGCAGTTGTTCCCAACAACTGCCTAGTTAGGGCTTCTAGCAACCTTTCTGAAAGACAAATAATAATTTACCCAGCATAGGTTTCTTCCCCATTTCTAGGATGTAAAGAGTGCGTGTCTTTTGAAAGCAGGATTTTGATGGCTTCTTGAGTCTTTCTTCTTTTCCCCATAGGAGTGACCCCCGTTTTTATAGTCAAAGGCAAGATAGATGCCAGATTCACTTTCCAGACAGTTGTGCTAGAACACAACCATTTCATAGCATGTGGGACAGTGGTAATTGCTTTGGGAGGGAACATTCCCCTCTCAAAACTCAGAAGCTACCTCTCAGTTTCAGGCAGTTCATCACCAATGTCTCCTGCAGAGGCTTAATCCGCATGTATGGAAGAGTTTACACTGTTGTAACATTTGATACAACAATGGTATTAGGCTCTGCATTTTCTAATCTCTCTCATATCACCTATTGATTAATAATCGAACTATAAAAGTAAGCACGGACTAACAGAGAGTCCTTTTAATAAAGGTTTGTATAAATGAACTTTTACACTATTTTCCAGATTCATGCTTATTAATTCTTGACAAATACCCTTTTCAGTCACGATGAATAAGAGTTTCTTTCTGGGGGAGTTGCCTTCTTCTGGATATTGAACTTGGACTACCAACATGTTTGGTCATTTGATAAATGAATTATTGCCTTCTGTCTCAAGTATGCAAAATAATATATAGGCAGTTAAAAACAGGAGGAGTAATATAAGAAAACGAGTAATATGTTGTCATCATTGGTGCTACTAATATTCACCGATAAATCTCATTGTCAACAATATACAAAATGATAATTAGCAGGGTAATTCAGCGGGCAAGAACTAGACACATATTATGCAGAAAGGTCAAATTTCAAACTGTTGTCATAAGAGAAATGAACTACAAACCTCAGGAGATGCACAACTCTGGATTGTAGCCTAAGAAAATGTTTTAACTTCAAATCAGTAAATTCCTAAATACAAGTAATTTCCTCTGGTTACATTATAGAAGTTGTTGCTCTCACACTCATTCATCATGAATGTCTTGTTTATGTTAACTCACCCTGCTCTTGAAGTTTCTGGTAGGGAAATCCTCTTGGGAGCTTCTGGGTGAGGTTTAGTTAGTTTCTAAATAATAATCGGTCAGAATTTAAAACTTCTTGATTTTGTCTACCTACAGTAATAATTGACATCCTGCTTTTCTTTTTTTTTTTTAAAAAAAATATTTTTTATTTATATAAGAGCTGGGGCATAGATCAGAGGCATGGGAGGGTAAGAGGATTCACCAGAGACAGAGTGGGGAGCAGAACAGGCAGACGGACTGAAGATACTGGTGAGGGTGTCAGCGGGCGAGGCAGGATAGGTCTGTGCGCCATGTGGGTATTTCTGTGGCTGGCCAGGAATCGAACCTGTGCTGCAGAGGAAGTGGACAGCTTCATAGCGCTGTGCTCAACCCTCTGTGCCCACTGTGAGGCCCTAGGCTATTTTTGTAATTAAAGTTTTATTGGGACATTGACATGTCCATTCCCAAGTGTCTTCTCTGGCTGCTTTTGTGCTGTGGTGGCAGAATTGAGTAATTATAACATACTTGTGAAGTGGTAGGAACTTAGTACCTGCATCTTGACAGGAAAATGTGTAGATTCTTAATATATGGTCATGCTCGGCCTCAGCACCTACTTTGCAAAGTGCAAAGATGTTTCAAAGTTAGAATGTTAATGTTGACTATCTGTTATAACAGGGGCCAACGCCTATTCTTTGTGTATAATTTAATTTTTGCTAAGCAGCCATCACTATTTATGTTTTGTTTTCTAGTTAAGAGAGTAGAGGCTATCTTGAAAGAACACTTACATTATATTTGCTCGACAAAGCAGGAGGAAATCTGTCACAAAATGTGTATGAAAATTCTTATGTAAATCCTGCAAATTAACAATACACTTGGAAAATATGTTCATGGCAGTTGAACATTTCAAAAGACAAAAACGGCCTAAGTCCTTTTCAACATTTTCCCCATTTTTTTTTTTTCCTTTAGATACCTCTTTGCAAGTGCAGAGTTATTTTTAACAAAGCTTTATTGGATGCTCTTGGGCAGTTTTTCTGCCAGGAACTGAATATAGATTTACTGGCAGGAGACAAGGTCCCTGTCCTCATGAAGCATCTCAGATACAAAGCAAGATTTTCTCCTTGTTATCATCCCTTTCTAAATTTTACACCTCATCCTTGCACCATGTCATCATTGAAATAAGCATCGAATGAAGTGTTATCTGCCTTCTCATAATAGTAAGGTAATAGAAAATATTGACTTGAGCTTACATACACACACACACTCCAATTCATAATAAAAATGTATAGATTATGCTGTGAATATTCCCCCCGCCCCCAATTAATTTTTAGATGAGGTTCATGGAGCAGAAAGATTTAACATCACCCTGTTAGTATTCTATTCTGAAATTCCCTGACAGATACCTCAAATCTCTGCCCTTTCTCCTGCCTCTCTAAATATGCCATTTATATCCTTTCTCCACAGTATCTTAGTTCATTTGGTTCTGGTCTCTGCACTTACCTACTTCATTGAGATGTCTCTACATCTTTATTTTCCAGAGTAATTTCTACCCACCCCAATTACTCAAATCCTCCATCTCCACATCCAACATTTAGTTCAAGCAAACAACAGAATTACCAGTTACCAGGATCTATCTTCTAGTGAGAAACTAGTGAGTTAATTATAATCAACTAATTATTTTCTTGTCATTTTCTCATTATTATATGTTATCATTTTTATAATCAACTTAACATGGTCAATTTAAAATACAGGGCCGATGCATCTGAATTGCTAAAAAATAATGGGTGATGCCATTAGAACATGTCTGTTTCAGAATTTCAGTGTTAATGAAACTGTTTCATGCAGGAAGGAAAACCAAATGGGGACATCCATGCCTATGTGCCATCCTAAGAAAGTGCTACAATGCTAATTCTTTTTTTTTTAAGATTTATGTATTTATACAAGAACTGGTGTACAGGCCAGATGCACGGGAGAGTGAGAGGATTCACCAGAGACAGAGCAGGGAGCTGAACAGGCAGACTGACTGAAATACACTGCTGAGGGGAGCAGCAGGCTCCGCAGGAGAGGTCTGCTTCACCATGTGGGATTCTCGCCTGTTGGCAGGGATCGAACCTGCGCTACAGAGGCTGCAGACAGCTTCACAGTGTGGCGCTCAACTGCCTGTGCCACCAGGGAGGCCCTGCAATGCTAAGTCTTTAGAGATTAGAAGTGAGCACCCTAACAAATATAGTTTGGAATAACAATGCTTAACTTTTGCTTTGGGGATCATGAAGTAAAACTACTGCAAGTTTTCATGTCTAGGTGATATTGAAGATTAACTGTAGTGATGAGGATGATAGTGGCAGTGGTGGGTGGTGAAGTCTATCTCCAACTAAGTGTTTAATTAGGAGATCACATGTGCCAGTTTGGCATTCCCACATTATCCTTTCCAACCAGCCATCTTACATTTTCCAGATGTGGAAACCACATTTTTCCCTTGACTCCTCCCTCCTTTGTTTCCATTGCTCTTTATATTGAAGAACGACCTGCATATATTAGCCAATTGATTGGATGTTTTCCTTATTGTTCATCAGGATGGTGGTGTGGTTAGTGACTTTCAGGTGGCAGCCACATTGGATTGGGGCCTGAATTCTCTGACAATTACACATCCAGTACCAAAAGGGAGATAGCATGATATTCAAAGTTGCATTTTTTTCTGAGGTGCTGTTCTTGTAATGTAGGCAGCCCTCAGAGTCAGACAGCTCAGGCCCCATCTCAACATGCATACTTAACTGTGCGGTGTTAGCATGTCATGTAAGCTCCTGGAGTCTCCACTTCCCATCTTTGAAACACAACTAAAGATGCCTACCTTGCCAGACTGTGCAGTCAGCACTAAGTTGCACAAGGAACCTAACTCAACGCCTGACACTTGTGGGTGTTCATCCAGCAGCAGCTTGACCTGACTGATTTTGACTTTGATGTTTTGCCTAGTGTGGCTTTCAGTCTCGTGTACGAGAAGGGCACAGTCAACAGGATGGGGAGAGGCTGTTCAGGTCTTCCTTCATTAGGTTTTGAGGCTGCAGTTCCTGTGCCTGCTCTGCTGCCTCTCTGAGCTCTGTGTGGTGGGGAGGAGGAGAGGGGAGGGACTGTCTTTCCGGTTACGGTACTGCAGCCAGTGCCTAAGGTACAACCATCTGTTCAGCTCCGATCTCAGGAGGCACATAGGAAAATGGGAGGAGAGTAGAGGGGCCTGCATGTGGGGAAGGTGGAGCTGAGGAGGCAAAAGCTTCAGTAAACTTGCACATTTCATATTGAAATTTTAGCAGGAGGTGTAACCATGCTGACTCTCCTGAATGTTAAGTAGTTTGAACTGGAGAAGGAAAAAAAAAAAAAAAAAAGAAATGGAATTAGACTAAATACCAATCTGACAGACTTTTGACTTTCCGTGGCTATTCAAATAAGAATATAGTCAAACACACAAAACTTGCGCTATATTGACAAATATCCAGATGTGTAGGGTGTTTTTTGCCATTTGTGGCTTTTGTTCGTAGGAATTACTAGCATACAGAAAATGTCTCTGAGCTTCACAATTCATAAAGTCCATAGACAGCAGCTCCTGCTCTCACTATTGCCTGTGCAAATGGTTCTGGGGACCCTGACAGATTCTAAAAGGCTGTAACATGTAGCTCTGAAGCTAGAAAGCAAAATACAATTGTGAATTTACTTATCCTTTTTTGCTCTGGACATTAACCAGAGTTGGCTTTTTATCCCTAGACATATCAATATAATGGCACAGGGGAACCAAAAGCAAATTGCCTTTGACCTCTTATTTACTAGTGCATTAAATTACTAGGCCACTATCTTCTGCTTTTGTAATTTTAAACCAGATTTTCCTTGGTCCACCCAAAGGTCACAGGGATATTCTGTCTCTAGATATTTTGACATGTATCTATGCTCAGACTTATTCGTAAATGTTTCTAAGAGGAGAGACTGGAAATCTTTATGTGCACAGTGGTCTTCACCCTTTGTCCATCAGAGCCCTGTTGGGGGTCGGGGGGTGCTAAGTGAATGAGACTTTAACTCCCTCCCCTCCCCCAGTTTCTCTCTCAAGTGTGGCATTCTGTATCACATTTCATTTGGCGCTTTAGAGCTTTGAAAATAGACCACTTTCACAGAGGAGTTCTAATACACAGGAAAGGAATCTGAATTCACTGTTTTAGTACACTTAACATTTCTGCTTTGGCAATAGGCAAAATTGGCAGAGGAGTTAAGGATAAAGGGTCTCTGCATTTTCTATTACATCTTCTTAAACATAGAAACATGGCACCTACAATAGTTAAGAAATAAGTAGGCAATTCAATTAACATGTTATCAGAAAGAAGAAAGATTTTACAGGAGCTTTCTGATTGAGCTTTCAAAAATTGCTTTTAAACGACAAGCATGTTCAAATAATGAACTTTATTGGGTTTCTAAAAGATCTGTGACATTAGCTCACATTTGGAAACAAAAGCATATGATTCACATGTACTACACTTACCCCACCCTTTTAGACAGACTTCTTCAATGATGTATCATTTGCGGTGGGGAAGAAAGTCATATTAGAATTGAGTCCCTCTTCAAGTGAACAGCTGGCGCCACACATCCCAAAGGTCTGAACTCAGTTTATAAGGTACAGATATTCAAGCACAATGTAACCATGTCCTGGGTGTGATCAAAGCCCAATGATGAGGGTTAGGCAAGTTTCAACAACTGGTGCAGTTGTGTTAGTGTTAATAATAATACTCTCTACTGGATGCTCCTAAAATCCACCCATGCGTCATTCATACATATATTTACACACACACTCACATGCACAATAGCACACAGACACATACACCCCTCAAATGGGCTGTCAGTGATTAACAAGTCAACCCCCTTAAGTAGTAGGATAATCTGAAAAGTTAATAGTGAACAGTGTTACAGCTCATAGGATTAGTTAATTAGACAAAGGCTTGCAGGCAAGATCTCTGTAGTCTGTTCTGCTAAAGTGATGGAACCCGCTTAGGCAACTGATGAAAAAAGCAGTGTGAACACTCTTTAAGGGAGGAAATGTGGAATGTAGCAGAAGAAAGCCTCAGCATAGCAGTAACGAGCTGGCAGAGGCATCCCATCCAGTGATTGCCGTTTGTCAGTGCCGGAAAAGGCAGAGGCTTGGGGAAAAGATTTATAATTTTGGTTACCATCTTTCCTACTGCTTCAAGGCAATTTTAATTACTTTTTAAAATCAGTCCCTACACTTGCGTTTCCCCACATGAATTGTTGACCTTCACTTTCAAGGACGCCAACGCTAAGAGTTCTTGTCCGTAGTAGGTAGTAAATGTTTTTTGTTAGATAAAGCATGGTTATTTAACCATATTAGGATCCAGACCAGAATCCTGTTATGTAGGAAGTCTTAAAAGAAGAAAAATATGTTGGCAAGTGCTGCTTTTTATATTCTAACTGATTATATGATCCTTTTCTTTGCCCATAATAGTATTTTTCCCCTTTATACCAAAAGTCACAAATATAATAACCTCTGTTGGCCAAGAAGGTGGTTCAAATAAGTGAAGCAAACAAGCAATAAAAATAAAAGGAATAGTAAAATAATAATAATAATAATAATAATAATAGTAATAATAATAGCAACAACAATAATAAAATAAAACTCATCTACTCACCTTAAATTTGTGACAGACCTCCCAGGTTGGGCATTTACCTGCATTATAGTGTTTGAGCCTAGGTTTGCTGGGTTGCCTGATTAAAAAATGAGCTTTATTACTCTCGTATAATTATAGAATTGTATGTAGTTTCAAGAATACAGGACATCTTACTGCACCCTTTAGTCAACTTCCACCAATGGCAACAGATTGTGGTATATAATGTCACAATCAATGCTGATATTGGCATTGAGAGTGATATGCCATCACCACAAGATCACTGGAGTTGTCCGTTAATCACCATTCCCCTCCTATCTTTACACCCTCCTTACCTCTGGAGACCATGAACCTGTTCCCATTTCTATAATTTTGTCATTTCCGGCATCTATATACATGGAGCATACAGTACATAACCTCTGGCATTGTTGTTTTCCACTAGGTGTTATTGTTTGGAAATTGAATCTGGAGTTTGTGTGTGTCAATAGTGCATTATTTTTCATTGCAGAGCAATATTTCATGCCCTATGTGTATCAGAGTTTGTTAACCCATCACCCACTGTCCTCAGACTATTTGAGGACTAGGATGAATTAACATTCTGCTATAAACACTTGTGCACAGGTTTTGTGTGAACATAAGTTTTCATTTCTCTGGGATAAATGCCCAGGAGTGTGATTATTGGGTTGTATGGCAGTTGGACAAGTAGGTTTTGGGGGAAAAAAAGAAGGTAGATTGTTTTCCAAAGTGACTGTGCCATTTTACATCTAGGCCAGCAAGGTGTATGTGATTTGGATTTTCCACAACCTTGCCACAGGGTAGTGTTGTCACTATATATTTGTTTATTTTAGCCATTCTTACTAGTCTGCACTAGTATATTATTGTGGTTTTAATTTGCATTTATGTAATGACTAAAAACTTTGTGTATCTTTAAAATGTTTATCTGCCATTTGTATGTCCTGTTTGTGAAATGTCACTTCATGTCTCTTGCCTGTTTTCTAATCAGATTTTTTTTTACAATTGAGTTTTGAAAAATATTTATATATTCACAATTGTTATCATTTATTAGATATATGGTTGCAAGTAGGATCTCTCAGTCTGTAGATTATCTTTTCATCCTCTTACTAGAGTCTTTAACAGATTAAAAGTTTTTAATTATGATGAAGTTCAGTGTATGAAATTTTTATTTTACCGATTATGCGTTTCAGTGTCATCTTTAAAGGTTTCTTTATAAAAGTTTTATATTCTATATCTAAGTTAATTTTTGTAAAAATGTGAAGCTACATCAAGAGTGTTTGGTGTTTTGTTTGGTTGTCCAGTCCCCACACCATTTGTTGAAAAGACATACAGCTAATGAATTGTTTTTATACCTTTCCTAAAAATTAGTTGGGTTTGTATCTGGATTTTATATTATTTTCCCTTAGTTTTTTTTTTTTTTTCTATCTGTCTACCAGTATACATCACTGATTACTAAAGCTATATAATAAGTATTAAAATTGGGTAGAAGATGCCTCTCAATTTCTTATATTTTTAGTCATTTTAGCTATCCCAGTTTTTCTTCCTCTCTTTATAAGCTTTAAAAGCTTTAGAATAGTATTATCTATATTTACAATTTTTTTCTGGGATTGAATGTGAATTTCATTCAATGTATCAATATATATCAATAAGGAACTGATAATTTTGCTGCATTGATTGCAATCCATGAACACAGTATGTCTTTCCATTTATTTAGATTTTCATTAAATTCTTTTATTCATTTTGTGTACCTTTTAGCGTAAAATTGCTGTACATTTTATTAGTTTTTCATCTATTTATTTTCTTTTTGAAAGATTGCCGATAGTACTATATTTAACATTGTGTTGTCCATGTGTTTATTGCTAGTATATTAAAATACAATTGAATTTTGAATGCTTACCTTGTATACTGTTACCTCCCTGAACTCATTTGTATTTATTCTAGGAGATGTCTTGGAAATTTTTTCATAGACCTGACATTTATAAATAGGGAAATCTTCATGTCTTTCTTCCAGATACCATTTATTTCTCTTTTCTTGTATTATCGCACTGTATACAAGTGCCAGCACTATGTTAAGTATGATGACAGCAAAACAGTCTCGCTTGTTTCCATTCATAGAGGGAAAGCATTTTTAGATTTCACCATTAAGTGTAATTCTAGCTGCAGGATTTTGTTGATGTAACTTATCAAGTTGAGAAAGGTCCTTATATGCTTATTTTTGAGAGGTTGTATCCATGATTTGTTGTGGATTTTTGCCAAACACCTTTTCTGCATCAATTAATAGTATTGTTGTTTTTTTCTTTTTTGTTCTGTTTTCATAGTGAATTACCATTGATTGCTTTGTAAATATTGAGCTAGCCTTGCATCCCCAGAATGATTCCTATTTGGTCATGGCATATAATTCTTTTTATATGTTGTTGACTTATATTTACTAATATAAGGATTTTTGCATTTACAGTCATGGGGAATATTGGTCTTCTGTTTATTCATTTATTTATGTACTCTGTCTCATCTTGGTTATCAAGTTAACAGTAGCTTCATTAAATAAATTGTAAGGTTCTCCTCTTCTTTGATTACCTAGAGAGATTTCATAAAATTCTAAAGAATTAATTCTTTAAACTTTTGGTAGAATTCTCTCCTGAGATATCTGATTCTAGAGATGTGTGTGTGTGTGTTTTAAAATTACAAATTAATAGTTATAAATTATTAAAATGATCTATTTCATATAGGTAAGTTCTATGAGGTTTTTTTTTTTTTTTTTTTTTTTTTTTAGGAGTTAGTCAAATTCAATTTAATGGTAGATTTCTTTGTGGTATTCTTAAACATTCTATTCATGCCATAGGGATTTTAAGTGATAAGAACACCATGTTTCATTCTTGATATTGGTAATTTTGTGTCTTCGTTTCTTTCATTTGTCAGTCTTGCCAGAAATTTAAATGTTATTGATCTTTTCAAAGAAACAGCCTATTTCATTGCTTTCCTCAATTGTGGTTCTGTTTTCAGTGTCAATTAAATTTCACTCTTATTTCCTTCCTTCTTACTTTGGATTTGTTTTTTTTTTTCTTTTTCTAAATTCTAGAAATAGAAACTTAGATTATTGATTTACAACTTCCTATTTTCCAATAAATTCATTTAGTTTAGTAGTTTGTCACAAATTGTGATATATTTTTTTATTTTCCTTCACTGTAATGTTTATTTTGATCTCATTTGAGACCACTTTTTTTATTCTTGAATTATTTACAAAAGTGTTGTTTCGTTTTCAAGTGCTTGACTGTTTTCTTCTTTCTGCTATTCTAGTGTATTTCCCTTGTGTTGAGAGAACATGCTCTGTATGATTTCAATTTTTTTAAAATGTTTGAAGATTGTTTTATGGTATTGCCTATGATTTTCCCTGACAGATGTTTCTTCGCGATTTAAGACTGGTAGGGAATTAGTGTTGTTGAAAGGATTAAACTATAAATGCTATGGCTGATGATTGTTTTTTTTTTTTTTTCCTTCTTGATTTTATGTCTAGTTGTTTTATCAACTATTGGGATGCTGGAAATGAAACCTCCAACTATGTGGATTTGTTTCTTTATCCTTTCAATTTTTTCTTTTGTTTCACATATTTTGTAGCCCAGGATTTTGGTACATACATGTTTAGACTTGCTATTACCTGGAGGATTGATACACTCATCCTTATATAATTCCCCTCTTTGTCTCTGTTAATTTTCTTTGCCTTGAAGTTCACATTATTGAATATTAATATAGTCCCTCTTGATTCCTTTTGGTAATACTTGCATTATATTTCTTTCCCCTTTGCTTTACTCTCAACATGCCTACACTGTATATTTAAAGTGACTTTCTTGTTGATAGCATAGATTTGGGTGATATTTTTAACTTTGCAGATCTCTGGGTTTTCTTTGTCTATTTAAATCATTCAAGATTTAATATAATTCTTGGTGTTTAGGGCTTAAGTCTGCCATTTAATCTTGATTTCTATTTGTTCTCTTATTTTCTCTGTTTTTATTTCTCTGTTTTCTTCTTTCTACCTTTTTGTGGGTCATTGAATATTTATTTGAACTCCATTTTGATTATATCTATAGTGTTTTTGAGCACCTCTCTTTGTATACTTTATTTTATATAAGCATATTTAGCAGTCTACTATTTCATCATTTTACCAGTTTAAGTGAAGTGTGAAAATTCTAACTTCCTATGTGTCTTTTCCTTCCCCTATTTATATTATAAATTCTTATATATGTTCTCTACGTAAATTTAGAACAACATCAGACAATGCTATAATTTTTACTGCTCCCTTCAAAAGTAATTTAGAAAATTCAAAAGGAGAAAATCCATTGCATTTACTGATATTTTTGCTTGCCAAGTTTTTTTCTGCCTCCCGAATGTGCAAACATTTTCTTTTTTTTTTTTTATTTCCTTTCTGTTTTAGAGAACTAAATGTTGATTCTTTAAAACTAACTCCAAATACTCTTAGTTTTCTTCACCTGAGAAAGTCTTGTTTTCAGTTTCACTCTAGAAGTTTGTTTACACTAGATATGGAATTCTGGGTTGAAAGTTCTTTTAGCAATTTGAAAATGTTGTGTCATTTCCTTCTGGAATCCATGGTATCTCATAAAAAAATCTCTTTTCATTGAAATTGTTTTCCCATCAAGTAAGGTATCATTTTTCTCTGAGTAATTTCAAGATTTTCATTGTCTTTAGTTTCTAAGAGTTTAATTATTATGCTTCTTGGTACATATTTATTTGGGTTTATCTTGATTTCAATTTGTTCATCTTCTTGAATGTGTATCTCTATGTCTTTTGCAAATGTAACTGTATTCAGCTGCTATTTGATTACTTTCTCAGCCCCTTCCTCTTTCCAAAATTCTAATGACAAAAACATTAAGTATTTTGTTATTCTACAAGTCCCTGAAGCTCCATTCTTTTTAATAGATTTTATCTGTTATATAGAATGGGCAATTTCTATTGTTGAATTTTCAAGTTTCCTAATTCTGTCTTCTGTACCTCCATTCTGCTTTATAAGCCCACCTTTTGAATTTTTCATTTTAGTTGTTTTTTAGTTCTAAAATTTCCACCAAGGTCTTCTATTTATCTCCTGTTTTTTCTGTCTGTCTGTCTATCTATTCATCCATCCATCCATCCATCCATCCATCCGCTGAGACTAGCTTTCTGATGAGACTTTCTATTACATTTGTTTCATATATGTTCATAATTGCTCACTGAAGCATTTTTATGATGGCTATTGTAAAATCTATGCCATATAATTCTAATATCTTTGTCATTTCAGTGTTGGCATCTATCGATTGCCTTTTCTTACAGTTTGAGATCTTTTTTATTTCTTGGTATGACAGGTGATTTTTTCGTTGAAAACTAGACATTTGCAGTATTATGTGATTCTGAATTTTCTTTAAACCTTCTCTTCTACCTGGTTTCCTCTGACACTACTCTGTCAGGAGAAGAGAGACCCTATGCCATCATCGCTGTGTTGGGAATGAAGTCCAGGTTCCATACCCAGTCTTTCCCAACACCAAGAGCAGGGAGCTCCTTGTTAGGAGCTATGAGAAGGGGAGGATATGGGGAGTATGGTTTCTGTATAGGTCTTCACTGATACCTCCCTGGGTGATAGGGTGAGTTCCTTATTACTCCTCCCCATATGGCATTTACTGGCACCACAGCCACCAAGGAAAAGGAGGACTTGTTACCAAAGGGAGAGAGTGATATACCTAACTCTCTACTAGTCCTCTTCCTACATGAGCCCAGTGAAGAAGGTGGGGGGCATCTTGTTACCACCTGGTGGTGGTGGAAGGCCAAGCTCTGTAGAAGGAAGAGATGATCCCGATCCCATTACTTCCTGCAAGTGATGAAATTCCTAAATCACTTTTTTTCCTTCTCTAAAACCTCATATTTGTGGTAGAAATGCCTTGCTACTTCCTCAGTAGCATGGACATTAAGGTTCCCCACTTTTGTTGATGAATATAGGGCCAAGAATATAGTTTTTTTCATGCTAATTGATTAAAGTATGGTAGTAACTATCCAAACATTTTTTTTTTCTCTTATTAGTCTTCCCCTTTCTTACTTCTTTGAATAGAGGAAGCTGGCTTTTATAGGAGCTTTTGTTATCTGTGCCCATTGGTATTTCTGGATTGCCAATGTCTTATAGCTCATTGTCTTGGATTTGTAAGGCAAAACAGCATCCCAGGGAAATTATCACAGTGTAACTCCATGGGACCTGAGATGCCTCATTGTTCTACCTCCTCATTCTGTGTTTCAGACACTTCTTATGTTTGTTCTATATTATTCTCTGGGTTTTTACCTATATCTAGTGGGCAATATAGGTAAAAACATATCCTATCCTTTTGAATGCAGACATTGCTAAATTGTTGAATTTAGTGATAAGCTGGACATCCAGATTTTAATATAAAATTTCTGGTTTTATATTTTTCTATTGAAAATTAAGTTTTAAGTAATAGATAAGCAAAATGTGAAATGTCCATAGGCTAACTGTCTGTGTATTCTGTTTAGTTCCTTAAGAAGTTAGCTTTTCCAAGCTAAGATTTGTCATTTTTTTTTACTTCATTATATATACATTTCTATCATTTACCCAAAGGTGACATTGCTAACAAACTTAACTATCAAGGGCTTATTGAAGGAAGAGAAGAATTGAGCAAAAGATCACGGGGCAACCAAATTAGATGTCAGAATGTCCAAAAACTAAAATTCTTGTACTTTATAAATAGGTAATAAGCCTTTAGGCTTCCTCTCAGAGTATGATTTGAAAGAAATAAAATAAAATCACATACTCACATGTAGAAACTCAGCCTGCTTTCCAAAGAACGATGCAAATCAGAAGAGATTGGTTTTCATGAGTCAGGAGCACTGAAAATATTTAAAAGTAAAGACTTACAGTGAAGCATATTAGGGGAATAAAATACTCCACTCAGAGTACCCAAATCCCGAAAGAACCACTTGTGGTTCCTCAGCATGGATGGGCAGTCTTATACACTCTTGACTAGGTAGACACATTTTTCTTTATCTGTGTATTGTTCAAGTGTTGAAATGGATAATTAGAACCTTGAGTTTGGGAGACTTATGTTACATCTCCACCCTCTGTTTAGTGCAAGACTGTAAATACTTAACTGAGAAAAGAAAGAAAGATATGTCCTATTGGACCTCTATGATGTATTATAAAAGAGGGCTTTATCACAGTATCTGTTTTAATTTTTTTTAATTTTTTAATATTTATTTATGCATAAAAGAGCTGGGGTACAGGCCAGAGGTGTGGGGGGTGAGAGGATTCACCAGAGACAAGTGGGGAACAGAATAGGCAGATTGACAGAAGTACACTGATGAGAGGAGTAGTGGGCGAGTCAGGAGAGGTCTCCTGCACCATGTGGGTTGCTCCCTGGCCAGCCAGGGGATTGAATTCAGGCTGCAGAGAGGCTGCAGACAGTTTCATAGGTTGCATCTTAACCCCTTGTGCCACCAGGGAGAACTAGATAGTGTTGTTTTTATCTTTTTACTGATTGAAAAACTGAGCTTGAAAGGCCAGGAATAATTTTATCGGGCTTTGGCTAGTCCTTGGTTATGATAGGATTGACATTCAATCAAGATTTTAGTCTTGACCCAACCAGTCTTAACCAGCCATAGTCTTAACCAGCCAGTAACATGGATTCCAAAATGTTGAGTTCACATATTGGGAATTAAGGTAGGAGATTTTTGGCAGCCAGAAAATTGCGTTAATGTTAAAACACTTAATTGACTAGGCAGCCACAAAACCTTCCATGCCAATACTATTTGTTTTCTCCAAGCAGGTCCTGGGGTCTGGTTATTGATGATTCTCATCTCATCAATCTGATTTATTGATGACTGATGAATCATCATCTTGACTGATGATTCTCAAAGGTGTATCTCAACTTCCTGAGTCAGGAACAGTAGAATCCAGGAAACTATTAGGTTTTTCCTGCTTGACCTGGGCAGCACCATAACCATGCTAGGTATTCACAACATGTATACCTTCTGTTTGATTGAAACTTGTCAAACAGCATTAGATGAAATGTACAAATAATATTAAATTGGTATGGTTTCTGAGAGCCATAATAATCCCTTGGTATGAAAAGACAAGCAAGGGGGAGGTTGGCTTCTTGTCCTGGGACAGCTGCCAGCCACAGCACTGCACATACTGCTAGCCCTTGGGTGTAGGTAGGCATCCCATTACAGTGTAGTAAATACCCAGAGAAGAACAGAGGGTTGAAAACTATGGATCTGCTCCCCAAGTATTTCCTAATATATTGAGGAGGCACTGAGCAACAGTAGCCTGAAGCAAAAATCATTGCACTGGCTCTGCGTTGTATTTTCCTTTTTAATTAAAATTCTTATTTGTCCATTCTGTCCAGTCTCTGGCCTGGTGCTCCATGCTGTATTGCATGGCCAATGAAATCACTAAGAGCCTATCATTTGGAACCTGGAGGCGCCTAAGCATTTTTGTTGTATTTGCTGGGCAGAAGGCAAGTGTTTTCTGAGTGATGTTTGGCATACACTTCCAGGCCCTGGGTGTCAGAGGATGGATTTTGTGGCTTGCTGGTTGCCAGCTGATATGTTAGAAAGGGGCCTCTCCATCAGCTTCCCTGTTGTATTCAGTGCTGTTCCCTGTTTTCCTTTCCCATGGTGTATATTCCAGTAATGAAGGGAGAAATGTGGATGGGCTGAGATTGGTGGTCAAGTGGTTGTGCCAACTTGACCTCTTGTCTGTAAGTTCCTGCGTTGGCAGGGCACTCTGAAAAAGAAATGACCGAGTTGTGTCCAACACATTGAATTGAAAAGAAGAGAAACATGACTGGGAGTTTGCTGAAGTATCATTAAAGAAATCAGAGGAAGATGGTTTCCATGTCAAGAACACCCACTATTATTATTTTCCAGACCAGTGGGGCAATTTTCTGTTAGTTGAATGTGACATGATATCATTGCAAAGCATCAACAGCACATGTATAAGCGTCACACACCTTTCTTTTATTTTTATTTCTTTATTTTTTTATATTGGCTTTTCCCTAACCATCTTTAGCAAAAAGAGAATGTGATTAAAGAGGATACTTTGGCTTTGAACTGCTTCATAATAAGATCTTGCATTAAAGTGACAGACTTATGTCACCATGTGCACATATAGAAAATCAAAAGATGAGTTACTTTGCTATTAGTTTTCCCCAAAAAATCTATTAAATTAAACAGCAAGAAAATGAATTTACTGTGTCATGGTCTTCAGTTTAAGCTGATTGTTTAAGTATTTACATTAAGCATTTGCAAAAGAGATGATGTAGCAGTGACCAAATTTGCCTTTTTCTGTTGTGATCTTAGTCAGCGTGTGAGTCAGAACTGAAGGCAGCATTTCTTGTAATCACAGTCTTGCTATTTTCCTTTGATGTTTCTAGGTGGTGAAGTGACAGGTGCCAGATCTCAGGCCTGACTTTTCTGATCACGTCGGAGTTCTGCCTCATCTGCAGTCATGGATGTAAAGGATCGGCGACACCGCTCCTTGACCAGGGGGCGGTGTGGCAAAGAGTGTCGCTACACTAGTTCTTCCCTGGACAGTGAAGACTGCCGTGTGCCCACGCAGAAGTCCTATAGCTCCAGCGAGACCCTGAAGGCCTATGATCATGACAGCAGAATGCACTATGGAAACCGAGTCACAGACCTTGTGCACCGGGAGTCTGACGAGTTTCCAAGACAAGGTATGTTAAGCTGATCTTGCTGATTCTTTGAGCCTTCCTGAGCCGTTTTGCAGTCTTGACTTGCCCTGTTGCCAGGTACATGATTAAGGTTGGTGAAAAACTGAGAGCAAAGCTTGTGGACTTCAACTTACCAGCCCCTGAAAGTTTAATCTAGAAGAGCAGCCACCTGTGTTGATCCAGATCAAACACCTGTGGGTATTACAGAAGTTTCTCTTTTGTCCTGAACACTAAGTTCTGTAACAATTTGGAGTCTGCTCTTGGAGACCCATCATAGTAGATTTTGACACCAGTAACACAGCAGACTCTTGGCTCTGTCAGTAGTGTCCCTGAGACCACCAACTCCCTGTCTTGAGGAGTGTGAGATTATCTGTGGCTTTTAAACTTTTCTCCTTGAAGCCCATTCACAAGCTTCCAAGCACTCAAATTTCTGCTGCACTTAAATAGTGGACATCTCAGTAAAATTTTCTTTAATGAAAGAGTATATTGATTAAAACATATTTGACCTCTGCTCTAACACACATTATATAATTTCTACCCCTCAAAATTGTGGTATGAATTGTGACACACACACACATATATATCTATGTATATGTATATGTGCATGTGTGTATACATACGTATATTTATGGAGAGAGAGAGAGAGAGACCTTCACACTATAGGCAAACACATTACTGATTCCACTGATACTGTCTTCCCTGCTACTTTCCCCAGGACTCAGTTTTCTCATAGTAGTTTTATTTCTTTGGGGAGGGGATTATTTTCTCCCAAACACTAACAATTGGCATTCTTTTTTCACCAATATCTATGAGGGAATTTGTTACCACTTTTCAAGGGTTGTAAATATAAGGACATGCTGACAAAAATGTATCAGCACTGGGAGGTCGAGGGGCTGAATCTACTCACCAGTCCCGAGACACCCATGTTTGGTACTCACCTCGACCTTGCCGTGTGTACCCTTTACATGAATGGCTTTGCAAAATGACAAGTGAATGCACAAAAATACACTGGCATGCTGCACTGGAAGGGTCCCTCCACCAGGGCCCAGGGTCAAGGCCCTGTCTGCTAGGTTATTGCATCAAGAATCCAATACTGATTTATTTCTTGCTCCACGTTCTTGGCAGTAAATGCAGCAACTAATAATTCCTAATGAGATACCTTAATGTATCTTAGTTCTTTCAGGCTACTATAACAAAATGTCATAAACTGGTGCCTTGTAAACAACAGAAATTCAATTTTCACAGTCTAGAAAATCCAAGGTTCAGGCACTGCAGATTTGGTGTCTGGTGAGGGCCTCTTCCTGGTTCATAGACAGTTGTCTTTTCTTATGCCCTCATGGAGCTGAAGAGGGAGCTCCACGCAGCCTCTTCTGTAGTACATTAAACCCAAATCTGTTCACCAAGAATCCACTTTCATGACCTAAGTGCCTCCCAAAGGCTCCACCTCCAAGTATCATTGATGATTAAGTTTCAACAATGAATGTTGGAGGGGCATAAACATTCAGTCTGTAGTTGCTTGCAAATACATTTCCTGGTTTCTTTTCTTTTTCCTGTTACTTTTATTTTTTTTTTCCCCCTTGGAAGATATACTATATACATACACACACATATCTCGTGGTTGTTATAAAAATCTTTAATCCATGGTTGTTATAAAAACACAGTCTCATATGATCCCACTTTAGCTCCAGCTTTTATATTTTACAGAATATAGGGGGAAAAATCAGCAGAGAAACAGTCGAAGTTCTGTTTCCATTGCAGATGTAAACCTTTACAGGATACGGTTTTTATTTAATCTTCACTCTTATTTTCTGAGTTCTCTTCATGTAAATGAAACACATATCAAAAAGGGGGAGGGTTCCTCGAAAATTGCTCTGTACCAAATGCTTTTGATCTACAAGTAACTTCAACAAGTGTTTTACCTCATTAAGTTCTCACCCTACCCCAAACTGAATATAATAGGAATTGTAAAAAAAGTAAAAAAAGATATGAAGAATCTCGGCTTAATTAATTGAGGCAGTACAGCAGTTTCCAATATGAAAAATCAGGACACCTCTCTGTTGTTTCTCAGAGCATCACTAATCCAAGACTCAAACATTTTGAAAGGTGCTGCACACCAGCACGGTTGAGAGCTTCTCCTTTTTGGCTGTGTTCTTGGTTTCATTGACAGTATTGCTGCATATATTTTTGTTTCTCGAGACTGTGTGCAGAAATGTAGACTTCTTCCTAAATCTCATTAAAGGTCCCTCCTGGCTTCTGGATCATAGTGCCCTGAGCTGTAGATCCCAGATTATTGTTGAATCGTGGATTGGCCTGTCACCTTTTCCCTTCTTAATATTTACATAAAACAAAACCAAGTACTTGGGGGTTTTATTTTCAAATATACTTTTATTCTTCCTGTTTAATCTTGCTCCTCTCTATTGATAATAATGGGAGTTGCTTGGCCATATCAGACACATAGCTTTGCAATTAACAATTCACACATGCCGTGTGTTGTTATTGAGCCCATATTTGTTTGTGTAATGTGTTTGCATGAATTAAAAACTGTGCAGGCCAAAGTAGAAATGAAAAGGCATAGGAAAGTATTTGCATATGCAAGTGCAATTCCTTCTGAAGACGTCTATGAATTTATGCATGAAAATGTAGTCAGAGTCTGAGTGGATCTACTTTGATGGGTTCTAAAATTGAACTCTGCAGGAAGTAAATAAGCACATATTTAAGGAGAGGAGGAACAGGAGATACAATCTGGCAAGCAGCACATTCCACGTGAAACTTCACCACCTCAGAGAGGGTTAAAATAAATGTTATACTCAGTACTAACAATAATTTTTTTAAATGTCATGCATTTCTCATTTTACTTTCTTATTCATGAAATCAAAGAGCAGGATCATCTCAGTACTTATTAGCCTAGAGGTACATTAGCCAGGATCATAGCAGGATCATCTCCTGTGGTATTCTTATTTAAAACCCAAGATGCCGATCACAAAACAAACACACTTCTCACACACAAGCAAGTTTGGCAAACACAGTTGGATGACTTCTCCAGATGCTCAGAGGAGAGAAGAATTGTCAGCCGGGAAAAGTGATGTGGGGCCAGGGTCAGACCTTGTCCAGCTCCTCCAGCTGGTGGGCTGCAAGCAGCACATGTGAGAAGCTGCCAGGGCCCAGCAGGAGAGACGGGGCAGGTGTTCCCCTGAGAAGCTTAATGAGAGCCCCCGTCACGAGACCTTCTTTGCTTGCTTTCAACACAGAATCCTCCTCTGCTTTCTATTGTGGACCTCTTCCCCTGGTAGAGACGGCAATTACCTGTCTGGCCTCTATTATGCCAGATCCTCCTGGAGTGAAGGAAGAAAGTTGCTGACCCTAGGTCTGTGGCCATCGGAGTAATTAGTAATTAGTAAGTGACTAAAATCCTGCACTTAAAGAGCATCCTAGTGGCGCAAAAGTTAATACACCTGACAAATGTGACCAGCGGCATGAGCGCTGGTAAGACCCAGCTTTAACCCAACTTGGGAAATAGATGCCATTTGGAATAAGGAGGGTCGGCCAAGTTCTCAGGCAGGATGTAGAAGCTTATTCTGTTGGACCCTGAAGTTGGGGTGCAGAGCAGTGTGATATAGGAGCCATTCTTCTCTGATTTAGTAATCTAAAGTTGGACATCGACTTGGTTTTTGTAAATTTATGTGCCTGTATTGCTGCTCCACCTTCTCTGTTTCAATGGGATTAGTACACAGATGTGTTGAACAGCAATAATTAAAAAAAAAAACAAAAAAAAAAACAGAAGAATAATGGCTGACATCGATTCAGTACCTTCTGTCTGCCAGATGCAATCTGAGCATTTTGCTTGTATCAACTCAGTTAATATTCACAACAACATTGTGAGCTGGGTACTGTTATTACTCACCTCTTTGATGGATTAGGAAACTGAGGCATGGTGAGATTATGTAACTCATCCAAGGTCACCAACGAGGGAAGTGGTGGAGACAGGTTTCAAATCCAGGGAGATGGAATTTAGAGCTGAGTTTTATACTACTGGTTGATCACCTCCCAAATAAATAAATAAACCAACAAAAAGCAGGCCATTAAAGGCTTAGTCAAAGGCTATGATGGTTGATTTCTCAACCCTTTAAGTATTGACACCAGTAACCTTTCTTCAAGCTCTAGGAGCTGCAGTCACTATCAGAGTTTATAATGACCTATACTACCAGCTGATCCCTATCCCAGTTCTCATCCATTCCTCTCCATTTGCACATCCCCCAATGGCATGAAAGATTCCTTCCTGCAATCTATCCACCAACCACCACTGCAGGAAAGTTCCTACAGTCAGAATGTGTGCCAGGCTGTCAACACTTAGCCTGTGCCCTCCCCAACAATCATCGCCTTTTTGCACAACCTCTCAACCTGGAACACTACCCAAGAAAGGTGCACTGTCTAATGATATTGCTCAGATAAGCAGAGCTGGCAGGTTTCTGTCTGAGCCCTGGCCCCATAGACCAGAGTTCAGTCAGGCCTCGGTTCCTCAAAAAGCCCTACTTTCCTGTTAGTAGTGAAAGTCTCTTGAGAGGGACCAAGATTGAATTCTTCTTCTGCACCTTAGGCTGTCTGTTTGGGTCAAGGTTGAAGAAAGAATTGGGGAAAGATTGGATTTTTGAAATTATGCTTGCCTCAGTTCTCTCACTCAGTTCTAGCAAAGAAATAACTTTCACCGACCCGTTCATGCACTTTAAAAATAACAGACGCACTCTTTAGGCTAGGTTCGATTTTGGTATTTCATAAAGTAATTCTCACTCCTGTGATCTTTGAAATAATTTGGGCAATACAGTTTGTTCTGTGTAATTTGGCATAGGATACATTTAACCCATGTTAATAAGATGAAAACTCATGAAGCATTACTAAGTTAAAATGTTAGCTGTATTGATTCAATTAATGTATATAATAATTGTTGAACTACTTTGGAAATCTGTGTGCATTTCTGTTTATACCATTGTCTTAACATTTTTTTCTCTGTACTCAAACCTCGAAAGGTTCTATTTTGAAAACTCCAACCCTTTAATTAACCTGCAATGAGCAATTTTTCCATTCAAGTGATGTTCAAGAGTTTGTTAGGTCAATATTTGGAATGCTGAAAAATACCTTGAAAAGATGGCTTTCCATTTATTCTCCTACTTAGAGACAGGATTTTTTTTTTTTTTTTTTTTTTTTTTATAATTCAACTGATAGTAATGTGGTGCTTCTTAGTCTTTGGTTGTGTTTTTGGTTAAAAAACAAAAAAACAAAAAAACAAAAAAACCTTTAGAAATAGAGACTCTACAACTTTCCAATGTAGTGTGACCGTTCATCTTCTTGTTGGCTAACTTCAACCCTTCTTTCTCACATGAGAGATACAGGAAAATAGGCAAGATTGAAGACCCACATTTAAACTGTGTCTATTTTCCATTACTTTTGTGTTCTACCATTATGACCTTGATCAATTTCCAGAGCAGAGACTAATTCTCTTCTCTCTATCTGTAAAAGTCCCACCGATATAATTATCAGTACATTTCTTCTCACTGGACATTTATCAAGCTATGGAGGTTATCTTTTTAATATGTGCTGAAATAATGTTAGTGGCTATCATTATAATTATTGTCATTTTTATCCTGTTGTCAGAAAAGTGAAGAGCATGTGCTTTTCAACCTTTTTACTACTTTGTGCAACAGAAATATTTTTCCCCCGTTGGGTTTGTTTCCCATGACTTGCAAAAATCCTGACATCTTCAAACCCAAAATTTCTCTTTTGTTGCTGATAGAGTGTGTTTGGCTCCCTTCACACCATACTTTTTGCTTAAAAAGATCAACATAGCTCACACATTATTTCCCTATTTTTAGAAAGGAATGAAAGATGCTATGTAACAACTGTCAGCTGATGCCAACACACTGTACTAGAGTTGCTAGTCAGACAAATTTACAAGTAAAAAAATTGAGAAAAAACTCTCTATGATACTGTCATTGGGTATATAGAGGTTTCATTTTTATGCATTTTATAGCTTGTAAATAAATGTAAATTTCAGAAATGGGTTGAACTAAGAGTTTTCCATGTAAAGTATGCATGAAATTCATTCATTCACTTGTGTAAAAATTGGGAGTCTATATAACTGAAAGAGAGTCTATCTTACCTTGCGTCACATGGTTGATATTCTAGGACTACTTTGTGTTTTTCCATGCCTGTAGATGTGGGCCACAATCAACTCTTCCAGTTGAACGTGAAAGAAAGTAACATAGTCTCCCCACTGAAATTAGTTTATTTGAAAATAAAATGCATTGACTTACATTCATTGGAGAATCCAGCAATTCATCTGGCCCCACACTTAACTCATTTCTTGTTCACTGTATGTGGTTGTACTATTCAGAAAGATCTGTTTGAACATGTCTGTTGATAATCCCACTTTCACATTATCTTCCCATTGTAACATCATTGGAAAGAGTCCTTTTTTGCAGTCTCCAGCAGAATATTTCCAGGGCAGAATCAATTAGGTCTGGCTTGGGGTCCATGCTAACACTGCTGTGTATCGCTCTAACTCCAATTGGAAATGCCTGGGGCTTATACCTATCCTGTACCTGGAACAGCTTATGGTGAGTGCCTCCTGGACCTGATGGAATGGATTTCACACAGGAAAGACCAGTTCTGATATAAGAAATAAGGAATACTGACTGGGCTGCTAATAGGTGCTCCCGACGCTAGTGATGCTCAAGTCTAAGACAAGTATGGACTTTCCATGTTCCATTTCTGCTTTTCTAACAGCCCTGGGAACCTTTTTTCTAAGATAATCAAGTATCAAACTTAATTGCCTTTTCTTCAGAATCTGATTACATTTTTTAGGTCTCAGATTTGGGGCATGGTGTCACAACATTTGCATCTTAGATAGAGTTTTAAAAGATTCTTTTTTATTGAATCTTTATATGGATGTTCACCAAATCATGCCCACCAGCCCTGCTTAATTTATCTTATTTCCAGGTTTCTCATCCTGTGGGCATAACTTGTAGCAGTATCTAACCCATAATTGCATTTCAGGGATGTCAGAAGTTGCGACATCCTTTAATATACTTGAAGGTTGAGGAGAAGTTGGGTGCTCAAAAAGGCAAGAAAGGGTCTTTAGGCAAAAGATAAAGCATATGCAGAGGTCTGGAGGTAACAAAGCTTCATTGTTTCAAACACCGAGAAGAATTTCAGGTTAGATGAAAGTGAAGTGGGACAGAGGAGCTAGAGTAGAAGGGAGAAACTGGGTCATGGAGGCATTCCAGGAAGAAAACACCAGCACTATGGAGTATATTCCAAGGAAATAGAATGGACAGTGAGGCAAGTGAGGTAGGCAGTGTGTTTCCATCTAGTCAAAGGAACCCCATATTTTGAATTGGAAAAGTGGGGACAGTTTGAGAAATGTTGGACAACAAAGATTTTTTGGCTTTTTAGGATTCTGCAAAGTGAAAGTAGGTCCACTTTTCTGGGACATTTGGTCATTGACTGTCTTCTGCGAAGAAAATGTTGCCTTTCTGATGCTGAATTTACTTAAAGAACTGAGAAAGGTCAATAACCTTTTAAGTGGAAGTGCATAGGTTGCTAATTCAAGTTCTCTTGCAATGGCGACATAAGCCTGAATATAAAGATACAGTGTTGTTTCAACACTTTGGACTGTTGTTACAACAGTTTGGACTCTTCTCAACTGTGTGAGGTTACTGCCCTTGCACAGAGTAGCAGCAGCACAGCTCATATGGACCCAGGTTAAGGGAAAGATAGCAAAAAGATTGTTACATCTGGCTGTCCTCTAAGTGACCACAATATCTTGTTCATTGTCATCAGTGGCTAATAAGTCAGGAACTCTTGGAAGATGTAAAGGGTATGTGTGTGCAACTCAGAGTGTAATTTGACTAGCAAAGTCAAGGAGCATGCTTAGGAGGTAGAATCAGTACATTTTACCACTGATGGGATAAGCAAAGTGATGGCCAGAAAAAGAGTTAAGGGCATTGCTGAAATTTCTGGTTATAGCAACTGACTAGGTATTAATGCCAGTTATTGGAGCTTGAATCCCAGCTGTGTTGATTTATGAGTTAAGATAGTACGTGTAGCTGTGGACCTTTCAAGCTTGAGGTCCTCTAGGGCTATGCATCTATAGATGTCTAATAGGCAATTGAATGTACTGAATGTTCTGAAAATCTGGAGAGTGACTTGAGCCAGGAAGAGATTTAGGAGTTGACAGCTAATAAGTTCATGGGACTTGGTGTGATCATCCAGGAGAAATGTACCAGGAAAATAAAGGAGAACAGAGGCATTCAGTGCACAGAAAAAGGAGGCTCCTACATAGAGATTAGAAAAAAAGCCTTACTTTCCTATATATGCCCCACCCACTCAGTCCATACTTGTCTTAGCATTCCAGGCATAAATGAATAAAATTCCCACTTAAACACTCAGAGTTGGCCTCCTAAATCAGAGGTCACAATGTTAATGCATATAGACTATTTTAGGTCCCTAGATATGTCTTGTTTGGTGCACAGCTTCCTTCAGAAACCTTTCATAGAGTGCCTATAACCAGTCCATTCACATTCCACTTTTAAACTCCATTTCTGCTTTTTTTTCTTATACCCGTCCTCGTCCTCTGTCATCTGTTGTTGTGTGTGGCAACAACAATAGTTCCCTGGGAACTATTGCAGTTATAGAAATAGCCCAGAACCTTCCATGTTTGTCCCTTACTATATGACTCCTATTTGCCTATTCGAAATCCATTCTCTCCATGATGCTTGATCTGTGGGCCCTCTCTCTTGTGGAACCTCTGCCCTTTAAATTCAGGTAGCCTTTAAGCATTGTTATTGTTGTTATTATCCTCTTTATAAGTCGCTCAGCCTTCTTAGCACATGGGTTCTCTGGCTCTGGTGAATAGGGAGATAAACGAGTGCTCTGTGGTTTTGTTTCTTCTCTTCTACTGGCAACAGGATAAAAATGACTATAATTATAATGCTTCACATATTGCGTTGAACTAACATTTGCTTCCCCTGCATACTTGTGATCTAGGATACTACTGGCTTTTCTAGATTGGTGTCACATACAGGTTTAATCCCCCACCCCTTTTTAAATGTTTGCCTTAGGCCACTTAGCTTTTACTAAAGACCTATGTTAATACCTGTTCTCTAACCAAGAGAAATTCTGAGTGTTTTTGCTTTTCCAACTAAAGGTGAAAAGCAAAAATCATGTGCAGCACTGGTTTTGCTACAACATCCCGAGTAACAAGAGTGTCCCTGCCAAGTTAAAGGAACTGGATTATTCAGACTATTATTCATTATATTATTCCTACCTTTACTATATGCTAGTGTGGATTTAAATTTTATGTGTTATTTGCTATGATTTGTTGGGCTATTTCTTGGTCTTGGAAGGTTTAGAAATTTTTCCATATAAATTAATGGCAGTTGCTTCATTGCTTTATGCCATTTTGGCATAAAGTTTTCATAAGAACACTGCTTTTGGATAGCAGGGGACACCTGGGTTTTACTTGTTCCTCGATAAGGACCTACGTTGTCATATGTGTAGAAGACCTTTGGTGCAATGTGATTGATGGCAGCTTGAAACTAGAGAAACTGTGGTGTAGAGATAGAGTAATTGCCAATGTCGGCCTCACTATGCCTTAGACTGGATAGAATAGGGTGCTGCCCTGCCCACTGAGGAGTCACAGCACTGATATTATCAAAGAGACATTATATTTTCAGTGTCATGTTTTGGGTTTATAATTTAATCTTCAGCTCTGGAAATTCCAGAAGCATCCCTAGAGACATATAAAGATGAGAGGGCTGGTGTGGATCCGAAATGAATTCACGTTTGTTTCTTCAGCGCCTTAATTGGTATGCATATCTTACAAGCCCTCTCTCCCTGCTGCAGCTAAACACCTTCACACCACCAAGTTACTCAATATTCTTCCTGCACTGACTGCTTTCCTTTCCACTCAACCTCAAGTCAGATCTACTTCAGTAATAAATCTCTGCTGGGAGTGATGAGAACAAATACTGAGTGTGCGCAAAGATATTAAAAATAAGTGCAACACAGACTTATTTAATAATGTCCAACAGCCTTTATAATATTTGGAATATTTTACCAAAGTTACTATGAACATTATGTTTAATGCATTCTCTCCAAGACAGAAAGATCTTGTTCAGAATAAAAAAAAAAAAAAAAACACAGAAAAGTAAGATGGGATCTTTTTGTCTTCTCACTTGAATCTGTTATCTTCCTTCCTTTTCCAGGTTTTTCTTTTCTTTGGCCAGAGTCACACATTGTGAAACCTCTCTTTGTTCACCCTGATTTGTGAATAGGAGGCATTGGGCAGTTGCTGTCCCAGTGGGGTATACTTTATTTTAAAAATAGTTTAAAGAACTTCCTTTTAAATTCCCCCATGTCCACTGCCACCTTAGCCATTATAATGTGCTTCCCTGTCTGTCCTTGTACAGTAAAGGTCTGCTTCATGTGTGGGGAGCTAAAACCTTGAATTTATTTGTGGTGCTTTGAACCAAAATGTTGAATTTATTTAGAGAGTAATTCCTGTGGATTAAATTTGTTTCTATGGATCTATTTACTACAGCTGGGACATTGACAGAGGAATGACTATTACTTTAATGTCCTCAAAAAACATAATAAAAAAAAAGGCCCAGTCACTGCAGGATAAATATCCACAGCTCAAACACATTTCCCTCACAATGCCTACAAATTCAGGTGACACCATCACCTTTAGACAACCCATGTTTGCCTGGCAGCCATGGGTTCCAAACCTTCTTCTTTCACTGTGACAATTCAGTTAATGCTCATACTCTCAGCCCCTGTTTGTGTGGCAAAAGCCCAGTGTGGTGATGACCCAGTTCACACTTAGTGCTTCACAAAACCCAGCGATTGAGCAGCAGGGAGATTACAACACAGTGCAGAGCTGCCCTGGCCGAACAGTGCGGGACCGAGAGTGTGAGCATGGACCTCTGTACCCCTCCCTGGACCAGTGGTGACTCATTTGTCTCTTCAGGGAGCTTTTCAAAATGCCCGTGCCCAAGCCTGCCCAAGATTCATTCAGTCATAATGTTTGAGGAGTTGGACCCAGGCATCATTATTTTATTTAAAGATTGATTTATTTATGCATACAAGAACTGGGTTGCCGGCCAGAGCTGCAGGAGGTGAGAAGATTCCCCAGAGACAGAGTGGGAAACCAAACAGGCAGATCTACTGAAATACACTGCTGAGGGGAGCAGCGGGCAAGACAGGAGAGGTCTGCTGTGCCATGTGGGTCACCTCCCTGGCCAGGGATCAAACTTGTGCTGCAGAAGCTGCTGATAGCTTCATTGTGCTGCTACTCAACACCTTGCACCACCAGGAAGGCCCCTTTTTTAAACTGTATTTCTACAGAAAAAAAAGCATCTCGATGGATTTGAATGTAACAGGACACACTCTGCAGAATACAATTATGTTTTTGGTAGTTGATGGTATGTCAAGCTTGCAGTCTCATGCTTTGGCCAGTCTCTTGAAATCTCACATTTCTGTCAGAAACCCATAATTCTAGTTTTACTAGAGCTTCCTAATTCTTAGAGGGTTTCAGTTAACAAATGTCAGATAGCCAGTTCATGTATTTGGCATTTCAGGTCCTGTGCATTAGGTGTTGCAGGTCTTGGTTGCCAGATTCCACCTCTTTATTCTTAGTCAGAAGAAGCAAGTGGATTGATTTTTCTAGATTCCTGCTTCTCATCTTACATTCTGTTAAATAGCTCAAAGTAGGGATTTAATTTGAGCACCTGGCTTGGAATGTAGCATGTAACCAATTAATTATGTCAGTTGATCCAATATCTTCAATGTCAAAGCAGTAATAATGAATTGAAAGCTACCATCTGAAGAGACACAATCTAGGTATAGTGCTGAAAAGTGAAGCCGGTGAGGAAGGATAGTGGCCAGTGGTCCCCCACCTGCTTTTCATTGTGTTTAATAAACGTAGGAATGATTCAAATAGGGGTAAAATGCCCCACACTCCCAGAGGGGGAGGCAATTAAAGTAAAGCAATGAAGGAGGTCTGGTTTTCAATTGTGTGTCAGGTAGAGGCTGTGCTTATTTAGATCATGTGTGTCCCAGTGGTACCTCTCAGCTCTAGCAATTTGGTGCCCCTGAGGAATAATACAGTTCTTGGATTGTTTGACTGCCCAACTTCTCAAGAAAGCTGAGAAATCTGGGGCTCCCCTGGTGCCGCAGAGGTTGAGCGCTGGGCTGCGAAGCTGCCCGCAGCCTCTGCAGCACTGGTTCGATCCCCCGCCGGCGGTGAGGGTCCCACATGATGCGCAGACCTCTCCTGCCACGCCCGCTGCTCCCCTCAGCAGTGCACTTTGGTCCTTCTGCCTGTTCTGCTCTCCACTCTGGCTCTGGTGAATTCTCTCACCCTCCCACGCTTCTGACTGTACCCAGTGCTTGTACAAATAAATAATCTTTAAAAAAGAAAAAAAAAAGAAATGTATAGTTTAAAAAAAAGTTGAGAAATCTGGATTGTTTTCATAAAATCCTTAGGTCTTAAGTGTTGATACTATGGACACTTATTGATCACTTTCAATAGACCTAGCGTAATGGCCTAGACTCATTCCCTGCCCTGGGATTTTCTGGTGAGAAGGTACTGAATGCCCTTGAAGATGACATGCAAGTGTAAAAATTATGGACAGAGGGGCAGCTGTGGGGGCCCCTCAGCCAATAGGCAGGATGCAGATGATAAATGTTCTTTCCCTTCATCCTGAGGAGCATTGCCTAAGGCTCCTGGGAAGGTTCCAGCACTGACACAGGCACCCTCATCCGGGGCCAGATCTTTAGTCACCTGTTTGTATTGGTTTCCCCTCCTGTTTCTGCCCCTGTACTTCACTCTTGCTTCGTCAAATCCTATCCCAAGTATATGCTCAAAAGAATGAGACTCTGTCTCTGCTTTCGGGACAGAGTAGGTTAAGACCTTGAACAGGTAACTCATTTTAACAAGCACTGTGTAGTCCAAAAGAAAAAAGTATTTATAGGGCAGGTGTAAACTCCTGAAGCTGCCAGTGTGTACTTCTTAGTTAGAAAATGGTTGGTAGAAACAGAAGGTGCTGAGATTGTATTACAGGTGTGGCTTGATGCTCAAGTTTGGTTTGTGATTGGCTTTTGATTTCATTTCACATAGCAAACATTGTGATTTTTGTTTGCTTATTTGGTTGTTTTTAAAAAGCTATTAATAAATTTAGTTTTAGATTTACATAAAACATGCAAAAATATAGAATTACCCAACTTTTTTTTTTTAAAGACTTATTTATTTATACAAGCACTGGGGTCCAAGCCAGAGGCATGGGAGGGTGAGAGAATTCACCAGAGACAGAGCAGGGAGCAGAGCAGGCAGAAGGACCGAAATATACTGCTGAGGGGAGCAGTGGGTGAGACAGGAGAGGTCTGCCACACCATGTGGGAATCTCCCTGGCCGGCCAGGGATCAAATTGGTGCTGCAGAGACTGCGGACAGCTTCACAGTGCTGCACTCAACCTACTGCGCCACCGACCGGGGAGGCCTATCAGTTGTTTTTATTGTTGTTTTTAGTATGTGTGAGATTTCTATCTACATGCCTAGCAAACCTGACACTGCTTTTTCCTCTTAGAAGTCATAATATGCCCTGTATGTTCCTTGAAAATGAAGACAGAGTCTCCTTCATCTTTCCCCTTATGCCAACTACAGTGCCAGGCACGGGGACATTTAGTAATGGGGGATTCCCATCACACATGAGAGCCTCGAGGGAACACATCTGCTCCCAAAGTGCTCTCTCTCTCCCCTCTTGCCCCCCTCTCCGGCTCCCTGCAGGGCTGCTCTTTGCCCTGTGTTGTTTAAGTTTGGCTGCAGTAAATGAGAACAAACAGTGGAAGGCATGGGGTTGTTATTATTCAGGGTTGCCTTTGCCAGCCCCCCCACCCCCGCACACTCTCCTGCCTGATCAAGTGATCTTTGTTGCCAAACAAAGCCAGTACTGCATGTTGGCCACCTCCACCCAGCACCCTGCATGCTTTCGAGGACTTGCCGGGGCGCTGCATGTTGCCTTGTATTTATAGCCAAACCCTGGGTGAGAGCTAACATGTGTTGTGTTGCTTGTCTGGATCCTCTAAGCACCCATCTTGCCTGTTTACTGGGGAGACTAACACAAACAGTAATAATAGCACGTGCTGTAATTTCAGCCACAGATCACAGAACACCTTTACAAGTCTTTTATTAACCCCTTTCAAGAAACTCAGATGGCTTGATCACTGAGCCATAAAAGATAGAATTAATATCTGCGGGAGCAATTTACTTGTGTCCAACCTCGGTTTACATCTCAAGAGAATGATTAGTCATAGAATGTTAAATTATGTAGTAGCTCAATACTGTAAGCTACTGGCTTTCAGTCCTTGACAGAAATAGAAGGATTCAGCATTCTGTGGCAGGGATTCAGCTATTTTATAAAGGGATTGGGTCAGGGATGGAATGAGTGGAAGGCATCTTCATTTATAGAGTTTTGTTTCTTTAATGATAACAATGCTTTTCATTGAGTCAGTTTGAAGTACCGGGGATTCTTCAATGCATCACATCAATATTAGCCCATATTACAAATGGAAATACTGAGGTACACAGATCAGAGATTATCAGTAGGAATTCCTTGGAGAATTTTCAAACAGAGAGCAGTTTCATTTGTGTTATAAAGAAGTCCCTGGGAAGCAGATTCTGATGGAGTTGGAGTGGAAACAGGGAGAGCAAGTAAAAGCCATCAGGGCTGTGGAAGGGGAATAGCACCCCATGCCTGACAAGAGGGTTAGGTCTGTGTGACAGTTCATTCATACCCTGAAGGCAGTATGCTTGCTGTTTGGATTTGGTAAGAGTTACAGAGATGAGCAATGGGTCTTTTATGGAGCACAGTGATGACAAGTTTCAATCAGATTATGTCCCTTATTGATAAGTCTTGTTTCCCAGATCAGGGGCCCAAGCACTTTGTGCTTTATCGCAAACCAGATGTCCTCCACCAGCTTCCACTCCCTTGCCTTCTACGCAAGCTGTAAATATTGACTTCTTGTTCTTCAATCATCCTTAGCTAACAGTGATTCCTTGACTTTTCAAAGGTGATTTTGTTCAGCGGTATCTCAACCCTTTTTTTCTTAAGGTGGAAAACTTTTTCATGAAGACTAGAAAATTCTCTATCACAAATAGCCATACCCAGGCCTGGTTGTATGGAATATCATAACTTATTGTTCATATGTTTTTGCAGAAAGATGTAGGAACTAAACCAAGTCCTTCGGAAACAAAACAAAGTAGTAGATAAGAGGCATTTGAAAATTCACCTCTTCTGACTTTTTGAGCCCCCAGGCCAGTCATTCTGAGACTTATGTCTTTTTGCCACCATTATCGATTTCTCCAGTCTCACAGCACTTTAATGCTCTCTTCCTCTTGTCCAACACAGAAACCAGAAGGCTTGTAGTAGTGATGTTAACAGCTCACATTTGTTGAACAATTACTTTGTGTCTCATTATGGCTAAGAAGTTAGTGGTATATATGAAAATCATCACTATGCTGTAAGGACAAAGAAAGTTTTGAGGGGTTAGTTAGGCTCCCAAGGGTAGGCAATTTGTATGTAAGGGGTATAAAGAGAATCAAACTATCTGCCTTCTGTGGCTGCAACTTGCAGGTGCTAGAAAATGTTTGTTGACTGACTATGTGACAACCAGACTTTCCAACATTTGCTGGAGGGAAAAATCAAATCCAAATGTTGAGAGGATGTGGGCAGGCAGGCTGCTGGAAAGTAGAGTATCATCACAACCATTCACACAATGCAGAGGGGTTATTTTGGTGCTCAGATCTCTGCAGCCAGATGGAAATAGAAGTTCAAGCTTCATGTTGTCAGACAGCGGAGGCTGTGGGCAAAGGGGAAGGCACGGGTGAGTGATTTTTGACTGTTTATTGCTAATGTGTGGCCAGTGTCACTTCCATCTCTGATGGCTGTGATTTATTCTATTATACTGTCAGGATTAAAACACCTTAGCAGGAGAAAAATAAAGGGAGGAGTACAAATGCTGTGTCACTGATGTGACAGATGCTATTTCTCTGGAAACCACAGATGATGTGGGTATGGAAACTCTTTCAAATGTGCCATGGCCACAGAATATGAGAACTAGACAGACCCTTGGAGTCAGTGTATTCCAAACCCCTCTGATATATAAAGAAACTGAGGATCAGGGAACTTCTATGGGGCCAACGCCATCCAAGCTCCTAAAATGAGAGCAGGGCACCTAGTGTCCCCTTCGTAGTTCAGTTCCCCCCACCCCCAGCTACATGACCAGCTGCTCAACTTCATTGTTCCATCCCTGAAATTCACAGAGTTGAGTTTCACATTAAAGAAAGAATCTGTCTGTATTTTAACAAGGGTAAAGTAGGAGGCAGGGGAGGGAAGTCTGACCCTTTGCTCTCCAATATCAATGAAGTAGGATTTTCACACCAAAAAGGTAATGCGACCCTTAGCGATCCTGGCTGTTGTTACTGTTATTATTATTGTTGTTGTTATCATTACTGTCTTTATTATTATTATTATTATTATTATCATCATTACTATTATTTTGACTAGCTTCTTTTCCTTCTCTGAACAAAAGGGGACTCTTCTCACATTCTCACCCTTGTGAAGTGTCTGACTGCTGCAGCCACCACCTCCTTGCTGTGTCCTCAACCATCCTTATCTCAACTTCTTCATCCCCTTCTCTCTCCTGCTGTTTCCCCTGTGAGTAGTGATGGGGATCAGATCAAGTCAGGGTCCAGTCTGCTGAGAAACCCAAACACTACCCATCCCTCACCTTCTTCACCGCCCCCAATCATGAAGTTTTGTCAGAACTCACATGCTCATGGCTCCTCGAGTCAGTGATGTGGCACAACATTTAAAGCAGGAAAATGCATGTGGCCTCAAGCCTAAACCAGCATGTGTAAGCCCCATGATGCCAAGCCTTTGAGGGGTGAAGTTCCTCGGGATAATTGGAGTCCTGGTACCTGTCCTCAGGTATTATCCGGGGGTCAGTTTTGCCGACAAACAAATACTTTATAAGCTCTGTTTATTACCAATAAATTATTACTGTGGGTGAAATATCTAATGACTAATAACTCTGTAAACATCGCGGCTCTACTTGAAACTCTAACACAATCATGTGTGCATAGGCACGTCCTGTGGGATCATCTGTTACAGCTGAGAGACTGCCAGGAGCCCCCCAAAGTCATCAGATCTTTCAGGTACCAAAGGGTGCTCTATGGCTCAGCACCAAGCAGAGCCATCCATGCCCACCCAGAGAGGACCAAGGCCACCTGGTGGTAAAACAGTATTTCTTGTGGCCCCAATCTCAGAAATTCTCTCCTGAAAATATACCATCATGCTCTGCCTGTAGCTGCCTCTCTCTCAGAGAGAAGTCCGCCATCAAGTTGGTTTGAAATAGAGACCAGAACGCTCAGCGGTTTCCACATCTCCAGTTTCTAGCCTGGGGCCAGACACACACAAGCACCATCTGAGAGACAGGTGGAGAGAAGAGGAAGCCATTATGAAGCGGGGGCGTGGGGGGCAAAGCAGGGGCTGTTCCTGCTTAAGCCGACTCATCTAAAACGGACCTGACCACTTAATACATTTCAGAATTGCCCAGAGTTCTGAGTGATCTCATTTTGTGGGACTTAAATCTTTATCTGTCGGGAGGATGAAGGTGTTTTTAAATTACAGAATCACTGTTCTAAGGGAATGTGCCTGTGTTCTGGAAGAGGGCTCCACTTTATGTCCCTGCACTGAGGCAGGTGTGCTTGCTATGAATGTGGGACCACAAAAAAGACAGGAAGAACAAAGACTGTTGTTCTCCCTCTCTCTGACCCCAGTGGGTTGGTACCAGAATAGAAGCAATGTCTTCCAAAGCTCAAACCAGGATGGATCTCTCGGAAAAAGCAATGTCTGTAAACAGCTTGAAAACCTCATTGACTGTTCGCTTTATCCTCACCTCCCTTCAAATCGTAAGGCTGTGGGAAGGATTCAAAACCTCCACTCTGCGTTAGTGACTTTAAACCATAGGAGATCACTCAGTCAGCAGACTATGGCTGGCTTTGTCCCTCATTTTGTTTGGGAGCTGGGGAGGCAGACATGGAAAAGACACTTTCTCAGAAAACCCGCAAGTGAGTGTGCAGAGGTAAAAAGACCCACATGATGCTAATACCGTACAGAACGCACCATGGCAGGCAGAGCACAGAGTAGCATGGGAACAGACGGGAAGGCTTCCTGGAGACCGCTGCACATAGAGATTCTACACAGCAAGTGAGGGTTGAGTTTGCTGAAGGTTTCCTGAGATCCATTTAGGTTCGCTCTAGTGTGAACCAGATTACTAAAATAGACAGAGAAAATAGCATCCCGATATTTAAATGTATGATTACCCTTTCTTTATAAGTACTTAGCTGGAAGTGTCTTAGGATGAATTCTAAAGCGCCTATCTGTGAATGTACACCATATTGGAAACAGATTTACTGTCCCAAAGTGTAATGCTTACTCAGCCATCTGATGAGATTGGAGCACGGAACAGTTTGAGAGGGATGCATAGAGCTGTTTTATTACAAGATGCTGTTATGAGTTATAGCAGCTTTCCTTATGCTATACGGCTGTCGCCAAACAAGTTACATGAATATAAGCAGTTTTATTGCAATTTTTTGCTTACATTTTCTTAGCATATTCAGATTATGGCTTCTCACAACCCAACGCATGCTCCTGTGGCAGTCCCAGTATATTGCTTTATTCAGAGCCAAAAGGAGCCTTTAAAAATATTTGCAGAAAGTCCTCCTTAGAGTACAGTGTGTTTGTTTATTGATGCTATCACCTGGCACTTGTTAAAAAAAAAAAAAAGATGAATTTTCACTCTTGGATATATGTGTTTATTTCAGAGGAAACTTAATACAGCACATTAATTAGCCTCTCATTTGATGCAATCACAATGACCTCTGAGTAGGAGGTTTTGTATTTTAGGAGAAAAAAATAGCATTTGAATTTTCATTGGTCAGGACTGAACCCGAGATAACTAAAATAAGAAAGAATTCATTTCATATAAGCGATGTACAGCAAGCTTGGTTGCTACATACAAATTATAGACTGGAAAATTAGGGTTGTTGATTCCCCTTGAAAGTGTGAAAGTGAATCAGAGAAATTGATGATGTTAATAAAAATGATAATAACAGTAAATTAGTTTATACTAAATGTAAATAATTGTTAAACTGGGACCTGGATGAAACGTACACAGCTAGGGACTTAGTTTATACCCATTTATACTTATTTTATTAAGAGTCCTTTAAATTGAATTAATTGTGTTATTAATAATTACAGTAAGCATTTAACATGCAATGCTCAGTGCAAATTCATTCTTCATTTTGCTATTTATTTTTGGAAAATTGTGTGTAAGGTACTGCTTGGTTTAGCCATGAATCTGGGAGATGCTGGAGGTTTGAACTTGACATAACTAAGCTTTGTCGAGAAAGGGGACAAGGGCACAGACGGCTGTGTGGGGATTTGGATAATTTGGGTGATCGGTCTTTGTGAGTCCATTAAATTATATGCATTAGATTTTGTTTCCTGGTTATAAAAGCAATTCATATCCATTGCAAGGAATTTGAAAATAACAGGTATATAGGGAAGAAAATTAAAACAACCAATTATTTTACTACCTCCCAACAGCAATTGCTGTTATCATTTTGGGCCATTTATTTTCTAGCCGTTTGTGTACATATGTAATGTATTTTCCAAGTTGGAATTATATGTACTATGAACTGTGTTTGTTTGTTTTTTTTTTTACTTATGTTGTGAATGTTTTTCCTTCCTTGAATATTCTTCTGAATTAGGATTTCTTAAGAGCTGTGTGGTGTAGCTGTATGATTTTTGCACACACTATTCTTTCTATTTATTCTGTTTCTTCACTGGATTTTAGTTTTCATACATTTTTTATCATAATGCTTCAATGAACATCATCCTGCAGAGATCTTTATACATGCAACCACTTTCTTCAGAATAATTTTTGCAGTATTTTTAAATTATATTAATGTAGAGGGGGAAAGAATAAATAAATAGGCTAGATTTTAATTTAGGTCTCAATGTTTAGGGCATACATCAAAAAACCAAGATACCTTTTAAAATAAAATTAAAATTCCACTTTGAAAGCAAATCCCAACATCAAATTCTATAATGTATCATTTTGTTCTAATGATATTTTGTTAAATCAGTTTTATGTGATAGGAATTCTATGTCATATTTCTCTAGAGTCTAGTTAGGTGGGGACATGTATGAAATCAAATAACTGCTCCTCAAACTTTAATTATTTTGCAATGGTAATCTCTGTTGCAAAATCCCATGATTTTGCATGAATATAGATTCAAGTTTTTTTTTTTAATTTGACCATGCACATATATAGTTATAAAAACATATGTATGTGCATCAATATAATATACTAAATACATGTGTTTGGCAAATCACACAGAACATGTTGCATATGTTTGATGCATTGAATATGAGCTTATATGTTTATGTTCATGAGCATGCATGCAGATACTTATTAAACATATTATATTATTAAAGAGTTTGCACATAGACTCAAGTAATTTAACTAGGTTCGGTTGTGATTTGTTTTAGTTGGATGACCACTAGACAATGCGTAGTCAACACTGTAGGCCACATAGTAACGGTTTACTATTCATCTCCATGTGTCCTAACTATAAAGTATTGCTTAGAGTTTATCTCAAAAGGAACACTTGTATCATGGGCCGAAACACATAGATGCCCAGAACAGAAAAGATGGAATCAAGAGACAAAGGCAGGCTTGCTGGATGTTTCTGTCTCATTTTGTATGTGTCTGTGGGAAGCTTTCCACCTATACAACAAATCATCCCTAGGGAGGGCAGTGTCATGATATCAGAGAGCAACAAAAAATGAAATGATGTCTGATTCCCTTGGGAAAAATAGGTCTTATGTGAAAATTAATCTCAGTGTGTTACAGCATTTACTACATAAACCTGAACAAAAGAAAGGAAAAAAAAAAAAAAAACTTGTGCAAGGATGCTTTTTCTGTCTGAAGTTCTCTTTCATAACCATTTCTTTAGTGTTGTGCAACACTGCAGAGCTGATGGGTATAAAGAGTGGGGTTTGTGGAGAATTCAGCAGCAGTGTGGGCATCTTCTGTGCTGCCAGACAGACTCTGAAAGGGGTAACTCTGTCCTCCTGAGGTCTTGATCCTTACCTGACCTCTGACACTAGTTCACTTAGTCACTAACCCTCTTGAGACCTCAGTTTTCTTCCTTAAAAGGAGGCCAAGGAAGACATGAGTGACCATAAAATCCCCTCCTGCATTACTCCCTCTCTTTCTTCTATGAGGACTCAGTTCCAGCTGTTGAATTTGATTGCCAGATGCATGGATATAGCTACTCATATTTAATTTCATTTTATTAATGCCTCAATACACAAAATCTGGTGAGTGACAACTGCAACTATATTAAATGTACAAATACAGGTGAATACCATTTGGGGCATGTGGAATCTCAGGACCGCCTTATTCTCATGGATATTGTCTCGGTGCCCAGAGTTCCTGCTTGTCAGCTAGGTGTAGGGTCATGCAGGGGGCCCCTCACCAAGGGCAGAAATCCTGGTATGAGGAACATACTGGGAAACCACTATTTGCTGAAAATAGCAGGCAGATATTAGAATAGAGATGATATGCTTTAAGCTGCAGGAACAATGGACCCCCCCCCCAGGCAATAGCCCCGGGTCACTCCACCCTACCTTACATCCCAGATAACACATCCCCCACACATGTACATTCCTCTGCATACTTGCCCACCTTCTCTGAACCTGGTTCTAAATATATTCAAGACTACCCATAGATCTGGGTTGCACATTGCTTCTGATGTAGCCCCTCCAGGCTTCTCATTGCTTCACATGGACTCTGAGTAAGCTCTCATCAGGCACAGCACTGCTCACAATGCTGCCCCACTAGGCAACAGGGGTAGGGGACTTTCAGATCCACCCCCCCTTCTCTCCTAGGAGTCTCCTTTCTGCTCCACATCCTTCCTGCCTTGAGTGTCATTTTCTGGCTCACCAAAATTCTTTTTTTTTTTAAAGACATATTTATTTATGCATATAAGAACTGGGGTACAGGCCAGAGATACAGGGGGTAAGAGGATTCACCAGAGACAGAGTGGGAAACAGAACAGACAGATTTGCTGAAATGCACTGCTGAGGGGAGCAGTGGGCTAGACAGGAGAGGTCTGCTGTGCCCTGTGGGTAGCTCCCTGGCTGGGGATAGCTTCATAGGTTGTGTCTTAACCCTTTGCACCACCAGGGAGGCCCTCACCAAGATTCTTTAGTGACCCCCCCCTCCTTCATCTAAGTGGGTTGTTTATAATGTTGAATGTCTGACATGGGTTCTAGGCATAGCCTTATAGTGGCAAATGGTTGCTGTAAAGATTGGTCATTTTGGAAAAATTCATATAGATATTAATTATACATGTGCAAATTCAAAAATCTCTTTTAATTTTTTACTTCTTGCACTCTTAAGGAATTGAATGTTTGTTCTCCTATTATGCTTATCAGCAAATTCTTAATTTTGTTAAAGAAAAAAAAAATCCAGGGCAAGTGCTTACATTATCACCATCATCTGCTCGAAGCCTGAATTTCATTAAGTAGATTGTTAATAAAATGAGGAATGATATATCACAACTGCAATGCTGTGTCTCCCAAAGTTAATGAAGAGTTATAATTTTCTAGACGACAAATTAAAAGGCTGTTAAAATGGTTGGTAAGACTGTCAACGGATTTAGCAACATTCCAATTAAAATAGGGCATTAAAGAGAATTAAAATCTTGAATTTGGAGAAATGAGAAAATATGCTTAATATGTGATTTAATATAGTTAGGAGCCCTGGAATCTTTACATAAGATGAGATGAATATCATCTCAGAGATGACATGACACATTGAACAGAAAGTAGGACATTGCGATCTAATACAATTTCACAGACTTGGTCAATAATTTGCTTGCCTCAAATATTAAATTATATTTCTTAATTGCAGAAACAATATTAGAGCAAGAATAGTATTTTAATATGTAAAATATCATGCATACTGTATAATATCACTAGTTACTAATCACTATGCAATATCACTGTGTACTAATCATTTATGTATCACACATTTCTAACAAATCAACGGTTTTTATTTTTCCATTTCCATTTCAGCTCTCATCCATCTAGATTTATTTTTACATAGAACAGTTAAGTTTTTGCATTATTTTTCCTATTACAATTCACTCTTAGAATCCCTGAACAACTTCCTTTTTAATCACCAAATGCCATCCATTGGATTGATGTGCTGAATTTTACTTAACCCATTCCCTGAGTTTTAAGTATTTAGATTACTTCTTCTGGGCTTTTGTTTATTTGTTTACTATAACAAATAAGATTGAAAAATAAATTCCATATACACATAGAGTAAATTTTTTCTTTAAACATGATGTGTTTTTTTTTTATTTCTATTATTTTTGCATAGATGATTTTTTCCCCCAAGTGGTGTTAAGCTTGAAAATTGACCCTTCTTCTTAATATTTCTAGAGCTACAAAATCCTTCCTATGCCCAAGAAAATAGGAGGAAGGAACAAAGAAGGACAAAGAACTCTAACAAATAGAGCACAAGCTGAAATTGCCAGATACATTCTCACCCACTCTTCAGAAAGTCTAAAAGTTCTATACACTCTACTTGCCTTTCACTCTTTATTCCCATTTACCCAGCATCATGCTCCACATTCTGACATTTGCTTATACATTTGCTTGTCTGTATCCCACAAGAGTGTAAGCTCCCAAAGCACACTGATTGTTGTTGCCTTTTTTTTTTTTTTTTTTTTTTTTTTTTGTCTTTTGATCAGTGCTATATCCTTAGGGTCTTACAGAACAATGCCTTGCACATAATGGGTATTTCATCAGCATCTGTTGACTGAAGGAAGGCATGAATGAATGGTGAAAAATCACAGATAAAGAAATGGTCCAAACTCCAGTTCATATATGAAACTACATCAAATAAACAACTGTTCTTGAATAGAGTTGTACACAATGAGAGGCAGTGCTCATGCCAATACAGAATGCAGCAAATAATGCAGACTGAGGATCAAGGAAAAAGAAGTTGGGATTTGGAATCACAGCTTTCCTATAGTCACCTCTGTCTGAGTGTGTATTCATTTCTCTCTGACAAGGCATTGTGGCAGATTCCAGAAGCTTATCATACATTATTTTCCATTAGGCATGGTTGTATATACTTACTCACATATACATGTGTTTATGCCTATGAATACATAGCTTTAAGTCTCTATCTCTATGCATATATGCAGCCACACTTGAGTGTGCTTCTGTGAGCGTGCTATTTATGTTCACTCTAGTAAACTCCATAGGGGGTATTCTTTTTGGTAGAGTTAGTCTATTGCAACTCATGTTTTCCTCCTGTCTTTTCAAAATCTGTTAGGAATTTCTTGAGACAGTGAAATAACAAGAAGCGTGGAACATGTGGATTTCAGTTGATAATGGAAGTTCTGATTTTTTGTAATATGTAGGCCAGAGGTAAAGCATCCTTAAAAAGTTATGCTTTCTGACTAAAGATGCATTTCTGAGAACACTGCAATAAAGGCATACTCTGGCGATAGTGCAGACTTCCTCTGCACCCAACCCCCTTGCCAGTGTATCCCTTTGTTTCTGTCCTCTCCTCCCCATCCATTGGTCTCTTTACTGCCTTTTTTTTTTTTTAAGATTTATTTATTTATGCATACAAGAACTGAGGTACAGGCCAGGCCAGAGGTGGGCTGGGGGAGTGAGAGGATTCACCAGAGACAGAGTAGGGAGCAGAATAGGCAGACTGACTGAAATACACTGCTGAGGGGAGCAGCAGGCAAAACAGAAGTCTGCTGTGCATGTGGGTTTCTCCCTGGCTGGGGGTTGAACTAGTGCTGCAGTGGCTGCGGATAGCTTCATAGGTTGCGTCTTAACCCCTTGTGCAGCCAGGGAAGCCCATTACTGCTATTTTGTAATCACACTGATGACTTGTAGTGGCATTAGCCCTTGATTTTCATCTTATCTACAAATTCCTTAAGCCAGTAGACTTCCCTAACTTAAATTAGCCATGGTCATCAAAGGCAAAATGTCTGCTTCTTCTCGGGAGTCAATACTGCAACTAGAAAGATGGCCCTTGATATCCTCTGATTAAAAATCAACTGATTGTATTTTGTATTTAATTTTTAAATACATTTTTTAAAAAACCTTTTTTAAAAAAGGTTTTTAAAAAACCTTCTTTTCTCCATCCTAAGTTAAAAAACTCATTTTTTAAAAAACCTTATTTTAAAAAAAAAAAACACTTCTTTTTTTAAAAAAAACCTTCTTTTCTCCATCCTAAGTTAAATTGACACTGAACTGTCTGTGGTGGTTACACAACGCAGTTCTTCTTTTATCCTCCCATAGAATTGAGAAAAGAAGACAAGAAGGGAAGTAAAAGATCAAGTAATATGCCCTACAGTTAATCAGGAAAGGAATCCAGCTCTTTGACCATCTACTGATCCCTGAGTATTTCTCTCATATTCCTTCTGTGTGTTGTTGCTCAATGGAAATTTTCCATATCTCCATTCCTGTGTCTCTGCTGTCAAGGGCAATCTTGTAGGCACTGCCTGTCATTGTGATTATTGCCAATATCACTGAATTAAGGTAATCAGACCACATTCATTGTGTGCACTTGGAGCAGAAGCTGAAACCACAGGTAAAATTGAAATGCCCAATAATGGCCATTTCAGGGTCGGTTTCCTGTTCTTTTCCTAAAGTGCATTTGCTTTTGCTTTTCTTCCTTGCCTGCTGAGATCATTGTGTGGGTGTGAGTGTCTGAGGGCTGGGGTTGATAAGTTGCAAAGGGAAGTGGGGGGGGAGGGGATGCCACACAGCTTGAATAAATAAAATCGTAAAAGTATATGGAACTCTAGCATGCCCTACTGCATGTCTCCATCACTACACAAGGATGTCCTCATACGTTAACTTCAGCATCAGAATTCTGAAAGCAGGGAAGCAAAAGTAGCAGCTGTGGGAGCTCCCTAAAGTGGAGCTGGGCATGACATTCTGAATTCTGAAATTGCAAACCCACAGTTCAGTAGGTTGCAGCAACCCAGAATGCAGATGGCGTGTTCCTTTGGATCGTCAGAGCAGTTCTACAGTATATATAAATGGATTCGGTGTTCTCCTGTTGGCTCTGTCACTGCCTTTTAACACCAATGTGTCAGTGGAGGCATGTTGCAGTGACAATCATGTGTTGGTAATGGGGCTCAGAGGAGAGTACCTTGGGGAAGTTTGAAATTAACTATTTCATTGTGGAGGTGTCTTTTCAATATGTTGCATGTAAGAGAAATGAAAAATGCTGCAGTTATTCTAATAACTTGCCATTAAGTATATGTTATAGAATTGATTAGTAGAATTGATTAGTAGATAGAATCATTCATTTTTTTATACAAATACATGTTCCCACCACCACAGCATGAATAAAATGAGATAAGTATACATTAAAAAGGCCTTAATGATTAAAACATCTTCTTCTCATCTGCAAATATCAGATAACAGTGTGAGAGTAAACATAAGGCTGCAATTAACTTTAAGGTCTCTGCTGATGCACTATAAGAAAAATACTGGATGGTCTCACTCATAGCAGGAATTTAGAAAACCTAAATAAGGGACCAGGAAAAAGACTAATTATAATAAAGTAAAAATCAAAATCAACAAGCAACTATAAACCAGAGACACACTACACTACAGGGAGGGGTTGGGGGAAAAGGAATTATGGTCAAGATAAGGGTGGTGGGAATTGTATGGGGACTATAACCAAGATGAAAATGCATACATTGTGCAAAAATGAAAAATTATGTAAAAATATATATAAAATTAAAAAATAAAAATAAATAAAATAAAATATATTATAAGAATCTATATGTAAAATAAGAATCTATATACATGAGACTTATTCAGAGGGTAAGTTGGTTTTTAAAAATGGTTCTCAATGACATTTTTGAGTGAGTCAGCTTAGGGCTGCCTTGCATTACGTTAATGGAGAGAAACATAATGGGCGAATGGATAAATAACATTCTTCAACTTTTCCATTTCTTGTATGAGAAATCGGGACATCTGTACCCAATGCTGCCATGTTTTGAGGTCTCTCGTGTACACATGTACAAACACCACTGTTGCATTTAGAGACTTTAAAATAGTTCTCAATCTATATACACAGTTGGCCAACTTTGGAAAATGACTTGACTTCACTAGGCATCCATCAGGAAGAGGAGTTGAAGATCAAACAAATGTTTGTGAAGATGGAAAGAATTTGATTTGTTTCACTGTTTAGAGTATATTAGAGCTAAGGTTTTTCCTCTGAGCTTAGATATCCTAATTCGGCCTTTGAGCTCCATGTCCTAGGCAAGTTAATAAATTTTTCTAAGTTAGAATTTGGTTTTGATTTTATGGAGATGTTAATTACACTTTACTTTGGCATGTTGTGAATGTTAAAGGAGAAAATCCATGTTAAGTCACTTCACAATTTGCTTGGCATTTAGAAGTCTTCAGACATTGTTAGCAGCGATCATCATTATGTTCATCACATTTACCTACACACGACGAGAAAGCCAAGGAGGGAAAACCTAAAGCTGACCTAAATAATCCATCTGTATTTTTAATAACCTTTCAGGGTCTTTCTACAGAAATGAATTAGCATCACAGACGGTTGGTGAATACCCGAATGAAACATTGAGTCAAACGCCCCTCATTTCATTGTTAAAAAAGAAATGTTCAGGGAAGTCTGGGATGTGAATTTTCCAATGTCATGCTTCTGTTTGGAAGAAAAGATCCTGTCAAGTTATTAGGTTTTCTTGAGTCAGCTGTGATTTCAGCTATAACATATGCCTCTCACAAATATCAACTCAAAATTAATCAGGTTTTTAAAGTTAAAAAAAACAAAAACAAAAAACCACAGCTTCAATGTCAATCTCACTAACATGGAAAATTCTCTAAAATCTTTTAAATGTCTGGAAAGGGCTGAGTTATTATGGGTGATATCTCCAATTATAATAAACAGGGTCACTACCACATTAGACCTTATGCTACCAATTTTTTACCATTCATCTGCTAATAGTTAAACCCTGATGTATGCCAGTTGTGTTAAGCATTTGAGATACTTTAGGTCATAGGTGAAGAACTCTGCTTGTACAGTCTAATAATTCAAATCAAACATAAACCCCATGAAAAAAATTACTACTATTATTACCATTTTATGATATGAAGAAAAAGCAAAATCAAATAAGATACACTTCCCCAGTCTCTTAACGGGCCCTGCTGAGCTATAGCCTGTACAATTAAAATGTGTTTGTCTTATAGCATGTAGATGATGCTCAATAAATTATGTTGAATAGTTAGGCTTATAGTATGAAATAATTAATGCCCAAAACCTGTGTTAGGATGTATGAAAGCTAACATAACAAAATATGGTTAGAGTTCAAAAGAGGAAATGAACTTCATTCAGGAAAGACCTGGATAGAGAGATTCTTAAGTATGTAGCCGAATTCTGGCCTAAGGGACTTTTGAAATGCTTGACTTCTTTTTTGGTGGACAAGGAGCAGATATTCAGGGCCTACCCATACAGGAACAATTTTTTTTTTTTTTGAAGGGTTGTTCAGACCTTCATTTTCAAGTCCAGCTTTTACTTGCAGAGGAATCTTCCTCTAAAGACAAAAACACATCTGGAACACACCTGCAATGCTGATTGCCTGTTTTGTGCTTTTAACATGCTTCCTTAGGATAAAGAGTAGGTACTTTCTGAGAATTTAGGATTCTGGAAATAAATTCTCCATTTTCAAATGAACTCTCTTGCAAGCAAGAAGCTACTAGAAAATTGCTACCTTAGTCAAAAAAAAAAAAAGCTCTTCAAAAAAAAAATGTTCTTCCTGGAGATTATATTATACTGCTAGTTGTGATGTATGTTCACAAAGTGGAGAAATTTTAATCCAAAAGAACAGTGAGAACTCCTTTATTTGCCCAGTTAAACATGCAAAGGAAAAATAGGCCATTTTGGGTGCATTCAGGTCAGGATGGGAAAGAAGATGGATGTCCAGTTAGTTGATGCCCCTCCCGTTCCTTGACTCTGCCTTTGTCCCTCCCTTTTCCCCTTCTTCTCCCTCCTCCCTTCCCTCCTGCTCCTGCTCTCTCTCTGGCTGCTTTTCCCTTTTTCTATCTAGAAGCTGACAGGGATCTCCCAGCAGCAATATTGAAGTTAATTTTATGTGGAGTAGAGACATTTCCCCCCTTCTGCAGACAAAAGTCTTCCAGAATTTATCACCAGCTCCTGAGGTGAGAAACCTCTTTGCCAAGAACCTATCTGCTCTAACTTTCCTTGACTTTGATTCCTCAGCCAATTGCTTGCCCCTTGTTTCCAAGCCAATGAGTCGGTTGTTTGCTAAGGTAGAAGCTACTCAGCAGCAAGGCTAGAATGGCCAAGTCACTCTGTGGTGCAGACCTGTCGTGGGCCAGTTTTCCTTGTCACTCCACTCTGGGCAACCTCCCCTGCTCAACCTTTTTCCTTTGTATCCCCTTAATGCTTTCCTGGGCATTGAGGCTCTTGCCTTGGTTCTTATGTCTTCCTGATACTAGGATTTGCTTGTCTATGATTTGTGTGTGTGTGTAAGTATTGAAAAAATTGTAGAAGGGAAACAAAAACAAAATAAACACAACAAAACAACAAAATAAAGCCAAGCAAAGAGCAACTCTGAAGTATCCACTATGTGTCATATCTCAGCTTCAGTGGACTAAAGCTCATCCATCCTGTCTCTGTAGCTACTTGCCTTTCTCTGGAAAACGTGAAAACATTTGGTTGTAGATTCAGGGTGATACATTCCAATCCTACCTCTCAATTCCCTGGCTGTAGGACCTCTGATTTATAATTGCTTTGTATTGTTTCCTTATTTGCAAAATGAAGGTAATATTTCCTTCTTCTGAAGTGTGGTGAAGACTAGATATCATGGCAGGTGTCAGGTATTTAGCTTCATTCTCAAGCAGTCATAAGTCCCTTTTCCCCACCTTTTTTACTCTCACCAGGATCCTTGAAGGGTAGAAAATAAAACACTGTTTTCCAAAAGAAAAGCTAGAGGGAACAAAAGATTAAATGGTTAAAGCTGGAATTTCTCTTTACTTATTTAACCAATGGGCCATTGAAGGTACTTCACAATTTGTTGAGTGAACCATTAAACACCATTAGTAGGTCATCAGCCACTGACTTCCAAACTATAGTATTTAAAACCCAGCCAAATAGGGAAATCATCTTAATAGCTCTGATCACTTTGATCTGGGCCATAAGGCCATGGTGACAGATGCACTAAGCATCCCATAAATACCAGGGTATTTCCTTTAGCTGGCATACTTTACAGAATAGAAATGGTCATGTGCTATCATTATGTAATATGATATCATTTAAAAATGTAAAACTGTAGCAGGAGCATTTTGACCATGTGGCCCCGCAACTCGAACCACCTTGTTGAACACCCTTCAGTCTATCCAGGTCTCAGCTAAAAGACCCTCACATCATAAAGTGCCTCATATTTGGTCTTTTTCTCCTTCAAATCCTGAAAGGAGGATTTATATTAGTATAGCATGTAGAGCTAGACTGAACTTTTCTGACTATCTAGTCTTTTAAAAGTCCTTTAACTATGAAATGTCTAATTCAAGCCCAGTTTTCTATGCTAGGCTACAAACTATTAAGATACGGACATAGTATAGATAAAAGACAAAAGTAAAGAAATTGAAATTTGAAGCTATGAATTTACTGGGCATGGTGAAGTGGAGTAAGGAACTGTTTCAGAATTTGAACTCAGATGTTCCTAGCCTAGGATAGGCTGAAAAATGAAGCCTTTATCTTTGTTTTGCAAACAGGGGTGGTTGTGTATTTGTGCCTGCATGTGTTTGTTCTCAACTCTAGCAAAGGTGCTAAGATGCTAAGGCCTCTGTACTTGACACACTTCTGAGGTCTTTCATGTTTTATCACTTGTTAAATGCAAAGTTATATACTCACTGATAATAAAATTTGTTTATGCTCAAGAAAGCAAAAATTGCTTGAAATTCTAGAAATAGCATTGGTAATGATTTTGAAAAATGTTAATACATTGTAAATTTCATGAAAACATTCATAAAACTCCTGGATTAATATCAATTTTTCAGTTGCTCTTACATCCAGGACCACATTCTAATCGAGAACATACTATGGGACAATGATTCTCAAAGAGTGGTCACTCAGGGGATGGCAATCTCATCAGCCATGTTCTGGAGAGGGCTGTGGATCATCAGACTCCACCCAGACTCACTGAATCAGAAACCGACGATGGGGCTCAGAGATCTGTTTTTTAACACACCCACCTGACTGTTCAGAGGCAAGATCAAGCTAGAGAACCTTTGGCATAACAGGTCATCAGAGAGATTGACTTTGAATTCATCTTAGTTGTGACCCTCATTAGATGGTAAGTTTGAATAAGTTAATCACCCAACTGTGAGCCCTAGCCTGCTCTAGATGAAGTATTTACCTTGAAGTGTTGTTTGGAGAGTAGAGATAAAGTGTGTGATATGTTGAATGTAGTGACTAAGGTCATCGTAGGAGCTCAATCAGTAACAGTCATTATAGGAAGCCGTCAGAGCTTTCATCAATGGTTCCGTTGTTCAACTCATTTTTGGGAGATACAGTAGTAACTGCTAGAGGAGAGAAACACACTGTTGATAAAAGTTAAAATTTGCAAATGGCATTACAGTCAGAGAACTGTGATTGCTATATGTGTCAGAAATTGTACTCCTCAGAAATAACATGTGATTCTTTTTAGCTGATTGTCTCCTTTTAAGGGAGGGTAGCTAATTTTCTTCCAAAATATTTTAATCTATATGTTTGGAGCTGATCACTCTGGAAAGCTCCAATTTCATCACAAAACTCTGAACTGATTTTTTTTGAATTGTGAGAGAATATGGGATTCAAGTTCTATAAGCCACAAATAGAGATATAAAAGACCTAAGCTAGTAAACCCCTCATCCTAGGAAGATTAACTATTATTTGGAATACAAGGCAGTTGGGTAGAACCCAATAAAAATTTTTAGAAAAAGATCTAAATATGATTGTAAGGGTTTATTAATATAGTTATTCTACAATCAGATCTTAGGCAAGATAACTGAAATAAGTTGTGGGATAAATGAATCAGAATGACTTTAGGGTGGTGCCAAGTAACTTACCCTAAGTTGACCTAAAGTGACAAATTTCCAAAGCAGTCTATTCATTCTTCTCCCAGTGCAACCCTGGCTATTACAGCCCCTACTGGCCATTAGAAATAGTGATGTCTAGTAAGTCTGGAGCATTCCTCTTCCGCATGTGTTTTAATCACCTTAAATTGATAACAAATTGCTATTAGAAACTTTGAACAATTTCAGAAAGATTTTTTAAAAACCAGTAAAATGAAATAACACAATGACAATATTTAAGTAGGTATATTATGGCAGATAAATTCTTTGAGGTTTACTGCTAATGGCCACTTGACATTTTTAAATAGAGCATTTCAGTAAATCACTAGAAATTAGCTGACAAGAATTTATATTCATCTATTTAAATGATACTTATAAATAAGTAAATATGGTTTAAATATAGTTTGAGTAATGCTGGAGTTTATAGCAGCAAATGCCCTAATACAGGTTTTTGTTCTAATTTCAGATCAATTCCACAAGCATCTATTGTAGATTTCCTAAGAGCCAGGAAATGGGCTGGTTCCTAGAAACCCACAGCAAAGAAAAGCCATCTTATGGAAATTTAATAATTGCCCATTTTGTAGTCCATCACCCTTTATCCCAGGAAACCTCCTATCTTGCTTGAACATCCCATACACGGTGACATAAATGACTTACGGGTTAGAATTTAGAACTGTTTCACTTCTGTTATGTCCTGTGGATTTTAGCTGACACTCAGTTCCAGAGCTGTATGCTGGTCAGCTGTTCATAATAAATTCCAATGGGGTATTTTAATTATGGATACATTCATTCATTCATTCCACAAATACTTATTATGGATGTTCCACTATGTGCCAGACATTGTTCTAGGCATGCAAGATAGAAGCAGTGAACTAACAAGATTTACATGGCATTGAATATAGACCTCTAGAGGGGAGATCAATAATGAATTTATAAATGAAGATAATTTCAGCTAGTGGTGAATGTTGAAAAAAAATAAGCTCTAGTAGAATACTTTGGATAGGAGTTAAGGGAAAGGACTCTTTGCATAGAGTTTTCTGCAAAAGCCTCTCTGAAACAGTTATATTTGAGTTGGAAACTGAAGGAGGTGTGGAGGTCTGTGCCATGGAGATCAGAGTGAACAGTGTGCTGGCCAGAGGAACAGTCAGTGAGCAGGTATGAGGCAAGAATGTGCTCAGTTCAGGGTGAGAGAAAGTCCAGTGCAGCTGGCCCTCCATGGGTGAGGGAGATAAATTGTTTGCACAAAATGTATTTGGTGAGGGAAACAGGGCAAATTCCACAAACTTCTGGAGGCCATAGTTGGTGTTTTTTGATACTGTAATGGTCAGTCATTAGAGATGAAACATAGCAAGTACATGCACTTTGTTGTTAAACCTCAGAAACTAATTTTATACATATTCTTGTAAAATGGAATAAAGTCAAATCTCCTAACACACAATCATTTGAGAAACTGAGGAAATTCTCAATGTTCTATCCAGTCATGAGTTCAGTTTTTAAAAAAGTGATAGCTACAAAACAAGTAAAATAGCCCTTATCGAAAGAGATAGTAACAATAAAGAGAATTGCTATCTCTGATAAGTGACCTGCTGTTGAGAAAGGAACAGTTTCTAATTACCCATGATATAAAATTTTAATGAAATAAATTATACAGAAAAACCCTGAAGGAAATCCCAGCAAATTCTGGATATAATTATTCATTTATTCTACAACATTTTTTGATATTACATATTATATATCAGAAAGAATATAATGGTTAGGATTATTTCACTTATGTGGAAAATAAGGAGAGAAAGAAAGAGAACAAAATCAAACCAAAACACCTTTGAAATCTGCAGAACTGAGGCCACCAGATGATGAGGGGGGTGATTGGATGCCTAGGAGAAGACAAGGACTGGACAGATGGACTGTGGTGGAGGATTAGTGGGCCTTTATAGTGGGTGTGGTGTGGAAACATACATCTGAACATGCATCTGAACCTGCACCCCAAATTATAAAAGTGTTGTACAACAAGATTCCCTCTATAAAAATAATTCAGTTTTTTTTTTTTTTTAAAGATTACAGTGGTGAACAAAACACATATGTCTGTTGTTCTGATGGAGTTTGAGGTCCATTTGGGAAGGCAGAGAATTAAACAAGTCTGGACATATATTGATGTTTGGGTTTCATCAAAATGTTTATAGAGGGGGAAAAGGTGCACTGTGTTTTATCTCTTATTTAATAATTTGGGAAAAAGTGTGAAGGAGGAAGTTTGAGTCAGTAAACTTTGGAATTGGGAAAAATCTGTTAGGAAATGACTGAATTAATGCAGCTTTATGTGATAAATGGTCAAAATTACTAAAGCTACTCACTTGTGAGTGACAGATGGTACTAGTTATAATATTTACACATACAAATCAACATTTTGAATGATGGGCCTCCCTGGTGGCACAAAGGGTTAAGCACTGCACTATCAAGTAATCCACAGCTTCTGCAGCATGAGTTCTATCCCTGGCCAGCCAGGGAGCAACATACATGGCACAGCAGACCTTGCCTGCCTCACCTGCTGCTTCCCTCAGCAGTGAATTTCAGTCAGTCTGCCTGTTCTGTTCCCCACTCTGTCTCTGGTGAATCCTCTCACTCCCAGCATCTCTGGCCTGTACCCCAGCTCTTATATTTATAAATAAATAAAATCTTAAAAAAAAAAACATTTTGAATGATTAGGACCATGTCTTCAAAAAAAAGAAAAGAACCCAAAGAAAATGGGAAAAGAAGGAAGAGACATGGGGAATGGAAATCTTGGCTTCTCATTTACAGAAATGATCACTATTGGTTTTAATGAGCTTCTTTCTCATTAAGACAGTTTGTTTAGTTTTCCATACCCCTAGTTACTCAGAAAGCATATGATCAATTAGTCTTTTGGAATATTGAAATTTATCATGAGTCTTGTGATACCACTTACTATGGAAGAAACCATACCTAAAATATTTGAAACTCACCTAAAATGTATTGTAGTGGCAGAGTCGCTGGGTTTTTAGACTATCTCAGTGCTTGCTATGTTTGTCATTTCCCAGACATGCGGTCTTGAGTATGTCACTTAAACTCTCTCAAAGTTTTTGTATATCTTACAAAAGAACATCATGTAAAGAAGACATAAGGTAATTGTCTTCAAGTCTGGATTGGAACCTAGGCTGTCTGATTTTACATGCTCTTAACCGTGCAAGCAAAATGTGTGTGCTCCCCACAGGGAAGTTGGATGTCTGCACAGTCGCAATTAGATATAAGAAAGAGCTTTCAAATGCAGAGAGTGAGCTGCTTCGGCAAGCAGTGATCTCCCTGTCATAAAAGAGGTGCAAGCAGAGGGCAGACATTTATGGACTTTGATTCTTCCCACTCATCAAGTAGTAGCTAAATTGGATTGGAATACCTTCATGTGCCATTCTAAATATGAGACCCCAAGAGTCAGTGTAGTTTTCTGCCCAACTGTTATTTTTATTTCCTCTTAATTCTGTATCATTTGATATTTTTAATTTAGCATTAGATCTGTACCTGAACTGTGAGGTCAAGTCATAAGTCATTGTAAGGGCAGGAACTGGACACAGTGCAGGTTTTCTGATCCCATGCAGACCGGGTAAAGGAGGAGTCAGAGTCCTCAGTAGTTTTGCAGGTTTTTTATTTGGGGTTCACCAGGCATATGGCAGGCAGGGGTGCTGGCTGGGGGGCTGGGAGGTTGGCAGGCCTCCCAGCCCCCAGCAAGTCTTCACTCTATCTAGACTCTCTGGCGTTCGTTCTCCTGCTTCTCGGCTTCTGCTTCGGCTTCTACTGCTGCTACTGCGGCTGCTGCTACTGGTGCTGCTGGCGTCCCCCCGTGACGCCGCCCTTAAAAAGCACAGTCTTAGCTCAGCTGAATCCCATCTACCTATGCCCACACCCTATTCCAGGTGCCCGCCATCAGGCATGCATTCAGGACAAGGATCCATCATCTATCCTGATGGCGGAAGGGCAGAAAAGCCTGACATTTTCTTTACCCTACAGTCCACCCCCTCAGGGTTTTCTGCCATACAGTCTATACATATATATATACAATTTTCTAAGCAAACAAACAATGCAGCCATGGCCCACAAAAGCAAATACATCAAATATAACAAAATACAACAAAATACAACAGAACACAAATAAGTCCAGGCAGGGCACCAACCAAGAGCAAAAGACAATTATTGGTACCAGCAGATGAGCCACCAAATCTGCTGCAGAAGGCACTGCTCATACGAGGGAGGGGAATCACACACAGCATCTGCTATAACACACCAGGAGTCGTCAGGCTTCCTGGCCTTCTCTGGCTGTAGTCTCGGCTACAAGGCACACACAGCATCCACCCCCAGGATGCACTAGCTCTGGGATTAGTAATTTTATTCTGTTGGGGGTAATCGCCAACCCTCAGGGTTTCTGTCTGCAGTCGCTCCAACACTCGGCCTTCATGGCCACCCATGCAACTCACAGACCCCTGCACTCAGGCCAACCCACTGCACAAGCACATGGGTCGGGGATCAAAAATCTACATGCGGCTTGGGCTCCACCCCAAGCCACGTTCCCCACCCGTCCCCCAAGGACAGGTTCCTCAGCTCCTCACCCTCACTCAAGAATGAGCAGGGCATCACCCACAGGTGATTTTACGAGACTCACAGTTCTTCAGCATACCCAGGCTGCTTAACAGCCACCTCAGGGCTTCTCAACTTAGCATTAGTACCAGCTTTTGCCTTCTTAGTTGGCTTTTCTCCTCCACCTGGCTGCTGGGCATGCACAGGCTGCTTTTGGCCATCTAGGCCCACTGGCCACCCCCAGATTCCCATCTCTTGGGGTTTACAAACAAAACTTTTCCACCCCCAGGGTCCCAAAACATATCAACCTGCAAGTCCTCCGCCTTCTGGCGGGATTGTCAGTCCAAGTTTATTAGTCCATGTCCATTGGCCTCTCCCTGCGTCAGCAGCGGCCTGCTGCCTCAGGGGTCATTGGCTGGTCCTTTCCGGTGTCATTGGCTGGTCCTTTCCGGTGTCGTTGCCTGGTCCTCTCGGGCGTCTCCTCCATGAGAGGTCTCGTCCCACATCTCCGGACCGTATCCACCTTCTGTGCCGCCATGGCACCTCCAGCGTCATCACAGGCAAACAGTCTGTTCTCCTTAGTCCCTCCAGGTCTTCAGAGGGCTCCAATACCCATCTGCATGGATCCTGCCGACTACGCCAATTGTAAGGGCAGGAACTGGACACAGTGCAGGTTTTCTGATCCCATGCAGACCGGGTAAAGGAGGAGTCAGAGTCCTCAGTAGTTTTGCAGGTTTTTTATTTGGGGTTCACCAGGCATATGGCAGGCAGGGGTGCTGGCTGGGGGACTGGGAGGTTGGCAGGCCTCCCAGCCCCCAGCAAGTCTTCACTCTATCTGGACTCTCTGGCGTTCGTTCTGCTGCTTCTCGGCTTCTGCTTCGGCTTCTACTGCTGCTACTGCGGCTGCTGCTACTGGTGCTGCTGGCGTCCCCCCGTGACGCCGCCCTTAAAAAGCACAGTCTTAGCTCAGCTGAATCCCATCTACCTATGCCCACACCCTATTCCAGGTGCCCGCCATCAGGCATGCATTCAGGACAAGGATCCATCATCTATCCTGATGGCAGAAGGGCAGAAAAGCCTGACATTTTCTTTACCCTACAGTCATCATTCTTCAGGTCTTCTCCAACCTGTAGAACTAAACTTTGCTCACATAGGCATTTATGCCATAATTTATATTTTCTACCTTGAAGAAGGATATGAAACAAGAGACTGTTCAATTCTATTGAACTATGCAACTGCCTGTTGAAATGTAAAATGATTCCCAAAATGTGTATGGAAATGCTGAAAAGTCCAGTCAGCCTGCAAATCTTTGAAAATCAAAAGTTAGATAGAAGATACCTAAGGAAATAAGACCATGAGCTTGGTTTCAAGGTGTGAGTTTGCCTACAGAAAGGGAGGAAAAGGAAGGCTAAACCTCCTTAGCCATACCTGAGAAAAATGTATTGTCAGTGCAGGAAGATCTGTCATTTTAAGATATCAAAAACTATCTTTTTTCTTTGTTAGGCGGAAAAGAGGATATATTTTCTTGGGAGTAAAACAGAAAGAGATCTCTTCCATTGAAATATATATATCATTGTAAGGTGTCTGTGAAAATGAATGATGACAAATGTAACTATTTAGGGGAACCACAGTTGAAATAAATGTGGTAGAAGTAATGCCCATTAAATGGTTAAATGTGAATGCCACTGAGTCAAGCTGCATGTAATTATCACAGAAGACAATACCCCACAGAGAATGTCTTTAATGATTTATCAGAGCCAGAGTAGTATGGAAAGCAACGTGGAGTGCATTTACTCCTCCTTTTATGTAACCCATCATAATGTAAAATTGAGGGGGCACCTGGCATTAAATACTGTATTTACAGAAATGCAGTAAAAAAAAAATCAAGATAGCATTTAGTGTATTGTTCTTCTACAAAAGAGAAAGAAGGAAAAAAATTGCCTTTATCGACCAACATATTCCAATTATGATGTTTTATTTAAATAATCACAAATGGGCAATTTGTTCAAACTTATTTCTATATTCCCAGCATGAAATAATCCCCCATCCACTCAAGTTTTCCTATGAATCTAAGATAGGATAAGTAGAACCATAATTACAGGAAAAATCTTGGGCGTTGCAATTGCAGTCCAAAGTGTTGGGGCATTAGCTTTCCTGGCCCAGGCAGTTCCGCTAGTCTTTGTTGAAGCTCTATTTTGCCCCTCACTTTAGCTATGGTCTTCGTACAGTATTTTAAATTAATTATCAATACCTTTTATGCTTTTTTTATGTTTTTGTTCTACATTTGTATGGATAGTTCTTGCTATTCTTTATCAAAATTGCTTCCTTTGCCTTTCGTGCTTCTGAAGCGCGATTGAGTCACGGGGAGGTTTTTATTTTTTGCTGGTAGCTGCACCCACCTCAACAGAATCAGGCTTTGTTCCCTAGAGAACAGCTTTGTGACAAGTGAGCCCGAGGCTTCTGTATTGCTGGTGGGGGGAGGGGTTCAGGACATGAGAATTCATTTTATCTGGCACTGGCCGCTTGGCGTTGCCCCAGTTTCGTCCCCATAAGTAACATGCATTCATTCCTTGGGATTCTTAATGTGACCTATCACTCCAGGAATATCCTGTGCAGTATTTTATTTGCTTGTATGGGGTTGAGTTCATAAACACTAATCACAAAAAAACTAATTAGCTCAACAATGAAAGTGGAAGCACTGAACATCTGAGTACTTATAAATAGTCTTTCAGGGTTGTTGATTCAGGTAGTTATCTTTTATATTTCATGTCCTACATATTACAGTAAAATAATAATATTCTATAGAGACACACTTATCAAGGAAGCCAGGAGTAGAAGACACTGCATATAGACATTGTGAGTCCCAAACTGGGGAGGCAAACTCATCTTTGGAATTGCATGCAAATACAAGTGCAAAAGTAGGCAAGGAGTTTGTTTGAAAGGTAGTTAAAGATTAAAGAAAAAAATGGGTGTGAATGCAAATCCCAGAAACAAAAATACAAAAAATGGATAAATATAAATAAATACATTCATCATTAATAAAGATAAAAGAAGTATGTACTTGTGATATGGGCAGTAAGTGTAACAGGGTGGTCCCCAGGGAAAGGGGAAGTTTCAGGTTCCCTACCCCACCCAATGGTGGGTGGAGCTGAGCAGCAAAGAGAAGTGAGAGATCTGAGGAGGAAGGTGAAAAGGAGATCAAGAAGATCTGGATGGTCGCATGGGGCAGAGAGACATCTGAAGAAACTGTGCTTGCTTCTCAGCCTTGGGCTGGTACCAGGGACTTGGGGAACTCAGAAGGAGACACTTAAAACAGACATGAGTGAGAGACCCATGGGTAGGTTAACAAAAGCATCTTGACATTGATTTTGCTCTTTGCTTCCAGACTTGCCTGGCCCTTTCTGCCCCTTTCTTATGGATTCTCTTCAGAAGATGTCTTAGATTTGTGTCAAGCTTTTAGACTTCAACAGTCTTGCTTTGGGCCAGCCCTGTTTAGCTGGGAATTTACCCACGAGGGGATGGGTCATTCTGATCGTTTCCTATGAAAACTATTTTATCTAGTCTTTCCCTTCTCATTATTGTATCCTAATTGTATTAAAGTTCCTTTCCATTAAATGTCTTACACACTAAATTATGTTTTGTCTTGATGCAGCAGATGGCAGAACCTATTAGAGCAGGCAGGTTTAGGAGTCCTGAGGTGCCCCTCATCCTGCCCTGTAGCATAAGTAAAATGGACAAAGATAGGAAAAGTAATTTGAGAAAGCCTTTCCTAAGGAACAGGAAAACTATGCTGAATTCCTAATGAATTAGGAATTTCATTAGTGCAAATTCAAATTTGCTTCAGAGTTCTCGCTTCAATTTCTAGTTCTGAGATTTCCAGGACTACTTTTCTTCCTAGCTTCAACCTTTGTATGTGTGAAGTTGTAACAGGGTGGTCCCCAGGAAAGGGGGAGGTTCCCTGCCCCACCCAAGGGAGGGTGGAGCTGAACAGGGAGAGAAGAAACTGAAGAAGAGACTAGGAAGGAAGCAGGATGGAGCCAGGAGACCTGGAGGAGGCGCATGGAGCCTAGAGACACGTGAAGAAACTGCGCTTGTCTTTTGATCGTGGACGGGGTGACACAGATGTGGGTGAGACCCGTGGGGAGGTAACCATGGCAGCTTTTATCTTGATGTTGATTTTGCTCTTTTTCTTCCGGGCTTGTCTGGTTGTTTCTGACCCTTTTCTGTGGGTCCCTACTAGAAGATGCTTTAGACTTGAGGCAGGATTTGGGGCCTTGCTCTGGGCCAATCCCATTTGGACGGAGTTTTACCCACGAGGGGACGGGTAACTTTGGGTGCTTGATTTAGAAACTAGACTCTTTGCCTTTCCTGTATTGTTTCCTAGTTTTATTAAAGTTCCTTCCTATTAAAGTCTCATATGTTTTGTGTTAATGCGGTGGATGGCAGAACCCATTTAGAATAGGCAGGTTTGCGGGATTTGGGCTGCCCCTCTCCCTGTCCTATAACAAAGTGGCAACAATAATAGGTTCACCTCTAAGGTTATTTCATGAGATAATGTTTGCATAAAGTTTGAAAAGCAATATGTAGCATATACGAAGAGGTAGCTGTTTTTTTGTTTTTTTGTTTTTTTTTTAAAAAGATTTATTTATTTATTTATTTATTTATACAAGCACTGGGTATAGTCAGAAGCACGGGAGGGTGAGAGAATTCACCAGAGCCAGAGCGGGCAGCAGAGCAGGCAGAAGGACCGAAGCACACTGCTGAGGGGAGCAGCGGGCAGCAGAAGAGGTCTGCGCACCATGTGGGACCCTCCTCCGGTGGCCGGGGATCGAACCAGTGCTGCAGAGGCTGCGGGCAGCTTCACAACCCAGCGCTCAACCACTGTGCCACTGGGGAGGCCCAAGGTAGCTGTTATTGTAGATATTTTTATCATTATTTTGACTAGAAAAATAAATATTCTAAATTTAGTAAGAGTGTCACTTCCTACTTTTTTAAAGGTTTTTGATTAATAAATGTGCTAAGAAAGTTAGAATTATCACTTATTTCCTGTGTTTTGGGACCAGCTTATATAAGTCACTCTTTGGGTGGATAGGCAAGTGGTGTTATTCAAAGAACAATATATTTCTAGTGGAATGTAAAGACTAGAGTTGTTGCCACTTTCTAGTGTGTTCTCGGTGTGGATATGTTTGGTGTTCTTGCTCTTTGCTCCAAGAGGAGGATTATGAATCTACCTATTATATGGGGAAGGGGCATCTTTAAAAGTAGTTTTCTTAGCACCACGACTGGAATAAACATGGCCTCTTAGAAAAACTAGGAGGTACAAGAAATCTATATCAACCTCTCAAGGTACATCTTCGAGGCTCATGAATCCAGTGGTTACCTTGACTTTGCTCTGAATGACAGTGCTGTGAGAGAAAGTAGGTGTAATGGAATTATAATCAACTCATGAAATTGGTGGGATGTGTTACCTTGCTTACTTCTGATTACAAGTTAATGTAAGTGCATATTGTATTAAAAATTTTGGCATTTAAAAATATTTAAGAGCTTTACTATATAATAAGAACAGCGCATCTTTATTGAGAACCTATTGTATGACAGAGACTAGGTTGCATGTTTTGATGATTTGTTTTACTTGTTACCCCACCAAAGTCTCATGCTATAGAATACCTTTATTATTATTCCTATTTTGTCAGTGGGAAAACTGAGATAAAGGTTGGACAAATTATGGAAGTATATACACTTAGAAAATAGTGGAATTGGGTTCTAACCCAGGCAGTTTCTCTCTAGTTCCATGTGCTTAACCAACTTAAAACAAAACTGGCCTTAAGCAGATCAAAGTTCACCATCTGGATTCAATTGAAGGATGGTGGAACTTACTCAAAATTCTCTAAAGGTACTTAATGAGCTTTAAAATATGCTTTCACCATTGATAATAAAGAGTTCATCTTTTAAAATAAAATAATTCATTCCCAGATACATTTAATAGTATATAATTTTTAAGTAATGTCTGGGCCCTACCACTTTCTCTGAAAGTTGAAGTTAAATGCCGCTTTTTAGACTTGACCAAGCAGACAATGCATTTGCTATTCCAGGCATTACCATTCAATCATTCATTCCCCTTTCTTTCCTTCCCTACTTTCCATTTCCTTTTCTTTTTCCCTTGCGTTTTCTCTTTCCTCTTTTCCATTGTATTGTATTTTCATTCAAACCTACCAGCCTTGTGTTAGCATGCTCTAGGTACATTGTATGCGGTTTCCCCTTATGACACAGTCTCTAATTGGCAGATTGTACTATTTGAAGTAGTCAGCTCTGCTGATCTCTTCAAAGGGCACTGAATGGAAGCTCTGATTTGCAAGCATTTTGCAATGCCACCAAAGCCATATTTGTCTTTTGTGGAGGGCTGGGAAGGTTTAAGATCTAACTGGAGAGTAAGATTTAAAAAATCCATTGTGGAATACAAACTTAACTCAAACTGCATTGTACGTAACTCACTTGGGTGGCCAGTGTGGGGTCTCTTAGGTTATTGTGAACAGGCCTAGACTATTGTAACCTGGTTGACTAGCATTCTGTTGCTCCAGTGATTTCCTCAGGTTCCCTGCTTTATGAATATACCCTCTCACTTGTGTCTTCATCACTATGCCCACTCCTTTTTGCATACCACATAGCAAAGCCTGGTTTATGCCAGAGAGTCATACATATGTGCTTCATGAGACACCAATTGTTTTTAAGCTCTTTGTTTGAAATGTGAAAAAACTGAAACTGAAAGAGTGACTTGTGAAAGATAATACAACTGTTGAGGACTTTGGCCATATCACAAATTCTGTTCGTCCAAATTCCATACCGGTTGTTTGTGCCATGTAATCACAGCGAATCAAACTAATCAAGCTCTTATCAGTTGCTAGTATAATAATGTTAATTATTATTAGTAATGAAAGTCCTGATTCTGTATGTTAGTCTAAGGCATTTCATAGTACATCAACTCTCAGTGGACAAGAGATGTGAACTATGTGCCATGTATGGTATTCATTACCTCTCACTGAATAATCAAGACAGCCCTAATGGGGATCGATCACAATCTCTTCACCTTTATATATGAAGAAACTAAGCTTTTTCAAATTAAGTAACAACTTGGAATCACCAAGCCACAGAGTTTTCTTTGAAGCTCCTCTTCTATTCTTGCCAATCTCCATGCAGTACAATCTCCTGAAGTGTGTTCCTTCTATTACGTGTAAACACGTACTTGCTCCCACAGCAATCTCTCCACAGTCTCATCGGATGTTAGTCCTTTCCAGTTTTCCCTTTCTTTGTCAAGGTAGGGGGCTGGGGAGCTGGTGGGCTTGCTGAATTGTAGTTTCTTAGTGCTTGCTGGCCATGTGCTCTAGCCCGCTGATCTGGATGATCTCTACTTGGGAGAGCTGCTTGGAGAGAGTGTCAGGCTCAGATGGACGTAGCCTTTGATTGTAGCTTGAAAAGTCATTTTGGGTGACTGGCTTTTTTCTGTTTTTGTTCTTGCCCACAGGAGTGTTAGGATGGAGACTGAAGAGGTTCTGTAGGCTGGCTGTGAAGGCAGTTCAAGAAAGCTCCTTTATTACCTAAGGAATAGGAATCACATGTCAGAAGTTTGCAAAGAGAATTTTGGACAGAACTTAGATTCCTGTAAGGCTCCATATTCTTTCTAATCAGTGGTTACAACTCACAGTCCAGCAAACTTAAACACTAGTAAGACCAAACTTTCTGTGGCATTGAACCACTTATCACAGACCAGAAACAAGAGAAAAAATGAAAGCAAGTTGAGTTTACAGTCTGTTTCCCTTTGATGATTAAGAAAAGATTAAACATTATGAACATAAGTACTCACATTTATTAAGTATCCAGCATTTTCAGACAAATAGCTTGTAATTTGACACTTTCACCCAGTCATTCAGCATGCATATTGTAGCTACAGAATACAATAAAGTGAGGGATGTTTGCAGCCCACTGAGAATTCACAATACAATGAATAGACACGTCAGAAGGTAAATTATAATTAAAAGGAGTAAGTGCTATAATAAAGCTATCCACAAAGTGATTTGTGAATATAAAGGAGGAAATTATTGTTCCTTGTGAGTTTGGCTGTGATTTTTCAGAGCAGTTGATATTTGAGGTGAGTCTTATGGAATAAGATGTCATCCTCCAGGTAGTGAATGAGGGCAAGAGAAAAGCAAAGCAGAAGGAAACCATTGTGTGAAAACTCAATGTTGTGAATGGATGTAGCCCACTGAAGGATAGATGGATTCTTCACAGTGGTGGGGCAAGAGGCAGACTGGACAAATGTTAGCTTCAGAAATAGAGTCGAGGTTATAAAAGATTCACACCAACATAAGACCGATTTCAAACACCTATCTCAATATATGATGGAATGTTTTTTCATACATGAAGTAAGATTAATTTTCTGTTGTTCGCCTTTATAAATAATAAAGACTTTGCAAATAATATTAAACAAGGTAAGGTGAAGTCAAGTTGCTGTTCTGAAATTATCTTGTATTTGGATAGGATAGATACTTTTAATAAAATCTTAAAGCATAAAATGAAATTTTGTGCTTTCTCAGTAGAGTACTAAATCAGTTGGGCAATCTCATAATTAAAATGTCTACATTGTTACAAAGGTTAACACATTTTTCCTTATTATTCCATCTGTAATGCATGCCCGGTGTGGTTATTCAGTGGGCTGTAGCGGAGCATTGCAAAGTTTGTTCTTCTTTTTTTTTTTTTTTTTTTTTTTTATAGAGGCATGCTTTATTTATTTGTTTGCTGGTTTGTTTGTTTGTTTTGTTTATACATGCACTGGGTACAGTCAGAAGCGCGGGAGGGTGAGAGAATTCACCAGAGCCAGAGCGGGGAGCAGAGCAGGCAGAAGGACCGAAGGACACTGCTGAGGGGAGCAGCGGGCGGCAGGAGAGGTCTGCGCGCCATGTGGGACCCTCCTCCGGTGGCCGGGAGCAGCCGGGGATCGAACCGGCACCGCAGAGGCCGCGCGCAGCTTCGCAACCCAGCGCTCAACCGCTGCGCCACCGGGGAGGCCCCAAGTTTGTTCTTCTTGTTGTTTGCCTCTGCTTTTACCCTGGTAGGATTAAGGGTTTTGTTTTATTTGTCTGCTTGCTAGCTTTAGGTGCTTTTTTTTTTTTTTTAACCCCTACAGAAGTAAGGCTGCTATATCAACCTAACTAATGCAAGATCTCTGTGTTAAAGCAGCACGTTTACTGCTCACTCACACAACATGTCCATTGTGGGTTGGTTAGGGACCTTGTTCTCATTCAGATGTACAGCTGGCAAACTTTTCACTATCTGAAACACTTTAGGTTACAGAGGCAGGGAAAATATAAAATACAGAAAATTATGTCATTTTAATTAAAGACTGTCACTGGAAATGGCATGTGTCACCAATGCTAAAATTTCGTTGGCTAAAATACATCATACTACTGTTCCTACATTATTTATTTGTTTGTTTATTTATTTATTTTAAGATTTATTTATACAAAAACTGCGGGGTACAGGCCAGATGTGCAGGAGGGTGAGAGGATTCAACAGACAGAGCGGGGAACAGAACAGGCAGACTGACGAAATACACTGCTGAGCGGGCAAGACAGGAGAGGTTTACTGCACCATGTGCATATCTCCCTGACCGACTGGGATCTAACTCGCACTGCAGAGGCTGCTAACAGCTTTACAGCGCAGCACTCAACCCCCTGTGCCACCAGGGAGGCCCTGTTCCTACTTTTAAAGGAGGTGAAGAAAGTACAATCCTACCATTTTTCTTGAAGTATGAAAACCCCACTTGTCTAGTGGGGGACACATTAAGTGCCTACATATACTATCATTCAATTCTGGCTGTCATAATGAAACACTGTAGACTGGGTAACTTAAGCAACCAAAATTAATCTTTTTTTTTAACAATCTAGAGTCTGGAAGTCTGTGATCAAGGTACTGATATAGTGGGATTCCAGTGAAGTCTTTCATGATGCCTTTCAGATAACCACCTTCTTGCTATGTCCCCACATGCCAGAGAGAAAGCTCTGGTGTATCGTCCTCTTACAAGGGGGTCTGTTGGAAGTTCTGTAGGAAGAGGGCTCCTCCATTTTGAGCTCATTTAACCTTAGTCACCTCCTTATAGGCCCAATCAGTAATACAGCCCATGTCAGGTTAAGGCTTCAACATATGAATGGAGGGGCGAGGGGAAGCACAATTCAATTCAATTCATAACACATAATTTATGTTTTAGAAAGTTTGATGCAATATAAACTTTGGCAGTGACACTATCACCATTATCTAGTACATATAAAAGGTATGTTGGTGCTACCGTAGCATAAATCATATTAATTATATTGACAAGCTTTTAAAGTATGTGCTCTGAAAATTGTAACTATTGGCAAAATGCATCCCCTAAAATATTCCTGCATAGGCTTTCTTTAAAGTTATTTCAACAAAAGTCTAAAAAAGACAAGTCAGAAGAGAGTAGAAACGGGAGCTTGCTCAACCGTCACTTCTCATCGCTCCTTCCTTCCCTCTCCGTTTGTGGAATGGAGTCAGTTCTGCTGACACCATACAGATTCTTTTTCAATGCAAGGCCATCCCTGATACTGTCAGTGGCTTCCCAGGCCTCTGCTGTTCCTGTTTGGGTCTAACTTTAGATAAGTAGTAGGTGCGCCTCCATTCTTTCCTTTACAGGTCACGGCAGGCTCACCTGGAGTTGTTCTCATTTAATTGTGTGGTTTATTTTTTTTCCTTCCATCTTTCTGCTTTAAAATTAGAAAGGGGGGGGGTTTACTTTATTTCTGCTCTGACTGTATTAGTCATTGGTTGATCCTAAGGATACATTATCTTTCTTTTCTTTCTGTTGCTGAAGGATTTTTTTTCCCCCAAATTGCTGTCAGAATATCTGTTGAGAAAGTCAGTCAAGGTTAATCACTAGATTTATTTTGTTATGTTCAAACGGAATTGTTTACCTGTTTCAGCAAAGGACAGATTTGACTGCTTCTTTTTTTTTTTTTATTTTAGTTTTGTTTCTGTTTGTTCCTTGATTTTTCTGTGAACATTTTAGTCAGCAGGTTACCCCTGTGCTGCTAAATGATTCATGTGGAGGCAGAGCATGATCTTTATGAAGTACTTCACATTTGTGATGATTGAAGAAACCCTCTGTCTTAAATCTCAAGAAGGAGTAGTCATGTGTCTATGTGTTATTGTTGAAGATGAGGTTTTGAAGCACTTATTTCAATGAAAGAATGGCTCCCAGGCCTGGGGCTCAGTAACAGTTGGGACATTATTTGGCTAATTTAGCTGTCATTTACAAAAACAAAAAGAAACAAAGCAAAAATTTTCATTTCACCAAGCAGTTTGCCTTGTTCATCTGCCTAGACAGTGATAATTTCCCTCTACTCTATCACTTTTTTTCTCTTCTTTCTAAATCGAATGAGGTTGTAGAACACATGTACAGCAAACTTTTCTAAAATATATTTTTTGAATTATTTTGTATTTGAAAAACTTTTGGATTTACAGAATTCTTGCAAAAGTAGTACAGAAGTTCCAGTATACCCATGCCCCCATTTTTCTTAGTTTTAGCATCTTGAATCAGTAGGATGCATTTGTCACAATTAATGAAACAATGGTATACATTATTGTTAATTGAACTTCATGCTTTAGTCAGATTTCTCAGGTTTTCCCTAATTTTCTTTTTTTGTTCTAAAATTCCATCCAGAATACATTACATTTAGTAGTTAGATCTTCTTACACTTATTGTGGTTGTTTCAGTTTCTCAGATTTTTCTTGTTTCTGATGATCTTGACATGGTGAAGGAGTTTTGGTCAGGCATTTTAAACTGTGTTCCTCTGTTGGAATTTGTCTGATATTGTTATCTAATTAGGTAATGCGTTTTTAGGCACAGGGCAGACAGAGGTAACAATGCCTTTCTCATCATAACATATCATGATTACTTTGTCCCAACATGACTTACCACTGTTGTAATGAACACTGATCATCTGACTGAAGTAGTGCTTTTCTCCACTATAAAACTATTCTTTTTGTCTCCTTACCAAAATGTATTGTTTAGAAGAAGTTGCTGTGCACACATTTCTTTTAAAGTTTTTAGAAGTAAAGGTGTAAGATTAGATGATGATGATTGTTATTATTTTTGTTATTATTATTAGTGCTCTTTCTTGTTTCTTGAGGTGGACTTGTATTGCTATATACTTCCCTCTCAGTAGTACTAAGTACTACTCAGTACTGTTTTTGCTGTGGCCCATGGTCCTGATAGCTTGTGTCTTTATTTCCATGCCTTTTCAGATAATCTTTTAAGTTTGTCATTAACCCAATTGTCACTCACTACTGTGTCCTTCAGTCTCTACATAATAGAGTTTTTTTTTTTTTCCCTGCTTGTTCTCTGTGGTTGATTCTTAATTTGAAAGTGATAAGAGAAGATAATTGAAATAATTCCAGTCTTCATGAGTTTATTGATACTTGCTCTGTGACCCAATATGTGGTCTATCCTCAAGAATGTTCTGTGTACATGGAAGAAGAATGTGTACATGGCTTTTAGGGGGTAAATTTATATTAATATTGGGCCTCCCTGGTGGCCTATGGTTTAAGTCTTAGTGCTATTGCTGCCATGGCCTGAGTTCGATCCCAGGCCAAGGCACTAACCCACATATGGTGCAGCAGACCTCTCCTGTCTTGCCCACTGCTCCCCTTAGCAACGTATTTCAGTAAATCCTCCTGTGCTGCTCCCCACTCTGTTTCTGGTGACTCCTCTCACCCCCTGCATCTCTAGCCTACACCCCAGGTATCTGAAAAAAATAAATATATAAATAAATAAAATATATCTACTGAGCTCATCTGTTTGAATTTCTCACTGAAGGCAATTATGTCCTATTTATTTTCTGTCCAGTTAGTCTGTCTATTGATGAGAGTGTGGTGCTGAAGTGCCCTCCTACTATTGTGTTGCTTCCAAGTTTGTTGTTCTTGTTGTTTTTTCAGATTTAGCAATAATTAACCAATATTTTTTGATACTTCTTCATTTGGTGTATATATATTAATAAGTGTTAGAGCTTCCAGATATATTGATCCTTTAATTTTTATATAATGTTCATTCTTGTATCTTTTTAACTATTTTAGTTGGAAGTTTATTTTATATGGTATAAGTATGGCTGAACCTTTTTATGGTTCTCATTCGCTTGTAGGATTATCTCCCAAACACTTACTTTAAGTCTATGTTTATCTTTGGAGCTCAGATGGGTTCCCTGGAAACAAAAGAAAGTTAGGTTTTATTTTCTAATTCAACCAGGCACTCTGTGCCTACTTTAGGGTAATTTTTGATATGTAACCATTTGCTGCTGCCGTTTATGTTTAGTTTTCTGATTCTTTGATTCTGTGTTCAATTTTTCATGCATTTTCTTGTCTTTGATTTAGATATGAGTACTCCTTTCAACATTTCTGGTAGGAGAGATCTAGAAGTCATTCACACTCAAGGAGCGAGGATTAATGTGCCCCTCATTGAGCGCAAGAGTAGCTAAAAAAATATTCTTTGGAATTCTTCTGCATGAGAGAGTATTCCCAAATTTATTTACGTATTTATTAATTTATAACAGTGTAGATTCATGAATATATTTTATACCTTGGTTTATAAGCCAATGCTACTTTGTTTATTTTGTTCAAATTGTTCTACTCTGGCATGTGGGAGTTTTTTCAGTTGACTCTTGGCTCCCTTGGACACACACACATCATTGTAGAACATTTTTTGAGCATGTTCTTACTTTCTGACACTGCAAGTTGTTTCAGGTTTATTCTGTACATTTTATGTACCCAGCCCTAGAATCATTTATTTCTCCAAGGAGCATAGGTTCTTTGTTTTTGGAATGTAGTATTAGAAACCAAGATGTAGGTGTTACTTGATGTCTTCCATTCTCTTTGCTGATTTGGCATTAGTATTTGTTAGCCAAGTGAAAAATTAGTGTTGCTCCCACACTGGAAAAGTCTTATTTGATTTCATTTCCATTTATGTATTATTTGAACTTTAGGACTTGTTTCCAGATGGTTTGCTTTATGTACCAGGACCTCAAGAATTGGATTGATTTGACTATCTTTTTTTTAATATTTATTTATTTATTTATACAAGCACTGGGTACAGTCAGAAGCATGGGAGGGTGAGAGAATTCACCAGAGCCAGAGCAGGCAACAGAACAGGCAGATCAACGAAATACACTGCTGAGGGGAGCAGCAGGTGCAGCAGGAGAGGTCTGCCCGCCATGTGGGACCCTTACCCAGTGGCCGGGGATCGAACCGGTGCTGCAGAGGCTGCAGGCAGCTTCTCAACCCAGTGCTCAACTACTGCACCACTGGGGAGGCCCTGATTTGACTATCTTAAAAAAAAATCAACCAAAACCAACAACTATGTCTTTGTTTTCATTCAAGAGACTATAGCTTTCTTCTGCAATCTACCCAGGTGTGAGAAAAATAAAGGGAATCAAACTAGAACTGACAGCTAGTATACATCTCTTGATTTTTTTAATTAATAAAATAAGTTTTTTCCTTAAACACAGGACCATTAGTAATTAAATTAATTGTTCTAAGACAATTATATTTTGGTTTCAATTTACTTAACCCTCATGTTATAAAAATCTACCTTTAGGAAGATGTTTTTAGGAGCTCAGGTTGTGGAATTGTTTCCTGAAAAAGTTAAAGGGAAAACCTAGCCTCTTAATCTCCTCCACATTTATGGTACATTTACCTGTTTGAGAAATACCTTATCACAATGGAAGCCATAGGGTCTAAGATGGCAGTTTCCCTGGGGCCAAACAATTTTTATTGTATTGTACCAATTATCCTCACCATAATACATATTAATTCTAGATCTGAAATAAATTTTAAAAACTATCCTCCAACTAATTCACCTTAAAATGAGTAACATGACTTAGAGCATCGATTTATGTAGATACCAAAGTAGAACCAGGATTCATGTTCCTAGAACAGTGTGGTGATCCTATCCAGAGTAGAAAAAAAAAAAAGTTTAACTACTTCATATGTAATTGCAGATGGATGAAGCTTTGATTAAGTAAAGCAGTTTAGTGACTGAGAGCATGACAGTCTGAATTACATTTGCTAATTTTATGTAAGAGTAACTGGATAGCAGTAAGAAAATGGGAAAGGACATTTATCTCTGCTTGGAAACAAATGTATAAGGAAAAATACTTATTTAAAGGAAAATAAACCACAAAGCTACTCTGACTGCTTTAGATTATTCACCCAGAATATATCCCTTTGAATGATACTAAAGATGAAAAATGTTTCCGAAGGAAAGCTGTTAATGTGATTGTGTCGCCTTTGCCTTTTCTAGCAGTCAGCCAGAAACTTTGGGTCTCATAACTTTATTTCTCATTCCTTCTTGCTCCCCCTTTTGAATCTTTGCATTAATGAAAAACATCATGGCAGGCCAGCATACCAGAAATGTGGAGGAGGTTAGGATGTCACGTCTCCCCCCTTAATTTCTTAGAAGAACATTCCTCAACCTCTGAACTCCTACAAAGAGTAGGAGTGTTTCAGCCTTTATATGAAGATGAAAATTGGGTAAATGATACCCATTTTGAGTTTCTAAAATTAGTCCATCACAAGTTTCTTCTGTCCTCTGATGTCCCAGACCCTAGGAGACAGAGGACAGGAAATGAAGCCTCATTTGAAGGTGGAGAGAGGATTTCATCTTTCTTAAGCATCTTCCTGCTATACTTGCTGATCAGCATTTTATGGAGGACATAGAGACCCAATTCCTATCAGCTGTTTTTCTTGGCTTTGGAATCAATTATCCAAAAACATCACTGAGAATTCCAGAAGGTGAATGAAGAGTCAGCCTGTCCACTACCACATGTTGACCTCACTAGAGCAAGAGAAAGCCTGTGTTTTCAACCCCTCCTCCATGCAGACTTAGCTGCATGTGCCCATCAGTCTACGGCTAAGTGCAGGGGAGCACAGAACTTTCATCATGAGAGGACAAACGTATAATCAACATGTATTTTAATTTGTCTTTAATCATTTAGCATTAGTACCAGTTGCATTGGGCTTGAGGGTCATGAGCATAGGCAGGTGACAGTAACAAAAATGGATATTAAAAGGAGACGATTTCATTTAAATTTGTTTCCATTGGTTTATTTGCTGAAGATTGAATTTGCTTCTTTAGTAGGAGAAGGAATACTTAAAGGGAAAGATTAATACAGACATTCCCTTTGGTAGAAATAAGGCTTTTCAGTGGCCTTTAAAATTTTTTATTAATATTATTTTAAGTAATTGGCATAAGTCCCAGTACTGGAAAGGAACTAATATTTCTGATTTCTTTAAAAACTATATTTGGACAAACTAAAATAAGATGAATCATAGTATCCCAGTGTAGGAGAAAGTGGTATTTGCAACCTTCTGACCTTAGTGAATTTTTGAGAAGGAACTTTTTTTTTTCTTATCTCTGAATATATTTGATTAGCTCTCATCATTTAATTCAGCTGAGTAGTACATAGAGAAAAACAAGTAATCAGTAAAATGAAAGCATGGCATGAGTTTTACCAAATATCTAGTTTCTAAGTAAATTCTCCCAAAATAATGCAGTAGTAAGTGGGGCACAAGGAAATGCTTTATGATATTTTGTAGATGTGGAACAGAAAGACCTAGCCTAGTTGTCAGGAGAATTCAAGCCAAGTCCCCACCTGCCTGCCTGCCTGCCTTTCTTTCTTCCTCCCTTCTTCCTTCATTTTCTACCTCCTTTCTTTCCTTCTGTTTATTTATCTGTTCACTTTAATTTCTGGAAAACCTGTTGTACCACTTTTGTGGGTACTGAAAACAAGCATTAAAACAAAGTCCTCCCTTCATAGAGTTTATTTTCTTTTCTTTTTTTTCAATTTTTTTTAATTTTTTTTTATAGAGGCATGTTTTTATTTATTTGTTTGTTTGTTTGTTTATTCATGCACTGGGTACAGTCAGAAGCGCAGGAGGGTGAGAGAATTCACCAGAGCCAGAGCGGGAGGCAGAGCAGGCAGAAGGACCAAAGTACACTGCTGAGGGGAGCAGCGGGCGGCAGGAGAGGTCTGCGCGCCATGTGGGACCCTCCTCCGGTGGCCGGGGAGCAGCCGGGGATCGAACTGGCGCCGCAGAGGCCGCGGGCAGCTTCGCAACCCAGCACTCAACCACTGCGCCACTGGGGAGGCCCCCTTCATAGAGTTTAAATTCCAGTTATCAGTTTTCAGGCATAGGATGGACTGAAACCCTGAGTATGGCATGAAGGAATCTATGCTGGCACCTCTCAAACATTTCTTAGTGCCTCCATTCCATTTGAGAAGAAAAAAAATGTTATCCCAAACCCTGGTAGCAGGCAGGGGAATTTTCCCATCTACCTTTTCAACTGGACAGGGGGCTTGTTATTCAGGAATAACTCCATTATACCGGCCCTGCTTAGTGTTTGGGAAAGAATTATTCAAATCATATGGGAGGTGGTTCTTTGAAAGCCCCAGCTAACATGAAAAGAAAAAACAGGAGATTTACAATCCAAAGCCAGACTTAATAATACATAACGAATTGCAGCTCTGTCTGGGAATCTCCCTAGGTACCATTCCTAAGGATTCCAAGTGTTTAATTGAAATTTCTTTGGGGACAGTGGTAATCATTCACTTAAGCATTATATTTATATTTGTGCGTGAAGGAAGGAAGTCAAAGGGCTAATAGACTAGTGAGCAGAATGGCTGCTTTTCAGCTGCAGGCCATGACGAGCAGGGAATTCTCGGAGGAGCGCTTATCCTGGAGACAGCTTGCTTACCTGGCCCTCCAGGGACTGTGGGAGGAGGACAGAGATGTGACTGACAGCTGTTTCTTCCTGGACTGAGACAGAATGCATGATCCCTGTGCAGCCAGTCTAATCAAACTATTTTCAGTCTAGAGGATTAAAACACCTCAAGATGGAAAAGTATTCTGGTATAGATTTATTCTTAGAAAGACTATTCTTTTTACCCTCATGGTTAACATAAAGTGTTTTAATCCCAGGGGACTTCATGATTTTCAAAGAAAAGTTAATGAGTAGCTATTATTCTAGGAATATTTTAGACACACAAATTTGTGATGGAATCAAAATAAAACTCATGCTGTTGTAAGGATTCTGCTTTCTTTGCATAGCAGAGATTCTATCTGCTTTCAGTTCAGGATGCGAGCAGGGCATGAGCTTCAGCTAGTTTTTTCCACATTCTTTAAATCTTAAATACTGACTCTATTGTTATTTTTCCTAAAATGTGCAGGTGTATTTTCACCTACAAAATACTTGCGTGCAGTCAGCCAGTTCAATTTCTTAGCAGCTTCAGCAGATACAATTTATAAATCATAACTCTCATTTCAAGGAGTACAATTGAATGAATTTTTTCAAATTGACAGAGTTATGCACCCATTACCACAATACAATTTTAGAACATTTCTGTCATTTCTAAAAGATTTCTTATGCTCTCAGCAACAGTCCCATTAATGCCTGACTTAATTGTAACCTGATATTGTAATGGTTTATGCTCATCACCTAAAGGGTCTAAGTTAAGTTTCCCCAGATGTGGACTTTAGTCTGTATTTCAAGTATTATAGTTATGATCAACCTTATTTCATAAATGAGATAACAGAATCAGAGAGGCCAGGGAGTTAACCATGGTCCCAGAGCTAAGAAGCTGCAGGATCAGAACTTTGTTTAGTCTCACCCCAAAGCCCCTTTGAACTGTGTAGCACCATAGAGCTTAATAGAAGGTAGAGACAAATCAAAGACTATTCTTTTTTTTTAAGATTTATTTATTTATGCATACAAGAACTGGGGTATAGGGCAGAGGTGTGGGGGGGCGAGAGGATTCACCAGAGAGCGTGGGGAGCAGAACAGGTAGATCCACTGAAATACACTGCTGAGGGGAGCAGCAGGTGAGTCAGGAGAGGTCTGCTGTGCCATGTGGGTTGCTCCCTGGCCAGCAGGGGATCAAACTCACACTGCAGTGGCTGTGAACAGCCCCATAGGTTGCATCTCAACCCCTTGCGCCACCAGGGAGGCCCCAAAGATTATTCTTATGTGTGCACAGATACTATTTTATTTTTCGAATGTCTTAATTTTCTTATTACTGAGTACACCTATTTACCATACACACATGTATGTGTTTATATATATATATATATATATATATATATACATATATATCATGTTACTTTTTTATTTTGGTTGTGTTAGGGTGCGATGACTAGTAGTTTTTGAGTACAAAGTCTTATGTAATGTTTTCTTATCAAAAGACTTGTGTTACCATCTTTCTCATACAAGTGAGAACATCTTATAGCTTTATTTTCTTGTTGGTGAAAGAAAATTGCTGATATTGAAATACAGTATTATAATATTACATATTAGCTTGCTAATTCTCTGTATTAAGATATTTAGTTGAGGGCCTCCCCTGGTGGCGCAGCAGTTGAGCCCTGGGCTGCGAGGCTGCCCGCAGCCTCTGCTGCGCAGATTCATTCCCTGGCCACCAGTAAGGGTCCCACAAAAAAAAAAAAAAAAAAAAAAAAAAGATTTTTACTTGAAACACTTGTATTATTCATTTTTTTTTCAATTTGTACAAATAATCAGAGATCTACCATCTGACATGTTATAATGGTACTTAGTTTTATTAGAGTTAGCTGGTAAGAATTTTGATGAAAACTCAGAAAAGTTGTTACACAGAAACTAGTCTGTGATGGGAGAACTTCTTTGGAGATACCAAAATCTTAGTTTAAGCTCCTGATATCAACTCACCAGTTTCATATCCTTTTGCAGGTCATATAATTTCCCTGATCCTCAGTAATTTGATATAAAATAGGTATAACTGGGCCTCCCCTGGCAGCGCAGGCAGTTGAGCGCAGCACTGTGAAGCTGTCCCCAGCTTCTGCAGCGTGGGTTTGATCCCAGCCGGCTGGCGAGAATCCCACATGGCGCAGCAGACCTCTCCTGTCTTGCCCTCTGCTCCCCTCAGCAGTGTATTTCTGTCGTCTGCCTGTTCTGTTCCCCACTCTGTCTCTGGTGAATCCTCTCACCCTCCCGCACATCTGGCCTTACACCGGTTCTTGTATGCATGAATAAATAAATCTTTAAACAAGTTACTTTAAAAAAATAAATAAAATAGGTATAACTAATGCCAGTTCATTGGCATTAACAAGTTCTCAGTTGGAAGTCAGTAGTTTATCTCCCTTGCTATATGCCTTTCCTATAAAACACAGCTTAATACAGTTCAACATTGATTGTGTTATTTTGGATAAATCTAGATGATGGAATAAGGAAATCCAAATATGTATATAGGATCAACTGAAACAAAAAAAATAATGCTACTTCTGAGAAGTCAGGACTCAGTAATGCTGATGACTGTTCATTTCCTCCAGTTGGTAATTCTAGTAACAAGGTTTCTTTCATAAGACAACACTGCCTTCTTGAACCCTCTTTGCTGCACAGATGCTACTGAATCTTCAGAGAAAGAAAAATTGGAGAAAGAGCATTTGTCTTCTAAGTTCTCTGGCTTTTAATTGTTATACATCACTTCTATTTGACACAATTGACAAGAACTGACCCAGAGTCTGACCCAGGTACAGTGGGAACATGGAATGACAGTTCCTGGTGGTGCAGCTACGCCTTAGTAGCAAGTCCACACCATGAAAATTCAGAAACATTCATTTTGGTGTTAATTCTCTTTGATACTCAAGTTAATTCTCTTTGATACTCAAGCTAAGTTTTTAGATAGAAGATTAGAGGTGATCTGATTAGATTAGAGGTGATGTTATACCTTGGGCTAATTAGATATTGGTTGGGGGGGGGTTTGTGGTGAATAGTTTGGTGAGGGGATGGTTCTAATTAGCTGTTTTCAGAAGTTCTCTGGTCCTCAAATATTATTTTTTTAAAGATTTATTTATTTTATTTATTTATACAAGCACTGGGTACAGTCAGAAGCACGGGGTGGGGGGTTGGGGGGGTGCGAGAGAATTCACCAGAGCCAGAGCAGGGAACAGAACAGGCAGACAGATGAAAATACACTGCTGAGGGGAGCAGCGGGCGGCAGGAGAGGTCTGTGCACCATGTGGGACCCTCGCCAGTGGCCGGGGATCGAACCTGCGCTGCAGAGGCTGTGGGCAGCTTCGCAGCCCAGCGCTCAACTGCTGTGCCACCAGGGGAGGCCCCCTCAAATATTCTTTTAATAAAAAAGCAGAACTACTCTGGTTGAAGAGACTTTGGGAAGGGGTAGTTCGAGGCAAGTCCTTCTTCTGTACTGCAAGTTCTTAGAAGAATCCCCAGAGATCCTAAAAGACTGGTTAAAACCACTGAAGTAGATTATCTCAGCATTCCTTTCTCAACACTTTCTGATTTAAAGTTTTTATTCTTTCTCTTTCCTCTTTTATTTCTTACTAGAAACTTATTTAAAAGATCACTGTAGAAGTTCTAGAACTAAGTCTAAATAAAGACTGGCAGTACAAAGACCAATTTTATTTAGACTGTACTTTTTTTAAATTATATTTTTGGCCATCTTTTAAAATAGATAAATATCACATAAAATCTAGATTTCAAGATTTTGTGGAAATATTGCAACATCTTCCACATTAGTCCCAACTTCTTGAATAGCAACAATCTGAAGCTAAATAACAGCTGCCTTATCAGAAGGGACTTGTACTCTTAACCATTTTTCCAAAGGCCCCCACTACTCCCTATTGTCCTACAACAGCTAGCTGACTTAGCTCTTTTATATTAAAAACTTCTCTCTTTTATGTTAACTGTCCAGCTTCTTTAAGTAACTTAAATTTGTAAAATGTGATCAAATGGAAAATTGTGACCTCTTTGAAATTTTTATCTCTTTACAGGCAAGCAGATGATTATTAAAACCTTATGAACAAGAATAAATTGAATCACCACGTTCAATTATTCTTCAACCTGTTTTTCATAGAAAGTTCTGCTATGTGATTCTCTCCACTTGATTCTCCTTTTTAGAAGGTGTTTATTTATAAAATGTGTTTTTACACAATAATTACTCCCCATTGCCTGTGTTAGTCCATGTGATCTTTTGGCTATCAGGATTTTATGCCTCGGCTCTGAATTAGTTAAAAAAAGTAATTTCTCTTACCAAACAAAGGCTCTACATAACAACAACATATATATAAGAAAAGAGATAATGGCATATATTTTTTTTAGTTCGACTATCTTTTTCTTAGAGGTGTGGCTACTCATGCCTTTCTGAGGATGTATAGCAAAACTTTGACATATGTTATGGTTGTCAAAGTCAGCATTAACACACAATAAGTTATTTAATATAGGATTCAACTTTATTATTTTTTCAAGCGAGCTGTCGATCACCAAGTTCTGAAGTGGATTTCTCTAAAGTCTCCCTGTCTCCAGAGAAGAAGGGGAAAAGGCAGTGTGTCCCTGGACAGGATCTATGACTCATTATGTCAATCAAACCCCACTTCAGAAGGGAATAAAGAGATTTGTATCTCAAAGCTGTGCATAACGACTCCTTGGCTTTTCATTTCATATTTATGAGCGGTTTACTTTGAAGTGTTTATCAGCCAATGCGCAGAAACATGAGGGAGCCTTGCCTGAAACCATACTCACGCGTCTAATCTGTGAAATGCTTGCTGAGCAGACTAGCTCATCAGCACATGCCATGCAAAAATAAATACATAAATAAACTTTTTGTTATTTGAGGTCTCAGAGCCATGTCTTTATATGAACTATAAAAAAGGGATAAATGGTGCTGAACATTTTGAAATCAGTGTAACACAGGAAAGTTGGCTCTGTGATGTGCAAAAAGAAGGGAGGGGCAGATAATTTCTTGCTTGAAATAAAACCTGATAGACTGCAGAGAAATAAAAATACACGAAAATTTACTTAGACTTGTCCTATGGTCTAAGGTTTTGGGTTTGTCTGAATGACCACATGATAGCAGTGAGTAGTGTAAGGTGGTGGTGTTTTTAAATGCTTTTGCGAAAATGTAATTCTCAGAATTGTTGGGAGATGGCATTGGCAAAAGGTTGAAATCACTAAACAGAAAGCTATTTTACATTTTTTTTGGTCTATATTAGAACCCCATGTATATTTTAAGATATATAAAATAGGTAGAATGGATGGGGAAGATATAGAAGCAGAACAAAATGAAGTATGCATTCATCATGAATGAAATGCATAGTTACTCTATGTTTAATCTGTCTATGTAATTGTTTTTTTTTTTCTTTTTTCCTTAAAGATTTATTTATTTATTTATACAAGCACTGGGTACAGTCAGAAGTATGGGAGGGTGAGAGAATTCACCAGAGCCAGAGCGGGGAACAGAACAGGCAGACTGACGAAATACACTGCTGAGGGGAGCAGTGGGTGCAGCAGGAGAGGTCTGTTGCACCATGTGGGACCCTCTCCCGTGGCCAGGGATCGAACAGATGCTGCAGAGGCTGTGGGCAGCTTCACAGCACTGCGCTTAACCCATTGCGCCGCCAGGGGAGGCCCTGTCTGTGTAATTGTTTAGCTGGGGAGGCCCTGTCTATGTAAATTGTTCAGCTAATTTATTATTCAACAAATATTTGTTGAGCACCTACTACACTAGATTTTGGGTTTCAAATCTATTGAAACCCACTGACAAGTCAATGCCATTGTCAGCTAAATTACTATGTCCTAAGGATGCTCAATTGTCTACTTCTTTACATAGGATCCCATATGTCTGTGGTCCTTTCTCATTTACAACAAGATGAGTATTTACAGAAATAAGCTTAATTCACTTGGATAATCTACAAATTTTGTTGCTGATTTCAACAGCAGTACTAGAACAAAATCCAGGACCCTTATTAGCCAGTCTCTCATAAAAGAGTTGAATTCCAATTTTGCCCCTTTTACAGATTCTTCAACACTGCATTCCAGTGCCCACTCCCCCGACCCCACCCCATTTTCCCTATCCTAATTGGGAAAAGAGGTCTTTTGCCCACTCTCTCACTCAGAATATTATGTAACCACAGAAGTTTAAAGCTGAAAGTCTTTTGACTGAACTTGAAAGCAGTGCATATGAGAGAGCACGCAGGCTTTGGAGCCAAAAAGAGAATGCATGAATTGAGTCCACCCACTCTTTATGTGGCTTTAGTGATGTTACTTCTTTGGTTTGAGTATATGCCTTCCTTCTAGTCTTATTCTGAGGAGTATGTGACATTTGCAGGTGAAGTGTTCTAACCCGGTCTTGATATATACTAGACCATCAACAAATATTTAGCCACTTGTGTTTGTTGAATGAATGATGTCAGCCCTTCTGCTCCCATCTTTTTATTTTCAGAAGAACCTGAAGACTCAAGAGATTAGGGGCTAATCCATTTATATGTTTCCCACCCAGAAATCTTATAGAACTGAGAAATACGGTTACCTTCTCCCCTGTGTATGCTCTCTCATCTCCATGAGTGTAGGTGGAGTGGAAAATAAATCTATCCCAGGAATGTGAGATGATACTGTATTTATATATTTAGATGCCTTTCTTATTCAACTGTGATTCCACAGAGCAGGGTCACACCCTTCCCATCTCTGTATCTGTGGTTGGTTAGACCTCCTCTATATGTGGAATGGAACTGAACTAATCAGTTTGAAACATGAAAGGTGGGTGCCCTTGGGTCTGTGTGAGCCTTATAAAGCAATGATTCCTAGGGAGACTTAATACAAAGAAGCATAAAACCTGTCAGATATGCAGGAACGTCAGCCCAAGCCTTTGTGGGGTATGTTCCTGATAATGCTGACGGATAGGTTTTCTGAAAGGTCTATTTTGATTTTCTTATCCGAATGGGGATTGAGCACACTACACACAAGAGAAAGTGATTTGGAGCCAATTCTAAAAGAGAGGAAATTGAAGCAAGAAATAAGTGTTTGAAAAAATAATCTGCTGCTGATCCCCAAACAACCTGAAATGAGAGCACGGGAATTAATGAGGCTCCTAACCCCTTGTGACATAGGCAAACCAGACTTGTGCCAGAGAAGCAGCAAATTCCCTGCTGGTCTGTTCACAGGCTACCAGGGAGCAAACAAAACCCATGTCCCCTTTGAATGCAAAGCTGTCCTAATAAGGGAAAGGGTTTTATTTTTTAGATGAAGGTTTACTAAGTGCCAGATAGTGCACATTTTCATAATGCACCTGGAATAAACTTCAGCAAAGGGAAATGGCTCAATAGAGAACAATTAAGTGTCACATTGGATTCCATTGACTTCATCCCAGAGATGTAGCTGCTTTTCTGTGAAAGTTTTTTTTTTTTTTTTTTTTTTTTAAGAAAGAAGCAATCTCCTAGGAGTGACCCCTGATTTTAAAAAACAAACAAACAAAAAAGGCAGAGAGATGAGAGTGATGCCTCTCACTACTCAATTCTGTGAGAGCCACGCTTTATGGCTTCTGGAAAAACCAGGGACCTCTGTTTCTCCACTTCTTCAGGGAGATCTTTCTTACTACTTTGCACAGATGATGGTGACTCCTAAGGCAGTTTGCTTTGAAATTTCTCAATAAACATGCTGTCTGAATGCCAAACAGAAGAGATAGTAGAATCACTGAAATCCAGGAGATAGGTTTAGAAAATGAGGAAGGGCCAAGGAAGCTTTCTGTAATGACTGAACAGTTGTTCTGCTAATTAGAAGAGGCAGGATGATATGAACACAGGCAGCCTTTGCCAGAACACGTGGAAACAGAAACCAGACAGCACATTTCCTAGGTCTCTAAAAAAGCCAAGTGTCCCGAGCATGTGCTGTCGTGGTAGGATGTTCTCTGTGCATTCCAGGATGCTGACAATCCTTTAAAAATCCTTTTGGAGGTTGGCAGCCCTCCATGTAAGATTTCAGGGTGAAGCAGGGCAGCAACCTGACTGTCAAGGACCCTGCCCACTTTTGCTCTTGTTAGCACCTTCCTCGCTAAGCAATATCTAAAATCATATTTTACAATGGCATTAGTATAAAAACAAATATACTACTGTTGTAGGTTAAAAGGTTTTCTGCAAACTAAAAGCTTACTTTTTTCCTGCTTTTGGAAGAAATTAAGCCAGTTTCTTGGACCCTGCAAGTAGTATGGGCCCGCGTGACTGACTTCTTGCTGTGCATTATGCCATAACCTTGTTGAAACTGATTTCTCCTTTTGTTGCATTCCTTCCAGGATCTAAAAAAGTGAATTTTGGTTTTTGAGATAAAAACCCCTTGTCATAAACATGGTTCCTTTATATGATGAAAAGTACAACACAGTGACATAATACTAATTAATTTCTGTGGATTCAGAATTTGTAGTCACAATTTACATTGAGGAATAACTTGGTCCACATAAGCCACATTGTCCTATTTGTGTCCTGTTTGCTCTATTTCCCCCCTAACATTAGAGCCATTCCTTTTAAGAGCAGTGTTTATACATTGCATTTATTATTGTCTCAATTTTAGAAACTGAATATAGTCACCATAATTTAATTTTTTCCATGTGAATCAAGACAGCCCTAGTGAATAATGAGTTCAGCTTAACGTGTGTGCTGTAATAAATTTGTTCCCAGAAGTTTTAGAAGTTTATTAAATTTCAAGTAGTCCTTTAATTCTTCTCTGCAATTGCGCTAAACTGCCTGGTCTATGCATTTCTGTGTCTTTTGGGTGTCAGTCTCATTCCCTCTACTTTCTCCTAACCCTCTGCCACCTCCATCCCATCTTCAGTCCAAGCAGAATTCCTGAATGCAAGTCCACCATGCATCTCCCCACCCCACCCGCTTGCTCTGTCTCCTGGCGTAGCACTATGAATGAGTCTCCTCTGCTCCAAACCTGGTGAAGACCCCACTTTGCACAAGATCATAGTCTCACTAGCCACTCAAGAATGTCACTCCAGGAATTTGCATCTTGCTCTCTCTCTCAAAGGACCCATTCTGTCATTCTCCATCCTCCATTCCACCCTGTCTTCCACCAGCCATGACCACAGCCACATTCCTTTACTCTTATTGTAGTTCAACTCAGAAGAGGTGTCTATCTTCTTGCTACCAATTCCCCTCTCTCTTATTCTAAATGCAACCCAATCACACTCTCACACATATCCCTCCAGGGTCACGTTATGACCATTTGCTACTTCATAATGGTCATTTGTCATCTTAATCACTTATCAGTAACATTTGAAACAGCTTGTCCGTGCTCTTCTGTTGACAGACTTTCTTTTTCTTTTTTTTTTTTTAAGATTTATTTATTTATTTATACAAGCACTGGGTACAGTCAGAAGTGCGGGAGGGTGAGTGAATTCACCAGAGCCAGAGCGGGGAACAGAACAGACAGACTGATGAAATACACTGCTGAGGGGAGCTGCGGGCGTGGCAGGAGAGGTCTGTCACACCATGTGGGACCCTCACTGGCGGCCAGGGATCGAACTGGCACTGCAGAGGCTGCAGGCAGCTTTGCAGCCCAGGGCTCAACTGCTGCGCCACCAGGGGAGGTCCTCTGTTGATAGACTTTCTTTATTAGATTCTATTTTACCAGAAAATTGTGACTTTCATCCTACTAGATGTTGTTTTTTATAACGCTTCCTCTTCCTTGCTCCAAACTCTTAATATAAAAGTGACTCAGTGTTCAATCCTTGATTTTTATTTTTTTTTTCCTTTTCTATTTGCACTTACTCCACACTGCTGAGCTTGTTCAGTTCCATGGAGTTAAATGGCATCTATATGCCACCATCTCCCAAATCTATGTATGTTGTAGCTGACCTACCTCTTATTTTCATCAATCAGCATCTCCACCTATACACCCAGTACTCATTCCAAACTCAGATATCCAGGGCTGAAATCCTATTTTTCCCTACATTTGCATGTGCATGTGTGTAAGCTCATATGCCCCCCTACTGGCTGTCCTTGTTGCCTTCCCCATTGCAAATGATGGCAACTCTCTCCTTCCAGTTTTCAGTTCAAAATACAGATGTCACTTTTGATTTCTCTGTCTCCACATCCCATATGCAGTTCCCCAGTACTATATTTTAGAACAATTTCAAATTCACAAACAAGTTAAATGTAAGGTGCAGAGATTTTCCATATATTCCCTCCCCCCTCCTCATGTTTAGTCCCCCTGTTACAAGCATCCCTTGCCAGAGTGATAAACATTAATTAAAACTGAGAAACTCAGTGGTCTATCATAATGACCCAAAGTCCATAGTTTACATTGCAGTTCTTGGTATTGTGCATTTTCTGAGGTTGGACAAATATACACTGATATGTACCATCAGTATGGTATCACAGACATTTGTATTGCCCTAAAATTTTTCTGATCTCCACCTATCTTTGACCCTTGACTATTGACTCCATAGTTTTCCCTTTTGCAGAATGTCATATAGTTGGAATCATACAATATATAGCCTTTTCAGATTGGCTTCTTTACTTAGTAATATACATGTAACTCTCTTCCATGTCTTCATGATTTCATAACTCATTGCTTTTTTGGTGCCAAAATATACTCCATTGTCTGGATATGACACAGTGTATTCACTGGCTGCATTTGCTTTTGCTTCATAATTTTATTACTGATTATCTAGCTTAAAGGAACCTGCATATTTAGGCATTTCTATATCCTTTAGCTCACAATATGAACATGAAAAAAATTGAATTATATGACTCCATAATAAAATTATGTCATCACAAATATTTTAAAGTATGAATAAAGGCAGACTGGTCCAAGTCTTCTGTTTAAAATTATTTTAATTTTTGGGCCTCACTGGTGGCACAAGGGGTTAAGCACTGCACTGTGAAGCAATCCGCAGCCTATGCAGCACAAGTTCGATCCCTGGCCAGCCAGGGAGCAACCCACATAGCGCAGCAGACCTTTCCTGTCTCACCTGCTGCTCTCCTCAGCAGTGCATATCCGTCACTCTGCCTGTTCTGTTCCCTACTCTGTCTCTGGTGAATCCTGTCATCACCACTCTCACCTCCCGCATCTCTGGCCTGTAACCAACTCTTGCATGCATAAATAAATAAATCTTTAAAAAATAATAAAAATAAATAAGATTATTTTAATTTTTAGGAAAAAAACTTAAAGTCACAGGAAAGTATAGGGAGGATTCAATATTAATTATATATAGTTAACAATTGTTAATCTTTTGTCAAATTTGTTTCAGATCCTCCTTTTTTCCTCCTGAATTGCATTCTCCTCTCTGTATTTCCAAAAGTAGTTGCTGTATAATAGAAGTACTTGGTGTACTTGGCTCAAATTTTCCTGTTAATGAAAGTGTATGAGTGTATCATATATCTTATTTTATATATATATATATATATATATATAACATAACATTTAATTTTTCTATTGTGCTTTTTTAAAATAAGATTTTTTTTTTTATTTATACATACAAGAACTGGGTGTAGGCAAGAGGTTTGGTTGGGGGTGGGTGGTGGTGGTGAGAAGATTCACCAAAGACAGAGTGGGAAGCATAACAGGCAGATCTACTGAAATACAGTGCTAAGGGGAGCTACAGCCAAGATAGGAGAGAGCTACTGTGCCACATGGCTTAGCTCCCTGGCTGGGGATCATGTAGCAGTGGCTGGTGATAGCTTGATATTGCTGTGTCTTTAACCGCTGCCCCATCAGGGAGGCCCCTATTGTGCTTTTGTGACTTGATTTGGGATTTTAACATTAATATCTATCCTGTTTAGGACCCAGGCTGTTACCTGGCAAATAAAATTGCCCTTGTATGGCAAACACTGGTCTATGTTATGGATTTGTATTTTTTTCTTGCCCTTTTCTCGTGAAACTTACTTCTTCCAAAAGTTAGCAATGTATCAGCTATATTACTTTATCCATATAACATTAGTGGCAGTTTTGAATGGATATTATAAAGATCTTGGTTTTTAAAAAGCCACCTGTTGACCCTCTAGTCATGCTGAGATCCCTGTGAATCTGTGACTCCACTGCAAATGAATGCATCCTTGATATGGTGAAAAAAATGCTTGATAGACCCTTTGGCTGATGGCTTTGACCATATTGGGAATGATGTATTTTCATAAGTTATCTCTGGTATTGCTGAAAGTGATTAGCGATAGCATTACTCACACTATAAGCATCCCAGGGCTGATGTTGGAGTGTTTCTGCTATTGATGACTTAAGATTTTTTTTTACCCCTTTGAGCAAGCTTCTGCCTTCTATTCCTGAATTTCTTTTTAACTTTGAGTTTAAGTGACTCAACAATTCACTCTAAGCCAACAGCTGCCAGATGCTAAATGTAATTAAGGCTTTACATGTATTCGTAACCTGCGACATGTGTTTGGAACACAGGAAGCAAGGTGGGAAAGGAAGAAAAGGAAAACTCTTGACTCAGTTTCAATTATCCTCTCCCTGTTTAACAGATGCTAACAGGCATTAGGAAACTATAGTCTTCCCATTTTTCCCAAGTTCAATGGCTAGATGCTTAGCATGACTTTAGACAAGCATCTAAATTTTCACAGTAATTGTGAAATGATGAAACATTTGATTTAAAGGAGGTAAAGGAGTTAAAGGAATTGATATACAAGCACACATTTATCATTAGCATTGCTCTCAGGTATTTGTGGCCATAGTGTATACTCTGAGTAGTTACCAAAGCAAAATATCAGCTGTACCTATATTTACTTGGTGTAGACTGTGATCTCTCTGTCTCAGACTGCAGACAAGTTCATTAACTATTGAGATGCATGGTACTCCTTCACTAAGTCAAAATGCTTTGGAAACATGAAGTGCATGGTACAGACAGGGACCTTCATTAGAGTAGCCGATGCAAATGTTATAAGCCTTTGCCAAAATTTCTGTTAATGTTGGTAGCTTCTCTACTGGCATAGCAAATATACTTTGTATTACTTTGGAAAGTAGGATATTGCACTACTTAGTGGAATGAAAATTAAATATTTGTAAATATATGCAGCTTGACTGGAAAAATAATTCCTTTGTATAGAGGTAGACTAAATTTGACAATGGAATCATGCCCATCATTTAGTACTTTTACATTTACTTGAACATCATAAATATAATATTGATTAATATTTATTGACTTCTTACTTTGTTCTGGGCTGTTACATATTTATGTATTAATTTGTTGACACAGGGACCATGTGAAGCAAGTACTGTTATCTGTTTCTCCATTTCTCAGATGGGAACACTGAGACACATGAACACTAAATAACTTAATCAACATAGCAGCAGTATAGTTTTCAGAATAAATAATAGAAATCTCTAAGCAGCTAAAACAAAATAAAAACTAAAATTAACTAAAAAAAAAAAAACTTTCGGTTGAATTTTGAGCCTTATTGGAAGCAGTGACTGCTGTGAGAGCTGCAGTTGGGAGATCGGGCCTTAGACTTGGATCAGGGAGGAGAACATGAAACTGAGATTCCCACATTAAGCAGGGAACTTGAAAGAGCTATGTGGCTAGTAGTACCACATGGCCTGAAGAGAAGGAAATACAAATCTTTCAGGAGGCATAAATCCTCAATTTAAACCCCTGATTTTTCAAAATTTATATATTTAATGTCAGCTAAAATTATGTATACTTAAGTATGTAAGAAAACCAACTTTTATGATTAAGAATGAGCAAATCAGCAGTCAACTAGAAAAGCATTAGAATTTATCAGATATAGATTATTTGCTATGTATAATATGGAAATCAGCAAATGAGACTATAATAGAAAAACTGAATTGAAACACTGAAAAAACTTTGTTTTATAAGTGAATTACATAAATGAAATAAAAATAAGATCAGTATATACAGTCCATATGCGATCAGGTACAATTAAAGAGAGAACTAGTTGACTCAAAAAGTAATCAAAGAAATTAGCAGGAGACAATACACAATGAAAAGAGATTAAAAATATAATAGAGACATTACCAGAAAAAGAAAATTTCATAGTTTAATTAGAGAAGAGAGTAAAGGTATGGAAGTAAGTAAATATTTAAGAAGCAATGACAGCATTTTTTAAAGAAAAGACACACTATGGTGGGGGGTGGGGGGGTATGATCAAAACAAGGAAACAAGGTGGGTGGGAATTTTATGGGGACCATAACCAAGATGAAAATGCATACATTGTGCAAAAATGAAAAATGGTGTAAAAATATATAAAATAAAATAAAAAATGCTCAAAAAAAAAAACAGTAAAAATATAGCAAAATGGTGAACTTAAATTGAGCTATGTCAATAATTACAGGCTGCCACACCAATTAAAAGGCAAAGTTTGTAGGGGCCTCCCTAGTGGTGCAAGGGGTTAATCACAGCACTATGAAGCTATCTGCAGCGTCTGTAGGACGATTTTCATCCCAGGCCGGCAAGGGAGATACCCACATGGCACAGTAGACCTCTCCTGTCTCGCCTGCTGCTCCCCTCAGCAGTGTTTTCAGTCAGTCTCTCTGTTCTGCTCTCCACTCTGTCTCTGGTGAATCCTCTCACCCTCCTGCACCTCTGGCCTGTACCCCCGTTCTTATATGCATAAATAAATAAATTTAAATAAAAATAAAAAAGGTGATGGTTATAAGATGTTTATATTAAGTCTCATCTATGTGCTGTCTAGGAGACATACCTTAAATACAAAGACACAGCAAAGTTGCAAGTAAAGGAATGGAAATAGGCCTATAGAATGTCTTTGTTTATAATAATTTTTTTTTCAAAAGATTAATTTATACAAGCACTGGGTACAGCCTAAGCATTGGAGGGTGAGAGAATTCACCAGAGCCAGAGAAGGGAGCAGAACAGGCAGACAGACCAAAGACATTGCTGAGGGGAGCAGTGGGCGCGACAGGAGAGGTCTGCGGGCCACATGGGACCCTCCGGCGGCCGGGGATCAAACCGGCGCTGCAGAGGCTGCAGGCAGCTTCAGCAGCCCAGCACTCAACCACTGCACCACTGGGGAGGCCCCTGTTTATAGTAAATTTAAGAAGACTTGCATGACTATTTAATACCAGACAAAATAGACTTTAAGACCAGGAGTATTACCAGAGAAAGGTGAATTATTGATATTGTCACAAGGGTTAATGTGTACTAGATATAAAAGTGTATGTCTAATAATAGCTTCAGAAAGAAGATGAAGGAGGGGAAACGGTAGAAGAGGAGAAAAATAAATGAAAGTAAATGGGGAAAGGAACAAATTCATTACAGTTTAACCCTTTCCTCAGTAATTTACAGGACAACTGAACAAAAATATCAGTAAGTGTATAGGGAACATGGCTAGTCACCTAGACATTACAAGTTTGCCTAGGCCACTATGCATGACTCTCATATATGGTCTGTTATTCAGTTCCTTATGTTATGTTCTGGGCGACAAAGTAAGTCTTTTTGAATTTCAAGAGGAATCACTAGAGAGTGATTCATACACCAAGTACTTAAGTGAGAAATTAATAAGAAATATAAGTAAGTTCCAAATGTATGTAAATAAAATAATATAAGTAACCATGTATCAAAGAAGTATAAGAGAAATTAGAAAATACTTAGAATAGTGTGATGTCACCATATCCAAATTTGTGGGATGCAGCTAAAGAAAAAAGATTACAAGTATGAATGTTCAAGAAATATTCTTTTTTTATATCAGTGATCTTCATTTCTGCCTCAAGAACCTAGAAATGGATGAGCAAAAGAAACCCAAAGTGTGGAGACATAATAATCTAGATGAGAGCAATTTTAGAGAATAGGTAGTAAACTATAAAGGAAAAGATTAAAGCAAAAAGCTAGTCCTTTGAAAACACTAAAAAAATTGATAAACCCTTAGCTGGAATGATCAAGAAAAATCAGAGTACACAGACTTTCCAAATTAGAAATAAAAAAATGATATCATTATGTCCTACACATATTCAAAGATTGTCATAATCTGTGACAATTTAGATGATATGGACATGTTCCCTATAAAATATAATTAATATAAATATATGTTCTAGGGATTTTCAACCTATAGCTGTAAATTATTGGTAAGATAAGCAAACAACAAATTAGTACCATGTAGAAAAATTAAATACAAAATGAATGATTTGCTTTGATTCACATTTATAGAATCTTGCACTCAAGAATCAGGGAACCTATGTTTTCAAATACACATGGATTACTTAGAAAATTTAACAGACTATAAAACCTATTTCAAAATTGTTCAAAGAATTTGTAACAAAAATTATGTTCTTTATGTCCAATACATTTGGAAACAAATGGAAATATGAAAATATTTAGATCTCTACAATAGTGAAGATGTTAGAATCAAAACATGTAAGATGCAGTGAAATTGGTCCTTAGAGAGAAATCTATAATGCCTCTAATAAGGAAGAACGACTGAATGCCAGTAATATAAAGTATTAAATTGTAAAGCTATGGCAAAGAACAACTGAATGAACTCAAAGGAAGGAAAAATACATAATTTGTATACCTAAGGGTAGAAATTTATGAACTAAAAAGCATATACAGGTAATAGAAATCAGAAAAGCAAACTTTTGTTTTTTTTAAAGACAAAAACAATGATTGATGAATCCCATCCAGTTAAAAGAGAGAAAGAAAAGAATATTGCAAGGGATGAAAGCAAAGATAACATTCCTTAGATCTGACAGAAATTTAAAAGGACTGAAAAATATGTGGATAGCTTTGTGCCAATCCACTTCAAAACTTAGGTGAATTGGACATATTCCTAGATAACTGTAGTGTCCCAAAGCCTTCAAAATAAACCCCAGATCATAACAGAATGTGTTCATTATATAATTGTGTATAAAAAGTATGCTCATCTGTAAACTGGCGATGATCATAATCACTACATTTGCTGTGTGGTTATTCTGTGGCACAATATTCTAGGCACTTTTACCCGCCTTCTGTAATTCAATATTCGCAACAGCAGTAAGTGCTGGTCTTATTTATGTCCATTTTTAAAATGGAGTAAATGAAGACTGAGAAGAAACAATGAATTCTCAGAAAATATGCACAATGAGTATTTTTAAAACTATTACTACAAATATTTTATATGAAAAAATTCCCACCACCATGGGAATTATGTGCCTTATGCCCTTTTTATCCGTTTCTCTCCCCATTTTCTCTGAACCTTAGAAACCTTTGTCAAACTACTAGTGTCTGCTAGTTTATAATTATTTTGCTTTCGTCAGCTCATCTGCTTTGTATCCTTTATATTACTAATATATGTGATATCATCCAGTATTTGTCTTTATTTTTCTGACTTATGTCACTTCACTTTATTCTCTTGTGTTCCTTCCATTGTGCTGTAAATGTTGCATTTCATCTTTCTTTATAACTGAATAGTATCCTACTGTATTTATAAAATGGAGACTGACACTTTAACCCTAGACTGTGTAGTGACTACCTTATAGAACTGTTCTTGTAATTAGAAGACTGAATATAAAAACATTTAAGACGGTGACTGTCACATTATGATATCTTCAGTGAATGTAATAAGCTCATCTAGAAGCTATTCTCAGACAGGGACCTGCTGGACTCTTGCAGCCAACTCGCTCACATCCTTCTATTTTATTTTTCTGATTACAAACATTCAGAGTCAGTCTCACCTGGCAGATTGAGCATCTGCAATGCTTTCACATGGGGTAACTGATAAGTATGGTTTTTAATACTGGAATTGATTTTTAATCTTGTTGAAATTTTCATCAGCAGAAGAGAGTCTCCATTTAGCTAGGCTACTGGACATTTTGTTTCTATTTATAAATTGGCAGTCATTCAGCAGGAATTTTTGTTGTGGCTGCTTTAGGTTTCTCTAAATTGGTCTTTGTTCAGGTTGGAATGTGAAAATGCCACCATCTCAGAGGATAATGCCACATTCACCTTTCTCTTTGAAAGTTTTATAGCCTGCAGACAAATCTAGGCTCTTTGGCAGTTTCCCATCTGCACTAGCCATTTTGTTTTTTGTTTTTTTTTTTTTCTTGATTTAGAATGAGTATATTTACATTGGAATGATTGTGTTTACGAATAGTAAAAGTTGTGACAGACATCAGACATTGGAGATTAATTTATCTAAAGGTTTAGGAATATCTAAATGTTAATGTTTTAGAGACTAAACCTAAAAGAAAATCATGACTCTTAAAGTGCATTTTGAAACTATAAATATTTGACTTAAATTTTTATGAATAATAATGCATGTACACCTACTCTGTAGTTTTAAGCCACAGGATTTGGGGTGAACAGTTTTGTCAACATATGAGAAAATATCTGAATGTGTAAAATCAGGTGAACTTTAGAAGGGCATTAACAGAGAGTTTATTGGAGAATTTTATTATACACAAGTATGTAACAGTGGAATTCTTAAGTAATTCCTTCAGCAACTTTTAAAATTGTGATCATTGCCTTCACAAATAGGTAGATTTTAGATTTGTATGAAAATAACAGTCTAGATATTGTTGGTAATTGCTTTGAACTGACTGTTTTGTATTGTTCAAACATGTTTATAATCGATGAAAATTCAAATAGTTAGGTATTGATGTTAAATGTAAATGTACAATGAAGTGATATATTTTGATTACTTAAATAAAAATAAAACTTATGTTTTATCACTTGTCATAATTTTCAAAACTTTCTGTTTTACAAAAGTTTAAGTCATCAGTTCAAATTAGCTAACTTATTAGGATGAAAAGAACTATAGTATTATAATTTATATCTTATTCTTAAATACCTGTAGAAAAATTTGGAGTGGATATTCATTCTGATCTTAAAATGTTAACATTTGCACAGGAAAAGTGACCTATTTTTATTTACAAGAGATTATCTTTGTCTTAGGATAAATGATTCTGGAAAAAGGCCACTTACAAAAGGAATTGATATTTAAAGAGAACCAATATTTCATACTAAATAATAAAAATAATTTATTGCGACTTTATCTTGAAAAAGTGAAATAGATTGTCAAGAGTATATTTTTATGTTAATGCAATTTATTATTCTAACTATGCTACAGCTATTCTAAATGATAAAAAATGACAATTTTTGCAGAGAGCATAGTGTATGTTTCATGGCAGAATTGTCTGACTGTAAGTATTATATCCTTCACTTTAGATTTGCATTTTGCAGCATGAACATCGAGGGTCATTTTTTGCAAAAATTATTTGATGGATTCATTAATTTTCCTAAGGGCCTCTCATTAACCTTTTATTTAAATAATTATGGTTCCTTATTCAAGATGAGATTTTCCTGGTTCTTCATATGATGATTGATTTTTATTGTATGCTGACTGCTTGGAGTATTATATTTTACAAATCTGGTTCTTATTTAATTCTGCTGTTTTAGTAGGCCGCCTCTGACACCCAACCAATGGAAAGGGATGGGGTGGGGGGGGCTACACAGAGGTGAAAGACCCAAGTTTTCACTTTGGCAAAACAGCAGGAATGGAGTGGAGGAATGCTGGGTTTGCACATTGCCCACAAGGATCATGCAGGTATCAACCCAGGGAGGAAGAGAGAGGGCACACACCTTCCAATCCTCGGGTAGTATTGAAATTACATTTAATAGTCAGTCCTGTGCATGGGCACAGAGGGTGAGACATGCATCAATACCCCTGGGCTGGGATGGGAGCCCAGGATCATGACCTCCATTGACACCTTTGTATGGGAATCAGGGAAGACTTGTTTCCTCCACATGAGGATGGAAATTCTGGCCCTCCCCTGAGTCTGTTTTGATGCCACTCTGGTGTGTTTGTGGCAGTAGCGGAGGAGAGTCACTTGATACAACAGGGTTCACTTTGGCCTTATTTTGTCTACTCCCATTGGCATTCCAATTCGCAAATTTCTCCACCACCTGTTCTGGGATATATTAATTACACAGAAAACCCAAGGAACTCAGCATCATTTATTTCCTCAGGTTCTAGGACCTGATGAGGTGGGTGATTTTCTCAACCCCTTTAAGACTCTTTTATGTGTTTTTAATATATATTGCCCAGGACTGTTGCATGATCTAAAGTCAGAATCAGATTTTAAAGAATCCTTCACTGTGCCAACATCCACTTCTATTTTTATTTTCTCTATGAATGACTTAAGTCTGTTGGGCACTGGCTATTCTGTCACCTTGCTTGTTACCCTAGTGTTTCTATTATAGAATCACTTTTATTGACTTCATGGCAATATGTACCTTCGCAAGCTTTGCTAGTTAATCTCAATTTGACAAGACTCTACATTAGGTTATCTGCAACTAGCTGATGACATAGGAACATGGTGGTTTAAATGGGAATAGATAAAAGTAGTGAGGGGGTGGGAATTAATTTCCTAAGTCATCATTAATGACCATTTTCATGGTCTGCGTCAACTTTTGCTGTTCTGTGTAAAATGTCTTCTCTGAAATGGAGAGGACTCACATAGTAAACATTTAGATTGTAAAAATTCTCAATATTGTACTCCCTTTTTACTACAGTTAACTTTTATCTTCCTGTCCTCATAGTAGAAAATATGTTCAAATGCTGACATTTTCAGTGCTATTTGTATTCCCTGGTATTACCATGACATGATAATTCTGACTTAGCGACATATGTGCTTCTCCTAGTTAAAGGTCATTTCAAAGTGTGAGAAGTTGGTAAAAACTTAGAAAATAAAGCCATGATCACAATGTGCTGACATACCATTCCTTAGAGTTGTGTCCTCTAGTAGAATTTGAAGCTCAAAGGTTGGTATCTTGCAAAATTCCCTTCTAAGAAGGTTATGGAAAGCAAGTGAATTATACACTGAGTTTATTATCAAGAAAGAAAATGATTTAAAGCAAATACAATTTTAAACAATTTAAATGGAGAAATTATTTTTAAGACTGTTTCACTATTCCAATCATCTAATACTTTTTGGACATTAGCTTTCTTTTCCAAAACCTTAAATTGCACTGTTTCCATGTGGTAGATGTGATAGACTTTGTGTAATTATTCATCTATAAAAATATTGAGTCTGATCTTGACAATATAATATGATACCACATTGAACATTTTATTGGGAACAACCATAAAACACCCATTTTGAACAAAACAAGTTGACACAGCATCCACATCTCCTTTCATCAGTGACATGCAGGATGGAGGCAGATAGAGTGAACAGATGTTCTATGAATACTGAAATACTGTGTCTTTTTCTAGAAGATAGTAAAGAAGGAATACAATTTTGACTGATTTCCACTAGAAACCTTAACTTAGAGAATCACAAAATGACTAGTCTTCTCTTCCATTCAAAGCTGTAGTGGGACTTCAGAAAGACTTAGTTATGCAAGGTGAATTAGAACAAAATCAATCTTCCATCCATGAGCAAAATACATGTAAAATAATAAGTTCACAAAGTATTATATTTCCTTCATACAATTTGCATTCTGAGCAGAAGAGTGTAACATGGGACTTCATGTTCTAAGACAAAATAATAAAAAAAAATTGTCTGGAAGAAATTTATATGGAGGGACTTTTGGAAAACTGATAAGGGCAAACAGAAGCGGGCTTGCTAACTTCTCCATGGAGCAAACTCTCAGCCACTCAAAGTACTAAGCTAGGTGCACGTCTGGTGGGGAAGATGTGGAAGGATGAAGTTTGGACCACATAATGACATTTTATGGCTCCCTATCCTTTTCCATATCACATTTATCACTGTGTAGATTGTACATTTTTGATGTATTCTTTGATTAATGTCTCTTCCCCGATTAGACCGTAAATGTCACAGACTGGATTTTTATAATCTTCACTGTGATATCCCCAATGTCTAGCACAGCATTAGGAACAATAAATATTTGTTGAATGACCTAATAAATGATAGACCTGCTTTTTCTTTCTACCACATGTATGGCTCACCAGCTTCATGAGTAAAGCTGTGGGACTCTGTCCCATGTACTTAGAATGGAATTCTATTCTTTTCAGTTCGTTCAGAGCGGGGAGTGGCAAACTAGGAATAGTGGCAACTAATGACATTGGGGAAGTATAGTCCTAGGGAAGATGAAGATGATGAGTTTAGAAGATACTATTTTTAAGGAAGCAGTTCTGCTTTTAGAGAAAATTTTACCGTTCTGTCAGCAGTATAAATTTAGTCGTTTACCTTTTCCTGGTAAATTCAGCACAGAACTTTCACTTTTCTTTATAATGCTGCTCAGTTGTGGGTTGGGGCTATAACCTTGAAGTTGAAATTCTGGCGATATACTTTCTTTTTCTTTTCTAACATTTGTGATTACTTTAGAAATATCTGCGAATATTTTCTGATCCATGATGATCTCAAGTTTGTTTTCACAGAAAAATATAGTACTTTAATTTCTTAGTGTCAATTAAATTTGATGATCAAAGAAAAGACACCATATTCATTCTCTGGTTTCAGTATCCTAGGCTTACTATTACTTCTAGTACCCAGATTGAAAAGCACATAGGCTCCTCTGAAAAGTGAGGTTTCCTTTCCTCACACAGCTGTTTTCTTTTTTCCTGAGGAGATCTTTGAAGCTAGCTGACGATAATGAGATGTGGGAAAACCAGCAGCAAAGTTGCCTTAGTACGTGCACACTTCATTTCAAATGGAATCACACAGCTGAAAAATTCCCACGTGTGGAATAAACACATGTATGTTTGGGTTGTTTTCAAAGAGACAAGAGGTGAGAATGTTAAAATAGTAAATGACTTCTTCCAATTACTTAAGAATAAGAAAAGCAACAATAGAACAGTATTGCAGATCTATACTTGTATATAAATTCAATAGCTTTCATTGTATGGACAACCGGACCTGGAATGTACATTAGTGTACAATTATGAGGCAATACCTATTTACCAAGGGTGCAAATTGGAACAGAGTTCACTGGGCAGAGAGTTCCAGGCACTGTGATAAAGTGTGCCCAGGGAATAAACAACACTTAGAATGGTGCTGATGGTAGTGAGGTTGTCCCTCTTCCCTGCATAGGTAGCAGGGAATCACCCCATACCCACAGGAATTTTTGCTTCGGTTAGTTCTTCAATGAATAGGTTTCATTCTGCAGAGACAATTATGTATAGAATTGGGTTTGATTCCATTTGCACCACCAAATAAGGCAGGGGAAGTTCAATGTGCAGTGAAGAGAGGAAAGTAAAATCTCAGAATAAAAATACATGTGTCTATTACAAATTAAAGTCACACCTGGTTAGCACAAGCTGTTGTTCCGTTGCTTTTTAAAATAAAAGTTGAGAAATGACATCATGGATACAGACTATCATAGAGCGATAATTTATATCATGAGTTTGGAAACATGAGTGATAGGGAATGTCCCTCGTGTAATCAATATACATAGAGTGGGTAAACCCCAGGCTTTGGTGTTATTTATAAGGCTTTCTTCACTTACAGCAAGCAGTACATTTCTTCAATGCATTTTTTTCACTGTCCATAAATTGGTTAAAGACCAAAAAAAAAAAAAAAAAAATCAGCTGTGTATGTCAGTAAATAGAGTGGCCCACACAATTCCATCTAATTTTCATTGAAACCTTAAAATGTCTTTTAAGAAGCTAAATAGTAAAGCACACAAATGGAGCATTCACTGTGCAAAAACGTTGCCAGTTGAATTTTGATTGAGCTCACTTGACACTGTAGAAAGAGCACAGGCTTGGTGTCTGCAGATTAGAGGTGAATTCTGGATCTGCCACTTGCCAAGGAAACGTATTGAGCCTCTCTGTAAAGTGGCCAACACCTAAACTGCAGGGCTATTATGAGATTTAAATGAGATAAAGCCCATAAAGTGCTTGGCCCAGTGCCTGACACATGGTAGTGTGAGTATTCAATAGATGCCGATTCTCTTCTGCTTCCCATCAGGCCACATGCCCACACCTGCACAGACCTATGTGTACACACGGGCTTTCTATAGGTGAATCCTAGTGGTGGTTTTAAATGGTGCTAGCAAGGAGAAAATGTTTCATATCGCTTACACTTACAAAAGGACTGATTGTTCATCCCTGGAGACTGATCTAAATAACATACAGCATATTTATCTTCATTAAAAAACATGCAAAAAGCAAAACCAGAAAACAAAAAGCAATAGTTTAGTTAGTTTGGTAAAGATACACCATGGTTCTGAAAGGGATTTAAAAGATCAATACCCAGATTTTATTAATGAGAAAACATGGACTTGAGAAATCAAGAGACTTGCCACAGTAAGACTTACCAGTGGGAAGCTGACACTTTCTCTGGTCACTGCTCACATTGAGTGAAGGATTAAGCTGCTGTGCAAGAAAGGTCAGGAACCAGATTGGGGTTTTCCTACAATCTAGATGTGTGGCCTTGGGTAACTCTTTTTGTTCTCTGTTCCTGAGTTTCCTTATCTTTAAAACGATGGAATAATATCTTCAAAAAGTGGTAAAATTTTGAAACATGAAAGAAAGCCACAAAATAAAAGATGCCTCAAGCAAAGTCAATGCTTAGTATCTGTTAGTGATTATCCTGAGTTCAACATTTCTAAATTTATTTGGTGCTACTTAGACACTGGCAGTAAATTCTTTAAAATCTTGAAATCTGAACTCTCTGACCCAGGATTAAAACCCATCTTAGATGTTTGTTTATGTATTTATTTTGTTAGATATTAGCCTCACATACACCCCACTATCCTAAATACTCTTGCCCAGGAACTGGACACCATAGCAAATCCAATATACTTTTTGGCATGGGAAACTTGTCTGTCTCTTTTTGTAAGGATACGTTTTAACTTTGTAAAGTAGCTCACAAATTATAATCGGTCTGCCTGTTGCTGTCCCCCTAGGAACTAACTTCACCCTAGCGGAACTGGGGATCTGTGAGCCCTCCCCTCACCGAAGTGGCTACTGTTCCGACATGGGGATCCTTCACCAGGGCTACTCACTGAGCACAGGCTCCGATGCCGACTCCGACACAGAGGGAGGGATGTCTCCAGAACACGCCATCCGTCTCTGGGGGAGAGGGATAAAATCCAGGCGCAGTTCCGGTCTGTCCAGTCGTGAAAACTCAGCCCTTACCTTGACCGATTCCGACAACGAAAATAAGTCAGACGATGAGAACGGTAGGCCTGTTCTTAAATGCCTTTTCATGTTTGGGGGACTGCAGCATGTGGGCTGAGGATGTTTGTTTTTATTTTTATTTTTATTTTGTTTTTATTTTTTTTTTACAAAGAGGCGTATCAAGCCATTCACTTTCTTTTAAATCAATCTCATCTACCTAGTCTGAGCTGGGTGATGTAAACCAGCACAGCTCAAGCACATGAGGAATGAGGAGAGAATTTTAAAATCGCATTTGGATGTTAACATTGAATTCAGGTATAGCCAGTTGGTCTTATTAGCAAGTAAATTACATTGCAAAAGAGGCAACTTGATAAACTATGACCTATACCTAGAAAATGTCCTCTCTCCACAAGTTTCGAGGTCTTTGTATTGATTTCCCCTTCCCAGTAAATGGCAACCTGGGTTATTTTTTTTCATGAAGATCTCTTAAGAATACTACCTTATCTTAGACTTTCATTTCCAGGCAGCAATGCCTCATATCCGTATTGAAGATCACACTTGGAACAGATGCTCTGGAGTTTAATAATGACAAAGAGGAAGAGACTTGTCTTCAAAAAAATATTCTCTTCTATGTTTACTTTTCTCCTTGGTACCTTTGTAGGTTAATGGCTCCCCACATCTTCTATCAGAAATCACTATTGCTTATCCATCAGCTTTGTAGATGGGTTTTAATGAAACTTTGAAAATTAAATGCTTCCGATCATTAAACAGTAAATATAGAGAAGCCTGAACAAGTCATTTAAAGAGATAAGGTGCTTATTTGTGGATTTCTTAGCAACTCAGAACTGTGTGTAGTCAGAAACATTTTCTAAAAGATAAACTGCATTAGGTACAGTTGGTTTCTGAAGAAAACATCAAATGCTGTGTAGTTTGTTATGAATATATTGTGTGTTTGCTAAAAGAATTACCATTAAAATGTTTACAAATAGATCAGTTAAGAATGCTTGTAAGAAATATTATAAACTCCTACTAGAATAGCTTTAAGTATTTTCTCACATTTGAAAAAAACAAAATGATTTACAGGCAGGCAGTTTGTTGTGAATGCAACAGAAAGCTAAATACCATTGAATCTCAAAATGGGGCTGAAAACACATAATTTCTTGGGTAAGTTGCATATATTCAACAAGATGTCACTTTGTTGCATTTCAATTTATGGTTAATTCTGAAATAATGTATGCTCCGGTGGGGACAAGGGGATGTGTCTCACTTATGGCTCTGTTCATGTAGCTAATCAAGGTGTACTCTTGAGGCAAAAAAACTGCACTTGACTCCTTTTAAATTTTAACAAAATTCTGACACTTGGCACAATCCACACTCTGAGTTGCTTATTTGATAGCAAATTACTTTGAGAAGTTTTCATAAAGGCATCCATTTACGCATGTACTTTTTCAACTTCAGTGTGTAGCAGCTACTCTTTAAATGGAGGCAGTTTGATTACCTAATAAATAAAATCGCTTGTAATCCAAGAACGTAGTGCACATGTTAATGAAGGTATTTTAGCAAATCTGCCATGGTTGCTATTCTCACTGGTCTCATGGGAACCATCCATAAAGAATTATTTATACCTATTATAGAATCCGTACCTTTTCTCTTTTAAAGCTGAATACATCTTAAAAACTCAAATAATAAGGGAAGTTTTCCCAGTGAAGCAAAGGGAACACAAACCACTTGCTTTGAATTTACCTGGAAATGCTATGGATAGGAGGATTTTTTAAGTAATGAGGTCTTTTTTTTCCCCCCAGTATTATCAGAAACATCATATTTGAATGATTTTCACTTTGGGGGAGTCCACATAAATACTGTGGTGTGTCCAGATAGGAAATAAACAGTCTCTACTCCCCACCACCATAATGTCAGTTATAATGCAGTCAGAATTGCATAAAGAAAAATATGAAGTACTAAGCGACTCTGGTGTGTCAGGCAAAGCACAGGGGAACTACTGAGGCTCAGGTTGAAGCTTAGGTGATAGACAATTGTTTCAAAATACACAGATAGAATATATTTCCTCTTCTCTTTATAAAATTGTTTCTGTATTTCATGTATTCAAAATATATAATGCATGTGCTGCTCTCATTTGAGGCTGGAAGTAAAAATAAGAAATTTTACACATCACATCATATAAACTCTTTAAGCAAATAAGGAGTGAGGGACAGACACTCTGCAGGCTGAGGTGTTAACTTCCGTAAACTTCTTGTTCTTTCTCTTTGACAAATTCTGTTTAGCTCGCAAAGAAATCAATGCTTTTTCACATCACTGATTTTATGAAGTTTGGGAATGTATTATCATATAGATTGACAGTTGCCCCATGGTTCCACACCACAGCATGGACACTTACAAAACCATCATTAATTTCTCACACTTGTACCCCGCAATGGCTTCTTCCGTAATAAACACTGTGTCCTTCAGAATGGAATCAATAACCTTTTAGGTATGCCTCTCTTGAAGAGGAAGTAACAAGAATCCATACTTTGAGAAAGAAGCTCTACAATTCCATTTTAGATTGGAAGAATATGTGTTCATAAAGTGAATATTTTCTTTGGATCCCATGTGTTTTATTTTTTATTTTTTTTATGATGGAATTGTGAGGTCCATGGATTTTTATGGTGCTTATTTAAAATCACCATTAATAAATCCTGTTTGTTTTATTTTACTTAGTTAGGAAGTGAAGACAGATATCAAAAACGGCTTCTGTTTCTATGGTAGGAATTGTGTGTGTCCACCCTTTATGCTTATGTCAGAAAATCCCTGATTTGCCACCAGTAATTCCTTCATGCTGGACTTGTGAGTCTCATCTTACTGAATGCATTGATGAAATTTTCCTTTCTATATTTTCATCCTGCAGTGTAGAATGTTCTGATATATCACCACTCACAGTTCTGTGTTGCACACTCACCGTCTGGTCACTAAGTGAATGTGGTGCTCATTTGGGTTGCTTTAAATAGATAAATAGATAAAACTCTCAGGGTCAGATCATTTTATCAGGTGCTTTGATTCCATCATTAAATGTATAATGGCTTGGTTAGAAATGGCAATGGTTTTTGAGAACAGGAGGGCCAAGTTTTGGCCACTGTGAGATTTGACCACTGCATCTTTAGACAGGTCTTTCCCAGTGACTTTAAATGAGAATCATCTTCTCCACTTTTTTTGAGGGGGTAATAAACATCCCACTTAAAATATGTTCTCTCTAAGGCCCTTTGTATCTCCTGAGTTATGGAGAAAATGGGGCAGTCACTAATACACAGAATTACTAATTGCCTCTTTAAAAATGCGGAATAGCACACACTGTAAAAAATATGGTCTATGTACTCTTGATTTCCTCAGGCGGTTTCTTCACCTTGGGGACTTAAAATATCCTTTTTTTTTTCCCCCAGCATAATTCTAGTTTCAGTTATTTTATTGGAAATACAGAAAGAAAAAAGACAAAGAAAAGAAATTAAGCTTGGCCAAGAGATAGGAAGCCAAAAATTCAGAAAGCTGAATCTGTCTTTGGTCAAAGCTTTAAGAAAATTAACCTTCCTTTGCCCTCTCCATTTCCACTTCAAGTAAATAAGGGCACTGTTCATTTTCATCTGTTGTCAATTGGGAAATTTATAATTCTCTTAATGTATTTTGAGGTTGAAAATATAAATGTTAGGTTAATTCTATTGAATTTCACAAAATGCATTTATAAGACAAGTTGGCTCTCAACAGAGTGAATCTGTGTAAAGTGTGTTTGTGGAACACAGATTCCATTCTATTCAATTGTGAGTCCTCCTGGCACTGGCAGGAGGGCTTTCTGTGTCCCCAGGAGGGCTGGGACACACCAGGGTTCTTGCTGCATATTCATTGAGACCTGACAAATGAACTCCAAGAGGGGGAAGGGCTTCCCTTGGTCCAGGGGCCAGGTCTCTAGGGTGTTGCCAACCTCACTGCATTCATCTGTCACATGAGGTGAGTTTCTAGAGTTATTCAACTTTCTCCTCAAAAAGCCAGCTCCTCAGTCATGGCTCCATTTGAGTGCCAAGTAAGTAAGCATATGCAGACTGCTGTGGCTTTGCTCCTGCACCACTCTATTACATACTCTCAAATTTGTGTTTCCTAATCCACTCCACTCCTTTCGCCTCCCTCATCCCACATGTGAAGATTACAGGGAATGCCTACAGCAGATATATAAAGCTTGCTGTAAGTACAGGACAATTACAGCTAAGGGCTCATAATTTTGCTCTTCACAAAAGCAAAAAGCCAGTGTAAGAAGAGTAAAAGAAGTAGCTACGTATTTGACTGTACTTCTGATGTTGATTCAGGGATGATTTCTTTTCTGGTCAAGTTTTGTGGGAAAAACATCCATGGAATCTAAAGAAAATGTTGTATGATGTCCTTTAAAAACAATGAGTGAAAACAAAATTTAAATGCATTTAGATGACAATTACTTCAAGCTGTGTTTTTAAATTTTTGTTTACATTCAGAAATTTCAAAGAGTTAAATTTGTAAGAAAAGAACATGGAATGAATTATCATGGCTGGGAACGAGCCATTAAAAGACTTGAGCATGTGTCACCAGGTCTCAATTTTGTTTATCCTTTAATGAAGAATGATTTGTTCTTCATAATGTAATAGGGTGGTCCCCAGGAAAGGGGGAGGTTTTAGGTTCCCTGCCCCACCCAAAGTTACCCATCCCCTCGTGGGTAAAACTCCATCTATAACAGATTTGGCGCCCAACGTGGGGCAGGGAACCTGAAACCTCCCCCTTTCCTGGGGACCACCATATTACAATAACTTGTTCAGTTTTCTTAAGATCCAGATATTAGAGGCTGTAGAGCACCATATTTTACCCAGTTTATCAGTGGGAATCTTAAATGTATGTTATGGCAGTGCTAAAATGCAGCTGAATATAATAGAGCCAGAGGGACAATTTAGGAATATCACATGGGCCTGTGGCATGCTACATAAGTGAAAGGATTGATGTTTTACAAACAGACCATCTGTGAGATGGTGGAGATTTATGTTTTTAGCAAATAAGGCACTGCATGAGTTACTTTTAAGTCAAACAGAGTACTTGAAGGGGTATAAGAGTGCTTGATTTCAGTACTACATGTTCCAGATTATAAACTTTAGTGGCATGGTTTTTAGTTATTTATATATTTCTTTCTCTCCTTTGGAGGTTTCTTTCATGTTTGCTAATGCTCCCAGGGGCTATCAAGCAATGGCTCCATTCAATAAGTACAATAAATAAAATGAAGCACTAAGCCTTACTTTTGGCAAGGGCTGCCTGATTATTACACGTGTAATCTCCAGGCCTTCGGGGAGACATTGGGCTTGGTGGATAATCATGTGGTTTTAAGCTGCTGAGTTCCTGATATCTGCACTTTCTCTCCAGTTAAGTAGCAAAGGCAGTAAAAGAGTGAGAGGCAACACATTTTTGTCAGTTCACAACTGGAAGCCTCTTCAGTCAGAAAACTCTTAACTTTTGTTCACTCATTGTTCAGTCACTCTCTACTTTAGTTGTTGTTTGTCAAGCATAATATTAAATTTATATTTCTGGGAGAGATGAAACCAAGTATTAGGGTCGTAAATAAAATGTGTTAACGCTAAGGAAGTTGATAGTATAAATTTTTGCAGACAATGCAATCAGAATGAATTTGCACAGACAATAATACCAGACTAAAAAGAGTTTGAGAAACACCTCTGAAAAATAATGAGACATTTCAATTTCCCATTCTGAAACTGGGAAACAGTGAGGGGGGAGAACTTTTCAATTGATAGATTGGTCAGTGATGTAGAAATCACAGATACGTAGGGAAGATTTTCATATTAACTTCATTTTTCTTTGTAAATTTTGGCTTCCATGGTAACGGGAAAGATCCAGTAACTCTTGTCCAGGATTTCTCTGGACAAATAGGGAGAAAAGCCAGACCCATCTGTCCTCAGGGGACCTACATACCTCCAATTTACCCAGGCTTCCTCCAGACTGCCCTGCTCAGTTATGGGGGGAGTGGGCTTTGCCTCTTTATGAGTTTACTACAGTTCCCAACATTGATGTGTGTACTTCAGAGGTACTAAAAATGGCAGACCAAGCTAGATAACGTCAATTTTGGCATAATTTAATCAGTGTTTATAATACTGTTTCTTTTTTGTAAGTTGAGCTCATCTATAAAATGGATTTAAATTGGCTACATGAAAATTTTTAATTTTAAGACATTCAGGTGACATTAACCTGAAAATCAGTTTCATTAGGGTAGACTCTTAAGAAATAGATGGAGGGAAAACTGATTTTTAAAACCTTAGCCACTTTAACTGGTGAAGCAAAACCCCAAGGCTTTTCAGGAGGCGGCCATTTAAAGAGGAAAAAAATGAATTCCTACTATTTATGTTCAGTTTTGATCAGGCAATTGTTGATGGAATCTATTATAGTAAAGTGGAAGATGATAAAGCAAAGACTAGATGAGGAAAGTGGAGTGGTAGATGAAGTCCTCCAATATATCAGGAGAAGAAAACTTGGAGCAATGTTGGATTATGGTGCCTCGGGAACAAGTGAGAGACAGAATTGTCTCTTAGAACACGCACTAAGAGGTATTCCTCTGCAAGTGGGTAAGCAGGATATCCAAGTATTATTCAGGGATGGCTTTTATTCACAGTATGATATTCTCCCAGTTTAGCATCCCTAGGATATTTATGAAGGGTAATTGAAATACAAGTATGTTTACTAATGGAAGGGGCTGAAATATTTGAGTTGGCATTCTTTAAAACCTCCATTCATAGAAGTTTATACTCACCAAGGGGAATAGAGAAGATCAACATAATAGCAGTGTTTCTGCTGGTGTTAGATATTAAAAAGTGGGCATAGATCCACAGGGAACACAAAAGGAAGTTTGGCAAGTCTTTCTTTCTAGTGTGCTTTATGCAAGAAATGCATTATCACACATTTACTGATCTAGAAGGATCTATGAAATGAATTATATGTATTATATAGGTATGTGGAAGAGTTATTTTGTGGTGATCTATTAAAATATCTTTCTTATTTTTCATAACTATCTGTGCCAATCACATCCTACTTTTTTGTCATGCAATTTCTACTTTCTGCTTTGGATCCCCTGTCTCAACTTTCACTTCTTACTTGGAGAGAGAGAAATATTTACTTTGCTGATTATTTAAGATAATAAGCACCCCATATATATAGAGAGAAATTCCTGTCAATTCTCAATAGAAAAATGTACACACATTGTGCATGTCAGCAGATTGGTATTGGTGAAGCAACTTTGAGGAGGTGATGTTTTAATTAGGTTGTAAATGAGTTATTAAAGTTTATATGACTATAAATGAGGTGCTGGACATTCCAAATGAAGACAAATCAATGTGTGGTAAATGGAGAAAGGGGTCGGGGTGAGGGTGGTGGGAAGATGACAATGATTTTGTAGGAAGCTTCTCTTGCAAAAAATTTCTAACCTTAGTCAAACTAATGGGAACATAGTGATTTATTGGTCAGCAGTTAGAATGTATCTGTAGGTGTGTAGGAACCAGTTGACCAGAAGTTTTGAGTTCTAGCCTAAAGAGTTAAGGTCTAATTAAGAAGACTTAGATAAACACTTAAAGATTATTTGAACAGAGGGGTGTTATAATTTAGAAAATCATCTGATCCAAACACACATACTCTCACACACGTGCTTGTGTACACATACAGGTGTTTGGACAGAAACATAACAAAATTAGAAGCAGTGATTTTAGAGGCAAACCAAGTAATAAGCGGAGTGATCCTGGTTGGGTGACCCAAGAATTATCTGGATTACAGAGAATCCTGCTTCTTGACATTTTGGGTGTAGGGATTTGCCCCTAGGTAGTTTATCATTGCTGAATATCTGTAATCAAGATATTAAAATATGAAAAACATCTGATATGATGCCAATGCTGTATAAGGAATATTCCCTACAGAGTAGTCTATTAGGTTCAGTGTCAGTGGAGCTACACTCCAGTGCTAATAGTATTTAATGAATGATTAAATAATATTATGACATAATAATATCAAATATTGCTATGCACACAGAAAATAGGTCTTAATATTATTTTAAAAGGAAGAGTCAGTGTGTCTAGGTGAGGTGGAATAGAACTCTTCCAGGTTGACTAACAGCTTCTTGAGGATTATTTCTATTTCTGTATCCTCTTCTATGGCATAGTCTATCTAGATCCTGTTTCTTCTGAAGTCATATTCTCATACATTTTGGTTAAGTTCTTCTATAACTACAGTTATGTCTTCTTTCTCATTCCCACTCCTTTATATTTTTATACCTCATGTTTTCTTAATCAGATTTGAAAGAGTTATATTTCTCTTTGAGGCTTTCAATTTGTATTTTTTTGGTTTTCATTGTGTTCATCCTTTGTAATTTTCTCATTTTGCTTTTGAAGTATATTTGTTGCTTTTTGAAAAACAGTGTAATGTATTAAGTTCTTGTACTTTAAGTCTTCCTTATTTAAGAAGAATACCTAGGTTTATCAGGTCCCATAGGATACAAAGTGTTGTGTTCTTCATTTTCTAAAGAGCATTAAACATTTGTACTCCCAAAATAAAACAGAACACTAAGGCTGCTATTTTTTTTTATTTTAATACCATTAATTATTGCTGATCAAGGTCAATTTTTTTTATTTTTAACCCTTTATGATATCTTCAGCAAGATATACAATATTAACATATACATATATGCAAGTATGTATATATGTGCATTGACTGCATCACATATGTATGCATAATATGCCTAAAATACATGAGTCTTGAAGAAAAATAAAAGTCACCTGTAAATTGACACTGGAAATAACCGTGGTTAACATTTTGGTACATAGTTTTTCAGTCTCTGTGTGTGTGTGTTTATAAATTTTTTAGAGTTGGCATCACCGGTAAGAAGTCCTATTATATTATTTGTTTCAATAAGAATATTACAAACTTTTCCCCATGGAATTAGATTTTTCTGCACTAGTTAAGAGGTACATGACACTTGATTAGATTAATACATTTCCCATATTTATTTTAGAAGCAGTAAAGACCATTGTGATGAACCAACGATATAAATCAAATCCTATGCACATCCCTAATTCTTTTTTTATAGAAGATTTAGGACACACATGGTTGTGAAAATTATCATCTTTTTCAGTGAGTTTCCATTTTTGGATCAGAAATGGAAGACACTTCTTGCATCAGGAGTCACTGGAAACTATTTTACTATTTTCCCTATTTATCAGTGAAAATATTTTAATTCTGGCTTTCATTTATTTGAAAATGACTGAGACATAGCAATTCTCCATGTGTTGATTTTCTATTTGTATTTCTTTTTTATGATTTATATTTCTTCTCCAGATAAGAAGACATTAGAAAAGCCCTTCTTACTTTTTAGTCTGTATTAATTTGTTAAAATAAGTACAGTGATCCCAAAGTATGTCTTGCTATACAATGTAAGTGTACAGTTCAAAATTTATACGTGTGAGATCACTTTACTGCATTCTCAAAATCATGTGACTTAATTTCTGTAAGATAGAAAAAATTATATATACTATATATATATGTATACACACACACACACATACACTGACTTGAAGATTTCAGAAATCCATTTAATACATCAGGCTTGAAAGCGGGAACACCATTTAAAATGGTTGCACTAACAAAGAAAAAATGGTAGTTCTCAGTAGGGTAGGGAATTTGTTTTCATATTAAATATTTTAGCTGTTGTTCAGAATGTAGGACTTTATTTCAGATTGTTAATTTATAACAAACCAAGGATAGAACTGCATTCCACATGATGAAAGGAAATTCACATCTGCCAAGACAATCTGCAAGGCACCTTGAGGAGATAGAATCGAGTAAATGATGTATTAAATATTCTTAAAACTTCCTCCATCTATGGTGCCTTTGATTCAATGAGGATAGTAATCATAAGCACAGTGGTATCCCAGCTATTGGTATTTTTTACAAAATAGGTAGTTCTGCATGCAAGATAAATATCTCAGCACATAAAGAAATACTCTGAAAATAATCCTGTGGAAGCAATTACTGTTATAATAAGCATATGGCTCTACTAATATAGAGTGTTGCTTAATAATTGATGTTACAGAAAATAAAAGAGTAGAAAAAGTTCTATAGTCTGGGGCATCCCCTTGTACATTTAGAATGGAAAAGACCCTAGTGTAATGCAAAACAATTAAGAGAACACAGGCTATGTTCCACTTCCGCTGATGCACATTTATGGCTATGAACATCATGGCACATTGGGAAGGCAGGAAGTATACAAATCAACTTAATCTGTCCCACTGTGGTATTTCAGGCCCTCCACAATATAGTCCAATTTTATGTTTTTACTCCTTGCTCCAACTTCTCCTTTAAATATATTTTTAGCTCCAGCCCAACTAGGCTGCTTATTTTAACAGAGCACACTCTTTCCTCTTTTGTGTCTTTGTTCATCCTATACCCTTTGCTTTTAGAGCTACTCCAAACCCACCTGTCCATCACAATTGCATCTGTTCTCAAAAGAATTACCTAAGATGTTAAGTCCTCTATGAAACCATGATGGTCTCTCTATCTATGAACTCCCATCCCTTCGAGTTCTTCAGTATTTGATTTATCTATTTTGGAACTGAAGAGAATTGTGAATCTTTTGCCAAAGTAGATAAGTGAATGATTTGAGATGCACTGTGAAGATAGGATATATAGAACTTGTTTAAGGTTTGAATGAAGAGATTTCAAGAATTTCTGACTTAAGCAATAGATTCCTAAGTACTAAGATGAGGGATATTTGGAGACGATAGGGTTCTGGGACTTATCAAGAGTTCTCTTTTGGAATTTATGAAGTACAGAAAGGAAATGTGGATAGTTATGTGATTATAAAGACTAGGGGGATAAAACAGAAAGTAGAGAGCCAGGAACAAACTCTAAATTGTCCTTAATTGTTAGAGGAGAAGAAACGCCTATAGAAGAGACTGAAAAAGCATTAACTCCACAAAGGAGCTTTGCATTCATTCTTGCTTATGTGGTTTTTATTAGGGCTCCTGATGGCTTCCAGTTTTGTCTGCATAATCCATGATGTCTGCATAATCCATGATCCATGGCATTACAGAAAGATGGAATAGCTAGTGCAAAAGATTTCATGTAGGAATATTTCCAACATATTGAAAACAGTTATTGTGATTGCAGCAGAATGCAAATTGATAAGAGTAGTGGGGAATGAGGACAAAGAAGTAAACATACAGCCAAGTCATGTAGGCCTTCATAGATGATTTAAAATCATGATCTTTATTCTGAGAGAACTAAATTTCCATGAAGAATTTTGAGCATGTGAGTGACATAATCTGTCTTCCTATTAAAAAAAAAAAAATCTCTCGAACTTCTGTTTTTAATAGAATGATGGAAACACAGGTGTGGAAACCAGTTAGGAAACTATTAAAGTAGCCAAATTAAGAAGAAATGACAGTGTCTAAGATCAGTGGAAGTGGTGATAAATGGTCTAATTCTTCATATATTTTGAAGTTATATGTAGTAGCATTTCCATATGCATGGAATGAAAAGTGTTTAAAAAGAGACATGATTTTAGTATTCAGGTTCTTTGTATTTTGTTAGTGCATAGTAGAAGTTTTTTCTAAAATTTGAATATATCAGTTATATGGCTAACAATTAATCATATTCCATAGGTTTATTTTCCTTTGTTGTGTAGAAACCTCTAAATTTGATGTCTAAGTTCACTTATATTGCCTGTGTTTTAGTGTCATATCCAATAAATCATTATAAAGTTTTATTGTAAATTGTAAAAGCTCAATGTCATGGGGCTTTCTACCCATGTTTCCTAGGAGTTTTATAGTTTCATATCATATATTTATGTTTAATCAATTTTGAGATGATTATTATGGATGGTGTATGGTAAGTATTCAATTTTAGTCTTTTACATGTGGATTTTTCACTCAACATCATTTGTTGAAGAGACTAGCCTTTACATATTGTGTATTTTTGGTGCCCTTGTAGAAGATCAGGTGACCATATTTTTAGGTTTGATATTTTGTTCTCCTAGTCTATATGTCTTTCTTTATGCTACCATCATACTATTTTAATTATTGCAGCTTTGCAATATATTCAGAATCAGAAAATGTGATGCCACCAACTTTGTTTTTCATCAAGATTGCTTTGGTTATTTAGCATTCATTGTGGTCCTATGTGAATTTTAAAGATTTTTTTCTATTTCTGTAAAAAACTCATTGGGATTTTGATGTGAATTGCAATTATATAAATTGTTTGGGAACTATGAACATTTTAACAATGTTAACTTTTCCAATCCATGAACATTGGATGTCTTGCCATTTTTTTTCTTCTTTAATTTGTTTCATCATACTTTGTAGAGTCTTTGGGTTTTTTTTTTACCATAAAAGATCAATTCATCTGCAAAAAGATAATGTTGCTTCTTTCTTTCCAATTTTAATTCCCTTTATCACTTTTTCTTGCCTATTTGTTCTGCCTGATATTTTCAGTATTCTGTTAAATATAAGTGGTGTGAGCAAATGTTCTTATACTATTCCTAATCTTAAAGGGGAAAAAAAAAAAACAACTTTCAGTTTCTAAAAAAAGTTCATACTATTTATATAGAAAAAAAAAAATCTCCATGTTTCTTCAAATGAAGAAATTGCAGACCAAAACCAAAATGCAGTTATCATCTCACACCTGCTAGGATGATAATTACTTTTGGGAAAAAAAAAAAGAAAATGTTGGCAACAATTGTGGAGAAATTGGAACTCTTGTACATGATTGATAAAAATGTAAACTGGTACAACTTCTATGGTAAACAGTTCGAAATTTCCTCAAAAAGTTAAAAATAGTATTATCATGTGTGCCAACAACCCCATTTTGGCTATTTACCCAAAAGAATGAAAGTCATGATCTTAAGGAGATATATGTGCCCCATCTTTTTTGCAATATTCTCCCCAATAGTCAAGATGTGAAACAGCCTGAATACCTATCAGTAGATGAGTGGATAAAGTAAGTAGTATTATTTGTTTTATTTATCTATATAAAAATGGATAGCCTGCCATATGTGACAACATGAATGAACCTTGAAAGCGTTGTTATTTGAAATATTTCTTATGTATGAGATCTCTAAAATATTAAAACTCACAGAAGTAAGTAGAATGATGGTTTCTAGGAGTTAAAGTAAGGGGAAGATGTACATATGCTGCTGAGCAAGCATAAAGTTTCAGTTATCCAAGATGAATAACTTCTAGAGATCTGCTATATAGCATCATGCTTACAATTAGCAATACTGTATTTATGTTTAAAATTTTTTGAGGGTAGAACTCATGTTCCTGCTCTTCAATAAGAAATAGAAAGAAAAAGAAAAAGATAACTCTCATGTTTTTGTTCTGAGAAAATAGAGGTATGGATTTTCCGCCAACTGAAATGCTAAGTTCCATCAACTGAAACTGAGGTGGAACAAATTTTGGAGTGGAAAATGGTGAAAGACTGATTGTGTAGCATTAATAAGAGAATGGGTTGACAAGAACCAGAGACACATATAAAGACATCTCTTCCCAAGATTTTTACTGCACATGTGAGAAGAGAGTCGAGAGAATTCTTTTTATCTTTGTTTTTAATAAGAGAAAACTGTGTCTTTTTAGGTTGGTGTGACTGATTAGAGAAGGAAAAAATCCATTGGTAATAAACAAAAGAATGGGACTTCTTTCACAAGCACAGGTGCATGGGAAGTCCATTTCTGTTAAAGGGAGAAGGGAAATTGTGGCAGACTAGTAGATAAGTGGTGGACTTCTCTGAAAATCTTTATTGCTTGTTTCTGTTTTCTTAGTAATGTTTGAACTATGGTTATCAACTGAGAAGGAAGATGAAGGAGGGATGGGTTTGGTTTTAGAGAGGAGTGTAAAGAAGCTACTTGTCATAGTAACTACTACCCTGAGGATGATGAGGAGCATGAGGACACTACTCTCCATGGTCCGGGACATGTGTGTGTCCATATATGCTAGCAAGTGTTGGCACAAAGTAGGTGGAGTTTGATTTAACTTGGGTTGTAGTTTTACCAAGTTAATACTAAATACCACTAGTTATAGAGAGGTAAAGGGGTATAATGAGTAATCATAATGATTATAGTGATTCACCCTGAAAAGTATGCTAAATAAGAATGACAAAGACAACACCATGGGTATGAGAAGGTGGTAAAAATCAATCCTTTGAAGGTTACAAGGTCAATTCAACTGGAAGATAAGTAGTAGTGTTTAGCGAGTGGGCTATATGAAATTGATAGTAAGGCAAGGCCTTGGTTTTCAGCAATGGGAAGTCATGACCAGTACAATAAGTAACTGAAGCTGAGAAGTGAATGTGAGATAGCTGTTATGTTTGAAGTAAGTGACAGAGAGCCAGAAGTTGAAATTATCCAGAGAGGAGGGGAAAGGATGGCAGGCATGTGATACAGCATGAGTGAGTGAGAGATGATGTGTGCTCTAATCAGATGGTAAGAGATTTCAAAACTAAAAATATTTACAGAGCACTGAGATACATGGTTTATCAGTCTAAGAAACAAGATATCCCTCTTTTATATCTCTGTCCAGTGGTAAGAAGGCACAGGCAGGAAGATCCAACACCACTCCAGGGCAAGCAGTGTTCTTTAGAAAGGGTAGGATTTCCACTGAAGGGAGAATGTGAAGTGAGCATTTGAAGAAATCATTTATATTATAATAATATCACATAATAAGGATTTAAGAAAAACACTGAAGAGAAGTATTTGGATGTTCAGGGATCAGGAGGGATGGTTTTCTGGAAACTATTTTAATAGTTGGAGTTAATTAGAAGTTAATTAGAAGTTAATTAGTAGGGCCAGGAGAAATGAGGTTGAATCCTAGTGCTCAGATTCACTATTGATCCCAATAGAAATATTCCCAATCTATTTGTCTTCTTTAAGATTGTTTGACTAGTGATGTTAGTGAAGATATAGAATCACCATTTAGTTTAAAGCAGTGGGTGTTTGTTGGGAAATGCAGATCCTTTATAATATTTCATATTGAAGTACAAGAGAAGGAAGAGCCATTTTCTATACACTGTAGGAAATCTTGATAATAGTGACACCATGTCTTAGTCATGGTCTTTTCCACATCATCTAGCACATTGCTTATCAGATTGAGTCATGAAACTATGAAAGGGAGGGAAGGAGAACAAGATGGAAGGTGAGAAAATAAAGGGCAGGGGAGGCAAATTTTTCCCTTCGAGGCAAGTTCCAAAGGATGAAAGATCATGAAATACTCATTAGGAGACCTAAATCTTTATACATTTGATTTAACAAAGTTTGTCTCAGAATAATGACAACAGAAATTCCAGGTCTAGAAATTAACTGATTAAAGAAAACAAATGCCTTGAGACTGTTGTAATCACTTTATAAAGTGAAGGATGGAGGCTTTGAAAGATGGGTTTTTATTAAGAATCAAACTTAGCTTGAGTTTTTATGTCTATAGTTTGATAGACAATGGATGTTTCTCATTTTGAGAAAGTGATAACCTGATGAGTTAACAAAACAATGAACTAGGAGTACAGGGAAAGACAGAAAGATCATTTCAGAGCTTCTGAGGAGTATATATCTTCCTTGTTCTTATGATTATTGAATGACATGAGGTATATCAAGCTGTTAGCCATGTGCCTGCCAGAGGGTAGAGACTCCAGCATAGTACAGATTACTTTCTGTATTACTGTTTTAAAAATTATTTTCATTGTTGCTATGTTTAATCAAGTTAGACTGCTTTTAAATTTTATAGATTTATTGCATGCAAGTGATTCAACGTGATTTCTGGTGCCTCCCTCATAACCCTTAGCTATCAGTTTCTTGGGCAGAAATGTAAATCTCTGTTCTTGCATTGATCTCGCCGTAAAGACAATGGGAATTAGATAATTTTCACTTAGAGTGACTGTCCTTTTTCTGGGAATCTGTCACAAGTGGGAGGTCTGCCTTGTATATCAAAAAGGGACTCTAAAGGTGACTTCATTTGTGCTTCTGTTTTGTTCCTCAAGGAAATGGAGTTAAATATTAATTAAGTCTAATCCAGTAAATATGGAGATGCAGCCATCCTGGACTCACATAGTGTATGATAAAAGGAGCTGCAAAAGGGATCAAAGTCAATAATGAGCCAGGACGAGCTAAGTGAGGAGCAGATGAGAAATGTGGGTTGAGATCAAAATATGCAAGAAGCCCAATTGTAGTCTGTAGTGCAGAGGGCCTTTAACTACAGGAGAATACTGCAGCATCACTCAATCTGAATACAAGTCATCAAACATTTATTGAATGTCTACGGCATGCTGGGAATTGGAAATACAAAGATAAATTTCACATAATTCCTGCCCTCAAGTAACTCACATCCTAGCAGGAAGAAAGAGACCTTAATGGTGACAGAAGGGACAGAAGGTAGAATAGCACAGTAATTAAACGCATGTCCCTTTGAAATGAGACTGTCTGAGTTTCAAGCTCAGTTCTGTCACTTCCTAGCTTTGAGGACATGGAAAATTGCTTCATCTCTCTGTGCCTGAGTTTCTTCCTTGGTAAAATGGAAATACTTACCCATGTATTTATTGGGGAGAGTCAGTGAGTAATTTGTTGGAATGGACTCAATGAAATTCCTACTACTTAATACGGACAGTGATACCTACTGTTATAGGCAATGATGCATATTGTTATATAATGAGAAGTTTCACAAGAAGTGAGTATTCTGGCTGAATTTTGAAGCTAGAGGAAGATTGTAACAGGTGGGAAAGAGATTTGTTGACATCTTAAGCAGAGGTTACAACAGAATTGTGAATCCAAAGCTGCAAATGAGCTTGTATGTGTAGGGAATTAAGAACAACCTAAAAACAAAGAAAAGAATGTTGGGTGGGAGAGAAATACAAAGAGAACAAATAGGAAAATGGGACATTTACCCCGGATCAACTTTCGGAAAACATAGAATTGCATAGCTAAGCATTTTGACTTTACCATTTAAGCTGTGGGGGCCACTGAATGTTATTAACAAAGGAGTAACTGGACTCCCTGACTGTTTTAGAAAAATCATTCTAAATATGGACTTGATATTGGGAGGAGGACTTGTAACAGAAGGATATATTGGAAGGGGTAAGTCTATAATGTTCTTATCTCGGTCAGCAAGACTGATGGAAAGTAATATAGTGAAGGGGAGTATTTCAGAGACAATTTGACTGGGGATAGCTGTGGACTGAAGTGGGAAGATATGAATTCAAATGGGCAGGGAGGAGTCAAAGGATATTTGAAGGAACAAAACTAGAATTACCAGGTTAGAATAAAATCAATAAAAGAAACAGAGACTAGGAAGAGGAGAATGTCTACCAGGGAAACAAGAAGTTTTGAATCAGAAAATACATTTGCTAGAGATTTCTACATGAGGATATTAAATTGGTACTTGGAAATGCTTTAATGGAAATAAGTCAGAATGTAAACCTGCAAACAGAGATAGGGGAACTCTCAACCCTAGGGAATAATTGGGGCTGTATCCAGGGACAAGATGGCTGGGGCTGGGGATGTAGAGTAACCCGGCCCTCTTAGAGGGAAGTTCTACTTTTAGAGGGCACTTCAAGAAAGGTGAATCAACCAAGTTGATGGAGAAAGGATAGAGAAAAGGGGGATGAATCTGTCCTATTCCTTGAAGAAAAGATCATCTAGAGCAAGGTCAACTGTACTATAAGCTACAGTGTCCTCAATTAGGACAAATGATGAGGATTAGTCTTTAGATTTGACAATGATAACATTTGATGGAGGTTCTGTAGAGAGACAGTTGCAGATACTTGAATGGCTCATGGAGAGGCGGGTGTAAAGAAAATGAGATGTGAGAGCAGGCATCAAATCCTCTACATATGCGAAACCTTGCATTTCCTGTAGTAATGCCCCAGATACAGAAGATGATATAATCATGTCTTTTGCTGTGGGTATTTTGACATTTTATCTCATAGGAATAATGCTAAGTAACAATTTTCATCATATTCTTTCCAAGAGGACCTTTGTCTAGAGCATGGATACCTAAGGAAAGAACAGATGCTTGGAATTGCTCATATTGGAACAGTAGGAATTATGTTTGTTGAGAACCATGGACAGTAGTAAGAATCTCATAATTTATGTAGCATTTGGAACATAATTATAAAATAAGAAGTCTTTAACTTTTTAAGAGGCCAGCGTATAAAATGTTCTGAGTAAAAGTCTAACATGCTTAACTTAAAAATATAACTCCTCTAAAAACCTAAACAGTGAATGTTAATCAAAGCCTCTCCCCCTTATTATGTGGCTGTACAACTGCTTGACCAGACCTTGGATAACAGAGTCTCATCATGACCTATTTAGAGCTAAATCATAAATTTTCTTTCCAAGAAGATATTGACCATCCAGGTTTTGGTGTGGGAGTAAATTTTCCTATCAGAACCCTGGCATTCCAAATTTTAAGAAATGGCATAAACTCATTGACATTAGTTTCCATTATTGGTACTTAGTTTTGACTATCTTCATTTGTAACTTCATTTTATCTTCTTCATTCCCCTACCAGTAGTAGAGAAATGAAGGTGAAGAGCAGACCTCTATAGAGGATATCTCTTCTGTTTTCACTCTACCAAATGCATAGTTAATGGCTGTCCACCCTTTCTCTCTCTCTCTTTTTTTCCTTTAATAGGACATAACTGTTTTTTACAGCTCTTTAGTAACTCCTTTTAAATAAAAAAAGATTTTCAGCATCATTTTTTACAGTACAAGAATCAGTTAAATCATAAGTTTTGGATTTAGACAGAACTAAAATCCCACTTCTTCCATTTAAAAGTGGGGTAATCAGTCAGTTTCTTAAACTTTCTGAAATTCTCTTTTGTCCTTGGTAAAATGAATACCTTTTCTAAATAGCTGTTGTGGGTATTATAGAAATTAGTGCATTATAGTAGTGTTGCATCTTCCTTGGTTCTATAAGGAGCCAAGAGTTAGCATCATAATCATATACAGAAACAATCACTGCTGAAAACCTAATACACTGCTCTTGAGAATGCATGTCTTTGGGCATGCAATCCTATGCAGTGATAAGTATGTATAAATAAAACTTTAATGCTTACAAAAATACCCAGGAGATAGTAATGTGAATATGGATCAAGCACAGATCTCTTACATGTGTTGAAAAAACAGACAATGACATTAGGGGGAATTATCATGCCTGAAATATGAACAGATCATGCCTTCCATCCACACTTCCCCTGAAGTTCTCATGTGCTCTTTCTGTCCTTCCGCCATTCTCCTCTAGGGCACAAAATACCACTGTGAGCCAAAAACAAATCACACTTCCTAACACATAATAAGCACTCAATAAATAGCTATTATTATGATTACAATTATTTTATTCTCTTAATAGAGGAGAACAAAAAAAAAAAAAAAGCACTGTTCTACAGCTTTTGGGTCTTAAGAGCCTTCTTTGGAGCCAGCAGTACCAGATCTCTGAGGCATACACAGCCTCATTGCCTAATCCCCCCTTGGGTGTCCATGCTCAGAAGAGCCAGTGGTAGCATGTGATTGGCTGCAGTATAATATTTTGAGTTAATTTTGGTCTCTCTCCCTAGTCTTCTGAGAGCCTCATAAAAGAACATTTCCTTAAAGCTAATACATAAGGAGGCCTAAAAAACTTCAAATTGTGCAGCTTTCAGTGGATTTGCAGTAAACCCTTTACAAGGAGTCTGGGAGAGTGGATTTGGTTAGGGTTCTAGTTTCTTTCCTTAAAGATTTATCAGCTTAGAAATTGTGTGGGTGTGCATGTGTACACACATGTATGTGTGTGTGTGGTTTTTAGTTCTGCTTAGTAGATGAAATTGCCTTAGACTAATACATCCCTGCAATAATACCGTGACTTTTGGGTGGCTTATGACTGCTTTCACAGTGATGCTTTTTTGGGATATGAAACTTGGCTGAAATATCGGCCACCCTTGCTTCTTGGTAGTAAAAGAGGTCTACTTTGAAGTACCCTAGAGACAGAAACATAAATCAGTGTTGTTCAGAGCTTACATATGCTGTATTAATATCATTGCCATAGGCAAGACATGTTATTAAAGTAACACTAAACCTATGGTTTAAATGTCTGGATATCCCCTTTAGTGATTCAGCTAACATAGGTTTTGACTCAGTGTTTCACAGGACTTCAAATCTTGCACCAGAAAGTATATGTCATGGTGGATAGACAACAAAAAACTTTTACCTTTTTTTTTTGTTAAATGTGATTGGAAGAGACTTCAACCTGCTTGAGTGCCCTGCTGTTGATTTCTCCAAGGAATAAAATACACGTGACAGCTTCTTCAGAAAGAACATATTAAAGTTGAAGTATAAGGATTTTTAGATCAAAAGAATAATGATTTTTTAAAATCTTTACTATGTGATAAATTATTCTGAAGGCATTATAAAGATGTACAAACTTACACTAGGGAAAAACACAGAGAGTTGGTGGTGACTTTGAAATTAGTGTAGACCTAACACTAGACTCCTTCCATCCTTGGCCAAGTTTGTTTCTAGCATGATGCCACTACTCACTGTTTAAGTCATTTTCTCATTGTCAAAAGATTTTCCCTTTCATTTTTAAGGAAAATCGGTAAGAACAGCTGCATGATTTAAAACACATGAAGCACCATGCCCTCACCAACAGTTTTCCTCCATTTAAAAATAATGGTTTCATGGAGAACTGTAAATTATTTCCATCCTCTACTTACCTTTCATGAAGAAAATGACACCTAAATTTTAAACCAATTTAACTCTCAAAATGTACCATCTGTGCTTCTCCTCTTGTCTCTAGGCCAAGAGAAAGTCATTAAACTTGAAGATGGTGAGAAGAGAGGAGTCGCAGAGAGAGGCTCTGTAGTGTGTGAGAGGCATGAGGGGAGATGAAAGGCCTCTGAAATTGGAGACTTTCCTGGTGCATTTCCCTGAGAAAGAACTAATGATGGTGATTTGGGGTTATAAAAATGACTGACTATCCATCAGCATAGGGGAAGATCAGAAGATCCTATTATTCCAGTGAATGCAGAAATCCTGCAGGCAAATATTATGATTGACTATCACTTGGCCCTCAAGAGAGGTGAGTTCAAGCTAGTGAAAATGATAAAGCTCAGGTGTAGCCTCTTCAAGAGAGATAAGCCTTTGAAGGAAGCCCTTTTAACCACTTTTGTCAGCAAGGCCACAAGTGACTCCCTTGGAAGTTGTTACAATTGCTCTTGCATGAAACTCCATATTTTTGACACATTCTCCAGTGAAGGTAAACTCGGTGCTGCTGGCTGTTGAAGTCGATGACGGCCCTCTTAGTGGGTGCTGGTTACCTCCATTTACTTCTCAGTTCCCTTTAGAGACTGCCTGTGCTTCTTCGGCTTGCTCTTCTTTTTTCTTTTTGGTAACAGCATTATTAATATACAACTCACATTGAGTACAATTTACTTATTTATTATAAACAGTTCTAGAGTTTTGTGGCCATAGCGTAAGCAGTCTAAGAACATTTTTATCACCCCACCTCCATCCCAAGAAACCCAGTACTCTGTAGTAGCCTCTGCCAACTTTCCCTGCCAAGCCTTGAGCTCTAAGCCACCTTCAATCTGCTCTTGCTCTATGGATTTGCCTCTTCTGGGCAGTGTATTTTAATGGAATCTGCCATATGTGGACTTTTGAGTTAACTTCTTTCACATAGTGTCATGTACTCAGAGTTCATCCATTTCACAGAATCTGTCAGTATTCCATTCCTTGTTACTGGTAAATAGCATTCCACTGTGTTTGTTTATTCATTGGTTTCTCAACATTTGGGGTGTTTTACTTTTAGGCTGTTTGATCCTTGCCATCATACTTGGTTTCTGGGTACGGTGTAAAGAACAAGGCCTTGAGATTACCTGCAGGTAACTCAAATCCCAGTTCTGTTGCTAATTAGCTATGGGACACATGTCAAGTTATATAAGCTATGTGACCTACACGTAGCTCCTCCTTTTGTGTAAATAAGCATCCTGTGTGCCCCTTTTGCTGGATAGCAGGGTTAAATGAGATAGCTGCTGAGTAGTTTTTCATTTCCTAAATAGGTAGTCACATAATGTGAACTTTCCCATGGAGATCTCATACATTTTATACAAAAGTATTGAGTAATGCCAGGCTATTATGCCCTATTTTAAATGAAACCAGTGAGGACTTCAGAGACAACTCCTGGTATTGACAGTGTGTTTTGCAAAAGACTTAGCAAAGCTCTGTGAGAATTGTTTCTGTACATATTTTCTTCACTCAGTTTCACCTCATAATCCCAGAAAGAAAACCCCTCAAACCTTTACTTAGATAGAGTATGATTCAGGAAAAAAAAAAAAAAAAAAAAAAAAAAACAAAAAACAGAATCAATGCCAGCACCCAGCCCAAAAGGGAAGCCAGCATGGGTCTGCCCATTTCATGTCAATGTCTGTTGAGACAAAGATAAGCAGTCGGTTCACTAGGTGATGCGGGATTTCAGAAACACAATGACTGAGTCTTTTATTTTACATCTTTAGACCTAAAATTCTGTTTATCATGTGATATTAAAACTCTCATTTTAATTTTAAAACAGAGACGAATACTCAAGATATAAATGGGGTTCTTTGAAGACGTCTGAGAATGTGCTTAATGTCTTAGGTAATTGAGTCAAAGATAACGACTTGCCAAGTCTTTAAGTAGAAATGCTCCACCTAAATAAATGCTTCTAAATGAGATTGCAAAAAAAAAAAAAAAATCGAATAGACTTTTGTTTAATTAAACTTACTTGTAAAGTTTACTTAGAGTGTATACCAATTCACCTTGTCAGTTCTCATCCAGGATGTTTAATAGTGGGTTTGCTTTCCTTTCCATATCAAAATCAGCTTCATCCTCTTTCCAACTTCACATTAGGCAGTCTGTGGAAATTGCATTCTTCTCTACATGAATATTCATAGAATTAAGTATTATCAATGGACTTAAAGAGCTCAATTATTTTTGCAATTGCATGCTTAGTTGCTTATGCTGAAGTAGAGTAGAGTGCGTATTTGTGGCCCAGAGAAAGAAATCCTTGCTTTATTGGTTGGATTTTTAAGACAATTACCATCAACATTAATCCTTGGTTTATAGATCACAGAATATCTTAGATTATAATGAGCAGTTTGTCTTCACAAAACTCTGTGAATAAAAAGTATTTTAAAAAGGAGAAAACTACCATCCAAGAAGAATGTCTCGCCTCTGATTTTATAGTGAGCATGTGCTGGAGCAAGGTTAGAATCTCAACATTTCTGAATTCTAGTTATTCATTACATTTTCTACATTGCATTGTCTCTGTGGAGCATGACTAGTTAATATAGATCTGAAAGTACCTACCTACCTTACATTTTCAGTTTTCAGTTTTAGTATATACCCAGGTATTGTCAGTTTACTTGTTTGGTCAGTGAAGTCATATGGGCATTTGGTAGTGAATGAAATGCATCTCCATCTGATGCAAGGATAGATGTAATTCTTGATTAATAATTTAATTAAAAAGTAAGGTGCTTGTTTACAATATTAAACATTTAAGGAAAACATATAACAACAATTAATTTGAGAAAACACTGGATGCAAATAGGCAAACAAAAGAAATGAGGGTAGGTTAATTCTATACCCATTTGAAATATGCCACCTGCTTTGCCCTTCCTTCTTAAACAGGTATGTCTTCTTTTCCATCATCATTGTCATTGTGTTGGAGTGTTACTATTCTAGTAATGGGTGGTGGTGAGCAGTTTGAATAGATCTAGGGTGCTTGGAAATTGTAATCTTAAATTCAAATGCCTATAGCAACCAGAGAGATTATGTAAATTCCTGAGTATATGGTGTTACAGTGTATATGGTTGTGTTCTTCAAATGAAGGAAACTGTAAAGGATTGAGACAGATATTCAAGTTAAGGAGAAATTCTTACTCTGGTCTGTTGTTAACATGCCATTAGCATCAGATTTTCCTAGACTATTGGTTTTCCAAATAAAGATAGAAATCAATGTATTTTTAAGTAATGAAGTCTCTTAATATTTGAATTAAATTAAATGAGAGAAACATTCTTGCAGGAGAAACAATCTAGTGTGACCATTTATTTTCACTTAAATGGATCACCCATCCCCCATTTTCACTAAAAGTGAAAAAAAAAAAGAATGGCATGTTTAGATCCTGATCACTTCAATACTCAGAAACTCACACATACAAAAAAATAAGACTTCACCAAGACCTTTTTCATTTTGGGGGAAAATGCCTAAACTCCATTGTATCCTCTTAATTCCTTTGTGTCCTCATGTTATTCCCTGTTACACTTGAAGACCTCAAAATATAACAAGTTTGCCATGAGAACCAAATATATAGGAGGAACACCGTAGAAAAGTACAAATCCATCTTTCAACAAAGTGTGATCACTCAAATCAGTTCAACTTTCAACAGTCTAGGGACTCTTGGCATTAGAGGTTTTAAGGAGTTTACTTGGAAAAAAGCAGCACAATAAACATTGCTCTTTCTCCAAAGTCTCTCTCGCTAGATATGTATAACTTACTTTAGTGTTTGGGTCTGAGTGTTCAATGAACTCAGAATCTTTTGGCAGGAAGCTTTAGTAAATGAGTAATCCTTACTTTAATTGTATTTCTCAAGGAATTCCCTTATGCTTTGATAGCATTTCTGAGGTGCCAGAGATTCAGGTGACAAATGACATTTTTATTTCTGACATGTTACTTTTTATTATATCATTGAGAATAAAGTTCAATAAGTGACTTCTGATAATACTTTACTGCAGTCTTTATGAAAGATCGATTCCATTAAGTAGGTACATTTCAGTTGCTATTACTTCAAGTGATGCCATAATGTACTTGAAATGCAGTCTTTAGTTAATAATAGCAAGCTTATTGAGTGTGTTAGAGATGTGCTAAAAGTACTTACATTTGGGCCAGGTATCAGCCAAGAAATAGTACTTTAGACATGTATCCTTTCCATATGTTTCCCCCAAATCTAATTTATATACAATAGAGTTTAAAAACCAAATATATACAGTTAATTTATAGGATATGCTGTAACTTCCTACAGTGAAGTAGTATAATCTCTCTGAATAGAATTTTAAAGACAACTTCCCTCTCAAGTTATTTAGGAAATGTCTTCATGGCCATACTATTTGCACCAGTGAACTCAAGTCTACCTACCTACGAAGAACCTCGGAGATGTCATTTGAAAAAAGTTTGGTAATACAGATAAATAAGAAAGTTTTATGTCATAAGGATTTCTTCAGATTAGGAGTATTAATTGTGCATAGTAAAAAGGAGATATACAAGACAGGAATTTGTTTTCTACTAGTTTTCAGTGCTTAAAAAAATGAAGTGAGAGTATTTAGGCAAAACATAGTGGATAAACTTACAGAAAAGTTGCAAAAGCAGTGGAAGAAACATCTATATCCTGAAGGGGCAATTTTAAAAGTAATTGTAAAATTTTAATAACATAGGGAAGTGTTCACTCATCTATTGTTAAGTTAATAAGCAGTCTAAAAAATTGGCATGCACATTGTAGAACCAATTAAGTTCCTTTAAAAAGGAAACTCATGTAGTAAGCAGACTAGAAACGTGCTCAAAAGCATTCACAGCAGTATGCATGTACGATGGAATTGTGGATGATTTTGCATGTTGTTCTATGTGTCTGATTTGTAAAATGATAAAGGTGAAATTCCTTTATACAGAGGACACATTTTTAAACAAAATTATATTGGTATTAAATGGGCTTATGTCATTCCTATTCATGTAGGTTTTGTGGTTTTAGCACATTGAGAATAAGGGAAATATTAATTGGGTAGTGATTCTTCAAGGACTCTAACACTGTTGATGAAATTTCATAGTGGCATTGTCTTGTCATTTTAAAATCCTTTGACTTTTGTTAGCTATTGTGGTTAAAAAATTAGGTCACAATGAAAATATACAAGGAGCCTTTGGTGGGTGAGATCTTGTATCCATTCCGTGGTTTCATTATGATACAACTTTTTTCTATCATCAGAAAATAAATAAGCTTCCCATATAGCATAAAGTGTGTAGAATTATTTGTGGATGGCTTGAAATTCTTTCAGTGGTGATACTAGCAAACCTCTCCAAAATATAATGTCAGATCTGGTTAATCAGTACAGTAAAATATATTAGAATTAATCTTCATTAGAAAAATAGCAATCAAAGAATTCAACTCTTTTCACTTGTTGGGACAGATGGCCTATCTTTATGAAGGCAAATATCCAAAAACAACAACCCACTACCTTATCTTTCAAAATATGGTGCTCAGAATCATCTTGGAAAAGAGCTATTTAAGCCTAATAAGCCATATGCTCAGTGAATTGATTTATTCCATTCTCTCATATAGTCATAAAACTCTTCTTTGCAATGTCTTTATCATATCTGCATTCCCTGCAACTCAATTATAAAAATTAGCAAGCTTCCAAATAAGGAGTAAATTTTTACAGAGAATGCAGCTTTTGTACTGAAAAAGGGAAAAACATTTTAAAGCATTTAAGTGAACAGTCTCTGATTTGCCAAAGATTCTCCCCATAGAGTTCACAGTGTGTTTGAAGATCAGATAAACTGACAGCTTCCTTGGTATACATAAAGAAGGCTTAAAATTATTCCATAAAGTTTCCCTGCGAGGAATGCAACTTCTTTCTTATTTATTTAAGTCAGAGCTTGACCAGCAACTCAGAAGGAATTTACAGTGTTTCTGGGTCCTTAAACAAGAGAGTTTATTTAATTTTTAATTTTGTGTATTTTAAGATACACTTCAATGCATCACATTTAGTATTGTAAAAAATGAGCTATTCAAATAGGCAACTACCTGGTATGACTGAGGGTAGACTCCAGCCACATCCAAATTATCTGTTATTTAAACCCAATGTTACATAGGCATTCCTTTGTTTTAAATATAATATTTACCATAAAAAAAAGTAAAAATTCCAGTAAAGGAGGAATTTAGTCAGTTCAGGGAAGTGGTGTTGCAGGAGAGTCAATGGATTTCCACCCAGGGCTCATCGTCTGCTTAGTGCCAAGCTGCTGGGCAAGTCACTAAACCCCTGGGCCTGAGAGAGGACAGGAGAGCACAGTGATGCAAGGAAGCAAAACAAAGTCAAATTTTAAAATAAATGATACTGTATTTTTACATGCATGACTGCATACTTCCATGAATGTGGCTACTTGGCAATCTGGGGAACTGAATTTAAAATGTGTAGATCAGGAAATTCCTTTGCCCCTAGAAACATACTATTTGAGAATATGTTTCTCTGGCTTTTCATTGTATAACACTAACAGAAGTCTTTCTGGAGCACACTGAATCTGCAACTGAGAGAGAAGGAATGTGTCAATCTTAGAGGCAAGACCAGGACCTGGTGTAAATGATCACTTTCTGAAAGCTACAGCATTTCTTACCCCAAGTGAGAGAGAGAGAGAGAGAGAGAGAGAGAGAGTGTGTGTGTGTGTGTGTGTGTGTGTGTGTGTGAAAGAGAGAGAGTGAGGGGGCAATCACATCACTTAACTAAAATTTTCTCTATGGGGTTCCAGGAAATTTGAAGAATCTAAGTTTACAAAATAATCTAGAATACATTAATGACTCCCTGTCAATCTTCAGAAATATGTCACCAAACCTCAAACAATTTTGGCAAGACTAATCCTCAATGTGCGGAGTATATCTGAAACCCTGAGGTCATTCCCTCACCTTTAGTTGTGACATGCTTTGTTTGCTTACAATATCTATGTATTCAGTCATGTTTGTTGTTTCTTAATGCATCCATTTTGACTAAACTGCTGACCAAATCTCATTTGTGTGGGAAAAAAAAAAGGACAAAATAGAAATAGAAACAGAAATGCCAGAAGAATATTTACTACTTAAATGTGGGTATTTTCATTAAAAGGCATTTTCAGAAAACTGACCGAGAAATGCTTTGTGGGTATTTCATTGGTATATAAATTCTGGCTACCAAATTGAGTGTCCTGGGTTTTGGAGATTCACCTAGAAGCTCGAGTGAGTCTGCATTTAGCTCTAACAGATGACCTGAATCTCTCCAGTTCAGTGAGTGATTAGAAATGCCTAAGCTCTTACAACTGAAGCAAATTTTGTTTTGCAAACAGTCTCAGAGAGGAAAGGAAATGCGGAGAGCTAGGAAGGGATTTTAGCGGTGACTCTGAAAGTGTGGGCTGGGTTGCACCCCCAGGTTTGTCCCAGAGCACTTGTTAGATGTGCAGATAGTCAAGGCCTACTTAAGACCTCCTCAAGAAGAATCTGGGAGGAGTGTGTCAGCAAGCTCTCCAAGTGATTCTAATGCTCACTCAGGATTTGTAGCCACCGATGCAATGCCCATCTTGTGAACCAGTACAATGTTTGCAAGTAAAATGGTCTCTGGTTTTCAGAAATATTTGAACTATTATCAAAAGGTCATCCCTTTTGATAAAAAGTGTTATAGACACCCTTTCATAAGATAAATTACCACTTAGATTTGTGTGCAAGGTCAGATTTCTTTGTCAAGAGATGGTCTGTTATCCATCTTGGAGGTAGTGAAAGAAAATATGGAATCCTTTTTAACTGCATTTCTCTTTTGAATCAGAATCAAGGAAATACTATACCAAGGGAAAGAGAAAGGGCAGGAAATTTGTACTTCCCAGTGGCCCGTAAAAAAAAAAAATAGTGGCTGTAAAGTTTCTGCTAAATGCTTCCAACTCAAAATTGATCAAACTTTTGGCCCAAGCTAACACAATTCTCTTTTGAAATGTTTTGTCACATCTGTCAGTTCAGTCATACTTTAAGATGTTGCATGTTTAACTGAGAGAAATGAGTGCAGAGTCTGAAAATATGTCATCAAAAGAAAAAAAGTAACTTCAATTTATGACAAAAATATAGTAAAGGGACTAAATGAGCACCTTCAGAGAGCATGAATATTTGAGATCCTGACAAATATTTACCACTTAACATAGAGCTGTGGATTTAAAATCTGCATTGGATGGATAAATCTGTAATTAAGCTGGGAAACCATTTAAGTTAAAAAAAGAAAGAATTTCTTATAGCTAATTTTGCACCATTTTGGCATATTAAAAAAAAATTACCTTGTGTTTTAAAGTTTCATTGGTTCTGATGATCATTGTAAGTTCAATTCTATTAGTTTTCTACATAAATAATAAGCAATTGTATCAGGGCATCAATGTAGTCCAGTGTCACAGTCCAGTTGATTATTTCAAGGTGGTGATTTTGGCATCTATTCTTATGTTTTACCAATTGCTGAATTAATCTGCAATACATATATTACATATGTATATTTCAAATTAACAATATTATGCAACTCATTCTCTCTTCACAAGGTTACTTCTTTTAGATTTAGTCCAAGTGGAGTCATATTTGTCAGATTCACCACACACTGAGCGATCTGAACTTGCAAGGTCAAGTCCACACCTGTGATAGTACCAATATCAGAAATTGCCAGTTTGTGACATCTTACTGTTTGTTGCCTTATTATCCATGTCTATGAGCTGGTTGCAATGAATTGTCTAATTTGAAATTTCTGAACCATGCCTTTAAAGCTCACATACCTGAGGTATTTACCCAAACACATTGTAGCTTTCCCTCCCTCAAGTATCCAACCACCCATCAGTTTCCTTCTGAGCAGAGCAATAAAAATCAAGCCAGACCCTATGCCTTACATATGGAACCCATATGATTTACAGCCAGGCTGAGTATAAAATCATAAAACTTTCAGTACGTGGTTAATATATAACCATCAAAATAACAGAGTGCAATTCCAAATTTATGAGGCTGAACTTAACACTGAATATCAAATAAGAATCACATTGATCTCTGTAGCGGATGACTTAAAAACACATTAGGTGGCATAACTGCAAGACAGTACATTGATTTAAGCATAAAATGCATAGCACTCAATACTTTACCACCTAAAGTTTCTCAATAATGAACAAAGCTGTTGTATATTGATGAAAGGAAAATTATTTGTTTTGTTATATTACAGTGCTCATGGAGATGCCTAGCGTTTAGTCTAGGCAAACACTATTTGAATCACATTTAGCAAAGGGTGACATTGGATGGACAGTTTCCTGAATTTACACTTGTTTCTCAAAATAGCTATACAGAACCACTATCATGATGACAGTTTTCTCGCTTTTTCAACACAAGGAGGAAAAATTCATACAAGGTATGTTCTTAACTTTCTGCAGAAATATATTTTGCTGTAATTTTTGATACTGATAAAAGCAATTCCTTGTGGAATTTTAAGGTCAGTCCCCCTAAACACACAAGTGTAGTCAGATTATCATCATTCAGTCAATCTAAAAGCATCTTTTAAGAGAAATACTAATCTGATGATAAGCACACATTTTATGAATATACTGGCATTGGAAGAATCTTTAAATTCAAAATGATTTGATTGGTTTAAGGAGAATTTGGAAATTCTAATAAGTAATAACTAGTAATTAGAATGAGTTCCAATAACTACAATTCTAATAACCAAATACTGGTAAACTGGTAGCATAAATGGATAAAGTTGGTTCTATGTAAGATAAAAACAAGTACCTAATACTCAGCCGGTGATTTTTGGAGCCCTTTGGAAGTAACACTATTACATGACTCTCTCTTGTTAGGGATGCTGCAGAGTGTGAGCCCCACTTCTCAGCTTATTCCAATTATTTTGTGTGAGTGGATGACAATGCCAGCTCTTATGATTCACAGTGAGACAGAAATGAAGTTTTTATGCAAAAATCTCCTGATTTTAAAGCATTAAAATTTCATTTAAATGCAAAATAAGGGGCATGGTCAAATTTACCCCAACCTAGGTCAATTTTCAGTAGGCATGCTGCTGGGTTATGATGTTCAGATCTCAGGAACTGTGAGAGCATTGATCCATCCAGAGGAACAAGGATTTTCCTATTCATAGGTAGAAAAATCAGTGGGAGGATCGTATGGATTCCAAAATTTATAACTTACAAGGGAATTATCACCCTGATCAGTGAATCAGTGAATATTTTTTTTAAATGGACATTTTTTAAATGGACATGAAACTCCACAGTTTTCATCAGGTGGGTGGTGACTTTGAGACATTTTGGAGAGAAAAATCTCTTTGCAAAATGGTTCTCTTTCCTCCCAAGTCTGTACAGGTGAAAATGTTGCCAAGACAAGTCAGTAGTGTTTAATTAATCTGCATGTAATGTGACATTGGGTGACAGAGCTATCACACTCGAACTTTTCTGTCAATCACTGTTCCTACTATAAAATAGTTAACTCCTTTTTCATAGGGAGGTATTAAAAGGCAATCACATTATTCTTCCAAATAAGTGACTCTTCTAAAAATTACTACAGTTTTCCCAATATGTTTGAATAAATTATATATGCATATTTGTGACATTTATTTTACCTGTTGTATATTTTTTTAGCATTATGTTTTCAGGCTATTTTTTCTTCATAATAAATTAACTTATTACTCTTCATGACTTGCAAGATGGACTGTGATGTTAAAGAATAATGTTTTCTAATTATCATTGACATTTGCAGAGAAGATTAAAATTTAATAAAATTAATTGTCCATCCTTGAATGGCTCACTTTGCAGTTAATCATAGAACTCTGATTTCTTCCACACATGTGAAAACTTCTGAGTTTCAGATATCTTATTAATATCCATCGTGAACCCTGCACTTAAAGTTAGTTTTTTTTTTTTTTCCTGTGCACATGTTTAATATAGTATAAGCCAAATATATATCATTTTTGAAAGGAAATTCTGTGATAGTCATTTTCCATCTGAAATAAATATTCACAGGTAACCTCACCTGTCTTATCAGGCCAGCCTAGCTTTTGGAGGTTATGTTAGACAGCAGGGAAGGCATCCGCCGCACTGAGGTACATCTCGAATAATATAATTTGAAGTGCTAGGGCCCCTTGCATCCATTTCTGAATCTATTATTGGTTGATTAAATTAACTGGCTGGATCAGTACAGTGAGAAGAGACGCAATAATGATATTATAGAATTAGTATGCTATGATGAATTGTCATGAGAAGTGACTATGACAGCCCCGTGGCCATATGCACTTAACCATGCAATTTATAGTCATTTGGAGAGCCAAGGACTTTTCAGTTTGGGTTAGGAAATTTGTTCCTGCTTTTGACATAGTTTGAGGAATATGTGTGTAAGAGTGAGGGGCACTTAGTGGCAATTCAGAAAGAAATCAAAAGCCTCTGTTCTTAGACACTGGCATTTGGGTGATTTTCAGAGAATGAACCACAGTGTATGGATGTCTTTATTGTCACAGTGCCAATTCCTTTAAATAGATTTATATGATAGTGCAGTTTCTTTATGGTTGCAGAAGATAATGTTACTTTGGGTAAGATAAAAGTAAATGCAATCTGGTATCACAATTTCCATGGTTATGGAACACTGTAAATCCTCATCTGTGTGTTGCATTTACAGCAATCCTAGAATCAAGGCTGGGGATGTTTTGATTTAGATGCATTTGGGGGCCCTAATTGCAAGTAGTTTTTAAGCAACTTAAAATATAACATTACTCTTTCTTGCTTTGCAACTATTTACAAGATAAATGGACTGTCTGATGCCTCTAAAAAGCTTATGATGACAGTGGTTGGCAATGTAAATACTGGCACAACACCACATCAGGACAAATTAATTGCAGGATTACCACAACATGTACAACTGTGAAGTCTTGTCGGCACTACTATTGTATGAGAATTGTTCCCTTGCTGTGTTCATTTTTTTTGTTTTAATGATTACTGAGATCATATTCAGTAGCACAAGGAAAATGGGAACTGATATTCATACTCCAAACCAGATTCATGCAGAAAACTACTCTTTATCTTTTAGCCTGTTACAGAAATTGGCCATGTTTAATTGATCCCTTTTATTTCTCAAGCAGGGTTGCCATTTAATCACAAAGCACAGTGCAGAAGGTTTTTTGTTTCTGTTGACTTTATTTTGCTTCTTTTATTATAGTCACTGTTTTCAACAATTGCTAAATTGATTTCAAAATTTCAAAGCAAATCTTTCAGAAATCTTGTCTTAGCATCTTAATTCATGCCTCAGCCCCTTCACCTTGTCCTGCATTTTAATTATGTAGAATTACAAATTTGGAAGAGCATGATTAACCCTATTGGGTGGATATTTCACTTTGAAGGGAATAGGAGGGCACCAATCAGTGCCTCCCTCTATCACTGTCACCAGTGTGCTTCTAGTTCCCAGAGCTCTTATCTGGGAGTTATTTTTGACTCTCCTCCTTCACCTTCCACATTCAATTTGTCACCAACACCTGCTGTTACTATCCCAGCAGAGTCTCTTAGATCACCCCTTCCTTTCCATTCCTACAGCCACCCCCCCCCGCCCCCTTTCATCACTCTGTGCCTGCTTGCTTTCCTGGTCCTCATCCCTGCCACATCTCTCCCTGCACCAGGAGAGCCTCAGCACCCCGGGCTGCCAGATGGATTCATTTGCGTTGCCTCCCCATAGCACCTTTTGGCTTATTTTTATTTCAGCCTCCAGAACTTAGGCAATTTTTTTCTTTCCTCTCTCTTCCCCTTTCCTTGCACATGTAATTAGCTAATTATATTTGCCATTTATAATTTTTTGAGCCAGGAACTGTACTTAGTGCTTTTTATATATTTTCTAGTTTGGGCTTCGTAGTATTTCCATAAGGCAGGAGGAATGATGCCTCTCATTTCTGAGTCAAGGAATCAGAGACTGAAGATGTGAAACACCACTATGCAGCTGTAAGAGGGAGAACCAGGGTCCAAATCAGGTGTGTCTCACTTGGCAATGATGCAATCAGCCACCTACAGTGCTGACAACCTTCTTGGGGGTTGTGAATGGAATATTGTGTGAATCTGTACTTAATGTCATTTTTTCCCTGGTAATTCATGTCCCTCATTCCCTTCGCATACACAGAGACTGACCCCACTTTCCTTTTGCATTTCTGTGTATATTTTTACTTTACTAGATTGTGTTGAATATCTCACTTCATATTAGTGTTTATGGCATCCTAACACCCACTCCTATCAATTTAAACTATTTTTGATAAACATGTAGAATCAAATGTTTTCCGTTCTTGAGTACAATGCAGTGTACCCATCGTCCCTAAGGAAAGTGAACATGCAACTCACTAATTGTGTCTCTTTGTAAGGATGACTTTGTTACTATAGGTTATTTTCATGTGATAATTTAATGTCATTGCCCTGAAAAGTTCCCAGAATGTTAGAATGTCCAAGGAAATAGCTATTTTAATATTGTATTATATATTTTCAACACATTCCCTGCCAACATTATGGGAATTGCATTCATTGAAAAGTCAGACCGAGTTACATCCTCAACTTTCAATTTCTTTGTTTCTTTGGATAAGTCATACAACTTCTCCTCCATAAACTAAGAATAAAAATGCTATGTAATAAGACTGAGATGATCCAAGGAAGGGAAACCCAGTCCTTTTTGGAACCAAAACCAGGTTAAAAGACAAACTGCCAGTAAAGAAAGGATCTTACTCCAAGTTGCACCAACACTTTGCAACAAAAATGCATGATTGTGGCAATTGAGTCACATTTTTCTTTTTTCATGGAGAGTTAGAATCCAACTGAATTTTGAAAGAAAAATAAAGGGGGTATAAGCAAATATTTCTACTCTCTGCAAAAGGTTGCACATCTCTTAACATATAAAGAAACCAGAAGCAAGAATATTTTGGAACTTGAAATACCAAATGTCCATGAAGAGGGGACACTAATTAGCACCCCGTATGAATGAAATTGTGATTCTTCTGGATAATCCAGAAAACCAAAATTGTAAAAATCCTTTGTTTTTTAAAAAATGTTGTGAATGAAATTGTTGAAGCATTCTGGGACCAAGTCAAAGAATCCTGTGAACAACTGCGGGTAAGACCATGCCTACCTGTAATAAAAGTGATTGCAAGTGTGGTGTTGCTGTCTTACCACTGTTTCTGGCAATGATATTTAGAAGTTCTGTTACCTCCTATGCTCTTCCCTCACTAGCCAGGTTATCTCTGAACAAACCAAACCCTCTGCAACTTAGGGAATTTGGCTGCTTGCTCTCTCTGGCTGTGATGTTCTTCCCCCAGATCTCATCATGTCTAATACTGCCTCTTTCAAGTTTACTTCTCAGTAAGGCTATTATTTAAAATTTTAAACTCCTCCCAGCCCTGTTTTACCAGGATACCTTTGTTCATTTTTCCACAATACTGTCCACATCTAACAGCTATTTCTGTAGTTTTGCTTATTATCTTTCTCTTCCTGTTTGGATGTTCTGAGTAGCAGGAATCTGTGTTTACTATTATATCTAAAACTTAGCCTGATAGGTTGTCCATACTCAAAAAAAAAAAAAATATATATATATATATATATATATATATATATATGTTGCGAAAATAAATAAGCAGTCTTATTTGTGGGTTAAAAGGCATCATGGGAAAAAAGGGAGATATGTGTTTTTGAAAATCAGGAGTAACTCAGAGCACAGAGGACCTTCAAACTTAGAATGGAGAAACCAGAATAGCATAATTGGAAAAGACTTGTGAAATTGTGAAAGTATTTTGAGGCCATAGTTAAACAGTAATAATGCCTGTGCCAAAACTTAGAAAGTATTGTCTAGTTCACTAAACTCATGAAAAAAGAGAAAGAATCGTTGACATCTCAAAAGAAACAGTCTGATTTAGGCCACTGATCCATGCTATTTAGTGTTGTTTTTCCGACAATGGCAATAAAGATAATTATATTTGAGTGTTAATGGTTGTTTTGCAAAACATTGTTCTGACAGAGCAGTCACTTACACCAGAATTAACATTTCCACTGTATATCCATTAACCTTGTTCTTAGTCAATCAACTAACTTAAATTAAGTGCCTATTATAGCTCAATTTAACTAGAGATCAGTCTGATCTTGGTTTGGTGTCTTATAGGGGAGCCTCGGCAAGGTGCTAAAAGAGTCAAGTCTATACCATAGGTAGTCCCCATTTGAACCTCTGGAGAGAGTGCTACTGAATATATAAAGAGAAACTCATTGGGTGGATTAATGCGCTAGTCCAGAACACACACTGCAGACACCAGTAATCTGGGTTCAAATTGGTTCTCCAACTTCCATTAACTCTTTGAACTCCTGGACAAATTTATTGGGAAATTCCGTTTCCTCACCTGTAAAATGGAGTTAATGGGGAAACATATGGCCCAATATTATTGTGAATATTATACACTAACACAAGCCCCGCACTGTATACCATGGAATGCTATGTTTACAGTCTCCAATAACACACTTCACTCATGGCTTACTAAGTACTATCACATTTGTTAGATATTTGCGATAGTGGCAATGGTAGTTGGACAATATTAACAGTCACTCTCTTCCAAAAGGATGTAAACCTAATATTCCTTGTCAAAAAAAAAAATTGGAATTGTATGGGGACTATAACCACGACAAAATCCATACATTGTGCAAAAGTGAAAAATGATGTAGAAAATTTATAAAATAAAAAAGACTAGAAGTTCCACATATTTAAAATATTTCAGAAGTCCAAGGTATGTAGTTCAACATAATCATTTTTCATTTTCTAATATCAGCACCCAAGAGATCTATTTATTCAAACAAATCAACTTATCAAGACTCACACTGAGTCTTTAAAAGACACTTCTATGGTGCAAAGCCAATTGGTGTGAAGATTGTGCCTACCTACTATTTCAAGGGACTTTTAACTCTCTCACAGTATCTTATGTTGTAAAAGGCTTTGCAGCAGTGCATCATTGGGCAACCTCTGTCCATAATGGGTTGTCTCTCTGCAGTGGTTCTAAGTTTCACATTTTCTCTCCATGTGAGAAAGCAATGTTAGGTGGGAAGAATCTGAGGTTACTGGGCTGCTCACTGCTAGTCTATTTGCTGTCTCTTTCCTAAAGAAAAACATAGAGTGTCTAGAAGCTTTAGCATGAGATGCCCCCCACCCTATCTCACCCCTGCCATGCATTTCAGTGTGTCCACGTGAATCCTGGCACCAGAGCTCCAAGGAGCACACTGTCAGGAACAGAAAATGAAGACCACTGGGCAGAGAGTCCAGAGAGATTTGTTCAACTGAAATGAGCTTATATTCAGGCTTCCATCCAAAGATAAGGCAGGAGAACACCCAATAGTTTTATGATGCACTCTTAGCAGGAAACACAAATACATATCTCTCTGTATTGTGTAGTATTAGCTCCTATACAGCATATTTGGAACTGCAATCATGAAAATTTTCCATTCTAGACTACTTAGAAGAAGAAAACCATATGTACAAGTCAACAATTTTTAGCAACCAACAAAAAATACAAATTGTTAGTCTCTGCATTTCTCTTTTTTTTAAGTTCCCTTTTATGATTTGGAGGTCATTCCTAACACTTAAAATAATTTAAATAAAATGATTTTAGTTTCTTTAGGGTCATGGACACATTTATTCAACAGTTAGTTAGCTTGAAAGACCCAAATTAACTACTAATCAGTAATTAATGGGCATTTATGTGTGATATTTGAGTACTCGACTGTATGAACAGATCGATTAGCAAAGTCACCCTTTGGACTTCTTGTTGGTAAGCTGGTTTGACTTCAGAGGTGGATGAAATGCCTGGCTAGATATTCAGTCCAATGTGCTGCTGGCAGGCTGTTGTTTATCACAAGGTTTTAGTGTTCTTAATGAACTCTTAACAAGCTGTCAATTATGTTGTTTATGCAAATTAGGGAAAGAGGCATTGAAAGATTGATGTGGCTAGAATTAAAAAATGCCTTCTTGAAATATTACAAAGTGAATAATTCCACTCAATAACAGTCCATAAACATTTGCTCCCCTTTGCCGCTGAACCCTTCCCGTGAGGTGTGGGGTAGAAAAGCACAGGTCACAGGTTAGAGATGTGCAGAGGGAACAAGAGACCTATGGATGATAGGAGGTGTTTTGCTTTATGGTAGCAATTCTGGAACCGTTTTCATCCACCTTGGTCAGAAGTGAAGTTCAATTTTAAGTGTTCTGAAATTCACAGGTAACTTTTTTTTATGATTCCCTTGTGGGGTGGTGCATCTCCCTTTTTCCCACTGGAGACTGTCTTCTATAGTGAAATATTGCTCCCCACCTCACATCTTTAAAAGTGTCTGACCTAACGTTAGCTGTCCCAAAGTCCACATCTCTTTGTCGTACTACAAGTGATCTCTGAAATACAAATCTATTTTGAGCTTATGAATTGTCAAACTGGAAATATTTCTTCCAATAAATCTGCTTCCCTGCCAATATCCCAGAGGGAATGTTCTGTTTGTGGCCAGTAAAGTAGCTCATTTTCTATCTCATTTTTACTTTTTTTTTTTAATTTCACTGCTCTTAAGTTTTTTAATGTTAGCAATATATTTTTATTTAACTATACAGAATAGTATCAATTCAGCATCTTATGTATTTTTTGTTGTTGTTGTTGTTGTTAAGGTAACATGGAGGTTACAGAGGTTTTGGTCTGTATAACGCCTTGCATCCCTCAAGTACCTATACACGTTACCTTTTCTCTCTATTCCTTCCCGTCCCCTTCCGCGGGCAGAATGAATCAGTTCCTGTTTTCAGTGTCTCCAGAGTACTTTAAACAACTGAAGAGTCTCCCCACAACAGCACCCTCTACCCCCGCACTCCTTCCCAAAATCGCCAACTCCTTCAGACTCACACTTCCTCCTGTTCCTTTTAATGAATCACGATTCTCAAGGTTAGAAAATAACCACTCCATGTCACTTTTAAGAAATTCTGCTCAGATTCATGTTTTATAATAAAACTAAGGTTATTAAATGGTTCCCAATATTTATAAGTATAATAAATTTGCTGCCGTCTCATCACTTTTCTTTTTAATTGTTATGATCAGAATTCTCTCCAGACAGTTATTATAAGAGAGTAATCCTTGAAGAATGCTTCACCTCTCAGTACAATTAAAGCAGACATCTTGTAAAGGCTCTTAATATTCCTGCCAGAAACGTGAAATTATATCTTGTTTTGTTTTGTGAAAGTCATGTTTTGATTATATGAAATTGATATTTTATGTAAAAAAAGGAAGAAAAAAAAATTCTGTTCAGCTTTGAACATGGAGACTGGTGCCCTTGTTAGCATATTACTTATTTCAAAAATTATTGAAAATATTATTCTTACAGGTTTTTTTTTTAACTTCATACTCCCAGCTCTGAGAGTTATAATGTTTCATAAAGGAAGTATCATCATCTACAGAAAAAGACACTTATATTCATATTAAGTGGACATGACGGATTAAGCTGTTTTATTATAAGTATATCAAAAATGCAATAAATATTTGCCAATGAAATGTAGTTATCATAAGGTTTTGCACAGTGTGATTTCATGTTAATGTCCAAGAGGAATATAGATGCCTGTATATGTTTGGTTATAGTACCTTTGCTCTGCAGTTTGAAAAATTTATTTGTAACTATTGCAAATGTAAATTTGAGAGTTGCAAGTATCTGTGAGTTATTTGTAAAGACCACTTAACTCCTCCCAAGACAGACGAGGGCAGTATGAAGTTATAATTCCGGTCACTGATAAAACAAGCCAGACAATCAAAGAAAATAATCAAATAAACTAAAAGAAAAGTGCATCAGTCTTTTGAGAAGCAGACAGGCAGGATGGAAAGAGTTGAACTCTGGGGTCCACCAGTATTCTAACCTTCAACATCGTCGCACCTTTATCTGTAAATGGTGGAAATATGCCCAGCTTCTAGGATGACCATCTAGATTAAATGAGTTAATGGTAGCAAACAAGTAACCTCCCCGAGTATATGTCAGTCACTAGTCTGATGCATACTTTGATTCCTGTATTTTAATGACTACATAGCATATAGCTTATGCTTGATATGTGTTCTTGGTTTTTGTTTTGTTCCTGTTAGACACTTTATATCAGCCCTTAATTCTACAACTTAATTACTATGCAAACTTGGGACCATTACTTAATCTCTCTGTCTCAGTTTTCTCAACTGTAAAACAGCAATGTTGCAGCCTATGACGATGACACCTACTTCACAGGACTACTATGAAGATTCAGTGGGGTAGTCCCTGTGAAGTACTTAGCACAGCACCTGACATACGGAGCCTGTTAGTTGCTTATTGTTATTGTTAGTTGCATGGTCCTTAGAATTGTTATTAGTGTTACTGAGGATAGTGCCGACTTTAGAAATTACCTTGTATGGAAAAGTTCAGTAGAAGGAATGGAGGAGGGCTTCCCTGGTGGTCTGGGGGTTGATCTCAGTGCTATCACCACTGTGACCTTTGTTCCATCCCTGGCTAACCCATGTGGCCCAGCAAACCTCTCTTGTCTCATCCCTTAGCAGTGCATTTCAGTGACTCCTACTTTTCTGCCCCCCACTCTGCCTCTGGTAAATCCTCTTACCCCAGCACCTCTGGCCTACTCCCCAGTTATTCTATGTACAAATGATTGAATAAATCTTTAAAGGAAGAAATGGAGGATATCTTGTGGCTAACCATATTTGTGCATATCACATTTCTCTCATTTCCTTTATTAAACTTCCAGTCTTAGCAATCTACATGCAATAATATGGAGGACAAGAAAAGTCTGTGAGCTTCCCTTGCCCCAGGATCTTAAAACCTTGGAAAGTTATTTTTGCCTGGCTAATAGTAACTTTTTCTTGCTTCCTCCACCCTTGCCTTTTCTGTTAGGTTTGCAAATAGTTTCAAAATACACTTACATACCAAAGCTCCCTTTGTGCTGACCCTAACCTCCAAGCCCCAGAGGGGTATACTGCTGGCAACCTTTCCTCCAAATTCTAACTAATCTGCATTTTTTGGAAGAAATTTTTTAGCACACTATGATTCTTACGAGCTTTGAAGCTGTTAACTTGATGCCTTATTTTCAACATCATGTCTGTAATGCTTTTTTAACCATGGCTCCCACTTCCAAATCACCCCCAAGTCTCGAGGGCTCTGCATGCATCCTGCTTACAATAGCACCATTTTCTTTTCTCATGATCTCTGCCTATAACCTAGACAGCGAAGTCGTTTCTGCGTTCCCCTGAGACTTTTGTAAACACCACTTCAACAGACCACTTATTAGTCTCACAGTCATTTGTGATAGCTGTGAGATTATCTCTTTCACTCTGATGGGGAGAGACGTCCCAAGTTAGCATCATTGTATGATTTTCTTTAAATAGTATTAAAGATTTCACAGATTTATAGAATTGTCACAATACTAGAGATGCTAACGATTTCCCTCACATTCTTGTGGGGGTAGTAATGTACATGTCCAGCATCGGAAAATAGTGACAAAATAAAATTGTCTTTCTTTTTTTTTTTTTCTGTAAGTTACAAGTGCCTCCAATCATTAACTTTTTTTTTTAATCTACTTTGCCCACTACATGGTTTTGATGATTCAGTCAACAAAGATATGAGTTCTTCACCTTAGTCAATTCCACACTGAAGTAACAAATGCAGTCCTTTTCCTCTTTGCTACTCTATGTCATTTTCATGTTAGTGTGTTATATTTTCTTGGATGCAGTACATGCACTTTAGCCCTGCTACAGGAAGGATAGGCTAACTCCTTTCCATTTTACCTACCCCTTATCTAGCTGGTTAGTATGGCTTTTTGGCAAAGCAGTATTTTTGTCCAAGGATGAGAATATTGCATAAAAATAAAATATTTTCCTTGGAACTGAATTTATAAAGAAATATATTACAAGGGATGCTCTATTAATGATCCTATTGTAGTTATACTGCCTAGCTGGAATCAGGCTGATTTTGCTGCAAATCCTTTTTGGCTACTGACTTTCTAACTGATTGTGGGGAAGTTATTTAAACCTCATCTAAACTTCTCATAAGTGCTGTAGTACTCAATTCTTTATACACTATTTGGCTTAGAGTGAATGCTTAATAAGTGTACTTCTTATTACTGCTATCCCAATTATTGTATAATATGGTATTTTATAAGAATTACATAGGATTTTTAATACCTTTGAGCTATATAGGGCTAGTTGCTATTAATATTAAATGCCACAAGTTTTGATTGGAATATGTGATTGTACTCAAAGCCAGTATTAGCCATGCCCTATAAAAATGGTGTACTCTAAGACACATCAAATATATTCAAAATAATATTTTAAAATAATCTTGCAAAGGTTTTATTAATTTTTTTCTAGATTTAATCATTTTGTTAGTATGTTCACATCACAGTTTCAGTTGTAACTGCTTTGACATGACTGGGGTACATTTATTAATTTACTGTTTAACTGAACTTATTTGTCAGCTCTCTCCAAATACGGGCAGTTGTTGAAACAATTGCACTTTTCTATTTATTCATCATACCTGTAAGTTTCTAGTTTTAAAATTTGTTAGCAAATACTTACAAAGAATATGAAGCTAGCAGCATATTAAATTCCAGAAAAATAAAATATGCTGCAGATTTATTTTGATACATAAAATGATTGTCTCAGAGATCATTTTCACTACAAAAAGCTCTACCAGTCACATAAATAACTTGTCCTTTCAAGATCCTAGAATAAAAACCACAAGGACAGATGTGTTCTAGTTGTAGTCTCCCAGCTGGAACACTGTGAGAAACGGGGGTAGGGGGAGGAGATCATTCGTGGGATGTGTTCCGTTTTTATTTAAAAAAAAAAAAATAGAGGTAGGGAGAAGGAAGCGAGGCAGGAAAGAAAGAAGGAGAGCAGAGGGGTGTGGAGAGAGAGAGGGAATGATGGAGGAAGAGAGAGAGGAAGGGTGAGAATAAGCCAACGATACTAATCTCTGGTTTTACAAACCTTAGCTATTCCACGATATTTTTCCATCCACATTCACAAACTGAGAATTTTCCTATTCTCTTTTCATCTACTGCTATTAAATTTTGTAAGCTAGTAATATCTCAAATTTGAGTAAATATTATTCCCTTCTTGCAGAAGACAAAAGGGTACGGTAGTAGATATCGATAATGCTAGCTCCCCAGTAGATTTTTTAAAGGCAATTAGCCTTACTATTATTGGTTACAGTGAAATGATTAGAAAGAAACAGACCCCAAAAGCTTCTAAGGCAGTGAGACCCCTAGCAACTCTGTGCTTTGTGTAGGCTCAACTACATTTCAGTAATTTTGCTTAAAAAAATTTTATAGGTCATTGCAATTGTTAAGGAATGGCATCACCTCTATATTTAAAGGTAACATTTTTGTCTTTGTTCATAATCAGTAGCACTCATTTAAAACATGCTAGTAGGATTGTGAGTTGCAACTAAACTTCTTTTATATCTATACCTATACCTATACCTATATCTATGATATATGCTTACCCCTTAAAGTTTGGAAAAGAAATACAAAAAAAAAAATGGGAATTTGAAATTTCACATATGTTTTTTGCAAAAGTAAAAACTGATTCATTTGCCTGGGATGCTTTTCGAATGCTGTCAAATTGAAGGCTTGAATGATGTATTTGATTTTATCTCAAAATTGAGTAGCCTTGTTTGAGAATAAAACCCTGAACAGTGAGCACAAAAAAAAAAAAAAAAAAAAAAAAAGCATTTGCTTTATCCCTGGTTCTCCTTATAAATGATATCTACCTTGAATAATTGTTCAGTCAGAGCTGGACTCAGTGCATAGAGAAGAATATATTTCCTCTTAACAGGAGCCAGAGCCTCAAACAAGGTGTTTCATGTTTTGTTCTTGTGGATTCTTTAATGTTCATGGTAGTTCACTGATAACATGTCTCTTCACTAATAAAAATAAACCCTTCTTCACCAGGAGTGTCCTCTAGGCATTAAACCCGTCCCTTCCACATGCCCACAAGTATTTATATACTTGCACAAACACACACACATACACACACACACCTATTTCTCCTAGAAAGTCTATAAATGGAATTTTGAATGGAAATCCTATGATATAAATATCTTTGAAAGCTTTCTCATTGTTTTACCTGCTTTGCAATCAGCCATTTTCTCCTTCAAAATCAATGCCTCTCATTAAGACTACTTCTGGCAGGGATGAGGGTCTAGCATCAGTTTATAGAAAAGTGGTCATGATTTTGCCTCTGGGTTTGTTTTAATTGTTCCTCTCCATGCAGCAGGCTTTGTGGTTTGAGTTGTAGAGAATTCATTTGTAAACTTGCCTCCTATGTTTCTTAAAAGATTGTTGCGAGGACTAAATTAAGCCTTCCAAAATGACTTACTGCACATCTACACCACAGCAAAGCCCTTCCCCCTAAGATGCTGAGAGACATGGGTGTGATCAAGATAGTCTCTGTGTTCATAGAGTTTAATGAGTGAGGGAGGCTGAAAATGAGCAAGACAAAAATTGTAAGTGAGGACTGCAGAGTAGAAAATACAGTATAATAACATGTGTAGGGAAATGGAGATGATCAGGAGAGCCAGGGAAAGCCTCTCTCAACATTTATCATTGGAATCCAGATGCAAACTCCAAGAAGTGGGTAGCCAAGTGGTAATCAGGCTCAAGCGACATGCCCAGATGTCCTAGAAGAGTGAGTATGGAATGCAGATGACTGAGAAGGAAAATTCCAGAAAACCTTTCAATACTTAGCTGCAGGGCATAAAAGGTTACACTGAAGAGGGCACAGTCTCCAAAATCAAGTGTGATCTTGATGTAGAAGGAGTTTGGGGAGGGGAGTGACATAGTGTCATTCATTCACACTTAAACACAATGATAATGTATGCAATAATCTACCAAATCAATCCAGACTTTGGTACTTAATTTTGCTAAGCCCAAAGTTTGTTATCTGTAAAATGGGCATTGATATGATCATCTGGAAGAGATGACATAAGACAGTCAACCTAAACTGCTCTGTCAACAGTAACCATTCACTGAACAGGGTGGGCGGGGGTTGGGGGGTGCTACTGAGTATGCTCTGGTCCCTCTTCAGTGACCCCTTGTTTCTTTAGCCTGTGCTAGTCATTAATTTATTTTGTGCTCTCCTCCTCTCCCTTAATATCTGAAATTTTTGACAATTTTCTCTGAGATTCCTGGCATTTGGGCCTCTGGAGATGGCAGGGGGTCTGGTTTACTGTCTGTTAATTTTAGCTTTTCTCCGCTGGAAGTGCCATCACAACTAGAATAACCAGAGAGACCAGGAGGAGGTGCAGCCTATTAAGTGGCCCCATGGGGCTGCCCTCTCAGCACAAATCAAAACAAACAAACAGAGCCCCAAACAGTTCCTGGCTTTAGGGGTTTAAAAACAGACCTTTTCCCCATTAATAACATATCAGTTAAACACTGACATGACAGTGTTCAAAGTTTCTTCACACAAAAACATTTTGGATCCCAAATCATTAATTTTGACTACAATATCAGAGCCACACAACACCTAGCAGGTCATTTGGTCCACAAATTCAAGGGTATAGATAATAGCAGATAAAAATAAGTAATCTGTTGCTATTTCATATGTCCAGTATGAACTAAGCACTTCATGGAACCTGAGAAATTCAGGATTATCTTTAATGATTCAAAATATCTAGTTAAATGGCTTGTATAAAAAGAGTACTTTAATAACTAAGGAGTCTATTTTGTCTGTTTTACCTGGGGGGTCCCACATCTAAAAGCAAACATAAATAAAAAATGAAACATTTAAATATAAAACAAGTAAACTAGGAATCTTTATTGTTAATCTAACCATAATATTGCTGTGAACTTTTCATAGTGAGGGCATAACATTTAGAATGCTGGTCATTAAGACAATTACTAATTTATTTTATCTGAACCATTACATAGAGAGGCAAATGATACTCAGTTATTTATCAGCCTGGAAAAAAAAAAAAGGATATTTTTCAGAAGAGATTTATAAAATAGTTAAGGCAGTCTCCCCCATATTAACTTGATGGTGAAGAAAGTAGGACAATTTCCTTGGATTTAAACCTGGTACAAAATTGTACCCAACTCTCAGGGTAGTTGGGGGGAAACATTAAAAATCTTAATATAAAGTGAAGAAAAGTATTTAAATAAATGGGATTGTATCAGTACAAACCCAAGATTGGGGACAAAGTTTCAAAGGAAGGAAATATAAGATAACTGCTTTGCATTACATTATCATATCTCTCCTCCCTCCTTGCCTAACCTGTGTTTTCTGCAAAACAAATTACATTTGATCTTGAAACACAATACATACGCATCCTTACCTCTGCACCTGTGCACAGCTACACAGTTATCAATTTATATATCCATGAACATATTTATCTTAACTTGGGAAATACAATATAAACTCTCTTTTGCTACCACCTACTATTTCTAAATGGATATTTTCATATAGACTTTGGTATGCAATATTTTCACCAATACATCACATGACTAAGCATTTTAATCACATATGTATTTACAGTGAGAATCTGTATTACTTTACGATTAAGTTATCATTCTGGAACTGTTTCATTATATGTTTCAATGCTCTCTATACACTGGAATTTTAAGTGAATATCTACACTTGAGGAAAATGATGGCCAAGATATGAGAAAAGATATAAACATTAAATTCTAATGTAATAAAGCCTCCCTTAGAAATAAACTTTGTACCTCTGCTCAGTTACTCACTTGCCACCATAGATTTTTTTATGACACATTCCTGATTTGGAAAAGCACAGTGAGTGTTTTTTTTTTACACACAAAATAGCTCATCAACTTGGACTTGCTGCATTTAAATCTGAGTTACAAACATTTGAGTTTTGCGGCATGAAGCAACAAAAGATTGAAAAGCAGTGGTTTCTAATATCACTCTAAATGATCATTTCCATAGATATAGCCTTTATCATTTCTTCTCTGTGCTTAAAAAATAAAAACCAGTTAAGGTACCCCCACTGCCTATTTTCCTTCTGCTTGTTGTACACTTCACAGTCACACAGTGAATCAGCTTTGCTAAACGTACTCATTAGTGCTCAATTTGCTTCTCTTCATCTCTTTGAAGAAACCTTGTGAGCAGTTGGAACACTTACTTTATTTTGATTCCACAGTGGAAAATTGTATTTATATAAGTAAGCATATACCAAACAGCAATAAATCATTATTTCTCAGATGACCAATATCAGTGGGAATCTCATATACTTCTCTGCTGGAGTTGATTTCCAAATTCATTGAATAATTATTGGTGCTGCTTTTCATAAGTGAAAAACATTTTTTCCTTTCTATTCTGGTTAACTTTTAAATGCTACCTTTCCCCCTCATTTCCTCAACACTTCTGAGGATTATTCCCCATTTGTAAAGAAGTGGAAAAAGGAAACATTATATTCAGTAAATGTCAAGGTGGTTTGATGGAGCAGAATTCTTAACCCCTCTCCCATCCTTGAAATTTTTAACTTTCATGTTATTAGCCTTTGTACAAAGATTGAATCTTATATTGGACTGTCAATAAATAAAATAAATATAAGTTAATGCCTTAATGCTTTAAGGGAAATCTGAGAATGTATTAAGGTATTCTAAAATATGATCCTCAGCTTATGAAATTTCAGATATCTTTCGCTCTACCACAGGAGGAAAAAAAAAATGTTGTTTGACTTGCCAAAGGATTAATTGAATTTTGGCAATAAACCCTGAATACATTTAGAATAATAGGCATATACATTTCTATATATTACCTCCTTAAAATGTATTAACAGCAGGTAACACATTTTCTGTGCCCCTAATAAATTAATTTCTGTACTTTAGCACAGGAGGAATAAAGGCAGGTTGAGATTCAGACTAATATTGAAACTCTTTATACTATTGGGGAACTTTGCTCCTTTCATGCTTTTGGTTAATGTTCTTAGTATTTTTGATTTTTTAATTGGAAGGTAAGTTGATGCAGTTAAGAAGTGCTTTTAAATAAATTTATTTTTTCATTGAGTGAAAACCTGAACACAATGCCTATACATAGAGCAATGGAACATCGGTATTATGTAGCCTTATATTTATTACCACTCTTATCTTTGGCTCTTAAAATGAAAATATAATATGACTATTAATGTAGTTAAAAATAAAATAATAAACTCCAAGAAACATCTTTGTATAAAACAGAGCATGCATGATTTTTGTCTTTTATTGAAAAAAACATTTAATTCATAAATTGATATATTTGTAAAAAGTAGACATCCAGATCTTTAAAGCATTCAGAATTAACTCAAATGTGTCCTGTCCTACTTTAAAATAAAAAGGTTTCATTCAGCTACACTCATATCAATATAATATACCTTTGAAATATTTTGTCTTGAAATTTCTTTATCTCTTCACAAAAAAAAGGAGTAGTTCAAATAAGAATGAGTTTTAATTGCCATGATGGACAGATCCATGATGGATCTTTCAGATTTTCTAAAATATCTTAATATACAGTGTTATTTAATAAAAACATCTGAAATTCTATTAATGCATAAAGATAATAAAATAATATTACATAAAACATTTTTAAACTACATTATACAATAGTTTTAATTAATGTTTTAGTCTCTAAACACCCAAGCCAAATTGTTTATAAAGAAAAGTAATTTAGTGTTTCAGATGTAATCTCAAAAAGTTAATTTTTGTTCAATTATTGAACTTCTGAATCTCATGCAGCAATTATTAAAAAATCATTAAAATATCTGGAGCATAAGATATGTTACCCCTGAATTTTATTCAGATTTAGTATAATGGTGACTTTGGAAGTATTGGCAGGTCATGGAATCCATGAGTCCATAGTAATAAAGTAGCTGAAATTTATATTAGTATTTATTGGCAATGTCTATAGCATAGGAAGAGAAGCTGTTAAATAGGTCAGGTTCTGTGAGTTTCTTTGTCCTTATGGGAAAATTATAGACATGGTTTAGATAAGTTTGAAGGTTGAATTAAATGTGCTACATGACCCTCCACCTTCTTGTCTCAAAATTAGCAATACCAGTTGCTTAAAGAGTACTTTTTTTGAGTAGTTGAGTGACAAAATGATGGCTATATATATATTTTCCAATCTAGATTTGTCTTCCAATCTAAATGAATGTGTACTCTAACACTGGTCTGTTATCTATATGTTATCTATATGTTATCTATATGTACTCTAACACTGGTCTGTTATTTTAAATAATTATCCATTATTCAGAGCAGCTTCCCAATGTATATACTACAATTTTCTTCATGGGGAAAATAGTATGATCAGAGAGGCTTAGGAAATGCTACCTGTTTAATTCCTTCACTACCTGGAAATTCTCAGTTCTAAAAGAGTAAGACATATCTTTAACAGTGTCTCCCAAAATGCCATTTACCATCAATATTAATCATTACTAATTAATATTCCACAGAATAATATAGTACCTGAAATTCCTCCATACACAGTATAGTCTGCTATTACTAACTGCCTGATCATGCAGGCTTTTTATTATCATGCAGGCTCTCAATCTCTCTTGCCAACTTCAGTTTCATCAGGAAATCTATATTCCAAATAGAATGAACTATGTGCTTCTTTATGAATCCCCAAGATGTTCCTCTTTTGTGCCACTCTTCATGTTATTTCCTCCTTATAGAATATCTGTTGCTTCTTCCTTCCTACCTCTGCATGTTTGAAACAAGTGCATAGTAGGTGCCTGGCACATACCTATATATAAACCATTTGTCAGTGCAAGGTTCTAGGTGTGCACCCATGTAATCGACATGTTAAATGAAGCTTGAACATTATTAATGGCTTCTGGCAACATATATTATATCAGCATTGTAATGAGGAAAACAGTCAAGTAAGATTTTATACATGTATCAAATGAGAGAGTCAAGACTGGACTTTTTCAGATGAGGCAGAACTGATCGTGTTAGCTCTTGAGGAGAAGGTAGGACGTAAGTTACATATTGAGAAAATAATGTATGCTTTTAACTTTTTGCAAATGTGATCAGATGCTGCAAAGTCATAGGACATCTGTGTGGTAAGTGGGAAGTGTTGGGAAGAAGATGGCATGCTTTGTAGACATATGCTACTTGCTTTTGTGGCTAAGAAACTTTAATCTCCCTGGGTTCCTTTTTGATCTATGATTCAGTGATTCCACAGCTGTAAAAGAGACTAAATCCGATGGTGAAAACACCTTGAATTGAATTCTGACTGCCTATTGTGATATTAGGCAACTTGCTTAACCTTTCTAGGCTGGTTTCTCTCTCTGAAAACCAGAATAATAATACAATTTCCTAGAGACCATTCATGAATAATAATAAACTGTGTGTAAATACAGATGGTGGCATGTAGTAAGTTCCCTAAATGTGAAAACATTATTTTTAATAGCATTACCCTTCTTCATCCTTTTGCTAGTACTCCTTCTCTTAGGTTGAGTCACAAAAATTCAGTGACAGGCCATGAACATTCTCCACTTTGAGAGTCATGAAGCATTCTTAACTACCTACATTTTTCTTGATAAGTATGAAATTCTAAATCATTACAAGGCCACACTTTAAAAGATAGAACATTTTATCTATAATGCATTATTGCCAATTCAAATTTAGTTACAGTGTAAAGACATTATTTAATTTATATCTTTGACCATCTCTTGTGGCTGGGAAAATGTTCTGTTTTACATAGTAGATCTAACCCTTCCCCAATTACCACTGTCTGATGTTTTCAGACATAATTTATTTGCAGTAAATAGATTTTATTTAAAAAAATATGTCTACCCAGGCCTTTATATGGTATAACCAGATCCTGTTTTAATGAGATAACTATAGATAACACGGTCATATTTTCATGTCTCTTAAATAATATATTGAGATCATTCTACTTATAACAATTTAATGAAAATAAATGTTTTTATGTTATTGAATAGAATTTCCATAATACAATGAGTTTCCTGAGATAAAAGCTCCAATGCTAAGTGAAATGTACAACTAGGACTGCAATTCTAATGGAGACTTGGCAAATAGCGTTCATCTTGTGTGCCAGCGGGCAACCCATTGGAAATATATTTTCCAGGATCACTGAGTTGAAAAAGACTAAGAAGCTACATTCAGGCTTAGGAATATGAGGACCATGATAGATACAAGTCTAGGAACAGGGTGTTATGGGTCTGGATAATATATTTATTATCCCTGATCAAATGAAACATAGGTATAATATCTATAATTGCTAAAAAAGTGTTAAAAATGAAATATTTTCCATTCAAGACTGTAGTGACCATTCAACTCCCTGACAAGAAAAAAAGAGACTTTGTAATTAATCAGGGGCATTCCTTTTTCCCACCTTTAATTTTTTTTATGTCTTCTTTCTACATCTTCTCATTTTTCCTTCTTTTCCCTTCTCCTACACTGCTTTTAGCTTTCCTTTTTATTTTTCTTTGCTCTTATTTTGTCTTCTTTCCTTCCAGCTTTTGAATATCTACAGTATACTTACAGATTAAGCCAGGGACCCCAGTAAATGAAAAGTATGGACTAAATTAGAATGGTAGTGTTGCTTGGTTGTTTCTAATTGGTCATTTTGTAATTAGCCCTGAACCAGTGGAAGACTCCAGTTAGCTTTTCTGACCAGCATATGGATGCTCCCCAAAGCTATCTGCTGACTCCCTCCCCGTCTTCTTCCCAACAAGCTAATGGCCCAAGAGGCATGCATTTCCCACCCCACTTCTAAAGGTAAATGGAGAGCTCACACTTGAAAGTGCCAGCATGCTCACCCATGCATACACTCTGGCCAGGTCTGCGCTCCTTCATGGAGAGTTAATTGCCCTTTGGGTTTCCAATGTATTAATCTAACATTTACCTCAGTATGACATCTTCTTCAAGCCCAGCCTAAAAGCAATTTTGCTATGATGCTGACGATATATGATTAAAGGAACATTCATTCATAGCAGAGGGCTTTTGGTGCAGCAGGGAGGGCAAAGTAATATTCCAAAGAAACTTAGCATTTATTTCCTGTCCTTTGGATTCTCTCAACTCTTGGTTTTTAGCAAGTCAAATTGCTTATATAACTCTGTTCCTCAAAGGTTTTGGAAGTCACTCATCAAAATAAATATGAAACATGTTATTGTATCTCATATACTTTATCAGCATGTGCTGTATTGAAAAAATTTGGGTTTATTCAGCTATTTTTTTAACTTTTCTTTCAACTGTGCCCCCATGCATTCCCTTTTATCATATTCTAATAAAAATAAATTATAAGATAATGATGTTCCCTGTTTCATTGACAGATAAGATGCTGTTACAGGAGAGTAGTTGTGTGGTATGATCTTATCACTGCCTCTTAGGTAGAAATGGGAGGGAAGAAAATTATCTCTGTGTTTTATATATTTCATTGGTGAAGGGTGTGAGATGGCTTTCTGTAGTGCACAGTTTCTTTCATTCTACTTTAGAGTAATGTTTATGTTTCTCCTTCTAAATTGAGTTTCTCTACCTTGAAGATGAGTAAGACAATGAGGGGACTCATTGTGTTTCTTCCTGGAAAGATGTCACAGCTACAGAGGAAGGTCACAGTTGGAATGTCACTTGGCGAGTTCACTAGAATCTGAGGTCCTTTCTGCCACTTACATGACATGATTTTTTTTTTTTAAGATTTATTTATTCATGCATACATGAACGGGGTGGGGGAGGAGGTTATAGGCCAGATGTGTGGGAGGGTGAGAGGATTCACCAGAGACAGAGTAGAGAACAGAACCGGCATGCTAAGCGGAACAACGGGCAAGACAGGAGAGGTCTGCCGCACCATGTGGGATTCTTGCCAGCCGGCCAGGATGGAACCTGTGCTGCAGAGGCTGCAGATAGCTTCACAGAGCTGCACTAAACCACCTGCACCACCAGGGGAGGCCCAGGACATCAGTTTTTGTTTTAAAAATTTAGTTATAACAAAAAGAGAAAAAAGAAAAAGACCATTCTTCATTTAAAAAAATAGAATATTATTAGTTTCTTCCACTCTGAAAACCCTCTCCATGCAAACCCAAATCTTTTCTTACTTCCCTTTAGGCAGTTGTCTTTACAAGTTCCTATCATTCTATAAAGGAAAAACTAAGTTTTTCCTTTATGCAGGGGGAAAGGAACCATTTTTTTTTCTTTACTATTTCTCTTTTTAAGTCTCTTTTACTACTCACACAAAACACTTCGCTTCTCACACTTCTGATCATCAAATGTGTGGATGTTTTTCCCCACACCAAGCAATTCTCTGTAACACCAGCTGGGTGTCCTACACTTTAACTCAATTCTGACACTATCTACTCAGAGACAGCATCAAATCCCATAGGTAAGAGCGCAGTTCCACGTGACTGCCTGCCCCCTCAGCACCTCCCACCCCCACACTTCAGACGCCATCAGAAGCCCACGTTCTCACCTGTGCTTCTCACCAACTGGCTATAATTGAGGTCCCAACAACCACCTCCTTTGGTTTGATTAATTTGCTAGAGTACTCACAGACCCCAGGGAAACACTTATAAAAGAATATGAAAAAGAATACAGATGAACATACAGATGGAAGAGGTGTTCAGATCAAGGTATGTGGGAAGGGACATGTCGCCTGTACATATTCCTCAGGTGAGCAGATTTTCCTATACCTCCATGTGTTCATCAACACAGAAGCACCCTGAACCCTACACTATTCAGAATTTTTAGAGGCTTCATCACCTGAACATACTAGATCATTCAATCTGTTTTCAGTCCTCCCTTCTCAAGAGAATGTGTGGCAGGACTGAAAATTCCTAGTTTCCAATCATAACTTGATCTTTTTCATGGCTGGTCTTTATCCAGGAGTCTGGACAATGTCTTGTCATTAGGACAGAAGATGTTCCTGTCACCCAGGGTTTCTGGAGCTCTATGGCAGGAACTGGGGGCAGACACCAATATATATTTCCCATTATCTCACACTTTCTTTGACTTGTTTTTTCATCTAATGTTGTTTTATGAAATGGGATCATATAGTGACACATAATGAGGTTTCATTCCTTTTTAACTGTGCATGGCATTCTGTCACATAAATAAATGAATCTTTTTACTTAACCATTTACTAATGATGAATGTTCATATTACTTTCAATATTTGTTTTATACAAAATCCGATGAATATCCTTACACTTGTGTGAGTAGCTTTCTGAGGTTAATTACTAGAAATGAATTAACTAGGTTGTAGGAAAGATAGCTTTTTATTTTAATGTATCTTATCTGGTTTCTTTGTAAGTAGCTTTATCCAAAAGCTCCCATAAAGAGCAGAGGAGATGCCCTTTTGCCTGCATCCTTATCAATACTTGATATTATTCTTACTATGAAAAATCTGACTTTTTTTCCCATTTTATCAGAAAAACATATCATTTTGCTAGCATTTCTTAATTCTGTTTGTATTTACATCTATAAATTGGACTAGTTATGTTTTCTTAAAAAGCAATGAAATTTAATTTTAAAAGAACTCAGAATGTGTTAGAGATTTAAGTGATCTCTGAGGCATATTTTAAAAAATAGCATTATTTGCCTATGTCTTAGAATTAACGAATGGGTGAAAAAGAGAAATTGCTTAATGAGGTGAAATTGTCAATGAGGTCTCACACCTTTAATTCCCTTAGTGCAGCCAATGTGTTATTTTTGCAGGTCTCTTGTTGAATTTACCATAGGTCAATTATGAAGACATAGGAATCCTGCCCAATTATTTAGGTGTCTAGACTTGGAGTTGTCCCACTTGCTTACACAGGAATGGGTTATGGAACATTATCCCTTCCAGGCTAAAAATGAAGTTGCTGTGTATAAAGAAGTTTGCAAATGCACCAAGGTCATGATTGATTGATGGCCTTTGAAAATTGGCCATTTAGGTCAAGAAGGATAGGATGATGATAGGTTTATTATTTTGTGAATGTCTTCTGAGCGCTCAGGACATCTCAATAGTGTGTTTCCTCCATCTGTTCTATACTTTGAAATAATGAGTAATGAAAACGAAGAAGGGGCATGCTCACACAGTAATAGCTGCTTTCCTGTGGATCTCAACATAGTCAGGTGTTTACCTGTGTGCCAAGTCCAACCCAAAGCTTGTTTTGCAAATAAAGTTTTATTGGAACAACTAAGAAAGTGCCACATAAATGATAATCTATGGCTATTTGTCCTACAAAGGGAGGGTTAAGAACTTACAACTGAGAGACCATCAAATACAAATCCTAAAATACTTGCTACCTGGTCCTCTACAGAAAAGGTTTACTCATCCCTGGTCTACTATGTACTGAAGTAGAATACTTCCTGAAAGTTTGCTACCTCATTTGTGAATCATCCTTTGTTTTTATTACTTTGAAATATCTAAATAACCTTTAATAACTCCCTTGGCAGATGAATTATAATGATGGGAAACATAAGACATCCTTCATAAGATATTTTGGTTTGTCCTAAAGGAGGTATTATAGTACAAGGACTTCTGAAAAAAACACCCTAACTGGTAGAAAACACACATTTAAGCAATACCCTTTGTTTCTAATAAATTACTGAAATAATATCTCCTTTAACTGAAAAAAAGGCGTTTATTCTACATAGTAACTCTTTAACTTTTAAAGGTTAAAAAATACAGTTAAATGATGGTTTATGAATTTTTTGTAGCATTTAATTTTGATGGTAAAAAAAATCTGTCTTGTGATTACTCAAAACATCTGTCTTTTTATCCTATAAGTTAATTCAGTAAGTTCAAAAACACTGACTTAAAATAGCATTAAATTATTTGCATATTAATTAGCAAATAAATGTTTAATAATTATATTTTATTTTTTCCAATTCATGTTGTCAGGTATTATGACTATAGATAAGCAAGATAGTCTCAAGAGATTATACTAATTTAAAAATATACTCCTAGCCTCATATTTTATCAGCATGTCTTACTCATAAAGCAAAGTCAGAGATCTCAAGAAACATATTGATAATTTTGTTTTATATTTCTACACACCCAGAGTATTTTAACCCTGTCTTAGTCATACATACTTGTATACACGCCGCCTACCCACATTCACACCCCCCACATACACACATCACAGCCCACATACACAACCGCCCATACATATACACACACCACACTCCACATACTTACTCATGCATGCACACACACAGTCCTTAACTCTGTCTTGAAAAAACAAACTGCCATCAATGACTTTCATATATAACTTTCATATGAATAAGCTCTCAGCCAAGAAAAGTCAGATATTTGGGGACTTGAAATCAAGTTTCAATATAAAACTAATGGCATGTCTGGAGAAAAATTGAAAACTACTATTAGCAGATACCAAAAAAGAAGAAGAAGAAATATCTGTGCCTGAACCAAACCCACGTTAAAAGAAATATTCCAACTGTACCTTATATAGAGAAAGAACTTTCCCAGAAGTTAGTAACTAGCCTTAAATAAATAAAATTAGCTTTCTCTTCCAAAAGTTGTTGCAGTTTTCCAACTTCCACTATTATGTTTTCAGTAGTAATTTTATTCAGAGAACTCACTAGTAAAAGTTAATGCTATCCAGCAAATAGGAAAGGAAGTGCGTCTTTTCTAATCTGTAGCTGCGCTGCCAGGAATTAGGTAAAAACTCTGTATAGTTTTGTAATGATTGAACATTTGAGTAAATATTAAAGCAAATTGTTATACTATAAATGTATTCCTAGAAAAACAATCACAGAAATTAGCATGATCTGACTCAATGTGAGGATTGAATTAAATAGATTCTTCCTCATTGCTATTTAAGGTTCAACCTCTTTGTGCCTCGGTTTCTCCATTTGAAAAAATGGGTAGACTAGTGTAACCTACCTTATAAGTCTGACTGAGCTAGAGTTTTTAGACAATGAGTCTTAGAAAGTCTTGGTATGCATTGCTTCATCAATATTGCATGCTCATAATAGTAAGTGACGTGTGAGGAGAAGTAGCAGCAGTAATAACATTACAGGCAGTGTAGTTCAACTAATAATAATAGTCAAAAATTGCTTTATATATCCCCAAATTAATCAATACCAATATTAATTGCATCATCTAGAACCTTCATAGTCAGAGGCAAATGTAAGATATCCACTTATTTGTTCATTCTAGAAATAGTAATGAGGCTTTCTCCCACTTCAAGGCAGATATTATTAGAGATGAGTTCAGTTGTAAAGTTGTCTCTGGCCTCCATGAGTGTACAGCCCTCATGGGGAAACAAATATAAACAAGTCATTTCAAAGCCATTCTATCCAAGACAGAGGTAAAAACTATGAATAATTCAGTAGCAAATAACTAAAAGTTGTTTTATAGGGGGACTTATACAGACCTTCTACATGCTTTCTTGCCTCCTGGCCACCCTACAAGATCTATTTGCACATGAGAAAAATCTAATGTTATTTCTCTAGCTTAGTATCAAGCAGCAAAAGGCAGAATTGAACCCATGACTCCAAGACCAAATGCCCTTGTTTCTCCAGACCCCATCTCCCACAACCTTTGTCAGGCTGGTTCAAAGCCTGAGGGTGTTAGCCAGGAAACTCCCTCCTTCCCCAAATCATCCTTTATCTGAAAACCACAATGAAAACATACAGAAATATGGAGAGAAGCCATTTCAATTCAGGACACTTGAGGACCTGACCTGATTTCTCTTCATTGCTTCTGTCCTTGCCAGTGCTCTGGCTAAGTGGGTCTTGTTAATAATAACAATGCTAGAGTACAATGTTTAATCCTACCAGGGGAATGGTAGACAATACAGCTGCTGTTCTACCGATAAGCTGAGCAGTGGGGGTGTGGCCCCTTATTGTTTTCTGTAACCACTTGTTGACAGCATTGCTTATGATAGATTATTTTTTTTTTAAGATTTATTTATTTATTTATACAAGCACTGGGTACAGTCAGAAGCACGGGAGAGTGAGAGAATTCACCAGAGCCAGAGTGGGGAGCAGAACAGGCAGACTGACGAAGAAGTACACTGCTGAGGGGAGCAGCGGGAGACAGGAGAGGTCTGCGCGCCATGTGGGACCCTTGCTGGTGGCCTGGGATTGAACTGGCTCTGCAGAGGCTGTGGGCAGTTTTGCAGCCCAGCGCTCAATCATTGCGTTACCGGGGAGGTCCATGATAGATGATTTTAAATAAAATGATTTGAGTTGGAGTGGAAAGACACATAAATTGTTTAAATTCTGCTTTTTTGCTGAGGCTTTTTTTCTTGGACTTTAAGAAGGGGTGGGGGGACATCAAAAGGCCGTCCAACTGATGTCTCACCTTGACTGAATCCCATTTAGACTAGACTGAAAAAAAAAAATGATGACTGGAGCACTCCAGAAATCCCTCCTGGTGCCCTACCACTTAATCCCAGAGGAGGAGATGCTCAAATATGAATAGTGTCACCTTGCCCCATTTGCTGTGTTGATCTGGCATCACTTAAATCACCCTGCCTTCCAATTTGGAAAGTTTGTAATTTAAAGCTCTATCCACACATAACCTGGTTCGGATTGTGTGAATTTCTCTTTTTTCCTTTAAAATAATTAATTTTATTTATTTATTAATTTTGAAATATCTCCATCAGGTGTTACCACCTTAATGCATCTAGCACCCACTCATCCATATTCCACCACCATAGACTATTCTGCTTCCTTCCCTGTTTGTTCATACCACCCCCTCTCCCTCTTGGTGCTTTAGTGCTGTTGTCAGCCGTCTGAGCCTTCTAAATGTATGACTGGGAACTGACACATCACTCTACCAGCATGTCTTGTGAAGTCCCAAAACCCAGCTTCACCTTCCTTTACCCCATTGTGCCTGAACCATAATCACTAACCATTTCTCAAATTTTTTTTTTGTGAATAGCTTCACACATGCCATGATGTAAAACTTATGCAGTGAATACTGAAACATTTTGGAGGATTGTTAACCTCACCTAACTTTGCTAATATAACTATCATCCTCATATTTTTACTCACCCCATCTCAATCTTTGAAACAAACACACACACACACACACACACACATACACACACACGGAAAACTCACTTGCCATTGGAATTAACAAATGGATGATGGTGTGGGCTTTAGAATTATTAGACCTAATTTTGTTTTTTGAATATTTTTAGTTTTTAAATTGTATTATTTTTTAATGAAGTAACATTGGTTTACAACACTGAATACTATTTAGAGGTATAGGACCACATCTCTTTAGATGTATGTTACCACCCACACCCACCACCAAAGCACCTGTAATCCTCCATCATAGTTTGTAGAACCCCCTTCCCTCTTTGCTCTCCACAGCAACCCCCTCCACCACCCCAGTCTCAGTGCTATTAACTTCAGTTCTTCAGTCAGATTTCAAGGGGTTATTTTGCTTTAGTTTTGTCAGTTCCTTTGTTTTATGTTCTATATGTATGTGAAATCATCCTGTATTTTTTGGTCTTTCTCCTTCTTACTTATTTTACTTCACAGCATCACCTCCATATCCATCTATGTCCTTGCAAATGGCAAGATTTCTTGACCTGCCTGATTTTAAAATTTACATGATGTAGGTCTAGGTAAGCCACAGAACCTCTCTAATTTCTGTCTATGAAAAGAGGGTAGCAAATCCCTCTCCAAAGATTATTGTGCAGATTAGATAAAACAAACATGTGTTATGATTTTGGCACAATCCCACCTCTTTTAGGTACATAGTAAATGGTACCTGTTTTCAGTTACAACTGCATGTACTTATTACTTAACAAGTTAAAATTACATTTTAATTAGTCAAAATGTGTTAAAATAGTTTGAGCGTGAGTATTTTCCTATTACTTTAACAGAATTTCCCTAGACCTCCCCCAACCCCAACTGCTGAGGTCTTACAACCCAGACTTGAGCAAGCATCTCTGACCTGAGGCTCAGCCAGTAAAGTTTTATTTCCAGCAAAGGGAATTAGGAAATATTTTGCAAACATGAGTGGGAGCACCTGACCCCACTGGACTCACATGGAACTACTTCCCCACAGAATTTCTGGGCTTTCTCCCAAATGTTCCATCTGAAGGTGAGCACCTTGTACAAAATGCCACAAATGTGCCTCTCACTCTACTAAATAGTTAATGTAGAAGAGCAAAAGACCCTGCCCATGCTGTCTTTCTTAATGAATTGTGACAATGCACTAATTTAAGCATGATGGCCCAGCGCCTCTCATTGTGACAGAGGCGTTTCCACAGAGGAAAGCAGCAAGGGGACCCTGAGATTGTGGCTTGTCCAGGCTGAGTTTGATTTATGAAATGAGACCTAGGAGCCTGGATTGAACAGATTGGCTTGCAAGAGACAGCTGTACTGGAGGAGCTGCTGCCAGGTATGGGTAGTGGAAATAGAGAAAAATGAACAGTGGGATAGAAATTCCTTTCCCAGTCCCTACTTATCAACATAAAACATCTGTTTCAGCTACAGTGGTTCCCAGTGGCAGTCAGAATTATTGATATGGTGAAATCGCTGCTTATATGTAGCACAATGGTGTCCCCCCCCCCCAACTGCATTGTAATAATTCACTACTGTACTGGTCTTACCAAGTGCCCCATGCACCAGAGAGGGGAGTATGCCAGGGCAATTGTGCAAATGGGGAGGGTGGAGAAGCAAACTCCCCCGACTAGCAATACATTTCAGCCTGCTGTTCTACTTCATTGTGGATGAACACAGTGATTATACCACTTGGAAAATAAGCAATACACTTCTGTCTGTCTCCAATTGTTTTTAATATTCTTATTTAATGGAAGAGCATAGCTTTTATTTAAACTAAACATAATAGATGCATTTTAAGATTTGGATCTTTTTTTTTTTAATCTTGCTATCTCATATGTTATGTAAGCACATGCTGCTATAAATAGGAAAACAAATATGCTTAGTTCAGCTTTTTGTTAGACAAAATTTGATTAGGGATGTACAAAAGCTGATGCTGTCAGCCAACACATAACACCAGGGAGCAATACATACCGTGTTAGAATGAAAATTAAATGCATTTATTATCAAAGAAACTGGTTTTGCAGAACCATTCCAAGAAAGTTTACATGCTCAAATAAATAAGAACTAGAATTCCTTAATTTCAGTAAGATCACTTTATAATGCAGGGTGGTAAACCTGCCTGTTTGTTAGTTCCCATGGCAGCTGAGGGATGATTACAAGAAGATTCACTAACCAAGTTTGTATGGTTCTTAGTCTTTTCTAAGTAGCAGAAAGAGACAAAAAGGAAAAAACAAGAGCTCACCTCTTGAAAAGATGCTTTACTCCTACACGCATCCTTATTGTCTTTACCCATAAATGAATTTCATTTCCACCTTCTTATCTGGTTAAGGCATTTGTGTATTTTAAAGGTGGACTGTTTTGAGAGAGAAAAATCAAATGTGGGAAAATTTAAAAAAATAATAAATATTCCACTAAAATTATGAGGTGGCCGTTTATATGTAAAAGCAAAAGGATGTAGACAGTTCCATATAGGGCCTTCATCCACTGTTTTTATGGGGGTACTTCTGGTCCTTGAGATGAGAAAAAATAAGTTTGGTGTTTCAGACAACAATGAAATGAAGCATTGGCAAATTAATAAGCAGAACTTGCCTGTCAGCCTGGGCACTGAAGAGGTTAACAGACTTCAGTGCTGACAACATGATAATGAGGATTTATGGTGAGCAGGAGGTGAAGGTGGGTGGGATTCTCCCGGGCTCCCTTGTGTGGTGGCTCCTGGCCCTCTGCAGACACAAACCTCCGCAGGAATGAAGGTTACCTTCTGCATTGTAACAGGAGCGGAGCTTTGCTGCCTTTGTTACTGTGGGCCCATGCTGTGTGCACATGCACTGAAGGGTGTGCTGTGGGGGGGTCCTATTAAAAATATTTGTATTCTTTGATACTTTCTAATTTCAAATATATACTGGATACTGATTTTAATCACATTTCTGTTAAGAAAAGGATTATTGAGGCTTTGGAGGTCAGCATGGTAGGGTCACATACCTCTGAAGAGGTGTAAATCGCCCCTAAATCATATACACTATTGCAAACCAGTGTTACCACAATGAAAAAAAAATGCAATTGATAATAATAATAAATTGCAGATGCAGAAGCTTGGATTTTTTTTTTTTTAAAGATTTATTTATTTATTTATTTATACAAGCACTGGGTACAGTCAGAAGTGCGGGAGGGTGAGAGAATTCACCAGAGCCAGAGCAGGGAGCAGAGCAGGCAGAAGGACCGAAGTACACTGCTGAGGGGAGCAGCGGGCGGCAGGAGAGGTCTGCGCGACATGTGGGACCCGCCTCTGGTGGCCGGGGAGCAGCCGGGGATCGAACCGGCGCTACAGAGGCTGCGGGCAGCTTCGCAACCCAGCGCTCAACCGCTGCGCCACCGGGGAGGCCCCAGAAGCTTGGATTTAAATACATTCTCTTCTCTAATAAAAAGCATATGGTTAGATGGGTAGCAAAAGCAGTTTGTACCCCTTTCAAATATCTTCCTGTTCTGGCTTCTGTCTACTCTTCTCACTTCAATGACACCTATGTTCACTTTTTATTTTAATTGAGCTTTTTATTTTGAGATAACCATAAATTCATGTGTAGTTATAAAGCTCAGGGCTACCCAGTTCTAGTGAATAGTACATCATCCAAAACACAAGCCCAATATTCCTAGCAGGATGTTTGCCCTGGCAGGATACAGATGTATCCAGACACAGTCAAATCAGGGGCCCACAGTATCCCTCCTGTTGCCCTTTAATAGATAGCCACACCTGCTTCCTCCCTGACAATCACTTTTCTGTCCTCTATGCCAGTTATCTTGCCATTTCCACAGTGTTCCATAAATGGCATTATACAGTATATAAACTTTTGGGATTGGCTTTTTTTATTCAGCATAATTTCCTGGAAATTCATAGAGACAACATAATTTTTGTTAAAAGCCACTCAAAAATCTATATATCCCTCTGCTCACACGTAACTTAAGCCCTTATGCACAGAATACAGGTATGCTGATTTTTGGGATATTTGTTCTGTGGACTCTCAAATAGATCTTACTGTAAGGCCAACAAGAAAGACTGAGAGTTGGGGTAATGTAATATTCTAGACTCTACATTTTCTCTCTGATAAAACTGGACATAAGAACTATAGTATTTGTACATTTTACTATCACTGGATACTGCATATCTGTATGATTTTTTCATTTTTCTTAAATGTTAATATTTGAAGAAAAGGCGTTGGTAGTTCCGTGATGGCATTCTTCTTTCTTTGAAGAGCTATAAATTTACAAGTTTATTTTAAAAATATCAGCTTATTTGTTACTATATTTCATCTAGCATTTTCTTTAAAATGAAGGTAAGATAAGTACAGTTATCTTACTCACTTCTTACAACACTGGAAACTGTTATTCCCCTCTCTTTCCCCCACCCGCTGTTCTCCATGAGGCTTGGCAAGGTTAAGTAACTTGCCTCAGGTCACCTAGTAAATAAATCATAATGTGAGGACTATGCCAGATGAATCTGTGATAGCAAAGCCCTGTGGCATTGTGAACCCCAAAGCTGCATGGTACGAGAAAGAAAGAATCTTGTTATTGCTTCTTAATAAATGGCTTGATGACACTAGTAATACAATCTCATACTGAAAAAAATAGATTAATGAAGAGAACAATTGTTAATGACTTTGTGCACATTCTACCAGAACAATAAAATTCTATAAAGAAATTTTAAAATCACCTAGTTTTAACAAGTACAATTTCATTATGTAGTTTCAGCATATTGCTAATTAAGGATTACAGTTCATGTAAATAGCAAAAATTATTCATAATACTAACGAAGAGTTAACAGTACATTCACCTCCCCAAAATGTCAGGTCATGAAAACCACTTCGAAAGCTTCCAAAGGAAAACATTTTCCTATGCTGAATTCTTCACTTCATATTTTTCAGTCAGTCCTTCCACTTTAAAATATAGATACTCACAGAGTCTTTCTCCAACACTTCTTTTTGGAGTTTCCACGCTCCCCATATACCCTTGCTTTTTAAATCTAACACCCTCGTCTATCTATTTCAGTGGCTCCCATTATAGTGTTGGTGAAACCTGTGGAGTTCTTCCAGTTCTTCCTCATCCAGCCTTTTCTGCCATTTTCTCCTATCTTCTGTGGCCCTGTCAAAAGCAGCCTGCAGGCCATGGTGGCAGGAACCAGGCACCATGGCACTCTTGACACTCCGGGCCCTGTTCACTATTTAAAACCCATTTTTATATATGAAGGCTGCTTTTAACTTTCCTCAAAAATGAAAGCTTATTTCCCCCTCTGGTGCATTCGCACTTGCTTTTCCCTGTGACTGGAACACTATTCCCAGCTTTTCATGACATCTGTTTTGATCACTGTTGCACAAACAGCCCTGAAGTCTCTTTCTCACCTCCCTCATCCCTATACACACACATCCTTTGTTTTCCTTACAGCTCATTATTTTCCAAACAGCTCTTGTTTGTTTACCTGTTAATAACCTCTCTCCTGCTAGAATAGAAGTCCCCTGAGAGTAAGAACCTTGTCTAATTTCCTGTTATTTCCATGGTGCCAAGGGCTCTATTATTTGCTGTGCAGTAAATATTCCTTGGATTTAGGATGGTTGGATGTAGGAAGTAAGACTATCAGAGCCATCAGCCATTCTTTTGAGTGTTCCATAGGTATGTGCTTATATTCTGTTATCTGTGGATTCTTCTAGTTGGTCCTTCTTAAGAAATTGCTGATTGTGGGAGCATTAGGAGAAGCAGGAAGTCATTGTGGGGCAACAAATGATCTCAGCTCACAAGGTGGGGCTCAGGTTCAAATCTGAATGTATGTTCTCAATTTCCCCCTCACTCTCAGTCGGCATTAACTTGGTTTAGTTTTCACGACTTTCACTCTGTGCTAAATTAGATACCTTAATGGGTGGTATGACTTATTAGTCAAAAGCTAAGGATGTTTCTCTGTGGGATATTACTATTAATATCACATCATATTTCACTGTTCTGACTCTTTAATGTGTTGATATCCGTTGTTAATATAATATTTTGCAAGAACATACAGCTTCCTAGATTTTTTAATTTTTAAAAAATCAGTATTTTAAAAATTATAACTGCTACCTTTTATATTATAAAATGAATCACTAAACAGCTTTATAAAATGTATTTCCTCTTCTATAAAGGATGTCAATAAAATTATAAACATGTACTTGAGGAAAGAAGTATTATCTGCACACACTAAATTCAAACCAGTTTTGTTTTCCCCGAGGAGGCATGTCCGCGTGTCGTTTCTCATATTTAAGCGACAATATCTTGACCCCAAGATTGTCAGAGACTCCCCACAGGACTCAGGCATGAGATTACTCTGGAGGAGCCTGTAATGAGCCCAGTGCACACACCACATGGTTTCAATTACAGCTTTATATGACTAGACAGTGTGGTGCCGGGAAGCAACGATTGAAAACTATGCATAGGGTCTTTGTCTTCATGGTCCAGATACTGGGGCCGCTACTTTCAGGAGCTTTTGCTTATTATTATTAACATTTATTTTATCTGAATGAAGACTGGTCTCTGAAGCTAGGGATTCTATGTGAACTACTAAGAATAGCCCAGGCTCCCCTCCCAATCCTGTGGTCCTTTATTCCTTTAGTTTTCACTCTGTCTGAGACCTCTAGGATGGCATGGCCTTTTTCTAGGGTGTTTTTGTAAGGAGGCACCAGAGAGCAAGAGTTGTTTTTTTTTTTTTTTCTGAAACGACAGTCAGTGAAGTTTCCTTTAAAATTTGGGGAGGAAGGAATGGCTTCTTCTATGACTTAAAAAGAATTAAATCAGAGCTTAACACTTTGCCTACATAGTTCTTTGAAGAGGCATGATAGTCACCTATGAAGGAATAAAGCTTGGGCTTAATGGAACATCTCATAGAATTGAAAACATCAGCTGGAGTCAGTTTTTTTTTGTTTGTTTGTTTTTGCCGGTTGCCAAGTGGAGTGATGGACAACTTTTTAATTTTTTCTTCAAGTTTTCCTGAAGAGCTAACTCCTTGGAAGGATACATGCATTGAAAGTTAGAGATAAATAGTTCTAGCTTGGGCTTTCTCAGGAAGAAGGGAACATTACACCTCTCTTATCTTCTCTCTAGTGCACTGCACATGCCTAGGACTTAGCACAGGTTCATTGAATATCGGTCAGTCTTATGAGTAAATAATTGTCCAATTTTACCTCTTCTCTTACAATGGAAACCCAAAGGAAGGTGTGGAGTTCTCTAGGGTAATAGAGGCAGTATATGAGTAAAATAGGACTAGAAGCCAGTTAAATATCAGCAGCACAGATGTGTAGGCGAAGTGCAATGTTTGGGAAATTAGAAAGGCGAATGTGTTATTTATCTTATTCAAAATGGCCTTGCCATGTTGTGCATCTATTTAGTTGAACATATCTGTGCTGGTACTAAATCAAATTCACTGATAATGAGTTCAGATTCTTATTGTGGGAGACCAATATGGCAGCTGTGGAAATAAATGCAAATGAACTTCTTTAGGTGAATAAGGAGCTGAATGAGAAGGTGAGTTTTTTGACAGCTTGTCAGATTCCCATGGATGGAGGAAGTGAGATAGAGAGCACAAGAAAAGTGGGGTGAGAAATTGAAAACAGCCCAGAGAGAATTTGACAATATATTGTAACTGCCTTTGGAAGCTTCAGTTCCTTATATAACTGAGTAAAATAGAAGCTGGGAACAACAGGTTAAATGATTTTTTTAAATAGAATTTTAAAAGCTTTCCAGTTCATGTAGAGCCTCAAAAATCCTCTTTATAATGCACTTGTTTTCCTGAAATGACCCACTCTTTTTGTCTCAGAAAATCCATCTTCCACCTATCTGTCATCTACTCTAATTGAATGAAGAAATGGTTAATCATGCCAGGTCACTGTTGTTTGAATAAAAAGGACATCTCAGTTCTTTTCCCTTGATAATGAAATATAGCATTCTGAACATTTCTGAATCTCATTATCAAAATAAAAGACAGGAAACTTCTGAATGACTCTCTCGTTAACTGGCTGTGTGACTTTGGACAAATCATATTGAACTTTTCTCTACCTCAGTTTCTTCATTTCTAAGGAAAGGGATTGAATTAGAGGCTCACCAAGCTTCCTTTCATCCCTTTCATCCTCATATAGGCATAGGCCAGGGAGTGAACGCTTGGCCCTTGTGTGCAAATCTGCCCTTGATTCAGGATCAAAAGAATGGATAATTTAGGGACTAGAGTCATGAACTCTAAATTGAGCCAATGCAAAACATCAAACTCAGTTCAGCTGTCCACTCATCTAAGCATTCAATTTTCATCTTTGTAAATTTATAAAGGGAAAGGGATCTATTGGTATGTAGGGACCTGATTCATTTAGGAATATTCACTAGGTGACTTCTGCTCCAGCCAATTACTGGCATGCTTTAAAGTTTTTCTCCATTCCTTTCTGTAATGGTTTTAAGCTTTATAATTTGCCATCTTTTCACTGCTTAGGGACATAGGTAATCAATGAAAATGTGTATGTCAAGAATAAGCATGTCCCCCAGATTGTAGTTTATCAAAGTCACTTTGAATCATTCGAATTGAATTTTCACTTCTTGTAAATCATCAATGTCTATAATCGTATTATGGGGTCACAGGGGATCACCAAGAAAGGTATATTAAAGGGATAGCAGAGGAGTAAGTGATGCCCTTGAGTCATCCCTGGGTAATACAAGAACAGAATTTATTCTTGGAAAGCTGGTGGGGGTGGGAACATTCTCTTGCCTTTCCAAAAGACTTACTACTCACGCTCAAGCCTGAATAGCTCTACTAGTCAGAATATTTACTATTTCAAATAAGAGGAATTACAGTTTTAACCAGTATAAACATTAAAGGGAATTTGTTGGCTCATGTAATTAGGAAGATCAAGGAGTGAATATAGATGTTTTCAGGCCATGGCTAAATACTAGGATTCTCTCTCCCTCTCTACCTCCCCTCCCCATCTCTCCATCGTTGATTGGTTCTCCCCCACCACACACAACCTATGTTACCTTTGCTCTCAGACTGACCATAACATCAGATCAATAGTCTATCTTAGTCTAGCGAAAGTCATCACACTCTATCTGGCCTGGTTTTAGGCACTTTGCATTGGTATGCATTGTGATTATTATTATTCAGGCCTGGCTGCATGTCCATGACAGGAGCCTGTAATGGTGTTAACCTCCCAAATGATGTTGACAAAAGTTTGCTTTCTGAAACAAATCAGAATGCTGTTACCAGAAATAAGAGAGGGGAAAGAAGAGAACACATAAATGAACTGTAATTGCTTCTCCTCACCCCCCCCCAAAAAAAAAGAACTTGTCTTTGGCCCACAAAAGTGTGATGCAAAGCAATGTATGATAATGAAATAATCTATACATCCCTTTCTGATCTAACTCTCAGATGTATCTCTTCTTCTTCCTGTGTTTGTGTCATTCTTCCAAGTATTACATGGAACCAGTAATGCTGAATTCTTTCTTTCTAGAAGCCAAAGAAATTCCCTAATATATAGAATTTCTAATTCACTGAGTAAACACCAGAACAAAGGAATTTCTAAATAGTCAAACTGAAAACATACATTGCATCATTTGAGCTCAGTTCTGAGCTTTGAAATGAAAATCTAGCTTGTCTTTGAAGCAGGTATCTCATCTCAATCCAAACAAAATATCAAATTTCCTGAAAAAGGCTCTATGCTGAAATGCTTCATTTCTAAGGGTCAGAGACATGGCTTATCCCCTTGTTGCTGATATGTGTGTATATTTTTTTTCAAATGTTTCTCTTGGGAACATTAAAATAAAACATTTCATTATCCATCTTCTTTTTATTTTTTTTTCCAAGTGATGTCTCTGCCAGATATGGGATGCATGTAATTCACTGTTGCTTTTAATTTGTCAGTACATTAATTTTAGTTGATAAAGAAGTTAACTGAATCTGCTGTCCCAGTTATCTTTGATAATTCAAGTTCATTTGACTCTTGCTTTTAAAGGCTGTTCTGTGCCTCCCCAGATCTTCTTGGGTTTATAAGGCTTTTAAGTTGTCATTGACCCAAGAGATCATTCAAGGGTGATTATAGTTTTCAAGCTTGTTTGTATGCAATAGCCATGACCTTCTTTCAAAAGACACCCAGCTGCTCTTTGCTGCACCTTGACCTCCAACAGACATTTATTACAAATCAATTTCATAGATTCTTCATAAAATGATGTAGAGTGTCTCTCGCAGCAAGATAATGAGGGGGCACCAATTTATTGTCCTTAGGAGGTTAGAAAGAACAACCAGTTCATGAATTTTGATTTAATATTGAATGATCTTAATAATTTTCTCCTTGGCTATCCCTAAGAGCAATCATTTTGACCTAAATTTTGGAGCCATCTCTGGTGCCACTTTTATCTCTTGGAAGAATGAAGTAGAGGTGTTCTTTCTTCAATTGACAGCCTGGAAATCTGCAAGTTGGTCATGTAGGGTTGGCTGTGTCCTGGGAAGTGTGCCTGATTGTTTATTTCCACACTAGTCACCAAACTCACTTGGGCATCCTGGGGAAAGGGAGGAGGGCTAAATTCTTTAAATTACCTAACCTGGCCCCATAAATAGATGTTGATCTTTTGTGGTTTATTCTATAACAGGAATTTATAGATAAGAGGTACCTCACAGGTACTGGTGAATCAAATTGAACTAAATCCAGCCTGCGATTCTTTCCCAAATGCAGTATTTTTATTAAGGACATTTTATGTGTTGTGCCTTTGTGCCATAGGTTTTACAATGTAGTTTAGTAAAAAAGTCATTTTCAGGAAAAAACATGGACTAGATAGAGGTAACAGGCTTCCCAGTGTTTATGCACTGGGGTATTAATTCCCATTTCAGAATATTTCTTTTTACACAAGATGGATGTTCTGCTTTCAATTTATTAGCTACATAAATGAGCTTATCTATTTCTAATTTTAACTTAATCTAAAAAGCATCAAATTTTAGGTTTCATCCATCTAAATTTCATTTTGTATAATTATTTGTGGTAAGCTGATTTTAGTTTATGCCATCTGTTCATCAGGTTCAGGCAGATAATATTAAAGGTATATATTCTCCAATATCTGAATATCCACATTCATAAGTCATGCTGCATCACAGCAAAACATGGTTCTTGATTCTTAGACTGCTCCCTGTGAGAACATTGCCAGATCCAAAACAAGTGTCAGCATGCCACTGTCCCCTCTGTTTCCAATTGTGTTTGCATATGGTTTCTTATTGGCATTTTTTACCTTAGGCAAAAATGTAAAAATTATGTTGATAGCTCCTTTTCTCCTTAGCCTCAAAGCCATCTTGGAAGGGGCTCTCTTTTCTTTACTATCTCTATCAGTTCACTCTGAAGGGGTAGAGGAGGAGAAAGCCTCTGTGCCATTAGCAAGTGATTCAGTTAGTTGCACACCAGTCTCTTTAGAATGTGTGTCATCCTATTGCATAGGTAAAAGCTTGTGAGAGCTAGATAACACATGTTTACTTGTCTCCCTTCTGCCTTTAATGGCTGAACTCTCCCTTCCCAAACTTTATACAAAAATGGTTAGACCTTTTGGAAAGAACCCACTTTTCAGTGACTTTCAAAACAACCTGTTTTATATCAGATGCACCAGAAAAGCAATACTTTTTTGTCAAGGTAGTGCTCATTTGCTTTAGAGATGTTCCCCTGAATTAGTGGAATACTTCTTTCCTACATTGTAGAATAATTTCCTATTTTCCAAGGACTGCCCAGATAAAATGGTAGTGAAGTACACAGATTCCAATAATGGCAAGAATTTTCAAATGCAATCACTGAAGAAAAAAAAAAAAGAGGTACAGCTAAGGTAACTTGAAATTTTTATACATTCTTCATTTTACTAACTGTCTTAAACTTGGTGTGATATTGGTAATTCTTCAAATTATAGAGGTCAAAGTGTATGTCTTGTACAATAACCCTTTGCATTCCCAGTTTTTTTTTTTAACTATTTTAAGAGAAATGCCATCCACTATAATGCAAAAAAAAAAAAAGAAAGAAAGAAAGAAAATGAGCCTCTAATGTCCCTATTCTTAAGAGCAATGAACCATTTTAGTTATAATTGTGAATGATTTCAAACTGTCAAATACCTTAACAGAATTTCATTTCTGTATCTTAGAAAATAAATCGACATATAGAAAAGAATCTCAGCAGAATTTTACTCGTAAAAACACTAGTAATAGCAAGAGGCAGTACTTGCATCATGTTCAGTATTTGCCTCACATGTTTCTATAGACTTTGGTACATTTCACAACACATTTTAGCCTGACAGCAACTCCGAAGGGAGTACTATTGTTATCCTCAATTTGCAGATGAGAAAATGGAATCACAGAGTGTTTATGTAACTAACTGACCCAAAGCACCATACTCAGATATTCAGCAATCCATTTCCAGATTCTGCCCTCTTCACTCTGAAATGCTGGTTCTCTAATCATTCAACTAGTAAGTCAAATTTTCTTCTTCTTTCTTAAATTGTAGTAAAATCCACATAACAAAATTTCCCATCTTAACTATTTTTAAGCATGCAGTTCAGGAGCACTTACACTCACATTGTTGTGCAACGGTTATTATCATCATCCATCTTCAGAACTCTTTTTCTCTTGCAAAATTGAAACTCTGTACCCACTAAGCATTCCCAGTTGCCCAGCCACAACCCTTGGTGATGTTGTTCTGCTTTTTGTTGCTATGAATTAGACTATTCTGTATACCTCCTATAATCTGAGACATACAATACCTCTTCTTTTGTTTATGACATTTCCCTTAGTGTAATGTCCTCACGGTTCATCTGTATTTCGCATATGTCAGATTTTCCTTTCTTTTAAAGTTTGGATTATATTATGTTGTGTGCATATATTGCATGTGCAATGTTTATCCTTTCTTTCTTAGAAATTGGTGTTGCTTCTGCTTTGGGCTAGTGTGAATAATGCTACTATATAGCATTAATGTGTAAATATCAAAGTTAAATCCTACTTTCAGTTCTCAGTCTACTGGGTTTACCCACAAGTGGAATGGCTAGGTCAGATGGGAATTCTATGTTTAATTTGTAAGAAAACTTCATCCTATTTTCCAAGGTGATTTCACCATTTCACACTCCACCAAGTCATCATCATCCCAGTTTATCCACATCGTTTTTCAACAGTTGTCATTTCCTGTTGTACTCATACATTAAGAACCTAGCCAGTGTACACAAAAGCACATTTTCTAAATATTTTCTTAGTTCTTGACTGTAATTTGCAAACTAGATAGGTCCCCAGACAACTGTACATGTACCCCTATATATAAAGATAGCATGTCTATAGACAGGCATACATGCATACATATATAAATATTTGATTTTTATAATATAGAAATTTTATATTTTATTAAACCAATATATATTGGACTTCAGTGTCTCTATGGAAAATAGGACAGACTTATTTAAGCATATATTTTCTTTCCTGAAGCATAGATTTTGTAATTTGGAAGGCAGCACAGTGAAATATCCCCCCATGTGAAAGTTGAGGAAACGAAGTCCAGACAGTTTAAGTGATTGGTCCTAATTGCAAATCTAGTGAGAGCTTGATCCCCACTTGGTATAACTGTCTCAACCCAGACACCATATGACCTCTATAAGAGAGTATCCAACTTCTCCAAAGTATTTTAATATCTATATCTATAAATATTATCTATATCTGCTTATCTTTTATATAAATGGAGATCCATAATATCTATAACATGTAGCATTATGTATTATAGATGTTGATAGGACACTGGTGGTTTCAAATCATTTCCCTTCTCCATATGGATTTCAGATGTGAACCATCTCCCATGATTTTTCCAGTTACACCATTTATTATAGGTATTCTTGTGTTTAGATTTTTGAATTGAGATGTGGATTCAGCTTAAAAACTGTGAAAGGTTCTTTTAAAATTTCATTTGCACTGAAGATGCTGAGTGTGAAAGACACAAGTTCATCTCTAGCTAACTCTCCATAGTTCTTAACATAGAGATGATGACCCTGACATGTCACTGATATTTTTAGAACTAATGGCAAAGTGTCTTTTTTTTTTTCCTTCTGCTGAATACACCACAGACAGCCACAGTTCATTGGGCTGGAGAGTTTCAGCTGTATAACTAAAAATAAATGTCTCTCTAAAACACTAACAAAGGCAATGTCAGGTTCCCTGAACCACCAAAAAAAAAAAAAAAAAAAAAGTGTGCTTTAAAAAATCTACTGATTCTGGTTGCTCCAACGTGGACTTTAATTATCTCTTCGTTAAGCTCTGCAAGGACTCCTTTTATTTTAATACCTTTTGTTTTTCAAACTCATCCCTTTAGGATTGTGTGACTTGTACAACTCACAGTGTTGATGCAAGCTACAAATGCTTATCCACTTCCAAATAATGAAATGGTAAACTCTATGGAGTTTCAACCCACAAAGCAGCAGCTAATAAGTGAGCATAATGTGTCTTTCGGTTGGAAGAATGTCTAGAGTATGCAGGGTTTTGGTGCTGTAACATTCCAGGCTCACATTCCTATTTTAAGCATTGTATGTTCCTATGGTAGAGTGTGTGTGTGTGCGTGTGTGTGTGAGTGTGAGTGTGTGTGTGTGTGAGAGAGAGAGAAAGAGAGATTGTGTGGGTGTATTGGTGAAGAAGGCATACTTTTTTTTTTAGTTCATATTCAGATATATTACTTTTTTTTAAATAAAGAACACATTAAATATATAGAAATGCAGAAAGACCATTTTTTTATCTTTCTCATTTGGGAAACTTCGATTCCTTTCAAGAATGCCATTGAAATCCACACATTGGGAAGTGAACAAAAGAGAGACAGACTATTTCTTGTACAGAAGGCACATTATCATTAATTCCTTCTTGAGGTCCATGTAAGTTGATGGCCTCGAGAGATATCTCCTTCTAGACACCCCTCTTCTGGCACATAATTGTGCACTCTCCCCACACACCCCACCCCAGCACACTTTGAAGATTCACAGACATAAATTATGGACATGTACTGTCATTGGAGATGGTGTGACATCGTGCTGTCAATGTGGTGGTTATATTCCAGTAAACTCAGCCTTTCTTTGATATCATATTTAACATTTACAGGAGATTTTACACTTCCCTGAACTTTGGCATGGTATCTACATTGATGAGCACTCGATATGTATTTTATGAATAATGTGCCCCTAGGATCACATATGATATATATGTTATACATATATGTGTATATGTATAAAGAGAGAGAGGGTATACAAGGTCTTATGCCAGAGAAATAAGCATATGGTATAAAGCATAAGTAAATGTATCACTCCTGTAAGGCATAAATTAACTATTTCTGGTAATAAGACTCTAATGTGTGAGTTTTTGGTTCATTTTATATCACCTGTAAGTTAATAATCTTGATAATTTCAGATATTTATTGCTTAGTGATGATACAGTGTTTTACAGTATATTTAGATGAATTTTAGCTCAACAGATTTGAGTGATTAATGGTCTGTGAAAAGTTTAATAGTTTTAAGTCAGAGATAGAAATAAGCTGTGTCGCCCCAAATCCTTGTCCTTGAGAGACAACGAATTTCAGAGCCAATTTGTTGAGCAGTTTCACAAATACAGACACAGACACATACACATACACACATACACACCTCTTCTTGGAATTTCTTCAGACTAACACTCTGTAAGACACCAAAGTAAATAATGAATGCAATACACTTTGTAGTCCCTATAGAGCCCCAAGTGTAAAACTATAAGTTGCTACTCTTTCTTCAGAGTCCAAAAAGGGACAGAGAAAAGGTCTAAGAACAGACCATATTTCCTTGTTCAGTATCTATAGATCATGCATCTTAAAGCTCATACAACAAAATGATATTTTCTGGTGGCCAGCATTGCTGTCCCCTATTGCAGACATAACCATGCATGTGTCCCTACTGATAATCACAGCAGTTAACACCCATTGATAATATTCTATGTACCCCGTAACCTTGCTAAGCCCTTCATATGAATAATTTTGTTTAAGCATCATGATAATCATGTAATAAGCTTCTGTTGTTTTTAACACCATTTTGCACATGATGGAATCTTGTCTCAGAGATAAGAAGACACACCCAATGTCGTGAAGATAACAAATGGCAAAACCAGATTTCCATCTCCTCATTATTTCTGTTTGGACCATCTTTGTCCTTTGTTAGTTACCTTATAATTGTCCAGAGGCCAGTGTTTCCTTCAGAGAAACTGTTTTGAACTCAAAATCATGTTGTGTGTCTTTTCAGTAATATATGTGTATATGAGTATTTAGGATCTTAAAAGACATCGAGTTATATATGATATATTGATTTCATTTAAATTTCTAAGAGTGTTAGTTGTTTGGTTCCATTCCCATGATTAGAAAATCAAAGAATGTGTAATTTATAGAAGTAAAACATTTAAAATGTAAATCTAGAATTTTCACTACGGGGATAAGGGCATGGCAGGTGCATGGAAGATCAGGTTTGAATATCACTGAAATTTAAATGAGAGGGATGAGGGTGGTTGTCCATGAAGTCCCAGGGATATGGCTTAGCTCACCCTTTTCTAAAGGATAAAGGAGGGCCAGGACAACTACATGGGACATAGTGACAATTTTTCATCTTCATTATATATGATTTCTTTGATAACTCAGACTAGTATTTTTTTTTTTTTCTCGTGAGACTTGCTGCCTATCAAGGAGTGAAGAACTCAACTCATAAGGAAAAACATGAATGATCTGAGGAAAAAGTGCCTTAGAGAGACCACATTGTTTTATTTTCTTTTGTCCCCTTCTGTAAAGGGAATAGTGCCGTTTTACGCACATAAACCCTAATTCCATCTGAAACCTGGTATTACCAAAGACCCTGTACTGACAAGCATGTATCCTCTTTCTATCCAAGCAATAAAGAAGTTAACATCTGTGCAATCTAATCATCTATCATGATACTCAGCTTCTATAACAGTTAGAGGAGGAAAAAAGTAAAACTCTTTAATAATGAATTGCTGATGAGAGTCTGTATTATGAATACCTTATTAAGTAATTTTTTATGTGTCCTGTTTTCCAGCATTGCTGATGGAAGACTTTGTATTGAATCCATGTCCATTGTAATATTTGGGTGAAGAACCATAAATATGCTCCCCTCAGTGAAGGAGACCAATTCATTTATAAAACCGTTCTGTGAAAATTGAAGACAGACCCTATCCCTTCACAACAGGGCAGAATATATTAATTTACAGGAGATTATGGTTGATCACCCTTATAGGAAAAATTGGATATCGTTTCAGCTTTCAAACCCCTTTTATTAGTATTAGCAAGAGACTCATGTCTTTCCAAGTAAGTTTTGTGGGGAGAAAGAAAATAGCACATAACATAACTCTGCATTTACTAGAAATGTGCTGAACAACTCATATTTAATTTAGATAATCAGCATGTGTAGTATGTACAGTTGAGTCTAACTTATGATCCATAAATTTCCAATAAAGTAACTCAAGCTGGCCTTGGAACATTGATGTAGTTGGCATGGGAAATATTTTAAAATGCAGATCCCACAAAATATTCCATATCCCTTCAGTTTCAATAATCATGTTTAATTGGAGGTGCTTAAGAGTTGATGTTAGCTGCTAACACACAGCCAGTACTCTGGTTTGGTAAATGTTTATATGTATTCTTATTTAAGCATCCTAAATTGACTTGTTTTAATGTAGCTTAGTTGCTGGAATAGCATGAAATGTTACTGAAGGTGAATGTGTCTCATTTTGTCCAATTGAAAATAACTAGCAGCTCACATTCTGTCTTACAGCACATTTTGTCCTATTGTTAAGTGAGGATAAAAGATGGCAAGCAAGAACACACAAACTGAGATCCTCCTTTGCGCCAAGCAAATGTGCTTCAGTTTTTGTGAGTTGGCTTGGACTTTACCACCATGCATGAAAGTTATGATTCAGATTGACAAATGGGGGTCAGCCTGGAAAAGGTACATGCCCAAGGTCCCTGGAGCTACTGAGCGACAAAGCTGGGGTTTATCCATTGCTGCTTTAATCCAAAGTCCACTGCTGAGCAGGGCACATGCCATAAAATGTTTCTTAATGATGTTAATCTGAAGGTTGTTTCCCTTAATAAAGATCTCTAATTCTAGAGTGAAATCTGGAACTCTGGGATAGTTCTCCAGATCTATATCCGCTGTCCTGGACACAAACCCTTTGTTCCACCCCATTCCAGTGCAGTCCCACAGTGTTGAAGCCCCTGATGGAGGCGTGAGCCCTCCTTCAACCCCAGCAGAGGGGCTCCATATAGCAAGCACCCCTCCCTCTGTTGGGTTGCACTGTCCCAGTGATGCTCCAAACACAAATTGCTTTTTTTTCTTGTCCCTGTGCCATGCTTTCTCTCTTAAAAAAGAAAAAAAAAATGTATTTATTATTTATGCATACAGCATACAAGAACTGGGGTGTAGGCCAGAGGTGCAGGGGGTGAGATGATTCACTGGAAAGAGTGGGGGACAGAATAGGCAGATCTACTGAAATACACTGCTGAGGGGAGCAGCAGGTGAGGTAGGAAAGGTCTGCTGTGCCATGTGGGTTGCTCCGGAACTCATGCTTCAGTGACTGGAGATAGCACTGTCTTTAACACCTGCACCACCATAGAGGCCCCCATGTGCTTTCTCTCTTGATGCATGCAATTGTCATCCAGAGACCCTTGCCTTTACTTATGTATAATTTGGTTGTAAATACAGGAAGGGGCCAAGAGTGGCACCTTCACTGTTCTCCTTCTTACCAGACTCTGATTTCAAATCCAGACCCCCGTCCTGGCTATATTTGCTCTTTAGACTAAAGGACTATTAAAATGTCCTTGAAAAAGAGTGAAAGCTGGAACTTACCAACATGATTTCCTTTCAATGGCTCACTGGACTCTGAAAGGTCTGTAAGGGTAGTGTGATGTTTCAAAGTTCAGGGACAACAGAGCCCCTCCCTCTTCACTCATTCCCTTACAGAAGTCTTCTTGTGTGGTCCTAGGAGCCCTCCTCCCTCCCTCTACCTTCATAATTCAGTTCCTACTTCATACAGAATTGAGTTTTGGAAAGGCCAACAAATTTCTCCATCACACCTATATCCCGTCTCAGGGCGCTACTGCATCTGATATCCTTAACATCAGAGTAAATTGAAATCATGGAGCCCAAAAACCTATAAGTGCCTCAATACATACAACGTGACAAATTAATTGTGTTTCTTGTTTCCAAGGATTCGCCTTTATTGTGATAATAATGGTCATTGACATCTTGAATTGTGATAACATTTCTCATGGACTTTATTTACAGATCTAAAATAAATGCATTTTTACGCTTTCTGTTAGGTCAAATTATATGGTTTCATTTATAAATATGATGACTTTCAATTTTACAAAAGGGGTGTTGTTGAAAAAACTCTTTTTAAATTGAGGTAACATAGGTTTACAGTATTATATGTGATTCAGAAGCATGGGATCACACCTCTTCAGATACTTGTCAGCATACCACACCCAACACCAAGGTACCCATATTCCAAAAGCAGTGTTTTTAATGGGAAATAATTTGGTCAGATTCTGACTTAGTTTGTAACTTGTAACTAATGGTTTCCTCATTTAAGCAGAATCTCCCCATCCCCCTTGACTATGTAAGGAAGTCTTAGCTACATCAGGATTCCAGTAAAGTGGTTTGAACTTGAGGCACTTTTGCTGATTTGTAACCATGTGTTCTACAATACAATCAAAGCCAGAGCACACAATGAAACATAGGTGGCCCTTCCAGTTTTTAGGAAATGAATCCTAATGAATCCTAATTTGGGATTCAGCAATAAATTCAATAATTTGAACCTCCAAGCTTATGCTTATCATAGGTAAAATTAAATTTACAAAAAAAAATGCAGGTGAGCGAGGCTGTTCTTACTTCTGTGACCCTATCATTTCAGAATAGTCTTTAAGAGTCTTTTAAAACATGTACAGTCCTCTCTAAACTTCTTGAACCCTGGGGAAGGTATTTGTTCCTTTTCATATTTGTAACAGCAAAGGAAGGCTGGGAATATGATGAAGCTAAGAACATATTTTACAGAACACCGTGATACTGAATCAGCTGACATAAAATTTTATGTGGTAGGTTATTCTGGTCCTACTTGATTTATGTATATGGTGGAAGCTTTCATACTATATAGCATTCAGCTATCTGCTTTACAGTTGATTAAATATTTGTTCAAATATTATATTTATGGATATAAAGTAATAAAATTCACTAGAACCTTGATCAGAAATATAAACCCATAATGTCATCTATTCTATTCATGTTCCATTATAGAAATTGGTCTAGAAGGAGGTTCTGCCACAAATTTGAACAGGACTTCTAGCAGTTCTTGAATTTTCAGAAGTATTACTGTTCTTCCTTGCAAAATTGAGATGCCTGTGCATGTTATACTCAGAAGTTCAGTTTGAGGTGAACTCTAAAATGTTAGATATGGAATGTGGAGAGAAAACAAAACTCCACCTGTCCAGAAATTGTCCACAGTGTATTGAAACTACGAATGAAATAATGAGACTCTTGGCAATCATTTACATATATTTTGATAACGAGAATATTTTGGCTATGAAGACATCATTACCTTTTTTATAATACTTAGAAATAGACAAGATCTACAAATTCAGAAAGCAATCAGGTGTAGTTGTTTTTAAACCTATCCTAAAATTTGTAGCAATTCTCTTTGGGAAGGGGTTAATCAACAAATACAAAGTACTGGTCTGATACTACTTTCTCAGGCAATTTGTGGAACCTTGAACATTGAATCATTGATTCTTAAATGAAATGTATCCTGTCTGCATCCCAATTTTTTCTTTATAGTCCTCAAGTAATTCAGGAGTTGTAATATTTCATATGCAGAGGACGAGGAAGCAATAGTCAAAAAATTGTGATGCTTGTGTGATAGAAAACATTTCTGTTAAACTCACGATTCCACTTATAAACATCTCTGTCCTCCCAGATGATGCATAATTAAATATATTTTAATTCCAACTTTCTGTTTTCCCGTATTAAAAATGAAAAGTGTCTTCATATTTGCATAGAAACTTTAAATGCTGTCTTCATCAAATTATTCCATCAGACACTCCACCAGAAGTGTCTAATCTCGACAACAGATACAAAGTAAAACTTTGTGTGTGTTTTTAATCTGAAGTTAGGCTGATAGGAAGATCATCAAACTAGGGATTAGTCCCAGCACTGCATCAAAATGCACATTTTATGTCTGTGTAATTAGGTTTTATTAAAAATGTTTGATAGATACTTTAAAAACATATTTTAATGCAGAAATGACATCTTGTAAACTACAGGAAAAACAGACTCTAGCAAAACTATTTGTTTTTTAATTACAGTCTGATTATGATAAGCATTTGTATTTTCCCAAGTAAAGATTAATGTTAAAAAAAATCAATTTTCTAAATTTGAGACTTAAATGAAATCTGTTAGACACAACTCTTTATTTGTTACACTAAAGTATGCCTTTCCTGGGATTTTCTAGAGTATTTGTTATTGTGTATAACCTTTTAATTGGGGTCACGGTTTTTAAAATGCTTACATGGCTTATGATGCAAATGTTAGGCTTAATGAGTCATTAACCATTAACAAATCACTTCTGCAATTATTTTTCTGATTGCCAGTTAAGTTTCTATTTCACTCTTAGCCCTTTACAAAATTTTAGTTATGATCCATCTTTATTGGCAATTGAAAACCGAAACTATTTTAGCAAAAATGTGCCATCAGGACTTTTTAGCTGTGCATATTTATTAAAAGAAACGACACAGAAAAGAAACTTGGTTTGGAATCTATGTTTATTCTTCTAAATGAGAAGTCCCTCACTTCCATTTCAGAAACTGCAAATGAATTTTGTTTCATCAGAATCTTGTAAATTTGCCGTATTTGTGGTGTTTGTTATCTTCTTTTATACTTGTTTTTTCCACATGTATTATTTTCCCCAAATGGCTCAGTTTAAATAAATAATCTTTATCAGTTTAACCGTTAAAACCCTGTAAGATCCACATAAAACATTGTAATGATCAGTAAGCCTCGAAATAGTCTGCTGGAAAAGATTATTTGTGTCAATCATTTGTGAATACAAAGCTTTCTGCATGGACCGGAACCAAATTGGCATTCAAATTTTCTACCATAATGAAGCTTTAATATGCCAGGGGTAGAAAGTTTTGCAATAATAGAAGATGACCAATACATAAATCAAGTTAGCAGATCTTAAGCTCAGAAATTATATTTATCTATATTGACAAGTGTAATTGCTTATTTTATGTGACTGCAGAGCAATTATAGATCAGCATTGTCCTTCCAAATATGTCAGCAAAGCCTTTGAAATTTCAGTATGATTTGAAATACTGCATGCATCATAGTGCATTCAGAACTTAACAGCGATATTCATAGTCCTTGTTTTTCATTTTTGTTTGCCTATTTTTCTTGGGGTGGCAGGAGCGGAAGAGGAAAGTTCATTTCCTTGAAATCTATTGGCAAGTAATTTGGTTTGGTTTTTACTTTCATATTTCAATTTAGAGAAAAAAGATTCTTTCTTTGCCAACTGTAAGACTAAACAACCAGTGTAATAATTTCTAGCTAAACTAATCAGGATATAGCCTGGAGAATGATGGTATTTCTGTGGAGGGAAACTTAGAGAAGTTGTCTTTACTCAGTAATCTTTAAAGAGCCCAATTAATGCCCTGATTGTGTTATCACCAAATATCACTTGGCCCATAGGGGAAGCCCAACACAGTGAGGTAGCCATTTGCAATCAAGAAGAAAGGGGTCCTGCATTAAAATTCAGCATTATTAATTCTTTTAAGATTATTCATAGAGACCCACTGAAAGAGGTAGTTCTACTAGAAAGGGTTTGGCAGTCTGGTTGGAGAAATTCAGTCAAAGAACAACTGATTGATTGTCAAGAACTCTGTGTTCATTTTCTGCTGCATTATTAGAAAGCTGAGTGATTATAACTAAGTCTTTGAATCACTGGGCCTTTGTTTCTGGGAAAAACTAAAAATAAATCTGAAGTCTTGTGTCTGTAGGACCCCAGCTTCTCTGATGAGTATTCCTCAATTAGGAAGTATAGAAATCATATTCTGTAGATACAGACCTTGTTCCCTAACTCTGCTTATTTGCTACATCATACAAGAGGCAGAGGTATTTGTAAGTTAAACTTATAAGGATAATCATAGATTGCTGTCTCTTAGGATATGAAATAGTAGTATCCTTTTCCATGAAGCAGAGTTTCAAGAAAGTTTGCCAAGAAAGAATTAATCCTTAACACCCTCTAAAGAGGAAAAATAAATAAGTAAAAGCATGGTAGTGGGAAAGAAATATTGATACAGGAAGAAAACTAAGAATAAAAGTACCAACAGGTATATTGCTGTAAGGATTCAGGTTCAGTCAGCTACACTGAAGTGGCAATCTCCAATATGAAAAAAAAAAATTCAGTTCTGAAGTATGCAAATATTAAATTTTGATAAGATAATTGCAGTTTTATTATTTCAAGATGGTTGTCACCTCTTAAAAGTGTCAAATAATTACCATACACATTCAACAGAAGGAGTGGCAAACTATATAACATGAATCTGTCCTGCCATTCCTACAGTGCCTGTTAGACAGGTTGTGATGATAGACACATAAAGTATGGTACCTGTAACAGCAAAAAAGTCAAGAGAGGTTTTATGTTAAAAATATGGAGGAGGGGAAAAAAGTAATCTCCAATTCACAGCATCGCGATAGTGAGAAAATGAAATAGATTAAGTGTCAGGAAACTGTGGATTGAGTCCCTGTAGTGTGATCGAAGGAAAATCCTTTTCTTTCTCCGAGTCTCAGTTTCTGAGAATCTCTGCCCTGATATTCAGCTTCATTCCCAGGGAAATATCTTGGCAACTACTTGCTCACCAGTATCCTGCTTTTTGACCATTGGTGGTTTCTGGGAGTTGATGGTAATCTAGATAAGTTGAGAATTGAGCTCTCCTATTTCACCATTCTCTCTTGAACTTCAAAGCAAAACTTTCCACATTTGTTTCCACCAAAGATATCCAAAGCAGAAATTCTAATTCCAGTACTTTGTGGCCTCATTTGAGCGTATAACTTTTTTTTATAGAGGCATTTTTTATTTATTTATTTGTTTGTTTGTTTGTTTGTTTGTTTTGTTTATACATGCACTGGGTACAGTCAGAAGTACGGGAGGGTGAGAGAATTCACCAGAGCCAGAGCAGGGAGCAGAACAGGCAGAAGGACCGAAGTACACTGCTGAGGGGAGCAGCGGGCGGCAGGAGAGGTCTGCGCGCCATCTGGGACCCTCCTCAGGTGGCCGGGGAGCAGCCGGGGATCGAACCGGCGCCGCAGAGGCCGCGGGCAGCTTCGCAACCCAGCGCTCAACCGCTGCGCCACCGGGGAGGCCCTGGGCGTATAACTTTTTAATGGAATAGTTGTAAAAGAGGGACATAAGGGAAACATCTGAAATGATAGACCCCTGTAGGATTTTCACCAAGCCAAGTCTCCATTTCTACTTCTGATGGGAAATTAGAGATGGTGTTTTATGTATAAAAATATTGTTCAGAAACCTCCTTTTATGAGCTGGCTATTTTTCTTGCTGCAATTGTTTAATCTTGTTTTGACAGTGGACAGAACACTAGAATTTGTTTGGCTTTTATTTCAAATTAGCAACTGTGTTGAATACCAAATTTTCACTGTGGCTCATCATGCCTAAAGTGGGCTAGCTTGCTTCCCTGAGCATGTGAGACACTCAGCTCAGGACCAGCAAAGGTCTTGCCTCAGGCACCATAGAGTGGGCTGAGAGAAGATGGCAGTGGTGACAGGGACCTGAAGGCTTCTGCCTGTCCCCTCATATCTGTAATGTTCCATTTATCTTTCTAAAAAGGCTTTATCTGAAGAAAAATTAAAAATTAAAAAAAAACTTAGTGCTAAACAGACAGTTTAATTGGTTCTGCTATTTTTGGAAACTGGAAGATAAATGCTACGTGTGAAGTTAATAAACCATAATTGGAATTTGCTTAAGAGCATACTTCCATTCCTCCTGGATCCGTCCACTGCAGGAAGCAATAGGACCTAGCTGGGATTCATGAATATAGAGACCCCTTTCCTAAGAACAGCCGTGACTTTCTCGGTGACCTTGAGGAATTTAATAAATTCACTATTTCCCTGCCGGACCATAACCAAATTGGAGTGGGAATTGAAAGACTGAAAACAAACATACTAACAAAAACTGAATACTTTTTTCAGTTCTTAGATGATAACACTATCATATGTGTGTTAACATTTGCCATTTACCCACCTCTCTGTAGAACTTTCTCCAAAAAAAAAAAAAGACCTTATATTCCTGTGATTAATTTTGTACTGTGTGCCTACAGAGACTTATCATTATGAACATTGTTTGTTATTACTTTGAATAGTAGGCTGAATATAGTGAAGATGTGAATTTCTACTCGACCCAAATTATTTGGCAATCATATTCTCATTCTCACTGCTGACATCATCAATGATGTTAGATAGGTAGATATTTATGTGTGTATGTATTTTCTGTATCTAACATCTATAGATATAAATATAGATCTACATATAGCAATCTTTTCTCTCTAGTTGTAGATGAGCAGAGGGATGAGTCTCTTCATCCTAGGTACTTTCAGCTCTATATACCTGTTTTCCTCAAGGTATTTTCTCAACACTTGCTAAACAGCAAGTTTCTTTATAGAGCCAGAAACCAAATAAAGATCATACCAATTCTTAATTCTTTAAGTATTTTCAAATGTCATTTCCTCTATACTGTTACAGGTGTAGATTCTTTCTAATCCTTGAAAAGAGTGACTTAAAATAAACATGTCAGTAAATCTTTCAAATATCACTTTTAAAATCCAGTCTGATTGATACTTGTTCACAGACATGACTACATAATGGCAGTGAGATCAAACTGATCTTAGAAGTGCAGTAGATAGAGAGGCAGCATACAGGAGGGGTTGAGTATACGGACTCTGAAACTGGCAGGGTTCAAATGTCAGTGACACTAGTCAATCACATGACTTTGGGTGCTTCAATTTCCTCACTTGCAAAACGGAACTAAATGCTTTCTAACTCATGGCTTGGTGTAAGATTTTTTTTTTTTTTAAGATTTGTTTTATTTATGCATACAAGAGCTGGGGTATAGGCCAGAGGTATGGGGGATGAGAGGATTCACCAGAGACAGAGCGAGGAACAGAACAGGCAGATCAACTGAAGCAGACTGCTGAGCAGAGGGCGAGTCATGAGAGGTCTGCTGCGCCATGTGGGTAGCTCCCTGGCAGGCTAACTCATGCTACAGAAGCTGCGTACAGCTTCATAGACTGTGTCTTAACCCCTTGCGCCACCAGGGAGGCCCCATTGGTTAAGGTTTTAATGCAATGAAAATCTGTGCTTGTGGGATCCCAGAACTACAGGAACTGTCCTTGCACCATAGAAAATAATCAGTGAACATCAGCATAGGGAGAAATCTTGGTGATTGCAATGTACTTGTGTTCTAGTCCCAGTTCTCATGCTTACTACCTTTGTAAGTGTGAGCAGGTTCTCCAAATCTGAGTCTCAGATTCTCATCTGTAATGTTATTTTTCCTTAGCAGAATTTATAAGGGACTAGAAATCTTTCCTATTCTGAATATAAACTGATCTCATTAAAAAGACTCTCCCATCTGTCAAATGATGAAAACATTAAAAGAAATGTTTTTGACCTGTCTCATTATGAAAACTTTTAGAGGTATAAATGAACCAAAATCTTCACTTATAGTGAAGATTTAACTATATTGTATAACACTATTCATCAGATACTTTTGTTTGACTTCACATATATATTTAGTATCAATGTATAAACATACTTTTATTTGTTATATATTAATATTAGAGCCCAGAATAAAAATTATTGAATAAAATACCTTGGGAGGGAACTAACCTTATATTTATGTATATATGCACATATATTTAATGCAGGTAACAATTTATACCTAAAATTATTAAATATATCTAGACTGCTAAAGAATAAATATATAGAAAAATATCACTTGTACCTACAACAGAATTTCTCAAAATTTTGCTCACAAGATCCTTTACACTCTTATTTTTTTTTTTACCCAAAGAGATTTTGTTTTGTTCATACCATATTTGTACATTACATTTTCTACATTACTTCTACCAACATTTATGGTATTAAATGGTATTAATGGTATTAATTTTTAATAATTAAAACTGGGCCTCCCCTGTGGTGCAGCGGTTGAGTGCTGGGCTGTGAGGCTGCCTGTAGCCTCTGCAGTGCTTGTTCAATCCCTGGCCACCAGCGAGGGTCCCACATGGCGCGCAGACATTTCCTGCTGTGCCTGCTGGTCCCCTCAGCATTATATTTCATCAGTCTGCCTATTCTGTTCCCAGCTCTGGCTCTGGTGAATTCTCTCACCCTCCCACGCTTCTGACTGTACCCAGTGCTTATATAAATAAATAAATAAATCTTTAAAAAAAAAAAAAGGAAAGGAACACCCAAATAAGTAGTGAAGAAACTAAGGGAGCAAGTTCTAGAGGAAGTAAGGAACTGAGATGAACATAAAGATGTTTTCTTTCTGGGTTGAAGCCAAAGTTTAGTCAGGCTCATCTTTGAAGTCACGATTCAATTCAATAGCTACTGTTGATTATCTTACTGAATTAAATCTAGGTATAATGGGTATTAGCTCATTCAATAGTTTACATGTTGTGTGCACCCAAAATTGGAAAAACAAAACTTTGGGCAAATATGAAACTTCAATGTATTGTTCTTGTGTGTTATTGGAAGAACACAGTGGTAAAGCATTATGTCCATTTTCCAAACATAGACTCACACTTTGAAAAAAAGAGAAATGAACCAAATATAAACATCCTTGCAAGAGCTACCTCTGTGTCTTAGTCTTCTTTTTTATTTGTTTGTTTTTACATGGAAGAATACAGTTGTGGTTAAATTCATCGTACTAACAACTGCCAATGGGTGCCTGTGACTGAACTCTAGGAGAAGGGCCTGCCAGGAAACTGTCTCCTAATGATACGATCTGCATATTTTAATGAGACTGGAAATGTAGGAAACTGCATAGACTCTGGACTCTGCTCAATCTGGGTTTTTTCCAACCTTATAGATTGCACGTTGTTTACCTTCGTTAATATACACTAACTGAAAATGGGGTTCCTGTCACTATCCAGCATCCCTAGATGGCTTGACATTTTCACAGTTTAGATGAAATACTAATAACCTTTATGTGGTAACTCTATTGTGTGCTTATTCTAATGAGGTCCATTCAGTCACAGAGAGGATGTGAGATTACTTACATTTAATAGCATAGAAACAAACATATAATCCAATTACCAAAAAATAGAAAAGGGAAGTTATTCAAGATACTGGAAGGAAATCATTTTTTTCACATTTTTGACCCTCTCTCCCCTTTATGATAACAGTTCCTCCTTGCATGGTTTCCCTGTGTGTTCACATTCCTCACTCTCTTGCTCTCTTACTTTCCTGCTTTCTCTCATCCTGATCACCAGGTTCCATGGCGCATGGGTCAGGCCCAGCTTAATCGCTTCACGTGCATCATGGTATCCAATCTAACAATATCACAAAATGATCATGAGGACTCCTGGTTACTTCTTTTTACACTCTACCTTCCCTTATACCCCTTGAATCCATCTCTTTCCTCCTCACTCTTAACCTCAGAAATATTTCTTTATTGTGCTGCAAGTTTTTATGAGTGTTTGTCCTTATTGAAGGTCCTCTATATTTTTTTAAAGATTGATTTATTTATTTATACAAGCACTGGATACAGTCAGAAGCGCGGGAGGGTGAGAGAATCCATCAGAGCCAGAGCAGGGAACAGAACAGGCAGACTGATGAAATACACTGCCGAGGGGAGCAGCGGGTGCGGCAGGAGAGGTCTGTGCACCATGTGGGACCCTCACTAGCGGCCAGATATCGAACGGGTGCTGCAGAGGCTGTGGGCAGTTTTGCAGCTGTAGGGTCAGGAAAGACCGCAGTGCAGGTTTTCTGATCCAGCAGACTGGGTAAAGGAGGAGTCAGAGTCCTCAGTGGCTTTTGCTGGCTTTTTTATTTGGATTTACCAGGTACATGGCAGGCAGGGAAGCTGGGGGGCCCGGAGGCTAGCAGGCCTCCCAGCCCCCAGCATGTCTTCACTCTGGGCTTTTCGGCCTTCTCTCACATTCTCTCTGCTCTTGTTGCTCTGCTACTCTCTCTGCTTCTCTGCTTCTTTCTCGGCTTCTGCTGGCGTCCCCGTGACACCATCCTTAAAAGCCCAGTCTTAGCCCAGGTGAACCCCATCTACATATGCCCACACCCTATTCCAGGTGCCCGCCATCAGGCATGCATTCAGGACCGCAAGGATCCATCATCTACTCTGATGGCAGGAAGGCAGAAAAGCCTGATATTTTTCCTTACCATACAGCAGCCTAGCGCTCAACCGCTGGGCCACCAGGGGAGGCCCTGAAGTTCCTCTATTTATCTTTATCATTCTGACTTGCTTTACTACATAGAATTCCCCCATTCCCTCCATTTTGCTGTAAAGCTACTTTTTACGTGTGTATGTGTGTGTACAGGTGGTACATGTACATATATGAGTGTATCAAATATTCCTGCTATTGACATTGTTAACACTTACTAAATGTAGCATAGTAAATGTAGATGGAAATAAACTTGATGTAGTCTAAGAACACACAACTAATAAATATGACCTGAATCAAACTTAGGTTAAAGTATGCCTCTGAGCTATCATGACTTTTCTCTTAGGCCAGGATATTTGGAAATAAGAATATTGTTTAAAGATTTATTTATTTATTTGTTTGTTTGTTTGTTTGTTTATTTATTTATTTATTTATACAAGAACTGGGGTACAGGCCAGATGCGCGGGAGGGTGAGAGGTTTCACCAGAGACAGAGTGGGGAATAGAACAGGCAGAATGATGAAATACACTGCTGAGGGGAGCAACGGGAGAGACAGGAGAGTTCTGCCACGCCATTTGGGACTCTCCCCGGCTGGCGGGGATCAATCCAGCGCTGCAGAGGCTGCGGACAGCTTCACAGCGCCGCGCTCAACCCCCTGCGCCACCAAGAGAGGCCCTGGAAATTAGAATTTTTATTGTGTTCCTTCTGCTCAACCCCCAAATTACTTAACTAATTTGCATACAAAACAAAATTCTTCATCTGTTGTCATTATGATTTTTTTAAATACAAAATAATGTAATATTTGGGGTTATAATTTTTTTTTTCCAAACTGTCTGATAACAAAGATTCATAAGGGATAGCCTAAAATAGATTGTCTTCAAACTAAGAGTTAAAGAAAGGACAGACTTTTGCATCCAGGTAATTTTGTTGTAAATGGTTCATAGAAACAGCATAAGATATATGGTCAAAGTAGATAGATTTTAATCATAAATAATTTTTTTAGGATTAAAAATATCACCTAGAAAAGCCACTTTGAAAACCCTACTTACCTAGAAAAAACCAGTCTGAATAGAAGCAGATTACAACATCCCAATGGAAAATGGGCAGTTTACCAGAGTATAAATTGTTTGGGTTTTGTCAATTTTCTTAGCCCCTTGCATTTACAGCTGTCACAGTGCTTATCACTCTCCTTGTGGCAGCCTGTCAACCTGAATGGCCTCATGAAACTATGGACTTTCTGAGGCTACCATTTAAAGTTCATTTTTTTAATTGTGGGTGGTTTCCTTAACCATAGATAACTCTAGGAAGTTTGTTGAAATGAATTAAAGAAATTTAATAACTCAAAAAGAAAAATGAAATCTTATGTCCAGGGAGGGAGTCATTTTAACACATTTTAATGCATAGCTGGCCAGGTGGCTTAAAACACAGATTTCTGTATTTTAGAGATTCTTGAATCAACAGCTCTGGGATGGGTCCAGGAATCAAATTTTTGAAAAGTTCCTTAGGGACTTCAGATCATACTTCAAAGACTGAAGTTTGCCTTAAGCAACATGAGAAAACAATTGGAAGATCCTGACTTGAGGTTGACTTCCAGTTTTCCTGTCTTTGCTTTATACATTTGAGTTCCTATACCTAGCAAGGAATCTTCATTTAAAATACTTAATCTGGGCCTCCCTGGTGGCACAAGGGGTTAAGCACCACACTATGAAGCAATCAACAGCCTCTGCAGCACGAGTTCAATCCCCAGCCAGCCAGGGAGCAACCCACATGGCACAGCTGACCTCTACTGTCTCGCACATTGCTCCCCTCAGCAGTGTATTTCAGTCAATCTACCTGTTCTGTTCCCCTGTTCTGTTCACTGTCTCTGGTGAATCCTCTCACCCCCCAAACCTCTGGCCTGCACCCCAGTTCTTGTATGCATAAATAAATAAATCTTTAAAAAAATAGAATACTTATTCCTCCCATCACTCTATTGTCTTTTCCATCCCAACCTGAAGTTTAACTCCCTCCCCTAACTGATCATCACCAGCCTCTCTCTCACTGGATGTATAACATTATCATTCAAATTATACAGATGGCTCCTTGGAATCAGAATTGATACATTTTTATAATATTTTAATAAGAATATACCTTTTTACTAGATACCAAATTACTTTTACAGTATTGTCATTTTGTTGAAGAAATTTACACTTCATAAGGTGGTGAGTAGAAGAGGTAGGTGATGTATGCTAAAAACTAAGGAGAAAGATCAGGGAATGGTATGCTTTGTAAATGGAAATCTTCAATAAAGATATGTTAAAAGCAGGTAATTTGTTTTATTTTATTTATTTATTTATTTATTTATTTTTTTAATTAATAAATTTTATTTTTATATTCCCCATACAATTGCAATCCCCCCATTCTGACCCCAATCCCTCCCCTCCCGCCCCCCACCCCCCAAAAAGTGTTGAGTTCTTCACATGTATGGTACCAAACTGAAGCCAGTGTGTGCTTTACCCTGATTACAGCTGCTGCTGCTGCTCCTGCTGTTCACCCTGGTAACCCTGAAACCACCACGCGTTCGTGTCTCAAGAAGCCATAAAAAGGAAATCCTAGACAAATGCTCAGATAAATAAGTGGAGAAAAGCAAATCTTTATTTAGAGAGTAAAGATAAGTTTGTTTAGAGGAGAAAGAACAAAAGCAAAGACTCCAAGGCAGTGATGCCAAGGAGGGTCAAAAGATGCCATATAGGCCTGTGCCTAGGGAATATTTTAACACCTCTTTTTCTCTATTTTAATATGCCATCATCCTGGGCCTCCCTGGTGACACAGCAGTTGAGCACTGGGTTGCGAAGCTGCCCGCAGCCTCTGCAGCACCGGTTCCATCCTCGGCCACCAGGCAATTGTCCCACATGGCACGCAGACCTCTCCTGCCACCCACTGCTCCCCTCAGCAATGTACTTCGTCAGTCTGCCTGTTCTGCTCTCTGCTCTGGCTCTGGTGAATTCTCTCACCCTCCCACACTTCTGACTGTGCCAGTGCTTGTATAAATAAATAAATAAATCTTTAAAAAAATTTAAAAAACAAAAAATAAATAAAATGCCATCATCCTACTTTGTGATTGGCTCTTTCTCCTAGTGGCTACCCTGCTCGGGGCAGATATGCCAGTTTTCCCCACTCTTATTTCTAAGTTTACCTCCCCTATCCAAGGTCTCTTAAAATTTACTGCCCTATTAGCCCTCCTGGATTTCTGACCTCATCTCTGGAGTATATATGGTTAGCACCTCCTAGAATTTACCATCCTTAACTCTGGAGTTTGTTTTCATTAGCACCCCTTTAACTCTCAGAGTCTGCCTGTACTGTCCCTGAAGCTGCCTAATTAACCCTAACTAGACATAAAACTTAAAACCACAGTCCACTGGGCCCCTCTCCAACGTTGGCTCCTACCCCCCCATTCCTCTGGTGACCTTAGTTCCCTTTTCAGAATCCAAGGGTTTGTTTTTGTTTTGTTTTGTCTGTTCATTTGCTGTTTCTTTATATTCCACACACACGAGTGAGTCCATTCTGTATTTGTCTTTCTCCTGCTGACTTATTTCACTTAGCATAATCCTCTCAAATCTGGTCCATGGTGTGACAATTGGTAAGATTTCATCTGTTTTATAGCTGCTTCATTTTCCATTGTGTATATATACCACATCTTCGTTATCCAGTCATCCGACAGGCACATAGCTTGTTTCTACAGCTTGGCTATTGTGAGTAGTGCCTCAAAGAACAGAGGGTTTCTGTGTCTCCTCCAATTAGTGTTTTTATATTCCCTGAATAGATACCTAAAAGTGAATCGCTGGATCATATGGTCGTTCCATTTTCTAATTTTGAGGAAACTCCATGTTGTTTTCTAGAGTGGCTGCTCCAATTTATATCCCTACCAACAAGGCATAAGTTTTCCTTATTCTCCACACCCTCACTAGCACTTACTGTTTCTGGTATTTTTTTATGTCGTTTTGGAGAGTTATTGGGTCAGAGAATGGTTTCCTTGGGTTACCTCTGTGAAAAGTTTCACCACAGTTCCACTTTCAGTGACAATGGTGAGTTTATCCACAAACAAAGATGTTTCAACAGGCACGGAGGTGAAGGTTACATTTTAAAGGGAAAGGTTTGTTAGGAAAAGTGGAAGTGGTACCCGGGGAGTCTGAGGTGGTCAGGAGAACTGCAGCTCCTGTTTTGCAAAGGGAAAAGATCTGTGTAAAGAAGCACCTGCATAGTCACAGATGGGCAGGAGAGCTGCATTATTGCCAAAAAGGACAGATTTATCATATAAAAAAGGAAGGGAAAGCAGAGAACACTTGCCCAGACATAAGCAAACCTGAAAGGGACAGGTTCCTTAAGAGAGAAGCCTGTACAGACACAGGCTGGCCAGTCTTGGGACTAGAGCTGCATTTTGCAAGTGCAGAAATTGTACTGATACAGTGTTCTTTTAGGGAGAGGCCATTCCTTTATGGAATCGCTATCTACTGTTAATTACTTCTAGGGTATGACTAGGTTGATTTGTAAGGACCTGTGATTCTCTACAATGGCTCTCAATCTCCATATTATCCTCTCTGGCCTGCACCTCCTGATACTTTCTATAGCAGTCTGATTCTTGCTGTTGCACTTGGCCTAAGGATTTTTCATTTCTGTAGCTGGTTTAACAACTATGTTAATCATTTCTACCCTTGTTTCGGGTCTTGTGATACCTCCATCCTAAATTTTCTACTCTTAGCCTCCATCATTTTTCATATAGTCCAGTCTCACACATGTAAAGTGATAGCTCATTGTAGTTTTTTTCATTTCCCTTCTAGTAATGAGCAATTTTTTCATGTACTGATTGGGGTCATGTTTTTGTTTTTGTTTTTTTTTAAGATTCTAAATATTTAATGATATTTCTTAAAAGGTTGCTATAAAAGGTCTGCTTAGCACAGTTTCTGACAACCTAATCCCCACAAAACTATCCAGAAGTCTGACAAATGTAGCATTTTGAGTTTGGGTACCAGGCATTGATTTTCTTCCTAATTATAAAAGTGTTTCCTTCAAAATGTCTCTTTGGTGTTTCTTACTATGTTATATGGCACAAAGGAAACTTAGACAGCAGGGCTAACAAGAAGCAGGTTTATTGCACCAGGGCTGACTAAGCAGACTTGCATCCAAAGGCTGAGCCCCATCTGTAGGAAGTCAGGGGTTTGTATACACTTTCAGTTTCTACAAGGTTCCAAATGGGTTTGCATTGGCAGCTGTACATGTTCAGATATGATGTGGCTACATACCAAGAGGTGAGTTGTATAGTTGCATACCAAGGAGTGAATAAAGGGTCAGTAATCACCGGCCCCCCTCCCCCCACCCAGCCCAGGTCCATTTTTCCTCATGACTGTACATGGTCTTACATGAAGCAAGATTCACATCATACCAGGAATTAAGCTGCATACCAGGAACTGAGCAAAAGGTGGTTGCTAAGACCCCAAGCTGCTTGTCTCAGGTGATGCTTCATTTGTCTAATTTTATAGTCACTTTATCAACAAAATAATTAATTCATAGAGAGGTTAGAGACATATTTTACATAGAGGTATTTATATCTTTAAAAAATAATAAATATATGGATATATTCAGTGCTATCAGAAATGGAAGTTGGATGAAGGTTATAAGAGAGATGTGTCTGCTGGTAGAACAGAGGTAATCAACCTCAGTGGCACAGAGCAAGTATGGCCTTCAGTCTATTAGTATTTGGTCCATTCATGAAAAATAGATTTACCATATTGGGGAACATATGTTTTTGGAAAATTTTAAGTTTTTACATTTTAAGTGGTTGAAAATTCAAAATCAAAATACTATTTTGTGACACATGAAAATCATTTGAAATTCAAGTTTTGGTGACCTGTTGGTAAAGTGTTACACCCCCTTCTTTCTATATTGTCTGTGTTTGCTTCTGTACCACAAAGGTAGGACTCTGGTTGTGAAAGAGATGCTCTGTGGTGCACACTGCTTGGAGCGCTATAAATTGCAGTGAAGCAGTTACAAATTGACAGCATTTCAGTGCTACATATGTTACATGTCTGTGTGAAAAGGCATTTTCAAAGATGAAATACATAAAATCTTATTATAGATCAGCATTAACAGGTGAATATTTGCAATAAATTTTGATGATAGGGAATGCTAACTTTGAACTCCAATTAAGCAAAATATTAGTACACACATATGAAAATAGTATCAGTCTTTTCATTACCGCATGTTTATAAAAATTGTTCTGTTATTAGTATCATGTTTTGAATTTCATCAAAATATGTGAGGACATTTGGTTTCTTTCCACTTGTGTTAGTATCTATGTAATGTCTCCATTTTGCTGCTTGACCAGCAAAGTCTAAAATATTTTCTATCAAGAGAATGTTGTACAAAAGTTGACTGACACATTTAAGAAGCAACAAATGCTTATAAATTATGAGATGGTTATTTCAGTTATAGAAAAACAGTTTCATCATGATAAAATTATCTTTTTTTTAAAGATTTATTTATTTATTTATGCAAGAACCAGGGTAAGGGCCAGATGTGCGGGAGGGTAAGAGGATTTACTGGAGACAGAGCGGGGAACAGAACAGGCAGACTGACGAAACACACTGCTGAGGGAAGCAGTGAACGTGACAGGAGAGGTCTGCCGAGCCATGTGGGACCCTCGCCGGCCGGCCGGGATCGAACCAGCGCTGCAGAGGCTTCGGACAGCTTCACAGCATGTTGCTCAACCGCCTGTGCCACCAGGGAGGCCTGATAGAATTATCTTTTAAAAATAGAATTTTCCATGATTATCTGAGAGGTATGTGCTAGTGATGCAAAATTTGAAAAACACTGCAAGGTATAAATGAAAACTCCCTTAGTTTTTATCATCTGGATATGAATAAACTCTGCTAACGTGTCAGTGTACTTCCCTGTAGACCTGTTTTCAAATACTTTAATATATTTGAAAAGTTACTATAAAAACTATATTCAATATCACTTAAAACTTTATGAGGAGTCGTTCCCCATGCTATTTGCAAATCTTTGTAAATGCTATTTTTATGATTTATTATTATTCATTCACATGGATGAGCCTTATCTGAGTTTCCTTTCAGTAAGATGGTTAAGATTTTTCAGCTTTTCCTTTTCTCTTTTTAATACCATGATAAGCTTATGATGAATAGTTTAATTGCTCACAAACTTCAGATTATAGTTTCATAATTATTTTAAATGTCGTATTTCCTTCATTCATTTAAAATATAATTTGCTTGAAGAATTTGGTAACACACCCTAATATTTATTAACAAGTAAATCAAGCTGGCCATTATTCACTTGATAAAACAAACATTTGTTTTGTCCTATTATAAATTAATAGCAAAATAGTAGTTAAGACAGTTATAGACACGCTGCGTATCAAATCAGAAGACTTTAAACCCCAACTTTGCAACCTAACTAAAATTATTAAGCTCTGGAAATTGGAAATGACAATAGAATCTTTAGCTTAAGGTAACTGTCTTCACAGATAAAGGATATGAGGGATGTGCATAAAATGTTTAGATCAGTGTCAGGCAACCATAGGAGTGCAATAAGTGTTAGTGTAATATAATAAAATAGAAATATCCAGCCCCTTTCTTTCACTTAAATCCAGGAAAGCAGTTTCCTTAAGAAATATCTACTTGGCTTTAAAGAGGAAATCTGCCACATGAAATTCATCTTTGCCTCTTTTGGATTTTCAAATGATGAAACAGTGTGGGGGCTTGACCCAAGGTTTTGATTGCTATATAATTCTCCATCACCTCACCTTTAACAGATATCATCGTCTAAGTTAGTGAGTTATTGTGAAAATTAAGTTGAAAAACACATGCAGCTTAGCCCAGATCTAGCCCAGCCCCTGTGGGTCATTAACTCACCGCTGCTTTGTTACATACCCCAATAATAACAAAATTTCAAAGCCTGTGAGTTCTAACCTTGACCCTCATGACCCTCCAGAAACTTCTCCGCATTAGACATTAAAATGATGGGCTTTTACTGTAGAGATGGTAGCTTTGCTGCATTATCAAATGGGCTTTATACTTCATCTGACTAAAAGCTGTGTGTGTGTGTGTGTGTGTGTGTGTGTGTGAGAGAGAGAGAGAGAGAGAGAGAGACAAACACAGAGACAGAGAGACAGAGACAGAGAGAGAGAGAGAGAAAGAGAGAGAGTGAGATTATGGAGATTAAGAAGGCGGGAAAAAAGATATAAATCATCAAATGAATGCTATATAAGTTTGAAGCTCACAGCCTTTCCACAGCTCCCCTTGGTTTCTGACATCAGTTTTTCCTAATATAATATTAAATGTTAATTTTAAAAATGTTAAAATAAACCTCTATTAGTTTTCAGTAAATTTCCTTTTGTACATCTATTTAATTGAAACAAGCTAGTGGACACATTCTTTTTCTCCTGCTCAACTTGAAATGGTTAATAACAAATAAGCTCTTTCAAAATATTTAATCTCTCTGAAATTCATTCTTCAGGAATATTAGCTCACCTTATTTTTTAAGGAAAAAAAAAAAGTTCATTATAATTTGTTAATCTAACTCTGCTGCCAAGTTGGCTGTTTTATTTAACAATAAATTGAATACAAAAGCTCCCCAAGGCAGCAAGATAGAGTACCAAGCTCTGAAAGTTTGGCAGTTTAATTGACATTTCATTGTAGCCACAGGATGAAGTTAATTTCATCACTGGTTATATATACAGACTTAGGTTTTTGCATAGGTTACCATGGTGTATATACATGTCCATATATCTGTCTTGAGAGTTAGACTACAACTAAATGAAGAGTGATTTTGCCCACTTCTTATATATATTCCTGACTATATCATATAAAATTCATTTTAGAATCATGAAAGAAGTTGTTAATCTTTAGTGATTTTTTTCCAGAATGTCAATCTGTATTTTTATAAAAAGAAAAATTTTGTCATGTTCTCTTATGGGTTGAGTTGCATCCCACTAAAATTCTTATGTTTATATCCTGACCCTTTTACTGTTCTTATTTAGATAGAGAGTAGATAGGAGTGATCAAGTTAAGATGCAGTTATTAGGGTGGACCTTAATCCGATATGACTGGCATCCCTACAAAATGGGATAGCTGGACACAGAGGTATGTTAGAGGGAAGCAGATGTGAAGGGAGACAAGACAATGACCATTTGCAAACCGAGGAGAGAGACTTGGGATAATTTTCCTTCATGGTCCTCAGAAGGAACACACCCTGCCAACACCTCAGTCCTGGATTCTAGCCTACACACCTTTAGGACAATACATGTCATGCTAGTCTGTGGTACTTACTAGTCTAGGTTGTTATGACAACCATAGGGAATTGATCCATATTCCCTTAAAGTAAGTACAATGCCTCCTATCAATATTCTATAGTAAGACACTAAAGCAAAACAAATGATAGAACTTGATTGTCCATATGTACTGAGGGGCATTTGAACAACAGCTACCACGTATGAAATTAATGTTGAATCAGCTTGTGACACTCAAGAATCTCAGTCTGACATTCATGTCGTGTGACTCATAAAATGTTTAAAATAGGAGTCATGAGAAATAAAAAAAAAAATGAATCAACTTTTCTTTAAAAAAAAAAATGTATCTCTTAGATAGGCTGATTTACAGTGCATAGGTCCCATTACTATCTTCTATTTAAAACAAATGCATAGCCAGTATTCTGCGTGAGTACAGTGATGTTCTGTATCCCAAGATTCGTAATTTTATTTTAGGCAGCTTAGGTCTCTTTAAAATTTCTCCCCCAGGGTTGAGGTCTTCATCCAGCTGATGGCCTTATTAGGGAGTAGACTAAAGGATTATGAGGCTTTATAAGTCCTAATGTTGTTGGGGCTGGTAATTCATGAGTAGTAGATGCAGAAACCACAGGGAAAAGCTCAGAGCACCAGGAGAACTAAAGACAGGAAGACAAGAGTCTCTATGAGCCTCCAGATTAATCTTCCCAGGAAGGAGCGGAGACACTAATGCTTGAGGAACATAAAAACAGACTACAAAAAGCGGTAAGGAAAAAACCACATTATGGCTTTTACTTATTTTGTTGGACTTTTATTTCCAAATCACACAATTGTCTGAGATGATTTAATGCACAATTACATAAAAAATGAAATTAACATGTTTTTAAAAGCATAAAAGCAACTGCTAAATAAAGCCATAACATTTTTCTCTGTGCTACCAAGATAATGAACCGTATTTTTCATCTCTAACTGTGCCTCTGTGTCAAGAGTATAGAATTTGGGGCAGGAGGGGGGCAGGGAAATAGACCTTCGTTACTGAGAGGCTGTCTCGAATCTCCCTGGGAAGTGGCTTTTGTCACTTCTAAAGTGCAGGGAGTTGAAGAACAAAACAGCAGCGGCTGTGAAGAACGGTGTCACTATGACACTGAATGCTTAAACACTCTAACAAGTTACAGGGGGCAGAGAATTGCAAATTGAGCATATCATGGGGTACACATTTTATAACTTGTTACATTTTGGGCTGCATAATGCTGACTGTTGATCCAAGGTTGCCACTGTGCTTTTGATATAGGGCATAGCCCTCTTGATAATGATCTGTACACCTGTATGTGCACTTAGGTACACATATGTGAACTGAGTAGAGGCCACTGCCTTCATGTATGTATGTGCACAGATTATATTTACATTACATGTTTATAAATGCACACACATCTAAAAACTTTTCTCAATCTCTAGTTGAAATGCCTTCCCCTATTGTTATCTGTAAAATATCCTCTACGTTTGGGGTAAAAAAATGAAGTCATGTCATATTTTCAGAGAGATTTTTACAAAGAGTGTGGTCCAGTGTAGTGATAAAGTACTGTAATGATTGTACTCAAAGACTGAATAAGTATCTAAGTCTCTACCATATTCCCAAGCTGTGCTTGTAAGATGGAAATAAATTCATAGGCTGTTGCTTCTGCCCTTAGTGAGTGCACACGCTGGTATTTTTGTTATTGGAAGATTCCATTCCCCTGGCTTCCGGAATGGTTTTGCTCTTAACTAACTGCCAAGTGTCCTTTGCTGTTTTCTTCTCTCTTACCTCCTAGTGTTGCAGTCTGCCAGGACAGACTCACTGCACACCTTCTTTTCACTCTTCTGCCTTGGGAATCTTCTTTTGCCTTGTGCCTCTGTGTTTATGAAATCCAACTTTACTTCAGATTTCTCCTGGATGCCATACTTAAACATTCAACTGCTTCCTTAATATGTGCATCAGAAAGCTCAGGAAATGTCCCAAACTTAACATGTTCAAAACAAAATTCTTGGTCGTATCACTCCATCTCTGTAATGCTAACCTGTCCTTCCATTTTCTCAGGTCAGAACATTTAAAGAAACCTCTGATTCATGCCATCCCGCATTGCTTATCTAATGCTTTCAATAATAAGTTAGAAATAATTCAAGAGCCTAACTATTGCTAACCTCTTCCAAGGTTATTACCCTCGTCTGCGGCACTACCACTGTTCTCCTAGGCCATTGCATCTGCCTTCCTGACAGTCTTCCTACATTCACTATTGCCACTTTCAGTATCTGTTCTCAAAAATGGTAGCCATTTGAAAGATAAATCATGGCCCTCTTCATGGCAAATCCCTGGAGTACTCTCCATTCACTCAACAGTGAAGACCAAGGTCCTACCCATTCAATCTGTCCTCTGCTGACCTCCTGCCATGCTTTCCATTCCCTTTGCCCTCCAGAACACTGTTCTTTGCAGAAGTCCTAGAAATCTCCAGGCATGTCCTTGCCTATGAGCTGTGCACTTAACTATTCTCCCTCTTTCTGGATAGCTCTTGCCCCTAGAAAGGCATCACACTCACTCCCTCACTATTTTTTAAGCCTTTGCACAATTACCAGTTTCTCTGCAATCTTTCCTTCCAAAATGCAATACACCTCTCCAGCCTTCCCACTCTCCTTATCTCTCATCGTTCCTTATTTCTCTCTGTAACAATCACCAACCACTTACCAAGCCTTTTAGTATACTATATAATGTACATGCGTAGTGCTCTTATTATACTCAACCATGTGCTCCATTAAAGCAGGAATGTTTGTGCATTCTGTTTTCTTCTGTCTATATCCCCAGTGCCAAACACAATAGATGCTTTCTATATATTCTTTTCAGAAGTTATTTAAGAATATGATTGGCATGGTGCTGTATATGTTACATGTTGACGTGCTTTTTTACAGCTTACTGTTACCTAAAAAAATTTCTTTTTTATTGGGTGGTTTTATCACAGTATATTTGTTTCTGGCACAACCGTTCCCTGCTGTATCAATGTTCCATCATTTATTAGATCCCTGTTACTGGATATGCATGCAGCTGAAATTTTTAAATAATGTAAAAAAAAAAAAAACACCTTTTTAAATGTCTGTATGACTATTTGTACATCCTTCAGATTATTTTCTAAGAATTATTTTTCTGGGAAATGTAATTTTGGACCAAAGTATGTGCTGATTTCATAGACTGAGGTATATATGATCAAATTAACCTCCAGAGAGTTGGCATTTGTTTATTTACTTCACCATCACAGTTTATAAATATATCCCTTTTCCTGGTACATTGCACTACATTTTATGTCGGTGTTTTAAAAAAAATTGACAAATTGATACACAAAGTGTAATAAGTATTTTACTTAATTTTTAATTTTGAAATAATTTTAGGTTTATAAAGGTGACAAGAAGATAGACAGTCTTCCTTAATGATAACATCTTATGTAATCATCATATATTTGCCCAACTGAGCAGTTAACTTCAGTATGTTACAAAGTCCATCAATTAATGTTTTTCTCCAGGTTGAATCCCACCCTTCCCATTTGTTACTTCGATGTCTTCTTTCATGGAATGTAATTTTGTCATTTGTCAGTTTTTAATGGTATAATTTTTAATGAATTTATGTTGTCTGTTTTAAATCTAGTGAACTAATATCTATTGAAAGCAGTAATATTTTATATTCAGCTGTCTCAAAATTTCTATCATATTATCAGTAATTCCTCTAAAATTGGTAGATGTTATATATCAAAATGGTTCCATTATCATGAACATTTAGGAAACATTAATATATAGTATAATACAGGCCTGCATTTTAGCCAAAATTAATTAGATCCAAGTTAGTTCTTGATTTGTTGGTTAAGTCTGTTACAAGTGACAAAATGTCTAACTCAGCTAGCTTACATGCATAAGGTAATGAAGATAGAATGCAACGACAAATCCCAGGTATAGTAGCCAGATTGAGGAAGCCAGCATTGACAATAGGACGACACATCTCTATATCTTTCAGTGTGCACATCTCTTTTATCAATATCTGTGGGATGGTAAGATTACTTCCAGCAATCCCATGAATTCCCTTTTAGTTCTGAACCAGTCACAGTGACATAGATTAAGTTCACACTGAGTGACTTTTCCAGGGAAGGATCCATTCATAAGGATGGGTGGAATCACAGGTACAGAGATTGTGACAAAGTGTGTCTCTAAATTAGAAGTGCGCGCTTTTTATAGAAGTGAGCACAGCAATCATGAAGTTAAACAATAAATATCTATTATTGTTACATATCATAGACAATCTTTAAGAAAACTGCTTGAATTTCACATGAGACCTTAAATGTCCCCAACCTGTCTGTCATAAGCATTGTTTCCTATTACCTTTGAGAGAAGTAGGGTAAACCTTATTTTGTTTAACTCCACTTTTCCTATGGGATAACTCAGTTCAATAACAATTAATTGGTACTAGAACTAAAAGGCAGTACTTATTCCCTATTCACTGATCATCCCTTCCATCTGTAACTACATTACTTGTAACTATTATTTGCAACCACAGAGAAAATTTTACACTCAGCAACAGTTTTTACAGTGGTCCATCAGCCACTCTGCCAGCCATGAATACATTTTTGTTCTAATGACCCACTGTCCATTTCATCAGTGCATCTGAAAAACTTTGAGGTTTTCACCAAAAGGCTGTCAGCTGTTACCTCCATGATCTACTGCTCAGATCTCCTACTGTGAATCTTCTGGTCTTCCTTTTGTTTTGCTATGTATCTACACTGTTGTCAAGGATACTTCGCTCTCCACTCTCTTGCCTGAACATCCACAAAGCATTCTATTAAAAGTCCCAATTAAATGTGTACAGCCATTCACCTGTACATTCATCTCTTTACCCCTACCCCACCCACACTCAGCTAACTACCTGATCTAAAATATAGCGTGGGGTCAGAAGGCATCAAAAGAATGAACAAGGGCCCTCTAGGTATCATCTAATAGCTATGGCAATGTTATCTCAAGTAATTGCTGTCCTAACAAAGCAGAATAAAACCAGATTGAAAAGATGTAAATAAAGAGAGCAAGGGGATGATGGACATTTTTTTTCAGTTTTCTACCTGTTACCTTATTTATATCTTAAAATCTAAAAGGTTGTTTTCAGTGGAAAATGCACTGCTTTAGGTAGAGTAAGAGAAAAGTTGTTGAGATCGAGAAGTCATTAGATCATCAAAAAAGTATAGAAATCTTTGAAATTCAGATTGTATTACTTAGTATGTGTCTATTTCTACATAGTTAATTTTCAGTTTCTAGTTAGTTTAGAGCAGTGGTTGAAAGCACAGGTTTTGGAATCAGAGAGAGAGATTTTTATCATTCCCATTTACTACTTGGATGTCGTTGAGGAGTGCATAACCCTACTTGAGACTCAGTTTCATGATCTAGAAAATGAAATTACTGAAATAACTAATAATAGCACCTACATCATGACATCTTGTAGCATGCAATAAGATAATGCATGTAATGAGCTAACTATAACCTTTGCACAAAGTAAGAAAGTATCTAAATATGTTATCTTTCATTAAATAATACATAAGTCCTCCTGGTAGTGCAGGCAGTTGAGCTCAGCACCTACCAGCTGCAGAGAAACCCACATGGCATGGTAGACCTCTCCTGTCTTGCCCGCTGCTCCCCTCAGCAGTGTATTTCAGACAGTCTGCCTGTTCTGTTCCCTACTCTGTCTCTGGTGAATCCTCTCACCCTCCCGCATATCTGGCCTATACTCCGGTTCTTGTATAAATAAATAAAATCTTAAAAAAAAAAAAGAACTAAAATAAATAAATAAATGAATAAATAAATAATGTTATTAAGGAAGTTGTGAGCAAATAATTCCTCTTATACCTAAGCTTTTGTAATTTTATAAGATTAGTATGGTTATTTTTAATAATCTATATAAAACTTTACATATTTTCCAGTAAATTATAGACTGATGTTATGAAAAGATAAAAAGCAGTAAAAATAATAATCTGGGGATGTTTAGCCTATGGAAGAGAAGACTGACTCAGGATATGGTACTTGCTATTGTGAGGAAGAGGTTATACTTATCCTATGCAGTCACATAGGAGTAGAAATAGAAGTGTGAATAGAATGTTCAGGAAGGCAGATGTTGTTTGATTGTGAAATGACTTCAAATCACCTTAAATTTTACAACTTCTCTATAGTGGTAAGTTCTGTTGTTATAAAAACTCAACTCCTTTCTGCTGAAAGATTCCAAGCAGAGACTGGGGAAAATCTCATCCAGGAAATCATAGAGGAAATGCATTTGGACGTTAGGAATTGATCCTAGTTTAGGTGAAGAAATTGACAGGAACCTTTCTTACTATGGGATTCCATGATTCTGGTTTGTAAATGAAAGTCAAATACCTTTGTTACGCATTCAGGAGGCCTTTACCAATACTGTAGGACATGTCATGGGACTATGTTTATTAAGATCACACATTGTAGAGTCTGCTAAACCTGTGTTCAGCCCCATTTGTAACATTGAATCTATAGTGAGTGGGGCAAATGACTTGATTTCTCTGAAATCTCCACTTACTCATGTGAAAACGGAAGTAACAGTAGTTTCTATCTCATGGGATTCTTTTGAGTATCAAATGAAATATGCCATATAATAACCTCACCACATCTAGCAAGCATTCAATAAATGTGTGTGCTTCTATTAATATTGAATGAATGAAAGTACCAAGATATGCAGGATCAAAGATGGATTACCTATTATCTTAACTTTTAAAAAAGTTCGTAAAGATCAGTGAGAAAGATTTAAGCACATATATCTATAATTTAAAGGAAAAATAATATATGCATATATTTTTCTAGAATTCACTCTTTTATTCAGCATATATATTTAAATACCTGTAAGCAGGAAAGAAAAGGTCCCTGCCATGGATATGGTATGATGTTGTAGGGAAAGAAAGTTGTTAAGCAGACAAAATAAACCATATAGAACAGTTAGTAGGCACACAGAATGGCATGGAATAGCAGGTGTGTTCAGGATCCACCTAACTGGAGAGGCAATGTGTATGATCTGTTACTAAAATGATAAAGAGTTCATGGGGAAGAAAGATGATTTCTACATTGCATCACTGGGGCAATTTTCATGGGAAAAAAATGATATTAGCGTTCATTCTTGAAGGTTGAATAAAATTTCATGATCCATCCATTTGTTGATTCACTCAACTAATACTTAATGAGTATGTGAGAGCCACTATATTTAACACTGGAAATTTAAAAAAAAAATCACATAGAACCTAACATGGAGAACAGGCAGCTGTCTCTATCCTGATGGAGAGAGAAACAATAGTACCCAAGGTAACCAGTTCCACGCTGTTATGGAAGAATATAATGAATTAATGAGTGAGAGAAAAGGCTAGAAAAGAAAACTTATCTGACATTTTGAAGACTCAGAGGATGTAGAGTTTCATTCTTTAGATAATGAGTTACTTTAAAGTTGTTTGATCAAGGAAATAATATGATCAAATGTTTATAAAATCCAGTCAGGAGCAGTGAGGAAACTCTTAATCCTTCTGTGTAGTTTTACATGATTTTTGTTCACTAACTCATCATTCCTGCATACATTCATTCATACATGCATTATTTCAGCAAACACCAACCATGTAAGCCCTGTCTGCAGCAACAGGATCACTAAAGGATCCCCCACCTAAAAAAAGACTTGTGAATACATATATAAAACAGACATATTTGAAGCCCATACATGAAGAGAGCGATGATTTCAAGTGAAGTGAAGGTTTAAAGAAATAACAGTAAATGTGTTTTCTCTGTTCTTTGCTAGAAAAATCAAAGATTCTTTTTAAAAATCCAATTATGCCATTTTTCTAACTGTCTACCTTAGTCTGTTATGAGCAAGACTTAAAGTTGGACTGAATAGATGACCCTAGATAAAAACACCAGGATAAGGAAAACCTAATATATTCAACCAACTGTAATAATTCATATTTTTTAAGATTTCATTTAGACTATTATGAATAATTTTAATATACAGTCTCTAAAATTTATGAGCTGTAGTTAGATGACATTTTCAATCCACAAAGGCAAATGGATTTATTTAGATGATATACAATCTTTCTAATGGCGGGAGGTTTTAATATAAAGTTTTTATTTTAATAATTTAAAATGAACATCACACACATTTGTTGAATAGGCCTCGAGGTCAAAAATTTCAAATGCCACCCTCAGCTTTGTAAGCTAATGCAAACCCATAGTCAAGTAAACTGGTAAGGAATCGTGCCGAATTCCCTTTAAAACCACAAAATCATATAAAGTCTCCTCTATAAAATCATTTGCATAATTGAGAATGTAGACAGCCAAAACCAACATAAAATTGGGGGGAACAAAGTCAGCAGTAGCAAAATGGAAGCTGTTTGAAAAAACTTTGGATGCTTCCCTGTCCTATGATAACAATCCTTTTCATCTCCAGCCGTAGGATCACAAGGCTGATACAGCAGTAGTCAGATATCTTAAATGATCCAGCCTCCCTAACATCAAATGGCTAGAGCAAGAGGTACATCCCAAGTTGTACTTAACAGATTCCAGCAGAATGTCTTTTGGAAATTTGGATAATAGGAGTGGGAGCAATGTATGTTAAGGAAGTTTCCAGAATAACCACTAGCAACACACTGCAGAGATGCTTGGCCCTTTGTGAGGTCCTGATTGTTTTTCTTTTATGTAGTTCTTTTCAGATGTTCAGAAACCTGCCCAGAAAATATCTGCATTGTTTAGAATAACTTAGATTGCATTTTATTGTTTGTAACCAAAAACAAGATAAAACAAGAAGAATTTAATCTCTATAGTTCCTTTACAATCACAATCAATAACAATTTGAATTTTTAAATTTAGCCCATAACATTATATAGTCAGTGGAAAGTGTTTCTAGCTCAAGATATAATAAGCCACTGGTTGGAAACTGATGCTTATGACTTCACAGCCTACTTTAAGTTTTGGCGATTCTAAGATTTTGCAAAATGTTATATAGGTTCTCTCATACGCCCCTCTCCATTGCACAAACCCAGAGTAAAGAGAATTCCTGGTTCAAGCAAAGGGAATGCAGCCATGCCACAAATATAGCTGATCTTGAACTCTAAATCAATTGGAATGGATTTTAAAACAGAAGTAGGACAAGTCCTTTCAGAAATGAAGTTAGGGCAGAAAATGGTGCTTCCAGGGTAGCGTTGCGATCTTGATGTGATTCATTTCATCCCATTGCTCAAAATATTCACAAAATTCCCCTTCCTCATTTAGTTCTCAGAACTGTTCAAGGATATGTTTATCAGCAGCAGGAAGAAATGCCTGGTAGCCTTAGAAGATTGCCCTGTCTCTTTGTATTACTTCTTTCAACTCTGATGTTTACTTGATTTTTAAAATGACACTGAGGATATCTGTAGGTGCAGATGGATTTTAGTAAGCTGAAACTTCATTCACAGAGACCAGAACTCTTCCCAACCAGGAGCAATCAGTATTAATCACTTTCTCTTTGTGCTTTCCGTGTCCTGCTTTTTGTTTGTTGCTGTTGCTTTTCTTCAGTGCTACCTATTAAAAATTAATGGCGTGACATGGTTTTAGAAGAGTGTCCACTTTTCTTTTATTAACAGGTGTAATTCAAGGAAAGTATGCAGCGGAAACCTCCATTCCACACCGCTTCCTCACAGAATTCAATTGCGAGATGCTATTACTATTTATTAATTGCTCAGGCTGCACTGTCATGGTTTATGATATTAGCACAGACCCTCCATTGAGTTACAGTCTTGTATTCAATTAGAGACTGTGTGTTATTGTACATGTTAACACCATAGAGCCACAGATGCTACCCATCTGTAGATTTGATTTTTTTTTCTCTCCTAGTCCTCAGAAATGGAGCAATTTAAATCAGCACTCCTAGAGAGACTTATAAAATAAAGTAAGCACTAAAGCACATCAGTTGGCAGATTTAAAAACAAGGGCAGTGTAAAATTTAAATTTGAAAAGCTCTATCAAAAGTATTTGCATAATTAGAATCTCAGGGCATGTTCATCATGCTAGGTGGTCACTTACAGCTGAAGAGGAATAAGTGTTGTTTTCTCAAGTCAAAACATTATCCTCTGAGTGGATGGAGGACAGTATCAAAAGTTAGAAGATCAAAGTGAGTAAATAGGATGACAAAAACATTGGGGATAAACTTGTCCAGATGAAGAAGGTTACATGAGCAGCACACATTTCCGCACAGGACATTCAGGAGAGAGAGAATCTTCCCCTTCCTTCCTTTTTCCTGGTGTCCCAATGAACTGTGGATGCCTCCCCAGCTAGAAGGTGATCTTCACAATGAAGCAAGATGATGGGAAAGATATCTGGCCAGCAGCAGGGTCTCAGTCATCAGATCCTTTCCATGAATTATTCCAAATAGATCATCTCCTACAAGAGAGATCCCTGCTTAGGCCCCTCCATGATGCATTATGTTAGCAAGGCCATCATTTACCCTTGACAATTCAATGCTCACTGTGGTCAGTTTTGTCACTTAATGTCAAAGTGGATTGAAGATCTCTTGCTTTTGCACAATCATGACCTCCTCTTTGAAAACATGAGGCCTACACCCCATTGCTCTGGCCAAATTCCAGGTTAGGTAATTACATTCTGTTACCTAAAGACCCCCTGTAGTTTCAATTAGAGAAATCATTTTGCCTCATCCTTCTACCTGTGGTGTTGAATAAGGGTAGGTGCTGCATTGCTGAACAGCCAACTTATCTCATCCCAGAATGAGCTGCTCTTTATCATCATCCTTAATTAATATTTATTGGGTACCCACAGGGTGAGTGGCTTGGGACAGGGTGACTTGGTAATTAAGTGTTCCGGAATACCAGTTGTCTCCTTTGAAAATGAATATAGAGGACCCAAGTTTGAACAATCTACTCATTATCTCAGAAACAGCATCTATTTTTGGGCTAGGGAGCTAACTTGCTCACTTCTGATACCTGTCCATCTGGTATACCTTTAATCAAAAACATTTTTCAGATCAGTGGATCCTAATAGTCACAGAATTATGTCAAGAAGCTCTTTGTGGGAATTGACCAGAGTTTGTGAACTGGCTTTTCAGTTCCAACCAATTACAGATTACACATCTCGGCTTTTCTTGGGGGGGCTGGTGGGGTGAGTTTGTTGTCCTAATGAGCAGCACACCTTTAACTTTGAAGCGTGACCTTTGTGTTGCTCAGATTACAGTGTCATCTGTGCCATCTGCTGTTCTCCTTTGCTATGTAGTTTTGTTCACAGCTTTAAAAGGCACTTGAAACCCTTAGAAAGAATCAGCTATGGAGATTCTTCCCCTTTTCTCTTCAGACTCTTGATGTATAGCCTGATTTTATGTTTTCCTGTTGAATGATTGCATACTTTAGGAATCATACTTACATTTTTGCTATGTTCCTAGAATGTTGCTCACCTTCTGATTTTTCAGTATATTGTCAAGATTTCTGATTTTTTAGCATATTGTCAATGCTGATATGCCATGGCTGTGAGGAGCAAGTATTTCAGGGATTATCTTGTTGTTCAACAAAAGAGGGTTCATCCTTCTACTGACATGTCCTCCAATATAAACATCTCTTCTGGTTGCAACCGCATGAACTGACACCCTGACACAGGTACAGAGTAGGTGCAGAGATGAAGGAGGGCAGTTACTCTCCACAAGCTTACACTCTAGAATTAATAGCTCAGCCTCAACAGATAGCATCACAGAGAACCTTTGGGTTCTTGCAAGAATGATGTCAAAGGTGAATTAGGGAAAAACTACAATTCTCCTATATTATTTTTTAAAGTTTTATTCCAAATTATAAAGTTTTTCACCATTCTCTCTCTTTGGTTTTGGGAAGGATGACCTGTGTGGAAGTATCACTATTGAGACCATGAAAATATTCTCCATCTTAGGGAGCTAGAGGTTCATCATTTGCATTTTGTTCCAAAACCAGGGTTGAAGGTTTCATCGACAATAGCAGTGACAAGGTTTTAGCTTTTACCAAAATGTGGTCTACCTGCCTGAATACAGACTTTAGTGTCTGTGCTTTTCTCCCATTTCAGCTGACCTCCTCTCCCTGCATGTTTTTATCTACTTGACAGTCCTCTGTCCCTTCCAATGTATCCCTTTCTCTACCCTAAGGTCTGCCCCTGTGTCCTTAACATATTCCTATGTGGCACTGTTCACTGCCCTCTTTGCCCATTAGACACTTCTACCACAGGTACTGGATCTGGCATCATTTATTGGTTGTATGCAACACTGATAACTCTGAGGACCTAAGCAAAGAGGGATTTTTGGGAAGGCGAGCGGGAGCTCAGAGACTTAGTGTAAAGGCTAGAAGATGTGTGCTAGAAGTGGGATTGGGGAATATTTACCAAAAGAATGTTCTGCTTCAGAGATGCATATTGAAATATTTTTGGATAAAGTAATGCACTTTCTAGAATTGGCTTCAAAACTTTCCAGTGTGGGATGAGGATAGATGGAGCTAAAAAGGAAATAGGAATCATCATGAGCAGATGAGGTTCGTAGCTGGACGATGGGTATATGAGAGTTCATTTGCAGTTCTTTCTATTTGGGGGGCATGGTGAGAATTTCCATGTGAAAAGTCGATATGAAAAGATGTTTCCATGGCCGCTGTTCCAACTAAGAGCTTTCCAAACTACCCTGAATTGAAAGAGATGGGTGTTGCGACTCCTGAATAGCTCGAAGATGAATTCTAAAGAAGATACAGTTAGTTTGCTGGTATTTGCCTTGTTTTGATCCACTTCACGTGTGCACATGTGTGTGTGTGCAACTGTGTGCCTTATGCATGTATATGAACAGGGGTCTGTGGCACCATGCATATACGAGTGTTTGTGTGTGGACATGTGTTTGGGAATTTAAGCTGTATATGAGGAAGAGACTGTGAGGGTCTATTCTGTGAAGAGTGTATTTATGTGTATATGTGTGTGTGTGTGCGTATCAGAGAGAGAAGGTGTGTGTCTTAGCTCTAGCAAGGTGTAAAGCCTGAAAACAGGGGTGACAAAGGTGAAGTGCCCTTGTCCTCTGTGGCAGGTCTGTCCCATATTTAGTTGACAACTGTCCTGTTTGATAATCATTTCAGCCTTTGAGCTTTCTGTCCAGTGAATTCAAAGCCCTAAATGTAAAAAGACTGTTATCCCCCTAGCGGAGTAGGTTTTATCACTGTGAAGCTGCAATCTGTAGACGCTCAATCAGTGTGGTGTGATGTAAAAGTAAAATCTACAATGGAGCTTGTTGCCAATACATTTTCCATATTATATCTCAGAAATTGTTTTAAGTATGAAGAAATGGGCAGGAACTGAGATGATCTAGATAGCAAAGGAGCAGGAAATAGAAAATAGACTTGCCTGGTCAGGAAACTGCAGGTAATACTACCACTCACATTATTTTCCTTTCTGTTTCTGGACTGAATGCAAATTCTAGTCGGTCAAAGTCTGATGGCACTGATTCAGTTTTAATGCCCGATTTTTAGCCTCTAGAAGAGGAGTCAAAGATTCTGGAAGAAAATGAGATACTCAAGGACCGTGATGAGTAACCCAGACTAACAACTCTGGGTCCAGGGAAGAGGCAGTTCCTCACAAGGAAGATAGATGGCAAGCTGTTTGGCAGAAGGAAAAATTGCTAACTAGTCCCAAATCTGAATGTCCTCAGTATTGCTTCATAATCCCAACTGCCCATTTTGCTCTCCAGCATTAATATTTTCAGTAGCTTCTGTTACTATAAAATAACTCCACCCTTCTTTAGTGTGATACCCGAGTGCGGACCCTTACAAACAGCTCAGGACCCTTTTCTTTCTTTCAGGCCATTGGTCACACACAGGCTGTAGACATGAGTCACACAAATAGTATATTTCTTTCCAAAAGCCATACATGCTGTGATGACTTACGCATATTATTGTGGGCCTTGTACAGATGCATTAATAAAGATGTCTTAATCTATATTTTATCTGTGGTCAGTAGTTTAAGTTCCATGCATTCTCATATTTTATGTTATATTCTACACTGACTTCTGCCTCTCACCACCACTCTCCAAATCCTTCTTCCAGCTCCTTGTTCCTCCCAGCCATGCTCTGATTTCCATGTTACCCACTCTACAGTTGGAGCCACGAGAGGGAACTCTCTAATGGCCTTCACTGGCTGAAAACAATGTGAGGACTTCTTAGCTCAGTTGCTCCCTTTTTCTTCATTTAGGAGGGCTTGGAGGTTTGGGGTAGCTGGGCTTTGCCATCACCAACCCCCACCCTCTCTGTATTGTGGTTGGGGTTGGCAGCCTATAGAAATAAATATTTGTTGAATTATACAATTGCAACATAAATACTGGGGAAAGAGAAAAAGGATGTGAAATAGAACTATGTCATAAGAAATCTTGGTTTTTACTATTATGTGTGTAATTGTCACACCGCTAAAAGGGTACTATTTTTTTTTTCAAACTTGTCACTTCACAAAAATACTAGAAACTTGGAAGCAAAAATGAAAAAAACAAAAAAGTACTGGGTCATGTTGCTTGCTCTAGATATTTTTGGCATGACTAAGATGTGCTGGGAATATTTCATTTTTGACATGAACTCTGACCAGTTTTCACTTGTAAATGGCCAGCATGCATATATTTACCCAATACAGGGTAGGTTTTGTGATAACAATATCATGATGCACTGCGGCTGTATTAAGGATTCCACTGATTTAGTTGAGCTGAGTACATCTAAAGCCTCTGGTAAAGACACATGAATGACCTATTTCTTCTTCTTTTTGTTTAAGAATCAGGACTAAAAGCAGTCAAATTATGAATCAGGAGCTAATAGGATGAATAGATGCAGGAAAACAGCGTGCAACAATTTAATGAAAGAAAAATGTATTATATGCTCAGGACACAAATAAAATGCCACTTTCTGATTATGGTTTTTGCAATCTATTTATTTGTTTCATTTTCTTTAACTGCTATTTCACTCAGCTACAACTTTTAATATTCATTGAACAAACAGTACTGAAAAGCTTGATTATTTTCAAATCTTTGTTGAGCTCCTTCCAACATTTCTTTATATTTCACTGTCTATAATGGAGTGTTTAGTTATAATAGGACATTACATTTTGCATGGTTAAGTTATTTCTCTTCTTTTAAAAATGGCTAACAATATCAGCCTACAAAAACATGCTGGTAAAATGGTTGGTTTTTGTCAAAACCACTGAATCCCCATTAGATCCACTCTCTTATAAAGTGTGGTCCTTGAATAATTGTTTAATTTTCAGGTGGTGATTCATGCTAATAAGGCACATTTTTTTGTCAATTCTAAGATAAAATATATCAAAACAGCTACTAGTAAACTGAGATCTGGATTTTTAACAACCTTTCAAAGAGTCTGTTCTTACCAACTTTTGAAACCTTTGGGTTTAAGCATTGAAGATAAAACTGGTATATAATTGATCTGTGGAATAAGAAGTAGGTTTTAAAAATCACCCAAATAATCTCAATCTACCAATATTTCTATATGACATATTTTGTTTTAATTGTCCTGTTTTGCAGGTTAAACTTCACACTTGCAAATTTTTAGCAAATCTCTCCTCCCCTATTTTGGAGACACTGTTTTAGACTCATAATCAAACCTGTTGATACCTCTTTTTTTAAAAGATTTATTTATTTATTCATACAGAGCTGTGGTGTAGGTCAGAGGTGGGAGGGAAAGAGAGAATTCACTAGAGACAGAATGGGGAGCAGAACAGGCAGAGCCACTGAAATACATTGCTGAGGGAAGCAGCGGGTGAGTCAGGAGAGGTCTGCTGCACCATGTGGGTTGCTTTCTGGCCGGCTGGGAATCGAACTTGTGCTGTAATGGCTGTCAACAGTTTAATAGCTCTGTCTTTAACAAACCCTGTGCCAAGAGGGAGGCCCCCTGTTGATAACTCTTAAGGAGTAGTCCCTAAACCTACTGAGTCTCCTTTTCATTCAGCTATCTTGCTCTTCAGTCATTCTATCATCTCTTTCCTCTTGTGAAATGTATCCAGCTGTCTAATTAATGAATGGCTGTGATCAACTCACCAACTCAACTTTCACCCTTTCCACTCCCTGAATCTCCACTCATTATTTTATACATTTTTGGTAAGATATTTAAGACATCATTGTACATTCATCTAGGCAGGAATCACAGCAAATTTAAGCTTAAAAATAATATTTGAAAGGTTACATGTTATTATTTACTAATCAAAGGAATACATTTTACTGTGGGAAAATTATAATTACAATAAATAATTAAGAGTTAAAAATAAGTCATTATTGCATAATGGAAAATCTATACTACTATTATATTTTTTAAAAAATTGAAAGCACCTAATGAAAACTCATTAAGAACACAATGTGAATGCAGTTTGACACTTTCCCTTTTCTTAGAGAATCTAAGCTTAATATAGACAGTGTCACTGTGGATGTTCAGCCTTAGAGAGGTAGAGGGTAAAGAGTGATATAGAAAAATTCAGAGTAGGTGGAGGAGGGGCAGATGGGGGTAATGATTAACTCACAAGTGAATCCAAATGTGTACGTCCATAAGATGACATCACTTAGGCAGAGTACAGAGAAACAAAACAAAGGAACTGACAAAACTAAACCAAATCAAACCCTGGAAATATTAATTGTAGAATCGAGGCTACTAGAAGGGTACAGGGAGGGTGGAGGTGGGAACAAAGTCGAAAAGGGGCATGATGGCCTGTGGTGAAGGACTGTGGGTGCTTTGGTGGTGGGCGTGGTGTGATGACATTCATCTGAGGTGGTATGAGCCTGCTCCCCTAAGTCCTATACAATGATGTAAACCAGTGTTGGCTCGGTTTTTTAAAAAAGTATATGTAAAAATATTAATAGATTAATAGCCTGCCCTGCCCCCCCTTTTTTTAGTGTATACAAATAAAGAAGTAACTTGAACACCTCTATAATAGATTAACTGAGGCACCAGAATCTCTATGTCAGAGGTCAGGTATCTCTGAGATCTAGAAGCTAGATCATATTAGAGAACAGGTCTTTGAGTGCATGATTCGGTTTAGTGTTTAGGTTTTGCTTTTCCTTTACAAAGTTAATTTGGGGACTTCATAGAACTTGTATTTTGCATATGTAATATGAAACAGATATAATTTTATGTCAAATGGAAGTAATACTTGAGTTCTTCTAATGAAAATTGTTAAAGTGCAGAGTATTACTATTCTGTTATTAGGGTTATATTAGGCAACTGGCTTTATTCATTATTTCTAAATAAAGTGAAATGCAGACCCCCATGCATGAAGATATTTATTACTTATTGATATTTAAAGGTTGTTAAATTAATCTTATTTAAATTACTCCTACTGCCAGCGACTGTTACAATAATTTATTATATAATATTACTTGAGGGTTTTCTTTTAGTTTAATAAAAAACTTGCAAAAGCAATATATTGCCTGTAGATTTTTCCTACAGTTCATTGTAACTGTGACTAATTCATCACAGCTGTTTAGACATGCAAAATCTATAATACTTCACAATGTTGATTTTCTGTTTCTGTTTTCTAAGACTGGAGCTTGATTTGAAACCATATAATGAAAAATTACATGCATCTCACTGGAAGAAATATTGCTTTAACCACTTGGAGGTGGAAGACCAGAAAGAACCCTGTGACTGTACAGATGGGGTTGTGTACATGAATGTCTGATAATGTCACTAAACTTTCTTATGCTTCTCCATTATAAGGAAATTTGACCTGTCTTTAGTTGTTTAATTTTGATCCAGAATTCATGTCTAATGTCATTGCTTTATCTTTCCTATTATTGGCAAGCTCTTTCTCTCTGTCAGGTAACGTAGAATTTCTTCCAAAATATACTTCTTTATAGAATATCTAGGGACATATATTTCTTTTATGAATGATCGTGCCTCCTACCTCTACTTCTGCATCTACCCCTACTTCTGCATTCCTTCCTTCCCTTCTTTATCCTGAAGGACATGATACTACTTTTCATTCCCATTACCCAAAAGGCTGGGCAGAGGCAAAAAATGGAATCTTCCATCCCTTCGAAGATTCTTTGATGGTTGAAGAGAAAAACAAATCGATGGTAAAGTGAGGCTTTGCAATTGTTTGTGGTGATGGATTGTATGTATGCCATTAACACAGATGATTGGAAGCTGCTCCTGTATCATTGTGTTTGAAATTCAAACTAATGCTATCATCTTCTTAGGGATGATTGAAAGCTGCTTTAGTATCATTATGCTTGATATTCAAGCTGATGTTATCATTTTCTTGGTTTGCATGTGGAATAGACTGATGAATTATTAGTTACATCAAATCTTTAACATGTGCAAATTAGTCAAATGCAAAATATGTTTATAAAATTCATGGTTATTATTCTAACATCAGTATTATTTTTGAGGCTTCACACAAGAGTAGAAGAATATGTAATGGTCTTAACTGTTATTTAGTAATTTAGAGTTTAAATAAATATATAAAGCACAGAAACACTAGAAAAAATAAGGGATCTGTAAGGATGTAAGGGAAACAATTGCTTTGTCATACCAAACTCGTGTTATTGTTCAAAAGTAATAGAAATAGGAGGGAAGTTGAAAAATGCAAGCAAACTTTTTTCTTTTTTAAAAAAAATTCACTTTTTATAGAATCTGAATATTTTTTAATTTTATTTATTTTTTTAAGTTTTATTTATTTATACAAGAACTGAGGTACAGGCCAGAGGCACAGGAGGGTGAGAGGATTCATCAGAGACAGAGTGTGGAACAGAACAGGCAGACAGAGCAGCAGGCGAGATAGGAGAGGTCTGCCGCACCATGCAGGTCTCTCCCTAGCCAGCCGGAAATCAAACCTGCGCTGCAGAGGCTGAGAGCAGCTTCACAGGCGCTGCACCAACGGGGAGGCCCCGGATATTTTTTAAAATGCAGTATAGCAGAATAAAAGAAATAGGGCTGGTATAAGCTGGGCATCCATTCATTCTTTGAAAACCTACTAATTAACTAAGGGAACATAGAAATTCATAATACAGAAAAATATTATAATAGGAACATAAAATAAAGGCTTTGTCTTTGTAGAATTAGGAGAGGGAGACATGCATTGAAAAACCATCAAAGTTATGCAATTACTAGATGTGATAGGTTATATGAAGGAAAATAAGGGGGGTTGAGGAGAAAGTATGATAGGGGGTATCATCTTTATGATCCTGGACAAGATAAATCAGTTTTAAGGAATAGTTATTAAAGTTCAGTCATATAATGAACAGCAATTGACTAAGGGTCCAAAGAAAAGAGCACTCCAGAAATATCAGCATGGCAGCAACCTGCTGTGATATGACTGTCTAAAAAGAGTCCTCACATTTATGTATGACAAGCCCTATCACATGTTTTTAGAGAATGGCTTATTTGCTATGATATTTCACATGGCATCCCTAGCAAAGATTTTTAGAATGCATATGTCATTGAATTGACGATTGTAGATAGAGCACTCAGGCATGTACAAATAATTTCATGCATTGGGCAGTTTTTCTTCCTACCAACTTACAAACACCTTTATGATTCTCCTAAATGGTTCTGCTTTGAATGACATTAAGAGAACTGCTTTAACTACAGCTAACTTGGTGAAGGTTGGTTTTCCATGCAGGCTGAAATTAAAAAAAAAAAAAAAAAAACAGAAACCAATACATTTCAGAAAAAAAATAATTTAGTATCTTACTGTTACAAATATGCTGATGTCTGAAGTTGTATTTAAAGCTATTTTTAGTAAATAAGACTCAGCAATCAAGTCAGACTTGCTGACATAGAGTTCATTTGGTATAATGACACTTAAGGGATACTTGACTTATTGTTCATTTCATGATGTCCAATTCCATTATTAAGGTAATGGTGTGGGGAGGAAAAAGGTAACTCTTTAAAACGGTCAGTTTAGCAGTTTCACTTCATTGAATTCTTGTTTAATTTCTAGTTGCAGAACATGAGTGAGTGTTTTTATAATCTTTCATAAATGGCACATGGATGTATTTGATCTATGGTATTTGAAGATATTTCTAGATGTGAGTTTCTGGGTTTGAAAATTATCATCTTGAACCACTTTTGAAATGTGTCTAAATTAAATAAATCCAAATTAATTTGTTTTTGAGTCTTCTATCTTCACTCACATAATTAGCCATCAGATTTAAACAACTTTTCTAGTGTAAAATGTCAGTTAATTATTAATACATATTTTTAAAGCAAAACAAGTTGCTGGAAGCAGTTTTTGAATTCATAATTGGATATCTGTATGTTGTTCATAAGTATAAGAACTCAACTATCAAATTTCTTAATGGTAAACTAATTGTAATTTTGTTAAATATGCCTTGCTTTCAGATAAATAGAGGAGCATCTACCTCTCATGAAATTAAAAAAAAAGTTAATTCAATTATTAAACTGTAATGCTCATAAGTAATTTTAATTATTTAAATTTTTAGAGTAACTATCTCATTGGCCTGGGATAGAGGATTAACTTATCATGTCACCCTCATTAAAAACAGTATTTCTCATTTTTCAATAGTACTTTGTCTATATTAAAGTTACAGTGTGCTTAATAAGATACTAAAAATGAAATGTAATTCCTCAAAGATGCCTAAGAAACATAGAGCAAAATATACGTCTTTGATATGAAATTCTCTACCTCTATAAAAATTAGGGCATAGATTGCTGCAGAGGTCTTAGAAATACCTGTCAACATCACGTACCTTCAATTCATGGTGAATGCAGCTCGCATCCCTAGCCTGGAACAAGTGACATCATGCAAATGGTGGCCTTAGTGTCACGAGTAATAATGGCTTCTCCTTCAACCCTGTCAAACAGCATCAAGTTGCTAGGCTCTAACTTTTGTTACAGAGCTCAATGAAACTAAAAGAAAACAATAAAACAAAACCAGGTTGCTATGCATAGTTTGGTAAAGCGGTTCATCAATAAATAACAATTACCATAGACATGATTATGGAATCCAGTTTTTTTTAATGAAAACCATAAAGTTTCTTTGTCTGTAGATTTTTTGCATTCTGCTATAAAATCAGAATTTGTCATTCTGCTACAAGGAGCTCTGTGACTCAGCAAATAAGGATATGCAACGCAAGGAAACCCCACTGAACATGCAAAAAAGCCGAGGCAGGAAAAGTGTTTTCTGTTGAGGAACTCATGCCAGTTTGTTCAACTTTCCTTAATTATCAGAATACTTTTCATTTGGAACTTAAAACCAGTTGGCCCAAGCATATTTCACTTTAAGCGTTTTCAGCTTTGAAAGGGGGTGGGTGAATGACATTAAATGGCTCTCCCCTCCCTTTTCTAGCCTCTCTCTTCCTCTAATGGAAAAAGGGATACTGGTAAAGCCCAGCTATCTTGCTAGTACAGCTTCAAGTACAAAGAAAGGACAGTAGGGGTGGTGATTTTAATTATCTATGTAAATTAAACTATGTACTACAGTCCTGTGATTGAAACTCATTACTTTAACTTTATTGTTTAGTTATGAGTGTAAACCTCAGCTCAATTAAATTATAAACCAGATCCTGATGGTGCTAGGCATTTACAGAATTTGAAAGAAAATAAATACCGTCAGGACAAAAGAGTGCCTCAGCTGTCTTTTATGTGTTATCACGCCCAGCATACCACCGTGAGGCACGCACTGGAAGGACAGCTTATATTTTTTGTAGCCTGTCACTGTGCAATAGAAATATGCAATGTTAGGAGCTGTTTAGTACGCATTCAAGAACTAAGTTATAGCTGGTGCTTTATTTTGTCAGTTTTACTGAACTGTGGTCTCTGCACCCCCTCCCTCAAAATCAAGTATGAATTAGAACCTCAAGCTCCATTTTTCCCCTAATATCTGACATATCTGATATTTTAGGGCGCACTATTTCTTCATTCCTCTTGAATGACCTTGTCATTCTTCTTGTCTATGTTCTCCCTACCTTAAGATATTTACCGTAACCGTCAGATTGTGTAAACACCATTGATTATAGGCTAATTGTCCTCAAATTGAATATATTAAATTTTCTAATTGCCATGAGAAGGGATGCTGCATTTCCCCTCCAGTCACTGTGGAATCAGTTTCCTCACATGGGAGATTGATTCAGAGATAGTTTTACTTCACTTGAAATAATTGTGGACATTTAAAATGCCAAAGTTACTGACTTAACTTGAAAAGTCATTTTTGCTGTGCAGATTTATTTCAAGTTTGAGGGTGGCTGCCTTTAATTGATGCTTAATTAACATGTTTGCTTTTGTTTCATTTCTCCTTAGAATTATATTTCTTATCCCAATTGTGATATTTTGATTTGCAACAATTACACACATGAGAATCTAATAATTTGGCAATTTAATGGGTAATTAAAGCTATTTGACTTTTCAAGTAGAGGGCATTATTATTAGTGATAATAGTAATAAATATGAGCATTTATCGAACACTTACCATGTGCTAGGAACCATGCTAAGCAAGCACAGGCATTGCTTCACATAATTTTAACAATAATGTAACTAGCTGAAGATATTCTCATTATTTATTATCCCATTCTAGGTCTAGGGATGCTAAGTAACTCAATGCCCTATAAAATCTGTTAAATGGCAGCTGTGATTGGACTTGAGTCTATTTGACTCACAAACCCATAAGGTGGTTGAGACACACTGAATGATTAAACAGTGTATCACAGTTAGACCTAACAGACAAGTACAAAAGAATGATACTCAGCTCTCATATACAGCTGCCTTTTTACTATCAACATATTTTCACTTTTTTAAAAAAGGCTTTTTCCAGTTTTATTGATATATAATTGATACATAACATTATGCAATTTAAGATGCACAATGTGTGATTGAATATCCTTACATATTGCAGAATGATTATCACTTGTACCACGTCACCCAATTACTGATTCTTTTATGTAGTGGGAATGTTTACTATTTACTCTCTTTGCAGCTTTCAAGTATATAATATGGTCTTAACTATAGTCACCAGCTGTACATTAGATTCCCCAGATCTTTCTCATCTTATAAACAGAAGTTTGTGCTCTTTAACCATGTCATCCTCTCCCCCCGTTCAGTTCTTCAAGATACCACATGTATGGGCTATTCTGGATTTGTCTTTATTTGTCTGATTTATTTTACTCTAGTGTGATAACCTTGAGGTCCACCTTGTTGATGCAAAGGACTGGATGTCCCTGTTTTTCATGGTGGATTAATAGTTGTGTGCGTGGGGGTGGAGGAGGGGGTGTTTTTCACATCTTCTTTATCCATTTGAAAGCAGGTCAGTATGTGTGAAAATTTGCATCTAGAGCCTAGCACAGTGCTGGGCACAAATAGGCTCTCCATAAAGATGTGATCAGTTTAAATGAAGGATATTTTGAACAGGGAATTAGATAAAGAGCATTAGCATTTAATATTTTATATTGAAAATATCCCACAATACAGGCACACCTCAGAGATATTGCAGATTTGGCCGCAGACTACCACAATAAAATGAGTCATGTAAATTGTTTGGTTTCCCAGTGCATGTAAAAGTTATGTTTACACTATAATGTAGTCTAGTAAGCGTGCAATAGCATTATGTCTAAGAAAGCAATGTGCACACCTTAATTAAATGTGACACAGAGACACGAAGTGAGCACATGGTATTGGATGCCGACAGACTAGCCGGCCGCTGGATTGCAACAGACCTTCAATTTGCAATATCTGTGAGGCACAATAAAGCAAGGCGCAATAAAATGAGGTATGCCTGGAATTATTTTCCCAAACTGTTATTATAGACAAAGTCAATGCCTGTTAAAAGAAAAAAAGAAGCTATTGACAATTTAGTTTAATTTCGTTGTTGTGTTTCTTTTGGACTAATAAATTTCACCTCTGATAACTACACCACCTAAATTGAGATTGCAGTATTTCTTTCCATGTATTGTTGCATACATATATAATCCTCAATCCCATTATGTTCTCAAATACAAATATTAAATCATTGCCCTTTTTCAGGCCTCATTTTAAGGTAAAATGGATTCCAAATAAAATATTCTGTGTGTATTGAGAGAGAATGGGGGTAAGGAGGAATAAAATGGGGGGCTGTTGAAGGGAAGGGGAAGGGAAAAGGAGAGAAAGAGAAAGAGAGGGAGAAAGAAAAAGAAATAGTTGGGGAAGGAGGTAAAATCATGCTGAAACACGGTATCAACCTTCTTAATGCCTTCCCTACTTCTGCATTTTGCTTTTTTTTGTTTGTTTGTTTGTTTGTTTTGTTTTACTCTTCACTCCACAGGCATGCAAGGATACTTTCTTTGGATGAGACACTGTGATAAGGGATTCAGATGAATTCCAAGATAAACAAGGATAGCCCTATGGTTTTACCTAATCCACAATGGAATAGAGAGGAGATAATATAATCCCAAAGAAAGTGTCGACTGTCCTCCAAGTTGGAGAGAGAAAAGGCTGTGGGACTTCAGAACAAAAGGGATTGTCCTTGATTCTAAAAAGACCCATCAGGAAAGGGAAATTTTCAGTGGGAAAGGAAAATGTGAGTTGGGGCCTGGGAATAGAGTAGCATTCAACTCCTCCTGACTCAGATGGAGTTTCCAGAAGCAATTGCACACTGGCTCTTTCTTCCTTCTCTGGCCTTTTCCTAACCACCACCAAGCACTAATCAATCTTGATGCTTCTTTGTTACCAAGCCCTACAATAGATAGGAATTTGCATACCTTTGTCACAAGAGGACTTGTCAAAAAGACAAGTGTAAGGACTCTGCCATTAACTGAGTTTCTGCAGGAAAAAAAAAAAATCATTCTCCCTGTAGAATCTTTGAGTAAGATGAATGGACAAGAACTGGGATTGCAAGTGGCACCTCCTGTCCACGGATAGTGAATGCCTGGGGTAGGGGCTTGGCTGTGCTTGTGTTAGCAAGCCAAGTCAAAACTAAGTAGAAAGAAATTGTAGTCAGTTATGTCTGCCACTGGCATAAAATGAAGGAGTGAGTTACCCTTTCCATATATTTACAACCACATCTTAAATTAGTTCAGCTGAAGGGAGACTCTACATTTTGGGTCACTAAACATCTTAAGGAGTTTTTATTTGCAAATTTTTCCATGAGTGGCATTTGGGGTAGAATTTTTCTGTTCAAGTAGAGACAATCTTAGAAAATCATTATCAGCCTTTAGAGACAACACACCTGGTTTTTGAAGTGAAGCTGAACTACTGAGCATTTGAATCATGTGGTAGGCTTTTTTGGGAGCGTTTAAGATCACCAGCAGCTTCAGAATTTCACTGGAAAGTTCTAGATTTGAAAGTAGTTTGTTATTAGCACATTCGGTTGTAAATAAACTCAACAGATAACTGGAATTGGTGACTGGATTACTGACATAATACAAGAAATGTGACCTACAGATAGACCCATGGAAAATACTTCAGAGTACATTATGTTTAGATGGTGGGTATATCCGATAAGGTGTCTCTGAAATAAACTCAAGTACATGTGTTAGTTACTAAAAATAGTTCGGCATATTTCATAAAGCTCCTCTGGCAACTCTAAAACCCTATTTAAATTATGAGTTTCACCATCAGTTTCAAAATACATCATAGAAAATTGTTACCCTTGGATAATGGTGCAATGGGTGGAATTTGCTTTAAAAGCATTAAAGCACAGAGTAGTGATGGGGGTATAGGTGAAACAAGTGTGGCCAAATAATAATTGTTGAAACTGGGGGACAGGCACATGGGCGTTTATTGAATTATAAGTACATATACACTAATATTTCATTATATTAGTTTTATTAGTTTAATTTTTGTGATATTGTGTATGTTTGGAATTGACAATAATTTTTTTTTTTTTTTTTTTTTTTTTTTTTAAGAAAAGAAATCCTGAGGACAGAGGTGGTCCAGGTTCCTGGTGTTTTCTGGGCTGGCATTCTTGAAAAAATATTAATTAATTAAAATAAAATGAATACCCTAACTGCAGGCGGAGGCTCACAACAATGCTTAATAAGCATAGTCTTTATCTTATTTTACACAGATCCCTGCACTGCCAGGGACACATTTGAGTTAGTGGCTGTAATGAATTTGCTTCAGGAGCACTAGTGTTCCTCTAAATAAGTGAAAGGAGCAGCATTTTTGTAGATGCTTGTTTTCATTTTACTGATGCTTCTTTGGAAGTATAGTTAGCCTCCTAATGACACTAACTGCACCTCTTAGGTTTACAAGAGGACTGAGATCTATTATAAAATTATTTTGAAAACATAGTTTATCCATAGCCCTCTGGTGACGCAAATGTCAAAATTACCTATGGAATTTCGGGAAAGCAATTTTGTTCTTCCTTTGTCTGAGTCTTTGTGGTGTCTATTTTTAAGAAGCAGTTTTTCTGTTTTCCCCCTTTTATAATTTTTAAATGGTTAAGTTGCGGGATAGTATCTTCCATTGCCATCATCAAGCACTTCCAGTTGTCACTGCCTTGAAATTATAACTGATTAATATACGAATAAAGAAGTGATGGGGGATTGGATTTTGAAAAGAAATGAGACTAGGTGAAACTGGTTTGAAGCTATGATTTCATTGTGGAAGAGTTGAAACACAAAGGTTTCCCCGAAGTCTCATTTTTCATAGACATGAGATAAAATCTGTAACTCTCCTTTCACTGTGGTTAGGCCATTTGTTGGCTTTAATTTAATTGGATAGAAGGCAAGGAATAATGTTTTACTTTGAGCTCGCTTTTATCTTCCTTAGTAACATGTCACTTCCATGACCCATGGACTCTATAAGGAGTTTTGAAAATACCTCTTTAAAGTATGCCTCTTCATATTAGGGCACTAAACTATGTTTTACTTTGAGGTGTTCAGGGGGCAATAAAATATAGAATACCATTTTAATAATAGAGTAAAATTCAGTGGAATAAAGTAAATGGGGGTAATCAAAGTGAAGCCTTCTGCCCAGAAGTTTAAGTGCTGGCTTCATGGCAGACGTCAAATTGCCTTATGAGCCTGTTTGTAGGAAACACTTAACGTACATTGATATATCCTCTCTGAAGCCTCATTACTTAAGTCTAAATTTTTGTGTGGGGATGGTGTGCTTTTTCTGGTATCCTGTCATTTACAGAATCCACCGGTATGGCCACTTTAAAGCAGGTGTACTTGACTGGGTGCTCTGAACAGACATTTTTTTATGGCTCAAATGAAGTGCACTTATTCTTAGCCTGGGGTAGTCAGTGATATTCTGTGATTCCTGCACATCCATCCAGCAGCAGCTTTCCTGTTTCTCAAAATATCTCACCCTAGACATTCAGGAGCCACTTCTAGGGGAGGGAGAACAGTTTAACCTGCACTGACATCCTATTGTTAGCTTTGCTCTTGAGTTGGCTGATAGTCACCATCCTGCTGACTAAGATTTTCTTCTCCTGGGTCTCACCGTGGTCAAATCAATGCAGTAGTGCCCTGAGAAGGAAGCATGATAAGGCATCTGATTCTCAGCTCCTCTTTAGTCTTCTTTTCTCTGAGCTCTTTCTTTAAATGTTTGGATTTCCTGTTCCTTAGGTTGATGTGCTATATAGTGTGTCACTAGGAAGCGTACAGTGTTCAGTTCTCTCTACTGTGCTCAAACCAATGTCCCTGCAAACTCATCTGGGACAATTCAGCTCACTGAATCTCAGTATCCCCTTTCATTCATTGCCAAAGCTATCTTTGAGTATCAATCTATGTTTATTGGATTAGGTATTATTCAAGTACTGACAGGAGAAAACCATCCTGTAGAGTAGACAGGGAAGTAAACAGCCAGTTATGAACACAGCCCTCCCCCCTCCCCCCACCCAGCTCCCTGGAGGAATTGTCAGGCAGAGATGGTGATAAATGGATGGTGCTTCTTAGCCTTTTATTGCCGTGTGAATTTTGGGAAGTGTCTACAGTGGTAGTTATTCCCAAAGGGCACTGCCCATGTACCATATTCACCCCACAGGAACACACAACAGTGTCTTAAGGTTTTGACATTTGGTGGTAAGAAATACCTGGATCCTCCCAAAAATACACAATATCAATAGTCATTAATAAAAAGAGAGATGTGACTGCTAGAAAATAAATGTTAGAGATATACAGAGGAATGACAGCTACCACTGGAAGTTCAGAGAAGGCTTTTGAGAGGAAGTACAAGGTCAGCATGACTGACAGTGTATGTAGATGGCAAACCAGACCAAGAGCCTTCCCTACAAAAGGGACAGTGTGCAGGGGTAGAAATGGAAACAATTTGTTTGGGATGGTAAGGCAAACCTGTCTGGTCCAGCAAGTTCTTGAAACTAAATATTGAGAGTAATAGTTGCATGTTATTTTGGTCCTTGTTCACATGGTTCTTAGTTCCTTCTTAATCTGCTAAATAGCATGTCATTGGCAAAGTTCATTTAAACATGAAACTTAGACAACAGCCACATTTGCTTCAGCCCACATCTACATAAACAGAGTTGGCAAAGTTAGAATTTTTGGACTATCTGCATTATGTAGACTGTAAGTATATGTATATCTCTGTAACACAAATATTGGGAGATAATGCAATTTCTGCTAGACAAATCTTACAGGTTAAAGACATTGTACACAGTTTTTATATGATTTTAAACTCAGAAACATGGTTTAGAGTGTATTTTATAGATTTTCTTTTCATGTAGTCTTAATATTTTTTTCAAAACTGCATTCTGCATAGAAATTTAATTGTTATATTCAGCAACCAATATTGGTGGATGGTTTTCAATGGTGATAGAGTTTGGCACTATGCAAAGTGTTGGAGATACTAAGATAGAAGTTTCAGACTGTTGCCTTCAAAGAGGGTAAAGTCAGTTGAAGAAAAAAGGAGGTACCTAGGCAGGAAAATTGTAGGACAGTATTTAGTTTATGCTATAAATATTGGGGGCAAGTTCTTTTCCATATTTTTGTTAATTAGGTTTATTTAGCTAAAGGAAATACTAGTTAAGTGAAAATTCTATCCCTTTGATGAACATCTTGGTAATCTTTGCTCACAAATACCTATAATATTAACCTAAGAACAATTTTTCCCCAGAAATTTCTCTTGATAATGATTGCATATGCATGTCAAAAAACATAAGAAAATGCCAAAACTTGTATTTAAGTTATTGTTATAAATTATATATTAGCATCTCCTAAAAAGTGGGGGCAAGAAAAATGTAGAGGGGAAAATTGGGGAAAACAAGATATGATCTCATGAGTCTATAAAACAAATTAGATTTCAAATTCTTGGTGGTTAAAGGGGGATATCTAACTTCCCAACATCCTCAGACCTTCAGGCTTGTAGCCTAAGTGTTTCTTTTTAAAATTCCATCACACACCTAACACTCCAAGTGCATTTTTACTTACATGGACATTTTAATGAAATACAAAAGGAAGAAAAGTTAGGTTTCATAGAATATCTCTAAAAAAGAAACCTAATTAAAATATTGGTACTATTTCTTTGCCATACTCATGAGCCTTCCTCATTCCTAATGGCTTATCTGCATCGAAAACTGTGGCTTTTGCTTGTGGTCTGGACTAGTAACTTAATGTGGCGATTAAGACACATTCTTCGTAGATTTGCATATATACAAAGACATGGATGTCCTTTCAAATTATACCCACCTTCTCCTTAGGCTAATGCTATATTAAATTGCATTGAAATGCTAAGGCACCTCAATATAATGATTTTCCACATCCCATTTACTTGTTGATTATTAATGAATGCTTCCTGAGTTGCGTTCCTGCTATTTTGTCTTTAAAACTACTTTCAGGGTTTTAGCATCATATTCAAGAGGCCAGTCAGAGTTCTGTGCTTGCAGCTTCATTAAAATTCTGTCCTACACATCATCTGACTCACACTTTATAATCTATCAGAACACCTGTTTTCTTTACAATGGCCACGAGGCAGCTCAAAACACTGTGGTATTTAGCATTTAATAATGAGCACAAGATATGTATTTTTGACACTTTAAATTTTCTTTAGAAAAGTGCATGGAAAAAAGCCAAGTTTGAATGAATTATCTAAACTTTTGCAATTTCATAACATGAATTTTAACCAACTTTTGAAAAAATGTGTATCAGAAAGTGCCTTCTCTTTGTCAGTGGGCTTTACGTTGGCTAACTAGGAAAGGATGTAGAGGGAAATAACTTTAAAATGTCACTGCATAAACTAATAGTGGTCTAGAAAGTATTTTAAGGAGAGTCTGTGCATTATTACTTTCCCTATTTACATACCAGTCTCACAGACACTTCATTGTAATTCTCACTCTGAGAGGAAGCTGAGAAGCTTAATGTCACTGTTAATATCTAGATATGTTTATAATTTGGTGACTTAAGACAGTTATGGGCCATATATATAAATATATATACATATTCTATATACATAAATAATGAATATGCATGAATATGAATACACATACATATCCTCCTGTTCTTTTAAGTTCAGGCATTTGGAATGTGATTGTTAAATGGTCCTCACTATCACTGTATCTATTTGGAATACAAAGGGAGGGAGAGGAAGGTAATGGATGGTCTCAGAAGGGTGAAAGTCTGTCACTATATTATATAAATGAAGAAATGTCTCCTAGTGCTTATGAACTGCTATAGTTTTAAGCACTAATAGAGGACATACTGCAAGTTGATTATTGTAATCCTACAGTGTTATCTCATCAGTGAGTGGATTAAAGGAGCTCTCTCTGCTGAGGGGTCTGAATAAGCATTTTCATTTACCCCCTGCTGGGTCATTGACAAATGGAGGTTTTATCTGGGAACATTTAAAAGCATATACAGTAAACAAAACCTACGTTTCTTGCCTATCTTGGGTCCTTGATTGAATTTGTGCTGTTGATATTTTGGAAAGTTTGGTGCCCCTCAACCTAGCAGTCTACTGACAGAGCACGCAGGAGGCAAGGGAAGGGTTAAGAGGAGGGATCTAGGTCTGCCCTATGAAAAATTATTTGATAGTCTAAGTTCATTCCTCCTTCTCTTTCTATTATTCAAATCCACACACTCAGTAATGACATTATCTTCTGCCCAATGACCACCCTATTATAGCTGCCTGTATAAGGTAACCTCAACAACTTGGGTTTCCCTCTACTTCACCCAAATTCATAACTGTCCTTTATGTCCCTCCTTCAGGATTCCAAAAAATCACTAACTATTCAATTTGATTATATAATAAATTTGTTACTAACCAGAAACAGTCAGGTGGAATCATATAATGTCATTTTTGTAGGACAAAACAGGTGAAGGCTGGTACTTTCATACAAGGCAATCAGAAATGTCTGGATCATTTGTATAGGTTAGCAAGGGGTTGAATGAGAAGGACAGGGGAATGACATGCGATCATGCGAAGGTTCGTAGGCTCCCCACAATGCTGCACGGAGAGGCTGGGTGCTTGTCACATAGTCCTTCATTTAGTCCTGTAACAGTCTTATTACCGACATGAAAACTGACACTTGGTACTCAGCTCCATGTCACACGGTGACATTAATGACCAAAGCAGAACTAAGCTAACATTTGTGTGACTTTAAAGTCCATGTTCATTTGTTAGTGTCTTCAAAGGATCAAACAATGGAATGATGAGCCTGGCTTAGATGAGCCCAGTGGCAGGAAGCACTGGAAAGACAGGAGGAGGTAGGGTTCTCGCTTGAGAAACACAAAGGCAGTAGTCAGGTTGCTTGTGTTTAAATTCACCTTGGGGAAGGGGAAGTCATGTGACCTACTGTGGTGATACATTTCTTGTTAATTTTATGCTGCAGTGTTTCTGTAGACAGTGTAGAGAGGACGAGGCTTTACCCAGTATGAAATCTTTCCTCCTTCAGTTTAGCATTCCAATCCTTAATGCGGAAAAGCATTCACTATAAACCTCAGTGTCCCCTGGATCTGGCACCTAACACTCCCTACCAAACAACCATGCACTTAATTACATTTTGCCCTATAATGAATTCTTACTTGCTTAAATGTTAGCTCCTTACCCAGGTTAGAACCTCTTCCAAAGCAAAAGCAATGGCCTGTCCTTGATGTCTATTTCCTATAGGGTCTGTCCCAACCGTAAGCATGTAACAGGATACTATAGACACATGGACTGGTTGAGCAATTAAGATATTTGATCTAAATTTCACCCCAGATCCACCATTGAGTCTGTGATAAGCAGCATCACAGAGGTACTAAAGATTTTTATAGGAAGTGCTTTCCAAGTTTTTGAGTCATTCAACCAGGATCATGGTTGTCTATGCCCAAACAAACATTTTTGTGAATAAGGATCATAGGTGTATAATACATGTTTATTATATGTTGGAAGAAATGGTTCAAAAATGAAAATTATTATATTACTTTCAAAAGGTACAAACAAGTCAAGGTATCCAAAGACCACTGTTTCCTCTCATATACCTCTAAACCATATACCGCTAAACAATTAAGGAATTATAGTTCACTATGAGCTTCTAAAAAATATAACCAGGTCACCTAGGTGTCAAAAGTGTTTGAAATTATTATTTCTTAGAAAGGATTATTTCTACCCATAATTCATAATCAAAAGGTCATTGTTTTTAAAGCACACACACACACATAAAGTCTCTCTTTCACACACATCTCTACACTCAATAATACTTTTGGATTTTAAAGAGGCACTCCAGGAAACATGTCAGATTAAATTTTAAGTTAATGTTAGCTTCAGATTTAATATGATATTTACAAGATGAATCACTTAGGGCTTAATGCAGGAAATGAATAAGATGTCTAAAGCAACATAGAAACCTTCTAAAACTGAAGAATCATGTTACAAAATGTTGGAAATTAGAACCTTGATTCACCATTTTGTGAGCATAGATGAAATGGAGCCTAAACATTTAATTGAAGTTAAAATTAGAGTTAATGATACCCGATATTTAATCAACCAACGCCTTAAAATACCCAGCAAGGAGCAGTTGGGGAAGTGCACATTTGAGCTTTAAAGTATTTTGGTATTCTCTGTAGCCAGTATGTGTCTGCTTTAGATTAGATCTTATTGAGCAGTGCATATCAAGATGCCTATACTTTAGATGCCCATATAACATCAAACAAAGTGGTTATGAAACAGCAGGATCTCTGCAGGGAGCAAAAGATATCTCAGATAGTACATAATCAAACCTGGAAGCTGGTTTAGCATCATCAGATGCATGTTTAGATTTATATTCTGTTTTTAGAAGATACTCTCTCTCTCTCATTTGCTAGAAACAGACTCATTTCTATTCCTTCAGTAAGAGGTAAGAAGGTGGGATTTTATATATGGATAATAATATGCAAAGGTGGTCCATATTATCCATGGAGAATGAAGAAAAAGAAAAGAGTTGTGGACACAGGCAGATTCTTCCAGAGAAAGAGTGTCCTGTATACAAAAAAGTTTCTAGAAACCTCTGCAGGATTAGAGTTCATGGTTCATTCATGTAGTGATCTGAACATGGTGTGTAACTTGACTCCTGGACATGTGCTTTTCTCTCTGCTCTTTACCATGCTATATCTTTTCTCTCCATCATGGTGCCCTTTCTGCACTGTTCCTGCCTCTCCTTAACCCTGCTTCCATGCAACCTGCTCCCCCCTTGACCTCTCACCTTCACCTCTAAATATTCACACTTTGTATTGCTGGCACTAACTCAAATACCTGAACTAGTGACTCAGCTCAATTTTTTTTTGTTGGATACGTCAATATTTGGTGCCAGGTCATGTTTGCTGCAGATTCTCTGTAGGTCAGGACTTCAGTCTCATTAGTTAGCCAAGATTTGATGAGATGCAGGTCATGGAAGGGTCCAGTGGCCAATAATGTGATCACAGGGAGACCATTCTGGAGGGACTGTGGTTGCGTTTGCTTCTGCAGAGGTAATAGAGGCAGTCACGCACCATGGTAGACAGATCTCAGAGAACAGCTGTGTTTAGGCTGTGCCTCCTCCAGTTGTCAAAACTAACTTTCAGTATCTTTTAAATGGACTAAAGCAAATCTACTGCTTCAACCAATAATATGCAACTGTATAACTACTCAAGTATTGGAATATTTTCCCCTTAAGATAGGATCAGTTGCATTTATATCTAGCACTTCTGAGATAAATAAATGAGACTCAAATTTTAAATATCCTTTAACTTTGAAAAGGCAGACTCTGACACGGTTGAAACTAGATGTGGTAAAAGCCATTGAATTTATCCAGGAGCTCTGCAGAAGTATTCATCATGTACGATTTACACTGGCCATTAAGAGTCAAGCTTATTCCTGTATATGGTGGGTTCTTGGCCAAATATTGATATGGCATTTTAATATGCTTCTGATGGGTTGCGGAAACTCTTATTATTTTGTGAATTAGTTCCAGCAATACAGACTCTATGTATTTTGAAGGAGTTCTGGAATCAGCATTAAAGAAAATATTGCTGTTGTGTTGGAGTATGAAATTTATGCAGAATTGAGTCCAAATAGAACACGGCCACCTGAGGCTTAGAAAGGTGTGTAAGTTAGTTAATACAACACTGTGTCAGTCAGCTCTTACTGGAGCATCTAGGATTGCTCTAAAATAATTATCTTTAAAAGTTTAATTAAAAGGTCCCATTCTTTATATATATACATACACCAAAGAGAACACTGGTGCAAGGTATTAATTTATAGAATCCCTTCAATGCTGAAGTTTCTGTACTAACCCTCAATTTGTATAGTATAGTCATGTTGTTCAGGTTTTGAGACCTTTCATATCTTTCTAATATACATGTTAGGATACATTCTCTTGCATTCTTCCTTCCTTTACAGTTATCAGTTGAGTTGTTCCTGTCCAATTTATTTTAATACCCTCATTCTCTAGTGTATTAAACACTACTTATATCCTGACAAGAACTTTTTATAGTTATGCATGAGGTGACTTAAATATTCTGGGTAAATTAGTTTGCTTATAAAAAGTCCCACCTGCTGATGGACTTAAAGCATTTCCTTTGATAGATTGAAGGCTTGTCTACACTCACTTTTGAGCAGAGATGACATTCTATTAATGGATCTCATAGTCAACCTGTGTCAGTGATCAAATGGTAAAAGGACTCAGGTGGTGATGAAAAGGAGCTAGATCTGAAATGAGCAATGAAATGAGTGGGGTCTGTGCCTACCTTTGCCCCAGTTATCTGCATGACCTTGGGGTCCTTATATTCTCTCTGGTCTAATTTTCCCACTTACGAAATGAAGGCAATGGAGGACTCACTCTGGCATTTATAACATTTCAATGTAAAAATATCTCTCTTTCTAAAAGCTGTAGCTTTTATATTAAGGTAACAAGCATCCTAGCAGATAATATAAATAAATAAATAAATTCCAAGTAGATACAGTCTAAGGGATAATGTCTGAATTTGGAGAGTATTGTACCCTGGAAGATAGACATTATTACTGTTATGTCCTGACTTATTCATTTTACCCAATAAAAAGGACTCTGTCCTAATAAAAAATGAGTGCACTGGATCAAGAAGATGTGGTATATATACACAATGGAATGTTACTTGGCTATCAAAAAAAAAAAATAAACTCATGCAATTCGCGGAGACATGGATGGAGCTGGAAGTGATTATGCTTAGTGGAATAAGCCAGAAAGACGAAGAAAAATAAGAGACCAGGCAAACAAGTACTTATAATAAATTAAAATCAAAATCAACAGGCCGCTATAAATTAGAGATATTCTGCAGGGGAGGCAGAGGGAATAGGATCAAAACAGGGGCGGGAAGAGCACAAGGGACTATGGTGATAGTGCACAGGTGTATTGGTGGTGAGAATTCCATGGGGACTACACCTGAGAGGAGAAAGAATACTTCGTACAAAAATGAAGAATGATGTCAAAAATATATAAAATAATAATAATAAATTAGTGCAAATGCATGTACAAGTGGTGCCATGTTAGTGTCCCACAATCGCAAGGCAAAATGCCACAAACTAAGAGACTTTAAACAACAGAAATTTATTCTCTTGCTGTTCTGGAGGCCAGAAATCTAAAATCAAGGTGGACAGAGAGCTATTCTCCCCCTGGAGGCTCATGGGAAGATCAGTCCTTTTCCCTTCTGGTGTCAAGGCTGTCTACATTCCCTGGCTGGCAGCTAGGTCTTTTCCACTTCCTCTTATCGTCGCCTTCTCCATGTTTGTATCTCCCTCTGCTTCTCTCATACAAGGACACATAGGAGGGCATTTGGAGGCCCATGCAGATAACCCAGGATAATTCCCTCCTGTTGAGACCACACTTACTTGCCTCTTTGCCACATGAAACAATAATCACTGTTTTACCATATAGGTCATAAATTGGCAGGTTTGGGGGATTAGCATGTAGATATATCTGGGGGGCCACCATTCAGCACACTACATGTGGAACAACATGCAACTAATGAGCATGTGCCTCCCTACTGTGAGACCTCAGCCTTGGTGAATATCGTGGATGCAGAAATAACAGCTCAGGGTTGCCAGGTTTCCCAATTTCAAAAGAAGAGCTAGATACCTGGATTTTGTGTCTGTGTTTGTGAGTGAAATCCCCTTATATTTAATATGGCTTCATTGCGGGGTAAAATGTCTGCCTATGTATGGGCCATGTTCTCTGCAATGGTTGCCAGTGTGCAAACTCAAAGAGAGAGAATAAAATTTCCTTTGAGAGAGCACTTGGTATACATATTCATTAACTCAACAAATATTTCTTTAGCACCTAATAGAAGAATATTTATTTTAGAATGACCAGGGGAGACCTTGCTTCTTTGAGAAAATAACTCCCAAAATGCAACTCTCATTGTTTTTCTTAAGAAGAAGAAAAGCTTTTGTGCAGGATTTGCTTTCTACAAATGTTATCTATGACTGTGGCCTTCCTTCAGATTATTTGGACCTCATGATCCTGGAAAGAAGTTAAGGTGCAAATTCAAAATCTGAAATGTAGTTTGATCGTTGAGTACCTTGGAAGTAAGACTTCCCTGCCCCTTGGTTGCCTACAATCTTGCATTCACTGGGTTTTGACCATGGCTGTCTTAACTACCATTCCTTGTAGAAAACAGCTGCAGACTCCTTCACATTTCATGTAGACCTTCATCCCTATGGGGTCAGCACTGCTGAGTTAGGCCAACATGTTAGAATGCCCAACTCTCCAATTTCATTCATCACTGCCTGTTAAAAGACAGAATTCTTTCATACAAAGTTCTTGTAGGTGACGTTATATCTTGGTAAAAAAACAAAATGAAACTGGAGAAATCGAAAGGAAAATATAAACCCACAAGATCTACCTTCCTAGGTTGCTTTGAGAATTAAGAGTTAATGCATGTGATATGTTTACAGAAATTCTTGACACATGGTGTGCATTAGCTCTGCCTATTGTTTTGATCAGTATTATTTTGTTACTAATAAATATTGGTAAATTTCATTATTATTTTATTCCCTTGCCTTGTGGAAGTGTTTTTGAAAATAGAATGTGTGTATGATTCACCTGGGGATCAAGTTAAAATGCAGATTCTGATTCAGTGGATGGAAGAGGATCCACATGTTACATTTTTAATAAGCTTTAGTCAAGCTACCTGTCTGCAGACCCAACTTTGAGTTGCCTGTGACACTGTACCTGGAAAGCTTTCAAAAATCACATGGTCCTCTCCCCTTCACAGACCAATTAAAGCCAAATCACTGGTGATAGGAACACAAGTCACTGACATTTTATAACAGCTCCCCAAATGTCTTAGTTGGGCTGCTGTAACAAAATACCATCATGAATTGGGTGGCCTGTAAACAGTAGTTATTGATTTCTTTCAAGTCTGGAGACTGGTAGTCTGAGATCAGGGTGCCAAAATGGTTGGATTTTGCTAAGCGTTTTCTTCTGCAATCCAAGCTGCTGGTGGGATCCTCACATGGAAAAGAGAGCGCTCTGGACCCTTGAAGGGCACAATCCCATTCATAAAGGCTCTACCCTGACATGCTAGTTATTCCCCAAATGCTCCATCTCTGTATATCAGTCTGTTTGGATTAGGTTTTCAGCATGTGAATTTGGGGTGTGGGGAGAATGTAGATATTCAGTCCATAACACCTACAGAATCTAATATGCAACCAGAATTGAGAACCTCTTTTCTACTCTATAAGAATTTTCACACCCTCACAAATAATGGGGTAAAAAGAAACACCAGACCTCTCTGTTATGAATTAAATCCTCACCCCACCTGGAAGAAGCTCACAGCATAAACAATCACACTTCTGAAGTGATGCCCACGGCTAGTCTTGCAAGTATCTTATGGGAAACACAATATTTTGGTATTTCCCAACCTGGTGCTGTTAACAAGAATCATCCCTTGTTTGTGTTTGTTAATCAGCTTGATGAGCAGTTTCTGTGTCGATCTTCCCAAACTGTATTGGCCACTTTCCAAATCAAGTGCATAAATTACACACTGCCCTCACTACAAGCTGCTCACTACCCTTTAGAATATCAGAAAGGGTTTCCTTTGAATGTGCAAATCTATGTAATTGGATTGCTTAGACTGATCTGATGTGACATCATGATGTGTCACGATATTATGACATCATGATGACATACCTTAATCTCAAAGAGTAATATTTTGACCAATAGCCAAATATCACTTTTTTTTTTAGGTCAGATTCTCCTTATTTAAGGGTGTTTCCTAGAAGAGTTATTTATAGGTCTTGAGCCTCCAGTAGTACCACCCTAAGCACTTTATTCCAAGAACCTAGGAGGAACATATGGCTCAGCTCTGCTGGGATTTGCTATCAAAAAGGATGCATGAATGTGCTGGTAATTTCTTTAGAAAAGATTAAGGAAAAGGAGATTCCATGAATATGGAAATTTTTCATAGGGTTGACAACCTGGATATCTGTATAGTCCCATCAACCTGGGACCTAGAAAGCCAATACCATCTTTCTCCCCTTTTGATGTGCACCCATGGAAATTTTTCACTAAATAACATTTTTTAACTGAGATTCTTCTAAATTGTCAGGTCAGCAACTGGATTGTAGAAATTGCCTTGGACTTGAAATTCCTGGCAGGTCATAGACCTCTTTGAGGATGTGAAGGGGAAAATAGATGAAGAAGCTTATAGTAAAGCCTGTTTTAATTCCTAGTCACTATTTTCAGTTATTATGTTATTTGATGACACTATTACAAGAATATAGTTCATATTATTTTTGCTACTAGATGACTATTGTCATTATCTATTTCTAGATATGTCCATTTATTATCTCCTAAATATTAGTGCATGGAGTCAGGGGAAAATGTGTTTTTATGTATATTCAGATATTGATATACTTGTAATGGCCAACTCACCTATCAAGGGTCCAAAGACCTGCCCTAGGAAGGAGTTTATTCATAGCTTTACAAACAAGAAGAAAATATGAATAGTGCCCAATATTTGCATAACAGCTTCTTGTGCATCAATGAACAATAAAAAGAGACTTCTATTGCAGGACTCCAGAGTTCAAAAAGAGCCTATGTAGGTACATAGTAAGTAGATAAGTTTGGAACAGTAGAATAACAGGCAGCTCAGCCCTGAAAAAATATCCGGAGTATGAATACCTGCTCAGCTACCAGTGTTAATAACTGTCTGTGTACCAATTCCTGTCTATTTAGTAAATAATACACATACACATATACACACATCTGGAAAAGGATGAAATATTCTGCAACAGATTGCTAATATGGGGGTAGTGGGAGCACATCCTTCTGGATTTTTTAAAAATGCTCTGTAACATGCCTGCATTACTACTTATATAATCAAAAAATAACAATCAGTAACAAATGTTGAATGCTTTGGAAATGCAGTTTGTTTTTCTTCTTTCAGTTTGTTTGCACTTTATGATTACTTCATAGTCCACATTTATTATTGCTTTATAGTTCTGTTTAAAGAGCTATTTTATGAAAACCAGTATACTTAAAAAAAAAAAAAAAAAAAAAACACCTTTTCTGGATCTTTATCCCTGGGAAGTTAGATGCCCATTCTTATTACTAGCCATTGACTAATTGATTGGTTTTTGCTCATTATCATAGATAATGCCTTCTCTATTAGCATACACTTGGAATCTGTGTTTCTAGAATAAATTCTCAGGTGGGGTTTGTAGAAATCTGTTCCTGAGATGTTCATAGATCTCTCAGTCAGAGAAGTAAGATCATGGAATCTCGCTTAAATATTTATGTGTGTATTTCTGAGGGCACATGCTATACCCTTACATGACCCACAATACATCAGAACAAGCATGGAGTCCACATGGATTCAAATGCAATCAATCCGGTGTCTGCTGGCATTAAGAATGAACTCTCTGGAAATATAGGATCTTTGGTAGAGAACCCCTCACTCTCCCCATCACACTCTCTTCTCATCTGCTCTCCTCCCCATGTACCAGTAGAAGGGGGAAATTATTATTTACAAAGGTGGACAACAGAAACCTTGCATTCCTATATAGAAAAAAAAATACATCTTTAATATAACACTTGGATATAAAAGTTCTATTCCTAAAGTATTTCCTAGGTCCTCACACACAGACACACCCAAAGAATCATGTTTGCTAGGCCTAAAGCTTCAACAAAGAATAGTGCCCCCATTCACAAAATTCAGCAGACATTCATAAGTTATAATTATAAATTGATAAACAGTTTGGAAAATTTTAATTTCATCACATTATGAGTTTTTCTTTCTGTAAGTTAAAATGGTAACATTTTAACCTTGTTGCTTTCCTAAAGCCTCCAGAGAAATTTCATCCTTCCTGGGGGAAAAAGAATGAAAAAAATTTGAGCTCCATCAAGTTCATGAAATAAATTTTAATAAGCCCATAGAAGGTATTCAGCATTCGCTTTGATAGGTATAAAAAATTAGTCTTCTGACAAATTTCATACTGCTTTTTTTTTTAGTTAGATAAACTTCAATAATTAAAGTGTTCAGTAGAAGGCTGACAGTTTGGAGGGCTATGAATTGGGGACCAGTCTTGAATGATGCCATGTGACAGTAGCATGCAGTAACTGGAATGTCATCCTAGATCAGAAAGGCCATTCCCTTGCAGTGTCCTACCTCACTTGGAAGTCAGAATCGCCTGCCGCAATGGATTGGGGGTGTGTGGTGTTTGGTTGAGTATCTGCTTCTTGCTCCTTGGTGGAAGAAGGTATTGGACAAAGAGTGTGGTGTCGAGCATATTCAGAAATCCAGTTCTATACTTTATTCCTTGTGTTCAATTGGCTAAATATCTTCATCTGAGACTGAAAAATTTCATCCTAAAAGTTGAGTTATGATAATACCTACTTGAGAAGTTTTTTTGAGAGGATTAAGTAAAATTATGCATGCAAAAGGCTTACACAGTAAGTGGCACACAGAATGTGAGCTGTCTGTCTGCCTGTCTGTATCAGTGGAGGCTAGTCTGAAACTTTTTCTGAATTTCTTTCTTTGAATGCACTGTACAATATATGGTATTTATAAAAACAATATGATGATGTTTATTAGGTTCCCAGCATTATTTTTAGCTGCTCAGTGACTGATATTACTTATATATTAATTTTTGTTGAGCTCATTGTGATGGATTGCTATAAGCTCTTTACGTTCATGTTTCCCCTTTTGTGTTTATAGTAAAGATAAGTGTCAATTAAAAAGTCTTGACTTGTCTCTTTTCATCTGGAGAACTCTTTTCCTTATATAGGATTATATATAGTAGGCTGTAGTAATTAAATAAATGAATGAATTTTTTTCAATTTTATATCAGTTTCTCAGGTGGAGAAAAAGCAAATCAGGCAGCAGTAGTTTCTGTTCAATCTGGCTCTAGTCATCTAAGGCAAGCTCTTGGTCCTGCTGTGTACCAAATACACTGAGGTCCCTATTCTGGTTATCACATTACTCAATAAAGAAATTGGGCCATGGGGGCCTCCCTGGTGGCACAGCGGTTGAGCGCTGGGTTGCGAAGTTGCCTGCAGCCTCTGCAGCGCCGGTTCGGTACCCGGCCACCGGGCAAGGGTCCCACATGGCGTGCAGACCTCTCTTGCTGCCCGCTGCTCCCCTCAGCAGTGTACTTCGGTCCTTCTGCCTGTCCTGTTCCCCGCTCTGGCTCTGGTGAATTCTCTCACCCTCCCGCGCTTCTGACTGTACCCAGTGCTTGTATAAATAAATAAATAAATCTTTAATACAAAGAAAGAAAGAAAAAGAAATTGGGCCATGGAATTTGGGAGTTTCCTTAAGTCCTGGGATAAACTGTGGTCCAGTGTCTTTAAGTAATATGACTCTAACGAAAACCCATCCTCATGCTTCATGGGTTACATCATCTCCTCTTCATTACACCTTAATGTGTTCACCTTCTGCATGTAGCAGAACCTGCATGTCTTTCATAGGGTATCCCGCTTATATCTGCAGCCCAGAGTGTCTGAACACATGACGTGAGTCCAGAAGGAGAACTGAGATGATGGTTGATTTTGATAGAAAGAGCCTCCAAAACCTTGAAAACTTTGACTTTACATGTCCAATCACATAAAGAATTTATTGGGCTTCGTTGGTTAGCACAGTACATAGTACAACAAATGTATCAACATTTGTTGATAAATGACTAATGGGTTAGCTTATAAAAGCACAAACAAATCACAGATTTAAAGTTAAATTCTCCAAATTCTAGAATATAGTCTCTTAACCATTTAAAGTCCAAAAGGCCGGCAGCAAATGATAGAAAACACAGTGATGGAGGTTTTAACATCACGGTGCCCAGGAGAGACCTCATTCCAACATGTTTGAAACTGATGAATGGACTAGAGAAGAGAGGATTGGTGGTCCTTTCACACTTAAATGAATTGGGTGCTACATTATAACCAGATTGTTAGATACCTTCTCCATCATTAAGAAAAATCTTTCATGTTCCCTGACCACTTTGGTGAGAGTAGTCCTTTGTATTAAGCAGTATTAAATGTGTCCTAATGTTGCTCAAAGTGTGTTCTGCAGAACAAACTGCCATCAACCCAAAGTGAGATACAAAGAGAGACTGAGATTAGAAACTTTTAGAACAACTTGGCATGACCAGAACATCCATTCTGTAGTAATTCATTATTATATTTAATATATGTGAAATATTGGAAGTTTTCTTTAAAACTCAATTCTCAGACAGATAATTTGAGAAATACTGCTCTACAAAGAATAGAAGTAAAAACAAAGGTTTAAAAGAATGAGCAAAACTGGGGAGGAGCATCTGAGTTTGACTGTGTAGGGTTTTGCCTGTGAGTACCCATGTATCAGCACCTTTATTTCCTTCCTACTATGAGCCTGGCCCCGAGCTTCATACTTTCCTTCCTTTGTGTCTTTTAATCCTCCAGGATCTCTGTGTAGTGGGTGCATTTTAGGCCCTTCCTTTGGGCCCAAAGTGGATTTTCTGACAAAATGGCAGTTATCCCAAGAAAGCCCTGATTTAAAGTTTTCACTCTCAGAGCATCGATCCTGTGTTGTCAAAATGGGCTCGTGATCCATGAACAAAGTTCCTTCCAAATCCTGCAAGCACAGAGCAATCCGTCGCCTAGCTCAAGAGTCCTATTCAGGCGGAGGCCAGGGCTCTGCTGCACTGTTTAGGAAATTGACAAATTTACAGCCCGGCCACCGCCACCTTCCTTTCCGGTGGGGAAGCGGCTTCTCTTACAGCAAGGGGACGTGGCTGTCTGTTTGCTGTTTCCCTCAAATGCAAGTGCTGCTGCTGCTGCTGCACGTCACAAATGGAAGTAATATCATTTGAAGTAGTCCCGCTAGAAGCCCAGGAGCAATCTAACCGCATTAACTCCTCCATCTGAGTGGAGAAGGCTGAAGAGGGTACATGGGGCGACTGAGCCGAAGTGAAGAAAGCAGAGTCGTGATACACAAGTCCATGGCAGCAAGGAGCAGGGGAGCCTATAGAGGTTTCACTTACTGCCTTCAAATATATGACACCAGAGTATCACAGCACATCTAATATTCTGTTGACCAGCCTTGGTAAACATTAGAAGTGGCTAAAACAGGAGCTTCCTTTGTTTGTGAGGGGTTTCTAATGTGCTGCCTGTACCCCCATCCCTTAGCGCAATAAATGACAGCTGGTTTATGCACAGGAATACCCTATATGTATTTCTGCTGTCAATTTCAAAGCACCAAACAAGAGCTGTATTTTCCTTTATATTATTTTCAAAGAATACAGTCTTTTATTAGCAAATAAACTAAGGTGCACAGCCATTGAAATATTTTTCTTTATTATAATAAATAACAGCCCAACAAATTATCCTGAAATGACAATTAGAATGTAGACACTCCTTTCTGTACTTGAACTCCAGTGCCCTTGATATCCAGCACAGTGTTTTTTCACAGCCTCGGGTATACTGTGACTTAGGTCACATGTCCTAGGTATGGAGGGGAATAAAATACCTCTCTCCCAATGTCATGCATTTATTCAATACATGTCCACTTATAATTTTCTCCAAACATGGCTATTAAACTGCCCTGAGTGATATGCATGGTCTCATTCAATCTTATGTCCACTCCATTGGATAGAAGCTATGATTTTCTCCAGGTGCCAGTGAGGAAACTGAATATTAAAAAAGTTAAGTAACTTGCCTAAGATATTAGGACAGAGAGTAGTGTTTCTTTGTGTCCATAGGTACTTAAAGTTTATTAGTTTTATAAGGCATAAAGATTTTAGTTTCAACTAATTGAAATTGAGTCTGTGTGTGTATGCAATCTAGACTAAATCACCTATAAATATGATAGGAGATAGATGGTTATAAATAGAACATAGTTATTTGCCAAGTCTCAGATGGGCATTACATAGGCATCTCATGGATGTAATTTCTCTGGGGCTAAGAATACTCATGGGGGCATGTGATAGAGTAATTCTCTGAATAGAAAGAGAAAAATAAAATAGCTATTCCAGGTAGAGTTGCCAGTGTGTGCCAGCTTTGGAGACAGCAGTGTTCCTTGTGCATTTCAAAGAACCAGGAATCCACTTAAATGAAATACAAGGAGTCAAACCTCTCAAGGAAGGCTGGAACCTTTGAATTTGCAGATTGAACACATTAAAAATGGGGGGTTGCAATTGTATGGGGAATATAAAAATAAAATTTATTATAAAAATAAATAAATAAAAAAAATAAAATCTATGGTTTATAAGACTATTTAACAACATGGAAAATGCTTAAATTCTACCATTAAATTTTAAATGTTATATGCAATGTTATGCTATTTGAAAAGAGAATAATATATGTAATTTAATCTCCAAGAGGAAATAGACCCAAATATTAATAAAAGATATCCCTGGGTGATTAAAAAAAAAATGTAGGATACCCAGTTGAATTTGAATGTCACATACACAAGTCAGTTTTTTTTTTTGTTTTTTTTTTTTTTTTTTTTTTTTTTTACCATGGTATGCCCCAAGAAAAACTAGTGTTTATGTGAAAGTCAGATTTAACTGGCTATCCCCGGTATTTTACCGAGGAGCCCCATGTTGAAGGCAATTGGGCTTATATTTCAGTGAGAACCATTTGAGGGGCATTTGAGCAATGTGACATGATGAAACAATTTGTAGGATGTCTAGTTTGGTGTGCTGGATAGAGGAGAGAGACTGTGAATAAGGGCATTAACTGTAATAGGCTCGAGGTAATACAGGTGAGAACTGATGAGCTTTCTCTTTCCTCCCACCTTCCCTCAACCTGCCCTGTTCGTCCACACTGCCCTGCTATTTCTTATTTCTGATGCCATGTATATCATTGAGAATTCTTGAAGGTGTGAGCAGAATCCCTTTAATCCACACTTTCCATGTCTAAAGGATACAATTTTGCCTTCATATAATTCCTTCTTTTTCTTTTTCCCTGTTTTGGGCTATGATATATGTTGTTAATATGGCCATTTGGGGGTAAGTTAAATCAGCATGAAAGAAGTTGATTGACATGACATGAAAGTAGTTGTCTGGCTTCTTTTCCAGCCCAGGTGTGGAACTTTTAAAATTCAAATGAATTTCCAGTTTCCTTTCCTGTGTGTACCAGTAATCTAGTTCCCACTCCCCTTGCCAGTCAGTTTGCTCTGACACAGTTTACATCTGAGGATACTCTTTCCTTAGTAGCCTCTAGTGTCCTCTTAGTAGCCTCTTAGTAGCCTCTAGGTGTCCTGCAAGCTAGTTCTGGGACTGGAAAGAATAAGGTGGAATCCTGGCTAGTTGCCAAACCATAGGCTCTTATCTTTCACCATCCTGCACCCAACTCTCTTTACCTACAAAATGGGATAATAATAGTGTCTAGATAGGCTCATATTGAGGGTTAATGGGGTGGACAAAATAAAAAAAAATGTTTTGGAAAATAGTTTAAATGTATAATAACCGCTATCACAAAGACCCTAAAAACAGCATACTGTCTGTGCAGATCTCTTTAGGAGTCATAGAAAAGTCCTGGAAAGCAGATTCAACTTCATAAAGATTAGTGCTTAGCAAACTTTTTCAATAAAGAACCAAATAGTAAATATGCAAGACTCTGTGGACCGTAGTGTCGCTATCCCGTTTTTTAAAAAAAACTACACTTTACAAATGGAAAAATATATACTTAGTTTATGGGCCATACAAAAACAGATTGCAGGGGCTCCCCTGGTGGCGCAGGTAGTTGAGTGCAGCTCTGTGAAGCTGTCCGCAACCTCTGCAGCGTTGGTTCTATCATGGCCGGCTGGTGAGAATCCCACATGGCACGACAGACCTCTCCTGTCATGCTGGCTGCTCCCCTCAGCAGTGTATTTTGTCAGTCTGCCTGTTCTGTTCCCCGCTTGATCTCTAGTGAATCCTCTCACCTTCCCACACATCTGGCCTGTACCCTGGTTCTTGTATAAATAAATAAATAAATCTTTAAAAAACAAACAAACAAACAAAAAGACTGCAGACTAGATCTGACCCAGGCCTGTAGTTTGCTGACACCTGATAATGAACTCAAAATGGATAGAGGTTTATTAGTTTGGAAATGAGGAATTCCTATGACGTTAGCATGGAGCCAGACAGAATTAGGGAGAACTTACTGACCTACAGACTTTAGACCAGCCCCTATAACAGGTTAAAGTATAGACTCTAATTTGTCTGTCTCATTCCAGATCAGATGCCCAAACCCAATAAAATGATTAGTGTACCCAAAGCCTTAGTTAATACTGTTGAAATGATTAAAACAAAAAATTTTTTGAGCTGGATTTTTCCTCTGCAAAAGGTGGAGAACGATGTTGTCAGAATAAATGAGACACTGTATACAATGCATGTATTACAATGCCAACCAGATAATGAGGATAATCTCCTCATTATGGTCAAATGTCACCTTTGTCAAAGTGCACCTAGCTATCACTTCAAATTGTGTCAATAGTTAGCATTTTCACTGAAAGGAAAAATTAAAAGTTAGGATAGACTAGACCAAAGGTAGAGAAATACTAGCTTCTTCCATCAAGAAAACTATAGTTATCTCAGAATATGATCCTTATGTTTTTTTTAATAATTTCTCCCCTATAAAGGCCACCACTTCCTACCTGTAACTCTGAGCAGGTAAGCCTTTGCTCGTTCCTCTGACCTTTGTCCTCTTCCATCTTCATAGTCATGTTGCAAAGGTTAAAGTGACAGGTTGTCTTTGGAGAAAGGTGCTATTGTAGATTAGGTGGGTATCATTTGTGTGGAACATATACAGATGAGGCTTTTCAAATAAAATAGAGATTTTATTAAGGTATAGGATACATTTGGACATTAAATAATTCACATTGTAACATACCTCTGAAATACACTTACAGAAAAATAAGCAGTGTTAACAAAGTCGCTATGTTTGAACTATAAAATACGCAGAAGCTGGGGCCTCCCTAGTGGCACAAGGGGTTAAGTCTCAGCACTATGAAGCTATCTGCAGCCACTGCAGCATGAGTTCAATTCCCGGCCAGGGAGCTAATCCACATGATGCAGCAAACCTGGCCTATCTCACCCATAGCTCCCCTCAACAGTATATTTCAGTTTGCCTGTATTGTTCCCTGCTCTGTCTCTGGTGAATCCTCTCCCCACCCCCCCACATCTCTGGCTTGCAACCCAGTTCTTGTATACATAAATAAATCAATCTTTAAAGAACATAAAATAAGCAGAAGCTGATTGACCAATCAGCCCTTTAAAGGAGGAAGGAACCTCTTCAGATGTTTGGAAATATATGACAATGAACAATAATGGAAGTTTCTCATTAGTAGACAATACTTCCAGACCAAACCTATCTGTCTACATCCTCAGTTGCCTCATCAGCAAAATGGGGCTATTGAACCTAACCTGGCTAGTGCCAGAGATTTTTTGGCAGATTGCTTCCAGGTAAATATCCATGAACCTATGATGATACCCTCAGACAGCAAATGCCACAGGTAAATGAAAATCACATAGGAGAACTCATGTATCATTGAGAAGATGATTTTAAATAACTGAGATACATTTATCCGTTATCTTTGAAATGAGGTTCAGAATTAAGTTGGAATTACTAGTATCATCAAATACGTTGAACTTGATATAGTTTAAATAGGCTCATTTGAACAAAGTACAGAAAGTGGTTCATTTCCCAAGTTCAGCCAGTAGGCGCTGGAGTGACTGGTGATGTCTTGATTGGGTATGATTCCCCTTGACTCATTTGTCTGTTGTTGGTAATTAAAAGCTGTCTGGTTGCATTCTCATTTAACGATAAGTGAAAGGGTAATGTCTGCCAGACTTTTCCCATTAGTTTGGTGTTTGCAACGGTGCAGAGCCTTGGGAGCTCTGTGAACTGTGAGCTGAAGATACTGGTATCTGAGTACCCACATAGATTGTGATCCAGTGTTTTGCATCTGGTAGCTAATAATCCATCTGAAAACCAGTTGGAAAATAATCCCCACTATAAATGGATAAATTGGCATAGCTGACCTTATTCTCTCATTCCAGCTCTGAAAAATAGAAACCTCTGTGAATAGGTAGAAAATGATGTCTATCAGCTGCAGCTTCCACAGGTCCCTGGATCCAGTGTAAATGCTTAATTTTACACTGGAAGAAGAAACCCTATTGAAGAAGCAGGAGACAGAATGATAACCTCTCTCTAGTCTTCCATCGGTTTTGTTCTGATTCTTGGAGCTTTCCCTTCATTAGGGTTTTAATCATCTTGATCAGCATTATTATAATCACAAAATGTCAGCCTAAGAAAATGATAATCTCCTCATCATTATGTTTCAATGTCACCTTTGTCAACTTGTGCTTAGCTATCATTTTAAATTACTGTATCTATGCTGTAATTAGATATAATTTGTGATATGACCAGCATTCACAGGTGAGTGCTTTTTCAAAAAATCCCACACCATCTGAAATAGTTTATTATTATAAGTCTTTTCTTTCAGAACCAAATATGTTTAATGTGGGCTTTCACTTGAGAGAGATTCCAAATCAAAATGTTACATTTTATGAATACAACATGACTTAATATTTATGTCTTGAATATCTCAGTCTCTGTATGTAAGTCTGAAGCACTGAAATCTCTATCCACTCTATGTTTTTTTTTGCTAAGATGGCATATAGAGGTTTCTTAGAATTGTCCTCATGCATGCAATTAATGAAATTCAAATGTCTCTCTTTTACTACTCAAATTTCTTATTGAAATTGACCATTCTATAATGATTTCTATTATTTCATTGCACAGAATCATAGGTTTAAGGTATTTTCCATTCTATTAAGTTTTCTTTTAAACCAAGATAAGATTAAGGTGTAAGAGCAGAAGAAAAGTGATGATTTGAAGAAAGGTTTTCTACATTCCCTATGGGGAAGAGGAAGTCTAGGTTAAAATGTAGGACTGGTTGCTGGAGCATAAAAATGATTCATGAAATATGACATCTCTTTAACATTGAGGAAAGAAATGCTTTCCTTCATTGAGTGCTTTCTTCCATATGCAAAATATTGACACATCCCTATTATATCAAACAAAAACCTTCGTTCAGAGAGATAATTTTATAGAGCGGCTGGTATCATGTGATCTTATTAATATTTATGAAATATGATAATAATATGGAAAAGGGGGAACTGGAATACAGCCCTATCTTTCTAGACCCTATTCATTTCAGCTTCAAAATGTTTTTTCATTTCACACATCAGACGCTAATTAGCAAATATCTAATTAGTGTTAGAAGATTAATCGCTCGTGGGAGTTGTTGAGGCTTTGAGCTTTCATGCATGCAAAAACAGTGCCACTTTAGGTGCATTTGTTAAGGTACAGTAACTTTAAATGATACAACTTTTATTTTTCTTTGAAAAAAATTTAAATTACAGCAATGGAGTAAATTTAGGCTCGTGTAAAATGAAAGAAAGAAGACACAATTGAAAAAAGCAAAAATGATCGTATTGAGAACCACATTTTATTTGAATCTGGTCCCCAAATGTTAGGGAAGAGCCTGCTCTTTCTTAGGCACCTTGGGAGACCCCCCGGAAGAGTCAGAGAATCATAAAATGCAGCCTCTGACCTGCAGATGCTTTAGAGTTAAAGAAGAGGGCAGTACGTTAGGACCTCAGAACCAAATTCAGCCGGTCATGTGGTTTTGCATGTCTGTAAACTGGAATGGTTTTTATAGTTTTGAATGGCTGAAAAAAGAAAAAAGAGAGATACAGAAAGAACAAAGGATGGTATTTCATGACACATGATTCAAATTTCAGTGTCCATAAAAGAAAAGTTCTGTGGGGACAGTCACGGTTTTTCTTTGATGCACTGTCTGTGACTGCTTTCACCTACAGTGGTGCCGTTGAGCAATTGTTGTAGATAATCAGATGGCCCCCAAAGCCAGACATTTATTCCCCGGCCCTTTTCAGAAACCAATTTTTCCATCCTGGATTGGAAGCTAAATATTTTTCATATAATAGAGCTGTTTGGTAAGTCAAGTAGATCAATACCAGGCCTGTCATTCATAAGCTGAGTGACTTTGGATAGATGATTTAAAAATGATATGCCTTATTAATCTCTTCATAGACATATGGGAATTAAGACTTTTAAGATTAAATCAGGTTACGTAAATAAGTACATTCCTTAGTACTATAGTCATTCCTTAGTATCACACATACACACAGAGTCACCATAGTTCAGTGGTATTAATAGTAGGATTGACTTCTAGAATCAATATATAATCAGTAAAAGTTACTCCCCTGGGCTCCATCCCCTCCTAGCTACAAAATAAAGTGTTTTTGTTTTTGTTTTTTATTAACTCTTCTTCTCACCCTATTTAAAAAGGCTTCTAAATGGAAGGGTGAATGGTCCAGAAGTGGGAACAGTACTTTTTAAACACTTTATGAATAAGATCGAAGAAGGGAGACATACTAAACTAAATTGATCTCCCTGGAGAGTTTTCTACTTCTAATAATACGGTACTTTGTGCTCATCTTGTCCCCAGATGCCCTGAAGCATCAATTCCTCCTTCTAATAGAACCTGAAGGAAGGAAGTAGCCAGGAAAATTTCATTGTTAATGAAAGTTCCAATGATGTTGTTCTAATTTTTTTTTTACTCATAAAAATCTGTTTATACCAAATTCCTATTTACAATTCATAGCTGTCAGTTCTTTCATTTAAGTACACACATATTAAATTTATTGACTGTATCCTGCTGAGTTAATGATGGGTAACTCATTAAATGCCACAGGGAGCCTATCTTTTATTGGAAAATTTGTTTGCTTTTTTTTTTCTTTTAAGGGTGAGGTGTTTTTGAGGAGGGAGTTCGGGGTAAACTGAAAATTTCAAAAAAAATTCTAAGTTGAAAAATATCTGTGTTTGAAAACAGCAGGTGTTTTAATCAAGACACACACACACACAGAGTCACTATAGTTTAGTGGTATTAATAGTAGGATTGACTTCTAGAATCAATATATCTACACTGAAATTTGGCTATCATTCACCTTGCTTTCTATGTTCCAGACAAACAAAACTGGAAATGAATAAAGGTATTTAAAGTAGGTTTTACCCTGAAGATAGAATGGCCTCTACTTCATCCCTCTATTTTCTAGCAGCATTCATACATTTTTTTCTGAAACAATATGCTTTAGGAAAATATCCCAAAGTTACATTGATTTCCATTGAATGATATCTAAATCACTAATTGAGGATTGTAGTCATAGTCACACAGGCATATAATCACATGGTGTGAAATATGAACAGGAATTGCTTTCACCAGTGCCTATGGTTGGGGAAGAACAGGGACAGCCTGGAATATGCACACTGTGTGCTTATGGTGCCCACTCCATCTAGAAGCACCCTACCCAGTGGACAAGTGGCTTTGAGGGAGGGTGGCTGCAGGGATTTGGAGGTGATGGGAGAGGTGACAGTGCAAAAGGGAGCAAGACCTACTGTCATTGCATGAGGTGACTAGAAGCTCTAGACTTCCCCCAAAAAGATGGGTTTTCATTAACTTTTAAAAGTCAAATAGAGAATAAAGAATGAAAGTGATTATAAGTATAAACAGAGGAAATCTGTTACAGTAAATAATCTTTACATGAAAAAATGATGCTCCTAGCCAGGCAGGTCCCTTGTCACATTTTTCAAGAGCCTCTAAGTATATGACCTCCACAGAGATTTATAAACACCACCAAGACCCCCAGAGTTCACCATCAGATTTTTCCTTGATGCTTGTGGATCTATAAACCATCTGAATAAGAACCTCCAGGAATGGGAAAGCAGATTCCTCTCCCTGTCTGCTTCTGTCTGAATCTCTGAAGGGTCAAACCGTAAAACCCAGATGTTAGTGACCTTCTTGGGTTATTCTTAGTATCTAAAAGTGAATAGTTTTGGGTCATTGCCAAATAGGAAAAATAATACATTGTTTGTACCGCATATGGTTTGCATTGTCTTTACTTATCCCTACATACATAAAGGCACCTATCATGTAATTTTTGGTTTGTTTTCCCACCAAACAAGAATCTTACCTCTGCCTACCATCGTATTCTCTGGTATTTTTTTGTCAACCACAGATAACTTTTGCAGTGGAAAAGTGAATGGTTTTATAAAGACAGGACTGAGTTTGGAGTGAGCCATACAAAATGCCAGATAATGTGGGATCGACTGTTATTTCATGCTGGGCACCAGGAAGCCCCCAAACTGAGAAGATTGTGGGTCACTGAGTAGTTCTACTGGACTTATTTTGAATCAGTCATCTCAGGGCTTGAGTGGGATTGGTTGTGGTAGGGCAGGCATTCCCAAAGCATGCTTAACATCATCTGGGAATTGATTAGGAATGAAAAGGAGACACCCAGTGAAGATAGAATGGCCTCTACTTCATCCCCCTATTGTGTTCTAGCAGCATTCATACTTTTTTTTTCTGAAACAATGTGCTTTAGGGAAATATCCCAAAGTTACATTGATTTTCATTGAATGATATCTAAGTCAGTAACAATGGGGCTTAGTATCTAAATCAAGAATGGGGCTTAACAATCTGCTTTAATGTCTTTTGGGTGATAACAGCATGTGCACTCAAGCTCTCGTTTAAAGGCATCTTATAGGGTGGCTCACCTCTGTTCCATGAGGTCTCATCCCCCTCTTGGTTAGCTGAGCTTCCTCAAACAGTGGTGCCACAATCCAAAGGGGTCTAGATAGGAACGGAAAGGCCTCTTGAGTTCTAGACTCAGGGGAAGTACAAAGTCATTTGTGACACATTCTATTGATTGGAGCAAATCATAAGGGCAGACCAATTTCAAGGGGCAGGAAAAATTCCTGTTGAAAGGAATGATAAAGTCACAAAGCAAAGAGGCATGGGTACAGGAATAGGAACAATTATTTTGGCCATTTTTGTATATAACCTGCCACAGTGAGTAATAATATAATATAGTTAGGTCCTCTTCTTTAACAAGCTTAGCCATAATCATCCTACAGGATGTTTTCCTTCAAAATACAGTACTGATTGTATGTTTCATAGGTTGGCCGAACAACATGATGCAACACAAAATAGGTGATTTCAAACAACAGAAAATTACAATTCTGGAGTCAAGAAGTCCAAAAGCAGGGTGATAGTTGGGCTATGTTATATCTGAAACTTTTAGGACAGACTCCTTCCTTGCCTCTTCCTAGTTTCTTAGTTTGCTAACAATTATTTTTGTTCAATAACTTACAGTCACAACACTCCAATCTCTGCTTTTGTCATCACTTAGTGTTCTCCTTGTATCTTCACAACATCTTCTTATGAGTCCAGTCATATTGGATTAAGGGTCCACCCTAATTGGTTATGACCTTACTTTCAAAAAGCTAATTATATCTACAATGACTATTTTCAAATACCATCACATTCTGAGTTACTGTAGGTTAGGACTTCAATATGTCTTTCAGAGATGCATAATTTAACATATAACACCTACCTCGGTATCAATTGTATGTTTGACTATATTTTATAATTCTGAGACTCAAGAAGTAACTCTGTGCTGGGAGGAGAGGTAGATGTCAAAGAATGTAATTCATCTCTTAATTCACCACAGGGCTTTGTATATTTGACCCTCTAGTGTGAATAGATACATAAATATTTCATGGTTTAGTGATCTTCTGGACATGGAGCCCATGAGAGAATGTCAGCAAAGAATGTGATACTTAGGAATGTTCTGATGGGAAAGCCATAGAAGATGCTATCTTCCTGAGCTGTGTGTTTTAAGTATCCTGTTACACAGCATGGAAATCAATATCCCCATTTAGCATAATAATATCAGGGGCACATTTAAAATATCATGTTATAGTTTGGATATAATGATAGCTGCAATAGGATATATGTCATTTCCCGTTATGTAAAGGACTGGTTTTACATCATCTTCCCTGGACCTTACTAGGGTAACTTCTATTCTGTCATATCTCTTACATAATGAGACATTGGGTTTTAGATAATTTAGACCTGCTTATGTGTATGTCTGTATCTAGCTCCAGCTATATATACATTCATTTATTCATCACTCATTTTTTCATTCTGCATGTGTGTACCGAGTAGCTGCAATGAGATAGGCAATGGAGAATCAGGAATAATGAAGTGATTTTCTGTACTGTCCTCATGGAGCTGATATTCAAGAAAAAGATATAACATTTTAAAACAGCAAATATACAGCATAAAATGTAATTTCTGGTGGCACAGGTGGTTGAGCACCACTCTGTGAAGCTGTGCGCAGCCTCTTCAGCATGGGTTTGATCCTGGCCGCCCAACAAGGGTCCCACATGGCGCAGCAGACCTCTCCTGTCTCACCCGCTGCTCCCCTCAGCAGTGTATTTCATCAGTCTGCCTGTTCTGTTCCCCACTCTGTCTCTGGTGAATCCTCTCACCCTCCCACACATCTGGCCTGTACGCTGGCTCTTGTATAAATAAAATAAATCTTTAAAAAAAACCCTAAATTATGAAAAAAATGTAATTTAATATGTGCTATAAAGGAATGTACATATATTTGGGGCATAGAATTATTATTCATTCAAATAACTCTAGATGGCATATGAAAGCATATTTTATAAAGCTTTTTTGTTTTTAGTATAGTAGCCTTTGAATATCTAGACCATCATCATCGCCAGCATCTATGCAGTCGTTGGAAATATTCTTTGATTGATTTAGAAAATTGAATCTGTGTTTGTTGTTAGGCTGTGTAAAGATCACGGCTTTTAGGGCCTCCCTGGTGGCGCAGGCTGTTGAGCACTGCACTGTAAAGCTGTTCGCAGCCTCTGAAGCATGAGTCGATCCCCGACCAGCCAGGGAGCAACCCACATGGAGCAGCAGATCTCTCCTGTCTCATCTGCTGCTCCCTTCAGTAGTGTGTTTCATCATTCTCCCTGTTCTGTTCCCTTCTCTGTCTCTGGTGAATCCTCTCACCCTCCCGCGCATCTGGCCTGTACCCCAGCACTTGTATAAATAAAAATAAATCTTTAAAATAAAAGATTATGGCTTTTGGATCCTGAGAATCCTTGGTTTGAGCAGAGTTGAGAGTTGGTACTCTCAGGATTTAGTAATTATTCCTGTTAAGTGAAGGTAATGATGTCTCATTCTTAGGTTGTTCTAAAGTTTACATGCGATGATACATGTGGCAGTGCCAATTGTGATCTTTAACAAATAAGTACTTAACACACAGTTTTACATGCTCATTTCCTCTTTTCAAGCAATTTGTTCCTTTTGGTGATTTTTTTAAATTGGTCACTTAGTAACTAGGCTTGTGGAGACAAACCAAAGATCCTTTTCTTTAAAGTGTTTTCACTCAAGCACTGTGCACAATGGAAATTAACACTGAGAAAATAGTCTCGCTGGATAAACATTTTCAGAAAGTTTTAATTGTTGGTCTATGAAAGAACTGTGAATACTCTGGTTGTGGGTGTGCTGTGGTCACTTACCTCTGAGGGGGTGTGAAGTGAACCTATTCCCCTAAGTCACATACAGTGTTGTCAACCAGTGTTTACTCAAAAAGATATATATGTGTGTATGTGTGTGTGTATATGTATATATATATATATATATATATATATGTTATTCTTCCCAGAGTGAAGAAACAACCATAGTTAATTTTTCATCTTCCAAAATCTGTGACTTTCTGAAGGTACAGTGCATATGAAATACAATAAAAGGACATTAAAAATGTTAACATTAAAATCTAATCAGTACATTCACATAATATACATGGTTTTCTACTTTTCTGAGTGCATCCAAAGTTTGTGAATCTTTAAAAAAGCCCCTTTAAATACCCTGCATTAGGACTGCATTTTATCTCCTAATTTGGGTGCAATCATAATAATTATATCTGCTGCACAGGCTACCAGAAGGGGTTCCCTTTTGTACCCTCCATAAATAAATTATGGTCATGCTCATTGACTTGACAGGTCTCTCAAACCAGTGATTCTAATAGTATTGGTGAGCAGCATACGTGTTGCTGTCGTGTAGGCTGCCTCTCCAAAGTGTAATAACTATTTTTTTGCAAAATATGACATTATTAAATGAAAGTTATTAGATTCTTACCACATATGAAATAGTTCCTTCAGTATTGAGAGCCATCCTATGAGTTAGGGAAAATTATTGGCATTTTACTGTTTGGAAATAGGAGAACCAAAGAAAATAAGTAAGTATTCAAATGCTTAGGCTAGAAAGTAGGGAAGCGGAGGTGTGGACCTCATTATTCATCTTCCATTGTTAATACACTTCACCACCATGCTAGCTAGCACAGAGGAACTAAGTGATTTGTATCACTTGCTATAGAGCTAGACATGGAATATCCTCTATTATTATTATTATTATTATTATTATTATTATTATTATTTTAATATCTGAAGCTAGCAACTGATTTTTAAATATTTTTACATTAACTGAGTCATTGTCATCTTTCCAGAAGACATACCCCCCCATCAACCGCATGGTGTGCCCAAGAACCTAGCAATGTGAACTTTGTAGTGCTGAGGTTTCAGTCCCTGACCAGAAAGGAAATCCTCATTGAAGAAATGGAGCCCTGTCCTCTGTTAGCTCAGATTTCCCTAGATGACAAACACTAAGTTTTTGCTAACTGCTGAACTGAACATTTATATGACAGAAGGTTGCACAGAAGGTAAATATTCTTTTGAGATGTAAACCTAAATTACGAAGGCACGGGTAGGATTGATCATGAATGGGTGCCTGCATTTGATAGTCTCATGATTTAGGTGTCCTACAGAGAGATGTTGGCAGGGATTTGGGTTAAGAAAGGGAGGGAGACACTCTTCAAGGCAAAAATAATGACAACTAAGTTTCAGATATTCCGTAGGCCCTTGGCTTTCTTCCATACTCAAAGATTGAACTAATCTCTCTGTCAACTTCAGTGTGCTAATTTATAACGTAACACCTTTAAGCCATATTTCTATCCCCTAACCCATAATTGACACTTCAATCATCTTGCCGGCCCCTCTCTTGGGTGAGCTGGGCACAGAGTCTCCACTTAACTCACCTTCAAAGGGGCAGCCACTCTGACTGTCCTTGGTACCTTCCTAACAAATCAGTCTAAAGCACAGGGGCATTCAACTAAGACTTAAACTTGAAGTCCACTTATTTTGCTAGACCAGCATCTATTTAGCAAGAGCTCTGAACAGGAGTACTGGCCCTTCAGGATCCATTAGAGACAATGACATAAGAAGGGAACAAATGCTTTTGTCATCATAAACCCTTCTCAACCACATTAATTTTCAAGAATATTCTGAAATATTTATCTTAATATTTTTCCTTTTTTAACATAATGAATTTCATGCCTACACATGAAAACTATATTGGCTATAAATGTTGAACCATACAATAAAGAGTAGAGCCTTCAGGGGCTTAAGCATTTACATGATTTAGCATCCTTTTTTACAGATGTGTAAACTGAGACGTGGAGAGGCCAAATGCCTACTCCTAGGTCACATGTCTAATTATAGTCTCTTACAATATTCTCCAAGAACCAAAGATATGGAAATGTCCACCAAATTCACCTTCTCTTTGTACTTTTAATTACTTCTGTTTCTCTGTTTTATCATGTCCCAACATATCCAATCCTTCCAATTAAAGGAATGAGGGGAAAGGTGGAGACAAGCACAGGAACAAGAATACACTGGCATATTTTAAGATAATTTAACAGAATCAGAAACTTACATTCAGTTCATCAGGGTGCTTTCCCAGAGCCAATCACAGAAATTTCCCCCAAGTCATTATAATACAGGTTAAAGGAATAAGGACTCCGGTCATTCATCGATTCCTGATTTTTATTCCCAGACTTATCACTCTCTAGGATGAGAGGTTTGAGAGAATAGATGCATTTGTAAAATGACTAGAATAATTCTACCCACCTCAGGGATTCAGTGAGTGTTTAATACAGTAAAGGACTCTGAGATAGGCAGATGAAAGGTGCTTTAGAAGGCAGACATGATTACTGAATTAGAATTTCAGAGGAAGAAGGGAGTCTTTTGTGTTGACAGGTTTTTTTTTTTTCTTATTCTTTTTGCACTTGTACATGGGTTTAAAATTTTTCCTTACCAATTTCTTCAATTTCAGATCATGTCCTTGACTTGGCACAACTCTCAGGAGATGGGATGTGTTGGTGTAAACTGTCTAGCTCCATTTTGGATTTTTTTCTTTCTAATACGTGTCTTAGCCTCTTAGAATTTACAGGGCTAATTTTCCTCATTTCCCAGGGTTGTGATGTTTATAAAGTAAAATAGAATCACCTGGGGACAATGTTATAATTTTCAGTATTTATTATATGTCACAGAGGCATGCACACGCGCGCGCGCCCACACATACACACACATACACACACACCCCTCCCTGTATTGAATTGGAGACCAGACCAATTTTGTTTCATTCTCCAAAGGTTGCCATCATATCATTAATCTCTCTCAGCCTTTAAAGATGGCCTTTTGCCATATTCTGTCAGAAAACAAGATATAGACCATTTACTTTAAATACCTAAAAATAAAAATGCTGAATCAAATGGTTACACACACACACACACACACACACACACACACGGGTAGTCTCACATATTTTGCAATCGTTGAAAATCTCTGCATTGGATGGGGAGGAGCGATAGAATTTGCAGCTTATTGAGAGTGAAATGTTTTATTACATTACTTAAAAATGTTCTTTGCTATTAAAATAAGTAGTGCTAATTAGTAATCCTACAGAATTGTAGAGCAAGCAGCCTTTGAACTACAAGAATAGATTCTTAATCCCTTGTAGTAGAATTCTTTCTCTTTCTCTCTCCCTCGCTCCTTTCTTGCCTTCCTACCTTTCCAGAAATACCCATCACAATAAGAACTACGCTAGTGTCTGCATTTGTAGGGGGTATTCCAATTTATCTACTCATAATGAAGCAATCTTATGGATTCTACCAAGCAATAAATATCAAGATACCGTTGGCGTGAGAAGTCTGAGGATAACACCAATGCAGCATCTGCAAGCTTTATTTTACTTCATGCAGTATGCTATTTCCCTTATGAGTCATTATGAGCATTGTATCTAGTACACTTGAACTTTACAAGGCTTATGAAAATATGTGCCCTAAAAATAAAGTATATTGGCTCCAAAATGTGAATAAAATTACCAAATCCAAATTAATTTTCATTAAATGTCTACTGAGTAGCAAACTTAACATTATGTCAAATGGTGAATTGCTACCAAAGTCAGCATGTTTGCAGTTATATGTAAATTAGATATTTATAGAATTCTTAACTATTCGAATGGTTATATCAGTTCGATATGGAGAGTTGGGGCTTTGTGCAAAGAAGCAATCTAGCAACAGTGTGGTCTGAAAAATGTGCCTTTTCACATGACATTGCTGTGCAGACCACTCCAGAGTATCCAATGTTTTTAATTGTGTCATTTTTTTTTAAATTAAGGTTATATTAATTAAGGTTATATTAAGGTTCACAGCTCTTCAGATGTTTGTTACCATACCACACCCACCACAAAGCCAGGAAAAGCCTCCCACAACAGCCCCCTTCTCCTTGGCTTCCATCTCACAATTCCCCGCTCTGGTAGCCTCAGTTCTACAGTCAGATGTCTGAGGGTTTTTTGGTTTTTTTTTTTTTTTTTTTTTTGCTTTAGCTTTGTTCCTTTATAGTGCATATATGAGTGAAATCATTCTGTATTTGTCTTTTTCTTTTGCCTTATTTCCACTGGGCATAACCCCCTCTGGTTCCATCCATGTTGCAAATGGCAAGATTTTATCTTTATTTTTTAATAGCTGAGTAATATTCCATTGTGTATATACCACCTTTTCTTTATCCACTCATCTGTGATTGGGTACTTAGGTTATTTCCATAATGTGGCTATTGTCAATAGTGCTGCAATGCACATAGGAGTGCACATATGCCTTGAAATTAGAATAATTCCAATTTAGATTTGATGTACATTTATGATATATTTACAAAAAAAGAACTATTTATCACTTAGCAGTAGAGAGGCAGGGGTTATTTTATCCTACACAGGCACTTTGTGATGTGTTGGCTGTTTCTGCGATGTGAATACATTTCCTCCTGCTTTCTCTCTCAAATAAAAAGTTGCTGTGAGCTGACTTTTGTTCTATTATACTTCGTTGCATTCATGGACTCCTCCTTCAAAACTATTGCCAGGTGTTAGCATCTTCCGTGAGTAATTTCAGGCATTTTCCTTTGAATGAAAATGGCTCACTTGGAAGGTTGTGAAAGGCATATCCATGTGGAATTGAGAGGATTTTGTGTTGTGATGTGGTGGGAAGACTTGCCAGAAATTGCCCGTTTCAGGCTGATGATGCAAAACTAGACATCTGTTAAATTAACATCTACCTAACGTTTTGCCTTCAGTCAAATGCATTTTTTAAAAAATTAAATCTCTCCCACTCTCTCCCGCTTTCTTTTTTTTTCCCACTGTCAAAACAATCTGTCACAAGATATTTAATTTCTGTGTAATGGGTTACTTAAAGAAACCAGCATATGGTGCAGTGAAAATACCTAGCGACGAGTTACAGACAACGGTGCACACTGCTGGTTTGCTCTTCTCCTGAAACATATTGTGCCCAGCGTAGATTTTATTATGGAGCAGGATTCCCTTGGCTTTCATTTACATTCTTGCCATGGTCTCCCACAACTTTTGCCTTTAGGATCAAAATATTAATATAAATTTTCTCTTTTTTTTTTTTTTTTGCACCAAGGGGGCAGAAATTTCTTTCTATTTTGGTTAAGTGGTGGTCAATTTATGGCTGTAGCAGTTTCAGTGAGAAAGAAAGAGTAACTCATTATGCACAGTGCTTGCAACCCCCTGCTTGTGTCCAAGCACTTGCTAATGGTACCAAGCTGATCTATAGCCTGGCAGTGTGATCCCGAGGCACTGAGCTTTGACACAGTGACAACACCCGGGACAATATGGCAAACCAGTACATTTCTGCCAGCCCAGGTAATTTCTACATCACAGAAAACCTCCCAATACAATGGAGCTGCCCTCTCATTGGGGAGAGAGGACACTGAAGTCCCTGTCACCACAGAGAACAAACATTAAGTATGATCAAAATCATTGCCTACGAAAAATCTCGTGAGCTCTTCCTGAGATAGAATATAATGGTTGTGTGGACAGCTCCTTATACAGTAATGCAGTGCATTTATATAGGGCAAAGTGTAAATGCTTATTAATTCAGCAAAGAGTATTAACTATGTGTCAGGTACTTTTCCAGACCCAGGAAATAAAGCAGGGAGCAAGAAAGCAAGACTTTTGTATGCTTACATCCCCAGATGAAGAGACCCAAACACCTGAGTAACAAATAGCCTGTAAGGAAAACATAGGATTATGGATTATATTACCTATCCATTTACATATAGTCTCTTTTTATATCTGTCTATCTATCAGCTGTAAGCAAATATATTTATAAACATGCATCAATAAAGCAATACATAAATACATAAGCAAAACTTGTTTACAGATCATATTATCTTGCTATAATAAACATCTCTGTGGAGCTATAGATATAAATTTATATAAATAGACATGATTTATCTATAAATAGATATAAATAAAAAGCCATATAATATTTGAGATTATTTCATCTATCTACCTGCCTAGTTACCTATCTGTCAAGTAATCAATTATCTTACCAATGGCCAGTCATCAGTCTCACATAAATTAAACAGTTATTCAATCCTATTGCATCATACACCTTCTTTTGGGGGTAGGATATTGATTTCCATGAATAAAAATTTTGCTCATTATTGTGACTGCTAATAGCACCCTTGGGGCAGAGGTCGATTTAAAAGTGATGACTCTCAAATTGAGGTTGATGCTTTGCCATGGAGGAGCGAACAGGGGTCTGGGGAAGACCCTCTTCAAGCAAGGCAAAGCCACCAGCATCTTGAGGACTTCCCTTTACTTGTCCACTTATTGAAGGGCTCTGTGGGGGTTTCTGTGGAGAAAATTCATGATATAATACCTGCAATAAATCAGTTCAGTCTGTTATGTATTAATGAAGTTGTCAGGTACCTTAGAAATTATCTCTAGGCTACTGCTAAGATAAGGCTATCATAAATGAAAGTTCTAGGAAAGGTAAAATTCTTGGTCCCCTTGTACCACATAGCTTGGGGTTGCTAAGCTTTTAATCAGAACTCCTGATAATGCCTTTATCAGAATAAAGTTCTAAAATACACACGACATACATACACATACACACACACTAAATTATACATTACACACAAGATACGGTATTTTTTTTTGTTGTTGTTCATCAAGACATTTCAATTGTCACATTGAGTGTTATTTTTGAGAATTTCTCTTCTTTCACATGACATTTACTTTGATTCTCTGGAGCCTCTAACATTGGTTTCTGATTTTTGAAGTGCTTGTTAGGAAGACGCCATATTTAGCTAAAGCTCAATGACACTGAGATGATTAGAACCAAAGTTGGGCTCTTATCCCTGATCCCCCTCAAAATAAGGCAATCATGTTAGCATTTTATAGAAATTATTGGCATTGTGGCTTTGTCTTGTCCATTTGCGTTAGAGGAGTTTGTTGCATTGGGCATGCAGGGTAACTGGTATGTTCCAAATATGTGTATTGTTTATAAGACTGAGATTTCTTCTCCTGCTGTCTTTAGGGAGATCAAATTTGATCGATAAATAAGAGCTATATACTTAAGCCTCCTAACAGCACACCCATCTTGTCGTGTCACGCTCTCCATTCAATAGACAAATACTTAGTAAACGCCTACTTGTTGCCAAGCCCTATGATAGGTGCTGGTGTGCAATGGTAAGTTAATAATAAATGAATGAATAAATGAATAAATAGATAAGGTTCCTGCTCCATGGAACAGAATTACAGTCTAGTAGAGAAACAAGACATTAATCAAATAAGCAACAAATAAAAATATAATTACATGCTAAGGGAAAGTGCTTGGAAAGAGAGAAACATGGTTTTAGAACACACACATCACAGGAGACCCAGCCAAAATTGATGGAATCTGAGATTTCTCTGAGGAAGTGAGTCATGAGCTGGAAACTAAAGGCTGGCGAGTGGACTGTGGGAAGTGTAGGAAGATCATTTCAGACACACAATAGCAGGACTCTGGCCCTTAATGGCTGGTAGCCCTGGGCACCCAAGAGCTGACAAGAAGCAGGAGGGCAGGATTGGGGTTGAGTGGTAGGGACAGCAAGAAGGGCCTGTAGGAACTGGATGCTACATCAGTAAATAATCTTGATTTCTCAACAGCAAACGGAAAACATAACAAGGTGTAGATGAACATGAGCATACCTATGGGCGGGCCTCTACTCTCCTGTAGCATCCAGACCCATACCTCATTTTGGGCTAGGCAGTGAGGAGAGATGGGAACTAGGAGCACTGCCTTCATTATGAGCTAGAGTGTTGCATAATGAAAGCTTTAAGAATTGTTAAAGGAATCATGGACATCATATGTGCTGAAGACAAGATGGGGGTTGGGGGCTGGAATAAGCTTTCAGGACCCACATGCCTTCTGCACAGCTGAACAGTGCCTGGCTAATTTCCCTTTCTAATGAGACCAGCATAAAGCCCATCCATTTAGGCTATTCAGCTTTTAGGTAAATGTACCAAGCTGTTGGGGTAGAGGGGAAAGGAGGGTTGACATTGATGGATGGAGTTAAATACCAGAGTCTCTCCCTTCACACAGACTTTTCTAAAGCAGTATTGTGACAGAAAGGCCTGGAAGATTCCAGGTGGGCAGGGCAGGCTGGACAGGGCCCAAGTGTCTCTCTCAGAAGAGGAGGAGGAGGGCTAAATGGGGTCTCCTTCTGTCACAATGGAAGAATCCTCTTCAGATCTGGCATCAGTGTGGCCCACGGGGGCATGAGATTCTCAAATAGAATTTAATTTCATGGGAACAGCGCCTGGGAATCAGTCTGTGGTACATACAGGCTTTTCCCCAACATTATTTTTTTTTTTTCTTGAATCACCAACAGTGCAATATCCATTTCTTCACTTACCTCTGTTGTACCACCCTCCAATTTTGGCAACAATAAATTGTTATTCATCTTGATTCTCAAATAGGAATGACATCGCTGTGGACTTGCCTTGAAAATGGTTAAATTGAAGTCAGGAAGGCTACTGTTCCTTGACTCACTAGCTGGATGTTTTATACTCTACATATAAATGATGTTAACCAAGTCAAACTCATTGAAAAGACTGGAGAAAATTTGTTTTTAAAGGGTGTGATGACTATTTCCCATTAGTTTTCTGACAGTTGCTCTGATCAGGTGCTTAGATTCAATGACCTCACTATACAGCTTTCATCATTTCAATGAATCCAATGGCAAAGGAGATTGCTGATAATAGGACTGTGTCAGGGTAGAGGTGACACTGACAGGTACATCCAGAATTGTGGAAACTTAGCTGTGGATAAAAAGCACCCAGAAAGTCTGTAATTGTCATAATAGCCCTAGGACATGTATATTGTTATTTTTTGCATTTTTCACATTAAGGAAACTGAGGCCCAGAGAAGTATAGTAATACGCTCAAGGTCAGTAAGCTAGAAAAGAGAGGAACTGGGACTCAGATCCAGGGAGCCTGACCCCCATGCCTGTTCCTTACCACTCTCTATAACACCAAGTAATGGATTGGGGTGAGAAAATGACTGATATAAGAAACTCAAGAGGATTTGTTTATGTTCAAAGAAGTTCTTTCCCTGATCCTCCTCCTTCTCCTCCTCTAACCTGTTCCAACTATGCAAAGAAGACAGATGCTCGGGGGGAGTGTGAGTATCAAAGCAAAAGAAAATCCTGATAATTATTTATTTAATTTCATGATTAAAAACACAAAATTTCTGTCACTTGAAACAAATGGGTAGTCACTGGAATAAACACCTCCCCTCTCCCTCTGCCCCGATATGCAGGCTTGCTCACTCGCCATTTCCATTCACACTTGTCAAAGGCTCTGTGGCTCTTTCCCTCTGCTTTCTCAGATTTGGGGGCTGGCTGTGGCAACCAGCTATGATTTCCTCTCTGGGAGAGCCCGACATTCAGGACTTCATTATAGTTTTGACAAGCACTCAGAAATACTGACCACTAGCACCTTTGTACTAAAAACATAAGCACACCATGGGTCCTAAAGTATGATCTGTCACTTTTTGCCCATTTACATATTATATTGTTATTAAAAATTTACATTTAATATTCTATTTAATTCAGACTCCGTTCCAGGGGGTGATTTCTAGGAAGAAGGTAGCAGGCTCGTGTCATCACTAAGGATAGAAAGAAGAGGGGGTTCAGATCCGTTGGCAGGTCCCTGGCCAGCATATCTAAGAGACAACACCTCCATTTTTCCACTAAGAAGGATAAATCCCTCCATGATGTGTTGGGTCTCAGTAACTCCGAATCAGCAAACACAGCCAATTCCAATCTGACTGTCTATCATAGCAACCGAATCCCAGGCCTACGGAGAGCACAGAAGTACACAGCACCTTCTGAATAGCAGGTGAACTAGCCTTTTCACATTCCTTAAGGGGAAAAAAGAAACTTCAAGGGCATTTTTGCAAAAAGAAGACAAGTGAAACAAATCTTGCTATTCACACTTCAAGCTGCAGAATTAGTTCTGAAATCCTATGTTTGGGGAACCCCTAATGGCTAAACTTACACAAGCAGAAGGAAAATAAAATGCCCTTATTAAATTTTCTGTGAATATGTTCAAATTTTTCCCTTTTTCCTGTCTCCATGTCTCAGACTTTGAGTCATTTTTCCTCTCTCATCTGTTTCCAACTCAGTTGAGTTACGACCAATCAGATATGAGGAAAATTAGATTTTAATGGAATATTTGATTTTCATTGCTTAATTGATTTAATTGCAAGTTTCTATTTCAGACTGGTAGAAATGCAAAGATTTTCAGTCAAATGTAGAAAAGCTCCCATTTTTCTGTGTTCCACAATGACAAACTTAATAATTCAATGTTAGCCCGGATTCTAGAACTTTAGAAGCAATACCGGTGTCTTTCGCAATTGTTATGCTGAGTCCATATTTCTGTTTTTCTTTCATGTATACAGATCCCATATCAAAATTGTGTGTTTACACTTTCTTATTCTGTTTGCGTTGATTTTGATTTTTGTGTCTTGAATTTTTGTTTGCTAGAGAGAACAATATATGTGTACCTATATACACCTACATGTTGTTTTCAGGGGCATTTAATGCCACAGATGATTTCTTTTTGCTGTTGCTAAGTGGAGGGACAGAGGAATCTGAGTGTCAGTGAGTTCTCAAGGCGCCACAGCAGGTCAAAGGGCCTCTCTGCATTCTCCTCGACCAGCCCTAACAAATATATTCTAGTCTGTGTCAATGCCTAGGATGTTTACTGAGACTGCCAAGGACACTGGGGTGAGAAGAATCCCTGGGGAAACATACAAGTTTCGATTACCAGTGGGGAGTATAACACATGCTTTCCACCCCGTGCTTATCATCCCTATTTTAGGCAGTCATGTTGACCAGATCTCTAGGCAGTCTGAGTCTCCACATCTCTCCCTGAAAAAGCCCTGCATCTCTATGTAGTACCTGAATCCCCATACTCCTTTTAATACCAATTCCAGCAGGAAGCACATTTCTTTATTTGGATGTTATGTTTTGGTATATTTTTTTTTAATTGTGGTCTGTTTGGGGAAAGTTATTATTTTTCTAATCATTTTGAGAAAACCTGCAAGTGTGTACACAAAAAATATAAAAAAATTATTTATGCATGACCTATGTTTGAGTTTCACATTGGGGACCTCGTATGCTTCTCAGCCTCTTTTTTTGGAATGTAACGTTTAGTACAAAGATCTTACCCTTTTGTGGGCTCTATAATTTTCTCATCATCATCATCGTTATCATGATTGTCATCACGATGCCTATTTTTGTGGAAACTTTGTCATCTCACAGGAATGGAAGCAAAAAGATTAAGAGCATGGACCTTGGGGGCAGATTACCTGTCTTAGAATCCTGGCTTTGCATGTTGCTAGTTGTAGAACTTCAGGCAAGTTACTGTACTGCTAGGGCATTTATTTTCCTCTTTGTAAAATGGGAATAATAATGGGATCTAACCCACAAGATTATCAGTGGGTTTAATAGGTTTAGAGGTGTGCCAAGCATACAGTAAGAACTTACTAATTGCTGAGTACCACAGAGCTCATAGATGTGCCAGGTGCTGGGATGAAAGTTTACGTTGATTATTAATTTAGCGGAGCCACTCTCAACTAGGGGTGACCTTACCCACACAGAACGTTAACAAATAGTTGGAGATACACACCAGTTGTCGCAACTGGAGGTGCTGTAGGGATCTAGTGGAGAGAGGCCAGGGATGCTGCTAGACATCATAGAACTCAGAGAACAGTAGCCCTCAGCAAAGTGTTCCTTAGTCCAGGATGTTAATAGCACTGAGGTTGAAAATCCCTGTTTAATCCTGAAGGTAGGAATTCGTAGTGTATGCTCATCTCCCAGAAGAGAGCATCGCAAGCCTGGAGAAAGCATGGCTTCTCATGCTGCAGATCTCTGCTTGTAACCATTACACCTTTTAGGGAGGAAGGGTTTATTTGTTTTCAAGATGAATGTATACATGCCTTCTAGAAGCCTCCAAAGGGGAAATTCGGTGCTTAGTGGAAGCAGAACAGTGAAGGCATGGGCTCAGCCAGTCAGAGCAGATTGTCTTGAGGACAGCAGCAGGGTTTTAGATCCCTCCTGTGCCAGGCAGCCAGTAGTGACCCTTGTGACATTGCTGGATGAGGGGAGGCCCAGAACCCTAAGCCAGAGTGGTCATGCTGGGACAGCCTTCATCTGCCAATAATCACAGAAGTGTCTTCTAATATTATAACAACTGGTTCTGAGAACCCCTCAAACATATAATTACACAAGTCTCATTGCTTTAGATGAGGCCATATTAGAATTGTGAAAAGTGAAATTATCTTAAGAAGAAATATTGAGTAAATATCAGTATGGTGAGCAGTCAATATGGTAAAGTCTTAGAGTGTGGCACAAGTCTTTGACAGGGGAACACTTGATCCTTGATGACCCTGGAGAGCAGGGGCGACAGGAGTCCCTCCTCCTACACTGAGCCTATGGCAGCACTGGCACGGGAGCTGGGCAGCACATGCTGGGTGACGGAAGTGGCTTTACCATCTCGTCCATCAGCACAGTGGCATGGCGTGTGAGGGTGATGATACCTGTAATGTCAAATACATGCCAACTCTCCTAGGCCATGTCTAGTAGCAGCATATTACCATAGGAGGGCCATGCCTGTTTTCAGCCTCTAGCCTTTGCCCAGCTTTGGTCTCTCCCTGAACTCCAGGGAATCTTCCATCTAATGTCCCCCCAGAGCATGGATGGAGAATGAGCCCTCCCCAGGGTGGGATTCCCCTCCTTCATTATGACCACTGATGTCACAAACAATTCAGGATCAGCCCTGGTCCCTGGGTTCTGAGTGAATAGGCCACAACCTCTATAGGAGACGGGTTCCCAAACCAAGTCTTTGTAAGAGTTTGTGACGGTACTTGATTCTGTATCTCTCAGCACAGTTCTGCAAGTGCCAAAGGAGTCCACCACCCTCAGCATCATAATTTAAATGTGACTATCACCCTGTATTCTTGGCCTCCCACAAACATTTTCTTCTGCCTTGTTTTTCTCTCGAGCCAGTTGCAGTTCAATAGTCATTCAAGTCACAATGTCTGGAAAGAGAATGAAAACTTGTTTTATGTAGCCCATAGCATAGTATGCTGAAGAGAGAGTAGCCTCTTCCAAAACCTGTCAGAAGAATGTAATCTGTTTGCAGGAATAAGTTATATTCAATGGGTAGGTGTTTTCGTGCTTCAAATTAATATCTGTCCTTTAAAAGAGCAGATGTTTAGCTGTACATGTGGGCAGCCGACATGAGCAGGCACACTACGATGTTCCAAGTGAAGGGATGAGAGACAGCGTGGCTCCACGGCCCAGTAACCCACGCCCCCTCTCCACTCTGCCTCAGTGATTTCACTGTGCCTCAGAAGCCCACTCCTGGTCTCCTGAGCAAATGCAGGGAAGCAGCCTTTCCTAGAACAATAGATAGAACCTCCCAGAGGGAGGTCCTCAGACCGGTAGCTTCATTGCCCAGGCGCTGGTTAGAAACAGAATCCCAGCCTCCATCCACCCACTGGAGAGGAATCTGCATGCTAAGAAGACCTCAGCTGATTCCTAGGCACAGTGAGGTCTAAGCATGTGGACCCCCTTAATGGTTCTTTAGTGGATCTCTTGCATGTTATTCTCACTTATTTCTGTATTATACTTTCTAGCTTGTGTATGTTCTTTGAGGGCAAGCATTGTCTTATTTATTTAGCATGTGGGTGTATTTCCTTAACATCTTGAATTTAATTTAGACTCATTTTATGGCCACCAGGGAAGTAAAAACGACAGCATGGGAAGAGAAGCGAGTGCCACGGGACTCTGAAGTCTGGCATATTTAACTCTTCCATTTTCCAGCTCGAGTATTTCCTCAAAGCCTCAGTTTCCTTAACTAGAAAATGCACAGCATATTAACTACCTTGTAGGTTAGTTTTAAGGACCCAATGAGATCGAGCATATAAAGCAATTAGCATAATGTTAATTGGTTCACAGTGAGTTCTCAATAAATGTTAGCTACTATTATATTAATTATCATTTAATCCAGTAAATCCTATACATATTGTAATCCCAAAAAGAATCCATCCCTCCCAGTTTTTCAATTAACCTTATGATTCTCCACTGGGGTTCATTGTGCTCTCTGGGCGATGTGTAGCAATGTCAAGAGGCACTCGATTGTCATGAGTTCAGGGGAGGCCAGGGATGCTGCCAATTGTCCTCCAGTACACAAGCAGCCCCCATAGCAGAATAAGATCCAGCCCCAAATGTCAGCATTGCCAATGCTGAAAAACCCTCTATCCCCCACAAAGGGACTGGGGTGAGCAAAGGAACCATTGGTTCTTGAGGATTTAGGTACCTCCATCTATGTGTTCTCACAAATATTAATGTCGAGCCTTTTGTCAGAACTCATCAACCAGGAGCCAAATCATTTCCTTTGGAAAAGAACCACATACTGGAAAGTCTGATGTAGCCCGATTAACCTATTAAAGGTCATAAAACAATAACATTTACATTGCACATTTCATTCTTTAATATCAAAGAGAGCAAGGTTCTTTGAAATGTAAAACATCATAAAGGAAAGAAAAGTGCCTGCAATCCCTCCACCCTCCACCCAAGCACAAGGTCGTTGTATAAATAACTCTGGTCCCCTTATTAATTCTACTCCATTTCAGAATATGCAGAGAGGCCACAGTTGTTGGGGGAGGTGAGTAGAGGCCAAAGAAGGCTGGACTTTTGCTGCCCGTGCCTGAGGTCAGACAGATAGCTGCGGTCCACATTTCAAAATAGATGCTGGAAATGGAGCCCAATAAATATCTTAAAGCTGGGAGGAAAACCAAGCATGAGACTCCTGTCTCTCATTTCCTCTTTTCCTGGGGAAATCAGAGGTGCCGTAAGAGCTCGGAGTACGCACGTGTTTCCAGGTCCTACTGCAAAAATCAGGGCGAGGAGGCAAGTGTTCAGCTCTATTCCCACTGTGAACCGCTTTAAGCAGACACCAATTTACACCTCATTGTTAAGAGTAACATTTTTCCACAAGTGAGACCACATTTACATCTTTTGTAATTAAGCTAAAGAAATAAGAAATAAAGACTTTTCCCCCACCACAAATCATGAAGTAAACATTTTATGTTAAGTGGGATCAAATGCTGAAATACATGGAGAAGAATAAAAAAAAAAAATACCGAACATCAGCAGCTCCTTTAGCAGCCTCCTTCTCTGGGCTGGGCTGATGGTCTTGCCTGGTGGTGGTTTGGTTTTGAAAAAGGCCAAGAATGACTAACCGAAGCGGTTGAGTTGCTGGTGGGTGGGGACGAGCATTGCTATTAGGCAGCACGGGAGGTTGCCAGCTTTTCTGAAAGCAGGGCCCATGACAGTGAACTAGCGGGTGATCCCAGACATTCAGGGGACAACATCCGTCAGCAGGAATTCAAAACCTCAATGACATCCAGCCCTGCATCTCTGCATACCTGGCTTGTGGGCAATTTTCATTTTTAGGAAAATGGAGCATAGAGAACAGTATATTAAGAGCCTGAAGAGACCAACATCCTTTATTCCCCACACAGGAGGATCTAATTGGGCGAAGAGTCATTTTCCACCTAACAATAGAGTTTGCATGGCCGCTATAAACAATACAGTTACTGAGCCAGATAATAAATAATTGCAGAGCAACGGGGAAAATGAGGTGTAGGCAAGGAAGAAAATGGATAGTTTGGGATGAGCTGTGCACAAAGATTGAGGCAGTGAGGTGATGGGAAGTCATCCCAGGTCACGTCTGTTCTGCACTAACTAAGGTAAATTATTGGCTGCACACCTGTGCTGCAAGCTGGCACCCAGGCTGTGCCTTTGTGAGATGGACTTTTTCACAAAGTGAAGTGTTCAAATGGAAGCCTGTGGCTGGTGCGAGGCCAACTTTGTGATCAGTCCAGTCAGGTGCTAGCTTTTCAGAAAATGGTGGCAAGCCCTAGAAGATGTGTGTTTGTGGAGCATAAATGCACACACATCCTGTCCCTGGGCGCTCGCCCAGGTCCTGTAATGGTGCTATTGAATGTGTATTCTGAACCCCGACATGAGCAGGAAAAGAAAAAGCCTCAGATATATTTTGCTTTATTTTTAAGTTTTTCTTGAAACAGGTACAAGCAGCCACCAAACTTTGTCTTCCAAAAAAAGACCAGCTTTGCCCCTTGGCTGTGCTTTCTGCTTAGACCACTTGATTTTCCTATTCACGCAGGTTTGGACAGGGTCCACTTCTTCCCCTGGGTTCCTCTTTAGCCTGTCCAGGGTGGTGATTCAGGTATGGAGTAAGTTCACTGTGCCTTTATTAAGGTTCTCACCACCTGCTAAAGAGACTCCCAGATAAAGTACTTCCCCAAGGAACCTTCTTGACCCCTTTTCTTGACCGCAAGGCTACTTCTGTGTTCTATCAATTGATGTCCCATCACTTTGGAATTTGCTGTGTGTGTCCTATCAGAGTCGCTACTCTGAGCACTGTCACTGAATGCAGAAACCAGCCAGCTCCAGATGTGTTAACCCAGCAGCATTCATTTAATTTAGCAAATACTGATTGTCTATCCTCTTCTATCAGGCCTGGTTCTAAGTGTTGGTGAACTAAACAAATTACTTTATCTTCTTGGGGTTTATATTCTGGTAAATAGATTAGGCCATGATCAGAATAAGCCAACTACCTGGTAAATTAGAAGTGTTAAATTCACAGGAGAAAAAAGAGAAGGGAGTATAAGGGACTTGGGGTGACAGGGTGATACAGACTTAGCTAGGATGAATTTTTTGCTGGGAAAAAAATCAAGTGAGAATGATTTGTGTTCACAAGGAAGAAAGAACTTTCTGGGCAGTGTAGCTATTGGGGAGAAAGTGAGTGGGAGATTATCTGGACTTAGATCTGATACTCAGGGAGTAAGGGGAAAACAAAGCATGGCAGGTCTGAACGTCGGAAAAACTTCAGATTTGATGCTAGGGAGACGAAGAACTCTTGAAGTGTTTGAGCAGTGGAGTAAGATTATTTGGTTGATACAGGTTTCCTCTACTATTAGAAAGTAGAATGTTCATATTTGACATGATTTGGTAGGTTGCTTTGGGGATCTGAGAGCCCTGTTACCATGTATTTATAGGTAAATATTTTTACACATTCCAAGACTCCAAGAATAACCTACCAAATCATATAAATAGGGACATTCTACTTAGGGATATCATAAAATGAATCACTCTGAATGCAGAATGGAGAAAAATCAGGAGGCTGTATCTGTTATCTTTTCTAGATAATACACTACACCAAAACTTGGTGGCTTGAAGCAAGAGTCATTTACTATCATTCACATTTGAGTTTGTTGGCTTAGCTGGGCAGTTCTGCTGGACTTGCCTGTGTTCACTTACACAGTTAGATGTGCCAGGTGCACCATGCACAGTCTGGGCTCCATGAAGTGGTTTTACTGCTTGTCTTTCATACTGTCTTTCACCCTCCAAGAGACCATACAAGGCTTTATTTTATGGGGGAGGCACCCTTCCACAAGTTGAGTCCTCATGTGCAAATGCTTATCCTTCCTTATAAGGTCCCAATTATGTCCCAATGGCCACAGAAGTCTCAAAGCCAATCTCCAAATTAGCATGACAGAGGACTGCATCCAAGTGTGGGCTCAGGAAGGCAGGGTATGCTGGAAGTCCTTAGTGTAGCCATCAGCCACTGAAGCCCAAAGTGGAAATCACAGAGAGAAATTAAGAGGTTCTACAATAATCCAGAAAAGAAACAATTACACCAGAGTGATGATAATGGAAGTTTTTAGAAGTATCTAGATTCTGGATGTATTTTGAAAGATGACCTAATTTTTATTCTCAGCACTTGGGTAAAGACATTAAGGTCCTAGGGATGGGCGATGTTCTTATTATGCATGAGATGATGTCACAATAAAGTAATAAAGTAAATGAGGTCAGAGATAGGTTTCCTTTATTGCCAATAATTATTCAATGAGTTTTCTGAACAGTTGTAAACTTAGTAATTCACTTAGTGCTGTGACTGTACACGGCACCCTGTCAATATCATCATCAGCTAATATTTATTGAGCATCTTCGAGTACATGGTATTGCACTCAAAGCAGCAGAGGTGAGCTGCATTAATTCTTCCAGCCAATGCAGGAATATTGAGTGGTTTATTGCCTCACTCTATTAATTGGCACCCCAGCAACCTCAAGGAAAGTACTCAGCTTCCAGAATTCAATTCCTTCTTCTCTTGGAGTAGATTTAGCTTTGGTAAACTCAGATTGCAGTAAAGACAAGACAGGATTCTCTGTCTTTATGAATATGCTAATTTGTATTACTCTTATGATCAGAATCTGGGGGCTGTTAGTCCCATTACCTGGATGGGGAAGTGGAGGCAGATAGTCGTTAAAATGATTTGGCCAATGCCCCATACGGAGATGGTGGTAAGTCTGGGATGGAAATATAGGCACTTTTTCCACTGCACTATACTGCCTCCCAGTGGTACATGTTATTCCCGGTTCCTCTCACACAGATACACAGCCATAAAAACTCCACCTAAAAAGATTTTGCAGGCTTCTCTGTTCTTCAAGGAAATCTGTACCATACTGTTCTTTGACATCTGCATAGCCTAATCACTGGAAAAGTGGTTTGTTTGTTGTTGTTTTTTAAGCCCCTTATTACAGAGGATTTGTCAGCTGTTAAAATCACCACTTTTTTGTGTTAGTTAAATTCTCATCAGAAAGATGTTGTTGCTTTCAAAGTATATCTAGAGATTTAGGAACGAGCACATGAAATAAACTATTTAATTGCAATCCCTGCTTTCAATTCCTTCTGGAAACGGTTACTCAATAGCGATCGTTCAGATACATCATGATTTTTGAGAGAGCTAGATCTTCTTCTTATGAAAGAGTTAAATTTGGAAACGAGGTGTGGAAGGGGGCAGTTGAAATGCAAAATTTATTTGTATGTTTGGAAAGCAGCACCATTAAATGTCACGCACTCTGAGACGCACTTGAGTGTGCACCCTCCAGAATGTCTGTTTGTTGTAATTCCATCGCATTACATATTTTAGAGCCTATCTCGTCCTTGCAGCTTCCAGAGCTTTTCAGATATTCAACATCAGAAATTGCACTGTTTTATACTGGATTTTACAAATAGCAACCAGATTATTGTAAAACAGAACTATCTGATAAGTCAGGTTGTGAATTGCTTTTGTGATTGTCATGGGTAAGAGTATTGAAGAAACTGGCAAACAGTGCACTACGCTGGTTACTGTAAAAATAAAACCTGTGGCCGTGAATGCGTCCTCCCGATGAATACATTCAAGGCTGTGATCACTGCAACTTCTGGTTGGATGCTTTCAAATGTTCCGTATTGAAAAACATCAGTAACAAGAACCCAATCGTCCACCAAAGCCTGTATTCAACTCAGTGGAGAGGAAGGCAAATTCTTACTTAGAGTTTCATTGAGGCCAACTCTATTCCGTCCACCATGGGAAGCAAAGATTTGAGGTCCCCTGTTGATTTGCTTTCCATTTTTTGCTTTATGATTAGGTGCCTGCTACTTTGGTTTTCACTTTAAACGGGATGTTCAAATCACTATGCAAAATAGAAATGGAAAGCACACAGGATCGACTTCTGTTTAGCAGACAAAAAAGCAAAGTGCCAGAATGTGGTCATTAACGTAAGCAACTTTATAAGTGAAATAATTTGTTTTAATTGGCAGAATAAGATCTGATAAAATATTCTATAAACGAATTTCAGAAAACTATTTATATCCCTAACCTTTAATCCTATTATACACGCAGTGCAATTTTGGAAACAGATATGAAAATGGCCCTGAATTATCTCATCTTTACAAATAAGAAGGATACACTGAGGACTTTTCCGTGACTTCAGTGATATGTCCTTTGTGTTTATTTTGAGGAAATAATTTTTCTTTTTGAAAAACAGTAATTGACAGAAAATTTCAGTAGTTTGACTGAAATCACTGAATCCAGAGAGAAGCACTGTGAGGTTAAAACATCTTTCCTAATTTCTTTTTGTTCAAGGAGTAAGGCAGATTAGGGTGAGGTGTTCTCTAAGTGTTTTTCCCAACTTACCTCCCATCCAAAGGAGAAATAAATGCCCCAGGAGGTTAAGTGTGTATCAGGCTTGAAATGACTCCATCCATGAGACCCTAAGGAACCAGGAAACCCTCCCTCTAAGGGTGAGTTCCTGGTGAGTCAACACATGCAGACTTCCAATTAATGTGTAAATAATTGGGAGGAAATGATATTTCAGAGGGCAGTTGCTAATTCTTCCTACCATACTTACTATTATAAGAAACTTGATTTGTTGGAATGAGTGAATGTTGCCCCTGACTTGATATTCAGAATGTGCTCAAAAATTTATATACTGAACTGCATAAATGAATGGCCTTTTATACCACCTAATAGGTGAAAAAGCTTTTTAAAAAAAAATCTATGCATTTTGACTACTACTCTGGTCACATTATAATAATAATTTCTAAAGATCAGGGACTGTATTGTGAACTCTTTCACACAATTTCTGAATGATAGACTTTTATATGTAGTAGCTCTTTCAGTATAAAGACCAAAATCAACATTTTTTTTTAAATTAAGCACACTGTATACTGGAATAGGAATAGCAATCTATATTAAATGAATGAACAAAAAAAAGACAGTTCCTACCACTTTTAGGAAACTTAAAATCTACATGACAAAGGTACACCATGGTGTATGTGTACCTAGAAATATTAGAAGAATAACAGTCCACCAATGATGTGCAATATCCAAAGGCAGGACAAGATTAATTTAGAAAATATATATAATAAAGTGTTTTAGGCAGTGGTACTTTGAAATTAGAGAAAAAAAGCATTCACCGTGAGCCAATATAATCTAGAAAGGATTCTTTGAGGATTAAATACTCTATGTTGAACAAAGGATAGCTTACAATGAACAAATTTCATGTAAAAGAATATATAGAGGTAGCTGAGTACAAGATCTGTTTAGATTTATATTAACCAGTTCAATGGGAATTAAAAAATCACTAGAAAGAGATAGCAATAGGGGAATCATTGAGTGACACCATTCACTCATTAATTTACAAAAAAACATATTAAGTGCGTACCCACTACCTGTTAAGTCACTGATCTAGGTGCTAGGAAGGCAGCAATGAGTACCACCAACATATCCTGATTTCACGAAGTTTATGCAAATATCAAAAGACTGGTACAAGATGAAGAGTTTTTGTTACCATTGATTTTTCTGTGTGAAGTGGATGGAACATTTCTCTTCTTAGTTCTATAGGCTTTCACATAGTCACAGGCAGACACCATGGTGTATGTAGGCATGCGTGTGTGTGTGTACACATTTAATATATAACATATATTAAGTAAAACAGTGGCTCAACTTGTGGAAAATTCAACAACACTGTTTATCATCATGATCCCTGAAAAACAAAATATTGGCTCACTGAATCTTTTTATATTATTCCAGGTTGTTTTATTGTTATATAAACTTAACCAGAAAGAAAATATGAGAATATAATTATTACATTCATTTTAAAAGAAAGAATTAAAGGTGACCGAATACCTACCAGGGGTATTTGAGTGGTTAACCTGAAAGGATGACTTGGAGCTAGTAACCTCCATTTGTCCCTGCATGCAAGGGGTGGCCTGAGGGGCATATCTTCAAGCAGTATACAAATGCCAGCTCACACGAGGAATCAAATTGATGAGTATCACTTTCCTCACTTTTTTGCAGAAAACTTCATGTGTTTCTATCTGGTTTCCTCGTTCATATGTAATCTTTGTCTTTTATATTATTTGGTATAATTATGATGTTTTTCGTAGAAAGGATGATGAAACCATTTCCTCAAAAAACTGTGTCACTGAATTTAAATATGGTTAAAAATTTTAATCTCCCATGAGCACAGATGATCAGGCAGTCAACAAACATTTACTGAGTAAGCAAGCCATTTTGTTTAAAGATTTATGGAAGATACTAAAGATGCAGAGATGTTTAAAACATGAATATTGCTTTCTCTCTTTCTCAGTCTATAACATAATTGGTAAAATGGAGCACAAACCTGAAAACCCAAATAATAACATACCAACAGTGTAGATTGAGTCATAAATGAAAATAACTGGCATTTGTTTCTTGTAGGATGCTGAGTAATTAATTTCGCTACTCCTATTTCATATTCTATAAAATGGTTCTAATAACAGCCACTTTGTAGGGTGTGGTGAGGTTTAGAAATCAGAGGCAAAGATAAGTCCCTGTCATTTAATATGCCCTCTTATTATTACTAAATATTCTTTATCATGTAGGTACAAGCTGTATACTAGCTATTGTCCTAATCATGTTCCATTTATCAGTTAATTAAATTTACTCCTCACGGTATTTTACAGATGAAGAGAGCGAAGTAGACAGAGGAGAGGGATTTGGCCACTGTACCATAATTAAGAAGCACATTTTAGGGTCAGAGTTTGGACCTAGGACCAACATCACAGCTGAGTTAGTCATTATCAGACCAAAGGCTACTATGATTAAAATGGTTTCATCGCTGTCAGTTTGGGAAGGTCAAGAAAGTCCGTGTGGAGGACATGGGACAATTCCTGATCTTAGATGAAGTGATGGGAATTAAGTGGGTGTGATGAGGACAAGAGAACATTTTAAAGAAAACAAAAATGTGCATGAGGCTGTAGAAGGGATGTTTGTGGATCAGACTGGGGGACGTGCGCACATCTGCGAGGGAGTGAGTGAGTGAATATTTTTATGGATAGGTTGGTGTCAGACATCAGAGGTGAATGAATATGAGGCAAAAAAAGCTGCACTTTATTCTCTATGGAATCCTGAATCTCTGATGATTTTTAAGCTGGTACATAAGATAATGAAATAAAACAGACTTTCAATTGACCAATCAATAACTATTGGGAATGGATGTCATTCAGAGTGGCATTTTAAGAAGGTTATTCTGACTTGTGAAGGATGAATTGGAGAAGAATAGAAAACCTCTTAAAATGGTTGTTTTCAATAGCTGTGTCATGACAGTTGGGAGACATGTCACAACTAACAAAGCGCTAATAGTAAAGTATTGGTTTGCCGAAGATTAGTTGCTTTGTCCATTAGAGTAGATTCAAGGTCATTCCTAGAATATTGTCACTATCCTCCACTTAGATTCCCAATGCTCTCTTGAAAGCGGGAAAGTGGTGCTATCTGATTCATTCTTTAGCAGAAACCTAGGGATGGGTGGCTGCCTGTAGTCACCCTTTATATGTTACTGCACAGAAAAGTAGAGCATGGACAAAGGCTGCACAAAAGGGTTATTGCTATAGTCCAGGCAAAGGAACACATGTCGAAAGGGTATGACAAGTCTGGAAATAATAATATGAAATGACCTGGGGGGTATTGACAGTCACTGATAATGGAATGACAAATGAGAAAGGAGTCCTGAATGACTCCATGCTTTCTACCCTTCACCCAGTTGAAAGAATTGCTGTGAAGGCATATCCTTGAGTTTGGTGACGGAATTTGTTGAGTTATAAGCATGTTATCTAAGTGGAAAGACCCAGAACACAGTTTGAATAACTATAGCTTATAAGGAAGGTCAAAATGGGGAAAAAATCATTGTGAGTCATCTATTTTGAGGTGATAAAATATTGTCTCTCTTTTTAATTTAAAAAATCTGTTGGACAGATTTCCTAAGCGTTAACATTTATGAAGCATTCGCTCTGTGCTAAGAACAGAATCACAGCAATGCATGTGTTCTTTATTACTAACCACAGCCCTGTGAAACAGGTAATATTACCACACCCATTCTAAGATGAGGAAACAGTCACAGAGAGGCTAAGTAACTTGGCCAAGCTCACACAGCAAACAGGTGATGGAGCTGGGATTCTATCCCAGACTGCTTGATTCTAAAATCTGAGCCTTTCCTCCACATACTCCATGTGAACATACAGCTCTCCTGCAAAGAAATCAGTCTTGTAAAAGCTATACTAGTAAAAAAATGTAATTGATCCAGGCTACCTTTAGCACACAGGTGTAGTCAAAGGGCCCTGCTCACTCAAAATGTCTTAAGAACGAATCATAAATATCAAACTATAAATGATGCCCACTCAGGTTCCCAACACTCAGCAGCCGGGAAAAGAAGCAACCGCACTAATAACCATTTACAGCCTAAAAAATGTCTTGGTCGCCGTGGTTCCTTTTCCCCCTTCCTTGACTATATTTGCTGATTCTGTTCAGTAAGCCCCACGCCCCTCCTCTGCTTTTATTGCAGTGAAATAGTTGTATTCTTGTTACAGGGTCTTTATTTTTATTGGCAGAAAATTCTCAGTCTACTTACTCCCTTGTATAAAGTTAATTTTAACTATAGAACCTATATCAATAATGTCATTTAAAGGAGGCTGCTTCCAATACACTCTGCAAAATGTCTGCTGAGAATTCCGGATCTCCCGGGGCACCGCCTCCCGAGCTTCCTTTCCCTCCTCCATCTGAGCACTCTCTGTTCTCTGGCCAGCTGCCTTCTGTTCAGCCCCTGCATGTTCTCCAGTCCCTGTTCTGTCTTAATGATAAGTAGGGTTTCATCTGGATCCCATTGGGGGGAGTGAGGTGTTTTTTTTTTTTTTTTTTTTTTTAATTTGGGTCCAAACAAAAAATGTACCTTTTAGGCAAACCACAGAATTTATGATACTTTGAGTTTAACAAGATGAAGTCAGCTCTCTTTGGCTACTGCCATGTGGCCAGGGTGGAGGAAGAAGGTGTCATTCTTGGACCAGTTCTCTTTCTGTCTGGTACCTTCCACGGGGACTCCAAAATACCAGATGCCCGGGGTTATGGATGATATATTGTTGGGATGCACTGTAGCTGATGTGAAATGATTGTTTTGTTTCTTTGTCTTTTACTTTTTTTTTTTTTTTCGTAATTATGATGTTAATAAGTAGGACACATGGGATTTACCTTCTGTTAGAGAATTGCTTCATTTCAGAAAGGTGGTCAGTCAGAATGGGTGTGTCCTCTCCCTGCTGGCTTACTACTGAGTTAGCTCAGGTTACCATGGAAAGCAAGCTGCTATTTTCACTAATAATTTAACTTATACCAAATATTTGACCTTGGAATCAGCAATTTACATCCTTGTAAAAGAGGTCACTCAGGGCATTTCACTGTGTAATCCTAGCCCCCATGTGGCGACAGAGGAGTAAAAAGGGAACAAAGCTGGTGAAACACCATTTGAAACCATCTGAATTAGGAAATCATTTCTCTTCGACTTTGTTTTAAAAATGGAACCTACTTTAAAATGGTCCAGGAAGGCAGAAGGATGCAGTAAGAGTATGTAGAAATAGTGCCTCAAAAGCTCTGTTCCAGGGGACTGGAGGAACGTGCCTGTTACCACATTTGGAGGGAAACCAGAAAGAATTTAGGTTTTCACTTTCCTCACTGCCCCTTTTCCAACACCTTTCCTTTAAACCTCTCGCCTGCCCTTTTATTTTGTGTCGATTAATAAAACTAATGGAGAGAAGCCACCTTTCAAACTTTAACCAGGAAACACAGGTCTTGCAAATGTGGGCTTGATTTTGGTGTGGGCTTTTGCTGTTAAAGACAATTATCAGGACGAAGCATTTGTATCTTCTTTTGTTTCCCCATGGCAGTTTGTCAGCAGTTATGATAAGTAGAGTTCCATCTGCCAGTAAAACTACGTTGCAAATTGCCGTAGAAATTAGCAGCTTTCATTTTTGCCTACATAAATAAATATGCGAAATAAATTGCACATAAATGCATCCTAAAAAATCACAGGTACACGGCACAGTTAAATGCCAATCAGACCAAACCAGAGACACATTGCGATGATCTCAGTTTTCAAACCTGGAAGATACACGAATGTGTTTCTAAATGAGAGAGGCAGTGTATCATGCTGCTGAGATAAAAACAGAAGCTGCCAGACACGCTGCACTGTGGCTTTATTCTCAGAATCCTTTGCCTGAAACCAGCTCTATCTTTCCTCCGTGTTCTCTTCTCTTCTCTCTCTCTCTCTCTCTCTCTCTCTCTCTCTCTCTCTCTCTCTCTCTCTCTCTTTTTCTCTCTCTCTCTCTCCCTCCCTCCCTCTCTCCTTGCTGTCTTTCCCTTGCTCATTGTTCTCTCTCTCCTGCCTTTGATGCACATACGTTGTCACATTCCATTGACTCTCCACTCTTCTCTGTTCTTACACTCAAGCCTAGCGGTGCTTTCGCCAGGCAGCGGCAGCCTCTCCTACGAGTTTGAGTCATGTGTGCAGCCCAGTTTGATCGAGCGTTCCTTTTCTGCCTTTTCACTCTTACAAAAGATTAAAAGGTGGCGTCACATTGCTCCCCTGTTCCTTCCCGCAGGAGGGACTTAAAAGGGACAACAAAACTAATCACTTTCAATAAGCATTTTCTTGTTGGGGGCGAAAGAGAGAAAAAAAGGCTGGGGGGTGGATTTAGCGGTGTAATTTGAGACCGGTGGTGAGGATTGGGGCGAGCTAGAGATGCTGCCCGCTGCTAACAAGGGAAGGAAGCCTTCAGCTGAGACAGGTAAGAGCGCCCATCGGAGGGTCTGACCGAGTGGCTTAGTTAAATCTCTGTTTTCACCGTTTTGTAATTGAGAAAGGCATCCGCAGCACAAGCCGATTTTTCAGTCGGCTTCCTTTTGTTTAACATAGAAAGTACCTGTATTAATTTTGATGAATTAGAGCATGCAGCCAATTCAATTGAAAATAGATTTGTATAGTAAATGCATTTACACTGAATGATTTCGCCTCCGTTTTATTTAAAGGGAGAGATGAGGAAGATGATTTTGATCAGAATAGCACTTTGCATTACGCTAAATTCTAAACAGCTAACGGGGGGAAATAATCCAATGGATCCTGTTTTTGAACTCCAGGACTTAAACCCTGGCCAAAAGCTGGCATTTATTTTTTTTTTTCTTCTAACTGAACTTCTGATGCCTTATAATAATTTTTCATCAGAGGTTTAAGCGAAGGTAGAGTTTATTGAAGTCTAGCTGCTGGGGTGTGTTTGCTTTGGATTTTGTGGGTGAAGCGCTTCTTCTATCTGCTTAGCCTGTGTCAGGTTAATGTTTCACAAATAGAGATTCGGTGTTGTCCCAAATGACATATGAAGTTAAAACATCAGGTAAGGGCACGTTTTCGAAAAGGATCCCGTAAATAATTGGGATAACTGAATTATGACAGTTTGAAATCAGCATTAACTCTGGAGGTGCTGTTTGGTGAGCCTCCCTGTATTTTAAGTGGCTCAGTAATGAAGGGGGCTAATTATTAATCTCAAGTTGGAACTTTGCGTTACAACCTTATATACGGAATACCTTGGACTTCTAGTGACGGTGGCTTGGAGGAATCTGTTCCTTTTGTGCACTATGAATGAGAGTTGTGGATAATATTTGATGGCATTTCTCCTTTAAAGAGCTTTGGGATGAAGCTTAGAAGGCTCACATCTATTTCAACATTGAACAAACACAAAATGCAGTATGTTGTAGTTCTCCCAGTGTTTGATTGTTGTTGCTGCTGCTGTTGTTTTAAAGTTTTGATAATTTGTTTCTTACCTCAGTTTTCATAGATTTTGTGTACCTTGCCTCCACCACTATGATTTTTTGCTGGTATGAATGAACTGAGATTTGAGAATGCAAAAAAAAAAAAAAATCTAAACAGCCAGAGTTGTTAATTTAAGGATGACAGATATACAAATTACATTCAGGTCTTTACCTAGGATGTTACCTACAATATTTGAATTAATTTTTCAGTAATTTTTGTGGATGGGAAAATCTGAATATTAAAAGTACAAAATGCTCTTAAAAGAATTACTTCTGGATGAAATATAGAAAGGTGACTTTAATGCCTTTACAAGATTTGGTCCTAAAAAGAACTGTTCACTGTGGCATTGTTGAGTTCAGCAATCTCGCGTAAGAGGAGATTTATGTATCTATTTGTTGATGAGATTTTTTTTTTCTTCTTCCCAAGTTTGCACATTGCACTTGCTTCTCAGTAGCTTACTCTGACATGTCGCGTGTTTGCTAGATAGACCTTCTAGTGCGTTTTGTGGGTGCAGCCCTTGAGGCTGATTTTATGAGGGCATCAGGAGCTGCTGAATTTGGGCAAGTAGAACACTAAACAGGTGATGTTCTCACCACACCTCTTCATGGAGAGATCATCCCCAATGCAAGTTCCCTAGGGAAGCCCCCACACAGGTGTGGGGAAACTTAATTTTTCCTATCATGGTTAAAAGAACTGACAACAATGTTGACAACGGCAAAGAAACTGCTGTAGAATGTTTGATGTAATCACGCTGACGGTAGCATAGTGAGTTTTTAAAATCACATCACATGTAGTTTTTCTTGTTTCAACTTAAGAAACTTTGCAGCATCTTGAAGTAACTCTCCTCAAATTCTATCCACGTTTCTATGTTCCTTGCATAAAATCTTTTCTCTGGCTCTCACTGTACTGTCCTATTGAGTGCTACCCTGTCGTGATAAGGATGATTATTTCTTAAATAAGTGACAAGTGTTGAGAAGATGGCCCAGGAGAAATATTGTCTGCATTATATGTGCATTTAAATTGTATTTATGAAAAGACTTCTTCAAGGTGAGGAGATGATAAATTTGGAGTTGCAGCTGAGCTATTTGTATCACTGAACCACTATCCTAACGAGCTAAATAGAGCTAAAGTAGGCAGAAATCATGCCATTGTGAACTGGGTGGTAGTTTAGCTTGCACTTTTTAAGCAGATGGTAACCAAAACTATCCTTACTCAAACTATCTGATTCATATAAATAGCATTTTTCTGACTTTTCCAGTAGATGTTGCTGGAGAGCAAAGAAAAGATCATTTTTTTATAGGGAAAAAAAAAGAAATGCAGTACACTTAGAAAAAGCCAAGAAAAAGATCCTTCTCCTCAAACTCCGCTGATAGCATTTTGCATAATTTGCTAATTAATGAATTATATTGAATCATTACCTTTTATGATGTTCTATAGAAAGCTATTAAAACTTGAGTTAGAGTTTAAAATTATGAGATTATTCTCTTTAGTCCCTATATAGAATATCTGTTTGCTGTTTTCTGTTTTTAAAAAATCAAGTTAACTGCACATTACTATTCAGAACATTTCATCCCTGAATGCTGAAACCCTTTAACATGCAAATATGATGTCAGAGGAAGAACTGAAATAGAATACCCTGAGAAGAGTAATGATCAAACGCATTATAAAAATATGCACCAGTTGCCAACATGTAATGAAATATTAAGAAATTAAAAGCATGCAACCTCTAAAGTAATAGAATTTCATTGCTCTGAGACTGTTTTCCCACTGAATATTAAGTGCTTAATAGATCTATCCGTAAAAAAACAATCGAAAACCTACATGGTTTGTCACTGAAGTTCTTTCATTATATGATTTTGAAAAATTAGCCCAATAGGATTTTCCTCAGACTGGGAAATGTAATTAGCATTGGATATTAAGTGCCAGATTTCCAAAGCAAGAGCTACGAGGCTTGATGGAGGAGATAGGAATGCAAAGAGCAAGCATCCACGCTAGCAGCTGAGGGGACCCACATTGGAACTACTCTGTTGGTAATCACGCTGATAAAATGACAAAGGCATCCCAGGGGAGCCCAGGATTCTAGTACCCAGACATGTACTGATGCAATTTCAAGCAACCAGTGACCTCTATCTATGGGAATATTTATTTTTGGAAATGATCAATTAAATGATTTCAATTGTGAAAGAGAAGTGTATATGTATTTTTTTTTTCCCAAGGCGGGGCGGGAGTGGGGGGGGCCTTGGATGTACAAAAGCCTGTTCAGAGAGGGCAAGAGCATAACTTATGTGGTAGTGTTTTGGGGTTTTCTTAAATACTCCAAGCTCCTTTGTGGTGAATTTTTCTTTTGCATTGAAGACCTTCTTTGTCAGTTTTCATTCCTGAGGTGTGAAATGCTCCATAGGATGTTTTGATTTAACACCCAATTTATTTCTCTTTTCTGGGAGGAAAAAAAGCTTATATTTAGAAGGCCTGAGTGTCAGCTACTCTGATTTTGTAATTAGCACTGTAAGTCCACTGGGGTAAGGATGTTCTAATTTTTGGTTGTTGTGGCTTTGATTCAAATACATATTTTTGTATTTTGCTTGACCTATAGTGGTCTTTTTTGTTACTCCATCTTTAAATAAGAAAAGCTTTATTACTTGGCGGGAGATTTTGGTTTCTTTTTCTACTTTATTTATAGCTCGCTTTTTGGCGTTCTCTTATTTAATGATAGCTATTAAGTGCTCGCTCTATGCAGAGCACCCAGAGTGAAATGTGGCAAATGATACCTGTAACAATAATGACAACAAATGTCTGTTCTTTTGCTGAGAACCTTAGGAAGGTGGGAGATGTGAACCACACCTGCAGAATTGCCTAGCGGGTTAAAATGTGAGTCTTCATGCCTTTCTTAGGCGAGCAGAAAAGAAAAGGTTACTTCTGTTTATGGAAATCCTGAGGATGGTAGCCTTCAAATTAGGAGGATATGGTAAATAATAAAAATAATCCTTATGAGCAGAGTTAGATGGATTTATGAAAAACAATGCAAAAAAAAAAAAAAACAAATAACTAGTTTGGTCAAGACTTGAATCACAAGTCAAGAAATTTAATAGCCACTGTAGAGATACGACCAGGCAGCCAATAGAGGGGTTTACTTGGTATGGGGGGTGGGGGAATAGTGAGATTATGGGTCTCTACTGTGCCCCCCCCACACTCACACAAGATGTTGAAATGCCTCCCAAGGAGTCCTCTGTTTTCCCATTTTAAATTATGGTCTCAAGAAGCTGATGTAACTAGTGGGATTTTGCTTTAGCTTTCTGGGATGTTGTTGAAAAAACAGTGAGAACTTCTAGTTTAGAGGCTAGAAGCCAGTGAATAATCTACAGCATTAGCCTAGACAGAGGTGATAAGGTTGAGAAACACTGTTGAGGGGAGGGAGAATGGCCATGAGAAACACCTTCCTATTATAATTATTGCAATTTCTTGTGTGTACTGTAGATGTCATGGCCTCATTAGGCAGGGATTTTGTGTCTATGCATTTGTGTTCATAAGAAAAGCCTTCACCATTCATCAGAAATGAGAGCTGTGGTTTAGAAGGTATGGTATTCTCTCCATACTATTTGGATATTATCATTGTTACATTCATCTCCCATTTCCTGACATTGATTAAGATGGATTTGTGTGATCTTTAAGGGTTTTCATCTCTCTGAAAAGGTATATACTTTATTTATGGGAATTAATTGCCTCCATGTCAGTTACTGTCTATAAACCTTGACTAACTTACCTTGAACTCTTGATGTCTGGCTATTTGACTGACAGCCTCAGCTATGGTCACTTTACTTACTCTATAATGGAAGTTGATATAGTAACATATAAAATGTTTTCTTGCAGCCAATAGACTCCATAATGAATAGGAGCGAGAGTAATTATTAGCACAATTAAGTAAGTGGAATGCCAGCCTTTTCCTCAGAAATTGATTTAGTCAGCCTGCTCAGGGGGGGCAGGGTTGCCAAATTCACCTTGGAACCAAGCTATAGATGAGTGTCTTGCCTTGTCTTCCAACCACTTTGATTTGATTTGTTCCATTTACTTTTTCCAAGCTTTTCATCTTCCCACCATTTTAATGCAATCAGAGATGGGGGGCTGCCCATGACATTCACACTTGACATTATCAAACACAAAAGGCATCACTCATACACTTGACTGCATTACAATGCAAGGGAAAAAAATAGATCCCAAAGGCTTAGAAATTATTGTTTCGTACCTTGAATGTAGGTGGATTTTTTTTTTCTGTTTCCTCCAACCTGCCTCATTTGACTGGTTTGCTTCTGTGTGTTTGCAGAAGGTTCTGAAAACCCCAGAAAAATCAGCACTCCAAACCCATAATGTACACATCCTTATGTTCACCGGAGGAGGTGCATTAATAGGATGGAAATTTACAATTCTGTTATCGTTTGTTATTTGCTAGGCATCAGCCACATTTTGATGGAGTACCAAAGTTGAGCCCTGCAGAAAGCTGTTTTTTTCACCATTTAGTTTAATTATTCTGACAGTCAGACAGTCCTGGCCACACCTTTTCCAGATTCACACTTCTGTGGTCATTTCAGTCTGTCTGGTTTTGCTGGGTAGACCAGAAAACTGTTGAGTCCACAGCATCCTGTGTTTATTTACCCTTGAAATCTTTGTGTGTTGGGGCTGAGGGGAGGTGATGGTGGGGCTCTGAAAGTTAGTATAAATGTGTCTTGTTTACAATTCTGAACCATGTAGACAAAGACAACTTACATCCCTCCCACACCTCACGTGTATGGCCACACTTGTGAGCTGAACAGATAGTATCAGACGGTAGTGAATTGCCTCGGTAGTATTACATCAGGCATCAGGATCGCTGTAGAACAGCTAGCTACATGGTTTCCTCAGGTTTAATATACTTCTGCAGCCTTGTACTTGGGAAGAATTTCTGTAATTGGAGACAATCTAGCAAGGAGAACTTTTTAAACCATTGGAGGCCAAAATAAAAGTTTTTGAGAAATGTGAGTTTATGGGCTTGAAAATGAATGGATTACAAATTTCTCTTAACTGGACAGAATCATAATTGCCTATGTAGCACAGTCCTGATGATCCAGGTTTTGAATTTCCAGCATTGGGGATTATCCAGATTTCTTCTCTGACTTTCCTATCTTCTCTCTAACTACCTGATGTGAATCATTTATCTAATCGCTGGCACCTCTGTTAATGGCTTGCAAGGGTATATTTGAGCAGCAAAATCCAAACCAGCGAATTATCCTTCAGAAAAGCTCATTACATCAAAAGTCTGAGTAGGTAGGTTTTTGAAACTATTCACTAAAATTGACTAAATTTCATTTGGAGGGCATCCCTCTTTCTATTTACGTGGTAATTTACTGTGGATGTTAATAGACTGATATCTTACCCACATGTTTAAGTGACAAGAAGTAAATCAGCCTGAATGATGTCTAGTAACTGTTTTCATTGTCATAGTTATATGTATATATATCATTCTTCCTTATCACCTAGACCTCCACTGTGAATAGGCTATTTTAATGTTGTGCCTTGCTTGGATCAAGCAGCTGTACCTACTGCAGGTGATGAGAGTTCCAGTTAGCTTGGTCTTCTAGCATCCAATGCAAAAGTGGATTATTGGTGCCCTAACCCTACTGAGTTATTCTCTAGTTCCATTCCTATCCCATTTTCATCATCAGCTGGCTGTCAGTCTATCCTGATAAACTGTTGCTTGGGATTTGTCCCCCTGGCAGGCTTCAGAGTCCCAGAAGACTTTAAAACCTCTCGTATACCAGAATTGGGCTGAAATGGTGAAAGGATAGAGAGTTTGGCTGACTTTCCCTTGGAGATTGTAATCACGGAATAGGCACAGACATTGCCAGTCACATCTGACTTTGCAGAACTGGGCTCAGTATTCCATCTACCGAATATCACTACAGAATCAGAATTTGATTTCCTTTCCTATTCTTATACATCAGTTATGGCTCAGGCATTTTCAAAATCTTGTGGCCATATCTGCCACTCTGTATCAATGTCTTATCAAATAATACACACTTCTCTTATACCCTCTTTATTTGACAAACATGTCTATAAATAATTGGCTGCCCTGCAAGGTGCCTATTCAAACTTCACAAGATATTTCTATTTCTAACTCTTGTGTAATGTAATGTAAGTGATAAAGTATATACTATGTAATAAAGTTGCACAAATACATAGAGGGCAAAATGTATTATTACTCTCTTGATATGAAAAATATTCTCTTTCCACTTGATTCAAATTGAGTTTATTCAAAGACAATTACTTGAAGCTTTAAAATATTGAAGTGTAGTGTTTGATGTCATAATGGCTGATAGTTTTTAATCCATATTTTAAATTATTATTTGAATAGTAATATGGTACACAAAACTGAAAATGGAAAACCTGAGTATCTAATAGACAAACTGATAAATCTAGCCATGAATTCTGAGTACATAGGAAATGTTTCATCATTATGTGGGTACGCACATGTATATGTGCATATATACTCATATATTTACATTCAAGGCACTCCCTTTAGGTATGGTTACTATGTATTGTGTGTTTATTTCTATCTCTATCTCTATAAATTATATATGTCAATATTTGTCTCTATAGCTATATTCAAGAAGAGAGAATGGGTGCATTCCTAATATGATAAAATATGGATATATTCCTGGTAAGATATTGTAGTTTTTTCAGCTGACAGTGTTACTTTCCCACAACCTTCCATGCCATGTGCTAGTTACCAGGGTTGCCAAGATTAACCAGATATAACTCTTAAGCTGTTCATGACCTAGCCCTACATTAGCAATTAGTTTAATGTTGCATGTTTGGCTCATGGATATATTAACATAGGAAACCTTGATAGAAAAAAAATGCAAAGGTTACAAAGTCACCTGGCCCTCTTTAGGTACGTCTGTACTTGACAGGTTTTGCCTGGTAGGAAAAGGACTGGAAAAGAAATAGAGCAAGTGCAAGTATCATTTTGACGAAGAAGATTCTCATAGAAAGTGATCAAGTCCCAACAAAAAATAAATAGGGCTTTATGAAAACACCAGACCCTATAACAAATTAATAAATTAATTAATTTATTAATCAATTTCCCTTGATTATTGGCAAGTCACAGATCAAAGACAGGGCCAGTTTGTCTGATACTCACTATACCATGAATTCTGTACCACACGAGAAACGCAAAATGCTGTCAGCTTGCTTAATATCAAACATGCATGTATAAGGTTTTGTTTGAAAATGTATGCAAAAACCTGCATCTATTCTCTAAAATGAAATGGGCGGATGTGGTTAAAGTTCTTCTCAGGCCACATGGCATTTGTGACGTATATGTTTTATGTGTTTGTAAATGCATATCTATGTGATTTATATACACATACATATAGTCTCTAGAGGTCAGTAGAATGTAAGAAATGGGCAAGCATTCACATCTAGATGGGACCTAGAGATTCTGGGGGCCATTTTTCAAATGATAAAATGGTGATAGTTGACTAATGATGTTAGGAACTAAATATCATTAATCAGTGTTAACAAAAAAAGTCATGTCACTCTTGTTCCTGAAATGAATCTAATCTATTTGTTTTAAGCAAATTTCAGATAAATGAACATTTACATGGCAAGAATCTTGACAGAAACCCAAGCTGTAATTACTTTATTATGGTTTATTATAAGACTTACTCTCCAGAACCATTTTTGAAGATATTTTTAATGTTAACAGAACAAAGTAGTTAATTGTTTTTAAACACTTGTCTTTTACATCCAAAATACTATTTCTATTTTAGCTGCCAATTCAGTCTCTTCAGCACTAGAAATGAGTGATTTGATGATTTACAAGCTGTAATTCTATTTGTTGTTATGAGCTAAATGTCCCTGATGTTGGAAAATATATGAGAAATTTATGATTTATATATATAAAGCTAAAATTGTTGATATTTCAGAAAATAGCTGCACAGTCGAGCATGTTTATTAAGTTTTTCTCTAGAAAAGTTGTGCACAAATGGTATAAAAAATGATGGCATATAAATATGAACTATTTGACAGTAGAGTTGCCAGTGCCTCTTACATACCATCCTGTACAGTCAGGCTTTAGATCTTGGCTGACTTGAGAAAGAATGATTATCATTTAGTTTAGGTTGCAGGCCATGAATCAGAACTTAATGTGGCTTGCACTCATTAATATCACTCATATTTGCAACAAATCTATCTATAATCTATTCCCATATTTGACTATTTTCACCATTGTGGATTGCTTTTTTATCTCAGTTTTCTCCATGTTAAATCCTAAACCAGGGTGGCAAACAGAAAACCCTGGAGGGAAACAGTCACCAAAAAATAATATGAGGTGATGGGGACAGTGAAGAAGGCATTGTCATGTTCACATGCAAATGCACACACATACTCCTACAACCCCCAATAATAACAACCTGTGTGGTCTTTAAAACTGCTTATTAAGCATTTTTTTTATTTTATTTTTATTTTATTTTTTTTTTTATAGAGGCATGCTTTATTTATTTGTTTGCTGGTTTGTTTGTTTGTTTTGTTTATACATGCACTGGGTACAGTCAGAAGCGTGGGAGGGCGAGAGAATTCACCAGAGCCAGAGCGGGGAGCAGAGCAGGCAGAAGGACCGAAGCACACTGCTGAGGGGAGCAGCGGGCGGCAGGAGAGGTCTGCGCGCCACGTGGGACCCTCCTCTGGTGGCCGGGGAGCAGCCGGGGATCGAACCGGCGCCGCAGAGGCCGCGCGCAGCTTCGCAACCCAGCGCTCAACCGCTACGCCACCGGGGAGACCCTAAGCATTTTTTATTGAATGATCATGTGTTGTATTGCTTTTTTCCAATTAACTTCTCATTTATTTGAACGACCAATATTTCTTCCTTATATCCTTATATTCATTTTCTTTTTTTTTTTTCCATTGAGGTAACATTGGCTTACAAACTTTATATGACTCAGAGGTTCTAAGATCACATTCTCCAGATGTGTGTTAGCACACCATGCCCACCATCATCAGGACCACCCAAAGTCTTCTACCATAGCCCATTGGGCCTTCTCCATACTCTGTTCTCCATCCTTCCCCTGCCTCTCTGGTACTCTCAATTCTGCAGTTAAAGACTTTTAAGGTTTGTTATTTATTTGTTTCTGTCTGATTTTTGGTTTTATTTCTCTGTATTCCACATATTAGTGAAACCATGTGGTGTTTGTCTTTCTGCTTCTGACACCTTTTGCTTAGCATTATCCTCTCCAGTTCCATCAATGTTGCTGCAAATGGCAAGACACTGTTGGTGGAATGTAGACTGGTCCAGTCCCTATGGAAAACAATATAGAGGCTTCTCAAATGTTAAAAATAGATCTACCATATGATCCAGCAATTACACTCCTACATATCTATCCAAAAAAAAAAATACAAAAACATTAATTTGAAGGGATATATGCACCCTTCTGTTTATTGCAGCACTATTTACAATAACCAAGTTATGAAACAGCCTAAGTGTCCAAGGACAGATGAGTGGATTAGGAAGTTATGGTATATATACACAATGGAATACTACTCAGCTATAAAAAGCATGTGGCATATTTAAAAGAACTTTAGGCTTAGAGTAGTTTCACTCATCACCAAGAGATCCCAGTAGACATTTGATAAATACTGATGGAGCACTTACAATGGATAATCTACTTTGCTGCCAAATTATTAAATGAGGAAGATGCAATATATTTCCTGTCCTCAAGTTTACAATGTAATTGGCTGCTCCCCAGGCACCATCTCCTCTTCCTTTGCATTCCCACATCTTCCCTTTCAAGTTTCTTTATTCTCTGTTCTTTCTACAGAATTCCTTTCAGTTCTTCCAGCTTTCATAAACATGTCTTTGCAAACACTCATCCTATTTTCTTTTCCCAATGCTCCAACTTGTCCTGGGCTAACTCCTGTTGTCTTTTGGGTCTCAGTTTAAATGTTGCTTCTTCTCAGAAGTTGTCCTAGACTACACCTCCCCTGGCTCTAGATCAATAGCTCCACTCTGTGACCCTATAACAAAGTATTTATTTATTATAAAACTTCTCAATTTATATAATCACTTGTTTAATTTTCCATTTTCACATAGGCTTTTTAGTTTAGATAGGGTAGGAACCATGTCTAGTTGGCCATTCATGTATTTTGATGCCTAGTAAAATATCTGCAAGCATACATTTTATTTAACCAGTAACTCCTTTGAACAAATATTTAAATACATAAATAATCACAGCACACTGATAAAGCAGAGGTGTCCCATTTTCAAGAAACAGGCAAAGATAGACATCCTTCTCTGGACCCAATTCTTACTCAAGGGACAGGTCCAAGTAGCTTTCCATGTCACCTTTCTGTTCACTCTCCTTGTCTGAATTGTATAGATCCAAATCCCTAGATATAGAACAGAGGCATCTTTCAGTGAAGGAAACTGGACACTTTTTAGTTGTTTTTTCTCCTTAGACTCTAATCATGTTACTTGGTAGATGCCTCTGGAAGAAACCAAACAGTGCTGACTCCCTCTGTCCTCTCTAATGGCTGGTTTCATGTCCGGGGGCCTTGGCTGTCAGAGCTGCTCAAGAAGAGCCCAGATGGCAAGACAAGTAAGTGGTTACTCAGGGTCGATCACTTTGCTTGGAACTGGTGATTCAGAAATAATAATGCAGAATAAAAATATATTTGTGTTATTTCAGTTGGGTCTAGACAACCAGGTCACTTTATGTGAGTACCCCTTCTCACTCCCCCCACCCCACCAGTCATGCCTTGTCTGTCCTCTTTAGGTGTTTCCATAATGTCTTTTTTATTTGATACATTGGTTGCTTGTAATTGAAAGACCCTAGTGAGTGCTAGTCTTCCTTTAAATACACTGTGACTTCAGTTTGCCTCCCCAGATTGTCCCCAGATTTCCACACTGCCATTCTCTGTGGATGAACATGTCTAGATAAATAAGCAGCTTCTGGAACTTGCAGCTCTTGTCAGAGCCTCTTCTACAATTCTGTTTATTTTTTAGTTGATCATTTCAGTCAAGACTTAACCTCGAAGTGGAAAATTACTCTCATACTCACAAATGGATTTGGCACGAAGGAGTGGACAACCTTAATCTTTTATTAGCTGCATTCTAGTTATTACTCCCTTTCAATTTACAAATGTATGATGAGTTTGGGGAAAGGTATGAGGAATATGGTATAAAGGGCATTCAGATATGGTATCTTCTCCTTATTAGTACTTTTAATTACATTCTGCCTTTATCATCTAACCCTGTACTCTTTTTGCTTATTATCACTGTTGTCTAAAGAAGGGAGTGAATATTTTACAGAAAGTATAAAATGGGATTGTCCCTGTGGGCTTATATGATTGAAGCAGCATTAGAAAATTATTACTTAAGAACAATGGAGATGTGGGGCCTCCCTGGTGGCACAAGGGGTTAAGCACCACACTATGAAGCAATCCACAGCCTCTGCAGCACAAGTTCGATCCCCAGCCAGTCAGGGAGCAACCCACATGGTGCAGCAGACCTCTCCTGACTCACCCTCTTCTCCCCTCAGCAGTGTATTTTAGTCAATCTGCCTGTTCAGTTTCCCACTCTGTCTGTGTTGAATCCTTTCACCACCCGCATCTCTGGCCTGTATCCCAGCTCTTGTATGCATAAATAAATAAATCTTTTAAAAAAATGGAGATTTAAGGCAGAAATGAAACATACCTGGTATAGCTTGGGTGATGGTAGTAAAGAGGCGCTTACTATTGTTCTATAATTTGTCAGTATTTGCCGTTATCAGGAATTGTGTTTTTTAATATTGTGTCAGATAAGTAAAAAGAGCAACATGTGTAATTAGTAATAAAGAAATTATTTTCTTCATCATTGGTAGAAACTTAAAATATCAAGTAAAACAGTTTTCCTAAAATTCATTGTCTTTTTATATTACACAACACAAAAACCTGAAAGCCATCCTGTAAGTTCTTTAGATAGCACTTTCATCCAAATCAAAAAATAAAATCATTATTTTAAATCATAGTAAGAAATATTAAAAAGTTGGTGAGGTCATGGTCCTGTTGAGAATATGCAGATTAAGCCATTTGGGCTCGAGTCTGCTTAACTATTTTGATTTTTGGCCTGTGTCTTTTACCCCATCTTTGCTTCTGTAAGACTAATGTCAGGATATTCCTGCAAATCCACTCCTGCATCTTTTGTGAAAACTTATGCAAACTATTACATCATATTTGTTTTTGAACAAGAAAAAAGTCTCAGAAACAAAGGTAATCTTTGAAAATGGAATATACTGGCCATGAGAAAATATACTAAAGTTGTAAAGAATTACAACACCTCAATGCGGGGGGGTGTGGGGAATTACAATTGAGTTAGATGATTTTACTTCACAAAAATATATACAGTTCTAAAAAAGTGGACCTTTGGCTTTTAACTTGAGTTTATTTTGCAATTTTGAAAGGGCTTGTGGATTTGTTAATATTAAATTGGTAATTGTTGAGCTCTGAGGAAGGATGCAACATCTTTAGTCTGGCTTATTACAGTGTAAAATATGGATTGTCTTTACCCTAATGGCCTCTGAATCCTATTACCATCCCATTAGAGAGTGTGGGATTTTAGTAATTCTGTTGTTGTTTCCAGTGGGCAGTGAATATAATGGGGAAGGGCAGGGGTTAATGCAATTCATCTCTTTTAATACTTGTATCTCCGAGTCCCTTATCACTCACAGTGGATTCATTGGGGTTCCCATACACACACACACACATACACACACACACACTCACTTCTTTTTGCCTTTCCTAGTCAGAAGAGTTTGGAGAGGGGAGTAATTTGGTGATTCTTAGGTTTAAATAGAATTTTAGCTATTAGCTTTTCATAAACGGACGATAAATAAATAAGGTGGTGCCTCAGCTTGTTGTGAAACAGGCTGTAGCTCAGAAAGATTTTCAGTGCCTGTCTTTGTGCCAAGAATAGTATTGAAACAGCTCTTCAATCAAGATCATTTATAAGGCCTTTTGGAAGCAGAAGCATGAGACAAGCGGGTCGGATCAATGCCTGCTAGTGTTCTGGGTATAATGTTTCCATGTGTTCGCGGAGACAGCTGTGTCCTGGGCCCTAGTAGTACTAGTCAGAGGAATTGGGAAAGATTTCAAACTGATAGAAATTAGATTCCTTTAAAGAGAAGTTTATGAGCAACGGTTAATTCCCTACATATTAGACATATGCAGTAGATGTACGTGAATGATTATGTATCCGTGGTTTTATTCATGAAATTTGTTTTTAGCTAATGCAGCTTTTTTGGGAATAAATACGAACATCAGATTACTTCTCAGTATGTCAAAACAAATTAGTTTCCCACAGTGATGCAGTGAAAGGTGTAACTATTTTCCCTTTTTATGTGTCAGAAAGCATTATTGGGACTAGGAAATTCCTACTGCCCCCCCCACCCCACTTCGCCCCCTTTGACCACGAGCCTGGTGGTTTGCAAAGGTCTGGTTTAATGCACTGGCATGGTCACCTAGAGCTTCAGCACCCCCCTCTGCTGCCATTAATGAGAATCGCATGCTGAGATCCAAAGAGGCATCTATGCTCAGAAAAAGGCAGGGAATGGCAGGAGGTGATCAGACCATTTCAATATGTTGAAAGTGAGTGATATTCCCAGGGTTTATTGTTCACCTTCTCAGAGAATTAAGTTTCCATATATTTCATCATAAATGGAACAAATGTGCAACATAATTGCAACATGAAAAATGTCTGCTGCAGGGGAGAAGTCCTATACTGTGAATAAACAAACAAGGGTGTAAAATAGTGACACTTCATTAATAAAAAAAGAGAAAGTACCTGGAACTCTGAATTTTTTTTTTAAGTGCTGGATGACAAAAGTAAAAAGCTGGTGTTTTGGGGGAAATTTCCTCCTATCTTTATGTTCTAAATACCTTGATTGCCCACTTAGGTATAGTTCAAGGACGCAGCCTGGTTGGTGACCGTGCTACCTTCGTGTGGAATAGTCATCTAGGATATTCATGCACTGAGTTTTCCTAATCTCTAAATACCACATTTCTTTCTAGACTGACTGTGATAGTATTATTTTTTTTTTTTATTTTTTTGCTATTTTGGCTGTGTTGAGTGAATTCCATTGTAATTAGGAAGCTATAGATAAAATTAGTTTCCCTTCCAATGAATTGATAAGTGTTATTAACGAATATCATTTCCTTTTCATTCTTACTTGTGGGCTGCTTTTCAAAGTTATTTTGTTTCCACTATTAGGAAATTCAAACAAACACAAAGGAAATGAAATAGAAATCTACTGTAGGTAGATGCTGCTGTAATGGTTATTCTTTTTTGTGAAGTACATCTATATGAGGTCATTTTCAGAGAATTATTTAACCTCTAGAAGGGACATGCAGAACCTATGTAGAGTCACATACTGTTTTGTGAAGGAAAATGTGGAGGATCCTGGTTATTCAACAAGTGCAGTATGGACTTCTGATTTTCATTTATTTTTGTTTCCCAATTAAATCATCTTGTACCTTTGCTCTTAAAATTTCTCCCCAGACCAGGCAACAAATGTAAAAATCAAATGAACATCACACTTTTCGATGAGAGAATGATATCATCTTTATTATCTTCACAACGCAACATACTTGTCATTTGTTGTCTCTGTCTCCCCTTAATGTGTCTTGAATATTAGCACATTAGTAAGGAAGTTTGACACTTTGTAAGACAAGTAGTTTTGTTTGTTTCTTTGTTTTTTTCCTTAAGACACTCATATCAGAATTCAAACGAGTATGTGAATTAGGTGGAATCTGCAAAAATGCTGAATACCACATTTTATGCCACAGACCATCCTATGTTTTCTTGGAAACTTATTTTCTCTTCAATAAGTTTATGATAGTAATAGAAATTATAGAAATTAGCACATTTTAGTTAATCGCGATTTCTAGCTATAAAGATATAATAGTTCTTGCAGGAAATTTGGAAAGTCCAGAATAATAATAAATAATTAATAAATCACCTATAACCCCACTCTAGTCTGTTTTATAATACATTTTTAAAAATGAATATTTCAAAATTCAGGATTTGGTTTCAGGAACTTACTGTTATAGTATGGAAATTCTCTGTACTTTGAGTAGCTCTCATATACGTTGTGTTAAGATTCTACCAGTATATGCCTTAAAAATCATAACTTTAAAAAGTAACTTTTTCTAACCTTTATTTAGAAAGATCAAAGCATATATTTGTTATACAATAATTTGGTAAAATATAGAATGGAAGTAAAATTATTTTGGAACACCATGGTAGCATAATAACTACTGCTATATTTGTTTGTCAATTTTTATTATTTTGTCTTTGTAATACATATTAATAATGATTTTAAAAATTTATGTCTTAATTATTTCTATTGAGGTTTTATACTTGATCTCTCAATGCATTCACTTCCCATTACTTAATATTCTTCTTAGTAACATTTTTATAAAGTAATGTCCTGTTTTCTAATCTGTAAGTACTTTATGTTTTTTAGGTTATAGTTAATATCTGCTGGTTATATTCATTGCTAATATTTTATCCCAGTAATTTGTTTTTCATTTGATTTTGTCACATGAAGTTTTAAAAATCTGTATGTAGTAAGGACTTTTAAGATTTTAGATAACTTAAATTTGTTATCAGGCAATCCCTCTTACAATGCCAGATAAATTCTACTTTCTTCTACAAATTTGAAAGATGTTATAGTAACATTAATCTTTATAATGCATTAAAAATGTGTGTGTGTGTGCCACGAGGATCTAATTTCCCCTATATTTAGTCTATTATTATAATTTTCTCTGGTAATCTATGTCAAATCTTTTATTCAGTTGATTCTTTTCAGGGCGTTTTTCCTCTGAATGATGTGCATACATAGCAAATATAACTTTACTTTTGCTATATAAGGTATGTATACATAGCAAACAAAACAGTATAACACAGTTTTGTTATACTAAGTTTATACTAAATTTAATGTTAATAGAGGGAAGCTCCTCTTTTTGTTTTTCTTCAGAATATAACAATCGTATTTAATATCAGAGTCTTGCTATGATAAAAAAAAAACTTTCAGACATACATTTATATACAAAATGAAATTATATTAAGTGTTTATCTTAATTATCCAATCATATGTGCACATAGAGAAGGAAATCTCATCTTTTTTCTCTTTAATATAAAGTTCTTTCATTTGTAATTGTTATTTTTTTCTTTTTCTCTAAAAACATTATTACCTTTGGAATATGTGAGTGAGTTTTGACCCATTTCTCCTTGATCTGTCTTAATCAGGCATTTTTTTTTTAGAATTTCATAAAACTTCCTTATGCATTTCCATTCAGCAGTAGAGGAAATTTCTCCCACATATACCTTCTTTTCTTCTTGAGGAAACACTGTTAAAAACAGCTCATTATATCAGTCTACCATGACCAATTTACGTTTTTTGGAAACACAGCTACAGAAAATGCAGAGCTGCTCTGACACAACTGATTTTAATACCTGTGTGTGTCGGCTGTAAATGCACTAAGTGGGTGGAGGAGCAGTGACTGCTCTGGCTTTCTTGGGATATGATTTCTATGATATAATCCATAAAAAACAGTCTTGCACCAAACTCTGCAAAGAAAGGGTTCTTTGGTGGAATAGGTATGAGAAATAAGTCATATGATAGCCTTTCTTGGCATTTTGTAGTAACTATTATATTAACAGCACTGACAGTTCTACAGTAAAAAAAAAAAAACTTTCGTATTTGCTTAAATCTAACTTCTCCCATGTTTAATCAACGGCATAGAGACTTGATGTTACTTTTCATAGGTATGGGGAGAGGGGTTTATTTGGTTTCATTTAGGGGTAAAAGTAATACCTGTTATTCAACCAAATAACATGTGTTGAACATTCAAATCACTCAAACATCATTCCAAACAATTTCAGTTTCCTATGAGTCTTGCTGCTTTTAGGTGTGGCATGAAGAGTTCTATTCAGATCTTTAAAGGCAGAACTCAAAAAAATTTTCTCACTGATTTTTTTCATGATGTATGGTAGTTGTGGTTACAGTAACCCGTATTGTACAATCATCATACATAGTGAACAATTTTTGCCTGCAAAATGGGGACAGGAACATGCAGAAGGTTATGTTCAGCAGTAATGATGCATATAAATCCCTTAATACAATTTCTACACAGAGTAGCCACTTACAAAATGATAGTTGGCATTACACTTAATAATCACTAAAAAGAAAAATGAGCAGGACATATTCCCTATTCTCAAACACCCTAACAGTGGTGCAATAAGAAGTAACCATTTCATAATGCTTTGCAATTTACATATATTTTAATGTGTACTGTTGAGAGGATAAGCATCTAAAAAAATAAAATAGAATAGGAAAATGCAGCAAGGAATTAGGAATCAAATATACAGCAGTTCTCAGGGGGGTGTTCTATTCCACGCTGCAGTATATGCCAATACAGAATGAGGAGAAATATACTTCCCTTTTCTATGAGGATTTTACATGGAAGTGGCATTGAAGGCTGTCACATTGATGGGACTGAAGCAAAGGCACATCCAAGTTCAGTTGCTCAGCTTCAAGTGCTTACCAAGTTGGGCTTCTTCTGTAATAACCCTTTTATGGAATGTGATTTTAAAAACATCCCCAGTTGTCCATGCTTCTGTGTCTTGTTGACATCTGACTTATCAGTGGGTAAATTTCCTATGATGACTACTAGAGCGTTGTTTTTTCTCCTTGGAAGTGAAGCCCCAGCTCAGCAAGAACAGTGTGGAAATGTGGGTAAACCCCTTTATTACTTTATGTCTAGGCTACTGTAATTCTCCATTTGTGGTTCTTCTCAACTATGTTATTTATAGCATGCAACTTAAAAATATAAGGCAGACCAGATCCTTCCTGGCATTTTGTCATATCAGCATATTTAAAACCATCAATTCAGTCCTTGTATGGGTTACCCATAAAATTTTCCATTGATTGTGAAGTTGTTTTACTCATGCAAATGGTGCCTTTGAGATGTAGTTTCATTCTGCCTGTCTCAGGGATTTTTCTTTCACTAAACCTTGGCCACTTCTGTAGACTTAAATTTGGAAATTTTGATTATGCCCCATGAGGGCTTGAAGTGAATATAGGCAAAGTTATATTGACAAGTTTTAGCTTTTATTATATTATTAAAGATAAACTCTTTGTCATTTCAACAATATGCTTTACAGGTTTGAAAAAAATGATTTCTGTTTCATGTCTTTTCCTATCATAATTATAGTATTGTTAAGCATGTTCTATAAAACGTTTAAGAAAATGTGATTTACATTACATTTTTATTTTGTAACTTACTAAATAATGTAGTTTTTTCATTTAACAATTATTTCCTAATAATTTTTTATCAGTTGCTCACTGTTCATTGGTGCTACCATAGTTTCTAATGATATGGTAACAAATAAAACTGTGGATTTAATCCTCTCCCCTGATGGAGAGTAGAATTCCTTTAATTTTGGAACTATTATAAAAACCACGATTTTTGGCCTTCGCAGAATCACTCAACATTATTTGATCTGGTTCTCTTTGTCCATTCATCCTAAGAATTCAAGTGTTTTTTTTGGGTTTTTTTTTTTTTTAAGGGTATAGCCTTGGAGAATCTTTGCATATTTTGTTGCCTTTTGTAGAAATTCTTCTAATCATTTATCCCTAGCTTGATCATCTATGTACATATATTCTGCTTCTTTGTTTGGTCCCTTTGAAATAAGACTTTCTCTGAACTGTGTTTGTGGGTTATAGGCTGTGTTCGTTACCTAACCCTATACCTATGAGCCCAAGACTGTGGAATTTTAGACAGTGTTCATTGCTCTTGTCTTCTCTTATCTACAAAAGAAGTTGGAAATTAAGTTAAATCTTTATTTTTAATCTTCACACTAGGGTTTGTACATTTGCTTTAGTGCATCCTTTGTGTCTGTCCACTCTCCTCTGAAACATTCCTGAAATTGGAAAGCATGTCCCTGGTTACAGCTATTTTGTTCAGAATTTTGACATAAACTGCCATTGTACATCTCTGCATATCTTGGAATAGGTCCTGATAAAATAAGAATGCTTGTTCCTTTCTTCTCTCTCATCTTAGCAAAATACCCATGTTGTTGGTACACCATGTTCATCCTCTCCTGTAATACCCCTGAGTGACAACCTCACGTAGATGCAGAGATGACCTGGCCTAACGCTTTTTTCTGATCTGTGACTTTTCATGCATAGCCAGGCATCAACTTTCTTCCTCAGACATTCTTCCCTCCTTGGTAGAAAGAGCATTATATAGAATTCAAATAATTTTTACATATACAGTATTTTAAAAGAAGTTAATTTAACTTAAAATCTGCTAGTAGATTAGAAATCTGGCTTGATGCATCCACTGCTAAAATTAAACTGTATTAAGATCATAGCATCTAATGCCAGGTGCCAACTTTCTGTTTCCTTCTGTCTTTAGCCAGCCAGTATAGAAGTTGTATTTCTCATTGATAGATAGCATAAGACTTTGCACTTCAATGCAATATGTGAAATGCAAATTTGGGGAAGCACATGGTATTTTATTTTAATCTTTAAAATATATAATCTATAAAAATATAATGCTTAGTTCTAACCCTCATGGGAGTATAGTAGCTGAATATGGTTCTAGTTGCCTGAATGGTCATCAAACAAATCCCTCTCTTTTAAATATTATAAATCAAATTCTATCAAGACAGTAATCAATTTAGAAGTAGTCTCCATCCAGCTATCCTTCTATAAAAATATGTAATTTTCATGTGTTTGGTTTAATATTAAAAGACAATCTGTCATTAATTCAAAAGAACATTTTTTAAAGCTTGGAATCTGAATTGAATGCTCTTCAAGTAACTGATTTTTGTGGCACTCGCCAGTGTTCATTTTTATAAAGATTCAGACAGTGGAGAGAAAGAAATGTGTACTTCCTCTTCTTTCACACAGAAAGAACTAACCTCATGCAGTGATTGTCTGTCTTCGATCATATGTTATCTGAGGTGACTGAGAAGAAATTCTGATCAGTTCACCTATGTCACATTATTTTTGATAAGCCAAAGCCCTTTCAATTTTACTTAAAAAAACATATTAGTAAATAAAAGACTGTTTCTGGCAGTTTGAAATGTATTATGTTTGTTTTGACCCCAAAGGTGTCAAATCTTGGTATGGTCACCAAACTGAAATTTCTCATCCGAAACTGCCAGAAACTCAGTGCAAAATCAAGAATCTCTCTTTGAGTCCTTCATTTGGACAACATCAATCTCAAGGATTTAGGATAATCGCCTCACCCTATTATCAGATAAATCTCCCTTTACGTGGGTAGCCACTATCTCTCAAGGAAAGGAAAGACATGCTACCAGGAGACTAAATGATCAAAAGAGAAATTAGTAAAACTGAATCTAAGGACTGCAGGCAATAAAATGACATTTTCTCGTTGTTAGTCACTTAGAATCCCAGGAACTCTTAGCCGAGAAATATCTAGCCCAAAGCCAGCCTTTGAAATAAAGGGAAACTGAGGCCAAGAGGATGGAAATGACGGCATATTCAGACTAGGAAGCTGAGGAGAACTGACTCTGATGTTTTTCCCTGACCAAGATTTATGACATGAAATCTGACATCACCAGCATTCCCAGTAAATAGGCCCATTCTGAAACAAAAGGTTAATTTTCAAACCAATTACTTTCTCAAAAAATACTAGCCCTCAAGCATTCTTGAAATATTTCTTGTATTGCTGTTCTCATTAAAGAGAATAAACAGAGAACCATTTGAATTTCTTCAGTTGTTTAGTATTCCTTTAGCAACTTCAGACTTATTTGTGTCTGAAGAAGGAAGCCTCTTATATCAAAACATGACATATAAACTAACTGCTGGTTTTGACATTGAACTTCAGATCTAGGGTTGTAGGAGTGTTTGCACTTAATGTTTGTAATGTGCAAATAGATCCTTGTTTAAATCCTCAGCAATAACAGCCTTGTATAAATGCTTAGCCACCATCTCTCCCCTCATCCTCTCCCTCCAAAAAATAAAATAATGGAAGAAAGATTCCATTATTGCCACTAAACATGGGAATTATTAGAAAGTCAGAAAGACTTTAATGTAAATGTAATTGCTGTGTGTAAATGTTCACATCTATCTAAGAGTATTGTCATCAGAATGCAGACCCTCCCTACCCTTATTTAGTTTTCTTCTTTTGATATGAATTCTTCCCTCAGTGCTGCCTTGCCTGTTTTCTTCAAGTGCAATGGCAAGTTTTATGATAAATGACTCAACAACTATTGGGAATGATGAAGGAGTTAGCAACCCTGATTTAGTGCTAATTATGTACCAGAGAGCTTACTGTCATTATCTCAAGCAAACCTTATTTAATTATTTAACAAAATTAAATATCATCACTTTTTTTCCAAATGGGGAGACTAAGACCCTGAATGCCTACTTCATTTCTTTGTGCAATGTAGACAGCAAGCAGGGAACCACTTTGATATGGCCATCCCCCTGTGTTGCCTGTTGTACTGCACAGTCTTCCCCAGGACACCCCTACAGCCCTTAGTTCCAAGAATCTCTTTGGCAGATTCCCACAGATTACATGCTCTGTTGTTTCATCAGTGAATTGTCTGCATTAATAGTAGGGGAAACAATACTCCGAGATATGCAGAAATCTCTCTTCTTCCATCAAAAATTTTGTGTTCAGATTTTAAGGAACAAATCCAAAGCCCTCTCCAGCAATCAGTTTACCTTCAGAGGACACAAAACAGGTCTAGAGGTACCAAGAACACATGCAGAGACCATTTTAGAGTCTTGCTTTACCAAATCTGGCTTTAAAGGAAAGGCTTCATGGTGTAGGCCTCCCGATTCGGTTCCCATCTTCTTGGAGTTATTAGGGCTTCTTCTACCTGAAGTGGTGAGAAGGGGGCAAGTTGCTGGGGCATCAAATGCATATTTATAATGCCCCTTTAGATGTTCTAGAAATGTCATAGAGTTGCCCCTAAGTAGACCCTAGAAAGATTTCATGCAGGACAGACTGAGTAGACTTTGATGCCACAGGAGTCCACAGGCATTTTGAGAAGGCAATGAGAAAGGGTGTTATAGCATGATTAATATTTATACACCCAGATATTATTCCATAATGATTCATATCTGTGATGTCATGCTCACTTGTTATCATAAAGCTGCCATTTTAATTTTAAGGTCTGTGTGAATACTATCAGTATTTCTATATTCCGCACACACCTGGCCACCGCGCCCTCTTCTTCCGAAATGGTGCGCACACAAGCCTGCGAACGTGCTGCTCTCTCGCAGCTGTCTGTGAGCCAATGTCTCTCCGACTCTCGTTTCCCATCGCCAGGCTATTCCCAAGTAGAGAGTGTTGACTGAGAGAATGAATGAACAAATCCATTGAATGACAGGAGTCAACAGGCTCTCATCCACAGCGCATGAGTTCAGATGTGGGAACCCTCTTGAAGTCAGAGTGGCGGGTTCACGGAGAGCAGTAAAGCCTGAAGGAGCCGAGTGGCACCGGCTGGTGGACAGTGTCTGTGGGCTGCTGTCTGCAGCTTTCCTTTTTCACTTTGCCTATCAGGAAAGCAGACTGATTCTGCATTATAAGTGTGTACATTAGTGGAAGGCATATGGTTACAACATTTTCTTATTTACCTTCTGTAACATGAAATTTGGCATTTTAGTCCCCAAATAAAGGATTGAAGGGAGCGCACCCGCTTTTCACACAAGTTCAATTTTCTCCCGTGCAAAAGTCTCCTGAGATGTATAAAGGAGTCATGCCAACGTGATACTGGCACCGCTTTCTTATTGCCATGGTGATCTCCAACTCTGCTGAAATCTCGAGGGAGACTATGGTATTTTAAAATCAACTTGAATTTTGGTAATTAAAAAGGCTGGAAGGAGTAATCTTTCTACTTTTTGCCAGCTTGGGTAAGTAGGGATACAAATGATGTCTAGAGAGGAAGGATGTTACTGTGCTCTGTTAGGTGAGTAACCCCATGTTGGAAGATGAGTAACATAAAAGACAAAGTATGGGGTATTTATGGCAATTCAGAATCCCATGGAGAGTCTTATAATAGATCTGACCCTGACCTTCCTACAAACAGCTATGTTCTGTCCTGGAGTTTGTAGCATTTTAACTTAGGGAAGGTATGAGTCTTTTAAAGTTGGAAGCCCTGCATAATATATGTAAATGTTGGCAGTTATCAAAGTTGGGGGGGGGAGAGAAGTGATTGTCTTTAACTGGAAATTAAGTTAGACAAGTGTAATTCAGACTAGAGGTTAATCACACCCTCCCCCATCAGGGAGGTTCTTACATTAAGCGATCTTTTGAACTTCTTTTGAGCAACTGCTCTCGCCTAGAAAAACCTGAGAGATTAAAGGGTTTTGTTTCACTACAAAAAACAGTTGGCATTTTTTGTCATTCTTTTTGAGCCAAAGTATGAACATTGGAAGAAATGAACACAGAAGCAAATATAAAGGGACAATTAAAAAAAAATAGCCCGAAAGAAAGTGACTTCTTTACATTTTCGTCATGACTTTACATTTAGCATTAGCTGTAGAAAGTGACAGACAACTTAAAGCAGTGCTCGGGGATTCTGGAGTGCCTTCCTATTAGAAAAACAAATCATCAAGGGCAAAGGAATGAAAAGCGTGGAATAATGTTCTCTAATTAGGGACTTTACACACATGCAGATTCCCAATTTGCAGATGGCCATTTAATTAATTTTTATAAAACCAACTACACCTAATATTTCATGGTTAAAAATAAACCATATAACTCTCAAGTGCTGTCTCTTTCACATAATTAAAACCCGATTTTATCTGAACATATTATGATCAACTGAAAAATTAAGATTTTTCTATGGATCAATTTGATTCTGTTGGGAAAATACCATCAGCAAGAATAGTTTGGTGTCCTCCATGGCAAACCTTAGGAACCTGCTTTCTTGTTTTACAACCCTCTGGGTAAAAACGGTTATCATGTTGCTCATAATCTTCTGGAATGCCATTTTTAGTGGCTATGACTCAAAATAGAAGTAGCCAGATGGTTTTGTTGGAAGTTTTTTAATTTGTTTAATTGATTTTGTTTTGTGCTTAGCACAGATTTGGAGTGATTCTTTTAAATTGTTCACTGTTTTTTGATTAGTGAAATGTCCTTATGATAGTTGACAGATGACTTGCTGAATATTAAAGCTCAGTGAGGTAATTGAGAATAGCATTAATAGCTTCATTATTTCATTTTCATTTACAGATACAGGGAATCCAGGGGGAAAAAATTCTCCCACGACTATTTTATCACACAAATATGTTTGTGTTCAGACTAAGCTGGTAAAATTTTGGTGTATATCCTCTCTGATAGTATGATAGTATGTTCCTGTAGTTAGCATTCTGATCTATGTATTTGATCAGATGTAGAAATTTTGCTTTCTTTTGTTGCTAAGTTCCAGAAATTAAAGAAATCTAAAGATTTGGGCTACAATTTAGAAACTTTTATGTTAAGAGAACAATGATTAATTGTTATGTTAAGAGAACAATGATTAATTGTTGTGTATATGCTGTTTTTTCTTTTACTTAGGTCTTTTTTTCTTAATTTTAAACACAGTTCTAAAAGAAATCTACACCATTTAATAAGAGAATTTTAACATCCCCCACTGTGTTGTCGTTTTTCTTTTCCTGAAAATAGATCCACAAATGTCATAAATTAGTCTGTAGATTTTACCTTATTATGCTTCCTCTTTCAAAAAATATGCAGGAAAGTGATTATATGTGGTGTTCAACTCAAGGCTGATGAGTTGGTTATAATTATCAAGGCAGACATAATGAGATGAAAACAACTCTTTCTCAAGGGCCTCTGAGGAGTTTTCAGTAACTATCATAACCCTGTCACGCTGGGTTAACTGTTTTCTGCCCAAGTAGATGTCAACACAATTAATTTCACAGTTTCCTCAACCAATAGGGTTAGGGTTCATGTGTTCATCTAGGCAAGAAGATCCCCATATGTTAAGGGTAGAATTGGCTTCTGGGTTCTTCACAGCCAACTAAAACACTGAGGAAAATAGACACTTTAGATTTAGCTGTAACTAAGGAGCATTTTCTCCTTTTTCATCTGTTGTGAGATGTGTATTTGTTGTAATTATTTGGCATTGCCTTTTGCTGTTCACTCCATCACTCAATCACTCAACACATATTTATCAAGTGCCAATTTTGTGCAAGACCTTTTTGCTCTGAAGTTACAGCGAGAACACAGCAGAAAGTGTTTGTGAAGTGGCCAATCCATTTGGGGAGAGAGATGTTACTAACTCATTGCACCAGTATATATAATTAACAGAAAAAAAAAGTGAAAAAACACTAGATCATTCACACAGGACACCTGTCATAATAAAGGCTTCCCATGGAAGAGCATTCTGTAGAACTTTCCACAATGGAAGGATTCTGTATCTGCATTGTCCACTATTAAGGCACTAGCCACATCAACTTTTGAGAATCTGTAATGTGATGAATATGACTGAGGAATGACATTTAAAATTTGCTTTAATTTTAATTGGTTTACACTTAAATTTAAACAGGCACATGTGTCTAATGACAACCACATTGAACACTATTGGTCTAAAATGTATCATATTTTTACTTGCAACCACATTTACTCTTGAAAATGACACTTGGTACAGCCTATGAACAGGACAAGTTACATAGAAGTTTGACTTACCATTTATTTCATGAACTACAAGGGACACCTTCAAAGACCAAGACAATCCATGAGGGAATGACTGTTTTTGCATATTTGTTAAGAAACGATGAAATAATGTCTTTGATCTTAGTGTGTGAGTAGATTAAAAATCAGTTTTTAATTTATGTCTATGGAGTCCTGTATCTGGTGAGGATATTTACCCAAGTTCAAGTTTTTGTTTGTTGTTGTTATTCTATGAATCACTGAGATTATTTATTAATTTAGTTGATTAATAGGATTCATTATCATAAACCTTCTCCTTTGCTTCTGCTGCTGCATAGTAAAACTACAAATACATCCTTGCTCCCTTCCAGCCTCTCAAACCGCCTAAATGATATCAGTATCTTTCATTCTCCTTTCCTAATGTGTCTGTATTAATGATGGGAATTGAAAGACAGAAAAGAAGCTGGCAGACTGTTGTGCTTCCTGCTCTGTCTCTGATGAGTTCTCTCACCCTCCTGCACCTCTGGCTGGTACCCCAGTGCTTGTATAAATAAATAAATCTTTACAAAAAAAGAAGCTGGCAGAAAGATACAAAGAAGAAGAGAAAGGAAAAGCAAGAAGGGGAGGATAAAATAGTACAAGGTAGGTAAGTTAGCCTTTGTTGCCAGGAGTCATGGCCACCAGTACAGCTTTGTTCACCTAAACTTGCTTTCAGATCTCTTTCCTCCTGCATTTTTATTGCCACCAGATTCCTTTTCCCTGCAGATTTGTAGTATCAAGAATAGCCTAGTGTTTTTGGACCTACATTCCTCAGCTGCTGCTTCTTTGCTTCTCATTCTCTTTCTCGCCAAGGAAGGAAAAACGAGCCAAACAATTTTCTGCTCCTTCTTCTTTCCAAATGATATCCAGACCTTTTAACTCACCGCCTCCCATGAAACCCACCACCAGCTATTTGCAAGACGTGCGTGTCACCTCTTCCCATAGGGTTCACACCTTCATATTGTCTGGCCATCTGTATTTTTTTTATTGATGAGGACAGAACAAAGAAAAATATTTCTCTATCAATTTCCACTGAAGATTGAGTGTTCTGGGTCATGGTTTGGGTCAAGTTGGGAGGGGGATGGGAAGAGGATATACTGTAGAGACTATCTTAAATGCTCAAGTTCATTGAAGAGAAGCTGCCCTCTCGTGAAGGCATTTAAACTCATAGGAGTTCAAATATTCTTTCAGCTGATAAGAATTGAATGTAAAATTGACTGATTTTCCTATATTTTGCTGATACAAAGAAAAAAAAGAGCAAGGCGGACAAGGAAACTTCAACAGTTAGAACTTGTACTCTGGTACATAATCAGGTCCTGTAAGAAGACAGGAGGTGAATGCATAGACAAGGCACAAAAGAAAACTTTAGTGAGACTATGAAATAAATGAATGTGGATAATGTGATAGTCACTCATCATGGTGAGGGCTCCCTTAAAGACAACAGTACACAGGCTTCTTGGAACTGATGCTCGGATGATAGTTGGAGTCTGCCCTGTGAATAGCTGTGCTAGGATATTCCAAGAATATCCTAGACCCAGAAACCTGGTGTTGATAGGATTGATAATTCAGATTCTCAGATTTAGAAGAACACAAAGAGATCCAGTAGACTGAAGCATCATGAAGAAGAGTGGGAAAGAAGTTTGTGAAAACTTACTATCACTAGATTTTCATTACCTAGAATGTCATTTTCCCCATTTATGGGTTAATAATTAATAACAGATGATACAGTTTCTTAAATTTCACTAAGTACCGTTAGGCGAGACTCTTATTTCAGCTTGGACTGGTGAAGGCAAGACTAGGTGTATCCTTGCATTGTTTAGTGTCTTCTATGTTAGGGAGCAAGGCCATGCTGGCTTTCCAGTGTCACAGCTCATCTCTCGGTGCTTGGGGACACTGCAAGGTAGTCATTATGAGCTTGGGGCCAGTTTAATGAATAGAAGTGAAAAATTTATACTCTTGTCTCTTCCTCATCAATGGTGATACAGGGAAAGCAGGAAGGATCTGTGTCCCCAAGCCTTGTTGAGGAAAGCACTTTCAAGTAAGAGCAAGCAAAAGGAATCAGAATTTCACAGTGTGAAGTAAATAGAAACTACATAGACGTACTTCAGTTTCCATTACGTACCTTCTTTAATTGGTCTGAAGTTTCATGTAACATCTGCCTGTATGTTTTGAAGTGTGTTTCAGGATGAAGTATGATATCCCCATTTTCATAACTCTGACTCCTGATTAGGGTAAAACAAAATAATATCAACCCTGGCTTCCAATTTGAAAAGACTTTTTTAAATGGTAGATTATAGTAAAAGGAGAGATAAACATGAAACATGAAAGCAGGACCTGTCAGTCTTTTTTACTTAGAAAATAATGTTTGGCCCATAATAATAAGTGGTCAAGAAATATTTGTCAAGAATGGTAAAAATAGAAGTAGGTGATTAGTCCATATTCCACAGGCTAAACAATAGCAGGTTCAATCGCTCCAGTCTTAAGTTTTGCCTTGAAACTCAAATTGAATAGTTATTAGTGAATTACCACTGTATCAACAAAGTAGGACAATTTTCAGCCTTGTTCTTTGTATTACAAACTATTGTTGAAGATCCGTGTTGGTTTGGATCATCATTGGGAGACTTTGTTTTAAGCAGTTTAGAGCCCGTTAATCTTTTGGAGAAGTTTCCTTGTGACATAAAAACCCAGAAGTTCTTCATGTCTATAAATAAATTCCTGTGTCAAATTGGGTTTCTTATTCAAAAATCCCCTACTGTTGCCCCTGTCTTAGAAAAGTAGTTCTCTGACCTATGTCCCTGACATTTGGGGCACCAGGACAGAGTAAGACACATTGATGTGTTCCATCAAACTCTTTTTGGTGAGTGCCTGCAATGATCCAGGTATTTTGGCGGAAGCCAGGGCCAAAAGCAAACATAGACCAAATTTCTAGTGGTTCATAGACAATTAGGGAAAGAAGATGCACAACTAATCAGTGGTGTATGGTGATGAAGGCACCATGGATGTGGTGTGCAGGCATTGTAGAGAGAAGGAATGATTCACTCTACTTGGGTAGATTCAGAAAGATTTCATGGAACTGAACCTTAAAATATATTAGGGAGAAGATGCTATTCCAATCAGAGGGAAGCGGTTTGCTCAAAGACTTGGAGGCAGGCAATAAGGTATACATTCCCTGAACTGCAATCAATGACTGTTGTCATCACCTGGGAAATGAAATCAGAGATGTTGTCCTGGCCTAGGCATGCAAGAGCACTGCAAGTGTGCAGAGTGCTTTCTACTTTATGCTGTAGGCAGTGGGGAATCATTACCAGAATGTTCAATAGAATAATGTAAATATTCTCTGTTCTTTCTTCTTTCCTAAAGAACATGCCATTTAACTGAAGTGTGAAAATAGCAGTAATCAAGTTTTTAAATGTTTTGAAAGATAATCATTCATCACTCAAAGCTGAGAACCTACTATGAATCACCTGTGTCTGTATGCTGAGTAGAGGGGTATGAACAATAAGTAAATAGTCAATGTAGGATGTAGGGTGGGCTGGGACTCTTAAGAGGCAATGGTTAAAATAAGTCAAATTATCTAAAAATGGTCAGTGAATAGCTATTCATCTCAAAGTGCTCCCTTTAAATCTAGCCCTATGTCCCCACTGAGAAGTCTTCCCCCAGGGTTACTGACCATAGTTAGCCCACCTGCTTGTGCATCAGAGGATTATGTAGTGGATGAGTCCTTCTAAGCATCAGGTAGAATAGATATCATTTGGTGCTCAATTTACCCATCAAAGCTGGTCAATTTACACATCAAAGCCAAACAAACTTTCTCATGAGAATTTAATTATGAGCTACTTGTACATATATGCTCGGTATATAACTCTACCTATTGAGTCATGGGGTATATTCACCCCTATGTCGCCTTCCATTTCTAATGGATTGTGAGCACTGGAGGGGCTTTCTTATCTCATGTCATGATTCTCAGCTATGAATGCACCTCAGGAGCAAGGAGGAACTTTAAAAAATATGCATATTTGATTGTCACCCAAAAGATCAAAATCTCAAATCCAGATTAGGGTTAGTAGGACCCAGGACAATTTGTAATATTAAAAATCTCCCTCAAGGGATTCTCTTACATTCACCCACTTGGCAAACCATGAATTCCAATCAGATATCCCTTATAGTACAACCAAAGCTGAGACTGTTAGAACAGGACTGGAAGTTCATTTCCCTGAGGCCTAGTCCGAAGTAGTTCCCATTATCTCATCTCTCCCTGTGTCCACACAGCCTGCACTGACCAAGACATCTGTGTTTGTATTGCTTTCATCTGAGAGGTGGTAACAGGAGGAAACTCTAAGTTGTCAGTCAGCTTGGGCAACTAACAAAAGACTAAGCATCTTAATCATTAGTCATTTGTTTCTCAATTTTGGAGACTTGAAGCATGAGGTCAGGGTGCTAATATGAAAGGGTTCTTGGTGAGAGCCCTCTTCCTTGGTTCACAGATGGCTACCCTTCTTGCTATAGTCTCACTTGGTGGGGGGATGGGGGCAGTGGAGGGGCAGAGAAGGAGGAGGAGGTAAGAGGAAGAAGAGAAGGATGGAGGAGAGAGAGGAGCACCGGGGCTAGCTCCCTGGTTTCCTTTTAGAGTATGATTACGTGGCAGTGCTGGTGGTGGTATTAGTACTTCAACATATAAATTTTGGAGAAATACAAACATTCTGGGCCTCTCTGGTGGTGTAAGGGGTTAAGCACAGCACTGTGGAGCTATCCGCAGCCTCCATAGCACAAGTTCGATCCCCGGCCTGCCAGGGAGCTACCCACATGGTGCAGCAGACCTCTCCTGACTTGCCCGCTGCTCCCCTCAGCAGTGTATTTCAGTTGATCTGCCTGTTCTGTTCCCCACTCTGTTTCTGGTGAATCCTCTCACACCCTGCAACTCTGGCCTGTCCCCCAGTTCTTGTATGCATAAATAAATAAATCTTTAAAAAAAATATGAACATTCAGTTCGTAACACTAGATAGGTGACTCTCAACCCTGACTGCACATCAGTCTTTTGGGAACCTATAAGAAAATACTGGTTCTCTGGTCCTAACCCATGAGATTATTCAAATTTCACATACTTCCCAGGCCCAACTTCATCCAGCTGGGGATGCCACTTTACCTAAAGCTTTGGTTTTATCTTCTGCAAAATGGGATTGTATTTACTAGCTATGCCAAAGCTTATGTGAGAATGCAGATATCAAAAGGGATGTTTATCACAAAAGGATTGTCAAAATATAATTTTCAGGCTTCATGAATCATCATGCTTTGAGGAGTAGCATCTAATGCAGTATTTTAGGTGTATTTGTCAGACCCAGGGTTTCTGGGAGCCCTGAATGGGAAGCGGGGCTTCCCGCTGCTCTAAATCTTATTAGGAATGCAGAGAACTCAGGTGTCATCAGACCCAGCATCACCAGGTGGGCCAGGTCATGCAAAGGAGGGTGAGAAAGCCAGTGGGATGTGAGGAAAATCATTCAATCCTATGAGGCACTTTCGGTTGAGACATGGAAAGGAGAGACGTCTTCCTACTGTTAAGAAAGTAATACAGATGTGGTAACAAATGGCCGCTCGTGGGGGTCCTCCTAGTAATCTGGAGAGTGGATCTGTGGAAGGTGGCAACTGCTTGTCTTCAATGCAGCTTGGCCAAATAACCCCATTTTTTCCCCCCAAAATCCCAAATCTACAATTTTAGGTAAACCTCCCAAAATTTAAATGATAGTGACAAATTTTGATAAAGCTCACATGCACAGTAAGCATGTCAGAGGTTAGCACTGGCTGGCATGAACATTATGTGTAGTCTGCATGCTCCTGTGTCCTGTGCGGGTATGCTATGCCTGTTGGTGACCTCTCCTTCAGGAATTACCCTCCATGTCTTCCATGTCCTAAACCATTCCTTTTAACCTCTCTCTCACCCACAGACAAAATGCATTGCCGTGGTGGCTTCAGATTGGCAATCTCGGGCACAAGACTCTCCATTTCCTTTCTCTTGATGTTCTGATACTCGTTTCTGTGCTGGATTGTATTTTATTTACTGAGCAGATACTGGGCTAGATGGTAATGATACAAAACTCAGCAAAGACATAGCCCCTGCCCTGCATGGTCCAGTCCTGCTAAAGAGACATGTACTGTGCCAGGCTGAGACCTGAAAGGATAAGACAGGGATGTGAAATGAATATGAAATAAGGCATGTAACCCAACTTCCTCTAAGTCGCTACTGCCTCTAGTACTTTTTAAATGATTATTAACAACACCTTATTTTCCTAATTTTTTTAAACATTTGGTCAAGGCATTGAACCCGCTGTTTGACGATCACATCTAACCTTTGGTTCTTTTGATGGTTAGGAGAACTCTGACATCTAGAAGGTGACAGTAGGAAAGTCATCCCATCCAGTGCACTGCTGGTGGAGACTACAGCCAGCAGGTTCATTTGAAATGCAAAGTACATGATTTCAGCTGGGAACAATGACTTCAAGGGGATACACTTGGTCCCCACAGGCTCCTGGCTTTTCTGTCTGCTACCCCAGTTTTTGGGGCTCCAAGATGGGACTGTCTTTTGGTAGCAGGTTTCTCTCCCGGGCAGTTTCTCCCCAACCCTTCGATGGTTATCGGTTAATAGAAGGGAAAACAGGTTGTGAAAGTAGGCCACGTGCATCACCTAGAAACATGAACATTTCATTGGCGCGAGCCCTCCTCTCCCTGCCAAAGTGACCTTGGTTGGCGCAAAGATGACAGAGTGCTTTCCTGCCTGGGTCTGACAGTGTTGCTATCACAGCACGTTTGACAAATCGTTCACATTAAATCGGGGGGCACTTTCGGCAGCGCCGACGTCCCCTCTCCATCACTCCTGATTACCACACAAACGTCAACCGTGGCACCAAGCACATTTGTCAGAGGGAGTAAAAAGCAGTTGTTAGTAAGAGCACTACCTGTCATACTAATGGACTGGAGCTTGTTGCTTTGTGTCTCCCAGGAGCCTACCGATTTGCAAAAAAACAAAACGTAATTTTTTTGGAGGGCTGTCCGGTGTTTCTTGAAAATGCTTTTGTGCTTCAATAGAGAGAGGTATTGAAAGCTTGTCAGATGGGACACCTGCACACCTCCTCTTGGAAAGGGTAATAGATTCTAATACCATTTTTTTAGTCACTGCTGCAGTTTTTTGGTGGCCAGACAAGCAATCGCAGGTTTTTCAGCTGAGAAATCTATACCCTGGAAATGTCAATTATTTTATTTTTTTTTATAGAGGCATGTTTTATTTATTTATTTATTTGTTTGTTTGTTTTGTTTATACATGCACTGGGTACAGTCAGAAGCGCGGGAGGGTGAGAGAATTCACCAGAGCCAGAGCGGGGAGCAGAGCAGGCAGAAAGACCTAAGCACACTGCTGAAGGGAGCAACGGGCAGCAGGAGAGGTCTGCACGCCATGTGGGACCCTCCTCAGGTGGCCAGGGAGCAGCCGGGGATCGAACCGGCGCCGCAGAGGTAGCCGGCAGCTTCGCAACCCAGCGCTCAACCGCTGTGCCACCGGGGAGGCCCCTGTCAATTATTTTAGTAAAAAAAACCTAACCCAAAAACAAGTGAGACAATTCTGTGTCATTCATGAGTGAGCACACTATCCGTATCTTTAAATTTTAGGACATGGTTTGAAGGAGGTGAGGGGACTGGTCAGGCCCCAATTGTTCCATTTTAGAGATGACAAGACTGAGACTCAGACAGGTTATTTCCCAAGATTACACAGATAAAGTTGCATTTCCAGCCATGCCTGTTAATGTAAGTCTGGAGTATCATTAGTATTTGGATTTCCTATTAAAAATCTTGTTTTCAATTTGTTGAAATGATCCTGCTATCCTCTCCAGGCTGCTTCTGAACTCTCTGCCTGGGCCATCAACCTCTTCCCCAAGTCCTCTTTCACTAGTTAGATTGAATTTGATTTCTGCCTTTCTTCTTTGTCTGAAGAGGCAAAAACCTTTATTAGATTTTTTTTTTTTTTTTTAGAAAATTGGGGAAAGAAAATTGAAAGAACAGGAATAGAAAGGATTGGAAACTCATCTGAATGTTCTTCATAAGGTAGAATTGACTAAGCAATGGTTTGAACAAGTTAACTTCCGGCCGTGCACTCAAACGGGATTGCTATTTTAGAATCTGAGAACTTTTGCTCTGCTCTGCTATTCTGTCTAGTGTAGGCCAGTGAGGGGCTCCCTTTGACTTCCTGTGAACTCACTCTTCTAAGTGATGTAACAGGCGGAAGTGATAAGCTGAACTGAATGGAGTTGCTCTTGTGAAGTGTTTGATTCCTCTCTGGTTTTATTCCATTAGATTTCCGGAGGCTCAATTCTCTGGTCCATTTCCATTGGCTATTTAAGTTACCATCAGTATCCTTTTCATAAAAAAATATGTGATCTGTGATTAGCTCTTTATTACAACCTATTCAGATCCCAGATCAGGAAATTTCAATATACCAAACCCTCTCTGATTCTTAGAGAGACAATGCCTCATAAATGCATTCATCAAATCTTATGACACTTACTGCATACTCAGCCCTGAAGTAGGCCCTGCGAATACCAGGGAAACTCTGGGCCTCACACTACTTTAATGTGGATTATATTATAAGGAGAAATGGTCATCTGTTTTGGACATGTCCACCAATAAATGGCAGGTTTTCCGAAAGCATACATGTTCACAACAACCTTCTGAATCCTCCCCAGGGCTTGCCTCCTGCAGCCCATTCACTCTCCCACTGTTATTATCAGAGCACTTCTGTTTAACCAGGAACACTTTATTTTCAATCCTAATGACATTATCATACAAATATCCTTTTTTTCTCTAGAAGCAAGTTCCCTTTCCCTATACATTATATAAAATAGATCAGAGAGGAACATTCATGGTTGAAATAGGGATGTGGAGTCCTGCCTTGGTCTGCGTCCCTGGGCACCTTTCTAAAACACATGGTCCTGCTGAGAGAAGATGAGAAAGACCCTGGCCTAGGGTTGTATCCAGGGAGTGGCTGCCTCCACCTCAGAGTCCCCACCCGGTCTTTTTGCATTTTTCACATGCACCTCTGGGAGAAATGCTTATTTTGGCATGTTCATGCCCAGAAGGAGGGAGAAACTTGGCAGTAAATTCTGGATTGGGAAGCAGTTTGAGGATTTTTAGCATGTAAATTAAATGATAACACTTCACATTTTGTATCATGTTCCAGATATTCTGAAATGATTTCATACACTGTTTTACCTCCACTGAGCAGGATTTCCAACCTATGACTTCGCCCCAGTGTTTATTTTATCTTACAAATAAAAATTGTAGTCAGAATGTCATGTCCAAGGTCAGAATTAGAGTTGTTATTGGAACTAAGACTGGAACTCAAGTTCTCAAAGTTTAGCCCTGCTCTTTTGTATCTCTCCTTCCCCAACATACACATGGCTAGCTCATAGCAACACAGTGCCTTCTAACTGGAGTTGTCTTCATCGTCCACTGCTTTGTGCTTCTACTTCCCATCCCCAAGTTAATGTCTGCACATTTCTATCAGTGTCAGAGTTTCCATCAAGGCACACATTTCCATGAAAATGAACGTACATCCCCAAAAAAGATAGGCAGAAGGTGGCATTTATTTAATTTTCATAAGATACCTACTTCCTTTAAATCTAGACATAACGGCATGATGTGTGTGTGTGTGTGTGTGTGTGTTTTTTTACAGCTGGGGAAAGTGACCCTGCTCTAATTTCCATGACTACATACCCAATCATCCAACAATGGCTTAGCGGCATATGATATATTCAATACATTTTAAACACTGTTGTATTAAAAATAACTTTCAAAGGTTGTAAATGTCAAATTGAGATTTGAAATATGTCAGATAGCTGTCATTTTTACACCCTTCATTAATTTCACTTGGACTCAGTGAATTGTATTTGACAAACTTATCACACACAGACTACAAGCATGTATCTTTATGTAGCACATCCCTGACTCGGGATGTTTGGAGGAGAACTCTCATGTCTGACTTCTCTTTGACCTCTTCGAAGATAGGAGGCCATCAAATGACAAGTATGGCAGTGTTCAACTCTAAGGTTTTCCGAATGGTGGCTTGTGGAAAATCTTGGAGACCTGTTCAGAAATGGAAATGTCCACTGGAGAGTTTCCAATAACAAAAATAGACACAGACCCTTTGGTGCAAAATTGCAAAACTTGGAATACTGCTAAGGCAAAGGGGTCATGAATAAAAGCTTTCCATGGACAAATCTAGAAATCACATCTGATCATAAAAGCAATATCATTGTTGAAATTCATACCAACTATTAGCTTTAGCTGCTATTTGGAAAACATGATTCAAAGAGAACAGTGCTTAAAACCCCAGGCTCTTGTGTTACTTCAAATGCTTACTGATCATTTACTTTGAATGTGTCACTGGATTCCTCAGTACTTCATTTTTCTAACTTGTAAATTCTGACTATTAATATTAGTGAACTCATAGAGCTAGTGGAGCATAATCTGAATACAATGAGTGCTATGCTATGTAGTATATGCAGAACTTTGTGAGATGCTATGCATATATTCTTTTGATTTTCCAACTACCCCATGAGATTAGTAGAGTTGTTAATTTATAAATGAAGACAGGGAGGTCTAAGGGATGCTTAGTTTGTCCAGAACTTTCCACCTAGGAAGTGGCAAAAATAGGGAGTCAGGTACTGACCATACCTTTTAGGTCAGTTTGTTCACCTGTAAAAGGTGGTTGATAATTGAATTTGAAGGTTCCACCTACATCAACCATTACTGGATGCAGACATCAGGAGCCAGCCCACTGCCTCCCACTGAGAAAAATGAGTGAGCTCCTTAATCCAAGTGTCAGGACAAAGAAAGCCAAGCTAATGTCCTGGCAGCACTGAGCAACTGACTTTTAAAACACTCACCTCCTATAGTCAGACCTCGATGGAAAATAGTATGGAGGCTTCTCAAAATATTAAAGTTAGAGCTTCCATATGATCCAGTAGTTAGTTCCGCTCTTGGATATCTCATGAAAAAGTTTAAAAAACACTAATTCAAATGTACGTATCCACTCCTATGTTCACTGCAACACTATTTGCAATAGCCAAGATATAGAAGCAACCTGGGTGCCCAGTGAAGGATGAGTGAATCAGGAAGATGTGGTCTAGATGCACAATGGAATACTGCTCTGCCATGTATACACACACACACACACACACACACACACACCTACCTTATATGGTATATACCATTTATGGTATTTGTGTGTGTGTGTGTGTGTGTGTGTGTATATATATATATATATAGTATGTGCGTGTATATATATATATGTGACATATAAATGGAATACTACTCAGATATCTATATCTATATCTTTATATATAAAGCAGGGTCTTGCCATTTGTACCAACATGGATGGAACTGGAGTGGAGGGGATGATGCTAAGCAAAATTAAGTCAGGAGAGGGAATATGTGGAATATAAACAAACAAAATAAAGGAAAAGACAAAACTAATTACTAACAAACCCTTGAAATCTAACTTCAGAATTGAGTCTACCAGTGGCGGAGGGGAGGAGATGAGGCGCAAAAGGGAGAGAGGGGCCTTGTAGATTGCGGGTGCTTTGTTGATTGGGTGGGGTGTGGTAACACATCTGAAAAGATGTGAACCTGTACCCCTAAAATACATATTTATCAATATTACCTCAAGAGAAATAATTTTAAAAGACATACACATCCTTGCATTTGCTCCCTTTCAAGAGAGTAAACCAAGATTCCTGTGTGTATATGGAGTTCTTGTCATATTTTTAACACAGCTTTAAAGAAAATATCAGTGAATAACCTGCTAGGTGTGTTTTAAAAATGCAACTGGAAGAAATTTTCCTAGAAATCATGAATTTCAAGGTTTATATTACTCTAAATAAAGTAGCTAATGTTCATTGTTTTCTTTTTCTTGGCATAAGTATGGAAAAGCATTTGAAAATCAACCAATAGTTAGATTAGGTTTTTGTGTGTTTTTTGTTTTTTGTTTTTTTAAGTTTAGGCCTCTCTAGAGATAATCCAGACCAGAGTCCTCCATTCCCCACTTCATCCAAATGCACTTGCTCTTGTCTAGACACAGTAAAGTCCTAACCAGAGAGGCTGAGTGGAAAGAAGCTGCAGTTCAGCATTAGCTGATATGCCTTAGGGTCTTGCAGCTTCTTAACAAACAACATATCTGATTTATGGAAAGAGGTTCTTGTTTTTTAATGTTATCAACTAATTAAAAAGATATAAACACTGTCCTAGACTAAACAGTACCTATCTATAGCCCTGGTTTAACTCCTCTTGGACCATTTTGTTGCTTTCAATCTAATCCATTACCCACATGTTGCATATGAGGAAGCTTCACCAGAAACAAGGCCAAGGTTCTATTCCAAGATCGTGTAGTAAGGTGGTAAAAATAAGACAAGAAGGGCCACCCTGGTGGCACAGGGGTTGGGGTCACAGCGCTGTCGGTTGAGCTGTTGCCAGCCACTGCAGCGTGATTTCAATTCCCAGCCAGGTAGCTATCCACATGGTGTGGCAGACCTCTCCTGTCTTACCTGCTACTCCCCTCAGCAGTGTGTTTCAGTGGATCCACCTGTTCTACTCCCCACTCTATCTCTGGTGGGTCCTATCACCTCCTGCATATCTGGCCTGGACCCCAGTGCTTGTATGCAAAAATAAATAAAATAAATCTTAAAAAAAAATAAGACAAGAACCAATACTCTGTCAGGCCTGTGCATTGGTTAGTTTCACTATTTCATCCCACTGCTTTCACTTGTAAGACAAGAGTCAAGTTATGGGGTTCATTAACTGCCCCAGAGAGGGAATATATGTGGAGTGGAAAATACTTTTCAGTTGGATAGTTGGATTCAAAGATGGGGGGAGGAGCAGAATTAAATAAAGATTGTCTGTTCTGTGTTTTTCTGACCTCATGAGGAATAGGGAACCACCTAAAAATCAGGAATAGCAGGGAACGCTGGGAAGAGTGAGGTAAGCAACTTCCAGAATTGTGAAACTATCCCTTAGGGGTCAGGTTCATAAAGCTAATTTTTCCCTCGCTCCCTCGCTTCTTGCATCCTCCCATAGAAGGAGCATAAAACCTTCGTCAGCCTGTGAGAGTGTGATCTAGTTTATCTTTGTGCTTCATCACCATTGATGGCTCTGAGTGGAAGCAAATGCTGCCTTTATCTCACTGTGGGGTTCAGCAGCCTTCATATTAGTTATGTTTATGTAAATGAGAAATTGAAGGCTGAAATGATAATTTATGAGAGCAGCCTGGAGTTTCTGACAATACCCATAAACATCCCAACAACTTTATTTGTTTCAGAACAAAACATACATTTTTGTCACCTAAAAAGGATTTTTCTTATTACTATTTCCATTCTGGGCTCCCCTGTTACTGTGAATAATATGAGATGGAGTACTTTTTTTAATCCTAAATATGTAGAAATGTTTGTTCATCTATGCAACTCTTCCTGAAGGATTAGTGGACCATTTGTACTATCAGGTGACCATGCCTTTATCAGTCTCATTGATTAGAAAATTGGCTACTGCTCTCTTCTGGAATCCTAGTGGAATGGATAGTTGTTGCTTGTATTTGTTTGTTTGTTTGTTTTTAACACAGTAGTTAGCAAGTTGTATGTCCTTAATCCTGAGATTGAGAACCCCTGTCTCATTTGGTCTCTTCTGTTAATCATTATTCATTATAATTTTGCTTCCACAAAAACAGCAAGTCAATATTCTTCAGATGTGCTATAATTATTTCAGGAGGGGTCCAGAGCTGTAACATGGCAGGTATTTTTATTGAGTCTTTACTGTCATCATTGACTGAAAGTCACATTATCTTAATTATAATTAAGGGAGACAGCAAACAGTCCACTTTCTCCCAATGATGCTCATCACTTAAAGAATAAGAAAGGCAAAGGAGAACTCTCCACTTGACCAAACATTAATTCTTTTAGTATTTATTGTGCTGCAGGTAATAAGAGAGACCTGTGCCAGTTCATTTTTTTCTCTCATTACTTCATTTCTGCTTTTGATTAAAAAAAAAAAAACACCTTTTTTTCTAGGAAATATTTGAACAAAAAGGCCATTAGATAGAATCTTAGTTTTCAGGTTTAAATGTTCATCTGAGGAAAACCAGGTAATCAGCTGAGCTTGCAAAGAATACACAATCATAAAATCATTTAATTAAATTCCATCAATGCTGTTTGTTTTGGTGCCCATTTGGGTATTAATAACACCGTTGCTGTTTTCAGTGCCAAAGGTTTTACCACTTAATTATTATCTTTGCATATTGGAGATGTTAACATCAATTTATGGGGTTCCATAATCACACATTGGATGTTGCTTCACCAGATATAACATGCTTTCCAGAACTAGAAGTTCCACAGCCTGTGCCTGATCTGAAGATGAAGCCGTGGAAATCAAATGAAAACATTCGTTAAATTGTAAAAATGAAACACAGAAAATAAGAACAGTTATTCAGACTGTGAGTAAATTTGATGGGGTGTGAACTGATCACTTTATTGCACTCTGTTTATAGCATCCTTGCCATTTTCTGAGATGGCAGCCCCATGCTTTTCATTGTCTTAATTAGATTAAGAATGGATTAGAGGAGCCAAATCTATTATTAAAAAGGCAATTCCGCTGTGTTCCTGAAAACCCCCTTTTGGTTTTTAATTTCTTAAATTCCACTGATGCAAAATAGCAAATGTCTTACTTGTAATTATGAGCATGTATGCATTCATTTAAAAGGCTGTAATGGTATTAGGAAAATCAGATCTTCAGTGTTTTTCAAAATTATTTCTGAGGAAATAAGGAAAGGTAAAAAGAGAGGAAGAAAGGGAGGGGTGAAGTGCTGGGTTTCCTTCTGCTATGATGAAAAACATGGAGAAACAAGCAATGGAATTTCTTTCTTCTTCTCTTGGTTTACTCAAATATAAAAAAGGAAAATTCATGATTACAGGAACTGATCATTTTTCCAAGTAACGTTTTTAGTTTCCTTCCACACCTAACATATTTGAGAATGTAGGTTCCTCAACTTTCTAACTCTGATTGAGCACTTGTTCTGTGGGAAACCCTCCAGGATGATGATCTGGTTTCGCGTTTTGCATATCTTTGTCTCCTCCTTATGCTTCTTAAATGCAACTTTCCTTTAAATGCTTTGTTATATAATCCATTATAAATATGACACAAGGGTTGATTGAAATTCAGTCATTGCAGGGTTGTTGGTTTGGAAACTATAGTGTTTTGTTTTTATCAATAGGCACACAGTTTTAATTTGTTGTTAGGTTTCCTCCTTTAAACCATAATACTTGGAGATACTATTTCTTCCATTTTTTTTTCTGTGCATTTTAAAATCACTGTATAGTCATGTGGTAAATATTATATAGGATTACACACATGCACACACACAAATGAGTGCATGTGAAAACTGGTGATATTCAAATAAGAGCTGTGGTTTCTTAGTAACATTACATCAGCATCAGTTTCCTGGTTTAGATAAGGTACTGTAGGGTAAAGAAAATATCAGGCTTTTCTGCCCTTCCACCATCAGGATAGATGATGGATCCTTGTCCTGAATGCATGCCTGATGGCGGGCATCTGGAATAGGGTGTTGGCATAGGTAGATGGGATTCACCTGAGCTAAGACTGTGCTTTTAAGGGCGGCGTCACGGGGACGCCAGCAGTAGCAGCAGTAGCAGCAGTAGCAGCAGTAGCAGCAGTAGAGGCCGAGGCAGAAGCCGAGGGAGAAGCCGAGAAGCAGCAGAACGAACGCTAGAGAGCCCAGATAGAGTGAAGACTTGCTGGGGGCTGGGAGGCTGGCAGGCCTCCCTGCCTGCCAGATGCCTGGTGAACCCCAAATAAAAAACCTGCAAAACTACTGAGGACTCTGACTCCTCCTTTACCCGGTCTGCATGGGATCAGAAAACCTGCTCAGTGGTCCAGTCCTGACTTTACAGGTACTTATAGAAGTACCTTATCTAAATGGTGATGCAAGATGTTATCTTTGAAATAAGCTAGGTGACCCTACAGGGGAACTCTCTGTATGGTTTTTGCAAGTTCTTGTGGGTCTTAAATTACTTCAAAATAATTGTTTTTCGTTTAATGGATAGATTTAGTCCATTAACTCAAAAACTGCAACTGGCAAATATTGATCCCTATTTGATCCATATGAAATTAATTTTGTTGTAACAACAGTCACTCATATCACAAGTCTTTCCAGAACTTGTAATTCTTTTCACCTCCCTCAAGGTCCATTGGATACATTTTCTATCACTCAAAGCTGATACCTCTTAGCAAAGGGTCCATGTTTGGAGGCTTTCTAGCATTGGAGCCCCACAGTGGTGCATCTGATGTTAAGTCATGCAAGGATGGTTAAGTGAGTAAAGAATGCCATGCCAAAAAAAAAAGGAATGCCATGCCAGCAACAAGGATTGCCACAACAAACATGCTATATATATATTCTGAGTGAAAGACTTGTTTAACCAACTTTGTGCACATGTGAATCCTGTACCTGAGCAAGACAGGACTCGGTTCCTACCAAACCATCTGTTCTTGTGAAGTACTGTGTCATGGACTCAGATTTTTGTTCATTGTCATTGTTTCAACAAAGTGCTATATTTGGTATTGGAGGTTGAAGTGACACCTAATTGAGGACTATGTCAAAATGTATCACTAATTTCCTGTCCCTCAATGGGAAACAATGCCATAAGCAACATAAGATGGTGGTAATGGTTATCATTTATTGAGTAATTAGTATTCTAAGCACTTTATATGTATTCTCTAACTTTGATTTTATACCACTGCTAGCTTTAAGAATTTAGTAAAATAACTTATCCAGGGTTGCCCATAATTGGCTTGTGAGTGGCAGAGCTGGGACTTGAATGCAGAAAGCCTGACTTACGAGGACATGCTCTTGTCCTTCCCTTATAGCCTCTCCCTTTCATCTCACTGCCCTTATCATCTTAAATGGTCAGTGGTTATCAACCCTGGAGATATATTAGAATCATCTGGAGTCCTCTTCCTGGACCCACTCCCAGAAGCACTTATTTATTTTGTCTGGGATGGGCATTTTATTAGAGTCCCGAGGCAGTTCTAATGCATAGCCTCACTGGCTTAGCTGCAGGTCAGCACTCCGCTCAGGGTCTCTGAAGAGTGGAAGCTACTTATTGTGCTTATCAGTTCATTGTGTATGGGCTTGACTAAAGCAAAGTGGAGTGGTTCTCCCAGTCATCTACATGTGCAGAGCTGGAGCTGGAAGTCCTTTCTTTGCAATATGCTTGCAACGCATCCCTCACCATTTATTAGTTACCTGCTTTTCATGCTCAACTGTAGGCTTTCTATCTCCACCCCCTCCCATCTGCCACTGATATTCATCTTAGTGGCATTTTACCTGTGTGAAGGTGTCTTATTTGCCAATAAAAGGGGTGGATGAGAAAAGATTCTACACCAGAAATCCTAAAAGTTCAGGTGCTTAGGGGAGTTTGGCAGATCAGGTAAATGAATAAAGAAAACAAATATTCGTGTAAGTGAATGTCTCCTTCCTAAAGGACAAGAATCGTCACTGGAACAAACTGGGGAAAATATGTGTCATTTCTAGGGGTACTACCTGTTCTAATCTCCTGAAGCAGCCACGTAGAAGGCTCCTCTACTTTTTCAGGAGATTCCAAAAAACTAATTGTTGGTTTGTTTTGTTTGTTTTGTTTCTTTTCTATTGCAAAATTACTTGGCAGCTCTGTCCAGTTGCTTTTTGCAACCTTGTACAGATCAACATCATGTCACCAGTAACAATGTCAAAGAATGTGTATGTAGCTCAAAGCAAATAGCTATCCTAGTCTGCTGCCATTTTGCATTTTGAAAGAAATCACTTATCTTTTCTCCCTGACCCCAAAGTGCACCAACTTCCAATCTTTGTCAGAAATTGGCTTTCTGACAAGGCGTGGGATTTTGTGGACCCTGTTCTCCCATCTTGAGCTTGCACCCAGAGGAGAACATTAAAGGTACATTCTCTGGAGAAAGGTAGTGTAAATGGGATCCTTTTCCTACCACTTACTGGTTCTGTGATTTTTTAAAATATTTAAAATCATAGAACCTACCTTTCCTCATCTGTAGAATGGAGACATGAGATACTCTCACAGTTTTCCTGAGGATTAAATTACATGTTGTGTTTAAAATGCTTAACAGCGAAGTCCTGGCGCTAGTAACAGTAAGAGATGTATTTAATGAGTCTTCTGTTTAAAATAGCAAAATTGGCCATCCCTTGCCCATGACTTTATCTCATTGCTCTTGTTGGCCTCAAGCACTGCTTGCTCCTCTTTTGCTAATCCGCTCACTGACATTTCATGATCTTCTCCCATTACTCCTATTTTTTTTCAAAAATTAGTGGGACTGACGGCTTCACGGTGACAGACGGAAGTCCGCCATGTAGAAGTCTTTCCTAGCCTCTCTAATGTGGACCACACTGATCTGGAGGTTATGCTTGTAGAACCAGAGCCAGTCTCTTTGGGATGCTTAGAAGCAGAATGTGATTAATAATGAATATATGTATGCATTTTAAGAGTAGGGTTGTGTTAAATGTGAAGAGTGAATAAAAGCCTGTTAACCTTCTAAGAGGTCAAGAGTCGGCCCGGTGACTGGTTACGCAGGGCAGCCTGAGCAGCTGCAGCCTAATTCAAACCTGCTCTTAGATCTGATGATGGTACGTGCAATTAGGGAAGCATCTCAGTAATAATGATAATCGCTTTCAACCAAGAGGACAGGGCACAGCTGTGGGGAGCACTTGGAGAAAGAAATCAGAACAATTCATATGTTCCTGAGAAGCAAGCCTTTCACGGGTCTCTTTCAGTATGAGTCTGCAGTAGCTTTTAAATCCCTCTTGATCATAATTTACAGGGAAAAAAAATTTTAATAAGTGCGTGACTCCTGGACCAAAGAACTGTTCGGAGCCCTTTTATAATAACTTGTCAATAGGTTGCATCTCCTTTTCTCCTAATGCTATTGTGGAAATAAATTTAATTCAGACCGTGTCTGACATAAATTCTGTATTTGGGCTTTTATTTTTTTCTCAAGAACTGAACTCAAAATTGTGCTATAAAAAAGCAGTGTCATTTGAGAACATTTATCAGTTCAGTTATGGCTCACTTAAAATGTCGATATTTGTAAATGAGAACCTACCCCTTGTAGATGTCACAGTTCTGCTCTCCCTTTGGAAGTCTTAAGAAAAGCAATCTTGAGAGAAGAAGAGTTTTGACTCATTTTGATTTTAAAAGAAATTTGGAGTCCTGACCTACCTCCATGTCTTAGGTCATTTTCTGTGTCCCTTACCTCCTGCTTTTCCTGACTCTTACATCACAGAGAGTTTCTTGTTTTTTCCCCATAAAAAAAAAAGGTGGTGTCAATTCACTATTAACACTGAATAATTACTGCTACTACTAATAATAATGTTATAAAAATGTCTTGTGTTCACATGTGCTTTTGATTTTCAAGTGCCTTACATGTCCTTTTTTGTTTTTTCTTTCCTGATCATATCAACAGTAAGACATACAAAGAAAGAAAGAGACTTGTAACTTTCATTTATTTTCCCATATACTCATCCTTTTGACAAATATTTAATAAGTAACTACGTGTGCTAGATATTGTTTTAAGAGCAATATGAAAAAGAAAGACAAGATATCAGTGCCTTTTATTGAAAGGACAAGGCAATAACTATATAAATGAGTGAAAAAGATCATTTCAGATAATGATACTGGCTGTAAAGAAAATAAACTGGGATGATGGTTTTGGAGGGTATCATCACTTGTCATTGCCTGAGATTTGGTTATCAGAGAAAGCTGCACAGAGGTGTGGCATTTATGCAGAGACCTAAATGACATAAAGAAAGCAATGCTGAGGTCTGGGGGAAGTATGGCAAGTTCAGAGACCCGAAGGAGGGAAGACCAGAGGTGTGGGGAGATATGGAGGAGATGCGGAGAAAGGTAAGCAGAGTTCAGGTCATTTTGGACCTTCGAAGTCATGGTAAGGGCATTTACTTTACCATTACTTCACTTCTTGTGATCTTACTAAGGAGGTAAAAACTTCCTCTTCCTCTGGCTGGATGTAGAAATGGAGCAAGGTCATATGACCACATGTAGATTCCTGCCTTCACTACCACTATACTGTGAACTCATGAAGTAAAGGCTCTGTCTCATTCATTTTTGCATCCCTGGACACCTAGCTTTGGACCCGGTATGTAAATTAGCAAATATGTTTCATAAACTAAGCTGGAGTGTTTTCAAGTATGGTCATGACCCACCTGAATCAAAGTCATCTAGGGGAACTTATTTAAAATGAAGATTCCAAGGCCTCCAGGCTTATGAATTCAGAATTACTGGGAATGGAACTTTCAATCTGCATTTTCAACAAGCTCCTCGAGCAATTCTTCTGCATGGGGAAACTTGAGAATTAACCTCCTTTTCATTTCTCCCAAGAGGTGCCTACTATATTAGAAAAACCTCAGAGGCAAAAATATTTAGTCTAATATGTGTATATTTTCATGAGAGATTCCTGCTGACAGTTGCCTGTGTTTCACACCCTTTTCTATCCTGGATCGCAATAAGATTACGAAAGTATGTCAAGCAACATTTTTACCACTGATCTTTAGTAATTCAAGCAAAATGAGTGAAATTGGAAAAATAATTAAATCTACACTTCCATTCTCATCCATATACTTGACTGTATTACCCAAAAGTAAATTTGAGCTTGGCTGAGGCAGACATGGAAGATGGGCCACCTCTTTGGGCCACACATGCCAGCCAGACCTGAAAACTCTGCGTAAAAGCAGAGAAATGCAATGCATGCTGTGCTTTAAAAACATGTATCTCCTTCATGCACTCTTTTTCAAAAGATGAGTTGGCTGAAATAACACAACAAACAGTAAGTTGAAGTTCAGAATTAACGTCTACCTTTGGCGATTTCTTTCCAAATATTGGTGAAGCTTTAGGTTCCTCTAGTCCCCTATTTAGTTTTTAGAAAGATATTGGAGAAAAAGATACAGCATTACGATTAAGCCAAACCACACAGTTCAAGCAAGAATATTGTCCCTGCTCCAAGTACATTGTGTTTCTGAAAATCCCTCAAACACTGTAGACGTGGCAATTGCTTAAAGTAGTATTTCCAAGGATGAAAATGACAGTTCCTCAGCCGGAAGGAGGGACAGGGCTTTAGAGCTATTTTTGCTATCTCTGTATTCCAATTCCAGCAGCCAGAGGAGTGGCTGGAAGGAGGAAAATTCCTTCATCTCATCTTTAGCGGTTTTGTTTCATTTTCTCTTTTACATTGTTTTCCCTCTCTCAATATCCTATCTTTTCATGTGTCACCATCAATTTCCTCCTGTTGCTACCTCTTTCGTAACAAAACACACAATTACTTGCACTTGTGGCAGAAAAAACAGATCTTTTTAAAATAAAATTATTTTAAAATGCTGTCCAAAATTAAAATTGCATTAAAGGATGCCACAAGATGTTGTATAAGGTGGTACAAGGGTGAGATTTGTTTTGTGACTGTTAGTCTAAGAAATACTGGTGCAATTTCTTGTTCAGAACCACAACTTTGAATGAGATCATTGATCATTTAATAAAGTCCCTTCACCCTCCCCTGTGAAAAGGAGACTGTATTCCTCTCACTTTCTAATATCGAGTTCCACCTATTAATATTTTTGTTATCATGTTTTATACAATGACATGATTTCTACAGAAAATTACTAGGGATGACTGAAGGAACCCCTTCCCCCAGCTTTTCTGCTTTCTCTTTATTGTTTCAAAAAACCATAACATTTGTTTTTAATATCTTTTGGATTCACTTTCAGCATCTCTCGTCCATTTCACTAGTACAATTTTAATTTACTCCTTGACCATTTGTCTGCCACCAAACCTGACCTTCCACATCGGCAGCCTGCAGGCTACTTTAGGCCAAAGGGGTTTTGTTCAGCCAACAGTGATTTTTTTTTTTTAATTGAATTTGAAAGTCTTCAGATGAGTACACTCCCTATTCCACAATTGCCTTACACCTGGCTGCTTCCCATATTGGCCTCTGCAGGAATACTAGCAACGCCAACTATGGGTTTGTCTTGTGTACCTTCTACATTTTTCTGCCTTTATGCGTTGGCTAAATTTTGGGGAACGTGCCTGTGAGCCTGTGTATGAATCATTTTAGTATGCGAGTTGGGTGTTTGTAAGTGAATTGGGTGAAGGAGTTATACATTGGTTTTACATTGTACATATTATGTTTTAATTGTGTGTGTGTGTGTGTGTGTGTTGCTGGTGTGTATTGCTGTTATGTATTGCTAGTGGATCAGCTGGTGATTTTGGTTTTGTCTCTTTTTTTCTCTCTATTACAGCCAAATGAAGTCTGTCTCCTTTGGGAAATCTCAATAATTATTTAAAAGTCGGGTGGTTTTCATGTTTTATTTGCCAGTACTTAGCCTATAACTTATGCCCTACTTCTTATCCTCCCCAAAGACACACTCCTGATCTAACAAGGTACTCATCAGATTAAAAGAGTATTCTGGACCTCAGATATTTGACTCTGAGACTTCAATTCCGGGACTGGGATTCAGGAACCTTAAACGCTGATGGCATTTTTTAACATAAGACAACATTACAAGAAAATATGTTGGGAAAGACAAAATACATTCTGTAATCTTGTTAAGAAACACTTACCTGAAGTGTTTATCTTCAGAGACATCACATAATATAGAGAGCAATAAACAAGGTGCTTTCTGCATTGACACCCATCCTATTTCATTAAGGAACTGCTCACCCTATTAACCATTGTCTGATATGCAGCGTGCACCCCTCACAGCCTCATTTAGCAAATCACTACCTTGAATCATGGCTGGTTCACAACCAACAAGAGACGCTTGCTGTATGTTTTGCAGTGAATGCAAGTTCAGACTTCCAGTGCTGTCTCCACCACCCGCACTCTCATTTTAGCCTGCTTTGCTTTTAATAAATGTTTACAAAGCCAGAACTAAGATGATGTTGTATGCTGCCTGCGGCTGCTGCCTGTCACTACCAATATATTTAGTCCACATGTTAGGATGTGGCTTTGTAAAACCAAAAACCAGTTCCTGACTCGAGTCTCACTTACTATTTAGACTATTTTATAGTCCATGTTACCTTAACTGTTTTATTATTCTATGCCACTGCACTGAAATCATCCAATTTTTTTTTATTATTGAACCTTTGCTTTCTAGCATTTTAGGGACTATACTTCCGATAATGATTATGAAATATTTACTGATGTGTGTGATCAATTTTTTATGTGTCTGTATCTCAGATACATAGGGTCGATGCTAGGGGTAGCTGGTGGATGTAAAAACAACTATAAACTGAGATAAGGCAAGTCTTTGCAGATGCATCAGTTACAAATTGCCACAACTCAGTGGCTTAAGATAATAAATAAGCATTGGATAATACAGTTTTTGTGGGTTAGGAATTTAAGAGTGGATTAATTAGGCAGTTCTGGCTCAAGACTTGCAGTCAAGATGTCTGTCCCAAATGCAGCATCTGTGGACTTTACCGGGGCCAGAGGATCTGTTTCCTTATGTGACTTACACCATGGCTGGCATGTTGTGCTGTATGTTGGCGAGAAACTCAATTCCTGCTAGGGGTTTCTACACATGTTACTTAAATGTCCACATGACACGACAGCTTGCTTCCCCAAAAGCAGGGGATTCAGGAGAGAGGAAAGAGAAATATCTTATATGATCCAGCATTGGGACCCACCATTACTTCTGCCACATTCTGTTACATAAAATGGATCCTGAGTTCAGCCCACATTAAAGGGAAGAAGGATTAGATTCTGCCTTTGGAAGGAAGGTGCATCAAAGAGTTTATAAACTTAGTTTAAAAGTACCTCCTTATTTCCTCCGTGTTTTAGGGAAAATTTTTATGTAGCTTCTTTTTCAGTCATTTTTTTTTCTTTATGGAAGTAAGATTTGCATTACAGCATCTAAGTTACAGGTATACATGATGATAAATCAGTATCTGTGTAGACTCCATCAATTTCACCACTCAAAGTACAATTCTATCCTTCACCATGCCATTGAAATTTTAACTTGTGTTATATCCATACCCTTACTGGGGTAAATGGTCGGTGTTTTTCATGATTAACCTCAAAGTGTAATGAGAAGGATACTGTGGGAGGCAGGATGCTTCCGGGTACAAAGTATGGTCTCAGGTTTACCAAAATGTGGTTTTTCGTGCTGTGCATTTCAGTCAGGACTTCCCGGATTGACTGATCTATTTAATAAAATTAAAGCCATTTATTGGCTTTGTTTTTAAAACAATTCCCGTCTTTCCTCCACTTTTGGCTAAGTCAAAATTTAATAGAAAAACAGAAACATGGCTAGGTCAGTAGTTTATAAACTTAGATTTTGCATATGACTCACCTGAAGCTTTTAAAAGATAAAGATTCCTGGTAACTAACCTGGGTCTACTAAAGCATCCATTGCAGGAAATAGAGCCTTGTGAACTGTTACAGTTTTTCAAGCTCTGGTTGACTTTGCCAGAACAGCATTTGGGAACCACTGTCACATGTAACCGAATTCGTTCACCAACTAAAATCATTTGCAAAAAAGACATCAAGATAAAGGGAAACCTTTGACTCCTCATGGTAATCACCCTTATTCTGCTTTCAGGAAAGGCTGGGCATGTCCCACACCAGCCCCCTAGCTGACAGTGACTCTGGTCTGTAGCCGTATCCCCGAAGGCAGTAACATGAGGGGCTGTCACGCTGGGAAGGGCACTGGCCCAGAAATGCATTGTTCACGCTTCCCGAGACAATGACTCTCCTTCTGATTAGAGTTGTCCTCCTTTTACCCAAAGGCTTTCCCATGCAACCAAGGGAGCATAACAATGACATGAGGGCTTGGAAATGTCTTCATTGATTTTTATTTCATGAATTGGAGCCTCCATAAAAATGGCACAGGCTTGTTTTACAGTGTCAATTTGTGGAATTGAGGGGAGGACCATTAAAACCCATCCATTTTCCCAAAGTTTAAACCACCTAATGAATTAATCCATAGGTAATGGATTGAATTCAGTGCAATTGCCCTGCTAAGTAAGGCTTGTTAAAAAGAGATAAGGCAACACACTAAAGAAAACAGCAATTTCAGCTATTAACTGGATTTCATCTGGGCAGTAATAATTCAGCATATGAGTTTTCTTTGAACAAGAGATAGTGTGATCCCATTATCAATGTAGAGACAAGATGTTAGAGTTCACCTGTTGATATTACATTTTGGAAAAAGACAATAATTTTGACAACCATCTCCCCAACAACCCCAAGATCCCCAGGATGTCTATTTGATAAGCTCCAGTAAATCTTCATAAATCTAAGGTTTTGATTCCTCAGGACAGGGAACTTGTCCTTGTTCCAACTCCACCTCTATTTTTTTTTTGCCTTATATTATCTTCGTCACTGTTACTTTGAATGAGCTCCTAAAAAAGTGTGTACAGTTTTACACAAAATAAGGACAGTCACAAAATGTCTTGTATCTATAAGGAAATTTGCAGTTGTAGAGCAATTTATAGAGAACACTCTCTATAGGTCATGTTTCTGTGCCCAGACATTGGAAGAAAGTCTTCCCTAACCAACTGAGAACCTGATTTCTAGGAGCTCATCTGTGCCTATCATGCAGTTTTCACTTCTTCCTTGTATTCAAGTCCTTGTCCCTCATTTGTTTTCTTCAGAAAGCTCCTGAGTTATTTCTCCTTCACCATCTTGCACTTTTCTGCTTTGTGATTATTTCCAAAGACACTGTCATCTTCTCACTGCCATTTTTCTAAAAAATCTTGTTGTTCCTGTTACTTACAGGGGTGACCCAAAGCTGCAGCTTAACATTTTAAGGTCCTTTCTTCATCAGATGTCCCTTATATTTACAATATTGGATTCCTCTGTCTTCATTTGGTGTGATGGTTTGTATGTCCTTCTTTACTCGTAATCTTGCATTTTTCCTTCTACAATTGTATCCTATTTCTGTAATCATACTATAGGTTCCAACCAACACCCCCTCCTTTATAGAATGTTTGTCTCCTCCTTATATGCACTGGTCCCCTCCACCCCTGAGTTCCTGTAGTAGTGGAAAGCAATTTGAGATAGTGCCAGACAGCACAGAGAATGTGGGCTTTATAGCAATCTGTTTTGGGTTCAAGTTCCGGCTTGCTCATCTTCTGACCTTAAACAAATAACCTCTGTGGACTCAGGGAACAGGAGCAGTGACACTTGCCTTTTCAGAACATGTTAGGTAAGGAGAGAAAAAGAAACCTTTATCACAGCACTACTGTTGCTAATATTCTGAGGTTGACAATTTACTCTTCTCATACCCTGAATGACACGTTAAGCGCTTTTTAGTTGTGCATTGTTTGTGTTATATTGGCAACCACCTAGAAGAAGCATGTGCCATTGCATCTTCACAGTTGAATCTTGCATTAAGTATTGATAATGGATAATTATCAATAACTTATTAAGCATTTACTATAAATCAAGTACTTTACCATATTAACCCTCTAAACAATCTGTGAGGTAGATTTTATTATCATCACCATGTTGTATATTAGAAATGTTGGACTTAGAGGTCCAAAGTCATATAGCATGGAAGTGGTAGAATAAGATATTGAACTGTCTAAAAAGTTTAATGTTAAACTTTTTGCTTCTAGAAGAATGAAAGAGAGAAAGTGAAAAAGAGAAAATGAAAAAGCAAGATTGTTGAGAGAAATAAATCCTGGTTTGACTACTTGCTAGAGATGTATGCACTTGGGCGAATTTCTTAAGGTCTACAAGCCTTATCTCTTCATCTGTAAAAATGAGACTATTACTGCTATTTATCACCTAGGATTCTGGTGAGGATCAAACAGGATAACCCAGGGTATAGCACCTAGCACACACTAAAGTCTCTATAAATGTTAACTATTGATATTTAATCACTATCCCCTATATGTACACTTAAATCTTATACACATACCCTGTTGGTATACAGCTTTCAATCAATTGGCATCACACCACAGTCTCTCTGACCTAAATAGCTGAAAAAAGTCCTAAAATCCAGGACTGAGCAAATACATGAATGCCTTCATACTAGAACATAAACGAGGATGGTGTTTTTCAGACTCTGAACACTTTCAAGGCTTACTGATGGGGAGATAATAACATGCCATGTTCACCTTCATAGTGTCCAGTAAATAAACACATCTGGTTTTCTCATTGCTATATAGTCAACTGCATTAAGGCAATAAAACTGTGGGATTTGGGGAAATTATTGCACTTCTTGTGCCTTGTGGCACCCACCAGGGTGTGTTATAACCACCCAGAAATTCACTGCTTGTTATAACTTGTTGTGACTCAGTCTTTATGTAAATTTATATATGAAGAAGAAATGGGACAATGCTGTAGGAAAGCCAAGTCTTCTCCTTTGGGTATCACAGAGGGTCCAGACAAGATGGATAACTGTGTTGACCACTGGTTTCAGGGGCAAAAATGCCAGAATAAAACTTCATACTTCCCAATATGTTTGCTTTTCAAAAATATAATGACCATTTATAACATATTTAAAGGAAAACTTGTATGGTATTCTAGGTGTGCAATTCTAAGAGTGTCACTACTCAGAGGAGAAATTAGCAAGACAAAAATATATGGAGTTATATCAGGGGGTAGCTTTTCTCTACTGAGGAAATCCTGAACTGGGACATTACCTCCTGAGGCAAAATGATGAACAAAATGGATTTATTTTTGATCCTCCTGAGAAAGTACTCCCCAGCATCCTTGTGTAACCCCAACAGGGTTTGGAATCACTGACTATCATCATACTTGCAGTTGCTATGAACTCATCCACTCATTAAGAAGTTATTCACTGAATGCCTACTATGTACCATACACTATGGCAGCTGTTTGGAATACATGGTAGGTGAGATCTCTGCCCTTTTGTTGTTTGCATTATAGTTGGGAGAGGCAATTAGTAAACCTGAAAGAAAATTGGCATAATGACTTCAGCTAGTGATTTGGACTGTTAAAAAATTATGATGAAATAATAAAATGGAAAGAAAAGAGTCTGTCTCATAGAGAGTAGTCAGGAGGGCCTTGCTGAGAGTGTGCTATTTGAATAATGAGCAGTTCTGAGCTATGAAAAGATCTGGAATGTCCCAAGCAGAAGAAATAGCTATAGCAAAGTTCCTATCAGGACCTGACTGGATGGGTCCAGAGGTAGAAAGCAGTTGGCCATGGCTGAAGCATAGAAAATAAAGGGGAGACAATAGGTAATATAGCAGCAGTCAGATTATGAAGGTCCTCTAGGCCCCAGTGTGGAGCTTGATGGGATTTATTACTATTCCCTCAAAGGGAACTCATTCTGAAGTCACAAGTGAGCTAACTTTTATTGAGTATTACCATATTCTTAGTGTTTTATATCATTTATTTAACATTGCAAGTAACTTGTGAGATACATATTATAATGACATTTCACGGATGGGGCAAATACAGTGCAGAGAGGTGAATTGATTACTCATGGCTGATAAAAAGACCTATAATTTGTGTAGTTAATTGCTGAATCATTCAGTCATATGCTCTTTCAAAAGACGTGAGTACCAATTAGGTAACAACTTGCATGAGTACTGATATTTTTAGAAAGAGGCTGTCAGTATTGAGAAAAAAAGAAATCAATAACATGGCAAAGTGTTTAAAACACAGGAGAACTTTTTATTTTTATTTTTTTTTTACTATAGGCACAGGGACTTCCAGGCATTTCTTATTTTTTCCCATTACTCCTGTATTCCATTCACCATCAAGTTCTGATGAATTTACCTTCTGAATATCTCTCCACCTCCTCTACTCTCTCTGTTTATAGCTTCAAGTCACTGTCAGCTCTCTCCCTGGACACTGTTTGCAATGCTAACTCCCCCCCTCTAAATCCACTTATCCTTTGCCAATCACTTTTCTACTGTCCAACTAGGTCATTCTAAAGTAGAAATGAGGTCATTGTACCTCCATTGTACCTTCTTAAATCACTCAAGAGGAGATCCCCATTGTGTTTAGAATAAACACCTAACTACTTACCCTGGTCTATAAGGCACCTCACTCCTTTAAGCCTCACGTTAGTCTCTGAGATCCTGCCCAGAGTCCTTCTTTCTTTCTCTGTATTGGCATTGCTTCTTTACACTTCAGGCTCACCTCTCTTCTCAGAATGCTCCTTTTACACCCTACTTCCTTAGCCATTGATAATTAACTTCTCCTTCTTTAGATTTGCTTTAAACTTCACTTCTCAAGAAAGCCCTCCCTGACCCCTCCAGGCTAGTTCAGAATGTCTGGCGCATACTCATAAACACATTAGCCTTTTCTTTCATAATGCAGGTAGTGGGTTATGATTAAGTATTTATCTGCCTCATTAATTATATGTCCCCTCTCTTGATGGTGGGTACTGTGAGATCAAGAATTGAATCAGTTTTGCCCACCCTTGAGCCTCAGATCTAATAGATGCCTGATACAAAAAAAAAAAAAAATGTTCAGCAAATAATCGGTTATCCTGGCAATTTGTTCACTGCCAGAGAAATGACTATATACAGGTCTAACCCTGTTGTCTCACCTCTGCAGTGATCAAGCGAGGTTTTAAGCAGCAACTCTAGATGTTGTCTTACCCCAACTCTCAGCCCCCAAATAGAACCTACTTGAGTATGCTCTGTTGTTTAGGGGAATAAAATGGAAGGTCTTTGCCTTATGTGCAGTACCATTACTACTGACCAAGCAAGCCAGCATATCTAACACACAGCGTCCTGGATCCAAACATACCAGGAACTAAGAGGAAGCATTTACAGAAAATCATTGTGTGCTCTTTGTGAATAAGTTGTAATGTTATGAAATATGTGAAGACATACAATTGTAATAAAATGCCAAAGTGACACTAGAGAATCAATAAACCGAAGTACTCCACATTGAATCAGCTTTGTAATACATATTTGTAAGGTGGCTACCCACTGGAGTCATATTTTAAATGTACCCACTTGAAAGAAATAAATCAATTATGAATCCTGAAGTGATTAAGCTTTTCACCTTTCACTTTCATAGCAGTCTCTTTATAGAAGAGCTAACTAGATACTCCTCCAAAGAAGACCTACAGATAGCCAGCAGGCATATGAAAAAATGCTCATCATCACTTATCATCATTTCAACATCACTGATTATCAGGAAAATGCAAATCAAAACTACAATGAGATACCATCTCATCCCTGTGTCTAAAAGACCAGAAACAACAAATATTGGTGAGGATGTAGAGAAAAAAGCACCCTGGTACACTGTTGGTAGGAATGTAGACTTGTCCCTGTAGAAAACAGTATAGAGATTTTTCAAAATATTAAAAGATGTACCATATGATCTAGCAATTCCACTCCTACCTGAAGATACTATCAAAATACTAAATCAAAGAGGTCTGTGCACTTCAGTGTTCATTGATGCACTATTGATAATAGCTAATTTCTAGAACTAATTTCAGTACCCAAGGACAGAGGAGTAAATTAGAAAAAAATGTGGTATATATATACAATGGAATACTATGCAGCTATAAAAATGATGAACTCTGCCATTTATAACAACATGGATGGAACTGGAGAGAATAATGTAAGGAAAATAAATCAGAAGGAAAAAGACAAATACCGGATGGTCTCACTTATATGTGGAATATAGAGAAATCAAACAAAGGGTCAGACAAAACCAACCCAATAACAAACATTAACAACCTTAATCTGTAACTGAAGCTAGGATGAAGAAGGGCTGAGACCAAGTGGAGAGGGAAACATAGGGAAACTATGCTGGTGTGCTGAGAGTGCCTTGGTTGTGGGTGTAGTGTGGCAACATGTATCTGAGGAGGTGTAATCACAGTGTTGTAAACCAATAATACATCAAAAAAAAAAACAAACAACATTTCCTTTATTTTGTTTGGGCCTGGTATACAGTTCCAACACACACACACAATCCAAGATAGTACCCAACCCAAATTACACACTATGAAAATATAGCCATTTTTAGTCAACGTATTAAAACAACACGGTCCATGAACACAGTGAGAAAAATCAAAAGCAAAAAGTAAAGAGATGTTCATACAACTTGATAAACAGATCATTGCTTTGAAATGTGATTTCCCTTCCATTATCTTGTATGATTTTCTAGCGGTACAATTTAGTTTATACATTGCAAGTAGGGCAATAGCAGAGGGAAAATTTCAGGATATGTGCAAGGTTTCTAGGTTGTATAATAAAGAACATTGGTGGAAAAGCATGTATATAGGAAATAGAGGTTTAATTTTAGATGTTTTGAGTTTGAAGTGTAGGTGATCCATTTATGTAAAGATATGTCTGGAAGGCAATGCCTGAACTTACAAATTCAAGCTGGAACTAAATATTTGGGATCCAGTAGAACTTAGCAAATACAGTTATAGAAAAAGTGATAATGCAGAATCTGAGTAGGTTCTCTAAGTGATTTGAGGGTATGCAGATTTTTCTGACATGGTCTCTGTACTCATACAATTTACTTTCCTGTCAGGTTGACGAGATATACTTGTCAACACAAGATCAAAAAAATTCAAGGTGAAAAAAATGTTTAGGACTAAAATTGTTGGCAAAAGCTTCCAGGAAAAAAAAAAAAAAAGGTTAAGACTTCAATTGGTCCTTGAAAAATGAGAGGAATTTGGAGAGAAAGTTCTTAGAAGACATTCAGAGATAAGTGGAGCAAATCAGTCAAAATACTCTTGAAAACACATGGCAAATGTTGGATTTAATCCAAGCAAATTTACTTCATAACATCAGCTAGAGATTCATGTGAAGCTCTCCAATGTTAACTTACAGGATCTTTCTAAAGCAGAACTCATTGGTGGTGCCAATCAAGCTAACTTTGTGTAGTTTAGTTTGAGTCCTAGAAATACAATCTTAGCAGCTCAGCTCCACGCTTCCTCCCCATGTTCCCCTCGCCCCCACCTTTTCTTCTTCTCATCTTTCTTTCCCTCCATCTTTAGATCTTTAGAACAATGTTGATTAATAACTTCATATAGTTCAGGCACAGCACCTGCCCCCTGGTACAGTTCTTCAAAAGGGAAGTTTAATCAATCAATGGAAATCCATCCCTGGAAATATATATCAAAGAAAACAATCATTTTGTTGCGCTAATGTGAATGGCACTATTTTTGTTATTCACCAACAGCAATTTTGCTTTGGTTCAGTGATTCAATCCCAAGAAAGAAAATTTCATCCTGTTCGAAGGAATGACTGTGCTTCTTCTGAGCAATCATCTTGTTTCTATAGTATGGATATCGTAGATGTTAGATATGCTTTCATCTCCTCTTTGGGTTGATTACCAGAAAGCTTGGACTTGGAAACAAATATGTGGCTCGGATTACTGAATCCTAAATGCCAGAGATTGGACATGGTATTCAAAAAACACTCAACAAGTGTTTTGATGATCCAAGAAGTTTGAAAACCTTGGCTTTGGTTTCTGTTTGTGAGACACTTAGAGTTTATAATGAATATTTGGCCAATGATTCTACTCTCATATAGCCCCAGGAATCATATCCAATTACTGTGACAAGCAAGACATTCTGCTGATATTTGGCATTGAGTTTGCAAATAATTTAAATGTTGAAATCCAAAAAAGTTACAGAAAGTGTCTGAAAAGTTAGAAATTCTCTTTTTGGAGTGCTCCAAATGATTAGGGTTAAATACTGATTTAATTATTTCTCATTATGCCAAGTACATAGAAGGGGCCCTATAAATGTCTAGGGAATTTGGTTGAATGTTTTTTGTTTTTTTTTTTAAAGGGTCAGAAAAGTTAAATGACTTGATCAAGGTCATCCAACTACTTAGTTGCAGAATCTCCTCTGGAACTAGGACCACAGCTTTTGATTCATAGTCCAGTGTTCTCTCTGCAGTCCCAGCTTCACCAAGAAAATTGATGGCTCTGTAAATAAAGTTCTTTTACCATGTACTTAACTTTAAACAATCCCACCTGAATCCCCTAAATTCCCCAACTTACTCAACCAGGGAGGAACTGTTAAACAAACCTGTAGTATATCGAAAGCCTCCCCAAAGCATTCATTTGTCCTTGAAAACCTTTTCCTTTTTTTTTCTTGTGGCTGAAAAAATATGAGCAGCAAAAAAAGAGATTTTATGAATATAACTCAAAGATTTATACATCAGTTTTAGTTGATAATACCATTGTCAAGTTTTAGGCAAATGAGAATGTTAGGACATGTTGAAGTCCCAGTTGGAAAATCCTATATTTTAAATATTAACACTGTGTTTCTACATGGTGTTATAGGGAGGAGCTACTAAAGATCTTTTCATTTATTTTGTTCATGACATTCTTGAACATGTAATGTGGCACATGCAACACAGAAGTAGATCGTTTATAAATAAATATTCGTATCGTATGTTTTCGTGCCTGTTCAAAAACGTTGTATGTGCAATGAATAAAAGTAAATGTCAGGGGCCTCCCTGGTGGCCTCCCTGGTTGAGCACTGGGTTGTGAAGCTGCCCGCAGCCTCTGCAGCACCGGTAGGATCCCCAGCTGCCGGGTCAGGGTCCCACATGGTGCGCAGACCTCTCCTGCCACCTGCTCCTCCCCTCAGCAGTGTACTTCGTCAGTCTGCCTGTTCTGCTTTCAGGTCGCCTCTGGTGAATTCTCTTACTGTCCCACGCTTCGGACTGTACCTAGTGCTTGTATAAATAAATGAATAAATCTTTGAAGAAATAAAAATAAATAAATGTCAGGCCTCTAGTAAGAGTTCCCAAAAATTAGTTGTTCTGCTGTTTCTTTCTCATTCCCCTCTGCCTTTCCTCCCTCCTTTCTTTCTTTGTTCCTTCCTTCCTTCCATTTATCTTTTTTTCTCTGAATATTCTCTAAGTGGTTATCTGTATTCTCAGTAGACCAACTTTAAAGAAGTACTTTTAAAATTGAGCCAATCATCAGTCCCTTAGGAAATTCAAAGAATTGCCAATGGGTTCCAAACCCAATAGATCTATCAGCGCTATTGTAAATACTTTCTAGAACATCAGAGAATTTACCAAAGTGTAAGAATTAAGACTATTATTATACTATTGATACAATGTATGTTTTTGTGATCACACACTCAATTTACATTCTTGGCAAGAAATAGGAGGAGGGTTGTTGGGTTGTTTTTTTGTTTTGTTTTGTTTTTTTGTCATTTACCAGTTATTTTAATGTATGTTTCAACCTATTTTAAAAAGTTGACTTAATTAATTTTTAAAATGTTAAATTCATCTTCTCCCAGAGGATTTCCAAGGATTTAAAAGCTATTTTTCCGTAAAGAAATAAATAAATATTTCAGCTGATTATGGAAAATTCTAAGTATACAATAATTAGATTTGAGAGGATTCTCTTGGAGAGACACAATTTTGAAATTCTAAATGCATGATACACACTTCTGTGAAAAGCATAATAATCACCTATACAATTAGCTAAATGATTCTCTTGAGTTCAAGAATATAAATTGGTGAGTGGCTATCTGCATTAATCAGATAATTTCCATGTTTTATTTCAGGATGTAGACTTTTAAAAATATTGCTTTGTGGGTTTTATTTTAATAATAACTTATTGAAATGGAAGGAAAAGGTTGATTTTCATGCTTCAGTAGCATACTATTTGTCTTATTTTTGAGGGATTTAGCACCGTGCCTAAGGGAAATATAAAGGAGGGGGGAAGCCCTTCCAGAAGCTTCTCGGATTAGTTTGTTCATTCATTTCATTCACCCATCCACTGACTGTTTACTGAGTGCTCAAACTGGACTACAGTCATATATGTGAGTTGCAAACTCATGTATAATAGCTGTGATTGCTGAATCATAGAGCATCAAACTCAAATGATACTGCCATTTGCTGTAAGAACAATAAATATCAGATTTATTACTCTTTCATGATTTATTTTTGTATTATTTTATTGCCTAGAGTAATAAAATAACCAGCACCTCCTGAGTTATGTTTGAGACACTATTTTAGGCACTTTAGCTTTATTCAAATGCTCTTACCAGCCTACAAGGTTTCATTGTGGCACAGTATAGGAGATAAGAGAATGGGGTCTGAAGCTCCATTGACTGGGCAAAAATTTGGCTCAGCCCTCTTAACTTTTGAGTGATCCAGAATGAATTATGTGATCCTTCATTGCCTTTGTCGCTCATGTGCAAAATAAGAGAAATAAGTTTAAAAACGGATATAAACACTTGAGTAAAGATTAAACGACAATATACAAAGAACTTAGAATAGAAGACTTAGAACAATATTAACATGTACTAATGCTATGGTTGTTGCTGTCCCTATTTGCTTTTTAATTTGATGAGAAATAATATATCAGAATAAAAAAATGGAGTTTATTTACATATTGTTTTGCCTGGTGTAGAGAGAAGTGAGTCTTTTTATAGAAAGAGTTGTTGATTTGGTCTTTGAAAGTTAAGTGGGATTTTAATTCAGTATGAAAGTGCATTCCAGGAAGAAGGAATGAAAAAATATGACACAGATGTTTGGTAATACAATCCATTCACAAGGTAAGCTTGAAGAAAAATTAGTGATTTGAAGTCTGGAAAACAAGATATATGGCAACAGGATAAAAAGGCTGGATTGTTAAATTGTTAGTCTTTTTATTGGCTTCTGTAGGCAGAATGTGTATGTATGCCTGTGCATCAGTTACAGACCAAAAATTAGACTATGATGAAAACTGCTAGCCTGGGCACAGTATTAATTTTCTGGTTGATGATGAGTAAAAAGAAACTATTTCACATAGTCTGCTGCCTTTCAGGGGCCCTGTCCTTTTCTTCCATTTTATAAAGAATAATAAATGAATCACCAAGAAAGAAGGATTAGTTGTCAGCTATAAGGCAGTGTGAAGGATGAAGCACTCCTGTCTTCTCTTGATGTCAGTTGATCTATTAAATTAACAAGCATATAGATAGATTATTTAAAGATCAATTTAGCCTAGAATTGCTTTCAAATGAATACATCAGGCATCAAGCCTGTTTTCTGAGATCGTTTTGTAATTGGAATACATATTACATGCAACTTTTCATCACTGGGCTCAAGCAGTTTCAATCAGAAGGCTTTGCTCTTTGTGTGAAGAGTGTGAAAATCAAAAATGAGCAGGTCCACTTCATTATGTATAATGAGGAGATCTGTAGTTGCTCTGTAAGAAATTGCCAAAAAGAATTGCTAGATAAATGTTCCTTGCTCACATTCCTGGCACCAGGCTAACACTTCCCTCTTAGAAAATCTTTTCAGCATGAAAGTTTTGGAATTAAGTTCCTAATAAACTTCGAAAGTCCAACAGCTGTGAGTAATTATGATACAAGCATATCAATCCATGTGCAAACAGATTTATTTGGTAAGCTCCAATCCTCTTGCTAACCCTTCACTGCAATAATTAAGCACACTCTAATGAGTCTGTTAGCAATTTCCATATGATTTTCCCCCTAATTATTATTTGAGTTGCCCATGTTTATAATACTTAGTAATATCCTTAAAGTATCAATGGTGAACGCACAATTTTGGCTGGTATAATAATTTGTACTTTCTCATTCATATGATGAATAAACAAGGAGAAAACCTTTGTTTAAAGGTCAAAATTTTTGAAAATGGTTTTTATGTGTGTATATACTCACTTCTATATCCTTACTCAATATCCATGGAAGCAATAAGTTCACCAGCCTAAATCAGCCCATGCCTTTGTACTCAAAGACCTCAAAGTCCCTTCCGTGGTCTTTAAGACACTACATAATTTGGCTTTGTCTACCTTTCCAAACTTTGTCTCTTATCATTTGCTCACTCACCTGGCTTCAGAATACTTTCTTCCTAGTTTTCACAAAAGCTGGGCTGATTTATCTCTGGGTTTTTGTTTAGCACAGTTCTTCCCGGAATATACACATCATTTCATGTGCTCAACCCTATGGCCCATTTCAGCACCACTGGGATATCACGTTTTCCTGACTTTTACCCACCAGAGTGCTTTTGTCATGCTTTCTTTCTATCCTCTTACCCCATTTTATTTTTTTTTTAAACCCATCACTTTTATTTTTTTTTTTAGTGTTCCAAATATTTATTTATTTATTTTGCCTTGAAAATATTTTATTTTATTTTTTTTAATTAATAAATTTTATTTTTATATTCCCCATACAATTGCAATCCCCCCATTCTGACCCCAGTCCCTCCCCTCCCGCCCCCCACCCCCCAAAAAGTGTCTCTGGTTCATAGTTTTGGTCGATTTTGATTTTCACTTTCTTATAGTTATTCATTTTCCTGGTCCCTTATTTAAGTATTCTAGACTCCTGCTATGAGTGAGACCATCCGGTATTTTTCTTTTTCTTTTTGGCTTATTTCACTGAGCATGATCCCTTCCAGTGCCATCCATGTTGCTGCAAATTGCATGTGTTTATCTTTTTTGAATGCTGAGTAATATTCCATGGTATATATGGACCACATCTTCTTGATCCAGTCATCTATTTTTGGGCATTTGGGTTGTTTCCAAAGCTTAGCTATTGTAAATAGTGCTGCTATAAACATAGGGGTGCAGGTGTTCTTTAGAATTGATGTTTCTGTGTTCTTTGGGTAAATACCTAGGAGTGGAATTGCTGGATCCTGTGGAAGCTCTATGTATAGTAGTCCAGAAATCGCCACACAGCTCTCCATAGTGGTTGGACCAGTTTGCATTCCCACCAACAGTGCAGGAGAGTTCCTTTTTCTCTACAACCTCGCCAACATTTGTTGTTGCTAGTTTTTTTAATATGTGCATATTAAACCCATCACTTTTAAATGAACAAGTTTGTTAGATTTTTCTCTCAGCACTTAGAATCTTACCCTCATGGCATATATTTGGGCTTTTATCTGTTTTTCATCAGGGCCTCATGCAGTACCTGGTATATAGTAAATTCTTACTGAATGCTTCTTCAGTGAACAATTATTTGATGAATAGTCTAGGGCAGAAAGGAATATAAGTTGTGAGCTCCACCTCTCATCTTATACATAAGTAAAGAAGTCTGTTTGCATCTATGATTTGTCACCAAAAAAAAATGTATATACAGCTTACTAGAACAAATTTATAAAATTAGGTCCCATATTTCTTAATTCCTGGCCCAATGCTATTATGCTAATTTTCCACATTTTCAACTATCTAGCTTTTCAGAGTATATTTATGCATACCATATATATGTGTATATATATATTTGACACTGATATGTTTGACATATATTTGACATTTTGAATCAAAGTTTCTATCTATACGTGCAAATCACTTGACTGCACTGGACTTTGGTTGTCTCGCCTGTAATGTAGGGATAATAGCACTATATTATGCATGACCAATTAGTGAAGTGGTTGTGAGAACCAACTTATAAAAACTTTGCAAAATTGCTTGGTGAATAGGAAAAATACAGTTTGAAATGATAATGATGAAAACAGAGATGCTACTTAGTAATGCAGTATAAAGTAGATTCAAGTGTTTTGGCATGTGTACTTTTAAATGGATTCAAATCATGCAATTCCATAGAATTCATGAAATCCTAAATGTAGAGGAAAGAAAAATAAATAGGTTATATATGTATATTTATATTCTCTAAATAAATAAAATATATATTCTCTAGCTGTATCTTTCTTCTTTCCTTTAAGCACTGGTTCTAAAGTAATTGTCCCCAAATCAGCATATAAGCATCAGCTGAACATTTGTTTAAAACACAAATCTCTGTCCAATCTCAGACCTATGGAATTGAATTCATGGGATTCAGCCAACAATCTGTATTTTATCAAGTCTTCCATGCAATTAGGATGCACTCTTAAGTTTGAGAATTTTCACTTTAGATGATTTAATAAGGTAAATGTGACAATAACTTTCAGCATTATGAAGTCTTAGAGTGTTAACGCATATGTTCATAGAAGTTCATTGCAAAACCCCAAAGTCAGATTTGCATTAAAGTGTGTCACCTACTTATTTCCATAATGGAAGGCTTGCAGAACCAAATAAACCATAGAGAGTAGTTACCCATAATGAGATAGGAGACTAATAATTTATCCCCTACATATCATGGCTGATTGAAGAAGGAGGTCATTATAATCACAGACACCCCTTCTAATTAGACAATTCATTGAGGAAGTAAGGGATTTCTCAGGATGGCTCAGAAAATAAACAAGTATTTGGTTTGCTTAAAAAGATGGTCAGAATTCTTGATGTTTCATTTCTCAAATAGTCTTTTTGGAGTAGACAAGGGATCAGAACACACACCATTCTGACAGTTTACTAAATCTTACTAAGACAGTAAAAGCTCCTGGGCATCAAAATCAATTTTAATCATGAAACAAATAGGTCATAGAGTCAAATCATCCTACTTCACTTACTAGCTCAGCCAACCTGTTTAACCTAGTTAACTTTCTCTGAGTTCAGCCTCCTCATCACTAAAAGGGGAATGATAAAACCTGCATCATAGACTTTTGCAAATACTAAATAAAACCATATGTCCAAAGGACCACAGGCTTACCATGGAGTCTGCCACAAAAATAACACCCGGGCTCACTTGACCTCTCTGACATTGGTTTTTTTTTTTTTTATTTATTTTGTTTGTTTGGGTTTTTTGGTAAAAAGCAATAGTTCCCTCTTTTTCAGTTCCACACTTTATCTCATTGGTCATGTCCTAGATTTCCAAAATAATTAGCTGTTGATAAAATGAGGAGAAAGTGAATGTGAGAGGATAGACATGATCTCAGAATATGTTAAGAGTCAGCAAAAATTGAACTCCTTTCTGCTGAGACAACTGTCCACAGTTGACAAAAAGACTTACGTAGCCATCCCAAAGATGCATTCAATACCCAAGGAGACACTTCTCAGTCTCGCTCCTTATGCTCCTTACCTACATGCATGTGTATGTTTGTGTTTCTGTATACACGCACACACACACTTGAACACTAAGTTGAGTCAATAGACTTATTGTCAGATGATCTTACCTTGCTAATATAAAGTTAATGTTCATCATCATACCCATGAAGAACAGTGCAAGTATAATAGTACTTAAAGCCAAAGATATAAAACAGCAAGAAGGAAGTCTTATACAACCTCAAGGACTGGATGTGTAATATTGTTGATTGGAGGAAATACAGTGGTTTGCAAAGCTCATTGAACTAAACTAAAGGATCAGGGACCAATCGCCCTGATATCATTTGTTTTCACATTCAGTTTGTGGGTATTCAGCCCACTTCGGTATGCATTGTATGGGTGCAACCTGTAAGAAAGGGATGCAGCAAGAGGAATAATATCTCCATGGAAGAAGAGTGTGAAAGCTGCCTCTCTCTACATGTAAATCACATGGCTTCATTGGTGATTCAGTAGTGCCACAGCACTCAGTGGATGAGCTTCAGTTATCGGGGTCCCACAAAAGATGTCCCCCAATATCATGACAAAATAGGATAAGACTTTTTGATGACATTAAGCAAACAGTTCCTCTCTTGAATGACCTGACCCTCAATTAGTTTTCAGTCAGCCACTCATTAATTACAACTCCCAGATTGTTGTTTTCAATAGCTTAATTGGTCTATATCTTATATACCATTAAGTCGTTCCATTTAAGCATGTGAATCAGTGATTATTATGCTTTTACTGAGATAATAATGCCATCACTAAGTTTTAGAACATTTTTGTCCTCCCTGATGAAATACCTCATGCTAACTGGCAGCTACTCCCCATTCCTGTGATTAGTCCCAGGTGACCTCTGATCTACTTTCTATCTTTATAAATTTGCCTTTTCTGGACATTACCTATCAGTGGATTCATACCACACATGGTCTCTTGTGAATGGAGTTTCATTTGGCATACTCTTTTTGAGGTTCATCCATGGCATAGACTGTGTCAGTAGTTCTATCCATTTTTGAACTGAAGGATATCCCAACTGTTTCTGTGAAATTGCTTAAAGGCGTATGTTTGTTTGTTTGCTTATTTATTTGTATAGATTCAAAAATTGCAGGGAAAACACATTTCCAAGAAAGAGCAAGAGAGATCCACATTTTGTAAAGCTGTGTTCTTTATATCTCACCTCATACGGTCGATTTTTTTATCTTCTCATTTATTGGGCTGTCGGAAAAGCCATGATGTATTTTTTCTATATTTTTCAAGCCAAAATGTTTCATGGCTTTTCCGACAACCCAATATTTGTTGATCTTGTAAAGAAAACACCAGGTCACCAGGTCAAGTGTTAGATCTCCTGTTGCAATTTTATAAAAAACAGATTCACAATAAAATATTCAAACCTGGATGGTGAACCTATCAAAGCAATTTCTGGTAAACTGCATTGAAAGAAAAAAGTCCTAGGCATTCATTTGGGGAGTGCTATGATGCAAATATATGTTAAATAATGTAATGGAGTTAAAAAATCATCATAGTATTAAGATGAGTCATAGGAGTCTGAAAATAAGTAGAAGATTCATTACTTTTAATATTTGGAAGTAAATTAATTCAGTATCTCATAGTTTTGTTGATTTCATTTTCTTTCATATTCTAATATCATGTCAGAGAGATTGCTGCAATATTTACATATTGTCTTTGCTGCATGCAATATAGTTACCCTCTCAAATTATCCACCTGGATCCATTTAATTTCATAATGGGTTTCTTTGGAAGCTGAGTTGTGGAACGTCATAAATGTTCAGGGAAAGCACACCACTGTGGACTTAGAAATTATATAAAAAAGCTTACAGTACACATGCTAAATAAAAACAGGTCATATAAAGTTTATTAACTAAACAAATTAAACCAGCTTGGTAATGGGTGTTTCACATGAAATTCCTGGAGCAGCATAAATGTGCTTTGCAACCTGAGGATCAGCTCCTGTTTTTCTCCTATGACATTTGGCTTTTTCTCATTAGTTTCTCTTTCAAGGGGCAGCAAATTCTATTTCCCCCTCCCTGGAATGGGAGAGGTCTTTCCAAATATAGTGTGGATTTCAAGACTTAAGCAATTCTAGAGCACTGTAAGAAAGGGTTATTTAGGGAGGGGGCAAAAAATTAGAGTGAGGGTAAAATTCAGCTTTCAGTGACTAATAGCTGCTCTTAGGTATCAGAAACTGTTACAGGACAGGGAGAGGGGCACCCCAGAACCCCAAAACTTGCCTGCTATAAATAGTATCTGCCATCTACTACATCAACGCAAAACATATAAGACCTTTAATGGAAAAGAACTTTAATACAACTCGTGTGCAATACAGAAAAGACAAAGAATATAGTTTTCAAATCAAGCACCCAAAGTTACCCATCCCCTGGCCTCTCCGGTGGCATAGTGGGTTGAGCACAGGACTGTGAAGCTTTCCACAGCCTCTGCAGCACGAGTTCAATTCCTGGCCAGCCAGAAAGATTCCTCTGTGGCACAGCAGACCTCTACTGTCGCACCTGCTGCTCCCCTCAGCAGTGCTTTCGGTCTGTCTGCCTGTTCTGCTCCCCATGCTGTCTCTGGTGAATCCTCTCACCTTCCCGTACCTCTGGCCTGTATACCAGCTATTGTATAAATAAAAAATAAATCTTAAAAAAGAAAAAACATCCCCTCATGGGTAAAAGTCCACCCAAACAGGGTTGGCCCAAAGCAAGGCCTGAAAGCATGCCACAAGTCTAAAGCACCTTCCAACAGGGACCCATAGAAAAGGGTCAGAAACAGACAAGTATGGGAGGAAAAAAGCAAAATCAATATCAAGATTAGAGCAGCCACTGTCAACTTCCCCACAGATCTCTCACCCACATCTGCTTCAACCAGTCCAGGACCAAGAAGCAAGTGCAGCTTCTTCACATGTCTCTATGCTCCATCTGCCTCTTTCAGGTCTCTTCATTGCTCTCCATCCTGCTTCCTTCCTTCCTTAGTCTCCTCTCTAGCTTCTTCTCCTCCCTCCTCACCTCCACCCTCCATTGGGCAGGGCAGGGAACCTGGATAATCCCCTTGTTCTGGGGACCACCCTGTTAAATGCCCCCCTTTCAATTTTCATTCAACCATATCTGTGGTGGCACATGTCACCAATTTATCTCTCTCTATTTTACCCTGAGTCATTCCTTTCTTCATATCCCCTTTTGTAAATAAACCCTTTATTAACCTTTTTATGTGTGTCTACAATTGAGTCTCATTATAAGTCCCTTTTTTTTTAAAGATTTATTTATTTATACAAGCACTGGGGTACAGGCCAGAGGCACGGGTGGGTGAGAGGATTCACCAGAGACAGAGCGGGGAACAGAACAGCAGACTGACAAAATACACTGCTGAGGGGAGAGCAGTGGGTGGGACAGGAGAGGTCTGCCGTGCCATGTGGGAATCTCCCCGGCCAGCCAGGAATCAAACCGGCACCGCAGAGGCTGTGGACAGCTTCACAGTGCTGTGCTCAACTCGCTGCACCACTGGGGAGGCCCTCATTATAGGTCCCTTTAAAGCATTCGGGTGAGGACCCACACTCAGGCCAACCCATTTCACATTGGACTCACCCTGTAACAGAACTGTACTGTGGACATCAGGCAGGTTCAGTAAAATGAGGACCTTCTCATGTAGCAGCTCTCATTTTCCATTTGGCAAATAAAGAAACTGAGGCTCAAAGAGGTCAAGGAACTTGTCCCAAATAACTCAATAGTTAAGTGGCAGAGTCCATAGTCTTCATTATGCTAAACAGTCTCTCAAAATGGCAGACAGGAGACCTGCCCCTCCCCAGCCCTGTTGGCCCGTGAACTACATTAATATATCAGGTAACCTCTAAGGTCTCAGATTATTAATCTAAATGACTCAAACTATTCTACACTAGGTGACTTTTCTTGAACAGAATGAAATTTTCATTTCTCTAATCTCAAGATGACTGACTCCACAATCGAAATGAAGAAAGAATTTGTGTAGATTGGTTGTTGGGCTGGAAAGAGATGCCAGCAGTGAGGAACAGCAATGTTAAAACACAGAAGAATAGAGGAAGGGTGAGAAGGGGGGAGTAGATGCTGTTGATGACCTGTTCCCTACTCCTCAATGCACAGGCCTAGTGCTTTGACCTCAGGGAGTCACAAGGAGCACCAGTCAAATCAAGCTCAAAAAAAACAAATAGAAAATTCACCTCAGTCTCTTAGGTTTCTTGGATACCCTCGTCATAAGAAAAACTTGGTGTTCTTTTCCTTTTGTTAGGGACATGGAGTTTGAAAAACAGTGTTGTGTTGTTGTTGTTTTAAATAAACATAAAGGGCTGAGAGGAACTGGACAATGGAGTTTTAAAGCATGCTTTCATAAACGCTTCAATGGTTGTCATCAAGTAAGTTTCATAGCATGTTATCAAAGTTAGAACTGAAAAAAGGTCAAAAGTTAAACTTGGATATCTTTATCTTTTCACAAAGGCTATTCCTAAAGGAGCCATATGTATAAAAAAAACTGAAAAATATATATTATACCACAAAATTCTGTCGTATATTCATTCCAAATAATGGGTTTCACCTCATAGCTATTCTTTCCAGCTAAAGATTTGTGTTATTATCCTTGGGTACGATTTTCTGGTGGTCTCAGCCTAATGGGTCATTATCGAAGAGCTGGCTTATTTCTGGAAGATGTTATTAAATGTTGAACAGGTATGGTTATTTCCATTAAAATGCCAAAAGAAAGGAGAAATGTGGAACTACACGGGGTAGTTCTGAGGAAATCAAGCTGCACCTGAGAAAATGAGAGAGTTGTTGCTAAAACTTTGAGTTGTGACAAACTCCACCTTAGGGATTAGCCTGCTCCACTTCAGTGACACAGCAGCTGTGGGGTAGGAGCCATCAGGTGTGGTTGGAGGCTAGGCTGCTGATATAAATGCGTGAACCCTGCTGATTGGCAATGGAGACATGAAAACAGTAAGAACTTTCCATATTCCCCCTTATTTTATGACAAGAAAAGGAAAAGCACACGTGCAAAGTTAAAAAGTAACAGGCATTCGAGTCAATGTCAAGCATAAAATTGGTAGTGGAAAGACTACAGCAAGCCAGATGGCTCATGGAAAGGACACAGCTATAATTCATCTCATGCCAGTTTCTGTGTCCATTTTTTTTTTTTTTTTTTGAAAATCTAATTCACTGTCCAGGGGAGAATAAAGGTTCCATGCAGCCAAAGGGAGAGATAGCATGATTGAGACGTGCCTTAATACCTAGATAGGATTTGGAGATATAGGACAATTTCTCTATTTTATCTCTGAGAGGCAGTGTGGAACTCTTGAAGATCCAGGAGCTGAAGAATGATGATATGAAAAATGTAACCTCGGCATATTCACCTGATCATTCTGTGTTTGTTGGTTTCAAATAAGGAAACCAGTTCTGAGACACTACAATCTACTGAAGAGTCACGAGGTAGAATCAGCATGGTCGTATGGCACTTCTAGATGGGGAATTTGTGGAATATGATGGATCTAGACTGAGGATGAAGATCCAAAAAGGCAGAGATTTTGACAGACTCTCAAGAGAGATGCTGGTTCCTCTGAAAATGTAGGGCCGTAAGAAAAAAACCTGTCTCTAAGGGAAGATGCTGTGTTCATTCAGAGTAGATTGAGTTATTTCACACAGACATACATCCCACGGACCAGAGAAAGGTAAATGAGGAATACCTGCCAGCCCAGGAGGTGCCCCATGGGCTGACCCCTTCCTGTAGGAGGTACTTGTAGGTTCAGTTTTAGATCTTTTATGCTTGAAATACTGGCAGAACCCTTCCCAGTTTAGAAATTTGAGCCTTCGCCTCACTTTTCCCTCTCATTTTTCTCCTATATTAAATTCTTAAGTACATTTTGACTGCAAGTCACTCTGAAGTTCTTTTTCAAAGAGTTCCCCGGACATAAAATTTGTAAGACCTTTGGTTATAGATTTTCTCTGTCTAAAACATAGAGTATACCCGTGCACATCTGTGTAGAAAACCATGGCAGTTCACAAATGGCATGAATGAAAACAAGCAGAGCCAGATTTATCAACTGCATTGCAGAGTTTCATATAAAATGCCATAGTAACTGCATCATAGAAAGGACCACTGTGCCCAGAGATGGACCATTTCTACCAGGTCTAGCACCTAGCTTAGAAAAATTCCTGAAAGCCAGTGTGTGATGCATTTTCCTTCTATATTAAAATACATACATACATGCAGACACAAACAAAAATATTTCACCAAATATAAGAATTAGGAATTTTATATCTACCCTTTGGTAGCAGGCAGAGGAAAGGTATTAATATTTGTGTATCATATACTATATGCCAGGTACTGCCCAGTCTTTCTCTTTCATGATGACTCTGTTTGGGGAATCTGTCCCAGTAATGGAAACAACAGGAATAAAACTAGAAACAGATCATGCTATTGACAGGAAATATGGACCATATGGTTGTGTACCTGTCCCTTCTTCATTTTATCCTAACAGTTTGAAAACTCCAGCAAGTTATTTGGAAGTCTGTTTGATGTAGGTCCCTAGCGAGAGCCATTGTAACAATTGCTGCCATCGGATGGATCTCTGTCTGGGAAACAGGGCGGAGGGGAGAAGGGGAGCAGGGTACCCCTCACCACAGGCTTTGATCTTCCTTGACTTCTCCTGGGACAGCTCACCTTTTGATGTTGGGACTCAGTTAATTACTAGTTGAAATTGGTTGGAGGGACTAGGAAGCGGTTTGAGGACTGTTCTCAAACTGCCTGTACTTTGATCTGAGGACTTCAGGGCAACTTTCCAGGGCATCTCAGGGTAATGAGTGGTGCCCTCCATGGCCCCTCCCTCTCAGTGGCCCAATTTGGGTCTTCTTGTTCTACCATGGTTTTGTCCTGAATTAATTGACTTTTCTTCTTCAGAGCTGTTGGGGGTTCACTGGTAGTAAAATTATGACTTTTAGGAACAAATTGATAACATGCAACTCGAGAACTCCCTCTTATCATAGATCTTCATTTGAACTCCCCAGCCCTCCTTTACATGCCATTCTTGTTGAAAACCTCTCACAATTTCTCTCCATATCATCTTGATTTTTAAAGCAGTTTATGAAATTAATGCGTTTGGAGTCAAACATCCTGCCTTTTCTGATGAAGGTTAACATCCTCCATGTTGACCTGAGAGCCTGGGAAATGCTTAAGGCTTTGGCAGGTAGGTGGTAGGAGAGAACATAGCTCCCCCTTTCTCTTTCAAACTGGTATTCCAGTTCTCCCAATGAATGTGTCTCCCTGTCTGAGGCCTTGTATTGTGTCCACACCACGGCACTGACAAAGATATAATGATCAGCGCTAAGGTAAAACAAAACAAAACACATGAGGAAACCTTCTGAGTATATGTTTTGTTCTTATGTCAAGATCCATTATGGTATTTTCATTTTAATTGCATGTGAAACCCATTTAAAGAGGTGGTAGATAGTGAGTGTTGCCTTGGAAAACACAGGCAGGAGTGATATGGATGTCAGCTACAGGAGTCTGTTATCCAGTCAGGCATTATGGTATCTTAACAGTGCTAGCATCATATAGTCCAAGCATATTTGATCGTCTTGTATATTTTTAATTCCTTGTCCTTCTAGAACTAGTCAATTCATACCAAAGTATCTCACGTATCAGTTCAGAGATTACTGCTCAGGATTTCAAAGACACAACATATGTGCTCCTTCGTATGTGCAATTTTTAGTTTCAAATGGACATTGAGCCATATTAGTAAAGCAAGTATACCTTTAGACTTTGGAATTATTCATTCAACAAAATGGCTGATAAAGAGCATTTTGTCTTGTTTTCCTTTATTCTCATTGCCACTGTGAGAGATGGCCTATACTTCAAAGAGTTTTAGAATTTCTTGACCTTCTGCAAGTGATAATAAAAGTCCCCAAGGCCAGAGAAATGCAGCCACAGGGTCTTTTTCCATAAAATAAATTAGGTTTCTTGGTCTCAGTATCCATACCTTCCTGTCGGTAGCAAGTTTCCCAACTGAAAGAGTTTCCACATTGCTTTGACATTCCTGCTGTGGTCCCATCCTTATTTAGCAGACTTCGTTCTATATGCATAATTGGGAATTAATTTTCTAATTAGGTTCTTCACATTTATGAAGTTGTTTGATGGGGTGCCTGTTCTTATAACATGGCCTAAAGGCTAAAGTAGAGGTAATAATTCTTTTTACTGGCTTTGCCCCTAATCCAGCTAAGGTGCCTAGGAAATATATTTAACTTTTATGAGATCCTGCTAATACATCTTTAATGCTGATCTACCTTGGAAAGGTTGTTAAGAGTGTGCTAACTAAGGCTTTAAGATTCATGACAATATAGTTGATTTTATTTGTAATAGTTGCTCAAACAAAATGAAGCTATTTTTTTGCATGAAGGGTATCCAGAGCAACAACAACTGGAGAAAATAAAACCAGATGATGCTTGGAAGCAAAATAACATTGAAGTGACACTTGAATCGCAGAGGTGACACCACAGAATAAATGCCTGGATATTTTTACTCTGATTATATAAGTAGAACTGGATTGGGTAAGGGCTGGAAGGGTCTGTCTCCTGGATTCTCTGTCACTTCACCACCATTGTCCCACAGGTAGAAAAATTGACAGTCTGGTTCAATTGCTCTGTATCCTTGATGACAAGTCAGTATAAACAAAAACATTTAAATCGTCTTTTTTTTCTTATTCACCATTAGAGTTGGGCATGAAAACTAAACCCTGGTTCCAATTTTTTTTTTTTTACCTACAAGTGGGACTGTAGGCACAGAATAGTATGTTTAAGAGGATAAGGGACATCAACATTGTACATTGACAACAGGGAATCCTTATTTCACAGGAAATCAGCATTATTAACCCTAGTTGAAAAAAAGGCTCCAAGAAAAAGGATGTTTTTCTGCAGTTTCCAAATAAGAACCACCATGTGCACTAATTTCCTTTTGCCCATTGATATCCTCATGTGAGTTTGCGCATTGACGTGTTTGTCAGGGCTAAGCAAAAATTGCAAGAGCAAAGTGTAAGCCTAGCTATGTGATGATTAATGGTAAGGGATACTCAGCCTCAAAAGTGTAGTTTTTCTTACTCCTGGCCTGTTTCTCTCTTGATTATCTAAGTTACTTTCTAGATCTCTACTTTCCCAACTCATGACCTTCCACTATAAAAGTTCTCAGTGTATAGCTACAGTCTGTAACTCACAAGATCCAGTTCAGTTTCAGGAGGAAAGAAGCCACATGATAAAATAGAAAATTCACTCTACCTCTCACCAGAGGACTGTAGCAACCACCTCTAATTCCAAGTGCTCTATTATGCCAATACAGGTCAAACTAAGAGATCCTTTCTGTTTTGAATGTGCTTAAATTTTTATCTATCAGAAACATTACCCAAAAAATTCTGATCAGTGCAACTTCTTGAAAAATTATCCTGAACCCACCCAGAGAAGTGGAGCAGAGAAATGCAGCATACAGGATGCAAGCATTGCATTTGCATGTCATCATTGCCTCTGCTCCCCAGCTACTTAATTATCACAGCCTCAAACCTGTAACATAGACTAAAGATCCTATCTCACTAATCCTTTTCTCTTCCCCTGCTGTCTCCTCCTCCTCCTTTATGTTTTTCAAGATAAGAGTGTTGTTCTGATTTGTTGTGTTTTGCTTTAAAGTACCAGGAGAAGGACTTTGATCAACTAGCCTAAGTTAAGAGTGAGGAATCAAGGACTATAGATGTAAATCTGGGACTGGCAACTACTTGACCTTAAATTCACTCTCTTGCTAGCATCCAAATCCATCTTTTTAAAATTTTAGTCAAATCACATCATTCCTTTGTTAAAAAGTCATCCATGATTTCTCACTGTACTATATTCAGAATAAAATCCAAACTCTTTACCATATTTAACAGTAATTTTTTTTTTTTACTTTGGATTTCTTCCTTTCTATAACTCTTCACTCCTTGTATCCTCTTCCCTAATGCTGTCGCTTCCTTTCCTTCCTGCTCATCTTCCTTCAGAAGACCTTTTTAGTCCCAATTTTGTGTTCAGTCCCTACTTGCATTTCTAACAATATCTCCCTTGAATTCTGGTCAACATGTTCAAATTGTAATTCATCACTTCCTTCCCCCAAACAACAAATGACTAAGACTTCTCTGACTTCTCTTAATGGCATGTCTGTCATTCCAGGCCACCAGGTTCCCAACTTCATTCCTTTGACTCCTCTTCCTTCCCCTCTGCCTTTAATTGCTTACCAGTTTTTCTATTTATGTCTTTATTTACACTTGCTCTTTCCCTTTGCCATTATGTCACTCATACCAGGTACTCAGGACTTGAAGTAGTGAAATAACCTCTCAATAGATTATCTAACTTCTTTTTCTTCCTCCTTGACTCCAGATTATGAAGCTATAAGATGAATTTATTTTCCTAGTACAGCTCTCATCGCTTGATATCCATCTTCCAAACAACTTCTAACTATATAGTAAAGTTTTAACTCTTCGATCCAGCTTTCAATGTCCCATGTAATATGCCATGACTACTTTTCTAGACGATTTCTGCTTTTCATTTATTATTCTATTTATTTGTTCTTTTATTTTTCAATAAATTTTGATTGTGAACTAACAGTTTGCAAGATTCCTGGGATAGAACATTGGACAATACACATGTGAAACTTTCTGCCTAATGAAAGAGAAGAGATATCACACTGTACATGGTATGATAGAAACAAAGAAAATGACAAATAGAATAGAGAAATGGGAAATGACTCTATATATTTAAGTAGCACTTAGATATATCTTATATTTGACCTAAGTTGTATAACTTACTAACCCTGAATATTGCCTAGTATTTTCTATTTTCTAACTTTTTTACCTTTTTTTTTCCTCTTTTTATTTATGTTTCACCTCTCAGAATATCATTGTATTTAATGCACAATATCTGATCCATACTTCAGGGCATATTTATTGAAGGTTGTTTTTTTGTTTTTTGTTTTTTTGGTTTTGTTTTTTTGTTTGTTTGTTTTTACTTCCTTAGTGTCTCTACCCCTTCTAAGTCTTTTGGCTAGCCTTTATTTCAGGGTGGGTTATGTGAGCTCTGGCTAAGCCAATCAACATGTTACATTTCTCTGGTCATTGGGATTGATTCTGTGAGAGCATGTGACTTAAGGTGGGCAAGCAGCTAATCCGAGGGTTTCTGAAGAAACTGCTGGGAATCACTCTTCAGTGATTGCTTAGTTACATAAACCAGTAGTTTTCCTTTTTGCTTAATTCAGTCTAAGCTATATTTTCTATAGGGGAAGCACTCAATATCTCTCCTTTCACTGAATCTTTAGTGCTCCCAATCCAATGCAGTGTCTTGCTATCATCAATAATTGTGTTTCTCTGTTAGGGTAAGTATGTTCTTCAGCCTTATTTTAGAATTCTTTGTGAACTTCTCCTGCTCCCTAACAAATTCGAGTGAATGAGTATTTCTCTGTATAGTTCTTAATTAGCCTGGCAAAGAACACGTGGACTAGGGTAAGGTAAGTGAGGGACCCAGCTTACAACATTTAAGGACATACTCGCTCTCAGGTGCCAGATGCACCACAAGACCTTGAGAATGGTGCCTTCTTAAATGCTGTTCCTGTGCACCTCACTCACTTAGTCCTAGTTCTGACCCTGTTAACAAAGTAATTATTCAATACATTTTTGACACATTCAAGAGAATTTCACATTTTGCATGGGGGTGGAAATGATCCAGCATTACATTTTTGTTAGCATTATTACTCATCTGACATACCTCACCCACCTTTCACTTAACCTTTCCCTCTTCATCTTTAAGTCATCCATCAATAGACAGTATTATAGAAAGAGTTTGTTGATAACATGATTCTAAAAATCTCTAAATCACAGTCCTCAGCAAGGAGGCACAGTAATAACTGCTAAGCAATACATTCAGAAATAACATGAAATTGGGTGGGGGATGGTGATGATTGAATTTGCACTCATTTACTTATATTTTCATAGTTCAGTGTCTGTTGTGGAGCTGGAAGTATACATCTCATTATCTAGGTCAATCTAGTAAGCCATCTTGTCAGCACAGATGTGCTACTTTTGTGCTAGAATTCTCAGCGGTAAAGTTGCCTCCAACCTGGCACCTATTATTAATAAGTGTTAAATAAATAAATTAGAGAAACAATTAAATCAGTGAAGCTTCCAAAATAAGCACAATAAGCTCTAAAAATTGTATCTTCACTTTATTTGAAATTTTTGGTCGGTTAACAATTATGGGAGATCTGTATTCACTTTGTGTTTATGCTGGTATTGGTTCATTGGCTGAAAGCAACAGAAACTGAACATTTTTAGAAAGGAATATCAAATCCTGCAAACAAACATCTAGAAGAAAAGCACAGAAACAAGCAGGAAGCAAGACAGCTCCAGAGAACAGGAAAATAAGAGCATGTGTCTGTAACTATATCCAGCCACATAGATGAATCTACACCAAGTTTTTCTCACATGATTCCATGACCGGGTAGTCTCCAGGGAAAGGGGAGGTTTGGGCCTCAGTGATCCTGCTTTGGGCCCACCCTATTTGGCTGTGAAATTACCCACAAGGGGATGGTTAACTTTGGTTATTTCATGTGAAAACTATTTTAACTAGATTCTTTCTCTTCTCTTTATTGCACACTAATTGTGCTAAAGTTCTTTTCCATTGAAGGTCTTACTCACTAGATTATGTTTTGTCTTGAGGCGGCAGATGGCAGAACCTATTTAGACCTGGCAGGTTTGGGGGTCCCGGGGTGCCCCTCACCCTGCCCTTAACAATTCCACTTAACTTTTGTCTCTGCTTTATTCTGCTTTAGACTAATTACTAGGACTGTGGATTGGTTTTCTGCCTGTAAGCATGTCTATCCTTTGTCTAAGAGAAAGCAAGGCACTCTTTTCAAAAGTTCTGCAAACTACACACGAACAACAGATGTCCATTCTTTTATACAGTTAGAATCTGACAGCCTTCATGTTCCACTTTACACATATTCTGGGCCACTTGCCAGTTTGTCTTGAACATGAGCAAATTCACAACCATAAAGTTTTGCCGTGGCAGTCACGTCACATTTGGAATCAGAAAATGTAGCCAGAGGTGGACAATTGGGTGAATTTGATCAAAAAAAATATTGGGAGTTGTTCTATTTTATTTCAACTATTTGACTTCTCAGAGCATAAAGTGACATCTGTTAGCAAATGGATTGGACTAATCTGTTTGTGAATTGTGTTGAAATGATTTTGCCAATAAATAGGGAGAGTGAAAAATGTTCATGACAGATTTTTAAAGCCCAAATTTGTAAACTAGCCCCTTTCCCTCTGAATGGTCCTTGAACAATGTGTACAATCCAGAGAAACTAGGCATAGGGACATTTTATTATTAATTGGGCATTGACCTCAGTTACCAATGTAAACCCCCAATGAGGTTGGCAGGTGCATGTAGAAGACTCTCTTGTGTGGCTTATTAGGGCTAAGTAGCTTGGAACTAATGCATGCAGAGAGACTTGTTTTTCTACTCCTCTGCAGTTACAGACCTGATCTTACTCTCAAATTCAAGACAGGTCCAATGGCAGGTTCTATCCTTCCCAGTCAGAGGCTAATGAAAGCAAAAAGAGCATAAGATTTGGCTTTAATGTCCAAACTTCAGCTGCCCAAGGCAACTAGGGTCAGGCCTTTGCCATGACATAGATTTGCTTCCACTATAGTTTCATCTAAGCACATCCTAAGCAGAGAAACCAGGACTAGCTTCTTGGGTTTGAAGCCTGTGCAGTTGCTCTGTGCTCTGTGGGGCTTCATACTTCGTGTCCTCTCTTGAAGTTGCTGATAACTTGCATGTGGACAAAAGGCCCAAGTTGTTTTGCCTATGATATAGGTGAGCCCGAGAAAGACAGAAACAAAGAAACTGTTATCTCTGATAAGTGGGAGCCCCTAGACCCCCAGGTACTGCAACTTTTTTTCTCTTTAAAGAAATACCATCTGTTGATACTCTAACCAGGTGCAAATTCCTAGAATTTGTGCCATCCATACTCAACACACTTTCTTCTTAGGAGGAACAGCAAAGGTAGTGGATGGATGAAAACAATAGAAAAGAACCATAGCATCCCCGTCTAGAAACCAGTGTTTACCCCCCACAGTCTTCGTAATTCGATCTTATGTACATTGACTTGTCCATGATATCAGTTTTGTAAAACATAAAATTAGAAATTCACCATTGGTGAATTCTCCAATGGTAAGTATTGACTTCTTGGAGGAATTGGCTTTGTTGTTTTATACAATAAACTTTATTCTTAATTTATTACGCCATTTTTTATGGAAGCCTGAAGAACACTTTGCTAGATTCAAGAGAAAATAGAGCTTTATATTAGATATTGAAGGTGGGCTTAGATTACAGATGAGTACAGATTGCTGGATCTCATCGTAGAGTTGAACTCTGTTAAAACCAGCTATTGGAACCTGTATTCATCTGTTTGAAATCCTTCAATAGATTCCCATTACAGAAAATTGAATAAAACATGAAAAATGATTTCTGACTAACTTACACTCATAGTCAAACCTTGGCATAATTGTCACATACTAAGAGAGGCCTTTTTTGTCTTTGCAAACCACATCAGAATGTTCTCATTGTTCTCTCATAAGGTATCTATTGTTTTATATTACCGTAGTCATGAGTTTTCATTGCACACTTTGTATTCAGTTACTTGGCATCTCTCTCCTTTGTTAGATTATAAGCTTCTTAAGGGAAACTACCGAATTTTCCTTCTTCTCCCATGTATGTCAGGCATTCATAATGGTTCCTGCAAGTCCACAAAGTAGTCCATAAATACACATTTAATTTTTTTTCTCAAGTATGAGCATATGTCCTGTTTTCAAAGTGGTGTCGGTTACAAAGACCCTGAGGTCTCTGGAAGATTTGAGGATGAGAAAGAAGGGTCAGTATTCGTGGGACACAGTGAGTTAGGGCTTAGGAGAAGGGAGGAAGAAATAGAGATTATGAGAGACATAGGACCCATGTCAAGTAAAGGCCTTATGCTAAGGTAAGAAATTGTGATGGGATACCACTGGAAGGTTTTAAGTTGTGGATATACTGAAAATGGCATGCTTACTATTACACTGTAATATGTTGGTACATTAAGTTCTGAAACATAAAGCTTAATACAGTACCATTTAATGTAGAGATGGGCAAACATTTCTAAAAAGGACCAGATAGTAAATACTGTAAACTTACCAGATCACACAGTCTCTGTCACAGCTCTTCAGCACTCTCACTGCAGTGCAAATGAAGGCATAGATAATACTGAAATGAATAGATGTTGCTATGTTTCACTAAATATTTATTTAGAATTTAGGCCAATCAGCCATAGTTAGCTGATTTCTGGTCTACTAGAAAATGGAATTATGTGCACCAATATCACATGGGATGCATATTAAAAATGTAGATTTGTGTGTCCTCTTGAATTTAAATCTCTGAGTCTGTAGTCTAAGAATCTATATTTAACAAGTTGCCCTGGAGAATTTTGTGCATGACTGAGTTAGGAACCACTGGTCTAGAAACCTAATCCAACCTCTTGGTCCATGTCCAAAGTACTGAAAATGTAACTAGTGGGTCGAAGGTAGCACATCAGGTAATTTCTCTGATTAGAAGGACTAAATTTGGGATCCTTAACTGAATACCTATTCAGTTAAGGGCATAACTGAATACCTGTTCAGTTAAGGGCATAACTGAATACCTATTCAGTTAAGGGCAGAGAAAGATTGTAAGAACTGGGCCCACAAGCTGGAATGGATTGTGCCAAGAGACTGTAAGGAGGAGCATCTTGTTTGTGGCAAGGGGAGAAAGCTTGCTTAGATAAAGCTGAGAAGATCAACCCTCCCTTTGAGTGGCCTGATTTTAATTATTGATGCTAAAAATACATTTCCCTTAATTGTTTTGTGAAAATAAGTTAAATAAAGAATAAAGCTGTTCCATACATGCACAGGCAAACATTACACGCTTTTCACATAAACACTGTGATGATTCCTCAGAGTGTTCTTTTTCAAATTTGGTTGCAAAATAACACCCACGGAATGTATTTCCAACCACAAAATACTGTGACAGTAAGCAGACAGCACAGAGAGCCTTTATGCTATATAGATTGCAATGATTATATTGCAGAAGCAGTTGATGCATTTGTTGGTGTTCATTCCATTTCACATTTGCATTTAAATTCCTGTGGAACAAAGATAAGATAAAGAGGGAAACAAATGATGCTTATTTGTTGTCGTGTTGAACTCCTATTATAAGTATTGCTTTAAAAGAGGGTGAAGCTTTGCAAGGAAGCATTCCACATGTTCTTTATAAAACATCAGATACACATTCAATCATCAACGAGAAATATTCAGGAAAACATATCCCTAGGGCTTTAATAAAATCATAAATCAATAAGGAATAACCCCAAATGTGGTTGAATACAAGGAACAAATGAAATACTCAATACTCTTTGTTTGACACATTTATCCACATTTTATTGATACATATGAAATGTAGAACTGTGTTTGAATTTTGAAACACTATCCTTCTTATTCTAGGCATTATTTTAAAGCATTGCTTGATATTCACGTTTCTTCTTTCAAATAATATGCACATCCCCAGCATGATCCTTTGATGAGTTTATGCAGATCAGTTCTTCATCCACAGTATTTCTTCCTGCTCCTCCAAGCTCTGTTTTGTTGGGATCTGAGGAAAGCATCTTTTAGTGGAATTTAATTCTATATCCTACTAAGTGGATGTTGAATTCTCTCTCTATGCAAGCAGCACACCTGCCTCTCCATATGATGCATTTGTCAACCAGAAACCCAGAAGAAGGAGAAACTGCTACCTTTTTCTTCCAAGTTACAGGTGTCATATCACTGCTGTGATTATTTTGACCATTATTTTAAATATCACACTCATTGCTATAAATATACCCAGAAGAAGATCAAATTCAGTAATTCAATGACTGCGGTTTATTATAGGGTGCATCTGAACGCATATAACAAAATTTTCTGTGACTTGACTATGTTTTCATGTGCATTTCTCAAAGAAAACAGCATAAGTCAAATTGTATCCTGCATGCTGGCATGAAAGCCTGGGAGCGATCCTCAAAAGCTGGGTCTGAAGAACTCTTCCTAAGAGACACTCCATAAAAATTGTCACGTTAGGGGAATCACGGGTAAGAACTGCTGTGCTTATCTCTCTTCTTGGCATGTCAAGATACAGTGGCATTTTAAAGGCTCTGAGAAGTCCTGCAGAGATACAGTCTAACATCTGGCACTGGAAATTGTATTCATGGGAAATTGTATTCTTACACTTTTGATAATTATATTTATTTATTCACCATTCATCCAGTAAAAATTTGAGGAACTTTCTGTGGACCAGGGACTGTCTGATGCTGTGGATAGATCAATAGTATGGTTTAATTTTGCTTCAAAATCTGTAACTTTGTGGCTAATGTTAATAAATTATATTTAAAAATCAAAAACATTCCAATACATCACATATAGAGTCTTAGAAAATATGTCAAGTAGCAGATATGTTTCCCTACATTTCCTGACATTTCAATAATTAGCATTTAAGAGACTTAGAGCCATAAGGAGAGAAATTCAAAAGCATTCATTCTGGCTTCTTGCAGTAGCTAAACTTCTGTGATCTAAAACAGTGGTTTCAAGTGGTTTGAATACCAGCTCAGAAACAAGTTGCCCACAAACGTGGCCCTTTTTTTTTTTTTTTCCCATTTGCAAGGTGAATTGGGCTGGGACATCTATTTTTAGAAATAGTATTTTCCAAGTTTAGAGCAGCTTCTGGCCACAGGTTCGAATGGCAGCACAAGGAAAAGAGCTATTCTTATACTCAAGCATACGCAGCCAATGTCATGTCATTTATGTCACCAGTCACCAAATTTGGTCATGTGGTTTTCACAATTTCTACATCTTATCAATTATTCTTTTCATTGGCTGGTAGAGAGTTGCATTTCAATCTGGCTTAAGTAAATAATGACAACAATAGTAAAATGTTGATAAATAGTGAAATGTGTAAGGGAAAACCAAGAAGTGGTTTAGGTTTGTCTCACTATACATACGTGCAGGAGTAAAATCTCCTTCAGGTTTGACTACATTCTGTGGTACTGACGATGTCTTTAGGATCTTGGGTGTCTCTCCTGCAGGTCTGGCATGGATCTCAGGCCCTCCGCCTGCTGGTTGCCTGCGGTTGGCGGGCCTTCAAAATCCTTACAACTAGAAAATCCAGCAGAAAGAGTGGGCTCCTTGTTAATAAGTATCAGGCTTGATGCTCGTGGGCAGGCTGACCCATGTGCTCATGCTGCAGCCCATCAGCTGCTGAAGGGAATAGAGTGGCCTGATGGGCCAGGCTTGGGAGACATTTCCATTCCTGGACTTGACATAGACTGAATAGCAAATGATATGGGAGAGAAGGAGTTATGTTTTCCCAAAAGGAAATTGAGGTGCATCTACCCAAGAATGGGGAATTGATGCAAAGCAGGCAAAATTGTTATAGAGCAACCCCGATATTAAACGGGTTCCTGGCTGTGGGTCCTCACCCGCGCGCTTTAAAGGGACTTATGAATACTCTACTACAGACACACACGAAAGGGTTAATAAAAGGTTTATTTACAAGAGAAAAAGAAATAAGGAAAATGTACAACTCAGGGAGAAAATAGGGAAATAAAGTCTTTAATGCGTCCTACCCGATCCGACGACCTGGAAACCCAAAGTCACTCTCAGAGCTGGACGGACGCTGCGAGCTGGCCGAGAGCCCCAAAATGGAGAGACCCCCTAAGCCCACGTGTCTGCCTTTTGTATCCACCTGGCTGCTTAACCCCACCCTCAGGTCCCAGCCACCTTCCCTTTGGTGGTGATGGGATTTGGAGTTCCCAGTGTCTTTGGCTTTGACCTGGGGTGGGGGTGGAGTCCACAAAGCCTGTATGGAATTTGCTTTGGGACAGCCTTTTCCCCCTAACAAAATCAACAGGTACACAGGAGTTTTTTGTTTTTTGTTTTTTCCAAATAAACATTTACATAGAACCATGAGGTATAAAGTAATCTAAAAGATGGATTTTTTTTTAGATGGGTTTGGGGTGAAAGGAGGCAGAGCACAGCTCATTGAGCCACACAGCTCAGCTCTTAAGGGAAACTGACCATCTATGTTGAACTTCCTGCAATGATCCTGGTTTATGTCTATTGTCTAGGGTAATGATTACTTACATCCCTTTTACTCTCAAGTGTTCTGGTTTTTCTGGTGAATTTTAGGGCTGCTGGGTCTTAGGGGAATCTCAGATCTATTATTTGTACATCAGACACAGTCATAAAACTCTAACTCTTCCCTTCCCCCTCAAATGCATTCATTTTGACAAATATTTATGTTTCACCTGAATCATGTGACAATCTGGAGACAGATTAGTTTAAATCTAATCATCATCTCCCATTACACTTGCTTCCCCTTCAAAATTAAACTACTGTTATAATTTTATGCAGTTACGATTTGTAGTAGAGTCACCCACCAGGAACAAATCCCATGTCTATCATTGTTTCATCAACCTCAATCTTCCTCCTGAGATAAACCTCATCCTCCTGAACTATTCCTTTGGAAACTTGCTTCTCAAAGTGTGGTCCTTGGACCTGCATCATCAGCATTGCTGAGGGGCTTATTAGAGATGCATAATCTGGTGCCCACTGAATCGGATGTTATGGTTTAACTAGATAGACATTAAAGGTGGATATGATTTTAGAACGCTGGCTCTCCATGCTGCATGCCCATTAGAATCCCTAGGCTTACAAACCTAGGCATCAGTACACATATTTTTAGAGATAGAGATAAAATAAATGCCATGACCCTTTCTCAGACCAACTAAATTAGTATCTCTGGGCTTGAGGCTGCACCTCTGGGTGTTTCTTTAGCTGCAATCAGTTATGACAAGTCTGTTTTTTGTTTGTTTTAAAAATACTAATTGTCATGTAATAATCCTTTAGCCAGTTATACAATTCAAGCTTATATATATCAATTCAATTCAAGCTATATATATATATATATATATATATTTTCCCTCGGTGATATAGATTTAAAAGATTTTCCCTCTTTTCTAGTTCCAAATGTTTCCAGGAAATTTGAGAATAAACTCTTTTTCTTTTATAGGCAGTATGAGTTTTTAATTTGTGAGTACTATTATGATCTCTTTGTCCTTGATTATGTTGTAGTTTTACTTGTGTGACTAGGTATATTTTTCATATTTTTTACATTTAGAATATATCGTTTTCTCTTAATTTAAGGATTTGAGCTTTTAAACCCCTTTGAAACTCTCATGGCCATATTATTGTCTCAGACTAGAGTCATTCTACTTTGTTTTTCTGGAAAATAAGTTAGACAGATCCAAGATATTTTCATTTTATCATCCTCTATGTCTCTTAATCTGTCATATTTTAATCTTCCTGGTTCTTAGCATGCTGGATAAATTCCTTATATCTTCCAATTCTAATATACTTAATACATACTTGGGGTTTTTACTTCATTTTTCAATTCCTGAATTTCTATTTAGAGTATTTCATTTCAAGACTCCTTTTATCATCTGATTGATTTTTTTTCAATAGTGTCTTGCTCCTGGCTCATTATTTCAATTCTTGTAAAAAATATTAAAACACAGTTATGTTACAGTCTAAATCTCAGCATTTCAATATCCACTTTTCTTTTCCTGTTGTTTCTGCTGATTATTGCACATAGAAACCAGTTTCTGAGGGCCCACCAGCCACCCTTGTTCTTGGGATTTTGCTTGGCACCCAAAGTTCCTGCTGGTTAAGCTAAATGTAGAGTCAGGCAGGGAGCCTCTCACCAGGACATAAGTCTTGGTATGAGGATATCTGCTGAAAACAGCAGGCAGCCATTATGGCCAGATTGTCATAACCAGCTAGGCCACCTTAACAGGAAGTTAAGTGTTAACAGGGACTAGAGAGAATGTTTTGATCAGCAGCAACAATGGAGCCCCCAAGTAACAACCCCTGTTCACTCTCCCCTAGCTTGTGCCAGACTATTATGCATCCTCAATACACATCCCCACCAAGCACATTCCTCTACACATTCCTCCATGGTCTTGCCCACCTTCCCTGAATCTGATACCAAATAAATATGAGACTGGCGAGAAATTGGTGCTATATCTCCAGAGATGTAGCCCCTGGAGGCCTCTCTTTCTCTTACTGCTTGGACTTTGAGCTATTTTTCCTCTGTCTCATGCCGCTTCCAAGGTTGCCACCCTGTGAGGTGACAAGTTTGCAATTTTCGAGAGTGAGTTTATGTTATCTGTAATATATCTGTGAATATTTTCTGAGTTTAAGGTGTATTTCATCCATGTAGAGACATTCCATCCTTACAGAGAAGTTTGTGTTGGTTCCTGCCAGTTTCTGTAAATACAACCAAGTCAAAACCACTTTGATTTCTTTGGTTTCCTGATATATGCTGGTTATGTAAATTTTGAATCCCAAATTTGCCTGAGGGCAAGCCTGTGGTGATTAATTTTTCAGAAGGTACTTTTGTTTCCACATAGAATTCAGCATTAGATAAACAAATTCCTTTGTGACTTCCTTTGCTCACTGGTGAATTTTTTTTTTTTTTAATTCCAACCTTTTCCTGGGGGAAAGTGGCCCAGCATCAAGTCATTCCTGCTGTTAGTGAGTCCAATGAGGGTCAGAGTTTGCCTTGCTCAGGACCAGACTGTACCTGGGAGGCAGAGACGACAAAAGTGCCCAGATCATCTCTTGTCCAATCATTTTCTCTCAGACAAAACAAACTGCAAATATAGTAACGCCTTCTTCTAATAAGAATGGCTTCACCTTTGCCTCCACTTGGACAAGTAACAGCAAGATTCAGTTATTCCTCATGGTTAAGTTTGATGAATTATAGAAATAGGTTACTTAGATATATTTTAAGAATCATAAGAACATAAAAAAGTCATATGGGATAAGACTTATAGTCTACACTATTCAGTATTTTGTCTTTTATAGTAGCACCAGGGGACACAAGTGTGACATGATGATAGTTGCCCTCCATAATATTGTCCTCAAAGGGGGCATCCCTAACTGGGAGAGATCTATCATCCAAGAATTTCTCTAAACCTTTCCTGAACTCTCATTATATTTTTGGTTTGTACAACCTTAAGGCATGGCTTTATATGGAATTGATCTTATACTAGTCAGAACATGGACTAAATAACCCTGAGGTCCTTTTAAAATACGATTTTAAGTATCATAAATCTCATTGTGTAAGTAGACTTTGCAAGCAAAGGCATGTAGTGATGTTGAGCACGGATGCTGAAGTCCAACAGCCACGGTCAAACACAGCCTTTATCACTGGGTCCTTGCTGTGTGACCTTGGACAAAATACTTCACTATTATGAACCCGTGTTTTCTGTTCTTGAAATGGGTAAGGATTTCAACATTATCATAGGGTTACTGTGAAAAATGAATAAGATAATACATATAGGGTTATGTAGCAGTTCTAGCAGTCAAGTGAAATGATTTGATATTGCTATTTTTATTTTTGTTAATGGATCAGTATCTCCATTGTGGTTGCAGACACCACAAAAAAAGGGCCTATGACCACATTTCATTTTTTTTAAGCATCTGAATGATAAGAGGAAGATGTGAGAGGGACAGAGTTAACCAGTATACCTTCAAACTGTTTAGAGTTTTATGGGTACCAGCATTATACGAAATGTATCACTGACCTTTTAAAAAACAATCAGAATGTTTTTGGATGTGCTGTTGTAGGAGTCCTGCATTTTGAAGAAAGATACAAACTAAGCAAGTAAATAAGGTCACTTGTGGTTCCAGCCTGGATTTTACCCTTATATAAATTGACTCTGATATTAGGTCATTGGGTTCCCTCAATTATCTTATTTTATTTTGGCCAAAAAAAAAAAAAAAGCATATGGCATGTAATAGCTCTAATGTTAATAAAATTGAATGGTTTTCCCTGGAAAGTGGCCTCTCCACTCTTTCTTAAATGTCTCAGTCTGCCCCGGCATTTACTTTGCACTAGTAACAACACTCAATTTTCATTGACATTATCTTCTAAATACAATCAGATCAAAAATCACCAACATCATTCTCATTCCTCTCCTGCAAGCAGATAATGCAAGACAGGGTCTGGCCGATAACTTCCGCTTCAGTAACCCCCAATTCAACTACTTGAATTGCTCTGTGTGGTTTTCCACTGGAGCAGAGTCAGAGGTACTCATGTAAAACAGGTGATTCCCATCAGCAAAGATGCAAGACATGGCATTTTGCCTTTAATTGGCCTTTTCTCCTGCTGGGTGCAGAGACTGAATTGGTAGGTCCCAGAAGGTGGCTTGTATCAACTGGAGCCTGCACCAGCAGGGACCTTCCCAGGCATGTTTATCATGTCCCCCAGGGGCTTGTGCGCAAATCTGTAGGTTGGAAGGAATTGAAGTGAAACTTGTAAGAAATGGTAGTGAGCATTTAGGATGTTCTAACTCAGTTCACATAAGTGTTGGCTGTGTTTTGTGACACTTTCAACTCCAGATTAAATCTGCTTAGGCTGGCTGACAGAAATCAGAAATTGTTCCTCAAATGCTTATCATGTGAGTGGCCTTTAGCAGGTTACTTCATCTCACCATACCTCAGTGGCCACATCTGTAAAGTGGGAATAAACATTATTTTAAAATAATTATTCATTTGCAGATATT